>NC_054467.1:95211489-97611489 GCF_017639515.1 Carcharodon carcharias | reverse complement strand
GGATTGGCGTTGGGAGTAGAGCTTCAGACAGTTTTCCATATGTCATGAAAGCAGCTTGTGTCTTTAGGCTGTGACAGATTCCCTGCCTGGAAGTCCACCTGATTGACAGGCTAGGCTTCCAGTTGGGCAGGGAACACTCCAGTACAGGCCATACGATCAGATTTCTCTGATCCCTGACCCGAGGTGGCTCCGGCCCCCAGTACGGAAGGCCTTTGTATTGATGGTGGGGGAAGGGGAAGTGTAATGGGCAAGAACTTGAGGGAGGATTTTCTTCCTGTTGGCGAGCGGTTCGGGAGCAGGCGTGGGCAGGCACGTAGCCCGGAAGCATTTTGTGTGTCCGGAAGCACTTAGCACTGCCTGTGAAGGCAGGAAGAGGAGGGAGATTCGGGCCCTGCGTTCTTTTGCAGCGCTGCCTCAGGGAGATTAGCTTAATAATAAAACATCGCAAAAAAGAAAAAAGAAAATTACTCAGACATTGTCTCATAAGCCGGGACAAGTTTATGAATTTTCAGAACACATTTTATTTAATTAATAAACACGTCATGAAACCTCATCCCGCCCTTGGATGAGGTTTCATGAAAAATGCAAAGGCCATTTGGGCTCTTCGCTGCCCATCAATCTTAAGGTTGGATGGGCAGCCCTGAGAATCAGTTTAAGTAGCTAATTAATGACCTTATCAGGCCTTTCACAGTTTGGCGGGCGCGCAGCTGACTCCGGTGCGCGTCCACTGAACTGAAGATTGGGCGCACACCCGACGTCACCACACACCATTTTACGTGTCAGCATGCGGGGCCCGCTCCCGCACACCAATCAGAAGATTCTGCCCTTGGTGTGTGAGCGGAAACACTCCTGCTCCTCATAATGCAGTGCTATAAAGGCACTTAAAATCTCCCTGAAGTTTTCACCTCATTTCAGCTGTCGGGATTCCCCAGTCCCTGGAAAACTAGCGATCACTGTTAAACCTGAAACATCGGTTAAATAAAGGGATGCCAGTCTCGTTCAAATAATTAAATTGCCAACCTGATTCCTAAAAGTGAATAATTTATCTGCTCCTGGTCCCACCTCTGTTAAAGCTGGATGTGATTGCGTTGGGTCAGTGCTCAGAATTTTAACACATCACTCTATCCACGGCCAGTCCACCCATTGTGGGTGCTATAATTCCCCCTTGAATTTCAGATCCCATATCTTCTCCATTCTACTTCCACCTGCAATATATTACCTGCCTCTAATCCTACTTTAACTCTTCTGCCATTGAAATATTCACATATGTCTTTATCACCTCCAGTTTTAACCATCCAAAAGCTCCTGTTACTGGCCTCCTATCCCGTACTCTCCATGAAGTTCGACTTATCCAAATTCCTGCTGCCTGTATCATCCCCCACACCAAATCCCATTTTTCATTGCCTGTGTCCTCACTGACCTTTTTTGGCTCCCTGTCCCTCACAGCTTAAACTTTAAATCCTCATCCTTGTCTTTAAATACTTCAAGGATCTCACCAATGTACACCTCTGCAATCTCCTGCAACCCAATATTTCTGCTGGGCACACCATTCCTCTGGCTCCAACCGCTTGTGGGTCCCTCTATCCCTCCACATTACCATCGATTGTAGGATCCTCAGCCTCCTGGAGTTTGCTCTCCTGAATTCCCAAATCCCTCCACCACTCCACTTCTCTGTCCCCCTTTCAAAAAAGCAACTCAAAATGAATCTCTTTGACCGAACTTTTTCTTGTCCCTCAATCTCCTTTTCTAGCTCAGTGTCTGTTTTCCATGCAGTTCTTGAAGGATCTTTCAAAGTTGCTTCTCCTTAAAGGCATTATGTAAAAAGAAGTTTCAGCTATAGTTGTTGTTTTATGTTCAGTGGCACAATCATATTCATGAACGTGGTGTTGGGATTGTGTTGGCATTGTGTTGGCTACAGAACATGTCTATTAAACAAGTATTTGTTGCTTTCTGTACGTTAAAATCAAGTCTTTATTAACTAGTTGTAGCTATATACATTGGAGCTATTTCCATGTCTAGGTATTAACACATCCTTGTCCAACACCACATTGACCATAGGTCCGAGTCATGTGCCTTCTTACATCACTGTGTGGGCAGTACTGTACTCAGTCTCACATTATCCCTGCATGTGACAGATCCTTACCCTACACCTCCCCGCCAAGTCTTTATCCCATAAATGTGGAGTTACACTAGTTTACTTGAGGTATTATATGTTATAAGTCTTATGCATTTACCTTGTTGTTATTGTCTTAATTCTATTCCAACATTATTGCTATTACTATATTAGCATTATTACAACATTCTCACTGCCACACTTCCATCCTTCAAGCCCTTGTAGTTAGAGGTTCAGGCAGTCTAGAGGCATTATAACCCTTCCTCAACTCTTTCACCATTCTGTCAGAGGAATGGTAGGCCCTGTTAGTTCTGGTTCTTGTTGTTGGCTTGGAGGTTGGACTGGCACTTCAGTATGCTTTCATTCTTTTCTTCCATTGCTTTATGTTGAACCATGCCTGGTTGGTTCAGCTGTTGCATTGATCCATAGTTGCTGTTCCTTTCACTCGGTTCTTGCGGGCTGGACGGCCATGGTATTCACATCCTTGGTGCTGATTTTCTTCGTGTTTCTCTTTATAGGCCATCTCAAAGCCCTCTCAGACAAAGGAAGAGTGTTTCTAAGAAGAAGGTTGAGGGTATGCTTATCTCTGCTTTTTGTTGTCGATGGTGAGAGATTGCTACCAGGTTCCAGCATCCCTTGTGGTTGTGGCATGCTGGCTGGAAGTTGCAACATGTGCACAGTTATTCTTGTGTTGCACAGTTGTACCATCATCGTAGTCGGAGGCAGAGGCTTCTCAGACTGCTGATCATTCTCTGGTACCACTTCCACTGGCGGCATCATGGTAACCTCCAGGGAAGTAGGTTGGTCTGACAATTGAGGACATTCCAGGACCTGGAATGACGATGGACAAACCTGCTCCACAAAGAGAGAAGAGAGGTCGAAGGTGAAATTGGAGTCTGAATACTCTAGCACTGGAGCACTCTGGCTGGCTAACTTCAGTTGTAGTTTTGATATCCTCCGCCACCTCGAGGAGATCCAGGTCTTCGTAGGTATCCCTGCTCAGGAGAGAGAAAGGCTCTCTGGATTTCTTTAACAGAGTGTAATTCCTCTGTGCTATCCTTCAAGCTCACATCCTGTAATTGCACTTCTGCCAATTGTTTTTAATAAGTCTCACGCTCTGTGGTGAGAACCTCTACCTTCGCTTGCCATTCCATGTTTTTGATTTTCATCTCTTCATGTATCTATTTAGAAATGTATAGTTTTTCCAAGGTTTCTTCCAAATGTGCAACTGTTTCCTTTCGACTTCCGTCTGGAATATTGAACATTCCTCAGTCTTCTCTGAAAGCTGGCTCATCAGTTCTTTCAGAGTGGCATTGAACTCATTTTGCTTAACTTCGCAATGCTCCAGGGGAATAAATTCTGACCGGAGGGTTCCTTGAAGCATGTGAAGGTCCTTCAACAGGTTTTAGTTTTCATTGTGAAGCTCAATTACTTCATCTTGAATTTTCTTGTAATTTGTTAGCATCTCATTGAGTTTGTTCTGCTGTTCTGCCACTCTGCTGTTCAAAGTATTCTTTATTTGGTGATGTGGTTGAAGGGTTAAGGACTGTGTTTGAATTATATCTTGAAGGACAATTAGCAGTTCTTTCAGCTGTTTATTTTCTTGTTCAATTCTTGACTTTTCACTCTGTGTTTCAGTGTATTGCTTTGTCACCACTATAGCTCCAACACAGCTTTTCCTAAACTAACATTCCATGCCTTTTTTTAACTCCTTGTGTTTTTCCAGGGTCACAAATTGGTCCCTCAAAAAGTCATTCAAGGCAATGACCTCTGTGGGTGCATTTCTTGTCTGCTTTGTGCCTGGCTGTACTTCAGATTGAGTTTTTCCAACTCAGCTTTGATACAAACATTCTCTGATTATATTCTGCTTTTTCTTGTTCCGCCTGCCACCAGACCTTTTCCTTGTTGTTCACTGCCAACTGGTAGTACAGTTCTGGAAACACATCTGAATCATCAAAAAGGGATTCATTTGGAACTTCTGTTTCCTACTTCCCATAAAGATATATTATTGGGGCTACCAGAGAATTTTGTGTCTCTCTGGCGACCTCGTATGGCTTATTCGGGTGCCTTCTTTTTCTCTTTCTTTGCTTTGCTGGGGGTTTTATGCCTCCTTTTAAGGAGCACTGCACTCTCCTCAGCTTGAAAATTAAAATATTCATCAAAGGCTGTAAATAGTCCTCGAGGCTGGTTGCAGATTCATCAATACTTCCCATCAGGATATGATTAACAAAGTCATCAAACCAGCAAAATAAAGAAGGCAATATTCTGGTCTTCCTCTGATTTTTTTTACTGAGACCTGGTGTACTCAAGTAATGTGAAAAGTTGTTTCTCAAAGGTGCCAAATGTCTTGTTGGATTTGGCCCTTGTGTTGGTCCAAGCCAATCTGGTAAGTTAGATTTTTGATCCATGATAAATATATTTAAAGTGTAGGTACAGCTTTAAGAACTTACAGGCTTTCAAGTTGCCATTGCCATTCGCTGCTGATCAAAGGATTTTCCCCATTCCATGTTTTGATGGGCTCCGCAAAATTGTGGCAGTGCATTTTTGGAAGAAAAATATTTAACAATGTCCACATGGGTCAGCTGTCTGCTGACTTATTTCATTCGGCCATTTATCATTGGAAGTAGCGAGGCATTCAAATTCAAAGCAAGCTCGCTGTTTTTTGAATCACTTGGTCACGACGTTCCTGAGAGGCTGTCTAATTTACTGAATTTTTTCTCTTTTTCAAACCTGGAGAGCGCATTTTGAGGCTCAGAGTCAGAAATTAGGTTTAGTGATGGGTTTCATTCAAACAGCGCTTCTGACTCTAGATAAATAAAAGGGGTTCTCAGCACTAGCTGCGGACTGGAACTTAAAAAGATTTAGCTTACCCTTACAGGCTCAGGAATCTGCGTGCTGAACAGGATTTCCAAGGGAGATTCAATGGAGTCTCCTTTCACATCAGAATTTTCATTGAATGTTTTCTTCTTCTTCGTCTTTCAGCATTTTTGTGAGGTTGAGGGCTTTTGACCCCTTTGCTGACATCATGTTGGGATGGTGTTGATTACAAAACGTGTCTGTTGTAAAAAACTTCATAGTTTTCTGAATGTTAACAGCAAGTCTTTATTAACTACTAAGAACAAAGTCTGAAAAGGGGTGTGGATAGGTTAAGTGAGTGGGCAAAAGTTTGGCAGATGGAGCTTAATGTGGAAAACGTGAGATTGTCCACTTTTGTAGGAAGAACAGAGAAGCAGAATATTATTTAAATGCAGATAGACTGCAGAATTCTGCAGTGCAAAGGATCTGAGTGCCTTTATATATGAATCACAATAAGTTAGCATGCAGGTACAGCAAAAATTAAGAATGTTGTACTTTATTGCATGGGAGACGGAATATAAAAGTAGGTACATCTTACTACAACTGTACAGGGCTTTGGTGAGACTTCATCTAGATTGTGTACAGTTTTGGTCTCCTTACTTAATGAGGGATATACTTGCATTAGAAGCAGTTCAAAGAAGATTCAGTTGGCTATTTCCTGATATGAAGGGGTTGCCTTAGGAGGAGAGGTTGAACAAGTTGGGCCTTTGCTTATTGGAGTTTAGAAGAATGAGAGGTGATCTTATTGCAACATATAAGATTCTGAGGATACTTGACAGAATAGATGTTGAGAGGATGCTTCCCCCATAGGGAATCTAAAATCTGTTTAAATATAAGGGAACACCCATTTAAAACTGAGATGAGGAGAAATTTCTTCTCTCAGAGGTTCTTAATCTTTGGAAATCTGTTCCCAAGAGAACAGTGGATACTGGGTCATTGTATAAATTCTGGGCTGAGTTAGACAGATTTTTGATCAACAAGGGAGTTAAGGTTTATCCCCCCCAGGCAGGAAAGTGAAGTTAAGGCCACAATCAGATCAGCCATGATATTATTGAATAGCAGAGCAGGCTCGATGATCCGAATGGCCTACTCCTGTGCCTATTTATGATCTTAAGAAGCACTTTAGGACATCCTGAGGACATGAACAGCAGTATATAAATGCAAATCTCTTTTTTCTGTCAGAAAAATGGGAGTACTTTACAACAGGCAATTTCAGGAATGATTAGCGATCTGCAAGTCTCAGTTTAACTTTGCATGTTAAATTTCCAGCAATTAATCAACAGTGGGAAAAAAAATCGTAAGCTGCGAGATGAATGAAAGGGATGACCTACAGAGCTAGATATCTTTATTTTTAACAAATGCTGTATGAATTTCAGCACTTAATTATATTCAATTAGTAGATAATGTCAAAGCATCTGTCAATCACAAATACCTATCTGTTCAAAAATCAGTCTTGCCACGTTTTACATACACTTCGCTTCCAACTAGTTCGAAGTGGAACTACTTACAAAACAGTATGAGTAACTGTCAGATTTAACGACTGTAGACACGTGGCATCATTTTAATCCTACACTATTAGTCAATTAAAGTGCAAGCAAGTAGCTTAGAAGCAGTTTTATTTCTATCAACATAATTGCACTTATTCCTGGAACAAAATTAAATATTATGATCAACGAATGTTTAGAACAACCTACGAACTGACAGAGTATATACCATTTACAACAGGTCTAATAGACGTGCAGAATAGATAGGTTTGTTGTCTACTAATAACCTGATGGCTGTAAACAGAAATTATAAGCAATTACCTTTCACAGGCCTAAATATCTCTGTCATTAATGTGCATTTTTTCCACCTCATTAGAGGTGCAGCTATAGTAGGTAATGTCAGGAAAAGTAATCAATTAGAATTTCAGCGGCTTGATATGCTGGAACACAAAAGCAAGGGTTGTAGTTAAATTATTTTTTAGGCCACATCTGTCTCTGGATCAGCTTCAGGAAACAGTGCTTGATTTTCTCTAATTAACTGTAAGTTTTTGGTTTGCTTTTTTTGTAATGTAAATGGCTGCTACAATCAGGTTCCTCCACTGAAATGTGCATCACGGGGTGAAATAAGCAAGATGTTAACTAATTTTTTTTTAATCTCCCTCCACCGCTGAGTGTGTCAGTCAGGCATCACATCTTCTGAAATTTCCTCGCCTTGTTCATGGAAACATATTGGAGCAGCATTTGCCAGCTGTCGGCTTCCTATGCCTTCTGCTGCCATTATCCTGAGGCACCACCCCACCTTCTGGCCTGCCAGGCTGCAAAGGGATCATAGCAAAGGGGAGGGAGAGAAGGGAAAAAAAAGTGCCTTTTTGCAGATCAGGCTGCCTTTCCATGATTTGTACACACTGATGAATGAACCTGTTTGCCTTAAAGCTCAGCAGTGCAAAGAGAAAGTAATAATTCCCAAGACTTGCGCCTAGTTCTGCTGTGAAGTACTGATGTTTGACACTAATGAGTGGATGAAGCAAACTACACCTTTTTATTGTAGAATTATTCAATTTCGTTTCTCCTTAAAATTTAAAATTGCAATTAACTCACAACTTTTGTCAAGAAATTTTGTCATGAAGGTACATTTGACTCGAGTCAAGTAAATTCCTGACAGTTGTATGATTGTACTGACTCAATGAATAATAAAAGGAAATATTTTTTGACATCTAATATTAATTCCTGTTGGCAGTACTTTTAGCAATATGTTTCTTAACATAGAATTGCAAAAAAGACAATGCTACTTGTAGGGTGCAATCCTACGGCTACTTTCATTCTGATACAAAGCAGTTTATTATCAACTTGATAGTGCCAGTATATTTTTGGAGACAGGTCGGCCATCAATCTCTTGAGCACTGTCAATTGAGAGATCTGAAAGTACCTCCAGTAGGGTGTCTCACATCACTTGGAGTTCACACCAGCTGCAACATACTCCAGCCTGGTACAAAGCCACATGTTCAAAATGCTCAGGCAATTGATTAACCATAGGACTTCGTTAACATATTTTTCTATGTTCTTAAAATTAGGAGAATGCTCCTGCTTATGGTAACTTAACACAGGAAGATGATGTTAGCAAACATGTTCCACACATGCACCCAAGAAACTATCTGCAGAACTCCTTTAGCACCAATTTGAGGAGATTGTGCTCCCACCAACCTGGCGCAGAGCCTCACCAGCTAGCAGTGTATATTGGGAGTGAAAACAGAAAAGGCTGGAAATATTCACCAGGTCAGGCGGCATCTGTGGAAAGAGAAACAGAGTTAACCTTTCAGGTCGATGACCCTTTGTCAGAACTGAGTTGAGAATACAATTGAGTTCCTGCTGAGTACTTCCAGCAGTTTCTGCTCTTATTTCAGATTTCCAGCATCTGAATAAATTTGCACTTGTATTGGTGTATAATGGGAAGATGACCACAATATTCTGTCCATTAAGTTGAAGATTCATGGGGAATCGTAGAGAATGTGCACCCAAATTCCTGATATATGCATCAAGCCAGCAAGATTTCCTATCAGCAATACAATCTTGTGAAATCAGTCCTATTGATGCTAAGCACCTTGCAAACTACAATTCACAACATAACTGAGTACATGGTCATGCCTTCGGCCAATATAGTGATCTAGCTGTACCCACAATTACTCGTTTCAAGGATTGTTAATGGTCAAAACCGTACATTAAAAGATATTGCATCTTTATTAAGATGTTTCCATACGGGTATAGTCAGGAAGCAAACAGCCTGTTATCAAAAAGAATGTCACATAATTGTACTAATGCCCTCAATAGATTTGCGCTATCTGAAAATAATATAGCACAACCTTGTCTAGGAGACAAGGATTTTATCCGTCATCATGTTTTTTGCTAAAGCTAAATTAAGAACATAAGACATTAACAGCAGCAAATGATTTTGTCATTGCAACAGCGTAACCATTTGGTGCTCATACCAAGTGCCCCTCCACAATGTGTGCTTTGAAAATCACAGAGGTTGTGAAGGCCTCCAGCCTGGGCTATGCAGGACAGCAACAGAGCCCCAGAGATAGAATGTAAATGGCCATTATCATATGTTTACCCTATTTTTCTCGGATTTCTGCTGACCAATCATTGAGGTTCAGGAGACAGGGAGAACCCCCATGAAATTTCCAGGCCAAAGTAAACAGTTTATTTAGAATATGTTGATGATTGTTTCCCAGAGTCACAGTTTTTCTGATAATGTGATCATTAAGTCAAGTTAATGAGACAGATCAAGACATCCATTTCTTATTGAAAATCTTTTGTCTGCTTGCACGTCCTCAGTGTACCACATGATTTCACGCTGTCATGTTTCTATCACAGTTTTTGTATTAACATTTTCCCATTATAGCTGTCCAGTGGGTTTTGTCAATGTAAATGTCTCTAGTCTGAGCATGTGCAGGGCTCCTAATTTCCCAGGACATTACATAATGAAAGAATATTTTTTCTTTAACATAGTAACTGAAGGTATAGCTCCTCCAGCTATCTATCAGGGGTCACATGATATTGTGTGAGGCTCCGATCAATGAGCCTTAAGCGCGGGCAATCTGGGGGACGGTGGGGGGGGGGATGTGTGGAGCTTCCTGATGAGAGTCCTGATCGAGCATATAGCACCTGAAAATCTCTCTGTAGTAAAGTTTAGCTGTTTCTTGTTGAAACCTGTCAAGTCAATACATATGGCAACAAAGGTAAAATAGCTTCAACTATGCACCTCGCCCTGTTACCATGAGTACATTGAATCTTAAGAAGAAAATGCACAGACTACTCACCAGCCATGCTACTCTTTGGCAGAATCAATCCATATGATGTGGCTATGGAAGACTGGAACCAGAATGTAGAGCTCCTCAGATTTTATTTCGTAGTGAATAAGATTACCACGGAGGAAAAGCAGAAAGCCATCCTTTTGAGTGTGTGTGGCAGTAAGACATACAATCTTATTCACAGCCTAACAGCCCCGAGAGCGCCCAATTCAAAGGCCTTTAATGAATTAGCGGACCTCGTGAAAATGCACTTCCAGCTGAAGCCATCCATAGTAGTGCAGCATTTTAACTTTAATTCCAGAGTTTGGGCCCCGGGAGAGTCCATTGCAATCTATGTAGCAAACCTGAAGCACTTGACAGAACACTGTGACTTCGGGAACACATTAAATGATATTCTGCAGGGCTGATTAGTTTGTGGAGTTGAGGATGACACCACTCAGCACCGTTTACTCGCTGAGGTCTCCCTCACCATGGAGAGTACTGCGAGAGACTCTCAGGCTTTGCAACACATACAACATGGCGCTGTTCTTCATGTTGGGTGGGAACCTACCACCAGGCGTGGCACAAAAACTAGGCCCACAGCATCAAAACAAGATTCAATGCCCGCTGTCAGAAACATGAAAAGGCCCAGTACAACCACTTCAGCAGTGACTTCAAGATTAAGTTGTTATAGATGTGGAGGTGACCACGGAGCGGACACCTGTAAATTTAAGGAGGCAGAATGTCATTACTGCCATAAGAAAGGTCACATTAGGCAATGCCGGGGAAAACTGAAGCAGCCTGCAAAACAATAAACCAGCATGATCGAATTAAATACACATCAGAGACTGAAGCTGCCAACACCAAAATTTATTCCCTGTATAACGTCACCGTTGTGAAAACCAAACTCATCACTGTCACCATACAACTTAATGAGAAGCCATTAATAATGGAGGTGGATACCAGTGCCTCAACTACAGTGGTGGGAGATCGCACTTTCAAATACCTTACTGAAAGAAGACAGACAATAAGCCTGGAGCAGACAACTGCTAAATTAAGGACATACATGGGAGAATTTATTCAGGTAAAGGGCATTGCCACAGTACCAGTGTCTTACAGGCAATAAACAGCCCTGCTGCCTGTGATAATAGTGATGGGAGAAGGACATAAGGTGGAATTTTCTGTGCCGATTGGCATGATCAGTGGCATGAACGGACAAAATGTTGTGATCAGTTTTACGATGGTGGGAAAGGAGTTTGCTATCGTCTGCTCAGCTGGCCAGCAGCGGAGCCCATTTCCTGCCATCGGACATCAGGAACCTCCTTATAATATATCAGCATATCATTATCAGGCCAGCCCACCAGAATCGTTCCCCACCACCTCACTGGACCGTCCATCCACGTTGGTGGGAAAGCACAGTGACGTGTTTCACAACAGTACATAAAAGGCATACACTTGGTGGGCTGCACTTTGAGGGGAACTTGGGGGTTTAGCAGTGCTCGCCAGGGTTGCCTGTTGGACGTCAAGGTTCAGGGGCCTTGGGGGTTTGGGGTTAAGGGCAGCCATACCATTGAGGCAACAGGTGGCAGAAGGGGCAAGGTGGGCCTTGCCTTTGAATATAATGCACATGCATTCTGGGTTGGGGGGTTGGGTGGGCAAGGGAAGTAGCCATAAAGTGACCATTCCTCTGCAACTGAGATAGTTCAGGCACAGCCACATTGATATGATTGAGGTCGGGCTCTTGGCTTATCTGCCCATTCAAGCAACACAGAGGCATCAGAGTGCTACCAAGTGCTCCAAAGCTCCACCACACCCCCGCCCCGCACCCCCCCCAACCCCCCCCACCCCCCCTCCCCACGACACCTGACACAGACTGCAAATTCATGAGCATTTTAGTAGGCTGCAGAACAGTTAGATGACTGCACATGTTGTAAAATCTCCTCGCTAAAGCTGGCCATGTAGTAGTCACTGCTGGAGGTGCTCACAGTCCCTTGCAGTGTCAGCATCCCAGTTTGGACCAGTCTCCCCCATGGTTCAAGCTAGCAGGACAGCCATGCAATGCACTAGTCTCTGGCCATCCAAGTGGGGGCCAGCACTCTCTGGGAAAAGGCCATCACACTTAACGAGGGCAGGTTCTTAGTACACCCATGCTAACCTAGGGCAGGAGGAGTACATCAGGATCATGGAGCCTCGTGAACTAGCTGTATGCCTGATGGTCTACAGAGCATGAAGACGACAGAGGAGAGAGCGACTGAGGTTCCTGGCTGCGCAAAGGCAGGAGCAGCAACCTCAGGAAGAAAGAGCGGCTGGGGCTCCTGCACACGCCACCCAAGACCCACAACGAGCCATCACTGGTCGGTGCCTTGCAGCACCCAGGGTCTATAAACACTGCCTTTCATTCCTGCAGATGGTCAAGAAACAGTGTCGTCCAAAACTGCGCACGTCTAGGGATCTGGTCAGTCATTTGTGCCACCTGCTGCAGGACTTTGCGCCACGGGGACATGGAGGGCATCCACTGCCAGTGGCTGTGAAAGTGACCACGATGCTCAATTTCTATGCCAGTGACTGCTTTCAGGGATCCAAAGGTGACCTCTGTGGGATTTCACAATCCGCCACCCACAAATGTTTTCGTAAGATCACAGATGCCAACTTTGTGAGGGGCACACAACTTTTTTGTGCATTTCTCCTGGAACCGGGACAGCCAGGATGCAAGAACGATTGGATTTGCCCAGATCTCAGGATTCCCCACAGGTGCAAGGTGCCATTGACTGCACTCATGTGGTGCTCAGATCCCCGTTGCAACACACGGTGGACTACATCAACCGCAAGGGCTTCCATTCGCTGAATGTGCAGCTGGTGTGCAACCAGTAGAAACGCATCCTGCAGGTATGCGCACGATTTCCAGGGAGTGTGCACAACACCTACATCCTCATTCGGTCACAGATCCCTGGAGTCTTCCAGGGTCCATAGAAGCTGCAGGGATGGCTCCTCAGGGACAAGGGCTACCCACAGAGGCTGTGGCTGATGACACCCATGCAGCAGCCTCAGGCTGCAGCAGAGCGATGGTATAATGAGGCTCATGCTGTAGCTCGCAACTTGTTGGAGCAGATGATCGGGATGCTGAAGATGTGGTTCTGGTGCAGAGCCCACCTCACTGTCAGCACAGGACCGGTCCATATCGTGGCCGGCCAGCTGGATGGCTCTGTTTTCAAAGTCTGTGAGGACCTGGATTTCGGGCATTCTCTCTCTTTATTGTGTTTTTTTATTCATTCTTGGGATGTGGGAATCACTGACTAGCTAGCGTTTATTGCCCATCCCTAAATGCCCTTGTTGAGAGGGCATTTAAGAATCAACCACATTGCTGTGGGTCTGAAGTCACATAGAGGCCAGACCAGGTAAGGGCGGCAAAAATCTTTCCCTAAAGGTCATTAGTGAACCAGATGGGTTTCATGGTCATCATTAGACTTTTAATTCCAGAATTTTTTTTTAATTTGCTGAATTCAAATTGGTGGGATTTGAACCCAGGCCCCCAAAGCATTACCCTGGGTCTCAATGAAGGTGAGTGTGAGAGAATGAATGGTGATGTCCCTTGAACCGGCAGTGAGTGAGGGCCCTGTGGATGTGTGATGGGTTTGTGAGTGTGAGAGTTGAGAGTGATGAGAAGAGTGACTTACCCTGGTGGAACAGAGGAGATCATTCATCGTTTTGCAGCACTGAGTGGCTGTCCTCTTTTGAAGGGTATTGGCACTGACCACCACTGCCACCGCCTCCCAGGCCAGGTTAGTCTATTGCTGCCCATCCTGTGACCAGAATGGAGGTAGAGGACATCCTGGCGGGCTTCCGTGGCATCCAAAAGGCGCTCAAGGGATGCATTGCTGAACCTGGGGGCTGCAGTGGTCTTCAGTTTCAGGGCCATGTCCTCCATGCAGCAGTGGTGGTCTGGAAGCACTGAGATGTGTGCTTGCAGCTGGACTTTAAAATGGAGCCCAGAGTGATGCAGCAGTGGGGTGATGGCGAACTGGCAAATGAGAACCTGTCCACCATGGAAACAGCATGTTTTCCGGGAATGCATAAATAATGTGGTGGGTTTGGACAATACGGTGTGAAAACCCGCCATCACGGCCGGCAGATAAAACATCGTTTTACCCACTTAGAGCAAATCTGGGATGATTCTGCCCACAGTCTTTTAGGCTGACACTGGCTACAGAAGATCAAGCTCGACTCGTCTGAGATATTTCACCTCAAATCAGGAGTTCCTGAACTGCTAAGGGAATACAACATGGTTTTCCGGGATGAATTAGAGAAATTAAAAGTTGTTGACGGTGAGATATATGTTGATCCTTAGGTGACACCACGTTTTTTTAAGGCCAGACCTGTACCTCATGTGTTGAAGGAGAAGGTGGATGCAGAACTGTGCCGGTTAGAAAAACTGGGCACCATCCAACCTGTCCAATTCTCGGAGTGGGCAGCACCCATAATTCCAGCGGTTAAGCCTGGACAAACCATACGCATTTGTGGGGATATAAATTGACCATAAATTAGGCAGCAAAACTAGACAAGTACCCCATTTCAAGGATAGATGACTTAAATGGAAAGCTGGCTGGAGTCAAATCCTATACAAAATTGGATATGAACCACACCTACCAACAATTAGAAATGGATAGCACATTGAGAGAATACGTGATCATTAACACACACAAGGGTCTTTATCAGTACATTCACCTACCCAATGGAGTCTCATCTACACGCGCTATCTTCCAAAGAACAATGGAGAGTCTTTTGCAAGGACTTCCTCGAGTGGTAGTTTATCAAGATGATGTTCTGATCACAGGGTCAACCAAGACCGGACACTTGACCAACCAGGAGAAGGTGCTAAGAAGGTTCATGGAAGTAGCATACGGCTAAAGAAGGAAAAATGCATACATCAAGTGTCAGAAGTTGCTTACCTGGATCACAGAGTGGACGTCATGGATTTGCATCCAGTAGAAGAGAAAATTCAGGCAATAAAAGATGCATCCTCACCATCTATGGTAACAGAGCTCAAGGCCTTCCTGGGTATGATCAATTACTATAACACTTCTTGCTTAACTTAGCAACTGTGTTGGCACCATTACAATTGTTAAAAAAGAATCACCATTGGTCCTGGAATTCACAAGAGGAAGAAGCCTTTGTGAAAGTAATGAAACTGTTGCATTATCATGTTTTTGGTGGACTATGATCCATCATGATGCCTCTCTTTATGGTGTAGGAGCTGTGTTGTCACATGGACTGGAAAATGGATAAGAAAGGCCCATTGGCTATGTCTCAAGAACCCTCTCCACAGCCGAAGAAGGTTATTCCCAGCTAGAAAAGGAAGGTTTTTCAGTGGGATTCGAGGTGAATAAATTCCACCTGTGCCTATATGGATGACACTTCACCATTGTGTCAGACCATAAACCATTAATGAGTTCATTCAGTGAGGATAAGGCATTCCGTCAATAGCATCAGCAAGAATACAACGTTGGGCTCTGACATTATCTGCACATGAGTTAACTTTTGTATATTGCCCTGGCTTACATGCAGATGCACTCAGTTGTCTCCCATTACCAGATAGCATTATACATGCTCCTGTTCCACAAGAAGTTGTGCTGTTACTGAATTTCTTGAATTCTTCACCTGTGTGCAAAGCAACTTAGAAATTGGATGAACAGAGATCCAATATTGTCAAAAGTCAGAGACTTTATTTTGCAGGGATGGTCAAATCTGAAGATTTGAGACCACTCCATGCCAGAAACACAGAGTTAAGCTGTCAAGATGAGTTTTGTTGTGGGAATCAAGAGTTGTCATCTCATCACAAGGTAGAAAACTACTCTTGACAGAGATTCACAGTGCACATCCAAGCATACCAAAGATGAAAATGCTAGTGCGAAGCTATGTAGGGTGGCCAGGCATTGACAGTGACGTTGAAAGCCTGGTCTAGCACTATCTCCACTATCAGCAACAACAGAAGTTGCCTGTTTCAGCTTCCCTGCATCCATGGGAGTGGCTTGGTTGACCCTGGGTTAGACTACATATCGATTATGTAGGACAATTCTCAGATACCATGTTTTTGTTGATTGTAGATGCACATTCTAAATGGATTGATATAAACCAAGTCAAATCGCCAACACCAAGCGCAACTATTGAGATGTCTTAGCATACATCGCCTACCTGAAATTGTCATTTCAATAACTACAGCCTTTACCAGCACAGTGTTTCAGAAATTCATGGATCTGAACGGAATCTGCCATATAAAGACAGGCTCTTACCATCCCTCATCGAATGGTTTAGCCGAGAGAGCTGTGCAAGCCTTCAAGTCTGGTATGAAAAGGTTATCAGAAGGTACCATAGAATCTCAACTTTCCCACTTTCTTCTCTGTTATCGTATAATGCTATATTCGACTATGGGTTCAACACCTTCTGAATTATTGCCTAAGTACATTGTTTCACCTGGTGTTTCCAAATTGAGAGGGGAAGGTAGAGCATAATCAGAGCAATCAAAAATTGAACCACGACATACACAGCAAAGCTCACACATTCAATGTAGGTGACATAGTATTCGTGCAAAATTTCGGAAGTGGGCCTTGTTGGGTTCCTGGAACCATTGTCTCAGAGACTGGTCCATTATCTTTCCAAGGACATGTGGAAGATAGAATCATCTGTAAGCATGTAGATCATATTCATGCTGGAGGCACATTCCAACAACCAACTTTTCTGCCTGTGATTAACGTCGAACCGTCAATTCCTGGAGTGACCAATCAACCTAGAATAGACATGCCTGGTGTCTCTGTTGAGTTGCCAGGTCCTGAACTGCCACTTTCTGATGATGTATCTCATGCTGCAGTTTCAGATCCTATCAACCCTGTTGAGGAACCTCAAGTGGTTGAGCCACGCCACTCTAGCCGTATAAGGAGAGCACCTCAGAGACTTGATCTTTAGTCACCTGAAGTTGTATATATGTATATGCTGTTGGTTATCCAAATGTTTCCCTGTAAATAGAAATTGTAAAAAACTAAAGGGGGAGGAAATGTAGTAACTGAGGGTACAACCCCTCCTATTGTCCATCAGGAGTCATGTGATATTCTGTGGAGGCTCTGACCAATGGGTCCTGGGGGGTCGAGCTTCATGGCGAGAGTCCTGATCGAGCATGTAGCACCTGAAAAGCTCTCTGTAATAACGTTCAGCTGTTTCTTGTTGAAACCTGTCTGTTCTGTCATCATTACATTTAACTTTGAGAACTTTTGTTCCATTGTTTTCCTTCAAATACTTTTAAAAACAAAAGAGCAGATTTCAAAGCACTAGTGAAATAAAATTAATGTTGAGTTTAAATAAAAACAGAGAGGTTAATTATGTCTGTGACTGTTTTACATGCGAAAGGAGTTGGAACAGTAGGGAAGTTAGCCTCAGCAGAAGTGATTGACACAGTATTGACATTTTTATTCATGTATTTTACTGTGTTTGTTTAATTTAAGTTTATTTGATTTTACTTCAAATTATCTGTTCAATACACAAAGGCTTTTAATGTGTCTCTTTGGTCCATTAACTGAGCTACTTTGAAGGGGTCAAACATCATTAATTGGTTACCAAGGACTCACTATCCTCTGACTGGCAATTTTTTCCTGTGTCAAGTGAGCTATTTAGCTAAGTTAAAATAATTTTCATCAAATGTAAATTGACTAAACAAAGCATAGAGGAGGAAAATATGGTACCTGCAACAACTCAAACTGAACCTGGTGAGGGTTCTTCCTTGATGATTCAAGAACTGAGCTTGTCAATAAACCCACCTATTTAATGCAACCAACCCTTTAAATAATACCAAGTTCAAAGTAAGGTTACTGTCCGAGTGATTCAAATGCTAACGACTGGAGAAATAGGGCAGGGTTCGAAGCTAAAAGATCCTGTGGGTTTGGCTGTCAGTGGAGAGGTTAAAGCCAACAAAATAGATGATGCATCAGGAAGCTGGTTCCAACTTGCTGACCTCCATATTCATAATCAAGTGCGTGAGGCTGCGTGCACACGGCACCCTAGGGAGAAGCGGGTTGTCATTTTCCAAATGGTAATTGCTCAGTTTGAGCGATGTTACAACATACTTTTCAGTTTAATACAGCGTCCACAGGTTTCCAGGGTTTCCTGAAACTCGCAGTGAGAACAGGGTGAGTGTGCAGCATCAATTGAGGAGGCTGAATAATGTCAGCGAAATATGGCAACAAATACTTAGCACTCACAACTGCTTTCTTACCGATGAGTGGGAAGGGGCTTTTTAGAGCATTTTTGCTGAGAGGTTACTTTCTACATTTTAGTGGTTAATTTCCACACTTCTGAGGATTACAGCAAGCCCTTATGTGTCTTAGATTGGAGCTCAGACGAGGATCAAGTCGACTAGAAAGAGAACCAAAAACAGTACCAACAGCAGCCTGCTACTCACACTCATGCTGCTGCATAGCAGAGAGGCAACCAGCAGAGAGAAGACAAACAGAGAGTTACAACTTGCAGGAGGCATTGCCCATGACATACGGTCGACAGGCAGAGGCTCGGTTTCCTTGACATATCTGCACACCATCTCAGGAAGCTCAGATTATCACATCCAAGAGGTGGCAGACATCTGCAGCCTCCCTAGAAATAGACCTGCTGCCTACTGGAGCTGGTGGTCACGTATTATCAGTAGCCGTCAAACACATTACCACTCTTAACTGTTTTGTCTCTGGACTTTCCAGGGACCTGTTGCAAACATATCCAGGATCCCTCAGTCGGCCACCCACAAATGCACAAAACAGAAAACAGATGTGTTGTTTGCCAGGGCCAGCAAATATGTCAATTTTGCCTGCCATGATGCCAGTCAGAATGAGTAGCTCTGGCTGGCTTCCCACAGGTGCAGGGTGCCATTGACTGCACACATGTGGCAAATCGGGCATTGTCAGAACAAGCAGGAGTATTTGTCAACCACAGGGGCTTCCATTTCATCAATGTGCAGCTAGCGTAAAAGATCTTTATATAGGTCAGTGCAATATTCCTGGGCAACTGCCATGATGCTTTTGTCCTGCATCATCCACTCTCCCTGATCACTTCAGACCTGGAAGCAGACTGAAGGGATGGCTGCGAGGTGACAAAGGACAGCTAATGCACATTTGGCTGGTGATACCTGTCAGAAATCCCAACACTGAAGACCAAGAGCACCACACTGAATACCATGTCACCACCAGGGCTGGAATATTGCGCTCGCCAGGCAGGCGCATGCCCAACCCAAACGAACGTAAAATGACGCGCAATGATGTTGGGCGAGCATGCTGACATCATCACATACACTCGCAATATTTCGGTCGACGGGTGAGCATGGGAGTCGGCAGTGCACCCGCCTACAATTAACAGGCCTGTTAAGGCCCTTAAAGATCTAATTGTTTTTCGATGCCCGTCCTACATTATGGTTAGCGGGCAGGTGAAAAGGCCAAGCAGCCTTTGGATTTTTTAGGAAACCTCATCCACAGGGCGAGATGACGTTTCCAGCAGCAATTTAAAAATTAAATTAAAATGTTAACATTTCATTAATGTTCATATGACAGAGTCACAAGAGGGGACATGTTTTTTAACATTTTAAAATTCTTTATTTTTAATTTCCAAAAAGCTTCATCTCCCTGAGGCAGCTCTGTGCAGTGCGTGTTTCATGCTGGGCGGGCCTTAATTGGCCTGCCAGCGCGAAATTGCATTTGGGTCCCGATCACAGGCGGCGGTCAGCTTCCTGACTGCTCCCACTCACTCCTGCCGAGCCCACCCAACGAGAGCAATATTCTGGCCCAGATGTATAATTGAACAGGTCAGCGGCATGCTGAAGATGCACTTCAAGTTCCTGGACAGATCTGAAGATGCCCTTCAGTATACACCAGCCAGGGGCTCTAGAATGGTTGTGGTTTGCTGCTCTCTGCATAACATTGTGCAGCAGAAAGGCTTACGCCTACAGGAGGAATAAGGTGAAGAGCTTAGATCCTCCTCAGGAGATTCTGAGGCAGAGGAGGAGGAGAATCTTGAGAGTCATGCACCCTCACCTTGTGCTGCTGTCTAGGTGTCAGAGCTGTCCTTATTAATGTAAGGTTCACTTTGGCTGCACCAGTGCAACTATCATTTCACCAGAAAATGCAATGGCACTCTTCCCCTTCCACCTCGAATGCAACAGACACAAATCAGTCTTGCAACCACCAACCATCCCCTGAATGTTCCCCATTGGTCCCCATTAATTCACGTCTTCACATTCATCAGCAAACAAGGCCACTTAGTGTCCAACACCTAAGAACGTGAAGTGCTGAAAATGAAAAATATATATGTAAGCTAAATAAAGAGCAACAACTTATTAAAACAACATTTGCTCATATGCCAGTGTTTAGGAAGATTTGGCCATGGGAGAGGGAACAGCACGTGGGTTACTGACTGAAACATGAGCTGTGGGTAAGAAGTCAAATTACTTTGAATGGTGACAAGGGGTGGAACTTAATGGGTGCGACGTGTGTCTCGCCCACCCATTGAAGAATTGGTGGAAATCCCACGTTACTTCTCCTTGGGAGGCCTGATGCGATTATCAGGTAACTTGCGTGGATAGCATTAGATCTCCCTCTCAATTAAACCCCAGTGGGGTGGAAGTCTTGTCCCCAAGGACTGTCGGCCAATCAGAGGTGGACAGCTCTGTAGTACCGGCAGCAGCACTGGAAGCGGTGGCTGCTACTGGTGCGATACTTGGGGCCACAGGAGGGATCAGCCATGGATTGTCAGGTAGGTGTGAGCGTGGGTGAGTCGAGGTTGCAGGGGAGGGTGTTGCTGATGAGGGGTGGATGGCTTTCAGTGGGCCCGCCCCTTCCTGATGCCACGTCTCTCAATCAGGCACAAAGTACTTGTAAATGGGGGACCAACCCCGATGGCAATCCCAAAAGTGTTTGCTGGGCGTCCTCCCCAGGTGGCGAGTGCCCAATCGAAGTGGGTTGAATACCAGATGCAGGTGGAATGAGACCCTGAAGTGCCCTTAAGTAGCTACTTAAGGGTTTCAATTGATCTTCAGGTGGGAAGATTTCTGTCCAAAGCTTGACCAAAGAGAGCCAGGAAGGCAGTGGGATCTCCGGCCTGCACCTTCCCACTTGATTAAACGCCACACCGCCAAACTCACCTTGTGAAGGGGAGGGGCATTAAATACCACCCAAGGTAGTTGCTTGGTGTGAGACAGGTTGAAACTGTCAGCTAATATTGTACTTTTGTGCCTCCACCAGCTTGCTGAAGGGTGGTGTGGGCAAAGTTTGTGGAGACATCTGGCATTACCCACCTTATGCCCAGTAATGTTTCAGGCCTGCTTTCTGAAAAGACATTTTATAGACTACATAGAGGAGTCCAGAACAAGAGTGCATACGCTTATAATTAGGGCCAGGCCATTCAGAAGTGATATCAGAAAACACTTCTTTGCACAAAGAGTAGTGGAAAACTGGAACTCTCTCCCCCTAAAAGCTGTTGAGGGCCGGTCAGTTGAAAATGTCAAAACTGGAACTGATAGATTTTTGTTAAGCAGGGGCATAAAGGATTATGGAACCGAGTTGAGTAGATAGAGTTAAGATGCAGATCAGCATGATCTAACTGACTGGCAGTATAGGAAAAGTAGAATGGCCTACTTTTGTTCCTGTTTTGAGACAGAAAATATATTTTGTTAAATAGTGTGATTTTGAAATCAAATCTCGATTTGGTCTTGACGAAATATCATCATAATTACAGCACCTCCTTTGCAGCGCAATGATTATCTAAAAACTGCCATTGAAGGTATCTCCCACTATGGTGTGTGAACCCAGGAAGGCAGCAGATGTCTTTTTCAAGAAATTGGGTAAAATGAATTGGGACTGAAACAAGCAAGGCCATAGTTTCAGCATGTAGTGAATGGGTTCATTTTAAACAAATCACTGTTGTGTAAAATATTGGGAGTACTCAAATGTATCTTATTTTACATAGTCCAATTCCAAAATATTTGTTGTAGATCGAGCAAAATCGCAATAAACCCTACTTAAACAAAAACTATTAAAATAATGATTACAAGTCAATGTAACAGTGAGCTGTGACATGCAGATCTGCACTCATAATGCAAATTCAGCAGGATGGATCAGGCTCACTTAGCACATCCTCATTAGGGTATTGGTTAGCCTCATTTTGCTGCTGTCAAAGACAATCTTTGTTATTTTATTCCAATCAAGCCCCAAGGATGATTTTATAAAGTACAATCCCTACTGGATTCAGAAATAATCCATGCTCCTGTACAACTTCCAAAAACAATCTCTTTGAACAACATAATAGGAAATATGAGGCTGAAAGAAATAATTACGATGTTTCATTAAAGTAAAATAACATGTCTTGTTTGTATATTCTTGATATAACTAATAAGAAAAGTGTTACTTTGCACAGTATTATTGATAAGCTCATTAGTCATGCTAACTATAGTAACAGTCAGATACCTCCCAATAGTCTGACTTGTGCTCGCTCACTGCCTGCAAAATTTCCTGCTATGAATTTTGCTGTTTGATGCCTTTGGTAATTGGGAAATTTGCCTTTCTAAAAAAAATTGTTAGACAGCTGTACAAATTCCATTGTACTATAGAAGCTCGTTACAAAGTTTGCTAAATGTCAGTTGTAACCTACTATAATGATGTCCCCATTTTTCACTGTTTTTCATTGCTAAGCATCAAGTTCAAAATCTGAACTTCATTTATGGCTACCAAAGTTCCTATCATAAATCTTCCAGTGTCTAAATGTTACTGATGTGTTACTTCCATATCAGAGGTTAATCACTGAGGAAATAGACCTTGGGGTTAGAATGTATATACCATTTAAGGGGAAGCTAAATAAGGACATGACAGAGAAAGGAATAAATGCATATTCCTGTCGAATGGTTCTGTCGAAGGGTCATGAGGACTCGAAACGTCAACTCTTTTCTTCTCCGCCGATGCTGCCAGACCTGCTGAGTTTTTCCAGGTAATTCTGTTTTTGTTTTGGATTTCCAGCATCCGCAGTTTTTTTGTTTTAATTAATAAATGCATATGTTGATAGAGTGAGATGAAGTAAATAAAATGGGAGGAGGGTGATGTGGAAGATAAATACTGGCATTAGTTGGCCAATGGCTTATTTCTGCACTGTAACTTCTATGCAATTCCAAATAAAACGAATGAAGTTGTCTGCATCGTGCTTAGCTTTAGTGAAGTAGGTGCACAAGATACTGAGGGTGGGATTTACCAGTCCCGCCAGCGGCAGGCATTATCATGGGCAGGACAGGAAAATTTGAAGATAAGCCAAAAATCAATTGACTTTTGGCTGCTCTCCAAATTTTCCCATCCTGCCCATTACGATGCCCACTGCTGGCAGAGCTGAAAAATCTTGGCCCAAGCTGCATTCGCAAAGGGATAGAATGGAAATCTAAAGAGATCCTACAGTTGGCTCATCTGGAGGACTGTGTACAGTTCCTCGGGGTAGTGTCCTAGGTTTAACCATCTTCAACTGCCTCATTAATGACCTACCATACATTCTCAACTCCTCAAATATGGAGCAGCCCATGTTCACATGCAGCAAAACCTTGACAACTTTCAGGCTTGGGCTGATAAGTGGCAAGTAAACTTGTGCTACACAAATGCCAAGTAATGACTATCTCCAACAAGGTAAAACGTAACCATCTCCCCTTGATGCTCAATGGCATTACCATCACTGAACCCCCCACTATCAACATCCTGGGGGTTACCATTGACCAGAAACTGAACTGGACTAGCCATATAAATACCGTGGCTACATAAGCAGGTCAGAGGCTGGGAATTCTGTGTTGATTAACTCACCTCCTGGCTCCCCAAAGTTTGTCCACCATCTACAAGGTACAAGTCAGGAGTGTGATGGTATACTCTCCACTTCTCTGGTAGAGTGAAGCTCAAACAACACTCAGAAAACTCGCCACCATCTAGTACAAAGCAATACACTCGATCGGCATCCCAGTAGCCACCTTAAGCATTCACTCCCTCCACCACTGACACATGGTGGCAACTATGTGTACACTATGGTAAGCCTCCTTTGATAGTACCCTCAAAATCCCGACCTCTACCACCTAGAAGGATAAGAGCAGCAGATGCATGGGAACAGCACCATCTGCAAGTACTCCTCTAAGTCAGACACCATTCTGAATTGTCATCATCATTCATATCATCATCCCTTCACTGTCACTGCATCTAAAATCTGGAATTCCCTACCTTTTAGCACTGTAGGTGTGCCTACAACCTATGAACTGCAGCGGTTCATGAAGGAAGCCGACCACCACCTTCTCAAGGGAGATGGGCAATAAATGCTGATCATGCCACCAACACTCACATCCCATGAACGAATAAAAAAAAATCCATCTAATAATAGGAAGGACACAGAGGTATGCATCAATGATGGCTCTGGGTGTGAAATATAAGAATAGCTTCAGGAAGTTAAGCTTTCACCTTTTGAATAGGCAATGAGATGATCTAATTAAAGTCTTCAAGATTATGTAGATAATTGGCAAAATTTGATTCAAGCAAATTGTTCATTATGGTGAAGGGTCATAATACCAGGAGACACAAGTTAACAATTAGTAAAGTAGAACACCACCTAGAACTCTTTTTTTCACCCAAAAAGTAATAGATCTGCGAGGCAAGTTAATACAGAATTGATGCAAACAATGTAAATGGGCTCAAGAGACAGTTCTGGAAACAAAGAAAATTGAAAGATATGCTGGGAGGTAGGCAAGATAGATCTCTGAAAAAGAGACACATCTATTGGACCTCCCAAAGACAGTTATCTGATTGCAAAATGTTTTATCTTCCGAAAGAAATGTGTTATTTCCCCTTCCCCTCTGCCTTGCAGCCAGACCCAAATTTCCTCCAATCACAATCCTGGCAGCTATGTGGGCTCAGCAGTGTTGGGAGATCCACATTTGAATAAGCCTGATACAACCCAGAACAAAAACACAGTAAAAACTGGGAAATAAGAATACTGGTCCAAACTGGTCTTGTATACCTTAAAATGGAACACCAGTAAAAACTGGGAAATAAGAGTAGTGGTCAGAACAGTTATTTTCCTTCTAGGGAGCAACTCACCAAGGCTCCTTCAACAGCTACTTCCAAGCCCATAACCTCTGCCATCTGGAAGGACAAGGGCAGCTGATGCATGGCAACTCCACCAAGGATATCCACACATGACCTTGTGGAGATTGGCATGCTTCCTTCAGATCAGCAGCTCTGTCGCCGTGCAAATGCTGGATCTTTACTCTGGACCCCACTTTAAGGAGTCCCCATCCTTGGTCCTGCCCCCTGCTTTAAATTTGCCTGGCAAGGAAGAAAATAGAAGACCCACCCTTGGAACTGAATGAGGAAACTCATAAAAATTGCAGTGACCCAATATACCGGCTGCTATTTTCCTGGCGGTACATCTAGTCTCTCCCAGAATGTGCACAGAACTCTGGAGGAGCTCTTTTGGGATTTTAGGCCCACAATAATTCAAAGAGCTATCCCAATCAATCGATAAATGATTTGGAGTATTAAAAAGCAAATCCTATCGGAGCATAGGAAAAGGATGAATATACTAGAGAAGCTGGAGAAAGAAGATAAGATTAATACTTCCGTTAGTTTTCATGTCTGATTGCCCAAAGCATTCAAAATTCCTTGAACATTCCATCATAAGACTGATGACAGAATCTGATCTTGGAGTTTCCTTGGGAGAGCTCCCCTCTGCCATTACGTTGCCAGAAAGGTGGCAGAAACCTCCTTTCCCCACAATCCCGGCAAAGCTAGAGCAGGAAAAACAGCAAAGAATCTTCCAGAGATCCCCAGGTTTATCCTAAATGGAAATAAAGCTACCTTTGAGATTATATTATCATTAGAAGAAATACATTTATGGGTCTGTGAAAACATTTCTGCCCAATTTTAAAATGAAACATTCATACCTTAAATTATTTTCACATTATTTAGCGTATTGGCTGCAAATTACTGAATAGATCAGTAAAAGTGTTTTGTAATGAAATGCTTTTAATTATGTATCCCATCTGGGGTAACTTTTAGTTAGAAATCTTGCAACTTTTGAGTGAGATTTTTCTCACAAAGTACAGCAGGGAGAAGAAGGAAATGTGTTATAAACTAGATTTCTCCATACACAACAGCACAATTAAAAATGTCTCCCTGTTGCAAATTATTTTTTATTAGGTTTGAACGCCCTATAATCAGAGCCATGTCCTGAGGCTGCTATGGATTTTAGTTCAACAAGTGATGGTAACAAGAGTGGGTTGTCCAACATCCATGAGGCCCACTCAACAACATTCATCAGACTCTTCAGCAGAGGGATATCATGTGCCTATCCGTACCTATGTTGTATGGTCAATGTTATGTCATGCTGTGTTTGATCAATTAAATTGTCTGTTTTGGAATTTAATCTTCGTCAATAATAAGGGGATTTTGAATGATCTTAAAGCATTACCTCCATTAAATAAATGTGGATAAACTGCGCTGGTTGACAAAAGTCAACAGAATCAGAAAAGGTCATTTAAACAGGACTGATACATTTCCAAATGAAATTCATGCAGCAAATAACATTTCCCTTATGTTCATTCGTTTACAGCTGTTAGCTCTAAACAGATTTATGCACAGTCTATTGCCACTACTCCAGGAGCTCCATTTCCAAGATCTTCCTGTCACTGTTTGCTTATCTGATGAAAAATGATTTTGTCAGAATGTTCCATGGATCTGTTCTATTCATGTGTATGCAAGGAGGCACAAAACTGTGTTAGAGGAGCCAGAGGAACCTACAGATGGAGAAATGTAACACTACACAAACTGACATTATTACTTTGAAGAACTGCAAACGCAGATCTGGTGAAATAGTAAAAGGCAGGAGATAAAATGGAAGTCTAGTTAAAGTGTTGTTTGGCTGGATTTACCATGATATCAAATGAATAGAAAAATCTGATTTATCATAGTGTTTAGGTCAATCTGGTGCTTTTTCTATTCCACATAGAACATGTTTATGGGTATTTTTAAACCTACATAGCATTTTCCAACCACTCCAGGCTCCAAAAACTGTCATGATACTTGAGTATATCTCTACTGAAGCATTATTCTTGAAATCATTGAGGAATTGAATATTTCATATCTATTTGAGCTCAGTTAATCTCTAACTGGTAAATTTGATGAATAATCCACTGATAATACACAAACTATAAATATAGACAATGTGCGTATAATATGGATTAAACCATATGAGTGTAACAAAACACAGTATGTTAAGCCCCACACCTAATGATAGGCTAAATATAAACAGTGAAAATTATGGTTCTAAAATCAAGGCATGAAATAATGTAACAGTCTGCCATCTGTCATTGGCACACTCATTTTTGCTAATTGTCATCCCAGTTTCAAATTGAGCTTCTGCTTTTAGTAGAGAAATTTTAAGCACTCCCTGGAACCAATGGCTCATTTTTCATGGTCCCGACCCAGTGAATCTCAGCACTTATGCCAAGATAAACCTTCCTGCTATTTTTAGACTCTTTGTTTCTATCAGTTCCTCTGGCCAATAACCGGTTTCCCTTTATCCTCCTTACAACGCACCCACACATGCCGCGAAACACCTGATAGTCTCCAAGGCTGGGGAGCGTTCTCCACCTAAAGGATTTCTACAGCTCATGTATGGGGACCACTATACCCACTCTTTTAGGGCATTGCTGAACATCAGAGTCACCAGAATCAACTGCAACTGGCGTTATTTATGTACGAGCCTTGGCAGCGAATGCCAGTAATCTATTCCACTAGTTAATATAATACATGCAAATTGTTGTTGTTGCCATTGCCATCATCGTTGTAATGGTGGGGCATCACCCCAATTAGAAATAGCTAACTTAGCGCCGACCAGGGACTGAGGGCAGAATTTTCAGAGCCTGCTGGCATTGGCATGACCAGACAATATGGTGAGAAGGCCAGAATTCAGTTTCTCAACGTCGTGAAGCCAATTTGCGATCCGTCCACTCAGCCCGTCGACAGTGGGCCATGTTTCCCATCATTGCTGGGAACCTGACTGTAACACATCTGCATGTCATTATAAGGCCAGCCTGCCGGAATCAACCCTTCCCCTGCTGGATCATCGTCAACATGTTTTACAACAGCATATATAAGGCGTGCACTTGGCGGGCTGCACTTTGAGGAGAACTCGGAGGCGAGCGCACAGTAACGTTATGCAGGGCTCGCCAGGGCCACCTGTTGGGCTTTAATGTTGAGGCATGTTAGTTGGGGAGGCAAGGGCTGCCCTGTGGTTGAGGTGACTTGGAGGTGGGAGCAAGGACTGCCCTGCGGTTGAGGTGACTTGGAAGTGGGAGCAAGGACTGCCCTGTGGTTGAGGCGACTTGGGCGCTGGAGGTGGGGGGAATGGTTGCTCTGAGGCAAAAGGTAGTGCAGAAGCATGTGTGGTGTGGGGAGAGGGAAGTGGCCACGCAATAGGGAAACTTTGTATAAAGTGACCATTCCTCTGCAGCTGAGACAGTTCAGATGCAGCCTCATTGACATGCATCAAGTCGAGCCTTTGGTTTACCTGCCCATTCAAGCAATGCAGAGGCATGAAAGTGTCCCAAGTGCTCCAGAGCTTTTCACCCTCGGGCACAGACTGCTAAGTAATGAGCATTTTAGGGGGCTGCATAACAGTTGGAAGATTGGGCTGTTGTACAACCTCCTTGCTAAAGCTGGCCATGGAGCAGTCACTGGTGGAGGTGCTCACAGCCCTTGCAATGTCATCATCCCTGTTTGGACCAGCCTCCCCCATGGTTCAAGCTAACAGGGCAGCTTTGAAGTGCAGGTTAGGAGAATGCCTGCACCTGATCTGAGAGCACAGCATGCCCAGTGGGCAAAACTGCCTCCAATGGGTCAGGTGGAATGGGGCTGAGGTGGTTGGGGTTTCGGGCAGCCTTGCAGTGCATTAAACTCTAGTCATCCAAGTGGTGGTCAGCACTCTCCAGGATGTGTTAAGGGGCCTTCAGGTTTAACCAAGAGAGGTTCTTAGTATACCCAAGCTAATCCATGCATCTTTCTCTTTCAACCTGCAGGAGGTGTACATCAGGAGCATGGAGCCTGGTGAACTAGCTGTATGCCTTATGGCGTACAGAGAACCTAGACAAAAGAGAAGAGAGTGACGGAGTTGCCTGGCTGTGCAGAGAGAGGAGATGCACCCTCAGGAAGGAAGGATAGCTGGGGCTCTTGCACATGCCGCTGAAGATCCAGTGAGCCATTGTTGGTCGGCTCCTAGCTAGGCCCAGGGTCTATAGACGCCGCCTTTCATTTCTGCAGATGACCGAGAACCAGTGTCACTGAAGAATGTGCATGTCTAGGGAACTGCAGGGTTTGGCACCACAGGGATATCCACTGCCACTGGCTGTGAAAGTGACTGTGGTGCTCAATTTCTATGCTAGTGGCTCCTTTCAGGCTCCACAGGTGTCCTCTGTGGGATCTCACAATCCGCCACGTACAAATGCATCCATGAGGTCACACTTGCCATCTTTGTATTGGCACACAGATTTGCGCATTTTGCCCAGGACCGTGACAGCCAGGATGCAAGGACCTTTGGATTCGCCCTGATCTCGGGTTTCCCACAGGTGCAGGGTGTGATTGACTGCACTCATGTGGCACTCAGATCTCCATCACAACAAGCGCATTGCAAGGGCTTCCATTTGCTGCATGTGCAGCTGGTGTGCCACTGCCAGAAACCCAACATGCAGGTCTGCACACGGTTTCCAAGGACTGTCCATAATTCCTACATTTTCAGTCAGTCAGACAGATCCCTGACCTCTTTCAGGGTCCACAGAAGTTGCAGGGATGGTTTCCTCGGGGACAAGGGTTACCCATAGAGGCCGTGACTGATGACATCCGTGCGGTGGCCTCAGACTGCAGCAGAGCGAAGGTATAATGAGGTTCATGCTACAACTCGCACCTTGATGGAGCAAAACATCGGGATGCTGAAAATGATGTCCTGGTGCCTGGACCAGTCTGATGGAGCCCTGAAATATAGTCCACAGAGGGTGTCATGCACCATCATTGTCTGCTGCGCCCTTTACACCTGGTGCTGCAATGGGGAGAGGATCTGGCTGAGGAGGAGATGCAGGAGCTGGAGGTCTCCCTGATGTGGAGGATGCCAATGGTGATGAGGGTGAGAAGGTGACAATGATAGAGATGAAGCCCTCGCATTGGCCAGATGAGGCAGACGCGCTCGGGAGGCCCTCATAGCTGCTAGATTTTTGGAGGATGATGACGACATGCAGTGAGGAGGCACCATAGATCCTCACGTTGCATCTATGAATATTTGACTCCAGTCTGGCTTATGGCACAGAAGATAGTGCTACTGTCGTGGAGACGCAGTGAAGGCCCTAATTGTAGGATTGTAGGAGGATGATGACGACATGCAGTGAGGACACTCCATAGATTTTCACATAGCCTCTGAGAATATTTGCCTCCTGTCTGGCTGAGGGTCACTCGCTTACGCTCTGTGATCAGGGTCACATCATAGAGACGCAGCCATGAAACTTTAAAAACACCTGATCCTTTGTCCATCTTCAGCACCTGAGCCCTTCAGGAGCACAGCGTCACTGGTCACAGATGTTGAAGAGATGGGGGCCAGTCCCAGCTTAAAGGCATTGAGAGCACACAGAGAGAATAATGGAACTCTGTGACGCCTGCCCACGATACTCTGGCAGCAATGACAAGTACTATCGAGGTGCAGGCATCAGTAATGTGTCCAGGGATTGTGAGGCCGGACCATCACTTTGCCAACTTGAAGGCTGCACAAAGCACAGGGAAGAGGCTCTGGACTAGGACACCTGACTTTATCTAATGCAGAATGGTCCACATCTGAGTGACATGAACACTGCTTATCAGAATAAGAAGCCATAAGCAGAGAGACATTATTGAGAGTTTATTTGCAATAGCGAACATTATGTACAAGTCATTAACACCCAGGCTGTACAACTACATCTTCTTAACTTTCCTAACCCTGCTGCTACGTCTTGGTGCTCCCCTGTCATCCACAGCGGGGGTGGAGGCAGCCTGCTGACTGCTACACCCTGTCTGTGATGACCCTGACGGGCATCCTCTGGAGGACCAAGACCTGGATGGCCCTGGCCTGCTTTCATGGCCCTGCTGTGTGGCAGTGGCACCCTCCTCGGCCTGTGGAGCTGGAGCTACTAGAGTCACAACAGATTACATCTGTTGATCCTCCTCCCTATGGGTGCCTGAGGGCATCTGGCTGACTCTTTGAGAAAGGGGTAACTGGAGTGAGACCGGGCTGCCCTGCATTCCTCTCACATATACACTGTTGGAGGCCACAGTGTCAGCGATGGAGCCTCAGCCTGAAGGTGATGGACTCCTCCATCATGCTTTGTAATCTGAGGAGTACAGCGGACATCCCGTCCTGTTGTTTCCGAACTTGCCTTTGCAGCTTCAGCAATTCTGACATGACCGAGTGCAGAGGATCGTCAACTGACTCGGACTCAGCAAATTTCTGGCCTCCAGCAGCCCTCCAAGTGCCAGGGACCTGGGAAGCCCCTGCCTCAGCTTAATGTGGATTAGAAAGTGCAATGTGCTCACCAGATTATGGTCCCGAGGCTAATCTGATGCTAGGTCCCACCGAGGTGTGTGTCCCTGTGCCAGTGGAGGGTGTGGGTGAGTGCTGTGACAAGTTTTCAGGGAGGGTTTCATCGGATTCCATCAGGCCTTGGGTCGTGGACTTTCTTGGCTGTTTCCCAAGTGTGCCTGTGAAAGCAGGGGGGGATAATTAGTGCATGACAGTGGCCTGTGAAAGAGGACACATCACTCACAGCATAGTTGTCTGATGGATGTTGCACTGCTGGATCCTCACTGGGTAGAGCACGACCGACCTCACCATCAGCACAGGAATAGTCCAGATCCTCATCGGACAGATGAGTGGCTCTAATTTCAAAGTCCGTGAGGACCTTGATGTCAGGCATTCCTAATCGGTAAGCAACCTCTCCTTTTTGTTGTGTGCCAGCTTGTCCTACATGAATAGAGATGGAGACTGTAAGCAGGACGCCTGCCAAGTCAGGTGATGTCATGTGTGGGTGGTGAGTTGTCCCATGACGGGATGAGGACAATGAAGGTGTGTGTGAGAGAGTGAATGGTGATGTCCCTTGAACTGGCAGTGAGGGCCCTGTGGATCTGTGATGGGTTTGTGAGTGTTTGAGTTGAGAGTGATGAGAAGACTGACTTACCCTGGCGGAATGGAGGAGATCATTCATCCTGTAGCAACACTGGGTGGCTGTTCTCTTTTGCAGGGCATTGGCACTGACCACCGCTGCCACCACTTCCCATGCTAAATTGGTGGTGCCACGGCCCCTCCTGCAGCCAGGGCAGTGGTAGAGGACATCATGGCGGGCCTCCATAATGACCAAAAGGTGCTCGAGGGATGTGTCACTAAACTGGGGGGCTGCAGTCTTTTTACCTTTCTTCCGTGTAGCAGTACTGGGCTGGAAGCACTGAGAAGTGTGCGCGTGGCGTGCTGAAATGGGGAGGTGACGGCATGGCAGGCAAATGACAGCCCACCCGCCATGGAAATGGTGTGTTTCCCTGGAATGCATAATTAATGCAGCAGTTTGGGATGAAATGGCGTGAGAAGCCGCCACTGCAGCCAATGGGTAAAACATCATTTTTCCCACCTGCTATCACACTTAGTGTAAACCTGGGATAATTCTGCCCTGAATCTTGCATCTTCTGGCTCTGTATTGTTCACCTACTCACCTGCTAACTCGCTGAGCCATTAGAAGAGCCCCATTTTGTGCTGAGTTAGTTGATCTTAGTCAAGGCAGCATTGCTTCAGTGGTATCACTTCAGTGGCATTGCTTCAATGATACGATTGTAACATTGCTATCAGTACAGCTAGTGTTTGATCGAACATTGTGGCCTACAAAGCTCACTATCATAGTCCCTCAATTTCATTCACATGAAAGGGTTTCATTCACTCAATGTCCAACTAGTGGGCAATGCCAAGCAGCTTGTTTTTCATGTTAATAATCAGTACTCAGAAAACTGTCATGATATGCTTACCATTTGACAATCCAAAATACCAGCAGCACTGTTAACTCATGAGGATGGTCAGTTGATTGGTGGCCAGTGGTGTCCCCTACATTGATGGCTAATCATGCTGGCAAGAAATCCACAGATAGAGGAACAGAATAGATATAATGAGGCCCATGGGACCACAAGAATGTTATTAGAGCAGCCTGTTGTTATTTTGAAGTTTCAATTTAGATGCCTCAACAAATGTGGTAGAGCCCAGCATTTCTATTGTCCCATTCATGGTTACATTATTGTATCAGCCTTCATATCTTCAGGACATACTAAAATACTTCACTAACAATACAGAACTTTGAAAATGCAATCATTGTTTTTATGTGTACAAAGATACCACCAATTTACCGTTGGATGTCAAGATGGTTTCGCCAGTTGCATAGTTACCCCAACACACACTTATTTGTGAATCACTAAAGCCAAACATTCCAATCTACTGCATCTTGATTTATTAACAGGGGTAAGGTGCACATTCCAACAGAAATTGCTTGGAACAAAGATAAGACAATGCAAATGAACATGGTTTATAGTGCTGGGGTGGCAAAGGGGAAGGTGAGAGGAAAGACACAATAAATAGATTCTATTTCACTAACTCTGTAGTGTTATTTTAATATGTCTAAGCTGATTTGGCCCATCAAACCCAACCTGTACTCAAAAGGATTATATTAAAAATGTAATTGAATTAAAGCAACAAAGCTATCAACAGCGGGCAACTGAAATGTCTAGGCAGCTCACTTTAACAAGGAGTACAGCATTATCTCTAAATGTGAAAATTACCCACCATCTTGATTTTCTTTGCCACCTTCCAGGCAACTTTCTCACCTGAGTCAAGCAGTAAAGTATCACTGTATAAAGAATGTCATTGATATGAAAGCAAAATATTGTGCATGCTGAAAATCTGAAATTAAAACAAAAAAATACTGGAAAAACTCAGCAGGTCTGGCAGCATTTGTGGAGAGAGGGGTAACATTTCTAGTCTGCATGATTCTTCCCCAGCTCTGAAGAAGAACCATATGGACTCAAAACATTAACTCTGTTTCTCTCTCCACAGATGCTGCCAGGTCTGCTGGGTTTTTCCAGCATTTTTTGTTTTTATTAAAGAATGTCATTGTTGCTTTTTCAGGTGTGCATCGAATTTCCACAGTACCTGCAAAACAAAAATAGCAAGCTATCTACTTTATTTTTAATTATTCTTTTTTCGGGGTGTGGGCATGGCTGGCTGGGCCTGCATTTATTGCCCATCCCTAATTGCCCTTGAGAAGGTGGTGGTCAGCTGCCTTGAACCACTGCAATCCATGTGGTGTAGGTACACCCACAGTGCTGTTAGGAAGGGAGCTTCAGGATTTTGACCCAGCGAGAGTGAAGGAACAGCGATATATTTCCAAGTCAGGATACTGAGTGGCTTGGAGGGGAACTTCCAGGTGCTGGTGTTCCCATGTGCCTGCTGCCCATGTCCTTCTAGATGGTGGTGGTCGTGGGTTTGCAAGGTGCTGCCTAAGGAGCCTTGGTGAGTTCTTAAAGTGCATCTTGTAGATGGTACACACTGCTGCTACTGTGCATCAGTAGTGGAAGGAGTGAATGTTTGTGGATGGAGTACCAATCAAGCAGGTTGCTTTGTCCTGGAATGTGTCAAGCTTCTTGAGTGTTGTTGGAGCTGTATTCATCCAGGCAAGTGGAGAGTATTCCATCACACTCCTGACTTGTGCCTTGTAGATGGTGGACAGGCTTTAGGGAGTCAGAGGTGAGTTACTCACCGCAGGGTTCCTGACCTCTGACCTGCTCTTGTAGCCACAGTATTTATATAGCTAGTCCAGTTCCATTCCTGGTCAATGGTAACCTCCAGGATGTTGATAGTGGGGGATTCAGTGATGGTAATGCCATTGAACGTCAAGGAGCAATGATTAGATTCTCTCATGTTGAATCTAGTCTTTGCCTGCCGCTTGTATGGCACAAATTTTACTTGCCACTTGCCAGCCCAAGCCTGAATATTGTCCAGCTCTTGCTGTATTTGGACATGGACTGCTTCAGTATCTGAGGATTCGCAAATAGTGCTGAACATTGTGCAATCATCAGCAAACATCCCCATTCTGACCTTATGATGGAAGGAAGGTCATTGATGAAGCAGCTTAAGAGGAACTCCTGCAGTGATGTCCTGGAGCTGAGATGACTGACCTCCAATTATCACAACCATCTACCTTTGTGCTAGGTATGACTCCAACCAGCGGAGAATTTTCCCCCAATTCCCACTGACTCCAGTTTTATTAGGGCTCTTTTATGCTACACTCAGTCAAATGTAGCCTTGATGTCAAGGGCAGTCACTTCACCTCACCTCTGATGTTCAGCTCTTTTGTCCATGTTTGAACCAAGTCTGTAATGAGGTCAGGAGCTGAGTGTCTCTGCCTGAACCGAAACTGAGCGTCAGTGAGCAGGTTATTGCTAAGCAAGTGCTGCTTGATAGCACCGTTGATTACCTCTTCCATTGCTTTACTGATGATGGAGATGGAGACTGATGGGGCGGTAATTGGTCAGGTTAGATTTGTCCTGCTTTTTGTGTACAGGACATATCTAGGCAATTTTCCACATTGCCAGGTAGATCCCAGTGTTGTAGCTATACTAGAGCAGCTTGGCTAGGGGCATGGCAAGTTCTGCAGCACAAGTTTCAGTACTATTGCCAGGGCCTATAGACTTTGCAGTGTCCAGTGCCTTCAGCTATTTTTTGATATCACATGGAGTAATCGAATTGACTGGAGACTGGCATCCGTGATGCAAGGAACCTCCAAAGGAGGCCAAGATGGATTGCCCACTCAGCACTTCTGGCTGAAGCTTGTTACAAATGCTTCAGCCTTAGCTTTTGCATTGGTGTGCTGGGCTCCTCCATTATTGAGGATGTGGATATTTGTGGTGTCTCCTCCTCCAATGAGTTGTTCAATTGTCCACCATTGACCATTGTCCACCACCACCTAATGTGGCAGGACTGCAGAGCTTAGATCAACTGGCAGCACAGAAAGTGCTTTATCGAACATTGTAGCCTTCAAAGCTCCGGATCATCGGCCCTTCAATTTCCTCAAAATGAAAGGGTTTCATTCACCGAAGGTCCTACCAGTGGGCAATGCGAAGCAGCTCATTTTTCATGTTAATTCTCACTACTCAGAAAGCTGTCACGATACCCTTACTATCTGATAATCCAAAATACCAGCAGCACTGAGGATGGTTGTTTCATTGATGACCACCGGTATCCCCTACATTCATGGCTCATCATGCTAGCAAGAAATCCACAGATAGAGGAAGAGAATAAATGCATTGAAGCCCATGGGACTACAAGAATATTATTCGAGCAGCTCATTATTGTTATGAAGTTTCAATTTAGATGCTTCAACAAGTGCCCAGCATTTCTACTGTCCCATTCCCGGGTTACACTGTTGTAAAGTAGAATTTATAGAATAGTGGAATTTACGCAGTCTACTCTATATTGGAGAGACCAAATGCAGACTGGGGGACCGCTTTGAGGAACATTTTCGGTCTGTCCACAAGCATTGACCCAGACCTTCCCGTCGCTTGTCATTTCAACACACCACCCTGCTCTCATGCCCACATGTCTGTCCTTGGCCTGCTGCAATGTTCCAGTGAAGCCCAATGCAAACTGGAGGAACAACACCTCATCTTCCACTTAGGCACTTTACAGCCTTCCGGACTTAGCATTGAGTTCAACAACTTCAGACCATGAATTCTCTCTTCCAGCCTCACCCCTTTTTATGCCCATTTTTCAATATTCATTTTCATGTTTTATTTTTATTTTTTATCCACTTATTTTTATTTTTATTTATTTTCATTTTTATTCATTGTTTTATCTCCATCTTTTATCCTATTTTCAATCTTTTTTCCTTCCACCATCCCCTCCCCCTACCCCACCCCACAAGGGCCATCTGCAACTTGTTCATGTTGTTCTTTCCAGAATGCTTACCCTTGTCCTGCTATTATCACATTCTGCTTTCTTACCTTAATGCCACTATCAACACCTCCTTTAGCCAGTACTTCTACCATTAACAACCTTTGTCCTTTTGTTCACAACATTGTTGTCAATCTCTCCTTTGCCCACACCTATCGCTGGCCTTCTATCTAGCTTCACCTGCTCCACCACCCTTAAACAGTGTTAATTTCATCACATTTTTACTTCTCTTCAGTTCTGAAGAAGAGTCACTAGGACATGAAACGTTAACTCTGTTTTTCTCTCCACAGATGCTGTTAGATCTGCTGAGTTTTTCCAGCATTTTCTATTTTTGTTTCAGAATTTATAGCAAGTAGTTTTACCATTGTAAATCCACCCTCCTAAGTAATGGTAAACACTTGAGGAAATTTCAGTTGATTAATGATGGGACCATTCAGGCAGATGAATGTTCCAACTCATCACCAACCCATCAATGAAATAAAGAAAAATCCAAAACAATGTGAGTGAGTTTCTGCAGTTGGTCACCTATTTTTCACCTGAGAAATGGGTAGCTGGCAGTTGAAAATCCAATGGGGGCACCCTGGAGATCCATTAATGCCCAAGAACTATCTGAAATAGTCTCCAGGTGGGCCTGTAAATGCACAAGTGGCTTCCATGCTTGTTTCAGGGTGTAGGGTCTCATTTATAATTTTCAGGTACAAATGGTTGGGCCATGCGCTGTGAATTCAAACTGGAAAATTGTTTGGGCTTCCTGAACTGGCTTTGGGTGAACTGCTCCATTGACTTTGAATGGTTCTGAGCAACGGTGAACACACCCTTCCTCAATGTGTCTTCAGGTTCTTCCAATTCTGATAAGTGATAAATCTTATTCACAACAATTCTTGTATTTGTTATCTCTGCAAGTCTTTCATCACCATTAATCCATTACTGCAATTCCGTTTTTCTTCTCCATTGATTGAATCACAGTTTTTCTCCTTTCAGGCTGCTTATTTTTGACTTTTCAATACACAAAACCTGACCTCCTAATTTTGATCGCCAATCGTGCTCCAGGAAAACATCCTCACGCTTACAATTGCACATAAATCCCAACACACATCTCTAAAAATAAAACGTTTATCATTAAAATAATGTGTTACAAATTCACACCAACAAGCTTACCCATAAACTTAATTCCAACAGTTTGTCTTTAGCCTACAGAAATGACAGAATCCCTGACCATGGCTGGGTTTGTAAGTCTTTTAGCTCATGGGCAATAATTTTTAAACATAAATATTGCAGAAGTATAAGTAATTAAGTGTCAGGAGTATTGCTGCAGTATTAATCAAAATGGAGAAACATATAAAAATGTACCAATTTTAATGCAAAATTTAAAATAAACTTTAATTCTGCTTCTTCATACATTTTTCTCATTCTCATGTATGTGCACTAATTTTATTTTCCGCATAATCTATTCTTTCCATACTTTATAGGATAGGTTATCTTTTTCATTGCTCTTGGGTAACACTAACTTATTTTCCAGGCACAGGGTATGGAGTTAAAGGTCTGTGAGATCATATCTCTACTCTACTACATTATTCCAGGATTTTCTGAAGTTGCCTCAGTGGTATTTACAGTTCCATGAAAGTAGGGTAGAAGGAAGCATTTGTAGACCTCTTACCTCACTTCCATCTTTGTGCGAGTGAGGAGGATGCCAAACCAGATTGGGACCCAAAAAAGCTGGGTATTGGATTTGTGCCAGGACCACACTCTGACTGGAGTGTCTGCAAGGGTTCCAGTATAACCCGAAAATTCAAGCTCGCTAATGTCAGTAACTTTCTCTGCCTTCTAACACAGCCTGTAGGCCAGTTGGCATCGGGCACTGTCAGGCTCAGGCTAATGTGCATGGCAAGAAAATCTGACCACATTGATCACTGTGCTGTGTTCATATCTCCAGTATTCTGCATGCCTCAACAGTGTGGCCGAGAAGAAAATCCATCCATATTCCTCATTAAGCTATTCCTAATTTCTAAACTTTCTTTTCTGGTTGTACTACATCTTTTGGAGATTGGGGAACTTTTCAAAGAATTGGCCAATTATGTCAACAGAAAGATTGCTGGTATTATTTGGAGTTTAAAATATCAGGAAATAGCTGACTTACTTAAATAAATAATTCGCTAAGTTGGTGTTCTGATTCCTTGCATTAAACTCTGCAAAGTACCTATAAAGCCCAAGGTGCAACTCCACTCAGCAGCATTTGTATTGTAAGTTGACACTTTAAATAATAAACCCAATACTCTTTATCCTGAATAATTTTTGTAAACAGTGTTTTACATTTGTTGGGCGAGCATCCCGACGGAATTGCGCACCCTCGCAATCTTTCGGTCAGCAGGCGCACTCCAGAGTTGGCAGAGCGCCTGTCGACAATTAAGAGGCTTATTAAGGCCCTTAAACAGGTAATTAATTTGTATTTTCCACTGCCCATTCAAACGTTCGGTTGGCGGGCGGTGCATAAGCCAGGCGGCCTTTGCATTTTAAACAAAACCTCATCCAGGGACAGGATGAGGCTTCCAACGGTAAATAAAAATCCATTAAATATTTTTGGCCATCATTTTAAACATGTCCCTCTTCATGTGACTGAGTCACATGTGGAGACATGTTTATATCATCATTTAAAACTTTATTTTTTTTTCCCAATTCTTCAGCTCCCTGAGGCACCTCAGGGAGCTTACAGCACACCATCCCCTGTGCATGCAGACTTCTACGCTCGCCCTCCTCCTGCCCTCACTTCGGCAGTGCTGAGTGTTTCAATGCACCTTTCACGCTGGCTGGCCTTTAATTGGCCAGTCAGTGTGAATTCACAGTCAGGGGGCGGGCCTTTTCCTGGCCGCTCTCGGGCCTGCCTGCCTGCCGATCTCAGAATTCAGCCCTACATGTTTTTAATAACATGGAAACAAATAGGTGATAATAAAACATGGCTATCATAGTTATCCTTTCCTGAAGATACAGGATATATTACATGGCGTGGAATGAAATAGAAATTAAAATGGCAATGCCAGGGCTACTGGAGAGTCAATGGCTATTAATGATGATGCGTCCTCAGAACTCCAATTCAAGGACCCAAATCAATTACCCTTTGTTCCAGGTCAGGTTAGGGTTTTCTTCTCCATGTTTTATCAGGCAACTAAAATCCATCAAACAATGGGACTTTAAAACACTAAGTCAAACATTTTTGTTAGCTGCTTTCACAATTTCAGTTTGAATGACATTGCCCTTCTTTCAAAAGCTTTTATTATTACGTGTTGTTTTTAGATTATAATGCAGATTAGTTACTAGTCTTGGGACCCTGTACATTAACATGAATTTGTCACATGCAAATTCATTTCTATTTTGCTTAATACATTTCTCTTTATTTATAGCAGGACAGATGTTTCAAATCATATCCTCTATTTAGCCTGATTTGTGTCCTGCTAGAGGCATCAGTGCTCAGAATACAATGCAGAAACAGCTGCGGCTCAGAACTCAGAATTCACCAGGCCTTCTCAGGCAAGTGGCTAATGATTCAACTGCTTTTCAGCTAAGTCAGAGGGATGTAAATTGCTGTATTTTTCAGCACTGGTAAGGATGTTTTTAAAGCTTGCAGAAACATTAGACTTCTGAAACTCCAAACTTCAAAGATTGTAAAGTGCTCATTGTATATGTATGTGGAAACAAAATATATATGTATATTTAAATATAAAAATATCTATAAGCATCTGTAAAAGCAGCATCAAGTTTATAACATACACACCTTTCCTTACCTAAACCCACAGCCTTATCTTTGAACAGCTGGACTCCATCACTTTTCATTGCAGGCTTGGGAAAGACAAGGATGACAGAGTGATGCAGAGAGCCTGTCCCAGTTAATGACTTCACCATTCCCCATCATTATCCCCATCATTAGGAAATTAGGAGGACAGAAGGTATTTACTGTAAACCTGCCACCTCCCAAGGAGAGATAAATAGAAACTGATAAATGGTATCTCACAACACTGTCCATCTATTAACCTTCTGCTTCCCAGTTCTAGCATATGCAAGGCTTTCTGTCATTAATACTCACTAATTAGGCTTGATTTCTACTAAAACACATCTTAAGTGTTTATATGTGGTCAAGTAGGTTAAATACAACATAATAATTTAAATCTATTTTGTCCAGTTTTCGATGTAAAGGACTCCAGATCAAAAGGTGACCTTGAAAACAAAGAGGCAGCAGAAATATTTTAATAACAGAAAGAAAAAGACCCTGTTGGGAAATGAAGAACATTGTCAGTCAACTGCTGGAATGAGATGATTTGCCTCACGTAAAACAGCCTGTCTATCCCAGTGAAGTCCTTTCGTGCCACACCCTAAAGCCACTTATGGTAAGAACATCCAGCTGTACTGTTGTGCGGAGAATCCAATAGGCCCTGGGCACCTTCAGTGTGGTGCATGGTCAGGGTCAAGGATGCCATTTGATAATTCCAGGGTCCAGCTGGCCTTTACTGATGGTCTAAAGCCCTCACACCTCCTCCCCTTGACAAGGAAGTATTCTGTCCCTGCCCTCATATGAGGAACTATAAAGCTATAGAGAATATGTAATTCTTTTACCAGTGCAAACTACAATGCAGCATGCATTGTCATTCTGTACTCAGCCTGTGGCATCCCAGCAATAAAAAATAAAATGATTCTAAAAATGTTTGCACACTTGGCTTTGGTGAGGTTTTGCAGCAAATATTTAAGAACAGTTTCAACATTTAATCTTTTTGACATTCAGAATATGGTAAAACAGCTACAATTAAATTGTTTATGAAAAATTACTTTTCCCAACAAAAGATATTTATACAAATAACTATTTTAGTGAATGCACGCACTGAGAAATTTATTCTTTCTTATGTTAATTCTAACAGGGTGAGTTGTGCTGGTATTTATTGTACATCCCTGGTTATCTTGGGAAGGCGGTGGTGGATCTTCAACTATTTTTGTGTGATGTAGGTAATCGCACAATGCTGCCAAGGTTGTGACTCAGTGACAAAGAAAGAGCAGTGACATACCTTCAAGTCAAATGACTGTTTGAAGTGGAGGAGAACTTGAGGTCATGGTGTGCCCATGCAACTACTTCCCTTTTCCTTCTAGCTGGTTGAGGTTGTGGGTTTGGGAGATGAAACCTTGGCAAGTTGCCGCAGCACATGCTGGGTGAAAGTATATACAGCAGCCACCGTACTATGGTAATGGAGGGTGAGGGTACATAGGCCAGTGGATGAGCTGCCAATCAAACAGATTACTTTTTCTGAGATAGTATCGAGCTTTTTGTGCATTCTTGCAGCTGCACCCATTCAGATACTTAGAGAGTACTCTATCACATCTGAGTTGTACCTTGTAGGTGACAAAGAGGCTTTGGGGAGCAGAAAGTGAGCCAGCCATCGCAGAATACTCAACCTCTAGCTTGCTTTAAAAGCCACAGCAAAAATGTGGCTGATCCAGTTAAGTTTCTGGTAAATGTTGACCCCAAAGATGATGGGAGACCCAGTAATGGTAATGCTATTGAATGTCAAGAGTAGCTGGTTAGGCTGTAACTTTTTGGAGATGGTCATTGCCTGGAACTTGCGTGATGCAAAGTTTATTTCCTACGTATCAGTCCAAACCTGGATGTACCTCAGGTCTTGCTGTATGCAGGTGCAGATGACTTTGCTATCTGATAAACAGGTAATGGAGCTGAACAGAATAATCATCAGCAAGCATCTCCATTTCTGACCTAATGTTGGAGGGAAGATTCATGAAATAGTAGCTGAAGGTGGTTGGACTTAGGACACTACCCTGGGGAAGTCCTGCTGTGCTGTCCTGCCGAGATGATTGACCTCCAACAACCACAACCATCTTCCTTTGTGCTAGGCATGCCTCCAACCAGTGGAGAGTTTGCCCCTTGATCTCCGTTGGCTTCAATTTTAAGGAGCTCTTTGCTGCCACACTTAGTCAAACGTTGCCTTGATGTTAAGAAAAGTCTCTCTCACCTCACCTCTGGACTTCTGTGCCAATATTTGTAGCAAAGTTGTAATAAAGTTTGGAGCCACATGGTCCTGGCAGAACCCAAAGCATGAATGAGTGGGTTGATAAGTGCTAATTGATAGCGCTGCTGACAACAGAGTTCCATCACTTTATGATGACTGGATGGGGGAGTAAATGGTTAGGTTCTTGTGGACAGGATATCCCTGGGCAATTTTCCACAATCACAGTTGTAAATGTAGTGGGACAGCTTGACTAGTGTGCCTAGTTCTAGAGCACAAGTCTTCAGCACTACAACCAGGATGTTATCAAAGCCCATAGTTTTTGTTACACCTTGATTCCCTGTCTTGATTGCAGCCCAGTATGGGTTTTTTCATGTCATTCTTTGTAGCAGTTTGATACAACTGAGTGGCTTGTGATCAAGTAAGGAAGGTTTTTTTTTAATTCATGTTATTCTAGGCCAGCATTTATTGCCCTTGTTCAGACACCAGTTAAGAGTCAACCACGTTGCTGGGGGTCTGGAGTAACATGTAGGCAGGACCATTTTACAACAATAGTTTCATGGTTAACCATGATTCCAGATTTTTATTGGATTCAAGTTCTACCATCTGTCACAGCAGGATTTGAACCCAGGTCCCCAAAGCATTAAAAACAAAAAAACTGCGGATGCTGGAAATCCAAAACAAAAACAGAATTACCTGGAAAAACTCAGCAGGTCTGGCAGCATCGGCGGAGAAGAAAAGAGTTGACGTTTCGAGTCCATTTTAACACTCCACCCTGCTCTCTTGCCCACATGTCTGTCCTTGGCTTGCTGCATTGTTCCAGTGAAGCCCAACGTAAACTGGAGGAACAACACCTCATCTTCCGACTAGGGACTTTACAGCCTTCCGGACTGAATATTGAATTCAACAACTTTAGGTCGTGAGCTCCCTCCCCCATCCCCACCCCCTTTCTGTTTCCCCCTTCCTTTTTATTCCAATAAATTATAAAGATTTTCCTTTTCCCACCTATTTCCATTATATAAAAAAAAACCCCACTAGAGCTATACCTTGAGTGCCCTACCATCCATTCTTAATTAGCACATTCGTTTAGATAATATCACCAACTTTAACTTTAACACCTATGTGTTCTATTGTACTAGTGTTGTTGACATCTTTTGATGATCTGCTTCTATCACTGCTTGTTTGTCCCTACAACCACACCCCGCCCCCCCCACCTCTCTCCCTCTCTATCTCTCCGCCCCCCACACACACACCTTAAACCAGCTTATATTTCAACTCTTTCTTGGACTCGAACTCAAGTTCTGTCGAAGGGTCATGAGGACTCGAAACGTCAACTCTTTTCTTCTCCGCCGATGCTGCCAGACCTGCTGAGTTTTTCCAGGTAATTCTGTTTTTGTTTCCCCAAAGCATTATCCTGGATCTCTGAGTTATTGGTCTAGCAGCAATACCACTATGCCATTGCCTCTCCTTAAAGAACATTAGTGAACTAGTTGACTTTTCTGTCAGTCAACCGCTTCATGGTCACTTAATTATACCAGTTTTTTTATTCAGATTCTATTTTAAATTGAATTCAATTTCTTCAACTGTCATGGTGGGATTTAAAATCACATTCCCTGATTTATTAGTCAAGGCCCCTGGATTATTAGTCCAGTAACAGGAACACTACACTGCCACACATAATCTGCACTGGTAAGCAGAAATGTAATAGAAATGTGACTATTCTTGCCATAAACACTTAAGATGCTGTTTTCATAACTCATTCATTTTTGTCAAGGTTAACAACACAAGTTTCCCTCTCTCTATATGTATATTGCTGGGATCTAGCAGCATCCCACACTGATCCACTAACAAAAATTCAAAGATACATAGATCAGCATTGGCCATGGGTTGTTGGAGGTGAGCTAAAGTGGCCCTGGACACATGATGAGAGCCACTAACTTAGAGCTTTATTCTAAGGTAAGATAGATATATCAAGCCTAAGGAACCAAGTAGTTGCATAGACAATAATGAGCCGTAACCTCCAAGCACCCCAGTGTCGGATTTGGGGAAGTACCCCAACGTTGCGCTGGGGAATCCCTCTTGGTAGTTCTCAGGAAAGAGTTTGCATGGCAATTGCCCAGAAGTGTACACTTCATCTGGGCAATTGCCCTGTGCTGGGAAACATCGGAAAATGCAGTTTAAATCACAAACTTCAGATGGTTCCGTCAGGGTTACACCAAAAGTTACTCAGAAAAAAATTATAAGAATTAAAACCTCTTCTAACTTCTGAGTATTTACTGTAAAGACTCAGGCTGACTCCACAGGACTCCGCCCACACTCCTGACCTGCCCCTTACCCCAACCCCAGAATTCCAACCAACATCTCCACCCCACTCCCACCATCCCCCCAGAATGCCCTTGACCCCAAATTCTGCCCACTTTCCTTAGACACTTATCTTCCCCCCGCCACCCCCCCACTGCCACCACCACCACCCCCCCCACCGCCCCCCCCGGCCTGTCGATTTCCCTGGCCCTTTAAATTTACCTACTTTACAGCAGCTAATGCCTAAAAAAGGGGGCGTGGCCTCCTTGAGTCCACCAGAGCTGCACTTCACTGGGGCCTGCGAGGAGTCTCTCAATGCAGGCCCCAAGCAGCTCCGGCCAACGGAAGGGTCACCATAATTTTCAAGACCAGGTAAATAGGTATTTATTTCTACTAATTCCTGAGGGCCAGCACTGTCCAACACTAGTTGGAAGTTACGGCCCATTAATATATAAAGCAAGTTTTGCACTTATATAGCGTCTTTCAGTATGCCCCAAAGCACTTGGCAACCAATGGTGTACTTCTGAAATGTAGTTATTTTTTGTAATGTAGGGAACACAGAAGCTGATTTGTGCACAGCAAGATCCCACAAACGGCAATGGTTTAATGTCTGGATAACGTGACCATTGTGATCATAACAGAGGCATAAATATTGGCCACCGAATGTCTGCCAATTCACAGAGCAGTTTGAATTCGATGGTTCAGCGAATCACTGAAAAATCATAAAGCTTCAAATTAATGTTTAAGCAATTATTTATTCTGAGGAAGCAAGAGGTTGCTAAAGTGGTGTTTCTGGATTAAAATGAAATGTAACAAGATACAAATAGAACATTTACTTATATCTTCTTACACAATGTCGGAGCAAAACACTAACTTTGGCTGAGGTAAGAATCAGAATGTGTGCTTATGACCCCTAATGATGATAATCTAGATATTAATTTACAGTCCACTGGTGACTGGCAGAATCTATCAATTACAGCATTAAACTAGCCACCAGCTGCAGCTGCAGAACACTGAATTACTCCTCAAACTGCTGTCATTTCACTTGAATTTTACAGACACAATTAACACTTAGACAATCCGTACATTAGTGGGCTGTCTCAGGAAATAACAGCAGTGCAAAAACAATTCATCAGGAGGTTCATCCAAAATTAATAAATATTAATGTTCTTTTTGTCAGAGATGTTTTGAAGTTTCATCAATGTAAGTTTAAAAACCACAGCAACATCGTTTAACAATCTGATTGGGAAGAGAGAGTGCACTGACATCCACAGAACACCTCCAGCCCAGTAAAATCAATGGCCTCAATATAATTCTGAAAAAAGCTTCCAAGCTGGGGTGGCTGTGTGGTTGGGGGTGGGGGGGGGGGAACGTGGAAGTCACCTAAATGGGTTGGAATATGTGATCTCAACTCAATTGTACCACTTCACTTTGATTTCCAGGTTTCATGACTCCAAGTTGCACAGCAGGCATGATGTATACCCTAATGACATGAGCTCAGCTGCATTTAAAGGGACAGTGCACAAATAGGAATTGCAGATATTTAGGACGGATGGTGGATATAGACCAAAGGCGGCACCAGATGCATCACTGGAATTACTGCTGGGTGCAGTGAAGAGTGGAAGGGACTAAATTTTCCCAGCAATGGGAGGAAGAAACCTGCAGCTGTTACATAGAAGGTATGGTTGGAGGTAGCTGAAGAGGTAATTTAGAAGATGGTTTAAAGATCTAACTGGATAAGGAAAAATGAGTACATTTTCTGATTCACTACACCCTTTTCTACTCCATTAAGCCACCACCCTGTTCACTCTGTCTTATCTGGCATACTCCATTAAATCTGTCCTCACACCCATCGAACTTTCACCAGCACTCGACTTCAATTTCTATTCACCTCATCATCTCTCCATTACGCAATATGTGAGCTCCCCATGTCTCTCCATCTCTGACTGAGACTGACACAGATGTGCTATGTCTCTACGTCTGTCATCTGTACTATTTGTGGCAGCCCAGGTCCAGTCCGCTCCTTTGCATTTTGTGTCCTCTTCTTCAAGGACCGAGAAAACAGAGCTGTGAGTAAGAGGTGTGAAGTATTCACCCAATGGATACTGTGCAGTCGTTGAGGGTGACCATGAAACACAAGCATCGCACTGCCTCAGAAGTGAGGTGGTACTGGTCCAGAGAAGGAATAATGGTGCCAAGGGACACAGAAGAAGCAACTCCCACTCCTCACCCATTGCCTCCCCTGCCTTTCATTCTTGGGATCGTTCTCGTGAACCTCCTCTGGACCCTCTCCAGGGCCAGAACATCCTTCCTGAGATACGGGGCCCAAAACTGCTCACACTATTCTAAACGTGGTCTGACCAGAGCCTTATAAAACCTCAGCAGCACATCCCTGCTTTGACATTCTAGTCCTCTTGAAATAAATGCCAACATTGCATTTGCCTTCCTAACTATCGACTCAATCTGCAAGTTAACCTTAAGAGAATTCTGGACTAGGACTCCCAAGTCCCTTTGCACTCCTGATTTCTGAATTCTCTCCCCATTTAGAAAATAGCCTAGGCCTCTATTCTTCCTGCCAAAGTGCATGACCTCACATTTCCCCACATTGTATTCCATCTGCCACTTCTTTGCCCATTCTCCTAACTTGTCCAAATCCTTCTGCAGTCTCCCTGCCTCCTCAATACTACCTGTCCCTCCACCTATCTTTGTATCATTAGCCAAGATGCCCTCAGTTCCTTCATCTAGATCATTAATGTATAAAGTGAAAAGTTGTGGTCCCAACACTGACCCCTGCGGAACTCCACTAGTCACCGGCCGCCATCCTGAGAAGGACCCATTTATCCCCACTCTCTGCCTCCTGCCAGACAGCCAATCTTCTATCCATGCTAGTACCTTGCCTCTAACACCATGGGCTCTTATCTTACTGAGCAGCCTCCTATGCGGCACCTTGTCAAAGGCCTTCTGGAAGTCCAAGTAGATAACATCCATTGGTTCTCCTTTGTCTAACCTACTTGTTACTTCCTCAAAGAATTCTAACAGATTTATCAGGCATGACCTCTCCTTGATGAAACTTTGCCCTATTTTACCACGCACTTCCAAGTATTCTGATATCTCATTCTTAATAATGGACTTAAAATCTTACCAATGACAGAGATCAGGCTAATCGGCCTGTAATTTCCCATCTTTTGCCTCACTTCCTTCTTAAACAGGGGGGTTACATTAGCAATTTTCTAGTCCTCTGGGACCCTTCCTGACTCGAGTGATTCCTGAAAGATTATCACTAACGCCTCCACTATCTCTTCAGCTATCTCCTTCAGAACTCTGGCATGTAATCCATGAGGTCCAGGTGATTTATCCACCTTCAGACCTTTCAGTTTTCCTAGCACCTTCTCCTTGGTAATGGCCACCATACTCACCTCTGCCCCCCAACTCTCTTGAATTTTGGGGATGTTACTCGTATCTTCCACCATGAAGACTGACGCAAAGTACCTATTCAGTTCCTCCGCCATTTCTTTGTTCCCCACTATTACTTCTCCAGCGTCATTTTCCAGCGGCCCAATGTCCACATTTGCCTCTCTCTTACCCTTTATATATCTAAAAAAGCTCCTGCAATCTCCTTTTATATTACTGGCTAATTTACCCTCATATTTAATCTTCTCCCTCCTTATTTCATTTTTAGTTGTCCTCTGTTGCTTTTTGTGGGCTTCCCAATCCCCTGGTTTCCCACTGCTCTTCGCCGCATTGTATGCTTTCTCTTTAGCTTTTATGCTGTCCCTGACTTCCCTTGTCAGCCATGGTTGCCTTGTCCTCCCTTTAGTATGCTTCTTCTTCCTAGGGATAGTTTTTTGCTGTGTCTCCCAAATTACTCCCAGAAACTCCTGCCATTGCTGTTCCACTGTCTTTCCTGCTAGGCTCATCTCCCAGTCAATTCTGGCCAGCTCCTCCCTCATGCATCATATTATGGTCACTTCCTCCTAAGGGTTCCTTCACCTTAAGCTCCTTTATCAAATCTGCCTCATTACACATCACTAAATCTAGAATTGCCTGTTCCCTAGTGGGCTCCCCACCAAGATCTTTGTATCCCTTCAATTCTGGCCTCTTGTTCAATTCTGATTTAATCATTCCACCACTGGTGGCCAAACTTTCAGCTACCAAGGTCCTCAGCTCTGGAATTCCCTCCCTAAACCTCTTCACCTCTTGTCCTCCCTCCTTTAAAACTCTACTTTAAAACTGACCGCTTTGCCCAAGCTTTTGGTCAGCATCAGCCTTAATATCACCCTGGGCAGAATTTTGCCCTTTGTGGGAGGCTTGGAAGGGGCAGGCGAGGCTGATCAGAAAGCCACCCGCCACCCGTGATCGGCACCGCACTGGCAGGCCACTTAAGACCTGCCTAGCATGAAAGGCAAGCAGCAGCGCTGAGCACTGCCTGTGTTGTGGGGGAAGGAGGGCAAGTGGGCCGAGCTCAAACTTCACACATGCGCACAACTGAGCGCTTCATAATCTCCCTGAGGCATGGAGCTGCTTCAGGATAATGAAGAAATATAACAAAAAAATAAAGAAAATAAAAATATAATAAAATGTGTCTCTGTCACATGAGCAGGGACACGTTATTAATTCAATTATAAAACTTTTATTTTATTTTTATTTGCTTTTGGAAACCTCATTCTGCCTGTGGATGAGGTTTCCAAAAAATGCGAAGGCCGCTTGGCCTTTTTGCCTGCCCACCAGTTGGACAGACAGCAAAAAATTAACCTGGATTGATTATTTAATGGCCTTAACAGGCCTTTTAATTGTTGGCAGGTGCGCTGCCAACTCCGGTACACAACCGCCGACCAAACTATTGCACGAATGCGCATTGACATCAGCACGCTTGGCCAATGTCAACGCGCATCATTTCACACCGAGTGGGTTGGGTGCGTGCCTGCCCTCTGAGCAAAAAACTTCTGCCCCTTATGTGGCTAAGTGTGACATTTCGATGACAACACTCCTGTGAAGCATCTTGGGACTTTTTACTGCGTTCAAAGTGCTATATAAATGCAAGTTGTTTTTGTATTTAACTTGCTTCTCACAGATTTTTTATTTCAGCAGCATAAATGTAAATTTGCTATGGTGACAAAGGAAAAGGCAATGGCAGTGACACCTATTTGCTGATTGGTACATGATCTTAGTGGAAAAAAATAAGATTGACAAGGGGAATGACGCAGCTCTTTAAAGTATTAAAGGTGATGGATAATGTACTTTTTGGGGGTTTTTCTTAAATTGTGATTCCCATTCCCCTTCACTAACTTCTTCCCACACTATTGTCCAGGGCCTCACACAGTGGCTGTGAAATTCTTTCACTGCTTCTACCCCATGTGGCATTCATCCTTCATATGGGTGCATGGAGCTGCTTTCACTGCAAATATGTGGCAACAGCACAATCCTAACCCGGCTGATGTGACAAAATGTATACCAAAATTGGACTGCGCAGGGCCTGGAAATGCCTACATTGCCAATTTGAAAAAGGAAGTGTGAAGCAACAGGATGGGCCTTGCCATAGTATTATTTAAAGCAACTGGTAGAAGGCAAATTAAATTTGTGGAACTTCTTCCATTGGGAAATGTCTGAAGGTAGTCCAGAATATTTTTGAAGGTGTTTTCATGTCTTTGTCAGAGAGTGATGCTGCATCATCACAGAGATGGCAGAGGATTAGGTGATCTGTTCACACAAAGGCTGCAACTGGTATGCAGGCAGCAAAGCCAGGACCTCTGGTTCTGCAGCATGAAGGAAGATGAAACAGAGTCTCTGGAGAGGAGAAGCTCTGTGCTATCCTCTGTGCCAAATTGAAGCCAAAGCTTTCCATAGTCCATGACAGGAGGCTGCCTAGCAGGCCATCCAATGCACATAGCTGATCAGTGCGCATGCTTATTCAGCACTTTCCAAACACCGCCTCATCTAAGTCCTTATCTGAGTCTTCTGTAACAGAATTCAGCAGCCACCTCACCCTCTAGTGAACTGATAAACTGGTATACGCTGGTTCATCACATGCTGATCCCAACTTTGTACTAACCACCTAGGTGAGTGCCCTGCCAGTGTCTGAGCTGGTGACTGCAAATATCAGGTCAAGTGACGGGGCCTCTTCATCAGTGCTGTCCTGTTTCTCCTTCTCTCTTTATCCTTGGGCAGTGACTGTGCAGGAACAGATCTTGGCAGTCTGAAAAGAGGAACTGAGGAGGGACGGGTTGTTGTGGGGGAAGGGGAAGTTGGGGTGGGAAGCAAGAGGTCTGTGATCGCACCATCTGCAGTCCACTCTTCATATCAGATAGCAGGATGAGGGTGACCTAGGAGTTGAGACTGCTCTCAGCAATGCTGGATGTTGCATGCCAGCCCCATGATGTGGGAAACCATTTCCTCTTTAGGGCTCAGGGAATGAAGGCATCCTTGTATCCTGCTGGCGCTGTTCTGCATCCTTGTATTGACTGCCACCTTTCCTGCATGAGAGAGGGCAAAATATTAGAGATTGTGTTGGACTGCGTTTAAATGAAGTGCCTGCCATATCTGAATAGTTGAAAGTATGTGGAGGCAGCGAGGGGAGAGTGTGAGGCTGGGAGCATTGGTAAATGTCGGAAGGTGATGTGAAGTATCTGGATGTTAGGTGTGAGTCCTGAGTGCCAGGAAGTGCTATTGGGCAAATGATGGGCGTGTGGGTGCCTTGAACAATGTAAAAGACCATTATTGTGGTTGGAAGGAGATGTCATGTGAAGGAGTATTCACTGACATTGACCACTCATCTGTGGTCATTAGACTTATTGTGGCACTGATGCTAAATCCTTGGCCAACAGCGCCCATTCCTTCTGAGGGTCATTCTTGAGGTTTCTTGGTCCTCCACAGGACCATGGCATCTCCTCCTTCCCACTTGTACTACTAATGTCTTCAGCAGCGTATCCATTAGCCTCGAAGCCTTTCTCTGCCCTGGTGTTTGGTTTGCAAAAATTTCCATTGCAGCAATCTCTTTGTCTTCCCTTTAAGAAGCAGCCTTTCTTTAAGAAAAAGCAGGCACACCACAAATTGTGGCCCCTGCACACATAAATTGGGGAGAATTAATTCTGTGCCCTGTTCACATGTAGAATTTGCACATACTCCCCCAATTATACTCTATTCATTGATCATAAGTCTCATATTGGAGAGAACAATTGTAGTATAGATGATCACTTCCATCCTGTTCATTGACATGATTCAGATTTCATGAAATGCAGCACTTAAAAGCCATCCTTTAAAAATGTTATTGCCCTATGTTACAACTGGTACTGCTGAGCAAGCCAGATCTCAGGTTGAAATTCATCTCATCATTTTTTTTTGTATAGTAGAAGCAAGGTGTGAAAATTATTGAACTCAAAAGTACAGGACTCCAGTGATGACATTTTTAAAATTTGAAGAATTAAAATGTTTATTAAGAGAGAAAAGGAAAAAAATTGAACACACAAGATAAAAGATAAACAGAAAAATCTTACAAAACAACCCCCACAGTGCTTTATCAAAGGTACACAATAAAAATATATTTTTGGCAACAGCCCTTTTAGATTCTTAACCATAAAAACCAAGAAATATTACCCAAACCGAGAAATTGCTTTCATTTTTAAACACGTATAAGCTCCATGGCTTCTCCAGAATAAATCCGCACTGATGTGAATTTTCCAAAGGAAGATTGGAAACAAATTGTTTCTCAGGACAAATATTCTCCTGGCCAAAAACTTGAGGTGCTTTTCTTCAATTAAAAGACTTTCACAGCTTTTCTAGCACACTCCACACACAGAGGAATTGGCCTTCAGTGGGACTTTGCCCCACCACCACCACGCCCCCCCAACAGCAACTCATTACAGCTGAAACCCTGTTTTCATAAATATCTTTTTCGTCCCTTTCATCCTAGTCCTCCATTGGGCAGAATTTTCTGCCTGTTGGGCGGGCGGGCCCAACCCAATCTCTGATGCGCGGGGAACCAATCCCCACCGGAGAAGCGGGCTTCCTGTGCGGGTGGGGGGGGATTCCCCAAAAGCAAGAGTGCGCTCTTTCACGCATGCACACGAAAGAGCGCACATCTCCCTGAGGCTAAGTGCTGCCTCAGGGAGATCGCTTCCACTTTGAAAAAGATTAAAATAGAGAAAATAAAATCCCTAACATGTCCCCCTCGTCACATGAGGTGGGACATGTTCATAATTTACACAATTGCTTAATTAAAATTTTTATAACCCTGCACGAAACCTCATCCCACTGCTGGATGAGGTTTCATGTTTTCTCTATTTGCCGCCGGGGCTCCTGGCCTGCCCACCAACCTTAAGGTTGGACAGGCAGGTGCTTTAATTGTTTCAATGATCCTGTCAATGGCCTCAATTGGCCATTGACAGGTCGGCCGACCCGCAGCTGATCTTGCTGAGCCCCCACCTTCCTGAAAATTTAAATGGGGCTGGATGATGTTGGGGGTTCTGCCCAACGTTATCCTGCATCATTTTACACGTCGGCGAGTGGGCCCTGCTCCCTGCTCACCGAGGCCAAAATTCTGCCCATTGTCTTCAAATATAACTTTGAAATCTTAGATTTCCAAATATTAAAACCTTTCATGTTCCCATTTTACCACTATTTCTGGGTCAATAAAATTTTAAAACACCTGCTCCTGGTTTGCTCACGTACCCGGCAAAAAAATGTGAATGTTCTTTCTCAGCTTTGAAACTCATTTGAAATGCAATTACACATCAATTTCAACACAACTCCAAATTCAAATTTTAAATATATGCTTTACTTGTAAATTAAAGCCCACCATAAGGCCTCATTACAAAAGGCAAGAAGATAACACCTTTAGTCTTTGATCCCTTACTCTCTGCTTTAGTCTTTGATCCCTTACTCTCTGCAGACAATTTGGCTCTAACAACCTGACCTTTGACGAACCCCGGACACACACAGGCACAGTTTACCCCTACCTACACAGTATATATAAATAAACACAGATATGTAAAAATATACACCTTTCATCACACCCCAGGTTGTTAGCTGGTTTTTTTTGCCTCTTGCAGGAGTTTTTAAGGGTAGGAGGTGTTTAGTCATCTTGCTTCAGCCATCACTATTGCGTGCGGCAGCCTTGTTGGCTCAGGAGGTCTTCTCCTGCCTCCAATTCCATATGTTCACATTCTTCCAATCTGTCTGTCTGTGGACTGCTGCACTGTTCTTACAAAGTGAAATTATCTCATGGTTGGCATTTCTCTTTGTATTTATGTTTTGCATTGTATTAACATTTTCCAATCTGTCATGCTTTTCTTATTTCATTGTGAAGAAATACCTTAGCTGTTCTAGCATATAAATTCTAATCTGTATCTGTGATTATGGAGCATAAAACTGGATTTTACCTTATCCAGTAAGCAGAAAATTTCAACTAGGATAAATCAGGCACACAGAATGGTAATCCTTGGGTCACGCAGCTCTGTAAAAGCTGATTTCTGAATATGCATAATATAGAAGATGAGGTTGATTTACAGCTACTGCTGTTAAACAAGTTTTGAGTGGAAATGGTTCCATTAAAAAAACTGGTAAATTGATACAACTTCACTCATAAAATCAAATTAAATGGGAAGCTACGTGAAGGTACAAATTACAGGTATGATTTGGATTCAATTACGTTATTTTCACCAGCTAACATTTACAGTATATCAGACTTATTAAGCAACAAGACAATAGAAAAATTGTCATTCTTGTTGAAGTTAATCCCTACCTTTACTTAGGATCCCTGGAAATCAAGCACTAAAATTCTGTCTCTCCATAGATACTGCCAGACCTGGTGAGTATTTTCAGCATTTTTCGTTTTTATTTCAGATTTCCAACATCCGCCGTATTTTGTTCTTGCGCTGAAATTGTACTTGTTTTTCCGATCTCCCAATGTAACTTCAACGGCAAATCAGCAAAGTGCCCAAATAAATAACGTGCATGGCTGAAAATGGCTGTTTATGCTGCTTCTCAGGGGATTTTGTCCCACTGTTGGCAGGAAACTGGTCCAGCCTATGTGGAAATTCCAGACCTAAATGTCTGAAGTAACACTGATTTGTTTGCTGTTCTGAAAAATGTCTTTACCTCCCTATTCACAATACCCTGATTCTATCCATAATGCTTAATAAGGAACATTTTATGTCACACTCTTCTTAATTAAAAAAATTCAGGGCAGTAATCATATATAAATTATCCTAAAATTTACATTATGGAAAGAGCTACAAATATATGATTTAAAATTGTAGAAAGCAAATATTAACCTTGAATTAAGATTCCAAATTTTCAAGGGACCTAGGCTACTTAACATTGCTGTGAATGAAATCCTTCAACACAATATATTGAAATGTTCTGTTTTTTAATGTGTTCGTGTTTAATAGTAATGATGAGATATTCCTCTGATCAATCTATTAAGTTATGCTGTATCTCTCAGCGAATGGGAAACATCAGTTCACAGAATTACAGAATCACAGAATCACAGTGCAGAAGAGGCCCTTTGGCTCATCGAGTCTGCACTCACATGTGAGAAACATAGTTGGCCATCACTTTTTCCCAGAAGGTCCATGTGGCTGTTTTGGCTCCATGATGAGTTGTCTTGGGCTGATGATCAATCTGAACTCCAAACATGAAGTGACCATAATTGATATAAATCAAGATAATTTGTCAAATAATTGAATATATTTTTCCTATCCTTGTATTGTTCTTTTTGATCTCAAAATGCTCATCTGCAGCTAATGTTGTAACAAGATAACAGTTGGCATGTTGAAAAAGGGAAGAGCAAGTAATGTATGTAAGTGGGATATTTCCAGGTGGACATCATCAGGCTGGTTAGTGGCCTCTAATGGGGTGGGGAGGGTAAAGTTTCCCAAAAGAGAAAGTTAAAAAGTGTGGACAAGGCAATAGTGCAGGGTAGCGATATGGATAACGGTAACCAGAGTATTACAGGAAGGTAAAGAGAATACAAACAGAAGAATGCATCAGCAAATATGGTTAGAGTAGGGAAAAACGCCTTTAAACTGACAGCGGGGGAGGAGGATTCGGGTGAAGGGAGATTTAGAAATCCAAAGATAAATGTTGAAGCAATAGAAAAGTATATATATGTGGTTAAAGAAAAGCTGAGTGGGATAGGAAGGGATAGGGAGTTTAATGGTAATACTATATCAAAGAGTAAAGTCCATGCAGGGAATAGTAGTTAAAAAATTTAAGGCACTTTCTCTGAAGGTGCAGAGAATCTGTAATAAGATGGATGAACTAGAGGCACAAATTGCGATAATTGTTTTGGATCTAATCGCCATTACAGAAGCATGATTATAAGGTGAGTATGGTTGGGAAATAAATGCAAGATTTCGAAAAGACAAGCAAAATGGACAAAGGGGAGGGGCAGCCATGATAATAAAGGATGAGAAAAAACCTTGACTTAGAAAATCAGAAAATAAAATCAGTATGGGTGGCGATTAGGAATAAGAACATAAGAAATAGGAGCAGAAGTAGGCCATTCGGCCCACTAAGCCTGCTTCATCATTCAATAAGATCATGGCTGATCTGATTGTGGGCTTAACTCCACTTTCTTACCTATCCCTATAACTCTTGACTCCGTTGTCAAGCCATCAGGTCCAGGGGACTTGTCAGCCTTAAGTTCCATTAATTTTCCTATTACTCTTTTCTTTAGTGACAGTGATCATTGTAAATTCCTTCCTCCCTTTTGCCTCTTGAATTTCTACTATTTTTGGATGCTTTTTGCATCTTTTCTACTCTGTCATTTCCTCGTTTCCTATTATTAATTCCCTTCTCACTCTCTAAAAGACTATGAACACATTATCTACTCTTTTCCATTTCATATCTTTGTCTTTTACTGTCTGTTTTTATTCATACTCCAAGTCTCCCTCTTTATTATATTTTCAGTCATCTTTTTCTGATACAAGGAAAATATTCCTAAATTCTGTCCAACAGTAAATCCTATCACATCCAAACCACGACACCACCCACCCTCCCCCCAACCCACCCACCCACCTCCCCGCCAGCCCCACACCATCCCCACCACAACACCAGGCTTCAGAAAAATGCTCTCAACTACATCAATTAAAAAAAAATTGCCACATCAGCCATTCCTGGGTAGATTATGAATGGGATTAGCAATCTAACACTAATTTCTGGATGCTTTTATTCCCTAGATTTGTTCTCACTCAGAAATAGATGGAGACTGAGTGAATATTTACTTATCAGTCTTATAACTTGTTTATATGGAAAACTTCTTTTCTATTGGCAAGGCTTGCTGTTCCCAGCTGGCACTTGGAGGGTTCTAATATGGAAACTGTCGACCCAAATTATGTCACTGAACATGGTTGATGAAAAGGCTGTTGCATTGGCAATGTCAGTTCGGACAGAGGTGGCACGGCCATGTTTAGCATGAGAGGAGTAGCACAGTAGATCAAAGCTTTTGTGCACTAGTGACCTGCTTCTTCAGTTCAGTGCAGATCTATTGTAGGCAAATTGTGTCAAGGGAATGTTGGGTGGCAAGATGTCTAATGAGGTTTCACTTGGCGGCCGATAATGTCCGTCGATGTTAAGTTGTAAGATTCGGAGAGCGTGTCCTATTGCCATAAATCCAGAGGGCTGTTCAATGTTGAGACTGGTGGTTCTGAGGGGACTCAGATTCTGCAAGGGGTCTCTTTCAGTGTCCTTTAATTTTCTGGACTAGGGTTACTCAGCATCAGACAGTGATGGTGAACAGCTCCTAGAGAGCGCTTCCAGAAATGACCTCACCCTGATAAACAACACCAAGCAACGGGGAATGTTCGATTCAGATAGGTGGGGTCAGAATTCATCACCTGATCTGTGCTGGACAATTCCCTGGATGGTCTTGCCCAAACAGCGCAGTGCCTAGTCTTCCCACATAACCAATACAGGCCATCACTCATTCACATTGACATTTGCCTTCCAATCATCAATAGGGCATGCAATGAAACTTCCGTAAAGCAGATTGCCAAAATACAGTGAGACCTTAGAACGCATCATTGTAATTATACCTATTCATAACATTCCTGTGGAAGAATCAAGTAAATGCTTTTGTGGTGCCTTTCACAAAGCTGCTTGCACAGCCATCCTTATGGCTATCAACCCATCTACATCCAATGCATGGATGCAGAGAGTGCAGCACTCCTGTAGGAATATGAATCATTTGGTGACCCTGATATAGCAGACCACCTCATCGAATCTCTCCATGCTGCAAGTCCTACCAGACGTGAGGAAACGACAGCAGGCAATTTCACTCACTTCAGTCAGAAGTGCTGGAACCTGATTCGCTGCTTTGCAGCAGCCCAAAAATTACCTGCATTAAATCGCCCATCAGTTACCCCGAACCAAGTTGCTGGCCATCTGCTCCGTGTAGCGAGGAGACCATTGGAAAAGAAAATAAAACTTATCACCTATAACGAACTGAAGAAACAACGCCAGCAGCATGCAGAACACGGCCATCTTGATTCCTTCAAGACCACAGAACTGGAGAAAGCATTAAGGGGCCTGAAATGTGGCAAAGCAGCAGAATATGACAACATTGCACCAGAATTCCTGAAACAACTCAGCCCCTGTGCTCGTGCCTGGCTGACTCAGTTCTACACAAGAATCATCAGCTCAAACACACTCCCAAAGATGGGCCGTGCAGCAAAAATCATTGCCATTCCAAAACTTGGAAAAGATCTCACATTGGCAGCTAGCTTTTGACTGATTTCACTACTTTCTGTGTGCTTTAAGATCTCTGAGCATCTTTTCCTGCAACGCATAGCTCTGAAAATAGACTATCCCTAATGTTGACCAAGTTGGTTTTTGTAAGGGGTGGTGATCAACTTCTGACCCTCACCACCTACATCGAAAATGGCTTCCAAAAGAACCTGAAGACAGGCATAGTGCTACTGGACCTCACAGCTGCTATGATATAGTGTGGCACATTGGCCTACTCTTAAAGCTGTCCAGAATGGTTCCAACCTGGGTGGGGACAGTAGTTGAAACAGTCCTTCACAACAGACAATTCAGAGTCCACCTTGAGCAAAGGAGAAGAGCATGAAGAAGACAGGCCAACAGGCTACCACAAGGGCCAGTGTTAGTCCCAATCCTGTTCAATGTATGTACAAGTGACAGCCAGCAATCACGTGCCGTATGCTCATCCATGCTGATGACATCTGTTGTGCCACCCAAGCTCCGTCCTTCTGCACTCTGGACCAGATCCTTAACAAATGTTACAAAGTTGACAGACTACAGCAGGACATGGTGTTTCACGTTAAGTCCTTCTCAAACCATATCCAGTGTTCTCCACCTCCACAATGCCAGTGCCAAATAAGAATTGCATATCCACATGGAAGTCCAAAAACTAAAGCATGATCCTAAACCCACATACTTGTAGTGATTCTAAATAGGACTCTATCCTACAGGAACATTTGAAGAAAACAGCAGCAAAGGTCAAAACCAGAATCAACCTATTAACCAAACTTGCTGGATCTACTTGGATAGCTGCTACCTCAACACTCCGGACCTCATCACATGCCCTACCATACTCCACAGCAGAGTATTTTGCACCTGCCTGGCAAAAATGATCACATCCACATCTTGCTGACACTCGATTGAATGCAACAATGTGCATCATAACTGGAACTCTCCACTCAGCACTCCTCCCCTGGCTTCTCCTTGCAAATATCACTCCACCACTCATCTGCAACCCACAAGCTGGTTGAAACCATCTGTGCTGCATCTCACTTACACGCCATAGCGACCTGTTTAACATATCTACTGTCTGCCTTCCATTTCAGCCCCCCATACGGAGTACCCTTCCTGAGCAAGATCCACCAGCAGAGATCCTTTGGATCAGGGAATGGGAATCACTGGAAGTTACTAACTAATTCCCTGTGACAAACCCTACCTGTCGAATGGCAGGCTTTGAACTACCATAGCGACAGTGGTCCTTGCTTAATCGGTTCAAGACAGGCCAGGGGCCCTGTGCAACCAACCTCCACCGCTGGGGCCTGAGCACAAACTCTTCATGTACTTGTGGAAAGACACAAATAATGCTGCACATTGCTGAGCAGTGGCCCTCTACAGATTAAAAGGTGGACTAATCGCAGTAAACTCAGCAAATGAGGAGCCTATTGCTTGGCTTCAGGGATTTGTACTTGCTAAATAAATAATAAATACTTCCTTTCTGTAAGTTTTGAATGACAGTAACATTATGAAGTTATAATTGATCCCAGTGATAAAATTATGGCTATAACTTTGAATCATTGGTTCATTCCCTATGCCATTTTGCTTTTTGGCGTAGTTTCTACCTTTCCATATACAAGTTTATGTTGTAGAAGTATAACATTATTTAACTATGCAACTAGTATAAAGTGTATTTACAAAGATTAAAGAACATGAAGAAAAATGACCATATATGCTCTTGAAGGCTTCTTGGACTTAATGGGCAACATTTTCCCCCGGTTGGGGGGATTTGCGGGAGTGGGCATGGGCGGGCAGGTTCCCAATCAGTGCCCCCACTTGGGGGCGTGCTGCCATTTTACATGGGCTATGTGCTTCCTGTGCAGGTGGGGGTGTGGATTCCCTGAGCCGAGAATGTGCTGTTTTGCGTGTGCGCACGAAAGAGCGCACAGATCTCCCTGAGGCAGGGAGATCGGCTCAGATTTGAAACTTCGTGTAAAGGTGAGAGAAAAATTTCGCTGCCATGTCCCCTTATGTGACACTGTCACCTGAAAATCTAAATGACACAGGGTGACATCAGGACGCAAGCCTGACGTCACCCCACATCATTTTACGTGTCGGCGAGTGGGCCCCGCCCCTGCTCACTGAACAGAAGATTCTGCCCAATGATCTATTTATGATACTAAAAATGCCTTAGTGCATTCACACTTTAAGTTTGGCAGGACTGCATCTAAAGAGAGATGAGTTAGACCAGGAAGTGACTTCCCAATGGGACTTTGGCTGGTGACCTCTCAAGTAACCTCCAGTCATGCCTGCTTAGTCTGGTTGGTGGGTTCTTCCTGCCACTCTCCAAGCTTTGACGGCTTCTATCAAAACCTCCAGAGAGGCCTCACTGAATCATAGGGCTGATATGTTGCTGCTCCCTATTTTTGCACACTGTGTAATGAAAAGTCAGCCTGCAGCCACATGGAATGGCTGATGGGCTTCCTATGCATGGGGCTCACCACATCTAGCTCCCACTTCCTGAGCGTACCCACCATCCATAAATAGATGGCGATCATGGAGATGGGCCATTCACTGGCCGCTATCCGCAAAATTCTACAGGATGTCGCATAACGATCTTGGGACCTGGAAATGGTCCTGACTTCAAGTTCCCAGTGTTCCCAGGAAAATTCAACCCTTGGTGGCAACATTAGATCTCACACTGTGACTTAATTATTGACTGTTACTTGTATGTTGAATTGATGTCAGCAATGCATTGGATATAATAATCTGCTCTATGCTAACTTGCAATCCAATTTCACCTACTTTCAGAGCTAATTCATGCCTTTCATCTTTTCATCTCCCACAGTAACATTGATGGTGTCAATGGAAGAAATGAAGAAGGAGCCCGAAGAGTCCTCAAAGGAGGAACAATGGTCTGAGGATATACCATCACACGGCTCCTACCTACCGTCCTGTCAGCATAGATACACACACCTCAGTGGATCCCACCTTTGAGATGGAAGGGGTGGCACATGGTGAGGAGCACAACACATGGCGAGTGCTTACAGGCCCTGGAAGCAGGGACAAAAGTGAACAGTCCCTGTCAGAGCGCACGGGACACATCATGCTCTGCTCAGCTGAACACAGGTGCTGAGTCTCAAGAGTCACATACTGAATGGGACCTTGTGGAGCAGCAATGGGAAATGTGTGTTGTGAGTGACTAAGACCTCAAACTGTAAATTTTTATAAACTATAGATATGCTCATTGCTATTTCTAAAATTTTAAAGTTGAGCAAAGACCTTTAAAATGGCTAAATATATTTCTGTATGTGATACCCCCCAACAAAAGAAGCTAATTGGCAGTTTTGGGAAAACTCAAACCTTGTTACCTCTGAGGAGCCACTAACAGCCACCTGTGGGCTGTACAACTCAACTTCAAAGAGAGCTATACAAAGAGCTATATTAAATCTGCATTTAATAGCCCAAGCTGGCCAGAAGGAGAAGCATTGTCTGCTAAGATAAAGGCCTTGCAAACCTTCCTTTCAATTCCTAATGACTGAGACATTTAACAGTCTTCGGAATCCAGACGATGGGTACACCTGGTAGAGAGGTGGGAATCATGTGACATGGGCCGCTGACTTGTGGGACAAGTAATGTTGCCTTGCTGAACTGCATAGTTCAGTCTGCTTTTTACCATTTAACTAGTAACCTCACAGACAAGGAGCTCTGCCCAGGCAAAATTTCTTGACCCCATCTGCACTGCTTCTGCTGGAAGTTCTGTACCATCACCTGCAAGGCTGACCATCTCTGCATGCCTATTTCATTGTGTGAAGTCAACACCACCGGAAAATTGAATTATCCAGCATCAGCTTTCAACCCACCATGATCTCCACAAAGCAATACCTCACTGGACCTTAATTCTGGACCCTGGAACCCACATGAAACAATGGGCCATAACCTCTGACTAGTGTCAGATAGTGCTGACCCACAGAAATTAGAAGAAATAAATACCTATTTACCTGGTGTTGAAAATTATGTTGACACTTCCATTCACCAGAACTGCTTGGAGTCTGCATCGAGAGGCTCCTCGCAGACCCCAGCCAAGTGTAGATCTAGTGTATTCAAGGAGGCCACATCCCTTTTTTTATGGCACTAGCTGCTCTAAAGCAGGCAAGTTTAAAGGGCCAAGGAAATTGACAGGCCTGGGGAAAGTAAGTATCTGAGGTAAGTGGTTAGGATTTGGGGGCTGGGGGTGTCTGGGGGTTGGCGGTGGTCCAGTGGTTGGAGGGGTGTGGTCTGGAGGTTTGGGGAGGTGGTCTAGGGGTTCGGGGTGTGATCCGTGATCCGAGATTTAGGGCAAGGGTGGTCTGGGGGTTGGGGGGCAGTGGTCCGGGGTCAGGGGTGTTGGGGGTCTGATGTCAGGGGGGTTGGTGAGGTCCGAGGTCCAGGAGGGTCCAAAGTTGGGGGGGGTGATGTCGGGGTCGGGGGGTGGTTGAAGGGTCCAAGGTCAGGGGAGGCGGTGGATGTCAGCGGTTGGGGAGGATAGGGAGAGTCCCACTCTGGGGTGGGGGGAGGGGGGGCGGTGCTGGGGTGGGGGGGCGGGGGGGGGGGCATGGGTGTGGTCTGGGTCTTTATAATTGTTACCCAGAAATTGGAAGAGGCTTAAATTCTTCTAACTTTTCCTGGGTAAGTATCGGTGTAACCCCAGCAGAACCATCCAAAGTTGACGATTTAAACCGCATTTTTGGATGGTTCCAGTGCAGTGCAATTGTCTAGAGGAAGTATGCACTTCTGGGCAATTACTATGCAAACCCTTACCTGAGAACTTGACAGAGGGATTCCCCAGCGCATCTTTTGAGCACCCTCCAAATCCAACGCTCGGGAGCGCAGAAGTTGTGGGACAATATTTATTTTCTCTATCTCTCTCTTTACTATCAGAATGTGAAGGAAATATTGCGAACCCTCTTTTCGCATTTTGAGTGTGTGCAAATAAACTAACCCTTTGAGTTCATCCTATCTCAAGTTTGCTCAAGATCGCACCAAAAACAAAAGGTTGGAAAATATACCACTGCCTATAAAGAGGGAAACAAATTAAAACACCTTTCTGTTTATGGGCGAGTGGTGAGAGGAGATATTAGTGCTGTTTAAATTAACCCCCTTCTTATCTGTAGCAGAAATTGGGAACTCAAATCTGGGGTATCCATTTGAATTTGACCAGAGTCCAAGATTAAGACATGAGCCAAATCTGAAATAAAAGAGTCAATTGGAAGCTAAAAGGAAAAACTTGGTGACTGGAATGAATTTTAAAACACAGTAACTTACCCCTGCAAATTCCTTTTCCCCTAACACTATGGAAATGGCAACTTTTGATGCCCAAATGTGGGTCAAGCAAGGAAATCTGAACAGTGAAACATTAGTATCCCGTAGCACAAAACAACTGAAAGCTGTAGCTAGGGATGTACAGTCAAAATTGCCCAGTAAAGTTAGAGCAGCAAACTGATCCAGTTGTTGGTAGAACATTTAGATCTCGTACATACGACAGAGCAGGTTGAGCCCAACCATGACTCTGAATCTCCTCAACTAGCCAAATTTGAGCTGGAAATGCTCAGAATACAACTAGAATTTCAGAAGAGGAATAGATAGAGAGAAAGGGAAGCACAGAAGAGCGAAAGATCGACAGAAAGAGAGAGAGAGCAATGGAACAGAAGAGGGAAAGAGAATTCCAGCTCTAAAAATTGGAAATGGAGCTGGCAGCTCAAAGGCAGAGAGAGACCAGACAGCTAGGAGCAAGGGAAAATATCTCTCTATCCAATATCACCCCCTATCTCTCTCACTCAGAACCATTCTCTGAACCCTCAAGTATGCTAGATTCATTTTCAGCTTTGAAGAGAGGAACATGGAGTCATTTCTTGGCACTTTTGAGAAAGTAGCAACACAGCTGAAATGGTCCTCAGGTATCTGGACATTTTTAATTCAAGGGCATCTGTCAGGGAAAGCCCATGAGGTCTACTCCATGTTGCCTCCTGATGTGTCCCTGAATTATGAGCAGACCAAGGCTGTCATCCTAAGTGCCTATGAGTTAACCCCAGAGATATATCACAGCAAATCTGGAACAATCATAAGAAGCCCACACAAGCCTACATCAAATTTGAATGGCTGAAGTAAATCACGTTTGACCAAAGGTAAGATCCTGAAGAGTCCCACGTACCTGTGAGGAATTGCGAGAGTTGATGTTGTTGGAGGAATTCAAAACTTGCTAACCCTGCAACATGCAAGTGCACTTAGAGGAGCAGAGGATCCTCACAGCCAGGGATGCAGCCGCCATAGCAGACAGCTACGATCTCACCCACAGACCTGGACACTCAGGCAGACCCTTTCCAAACCATTCCCATGAATATTGGAAAGATAGGCAGGGCGACCTAGATAGGAAAGAGCCCCCACCCAGAAAAGAAAACACCGAGGAAGGTGCAAGGAGTCCTCCTGCAGCCAGAAAGGAGAACCCCAGAGACCGGTGTGTTCCCATTATAATAGAACCATGGAACTATCGAACCATAGAAAAGTTACAGAAAAAGGTGCAGAATGAGGCCATTTAGCCCATCATGTGTGTGCTGGCCAGAAAGAGAAAAATTTTAATTCCACTTTCCAGCACCTGGTCCATAGCTTTGCAGGTTACAGCTCTTCAAATGAGTTGAGCATTTCAGCCTCAACCACCAACTTAGGCAGTGAATTCCTAACGCCCACCACCCTCTGGGTGAAAAAATTTTTCCTCATGTCTGCTCTAACCCTTCTATCACCTTAAATCTATGTCTCCTGATAACTGACCCCTCAAGTCTTTCCTGCCTACCCTATCTAGGCCCCTTAATTTTGTACACCTCAATTAAGTCACCCCTTAGCCTCGTCTGTTCTAAAGAAAATCACTCCTCCTAAGCTACAATTTTCAAGCTCTGGCAACATTCTTGTAAATCTCCTCTGAACTCTTTCCAGAGCAATGATTTCCTTCTTGTAATGTGCTGACCAAAACTACACACAAAATTCCAGCTGTGGACTAACCAGCATTTTATACAGTTCCATCGTTGCATCCCTGCTTTTGTATCCAATACCTCGCCCAAAAAAGGAAAGCATCCCATATGCTTTCTTTACCACCTTGTCCACCTGTCCTGCTTCCTTCAAGGACCTGTGGACATGCATTCCAAGGTCTCTCACTTCCTCAATCCCTCTCAATAACTTCACATTTATTGAGTGTTCCTTTGCTTTGTTTGCCTTCCCTAAGTGCATTACATCACACTTTTCTGAATCGAATTCCATTTGCCACATCTCCACCCACTCAACCAAACCATTGATATCATTCTGAAGTAGACAGCTATCCTCTTCACTGTCAACTAGATGGCCAATATTTGTGTCATCTGCAAATTTCCCAATCATGCTTCCCAAATTTAAGTCTAAATCAAATCATGCTTCCCAAATTTAAGTCTAAATCATTAATATATACAACAAACAGCAAGGGCCCCAACACTGAGCCCTGTGGATCACCACTGGAAACTGCTTTCCATTCACAAAAACATCCACCAACCATTGCCCCCTTGGTTTCCTGTCTCTGAGCCAATTTTAGATCCAACCTGCCACCTTCTCATGTATCCCATGAGATCTTACTTTCCTGGCCAGTCTGCCATGTGGGACCTTTTCAAATACCTTACTGAAATCCACATAGACAACATCCAGTACACTACCCTCATCAATCCTTCTTGTTAGTTCCTCAAAAAATTCTATTAAGTTAGTAAGACATGATTCTCCCCTAACAAATCCATGCTGACTATCCCTGATCAATTCAATTTATCCTAACTCTCAGAATTGTTTCTAATAATTTGCCCACCACCGAAGTCAGACTGATGAGCCTATAATTTTCTGGCCTATCCCTCGCACCCTTTTTAAATAATGGCACAACATTTGTAGACCTCCAATCTTCTGTGACCTCACATCTATCTAGTGAGGACTGGAAAATGATCAGAGCATCCACTATTTCCTTCCTGGCTCCTTCAACAAGCTGGGATACAATCCATCTGGCCCTGGAGATTTATCCACCTTCAAGGATGCCAGTACCTCCAGTTCTTCCTCTCTTGCTCTGTTTATTGTATCTAATATTTCACACTCCTCTTCTTTAATTTGAATGTCAGCATCATCCCTCGCCTTAGTGAAGACAGAGGCAAAGTACTCATTGAGAAACCTGCCCACATCTTCTGCATCAACCCAGGAGTTACCACCTAAATCTCTGATAGGCCTGACCTTTTCCTTAGTTATTCTCTTGCCCTGTCATTGGGAAAATGATAACGGAGTCTATTATAAAGGATGTAATAGCAGACCATTTAGAAATGCATAATATAGTCCAGCATGGCTTCATGAAGGGGAAATCATGCCTGACAAATTTATTAGAATTCTTTGAGGAGACAGAGACTCTCGCTATAGAAACTTACCCTTTGGAGGGCATGACACTATGTATGTCCAAGCCAGACAAACTCCCAGAGAGCTTCCAGAGTTTTGTTCTTTCAGGAAACGTGACTTCCTACTCATCCCAAAATGTGAGCAAGTCCACTGCACTGCTCTAGGACACAGGGGCCTCTCAGTCCTTAACGTTGGAGGGAAACCTAAACTTACCCCCCCACCATCACCCCAACCCCCGAGTTTTCCCTGAAGGCCAAACCCCTGATCAGTGGAGTGGGAAGAGGGTCTGTGTTTGCACCCCTCCATAAGGTCCACCTAGGGTGTGACCTTGTTTCAATCCCTGTCATGGTGGAAATTGTCCCTGAACTGCCCGTAGCCAGGATCGATTTCCTCCTTGGAAACAATTTGGCTGGCAGCAAAGTGTAAGCCAGTGAAAGAAAAGAGGCCAACATCAGCCAGCAGAAATCTGCAGGAATGCAGAAGGCTGGGGAATGTTTAGATGCCTAAAAGAGTGGAATAAAACACAGAACCCTTGAGCAAGAGCTGCTTGAATATCACATGGCCAAAGCCAGGCCAGTAGAGTTAGAAGAGGACCAGGAAGGACCAAGGTTTAAGGAATTGCCTGAAGTATGGCTGGCAGAATCTCCTTTCCGAATTTAAATTGGGACAAAGGGTGTTCCCGAACCAATGAGCAAATAGGGAGTGAGGTGCCTCCCCAAGTCGAAACACCACAGGGGAGTGTAACTGGAAAGTCACCACCACTTGAGGGCATTGGTGTTCCAGGGGACAGAGAACAAGTTAGGAAAGCCTCCCCTCCCAATCCAAAGACCCCAGCTAAGAAGCCGTTTATTGGTTTAGCCAGCAGCTTTATGGCGAATTTAAGTGGGGACCAGGAATGTTCCAAAATTAGCCCAGAAAGAATGAGGGTGATGCTTCACCTAGTTGAAAAGCCACAATGATAGCTAGCCATCCACAAGAGGGCAGTAGTGTTCTGAAAGACATGGAGCCTACAAACCAACTGGCCAACAGAGGGATTCCAACAAGATTGGATCCCATACCAACAGCACTGTCCCACCCAGTATGGATACAGGAGAAGACCCTCACAGAAGGCAGTGTTCCTATCATCTGGGCCCAGAAAGCTGGCTCGAGTTCAAGAGCAGATTGCCTGCCTGTTGCCGTGCCAACCCATAGCACCCAGCAATGGTAATGGAACACCCCAATGGCGCTAATGCCCACTAAACTAGAATCCCCTGAAGAGGCCAAAGTCCCATTAAAACACCCCAATCTCCTGACAATCAGCCTAACCACATTCCTGGCTTTGAGCAGCTGAATACTCAGGTTACCAAGGTGGACAGGGAGGAGATAAGCTGGACCAGAGCCGCTCAGCCCTATGATCAAAGGACCTGGCACTCACAGAGTGAGATACCCGGCATTCCCCTGCGTATAGCCCCAAGCAGCTGGACCACTATGTGCCCCCTGAGTGCTAACCACCCTGTAAAACCCCCAGAACCTTTAGTCAGGAGTTGGACGGGCAGAGTTCTGAAACTAATGACTTTGCTTATGTTTGATCCTGAACAGAAGAAAATTCAGAACTCCAACCCTGACAAGACTTCCCATAAAGGCAGATTTGAATTTTCCTTGGTCACCTTATCATTCCACATCCCAGGATAGGACAATGTTCTTGCTGATGCATTAACCCAGATTTAAACCAAAAAACTAAGTGCAGCAGGGAACTGACATTGCTCCTGCTGGCTGTGTACCTGATGTGCCGGTGTGAATGAGAGAATGAATGCATATTTCCTTACTTCGTGTTCTTCCTTCATAAGACCACATTTAAAATAAAGAATCAGAACTCTTTTTTTTTCTCCGAGGCCACAAGGACTTTGAAGGACTGAGACCTTATACTGTATATTTTTATAATGTATCTATAAATATGCTCATTGCTATTTCTAAAGTTTTAAAACTGAGCAAAGACCATTAAGATGCCTGAACCTATTTCTGTCTGTGACCCCTGAACAAAGGAAGATACTTGGCAGTTTCGGGCAAACTCATACCTCGTTTTCTCTGAGGAGCCATTAACAATCACCTGTGGACTATACAGCCCAATTTCAAAGAGAGCTATACAAAGGTCATCTGCATTTAATAATCCAGGTTGACCAGAAGGACATGGATCACTTCTAAGACAAAGGCACCGCAAACCTTCCTTTCAATTTCTTATGCCTGAGACATTTAACTGTCTTTGGAATCCAGACAATGGTGTTATGACCACGTTGAGAGGAGTGTGCAGTTAATCTAGCTCCACTACTCTGTAGGCCACACCATTAGTTTAAGAGTTTAATTCACTCACCAAAATGGAAAATTATTAATCTTTTCTACTGTTAGGCTCAGAATAAAAGAGATTTTAACCAGGCCTCTTTCAATAAACTCAGAATGATTGATTTATCATAAACAAAACTTTTTTTAAACAAGCTGCAAAAACTGGTTAATACACAATTGTACTCTAGAAATAGAACTATCTATCCCTTTTAAAAATACCCCAACATGCCCACACACACAAAACAAACAAAGAATAAACAGATAGGGCCTCTCTGCAGAGATGGGCTTTAGAGCATCGGCATTATAAAAAATAAAGGTTAAAGTTCACAGGGCCTCAACACTGTCAGACTGGAGCTCCTTTGTGTGAAGACAGACTGCTGGGCCCAGTAGTCGTCTGGAGGTCCTCACCAATGGAGCCTCGCTGTGGCAGAGAATATAGATGGGCCAATTACTCTTCTCAGCTTCTCAGGTTTCCAAAAAAACAGATAAGCTCCACTGAGATGAGGGTTCTTAGCTGGCTATTACCAACAACTTTATTTCACACAAGTCAAGGCAAGAAGGCAAGCTGGGTAGCCTTTTTACTTTCTCAGTTCAGTCCCAACTGAACTCAAAAACACAAGTCCAAAAGTTAAAGCTGATCCCTGTCATATGATTTCCAGTAACTCACTGGCTTTTTTTCTTTACCAGTTTTTTCATCAATTAAAGTAATTGCAATGCAAACAAGCACACAGCTCTTCCCCCCTCAAGTACTATGCTGATCAGGTGATTTCTTGGTAAGGCATGGTTGTTGACAAGGTGAACTTATGACCTTGTTTTAAAAAAAACTCCAGGTCAGCATCCAAAGGTCCAAATAATGCGATGTCCTTACAAATTAAAATTCCAGTTTGTGAAGATTTGGTTTTCCCAAAACCCCACACTTAAGAAATAAAACACCATTTCCAAGTGCATTTCAATGCAAAGGGCAGAATTTTTCACGCCTGTTGGTGGCTGGCATGTTTGGTGGCGTGAGCAAAAAGGCAAAAAACATTCAGTTTAGCGACGTCATGAAACCAGCTTGCAATTTGCCCATCAATACCAGGTCACGTTTTCCCACTGTCGGACATCGGGAACTTCATTGTAATACATCTGCATTTCATTGTAAGCCTATTTTGCTGGAATCATCCCCCCCATGCTGGATCAAGCCGAGCACATTGGCATGATTGCATGCCAATGGTTTCAAAACCGCACATATAAGGCATGCACCTGGCAAGATGCACTTCAAAGGGAACTCAGAAGGGAGTGCGCAGTAATGTTGCACAGTAGTCGCAAGGGTCATCTGTTGGACTTTGGTTGAGGGCACAGATATGTCGCTTTTTCCCTGCTGGCTGACAGTTCGGTGCTGGGGCAAGGGCTGCCCTGCAGTTGAGGCGAGTTGGGGAGGGGGGTCAAGGGCTGGACAACTGTTGATAGTAGCGCACAAGCATATGCGGGGCCAGGGGAAGGGAAGTGGCCTTGCATTAGGGAAACCTTGTATAAAGTGACCGTTCCTCTGCAGCTGAGATAGTTCAGACACAGCCACATTTATATGATTGGGGTTGGGCTTCTAGTTTATCTGCCTACTCAAGCAACGCAAGGGCATGAAAGTGCCACCAAGTGCTCCAGAGCTATTCACACCTTGGGCACAGACAGAAAACTAATGAGCGTTTTAGTGGACTGCAGAACAGTTGGATGACTGGATATGTTGTATAATCTCCTTGCTAAAGCTGACCATGGACCAGTCACTGGTGGAGGTGCCCACGGCCTCTTACAATGTCATCATCCCGATTTGGACCAGTAGCCCACATGATTCAAGCTAACAGTGCAGCCTTGCAGCGTGGTTAGGAGAATGCCTGTACCTGAGCTGAGAGCGCAGCATGGAGTCCAATGGGAAAAGCTGCTGCCAATCAGTCAGGTGGAGTGGACGGAGGTGGCTGGGGTTTCAGGCAGCCATGCAGTGCACTAAAATCTGGCCATCCAAGTGGTGGCCAGCACTCTCCAGGATGCATTAAGAGTCCTTCAGACTTAACCAAGAGAGGTACTTAGAATACCCATGCTAACCCACCCGTGTCTCTCTCTTTCAACCTGCAGGAAGTGTATATTAGGAGCATGGAGCCTGGTGACCTAGCTATATGTCTCATGGTGTACAGAGAGCAGAGACAAAGGAGAAGAGGGCGACAGGGGTATCTGGCTGGGAGAGGGAGGAGCAGCACCCTTGGAGAAGGAGCAGCTGGGGCTCCCGCACATGCCACTGAAGGGCTATAACAAGCCATTGCTGGAATATCCCTAGCTCTTCCCAGGGTCTATAGGCACCTCCTTTCATTCCTGCAGATAACCAAACCAGCGTCACCAAAAGACTGCACATGTCTAGAGAACTGGTCGGTCACATTTGCCATCTGCTGCAGGATTTGGAGCGACAGGGACTTGGAGGCCATCCACTGCCCATGACCTTGAAAGTGACCGCAGCGCTCAATTTTTATGCCAATGGCAGCTTTCAGGGTTCCACTGGGGACTTCTGTGGGATATTATGAGCCTCTGCCCACAGATGCATCCATGAGGTCACGGATGCCAGCTTCACGAAGGAATATAACTTTTTGCATTTCACCCAGGACCAGGAATGCCAGGATGTAAGAATGATTGGATTTGCCCAGATCTCAGGTTTCCCACAGGTGCAGGGTGTCATCTATTGCATTCATGTGGCCCACAGATCCCCATGGCAACAAGTGGTCAACTATGTCAACCACAAGGACTTCCACTCACTGAGTTATCAGCTGGTGTACGACCACCACAAATACATCCTACTGGTCTGCACACAGTTCCCAGGGAGTGTCCACGTCTTCTACATTCTCAGCCGGTCTCAGATCCTTGACATCTTCCAGGGTCCACAGAGGCTGCAGGGTTGGCTTCTTGGGGACAAGGGAGGACGTGGCTGATGACACAACATGTGGCAGCCTCAGACTGCAGCAGATCAATGCTATAACGAGGCTCATGCTGCAACTCGCAAATTGGTAGAGCAGACCATTGGGATGCTGAAAATGAGGTTCCAGTGCCTGGGCCGGTCTGGTGGAGCCCTGCAATACAGTCCACAGAGGGTGTCACACATCCTCGTCACCTGCTGTGCCCTTTACAACTTGGCCCTGCAATGGGGAGATGAGCTGACTGAGGAGGAGATGGAGGAGCTGGATGTCTCCTCCAATGAGGAGGATGTCGATGGCAATGAGGGTGAGGAAGTCGTCGAACATGAGGATGACGGCAAGGAGTCTGGCTGATGGCAGCACCCATACCCATCGTGATAAGGCTCCTGTCATGGAGACGCAGCAGAGGCCTTAATAGTCACTAGATTCCAGAAAGATGGTGATGATATGCAGTGAGGACACTCCATAAATCTTCACATTGCATCTGAGAATGTCTGACTCCTGTCTGGCCAAGGGCAGCCCTCTTGCGCTCTGTGATCAGGGTCACATCATAGAGATGCAGCTGTGAAACTTTAAATGCACTTAACCCTTTGTCAGCCTTCAGCACCTGACCCCTTCAGGAGCACAGTGTCACTGGTTGCTGTGGCCAGCCCCATCTTAAACTTGCTGAGAGCACACAGAGAGAATGACGGAACTCTGTCACGCCTGCCCACGACAGTCTAGCAGCAATGACCAGCACCATCAAGGTGCAGGCATCACTGATGTTTCCAGGGAATGTGAGGCCGGACCATCACTTTGCTCTGAAAGCTGCAAAATCACAGGGTAGAGGCCTGGGACTGAGACACCTGCCTTTATCTTGTTCAGGAACCAGGGTTTCACATCTAAGTGATATGAACACCACACATCAAAACAAGGAGCTATAGGCAGAGAGATATTCTTGGGAGTTTATTTACATTAGTGAACATTATGTACAAGTGATTAACACCCATGCCCAGGCTGTGCAACTGCCTAAATAGCCAGGTGGTTATGGTACTGGGTTTGTAACCCCGAGTTCAAATCCCACAATGGCAAACTATGAAACAATGTAACTTCATCTGAAACAGATGAAAACGGGTTTGTACTCGAAAGAGTTACATCTTCTTAACACACCTAACCCTGCTGCTACCTCTTGGTGCTCCCAGGACATCCGTGGCGGAGGTGGAGGCAGCCTGATGACTGCGACACCCTGTCTGTGATGTCCTTGACAAGCGACCTCTGGAATGCTGAGACCTGGAGGGCCCCGGCCTGCTTTCGGGGTTCTGCTGTGTCACAGTGGCATCTTCCTCGGCCTGTGGAGCTGGAGCTGCTGGGGCCACAGGAAGAGGGGATTCAGATGGGCCGGACACTCCACCAGTCACTTGGGGTGATGGCCCCGGGTTGTGCACCTGCTGATCCGCCTGCTGATAGGTGCCCAAAGGCCCCTGGCTGACTCCTTGAGGAAAAGGGGAAACTGGAGTGAGATCGAGCTGCCCCGCACCCCTCTCATGTTGACACTGTTGGAGGCCAACTATGGCATCAGCGATGGAGTTGACCCCACGCTGCGTGCAAGACTGATGTCCTGGACCAAGGTCTCCACAGCAGTTGACATCCTGCCAGTGTTGACCTCGGTGCATTGCAATGCCAGCGCTACAACCTCAGACTGAAAGCAGAGGGACTTCTCCACTTTGCCTTGCAATCTGAGGAGTGCAGTGGACATCCCTTCCTGATGCTTTTGCAGCTCCAGCAACTGAGGTGTAACCAAGTACAGAGGCTCCTCATCTGACTCGGACTCAGCAGGTTTCTAGCCTCCATCAAATCTTTCAGGTGTTCTTCCACTGTTCTACGATCTTTCCTTGTTGTTGTGTGCCAGCTTGTCCTGCATGAATACAGATGGAGTGTGTATAAACAGGACCCCTGCCAGGACAGATGATAAGTATGCCTGTCATGTATGGGTGGTGAGTGGTGCCATAGATGGGATGAGGACAATGAAGGTGTGTATGAGAGAGTGAATTGTGATGTCCCATGAACTGGCAGTGAGTGAGGGCCCTGTGGATGTGTAATGGGTTTGTGAGTGTGTTAGTTGAGAGTGATGAGAAGAGTGACTTACCTTACAGAACAGAGGAAATAATTCATCCTCTTTTGGCACTGGGTGGCTGGCCTCTTTTGCAGGGCATTAGCACTGACCACCACTACCATCATCTCCCATGTTGGACTGGTGATGTTGTTGCCCCTCCTGCCGCCAGTGCCGGGGTAAAAGATATCACAGCGGGACTCCACAGCATCCAAAAGGCTCATGAGGGACATGTTACTAAACCAAGGGGCTGCAGTCTTCTTGCCTTTCAGAGCCATATCTTCTTTGCAGCAGGCCTGGGCTGGAAGCATTGCGCGCGGCTGCACTTGATGGTGCCCGGCGTGATGAAGCGGCAAGGTGATGGCATGGTTGGTGAATCAGAGGCTGCCCGCCATCAAAGTGGCATGTTTCTCAGGAATGCATTATTAATGAGGAGGGAGTGGGACAATACGGCATGAAAAGCCACCATTGCAGCTGGCGGGTAAAACATTCTATTTCCCATCTGCTACCGGGCTCACTGCAAATCTGGGAATGCTCCACCCAAAGTGAACAGAAAATATATACGTAATACATGAATAAAATTCAAACACATACTCACTCAGCCATTCATTCCTCATACAGCCTGACATTCTTGCTTTCCGGATAATTCCACAAAAATTTACATCCTTGATAATGCATCATCAATTATATTATTCCTTCCAGCAATATGAACAATCCTTAAGTTATAAGGCTGTACTAGCAAGCTGCATCGGAACAGTCTGTCATTCTGAGTATTACATTTTTCCACAAAGACCAAGGGATTATGGTCAGTATGTACTAGTTTTTCTTTACAGCCATGATGAATGTATAACTCAAAATGTTTAAGAGCTAGTAACAATCCCAGGATTTCTTTTTCTACTGTAAAGTATCTCTTTTGTTGCCGATGTACTTTCTTAGAAAAGTACCCCACTGGCTTCTCTATATGGAATTCACCTTCTTGCAATGAAACCGCACCCACCCCCAAGTCACTAACATCGATTGCCACCTTGAAGGGTTTAGCGAAATTAGAGGCAGCTAACACCAGTTCCTAGTGAGGATCACCTTCAGCTTCTCTAAAGCCATCTGGCACTCTCTTGACCATATCACCTTTGCTTTCTTTTGCAACGAATCTGTTAGTGGAGCAGCTATTGTGCTGAAGTTTGGTACAAATTTACAATAGAAGCTGCACATCCCTAAAAATCTCATGATTTCTCGTTTAGTTTTAGGGCAGGGAATTCCATCAAAACCTGTACTTTCACTGTTCTTGGCAACATTTGACTGCCCTATGATATTCCCTAGATAAGTTACTCGCGCTTTCGCGAACTCACCCTTGGCAAGGTTTATTACAAGATCTGCCAACTGTAATTGTTTAAATAGGGCTTCCAACTGTTTCACATCTTTTCAAGTGTTGCTATAAACCAATACATCGTCCAAGTAAACTACACAGTTAGGAACTTTAGTTACCATCTGATTCATTAATCTTTGGAAAGTGGCAGGAGCATTTTTTAGCCTGAATGGCATTACTCAGCATTGGTATAACTCATTTGCCATGACAAAAGCTGATACCTCCTTAGCTTGCGATGTTAAAAGTACTTATCAATATCCTTTCAACAAATCTATCTTAGTAAGGAATATGGCACTGCCAACCCTGTCAAGACAATCTTCTAAATGAGGAAATAGGTAGGACTCCATTTTAGTTACTACATTAACCTTTCCATAACCTATGCAGAAGCTGTTTGACCCATCAGGTTTAGGCACCAACACTATTGGAGAACTCCAACTGCCTTGACTAGGTTCAATTCGGTGATTTCTAACATACGTTGATTTTCTGCCTTCCCCTGAACTTGGTTCTCTGGATTTAAACAATAAAGATGCTGTTTCGTAGGATGAGATTCTCCTACAGCCACATCATGCATGGCTAAGGTTGTATATCCTGATTTGTCCCTACAGACCTCTTTAAATTCTGTAAGCAACCCCACTAGATCTTCTCATTGTCCTGTCTCTAGATAGGAAAATATGGTGTCTAACTGTCTTAATATTTCAGTGTTAGCTAACCAGATAGTAGGAGGTTCAATGTGGGAACTGCCTAAGTCTCCTTCTGCCTCACTCTCACCATCTCTTCTGTTCTCCACTGTACATGCTATCTGGTGTACCTGTTCCTTCTTATCCTCCTCTCTTGATGGTATTGTTTCAACATGTTGATATGACACAGCCAATTCTTTGTCCTACAATCTGGGGTGTCTAGCAAATAATTTACTTTACCAACCCTCCTAATTACCTTGAATGGACCACTGAACCGTGGTTTCAGAGGTTCCCCCTGTGAAGGCAATAATAATAACACTTTATCCCCTGGTTGTAATGTTTGGGTTGCAGCTTGCTTATCTGTCCATTCCTACATCTTTGTTTGTGAAACTTTAAGATGTTCTTGAGCCACTTTTCAGGCTCTGGTGTGCCGTTCCTGAACATAATCTAACATCGAGGATTTGTCCCTCTCTCCTAAAAACTTTGCTTTGATTAATTTCAGAGGACCTCTTACCTCATGTCCATAAATTAACTCAAATGTGTTAAAACCAGTAGATTCATTCAGTGAATCTTGGGTAGCAAACAAAAGAAAGTCCAGTCCTTTGTCCCAGTCATGGGGATATTCATGACAATATGATTTAATCATTGTTTTGACAGTTTGGTGGTACCACTCTGAAGCTCCCTGTGTCTGTGGATGAAATGCTGTACACTTTCACTGTCTTATACCCAAACTACTCATTATGTTTTGAAAAATTTTAGATATAAAATTGGGACCTTGATCCAACTGGATCTCTACCAGTAATCCACATTGAGTGAAAAATGGGGTTAACTTCTCTACTATTACTTTGGTTACAATTGTTCTTAAAGGGGTAGCCTCTGGAAATCGAGTTATCGTATCCATAATAGTAAGGATATACTGATGCTCTGCTTTGATTTTTGGTAATCGTCCCACACAGTTTACCAGCAGCCTACTAAACGGATCCTCAAATACATGTATGGGAATTAAGGGTGCCAGTTTGATTGGTGGTTTTCCCACCATCTGGCACAAATGGTATGTCTTACAAAACTGCACCATGTCCATGTCCTTTTTACTGGCCAGTAAAAATGTTAGTTTATCCACGCTTGAGTTTTCCACATCCCTACATGTACAGCCATAGGAATTGCATGTGAATTCTGTAATGTCTCTTTGTGACATTTGGGCAGTACTGTTATCTGATGAAGAACTGTCTACTCCTCATCCACAGGTCTATGAGGAGGTCTCCGCCTTCTCATTAGTATCCCAATTTTAGTATGAAAACATTTTGGAACTTCCACAGCTTCAGCCTCAGTTTGGGCTGATTCTGCTATCTTACTTAACTCTTGTTGAGCCTCAACTAGAGGAGATTTACTAAACACCTCTTTTGGATTATCTAAATCTTTAAAGAAAGTTTCAGCTAACCAAATTTCTGTCCGTGGTATCACTTTTATTTCCAATGATAGACTTTGCTTAACTATTACTCAGATCATCACACACAAAGGAAATATTCCCGGAACCTTTTCCTGTAACTGCTCCATCTCTTTAACCTCACTTGGGCTTTCTATACTTATGGGAGAAGCTACTACCTTCACTCCGTTTCCCAGGAATAAGTCAACTCCATCTACAAGTAACTTCTGAACAACCCCTACCGTCACCGCCCCAGACATTAGGTCACACTCCAAGTGTACCCAGTACAAAGGTACGGGTATATACTCCCCATCAATACACTTTATTAAAACTTTGGTTTTTAACATGCTTTCTGACGGAAAAGTTATGCCTTTCCCCAGCAAAAGTGTTTGAGTGGCTTCCATATCTCTTAATAAAATTATAGATTTAGCTGTCTCATTTGAGAGATAAGGTGTTACTTTTCCTCTCGATAAGAATTCTTTATAATTCTCATGCACCTTCTTCACCTCTCCTGAACTCACGGCAGTGTTTACACTTGGTTTCACACTGTAGTTAATGCTACAGCTTGAGCTGTTGTATTTTCAGTCAGGCAGCCTTTTCCTGAATCACCCTTACATACCCCAATAAGTCCCATGGATTTTCCACACAACTTCCAGCAATCTGCATGAACGTGTCCCATCTTGTTACAATGGAAACTCTTAGGCCTTTGAATATCACTCCCACCCTAAACATCTTCCTTTCCAGTCTGAGGAGGAATTCCTGGGGCCTTCTCAGCTGTCCCTTCTCTTCCCTGGCTATGTGCCTTCCTTTTACCTTCCCACCTTCTGTCCTTCTTGGGTTTGTGGGGGTGACGTACAAATGGTTTGGGTTTATAGACTAGCTCATAACTGTTCGCCATCTCAGCTGCCTGTCTAATTGTTGCAACCCTCTGGTTTTCAACATTGGCTCTAACTAATGGAGGAGGTGAATTTTTAAATTCTTCCAGGAGAATTATTTCCCCAATGGCCTCACACATTGTGGGCAGAATTTCACCCATAGCAGGCGGGCTCAGCAGGGGCAGGTGAGAAGCTGACCGCTGCCCGCAATCAGGGCAGACCACAATTTCACACTGGTGGGTGCTGGAGGGCCAATTAAGGCCCGCCCAACGTGAAACAGGAGCAGCAGTGCTCGGCGATGCCTGCACGGGCGACTCCGGCACACGCCCGCCAAACGAAATATTCTGCGACTGCGCATTGACATCAAGATGCTCGCCTGACAGCAAAGCACGTCATTTTATGCTTGAACAGGCCAGGGGCACACCTGCCCGCCGAGCTAAAAAATTTTCCCCTGTGTCTATCTTTAGTGCCCATAATGGTCAAAATTTACTTTTCTTTACCCGCTCAAATTCAATATAGGTCTGCCCAGGCTGTTTCCTTATGTTGCGAAATTTCTGCCTGATTGCCTCAGGGACCAACTCATATGCACTAAGAATAGTCTTTTTTACTGCATCATAATCCACAGAAAGCTCTTCTGAAAGTGATGTGTTGTGGGTCGGAGGGGGATTAATTTGAACAGCCCTGATTTCTCCTCTCACTACCCGTCTGTAATAAGAAAGGGGTTTTTGATTCTTGATTTCTCCCAACCCTCCAATTTTGGAGTTGTCCAATCCTCTATTAATAACCCCACCACAAACTCAAGATAAAGTAAAATAAGAGGGTTGGTTTATTTTACACACACACAAAACGCAGGAAAGGGGTTTTGTAACACCCGTCCCTTTCATGCACTCATACAATAAAAGAAGAATAAGGGCAAGACAGGGACACAGGACAAGACCACAATAAAAATAAGAATTATGGTTTCACGTGAGTCCAGAGCCCAGAATCAAAAGTCTAGTGGCATCTCCCTTCAGAGGTTAGCAGGCTGAAAATGTTGCGGGGTGATCCGACTTTCCAGGAGTGAGGACTTTCATGATGGGAGAAGACACACAAGATAAATTAGACTTGAATGCACAGATACAGGAGTTCCAATGTTCCAGTATTCCACAATATAGATAAAGGCCAGGCACTTCACCTGAACAAAGCTCTTTCTGCTTCTACCTGCTAAAATGGTAGACTGCCTGGGTTCAGTTCGACACTGCAATATTACGGGTCCTAGCAGCTTGCGGAGGGGGTTATGTGACATACCTCTTACTTCTTCTCTTGGGCGTTGGACAAAAGATATACTTTCTGATGTTTGGAATCTTGAGCTTTTTAATAGAGGAGTCAGGATTCCTCCTGTCCTTTGCAGACATACCATCTCCATTGGCTGGAACTCTGCCTTAGAAATGCAAAGGGGATGCATGCATTTCTTTGGAATTTTATTGTCGGCCATCACAGGTGGGGACATTAGCACCTTTTTAAAGATAATGCGGAGGGTCCCTGCTAGTTTCTAAAGGTTAGAAATTCCTCTGGTATGAGTCATGGTTAGTCAGGATAAAGTCTTGTCCATTTTTAAAATAAAAAATAATAATTTTATAAAGTAGACAGGTTGACATGGATATACAGAACCTACTCTGTGGGAGCAATCTCCAGACTTCTTGCTTAGCTACCTTCTCAAATGAAATAAAGAAAATCTATATCCCATCCATCGAAATTTGGGAGGGCGTGTACGAATTTAAACATCTCCCCACTGGGCTTTGCGTTTATTTTTTTTATCATCAGAACCTTCCTCAGCATCTGAGGCCTCTTTTTAAAATCTCAGCCTTTTAAACTGGTCACAGAATCACAGAATCACAGAATGTTAAGGCACAGAAAGAGGCCATTCGGCCCATCGTGTCTGCACTGCTTCTCCAAATGAGCATTATGACTTAATGCTATTCTCCTTCCTTTTCCTTGTACCCTTGCACATTGTATCTATTCAAATACTCATTTAATGGCCTCTTGAGTGCCTCAATTGAACCTGCACCCACCACACTTCCAGGTAGTGCATTCCAGATCCGAACCACTCGCTATGTGAAAAAGGTTTTTCTCACATTACGTTTGCTCTTTTTGCAAATAATTTTACATCTGTGCCCTTTTGTTCTCAATCTTTTTATGAGCAGGAACAGTTTCTCTCTATCTACTATATCCAGACCCCAGTTGATTTTGAACACCTCTATCAAATCTCCTCTTAGATTTGTTGTCTCCGAGGAGAACAGTAGAATGGTCCCCAACATCTCCAATCTATCTTTGTAATCAAAGTTTCGTTTCCCTGGAACCATTCTTGTAAATCTCTTCTGCATTCTCTCCAATGTGTTCACATCTTTCCTATGGTGTGGCACTCAGAACTATACACAATACTCCAGCTGAGGTCTAAGGAGTGTCTTATCTAAGCTCAGCATAACCTCCCTGCTCTCGTACTCTATGCCCCTATTAATAAAGTCCAGGATACTGTATAATTTATTAACTGCTCCCTCCACCTGTCCTGCCACCTTCAATAATCTATGCACACATACACCTAGGTCCCTCTGCTCATGCAATCCCTTAAGAATTGTACCCCTTATTTTATACTGTCTCATCATTTTCTTCCTAGCAAAATGCATCATCTCACAATTCTCCGAATTGAACCTAATCTGCCACCTATCTGCCCAGCTTGTCTATGTGTTTTTGAAATTCGATACTGTCCTCCTCACAGTTTACAATGCCTCCAAGTTTCCTATCATCCGCAAACTTTGAAATTGTCTCCTGCACACCAAAATCTAGATCTTTAATATATATCAGGAAAAGCAAGGGTCCCAATACCAATGCCTGGGGAACTCCACTACAAACCTTCCTCCAGCCCGAAAAATATCCATTAGCCATTACCCTCTGTTTCCTATTACTCAGCCAATTTTGTACCCACATTGTGAATATAAAGGGCTACTGTCCCTTTTATTCCATGAGCTATAACTTTTCTCAAAAGCCTGCTGTGTGGCACTGTATCGAATGCCTTTGAAAATCCATGCACACCACATCAACAGCATTACCCTCATCAACTCTCTCCTGTTAACTCTTCAAAAAACTCCAGCAAGTTAGTGAAACATGATTTCTCCCTTTTGCATTCCCTTTCTGTTTCCTTTGTCTCTTTTTCTCTATCCTTGTCCCTTGCCTCCCTTGCTAACTTCTCTCCCTGGAAGTCAGGTTTTCGCTTTTCCAATTCCCTTTCCCTTTCCTTTTCATTTTCCTTTTGCCGCCAGCCTTTTCAATTCAAATTCTCTTCCTTTTTCTTATTCATTTGCCTCCAATTGAAGTTTTTGCATTTGCAACTGAATCTTAGCCAATTCAATTGACTTATCCCCTGGAGAATGTGGTCTCTCTGGTATCCATTCCAATTTCAGATGCTGCGCTATTACCTCAACTATTGCCATTTTTCTCGCCGATACAGTTAATTCCAACTCCAACTTCTCTGCCAATACTGTTTGCTGAGCCTTGGTTACCTTATTTAAGGAAAGAGGTAAATGCATTGGAAGCAGTTCAGGAAAGGTTGACCAGACTAATACCTGGAATGGGCAGGTTGTTTTATGAGGAAAAGTTGGACAGACTAGGCTTGCATCTGCTGGAGTTTAGAAGAGTAAGAGGTGATTTGATTGAAACATAAGATCCTGAGGGGTCTTGGCAGGGTGGATGTGGAGAGAATATTTCTCTTGTGGGAAAATCTAGAACTAGGGTCACTGTTTAAAAATAAGGGGTCACCCACGTAAAATGGAGGTGAGGTGATTTTTTATTTTATCAAAGGGTCGTGAGTCTTTGGAACTCTTTTGCTGCAAAAAGGCAGTGGAGCAGAATCTTTGAATATTTTTAAGGCAGTAGTGGATAGATTTTTCATAAGCAAGGGGTGATAGGTTATTGGGGATAAGCAGGATTCTGATTTCAAGTTACTATCAGATCAGCCATGATCTTACTAAATGGCAGAGCAGGCTCAATGGGCCAAATGGCCTACTCTTGCTCCTTGGTCCTATGTTCCTATGTTCATTTGTTCGTATGTCCCTATGTTCGCATGTTACTTTTCATAAACCTGTCAGGAAAATATCTTCCATCTTAAAAAAGGGGCAGGATTTTATGCATCAGCGAGTGGGGGCGGGGCCCGCTCGCTGATGCATAAAATGACACATGATGACTTTGGGGGGAACTCCCGACTTCACCGAAATCATCTGCACACCTGCCGACCTGTCAATAGCCGATTGAGGCCATTGAATTAGAAAAAGCATGAAACTTCATCCACTGGCAGAGTGAGGTTTCATGTAGGTTTTTAAAATTTTTAATATCAATAAAATTTTTGTAAAAATTATGGACATATTCCAACTCATGTGACATTGTCACATGAGAGTACATGTTAGGGAAATTTTATAGCACTTCTGTGCGGACGTCACATTGGGCGGGCCTTAATTGGCCCGCGCACCTAAAATGGCCCCGTGCCCCCAATGGGGGCATCAATTGGAAGCGCGCCCGTGCGCGCTGGCCCTTCAACTTTGCCCCCGACAGGGGAAAAATTCAGCCCAAAGTGTTAGCAATTTCCAAAGCTATTTTAGTGTATAAGAAACCAGGTGTCTGTTCTCTTATTCTTCTAATTATTATTATTCAGCATCCAATCACCATTGTCCACGTTTCAGATCCTGGACAAGCCCCCAGTTTATGTTACGACTGGGACGGAAGGAGTGCAAAGTTTATCTAACCCCACTACTCTGCAGGTTGTACCATTAGTTAAAAGTTTAATTCACTCACTAAAGTGGCCAATCATTTACCTTCGCTACTGTTGGACCCAGAATAAAAGAGACTTTAACCAAGCTTCTTTCAATAAACACAGAATTGTTGATTTATTATAAACAAAACTCTTTTTTTAAAACAAGCTGCAAGAACTGGTTGACATGCAATTGTACTTTGGGATTATACCATGTATGTCTTTTAAAAATACCCCAGCATACACACACAAACATACATAAACAAAGGGCAAACTGATAGGGTCTCTCTGTAGAGATGGGCTTTAGAGGATAGGGGTTATGAAAATAGAGGATAAATTTTGCAGGGTCTTGATACAGTCGATCTGGAGCTCCCTTGTATGAAGACTGGTCCCAGTAGATGTCTGAAGGTTCTCACCAAAGTAGCCTCACCTTGGCGAAGAATATAGATGCCCCAATCCCTCTTCTGGGCCTCTCAGATTTCCAAAGACAGACAAGCTCCTCTGAACTGAAGATTCTTAGCTGGACACTGTCAACAACTTTATTTCAGGCAAGGCAAGAAGGTGAGCTGTCAATCTTATTACTTTCTTAATTCAGTCCCAACTCAACTCAAAAACACAAGATCAAAACTTAAAACTGATCCCTGTCATGTGATTTTCAGTAACTCACTAGTTTTTGCCTTTACCAGTTTTTATCATCAATTAAAGCAACTGCAATGCAAACAGGTACACAGCTCTTCCCCCCTCAAGTACTACGCTGATCACGTGATTTCTTGGAAAAGGTATGGTTGTTGACCGTTTCAAGGTGAACTTATGACCTTTTTTTAAAAAAAAACTCCAGGTCAGCATCCAAAGGTCCAAACAATGCTATGTCCTAACAAATTTTCCTCCACCTGCTCCACCCCCTTTCAAGCAGTATTAAATCCATCAAATTTATACCTCTCTTCAGCTCTGAAGAAGAGTCATACAGAGGCAAAACATTTTCTCTGTTTCTCTCTCCACAACTGCTGCCAGGCCTGCTGAGTTTTTCCAGCATTTTCTGTTTTTATTTCAGATTTCCAGCATCTGCAGTATTTTGCTTTTATTTCAGGAAGGTCACATGTTTGATCCTTAGTCTTTCCTGAATTTGTTGAACTCAACTGGAGTGTCAGTAATTGGCCACTACAAATTTAGGCTCAGTGGCTGGAATTTTCCAGCCCCTCACGCCATGGGATCTTCCAGTGCTGCTGATGCGAACAGAGGTTTTAACGGCTTGCCGGCCCCACCTCAGTGGAAGCCACTGTGGGAGGGCTGGAAAATTCCAGCCAGTGTTTCCTGGGTTAGGGGGAAGAAAATCATTTAAGTTTCTTACTCCTACGAATCGCACATACGCGGATGCCAGATGAGGACTAAATTATTTTTCTGTGACATGCCCACTCCACAGTCAAAAAATCTGCTGTCTGCTGTGAACAGTTCCACCAGAATAATGGACATTTAGATGAGAGAAGGATATTGTTAACAGACGGAAAATGAAACAGCTATTCAAAGCGATCAAATTGAAATTGAGAATTCAGTGTTGTGGGGAGCCACAGGGCATTATCTCATTATATGGATTACATTTTGTTCTGTGTTACATGTCTGTTATTACATAATGCATTTGAGGTGTCTTCTCCCAGAGTTTCTTCCTCCAAGAATTTACACTACAACAGGAAATAATCCTCAGAGTAATTTATCCCTGCTGCCTTCTTACAGCTTAGTTACCATTCCTATAACCTGAAAGCTGAACTGTGTGATATTACCTCATGAATGCAGAGCAAATTCCTCATCCGCTATTTTAGCGGAAGCATTACCCCACTCATTGGAAACAATTAACACCTCCATTAAAAAAGCAGACAGAGAAATTTAATACAACACAAAGAACGTTGCTATAATATCACACAGAATAAATTCCAGCTCCATAAATCAAATAGCTTAGGATAAGTCTCAGGCACTGTGTGTAGTTTCCAATCATTGGAGCAAATCTGAAGTAGGAACAACTTTTCCAAAAATCCTTTGAAAATATCACACCTATGATAATCGCAGTTCCAGTGTTTCCCAGTGGGACAAGTAAAACAAGTCTGGCCAAATTTACAAATTAGGCCAGAAATCACAGAAGCATATTCCTGACTGAAAAGAAAGGAAATGTATATATACATACTGACACATACCCATGCTCCCATCCCTGTTGTTGCTTCCACCACCACAACCGCCCATCCACACACACACAACTTGAAATGATGTAAACAAAAATAACATTTCTTTTTAATATGTTCACCTATGAAACATTATAACAAGCTCTTAACCTTGTAGGATTCATGTAGACCTGATTGGTCATTGCATGGAACCATTCTGTCACCTATATGAAAATATTACAATCAGCCCTCACAAATAACTATGCTTCCAATGTAAAGAAAATGCATCTGAGTCAGTGCTTATCACACTTCTTATCAATATTCTGTAAATACATTTAAAATAATCACTATTAAACATACATTTCCATTAATATCTCATGTTGCATCGTCAGTAGGTTAAATCTTTCCTCTCACCCCACATTCACCCTGCATTAGCACTGAAACAGCCTGTCAGTAATTGACATATCACCACTCATGTGGTGTAATAACATTACGCTGAGCTAGTTTTATCAGCTCTGATTTACTACAGGCCATATTGGGCCTAGTGCAATGGACCATAAAACTAAGAAAAATTCACGTGAATCCAAAAGTTTTTGAGGAGCAGATGAAGGAGGTATAAACGGAGATCAGCTGGCCAGGGCTCTCTGGTGTGTGCCAAGCTGTCTGATTGGCTGGAGGGCTATATAGCCATCTTGTCGTCCTGGCAGGCAATACTCTGACAGTTTGATGTAAAAATAGAGCTGGAGAGATTAGCAGAGGGAGAGAGAGAGAAATAGTGGAGAACAGGAATAAAAATTGAGCCTTGTATTCCTGATCATTAGAGCTGGAGTTAATTTATTTTTCTTTCTTAGCAGTATATCGAAAAATATATATATATAAAATAAATTTATATCCTCATCCCCTTCAGGTCAAGCAATTTATTTACCAGTTGAAGCCAGATTTACAAATTTGATTTAATAGCAAGTTAACCCAAAAATAGAGTTATCTGAACACATTTCACTTATAGACATTCTTCGAAAAGTCACTGGGCAATGTAAGTAATGAATATGTTATTCTTTTTTTAAATTCCCGCATCTATCATTTTAATAAAGGCTCTCTTAAATTAAATAGCAGGGAAAGGAATTGCTTACAAATGCAGTACATGTTTTTATGAATACTGCACACTGTATTTTCGATCCCAGAGTAGCTTTTTACCAAAATTAGTGAATGAATAAGGTCTGTCCAGATTGAAAGCTTTACTTTCTGATGGGTCATGAAGATTCCTGTATCTCACATTTACTCGCTACAAGGATGCTTACTCCTACCAACGGTTCATCTTTGAAGTGCAGGAAACTTATGTTAAAATCCAACCAGCAGAACTACGATACTATAACTGCTCAATAGCATTCCTATAAACAAAACTGGGAACAAAGCATTCCATAACAACCAATTGTTTACAGGGCCATATTTTTCCAGTCTCTTTGATGGTTGTTATAGACAGCCCCCATTTATATTTGTATTTCTCTATCATTTTTTGTCATACATCAAATATTCTAAAAAAAAATCCGTTTTTAGTGGAATAATTTACAAATATGTCTTTAATTTTCATGTTAGGTCATTAGAATTAGATAAAAGCCCTGGAACAGCTGATGTACAAGGTCAAAGATCAATGCTAGTGTTACGACCAGGTGAGGAAGAGTCAAATGGCTCCCCTCTTTGCCCTCTCCTTATTTGATCGCAGCAGTTTTTTTTTGTTTGATAAGGAAATACTGGCCAACTCGGTGAGCACTTAACTGTTTATGCACTGTGATCATAAAAGAACCAATATGACAGGCTCTCTTGTATTTAACAAAGAAAGAGATTAACTTTATTATACTTAAATTGACCTAATTAATAAACGGATCTAAACACACACTGATTTTCGGGCATACACACACACACACGCTCGAAGTTCACTTCAGGGAAGAGTAGGTTGGCCAAATTAGATTCCATTAATAAAAATAAAAAAGTATACAGTCTGTTGTTTGCTAACTCAGCTGGCTTCAGGGTGAATTCGATGGTCTCAGTGCTTCCAATTTAAAGATGCAGAGACTGAGTTGGTTGTTCTTTGGGAGACGATACTGCTGTGTTGGATTCTTTTAAGAAATCCCTGTCTGCAACGGAGTGTCCTTGGATGAATGCAGTCAGCAAACAGGGCTGGAAGTTTACCCAGTGGGTTGGAGATAAAATGAGGCAGCAGGCACCACACTTAGGTTTTCTTTCTAAGCTGCTTGCCCTCGGTCCTGTTGATCATGTGCTTAAAGCTTACAAAGGTTTGGCTTGTCATGTGATCCGTGACCCTAGAAGCAGATTGCAGGTGGCCACAGAGGTGGGCGAGTGATGAGGCAGGCTGATTAGAAGGCCTGCCTTGGTTCACTGGGACATTATCCCAGTTGTTTTAGGAGCTATTAGGCCCTGTAGCCCTTGGCCCTCACACCCCCCCTACCCCCTCAACCAGTGCCCATGCCCCCACCATGTCCTCCAATCCTCCACCATGCCATCTCATAGCCCCATTCCATCTCATACTCCCTTGCCACCTCTATAGCCATTCACCCAATATCCACTATGGGTAGGACTCAGGAGCCATGTGGAGATGAAAAAAAACTTCTAACAATCTGATAGAGCTCTCGTTCACACGTGCTTCATACTGTAAAACCTACTATTAATGAAACCTATTCAAAGATTTTAAATCCCATCACCTGATCAATCTGTTACAAAAAGAAAGTTCTAATCAGGAACCACATCAAAGACAGCTAATCCTTTAATAGCCTCTTTAACTGTCAATTAGAATGACAACTCTTCTGAGATAAAACCATTGTAGATTTTCAAACTCAGCCAAACATTCATAAAGACTTCAGCTTTAATAACAGCCCTTGGGAAACATCAACAAAGAACTCCATTGAAACTGCAGGAACAGTTGGTAATTTTATTTCTACCCTACATCAGATGGCCTGTCAATCAAAGCAGTCCAGCAAGGGGTGTTTCATTAATTCTAAGTGACAGCTTCAGCCTGTTCTTTTTTCAGGCTTAATGGGTTGAGGATTTTAAAAAAACTTCAGATCAATGTATTGATCTTATCTGCCCTTCACAAGTATTTACATCTATGCTACAAATTTATAACTCTCACACTGTGGGTTAAGACCCTTGGAACAGCAAAAATGGGACCTCTTTGAGCTCAAGACTAATTTCAAATGGCCCTGCTGAGTTCAGGTTCTACACCGGTGTGATTCATGCCCTTCCCCTTTCCCCTGCCAGAAAAAATGGGATCTGTCCAAAATGGGACAGGCCACCCGCCATTTTTTAAGGTCAGCAGAGTCTTCCCACCTCTGCAAAAATCCAGCACAAGATCCATGCCTGATCTGCAAGTTTATTTCAGACTTAAAATCAGCCGGCCTAAAGAACCTGGTTCAAAATTCCTGAATGTCTAATTGATTGGCATCAGGATGCATCCAGCTACAAATTAGTGCCATTTGACACAGACTATGGACAGGATTTTGTCTTGGGATCTCGACGTCAGGATCAAATACCAGTCATGACTCCACACTGTGGCCGGGATTTTCCAGCGCCATCACGGGAGGGACCCACCGTGGACGAGGCGGCGCCCCAGCCAGAAATCCATTGACATGCGATGGGACCAGAAGATCGCGGTGATGGGCGGGTGCGGAAAATCCCGCCCTGTGTCAGGAACAGTCACCTGACAGTGATTTTGGTTGAAATGTCTTATTAGTGGTGAGTGGGCACTCTCACCATTCAATGAGGGATGGTGGGTGGGCTCATTGAGCTAGAGGGCCAATAAGAGAGGAGCTATGGGTATGGGAGAGAAAGAAAGGCCCTCCATCTTGAGGCACCCTCTCAGCAACTTTCAAATCTTTTGAGTTAAAAAAATGGCCACAGCTTCCGGGCCACCAGAACCCCTCCACAGGGTGGCCTATGGCACAGCTGCAACCAACTAAGGTGGGGGAGAGGTGCAATGGCAAAGGGCTGAAAGGCTGCCTGGAGCACGCCTGCTCTGGCCCCCTCCAGGCAGCTGCCTTACCACCACCTGCCCTCCAGGAAAACGGTTGTGGAACAGGACAGTGCCAGCAGATCAGCACACGGGCCGGCAACGCGTTATGCAGCCACCCACCTCCATTCCCAGCCCCGTCAGCTTGCAGAAATCCTGCCTTATGTTGCAGAATGTGGTATAAATCATATCGTTAGTACAAATGAGTACAAATCTAATGATAGCGCTCCTCCCTGTGAGACTGAAATTTGTGGGTTCAAATCCCACTTCAGAGACGTGAGCACATAATCTGGGCTGGCAGCCAGGTAGCATTGACTGCTGCACTGTGGAGGTGCCATCTTTCAGATAAGATATTTATGCGAGGCTCCATCCACCCTCCTAGGTGGATATAAATGATCCCGTGATACCAGACAAAGATGGGCAGGTGAGTTCTCAATCGAAATATAAAGGAAAACACTGCAAACACTGGAAATCTGGGATATAAATGGAAAGGTTTGGAAACACATGGCAGATCAGGAAACACCTGTGAAGTGAGGAAGATATGGCTCATGTTTCAGTCCAAAGGCCTTTTGTCTGAATAAAAGGTCATCAACCTGAAATGTTTACCCTAGAGTCCTTGCGGTGTCCTCGCTAATATTTATCTCTCAACCACTGTCTCTAGAAATAGATTTCTGGTCATTTCTCTCATTGCTATTTATCCTATTTAACACAAATTAGTTACTGTACCTCCATACATTATTACAGTGACTATACTTCAAAAAGTAATTCCTTGGTTGTGACATTCTTTGGGACACCTTGAGGCTGTGAAAGATGCTATATAAATGTAATTCTTTGAGCCATATTTTGATACAAGGCCAGTTTATACGTTAGATAAGGCCTTAGTGATCATCAGTCGTACATACCCGTTTGGTCATTATGATTTACAGTTCTATCATTGTAAATAATTAAGGCAATCATGGATGAAGATGTTACTAATTGACAGTACCAATAGCAGAGCCAACTATCAGAGTGAGGAAAGTCATTAAAAGAGTCAAAACAAAATGTGTTTTTTTTATATTTCTCCCCTGAGGTAGCACAATGTGCCCTGGTCTCCTTTAACAAATTCATGCTGTTTAATTTGGAATTAAAAATGCTTAATTTTGTTAATTCAAACATGAAATTTTAGCTGCAAGCTTTGTCTTCCTTGTCTTCAAGTTGTCTGCGATTTATTCTCATTAACCTTTTTTAGATATCTTTAACGAAGTCTCAAATGGCCAGTCTCATGGGTCTCTGCACTGCTTCAGGGGGGCAAGGAAATGGAAAGAAGTGGGGAGAGCTCATCATATCTATACCTACAGGAAGGACTTACAGGAAAACAGCCAGCTTAGAGTGAGGCAAGACATGCAGCTGTAGGCCTCTTGGCTAGAACATTGAAGATGTCAGAGCTGGCAAGAATGGAAGAAATACATTACTGCTGCTCCCTACATTGACATTTTTCAAACAGCACTCTGCCTTGGAAAAGACTGTAGCGGAAGAACAGCTAATATTGGGATTCAACTATTTGCCAAATTATCTATGTATTTGATAGTGAGTTAATCCAGGGGGAGGGAAAAATTTTCATATTGGAACCTTATCATTTTTTATGGGGAGAAAACAATTGTAAAAAGTGAAGCTCTCCTCGTTTTCTGACCAGGGTGCTATTTCCTACTTGGCCTGACTGAGAGAACTGTTATTCCACCTTCCCGCCCAGCTGCAGTCAAAGCTGTCCTGCAGCCTGTGATTCGTCTAGGGCCAGATGCAATAGGTTCACTATCACATTTGTCAGTGTACCTGACTTAGAGGCAGCACTGAGGCTGATGGATCATTTATATGCTGGGTGTATTTTTTATAATTAATAATGTCTACTACTAATAATACACATTACAAAAAAACTACTTGATTGCATTAAGAAGAAACACAGTTTCTAAAAAATAGATAAGGTTTAATAAAAAGAAAAAATGGGTTGCAAGATAGTGCAGTGCTTGGGAACAGCAGGTCATGGCATCAAAGACAGGATCTCAAGTCCACGACTCCCTGTCCTAATATACATGCTCACTTCTTTTTCTGAGGAAGGTGTTGAGAAAAGTTTGGGTTTATTCCCAAAAGAAAGAAAGGGAAATCAATTGTAGCTTCACTCCGAGGTCAGTCCTGCATACATCTTCACGTCTGACATCAGTGCCCTTATCCGCCAAATCACTCTTCTGACCAGGGTTGATATATGAGCAGGGATTGTGATTATCAAACTAGGGACGAGGTAAGATGAAAGAGCACACTTCAGGTTTTAATGGTGTTAATGGCAGAATCTGAATTGTAGAATTTAAGAGGGAAATGCTACTGTGGCAATTTTAACAAGAAGTAAAACACACCCTTCTTGTCCACCATGCGTGCATGTAAGCTTTAATTCCAGCAAAAGGTTATAAGAGTTGTTTGCACTTCAATTACTAACAGGACAGGAAATGCCAGCAAAAGAGAGAAATAAATGACAATGAAAAGAAATGTTAAGAGAGGCTGAGGGCTAGTCAAAAGCAGATAAATAATTGGCATCTTATACCACCATCTAGTGTTCAAGAATGAGAAGAACAGGCAAGAAATAATAATAGCATTTATGAAACTATAAAATGAATCTATCGTAAGTTAATGATGGATGTAGAGCAAAAGAGCTAGGGTAAATTGATGTTGCTTAGACAGGATAGGATTAGGAGTGGCGATTCCAAGGATCAGTGAAAGGTCCACTGTGCTGACATAAAAGTAGTACCTTTGGCAAACAGTGAGGCCAACTGTAAAAGACCCCGGGAAGATATAGGTAGATTAATGAAATGGGGGACAGCTCACAGATGCAATTTGATATGAATAAGTGTGAAATAATGCACTGAAGGAGAAAAAAAAAAGGATAGAAGTGTACATTCAAGAGAAAGTCACCATAAGATGAGGTCAAACATCAGAGGGCCGGATTTTCCCAAGGACTTTGCAAGCCCCAAAATCAGGGTCTCAATCCCACATTTGCTGCCAAGCCCGTCACCACGGGGCTTGGAAAATTCAGCCCAAAAATCTCAGGGATTTAAGCACATAATTCCTTGAATGTGTAAATGCAGACAATAAAGTCATAAAAAGACCAAAGAAAATGTTATGTTTTATCAAAGGGGCTGCACAATACCTGAGCACTGACGAATTTGAATAAGACATGGGTCAGGCCACAGTTAGAGGGCTGTGTACAGTTTGGAAGTCCCATGATAGAAAGGTGTTAAGACAATAGAAAGTATTCAATCTAGACTCACCAAGATGTGCTAGGAATAAAAAAAACACTGTAGTTTTGTGGAGAGTGTTAAGCTACTGGGACTATTTCCACTGAAGCAGAGAAAGCCAAGGGCAGACTTAATAGAGGTTTTTAAAATTCTGAAGAGTCTGATGGGGTGAACAGGGAAAGATTATTTCCTCTGGTTCATGAATCAGTGATGAGGGGGTCATCAATTTAAAATTATCACTAACAGAGTGAAGAGAGAAAGAGTAGGAGAAATGTATTTGTACAAAGGGTTGTTGGAGCATAGAATGAGGCAGAGAAAGGGAAAATTGGCTAAATATTTGAAGCAGAGAAAGATACAAGGCTATGGGGAGAGCAGGGCATAACGCAAGCAATCTTGCACTGTTCTAGTAAAGAGCTGGCACAGAAGATATTGCCTCCTTCTGTGCTATAAACTTATATAGTTCTAGGGATATAACAAGTCCCATAGCACTGTTTGAAAAAGAACAGGGAGTTCTGGTGTCCTGGCAACATTCATCCCTCAACCAAAACCATCAAAACAGATTGACTTACTATTCATTTAACTTATTGCTATTAGTGAGAGCTCATGTGAAAATTAGCTCCCATGTTTGTCTAATTAGCAACAGTGGTTACACTTCAATAGTAATTTATTGGCTGTAAAGCATTTTGGGACATCCTGAGGACGTGAAGGGTGCTATATAAATACAAGTTATTTTCTTCTTACCTTTTTAACCATGACTTTGATCACTTATCCTAATCTCATTTTAATTTCGGCTTCCCCTTTGTAAAGTATCGTGGATATTTCATTAAATTAAAGGTCTTATTTAAGCAAAATTTAGGTTTTTTAGCTGCAGCCTTTTATCAGGGCACACAATACACAGAAAAGATCTCCCTGTCCTTACAAAGCATAACTCAATTACACTGGTCTATTATGCAATTGTTTAAAGTCACCAATACCAAAATTAAACAGCTTTTCTTCATTCACTACAATTTGGATTTACATTAATTTAATGGCCTGAATGCTTTACTCAAATGCACATTTCTTCCATTAGTCTATTAGTACAACACCCCTTCATTAACTTCTTCCCATATCACTGTCAAGGGCTTCAGATACTCTTCAATTTGCAAGTGTAATTTACAGGTACATCTCCAAGTATGCTCTATTCACTTTTCACAATAAAGTTTCTTCCATATTAGAGAGAAAAATTGTAATTTGGGTGATCACTCTGCTGATCATCTCCATTCTGTCCATACGTAATACCAACAACAACTTCTATTTATATCATGCCATTAACAAAACAAAATGTCCCAAGGCACTTCACAAGAACTTTATAAAGCAAAATTTGACACCAAGGCACATAAAGCAATATTATGGCAGATGACCAAAAACTTGGTCAAAGAGGTAGGTTTTAAGCAGCATCTTAAAGGAGAGAGAGAAGAGGAAAGATTTAGACAGGGAATTCCAGAGCTTAGGGCCTAGGCGGCTAAAGACATGGCCATCAATGGAGCAACTAAAACCAAGGATGTTAAGGAAGCCAGAATTAGATGAGTGCAAGGGTTGTAAGTCTGGCGGAGATTACAGAGATAGGCAGGGGTGAGGATATGGAAAGATTTGAAAACAAGGATGAAGAGGTTTAAAATTGAGTCGCTTGAGCAGGAGCCAATGTAGGTCAGCAAGGACATGGATAATAGGGGAATGGGAATTCATGCAAGTCAAGACAAAAGCAATAGTGTTTCAGACTTCAAGTTTACACAGGGTAGAATGTGAGAAGCCAGCTAGGAGAGCATTGAAATAGCCAAGATTAGAGGTCACAAAGGCACGAACTGCAGTTTCAGCAGCAGCTGAACTGAGGCAGGGCAGAGAGAGGCAACGTTAAGGGGGTGGAATTATGCAGTTTTAGCTATGGCATAGATACGTGGTTGGAAACTTATCTCATGGTTAAATATGACACCAAACTTGCAAAGAATCTAGTTCAGCCTCAAACATTTACCAAGGAGAGGGATGGAGTTGGTTGATAGAGAACAGAGTTTGGAGTGGGATCTGAAGACAATGGCTTCAGTCTTCCCAATGTTTCAATGGAGGAAATTTCTGCTCATCTAGTGCTGGATGTTGGATAAGCAGTCTGGAGGAGGTGAGAGAGAGCATGATGAGGTAGAGCTGGGTATTGTCAGCAAACACCTGAAAACTGATGCTGAGGAGTAGCTTGTAGATGAGAAAAAGGAGGGTGCACCAGAGACAATAGTGCAGGAGCAGGAAGACAAGCCATTGCAAATAATTCTCTGGAAATGTTTAGATAGATAAGGATGGAATGAGGACAGTGCAGTGTCACCAGCTGAACAACCATGGAAAGGTGGAGGATGCTGCTTTGGTCAGCCATTTCAACAATGGGGGACAGGTCAAGAACGAGAACGATATGTTGTAGTCATATAGGATGTCATTTGTGACATGGATAAACATGATTCTGATTTCATGCAGCACACCACAGGGAGTATGATAAAACTGGCTTCGTTCACAATCTTAGTGCCATTCATTTGCTTAATGCAACTATGAACTACCAACTGACTGATATTATTGAATCTCCTGTGGAAGCCTGCAAGGAACCAGGAGCAAAAACTTTCAGGGCTGCATCAGGCAATGGGCTGCTGACTGTGGGATTTGATTCCAGAAGGTGACTCACCTCTATGACAACTTTCCCTCCTCTCTCTCGCTGACTCAGTTTCTCCCTCCCCTCTCTCTCTCACTTCAGCCCTCTCTCCCCTCCTCACTCCCTCCCTCCTCGCTCACTTCCTCCCTCCTCAATGTGCCCTGATCCTCAAGGAACTGCTGATGTGACTGGATAACAATCACTGTGAGCAGGCCCTCTTTTATTGCCCCCCCCACCACCCCCCTTCAGCTGCTGCTCTGTTAGCTCTTTCTTTCTGTTGTTCCTCTTCCCCAATCAGTGTACAATTGCCAGAAGGCTTCCATTAAGTAAACATTGTTTGCTAAGAACCCCGTAAGAGTTCAGAACATTTCCACAGGTTGCAAGAAGATATAAAAAAACCACAATGTAATGCAACAAAATGTCTCCCAAAATGTTCTAGCATTTTACCCCAGAGCAGTTGAAGATCCCTTTAAATATAATTGAAAATGGTTGTGTTCCACTTTAACTGCCCAAAGTTGTTATATTTATCCTTTCATGGGTGTCACTGGCAAGACAAGCAATTGTTGCTGGAACTGAGTGGTTTGTTAGGCCATTTCAGAGGGCAGTTAAGAGTCAACCACATTGCTGTGGTCTGGAGTCACATGTAGGCCAGACCAGGTAAGAATGGCAGATTTCCTTCCCTAGGGGGTATTAGTGAACCAGATGACAATTGATGATAGTTTCATGGTCACCATAACTAACTAGCTTTCAATTCCAGACTTTATTAATTTAATTTAATTCCACCAGCTGCCAGCATCTGGATTACTAACCAAATGACATTATCACTACATCAACCCTCTTCCCCCTCCCCCCAACCCCCAGGATCTAGACCTGGCAGTGTAACTACAAGCTGAGGCAAAAGTAACATCATGGGGTTCTAATTACATCATCTTTCCTCAATTATCATATGTTCATTTGATTCCTGTCTACTTCCACAACCCTTCCCATTTTCCTACCAGTTCATCTCATTCTTGGTTTATTACTTTCCTTTACTCACCTTTGGTCTTTGTAATGTTTTTTGGTAGCCTGATCAAGATGAGTTCCAACACTTCCTAGCTCTCTTTAGCTATTTAAAATTCTGCTGATAGTCTATTAAACCCATTTACGGCGTGTTTGCATTGGGACAAGCTGATGCCCCTTATCTTTATCCGTTTTTTTCTGCCCTCTTCTCTCGTTTCAGTCAATCTTCTAAAGGAACTTTATTCTCTACCTTGAATCAAATATTCATGAAAGTTCTCCAGCCCATGTTGGCTGTTCACGAATGCTGATCGACCTTACTCTCGTGCAGCATTTTCTATTTCCATTTGAAATTTTCAACCTTCATAGGTATGAATCGGTAGAGTCAGGGATGCTAACTTGTTCTCAAATCTACTTTTCCATGAACATAAGCAAGTGAAGAATCATATGCCTATATTTAATGTTATTGATACTCTCATTCCCTTCTTCATGTACATATTTGAATTAAGAGCTTTAGTGCTCTTAACTTAACGATTTGATGTCAAAGGGATAGGTTTTACCTGGCAGTGGACCTCGGCTGCTGCAGGCTACAGGCCTCATCCGTTTTTGGGTATGGTCTCATTACCATTCTACCAGCATATTATAGTCAGCAAACAGGCCTCCAGCAGCAACTTGCCAGCTCTGGGCTGATGCAATAACAGGCAGGCTGCAGGCCAACCCTGGCCGGCAGAAGGTTACGTCCAGGAAAGGTGCCAATTGTGGAGGGGAATGGGAGGAGGGGTTATTGGGTCAGCACAGCCCACCTTATTCTTGTCGTGTTCAAAGCAGCACCCCTTCCTCTCCAGGTCCTGGAAAGATCATTTTAAATATACTGAGCTGGATTCTCATCACGGAGGCAGAATCAGAAGTTGGGAATTTTCCCAGTGTGGATGATCCTGCCTCCAACCTAGCTGTGCCGGCCCGCGGGATTTTAATCATGCGAAGGTAGAGGTGAAGGCAGGCCGATGCCAAGATGGCCAGATTAAAAGGCCCTCCTCTGTTCACTGAGGTATCAGCCCGATTCTGCAGATTAATCTCCAGAATAAAACAGCAGAGCATTGCTTAAACAGAGAACAGCTGCATAATTCTGAGGTGCGGAGTGACCTAGGTGTTCTCGTGCATGAGTCACAAAAGTTAGTATGCAGATGCAGCATGTGATCAAGAAGGCTAATGGAATACTATTCTTTACTACAAGAGGAATTAAACATTAAAGTAAAGATGTTATGCTTCATTTATACAGGCAATGGTGAAGCCGCATCTCAAATATTGTGTGCAGTTTTGGTCTCCTTATTTAAGGAAGGATGTAAATGCGTTGGAGGCAGGTCATGGAAGGTTTACTAGATTGATACTTGGAAAGAGTAGATTGTCATATGAGGGTAGGTTGAACAGGCTGGACGTGTTTCCACTGGAGTTTAGAAGAGTGAGGGGTGATATGATTGAAGTGTATAAGAGCCTGAATGGTCTTGACATGGAAAGGATGTTTCCTCTTGTGGGTGAGTCCAGAACTAGGGGACACTGTTTTAAAATTTGGCGTCACCTTATAGGACAGAGATGAGGAAAATGTTTTTCTCTCAGTGGGTTGTGTGGAACTCTCTGCCTCAGAAAGCACAGGGTGGGGGGTGCAGGGAGGGTGGTCACTGGATATCTTTAAGGTAGATGTAGATAGATTTTTTTAGACAAGGAAAGCAAAGGTTATCATGGGATGGAAATGTAGAACTCAAAACACAAACAGATCAGTTATCATCTTATTGAACGGCGGAGCAGCCTCGAGGGGCTGAATGGCCTACTTCTGCTCTTATTTCGTATGCCCCTATGTATGTTCATAATTCCCTCCTCACCTGCACCTCCGACCCCCAAACCTCCTCACCCCTCATCCCCTCTTCACCCCCCTTCTTCACCCTACTTCACCCCCTCTTCACTCCGCTCGCCCCTTCAAAATCCTCACTCAATCATCCACTTTGCACTTTAGAAACACAGCTCACAAGCCCCATAATAACATTTTGAAGTCTTTACAAAGCTTGCAAACCTGTCAGAATAAACAAATATCACTTGAATAGGCACTTGAAAAATCATTATCCTCTTAGAAATTCATACGTCTGTCAAAGTAAAACAAACCCGACTACCCTGGACAGCTGTGTAAGCAATCCCTACATTGCAGGATTCATTAGGGGTTTGGAAGGCAGCCAAGCCAACAAACTGACATTACTCAGCACAAACTTTAAACAAATCCTGCAGTACAGTATCTATTAATGCCTTTGAAGGCAGCCAAAAGCTCAGACATCTGTCAATGCTTTGAAAGAGCCAAACAGATAACTGACCTGTTCATTGAAGAGTGAATGAAAACCAATGGAAAAGTTTAAACAATCAGCTTTTCATCTCGCTCTGGGCTATGCTATCCATATTGTCCAACACAAAATAGGACTTTAACCACTGGATGATCTATTCTAATGCATCTGAAGACTTTTCTGCTTACAAAGCTCTTCTTTTACTTGACAGCTTGCCAGTTGTCAGATATAACAATCTGGCAATCACATTATTTAATGGCCACATATATTTTTCAATCATAGCACTGCCATAACTAATTTTAGTACACATTGATATAACTCAGTTTGCAGGATTCCATGATGAACTGTGAAGGAGGCAGCACCATTTCGGCTCACCTTTTAGGCTCTTACCAGCTCCAATCCGTATTTCACTTCTTCACTCACCAGGTGTGGTTTAGGAAGGCTTCCAAAATATGGCTGCCTCCATGAAAATTTCAGAAGTTCTGAAATCCCCACTTTCAGAATGCTGCCGGCAACTTTTAAACAACCGCATGTGGGGTTCCTGGCCGATACCCGTCCCACACTGCTGAATACAGCTGAGATGGAAGTGTGAATGGACTTGGCAAAATCAAGACTGCGAAGTCAGGCCTATCATCTTTAGTGCCATATAGTGTTTTAAAATGCTCCGGTGAAGCACCTTGGGACATTACATTCTGTTAAAGGGGCTATGTAAATATATGTTGTTGTTGTTGTTGTTGTTCTCTTAGGGTATATGGTAAAATTAGGCATCAATGTGCATCATATTTGTATATTGAGGGACAGCCATCTGAAGTAGGGGGGTGTTCCGACCACCTGGCCACAGGCCTCCTTCAAGATGTCATCAGTCAGAGCCAGAATGGTGCAATATGCTTTTCCCTATGGTTTTCGGGGCTTCACTGCCCCATTTCCAGCCAGCAAAATCAGGAAACTTCTTGTCCAAGCATTGTTTTATACACAGGCTTGAGCCCAGAGAACAGGTCGACATTCAGTATCAATCTGTGAGAACAAGCCCTTGCTCCAAATCCACACAGAGAAGGCTGAGAGAAGTCTAGAAATACAATGGCAGGTCCATGATTATAAATTTAATACAGGCAAAACTTAGCATTCACGCCATTTGGAAGTGTTTCCACTACAACCCTGGCCCAGGAAGACACTACATGATTTTGGTGCTGCTGCAGTTTGAAGATTCAAGGTGCAGAAAGTGTCAGCTGAACAGCAATGTACAGTCAATGAGAGAACTCCATAGCAATAGCTTCCTCTGTGTACACAAATTAAATTTCAATTTGACGCACATAGGGACATATGAGACTGGATTTAATTGGGTGCTGGGGTCCCTGCAACCTTGGCAAAAAAGTCACCATCCCAACTCCAGTGGCTTACCTGCAGGCATTTAATTATTGGAATTGCATTAATTGGTTTAAGGTGGGACCGCTATCTCTATCTGGAGAGGAAATCTGGCCTCTGAGAGCTGCTGGCCAATCAAATGGCTGACAGCTCTGTGGTCCCATCAGCGCCAATGGGATTGATAACCACTACAAGGACTGCGACCAACCACAAGGATGGAGCTGGAGTGAACAGTAAATGGGGACTTGGGGATGTCAGGGATGGATGGAGGGGACCAGGGTAGACAGGCCATGGTTTAGTTCGGGCCGGGGTGGGATGGGAGAATGATGGGAAGTCCTAGTTCGGTGGCGGTGGGGTGGGTTGGGGGAGGGGGTGATTTAAGGAGGCACCATGCCCTTGCCTGACACCAGACAGCACAGTGAAAGTTGTCAGGCCACCACTGGTTAAATCCCAGCCACGGCAGGATGAAGACCTTAAATGGCCATTAATTGATAACATGATCAGAGGGTGTTTTATGGAGTTGCCTGTCACCTTGCCATCTTTCAAAGAGTAATAGGATTAGATATTGTCATTAACTACTTGAATGATATAATAACTGGAAGTGTTAGGCAAGACAAATGAGGGAGTCAATTACAACATACACAAAAGCATGGCCTAAGCTAAATGCAAAGTAGTCAAAAATCAGTCTGGGTCACTGTGCATTCGCTTACATGTCCAATCTTCATTTGGGAAGTTGGATATGATATTCCAAGCTGCCATGACTCTTGAATCAGAGAGACTACAACATTAATAAGTGAGGGAGGATTCCACCGAGTAAACCTGTATACATTTAACATGCACCACAGGCAACCAGCAGTAAGACACATATATTGTGCACTGGAAAAATACTGCATGATAACACACTGTAACACAATAATTGCAAATAATGATGAAACATAGAACAATGTGAAACATACTAATATGGCATTACCATTGCCTCACCACCAACGTCCATAGAACCATAGAACCATAGAAAAGTTACAGTACAGAAGGAGGCCATTCAGCCCATCTTGTCATGCCAGCCCGAGGACACCCAGGTGCCCTTTATGGTCCCGACTTCCTACACTTGGCCCAGAGCCCTGCAGTTTACAGCACTTAAGGTGCAGATCCAGGTACTTTTTAAAAGAGTTTAGAATTTCTGCCTCTACCACCAACTTGAGCAGCGAATTCCAGACACCCACTACCCTCTGCATAAAAAAGTTCTTCTTCATGTCCCCCCTACACCTTCTGCCACTTATCTTGAATCTATGTCCCCTGGTTCTAGAATTCTCAGTCAAGGGAAACAATTTTATCCTGTCCACTCTCTCCATTCACCTCATAATTTTGTACACCTCAATCAAGTCACCTCTCAGCCTTCTTTATTCTAAGGAAAATAACACAACCTAGCCAATCTCTCCTCGTAGCTACACTTTTCTAACCCTGGCAACATTCTTGTAAACCTCCTCTGCACTCTCTCCAGAGCTATTACGTCCTTCCTGTAATGTGGTGACCAGAACTGCACACAATACTCCAGTTGTGGCCTCAACAGTGTTTTATACAATTCCAACATTATATCCTTACTTTTATATTCTATACCTCTGCCAATGTAGGAGAGCATTCCATATGCCTTCTTTACAACCTTGTCTACTTGAACTGCTGCCTTCAGGGACCTGTGTACTTGTACGCCAAGATCTCTCACTTCATCTACCCCTCTTAGTATATTCCCATTTATTGTGTAATCCCTGTAACTGTTTGACCTCCCTAAATGTATGACCTCACACTTCTCTATGTTAAAATCCATCTGCCACTTTACCGCCCACTCCACCAACCCATCTTTTTCATTTTGGAGATTATGGCAATCCTCTACACTATCCACTACTCGGCCAATCTTTATGTCATCTGCAAATTTCCCAATCGTGCCCCCCACATTCACGCCCAAATCGTTAATATATAACACAAACAGCAAGGGTCCCACCACCAAGCCCTGTGGAACACCACTTGAGACAACTTTCCATTCACAAGGCATCCATTGACCATTACCCTTTGTTTCCTGTTACAAGGCCAACATTTTAGCCAGTTTGCCACATTACCCTGAGTTCCACGGGCTTTTACTTTTCTGACCAATCTGCCTTATGGGACCTTGTCAAATGCCTTGCTAAAATCCATGTACACAACATCCACTGCACTACCTTCATCAACCCTTCTTGTCACTTCCTCAAAGAATTCAATCAAATTTGTGAGGCAAGACCTTCCTTTAACAAATCTATGCTGACCATCCCTGACTAGTCCATGCCTTTCCACATGACAGTTAATCCTATCTCTCAGGATTGATTCTACTAATTTGCTCACCACCGATGTAAGACTAACTGGTCTATAATTGTTTGGTATTTCCTTTGATCCCTTTTTAAACAATGGAATTACTGTTGCATTTCTCCAGTCCACCAGTACCTACCCTGGGTCTAGTGAAGATTGGAAAATCATCCTCAGAGCATCTGCTATCTCCTCCCTGACTTCCTTCAGCAGCCTCGGAAATAATCCATCTGGCCCTGGTGACTTATTAACCCTCAAGGATTTCAACCTTTCAAGTACTTCCTCTCTCTTTATGACTATCCCATCCAATATTTCGCAGTGTTCCTCCAGGACTACTATATCTACATCCTCCCTTTCCTTTGTAAACACAGAGACAAAATATTCATTCAAAACCCTTCCCACAGCCTCTGCATCTACACACAAGTTTCCATCTTCATTCTGATAGGTCCTACTTTTTCCTTAACTAACCTTTTAGCATTAATGTTTTGGTAAAACATCTTTGGGTTATCTTTAACTTTACTTGCTAATCTTTCTTCATGCCCTCTCTTTGATTTCCTTATTTCTTTTTATTTCATCCCTGCACTTCCTATATTGGTCTAGGTTATCTGCAGTGCTTAGTTCTTTGTGCCTATCGTACGCTTTCTTTTTCTGTTTGATCTTCCCCTGTATTCTTCTAGACAACCAAGGGGGTCTAGATTTGGCAGTACCACTCTTATTTTTGTAGGGGACATGTCTACTTTGTACAATTAGGATCTCTCTTTTTAGTGCTTCCCACTGGTTTTCCATTGTTTTATCCTCCAGCAGTGCTGTCCAGTCCATCTCAGCCAAGTCCCTTCTCATTTCTGCAAAATTTGCCTTCCCCCAGTTCAAGACTCTTACTCCTGCCTTATCTCTGTCCTTTTCCATGGTAATGCTAAATCTAACTGAATTGTGATCACTGTCCCCGATATGTCGCCAGCTGTCACTTCACCCACTTGCCCTTCTTCGTTCCCCAGGGTGAGGTCTAGAATTGCATCTCCTCTCATTGGGTTTGCCACTAATTGGTTGAAAAAATTTTCCTGGACACACTGCATGAATTTTTCTCCCTCAGTGTCCTTTATATTGTTTGAATCCCAGTTGATTTTATTCCTCTCAACATCCTGGGGGGGGTTACCATTAACCAGAAATTTAACTGGCCTGGCCTCATTAATAATGTGGCTACAAGTACAGGCCAGAGTCTGGGAATTTTGCAGAGAGTAATTCACCTTCGGACTCTCCAAAGCCTGTCCACCATCTACAAGTCAGGAGCGTGATGGAAAACTCCCCACTTGCCAGGATGAGTGAAGCTCCAAAAACACTGAAGAAGTTTGACACCATCCAGGAGAAACAGCCTGCTTGATCAGCACACCGTCCACCACCTTAAATATTCACTCCCACCACAGAGACAGCAGGGTGTACCACCTACAATATGCACTGCAGCAACTTGCCAAGGCTTCTTCAACAGCACCTTCCAAACCCACGACCTCTACCACCTAGAAGAACAAGGACAGCAAGCACGTGGGAAGATCACCACCTGCAAGGTCCTCTCCAAGCCACACACCATCCTGACTTGGAACTATATCACCATTCGTTCCTCACCACAGACTCAAAATCCTGGAACTCCCTCCCTAACAGCACTGTAGGTATACCTTCACTATGTGGACTGCAGTGGTTCAAGAAGGAGGCGCACCACCACCTGTCCAGAGCAATTAGGAATGGACAATAAATCTTGGCCTTGCCAGCACCGGCCACACCCCATTACCAAACAAAAAACATATTTTGTATCTTCTGGCTTCGAATGCTGCATTTGAAGTGTTGGATCCTAACAATGGTCCAAATTACTCAAGAAACTTTCTTCACAAAACTTCTTATCAAACTTATCAAACTTCTTATCAAAACCAGTTCTGTTGAAGGGTCATGAGGACTCAAAACGTCAACTCTTTTCTTCTCCGCCGATGCTGCCAGACCTGCTGAGTTTTTCCAGCTAATTCTGTTTTTGTTTTGTTATCAAACTTATGTTTGGAGAACTCCATGTGCTTCAACAACAACTCAAGTACAGGCTTTTCTCCGAACAGAAAAGTCAGCCTCAATTTTTCTTCCCTGTTTCCTCCCATAATTTTTTTTTTAATTTTTGAAACCTGAAGCTACTCAGCACTTATTGAAAAACAAATTCTTAAACAAAGTTCTTCATTCCAGTTCTGATAAACGTTGTCCAGAACTTTCTGCCCCCACCAGCGGTGGGATTCGTGGTGGGTGGGGGGTGTCAGAGAATATAGCATGAGTGAAAAAATCGGTTTTCCAGCAGTGACGACGGGAAATTGCGGTCCCGACCATCATGGCAGGAGAATGCAGGTCACCATTCCCACCAAAGGACATCAGGAAGGAATTTACCATACAATTACCGGGGTTCAAAATAGCAGCCGGCTGAAATTCTCCCCCCTCCTCCTATCCTATCATCCACCCTGCCAGCGGGAGTTCACCCCAATCTGAAACACAACCGGGCCAACTTGGTGTGATGTCGAGCATGGGGAGGGGAGGAGAGAGCAGACATCATGAGGGCCAGCGGGGGTTGCCAGCAGAGGCGGGGGGAGTGGGGGTGATGCAGGCACGGGGGGAGGGGCCAGGGAGTGGTGCAGGGGCCATGGGAAAGTGGTGGACAGTGGAAGGGATTCAGAGGGAGGGGTCACTGGTGTCAATGAAGGAGTCCTGGTGGGGGGAAAACCAAGGGTACTAGTGGTAGGAGTAAATAGTAACAGTTAAAGGGGACAATGGGGAATAGTGGGGTGGATGGTGAGGGCCCATCGGTGACAGGTGAAAGTCCGGTTTTGGTTGCTGCAGGGGACTTGGAGGTGAACGCGGATACTAAGGGTGGGCAAGATAAGGGTGGGCATGGGAGCTGCAACTGGAGTGGGCTCATCAGGGAAGGAGGGCATCTGAACAGTGACAATGATGGGCTTCTTATGGTGGAGGTGTTCAAGTAACAGTTTGGAGGGTAATGGTAACACCTGGGGGGCATCAAGGTAGATGCAGGGGAGGGTGTTGGTTACAGGTGGAGGGTGGAAAGTGTTTGATACAGTCTCAAAAGTTAAGTGCTCCACCCTGATGTGAAGGCCCTGACCACTCCATCGATGCCCAGCTCAGAAATGCTGGTTGGGAGGAGGGTCATCGGGTGGGTGGAGATGTAGGTCAGTTGAACTGGACGACTGAAGGGGAACCCTGATATGCTGGTTTGGCAAAGGAAAGATGTTTCTACTGACTAGACAGTGAAGGGCAAGGGAACAATGTGCACACGGCTCACAAGGGCCATGGCAAAGGTCGATACCTCCATGTGCAGGAATGATTCAGGGGGATATAGACCCAGCCTGCATAGGCAACTTGAAATAGGGAGGTGGGGGGCACATAGGGATTAACCCAAGCAGAAGCAATAAAAACCCAGCAAATCTCTGTAAATTGCAACTCTACCTATATTAACAACCGTGAAACAATAATTTACAATGCTTGTACATGCTTGACACCAGAGTGAACTTAGAGCTTCTCAAGTATCCTAACACTGTGTCTAAGTGCTTCCCCGATAGCTGCAGCAGGGGTGAGGCAGCCTGCTGACCACTTTGCCCTGTTGTCTCTGATGACTTTGGCGGGTGCCCTCTGGAGGCCCGAGACCTGGAAGGCCCCAGCCTTCTTTGGGTCTCCCACTCTGGGGCAGGTGCACCCTTGTCTTAGATGCTGGAGCTGGAAGAGGAGATTCGGATGCCTGGACACCCTTGGAGAGTCCTGAGTGGAGGCCCCCAGGGTGACCGCCTGATGCTCCTCCTCCCTTTGGGTGGCCAAGGGGCCCTTCCTGATTCCTTTGGGGAAAGGGGCACCTGGAGGGAGGTCGAGGTGCCCTGTTCCACTCTCGCGTAGCCACTGCAAAAGCTCACCCATGACTATAGCGGTACAGTGCAGGTCTGTGTGCACCCCCAGCAGAAACTGGGTATTCTGCTGGGCCAGGTTCTCCATGGTATCCACCATCCTCCCTGTGGAGACTCTGGTGCGTGCACATGTTGGGGCCACTACATCAGAGAGCAGGTGGACGGACACCTCCGCCGCGCGTGCCTCTCTGTTGAAGGCCTCCGACACCTCTGCCTGATGTTTCCCCACTTCTTGCAGCATCTTGCCCAGGTACAATCCCAAAGACTCATCAACAGCAAAGGCCTATTCCCCACCAGTCCTCCAAGTGCTGGTGACATTGGCTGTCCTCATGCTGTGGATACATATCTGTGTAATGACCACCAGAATATGCGGCCCTGCCTAAACTAGAGCTATGACCCACACCGAGGTGTGTGAGACTGGTCTGCTGGAGGATGCAGGCGACTACTGTGACAGGTCAACAGCTGAGAAGTCGTAGTGGTTGTCATCGTCCTCAGTCTTCTGTGGGCTGTGGCTGGGCTCAGCCGAGGATCAGGGTGTGGCTGCCCCTTCTTCCTGCTGGCACCTGTTATGGAAAGAGGATAGAATTAGTGACTGTCTCGGTTGCCTCCTACATTGCACAGAACCTCACCATCAGGTTTCTATGTGCAGAGATTAAGTATGCTCCCTCACCGGATGGATGGGGGAGGCTGACCTCGCTGTCAGCACATGCACAGTCGCGGTCCTCCCCTGCTAGCTTGGCAGCCTACTCTTCATTTGGTGTGAGGTGGTGCAGATTGGGCATGTTCCCTCTTGCCTTCTTCGTCTTGCATCTGTTGTGCGCTGCCTTCTCCTGCGTAAGGAGAAAAGTTGGTTTGTGAGAACTTCTGATGCAGGTGATGTTTGCATGCTGCATATCCCCAACAGAAACCCATTGGCAACTGTGTACCATATGACACATGCACTGCTGCGAGTCCCCAAGGATACTTCGGCAGCACCCTCCAGACCCACGAGCTCTAGCAGCTAGAAGAACAAAGGCAACAGAGGTATGGGAGCAGCAGCAGCATCTGCAGTTGCTCTCTGCTCCAAACACACCACCCACCACCACCCCTCAGCCGTGACTTGGTTAGCAACCCGCAGTCATCTCCTTACCAGCAGGCTACAGGGACTGCAGTGGGGCTATGAGGCAGCACTCCAGCACTTTGCTAGGGATCTTATGCATGGACAGCACAGATGGCTGCCTGGCCATTGAGGGCCATGTCCCAGTTCCCATTCTCTGAGGTGAGTATGGGGAGTAGAGGGTTCACTTAACCTGGTGATGTGGATTAGGTCATTCATTCTTCTCCTGCACTGCATGGCGGTCTTCCTCTGTATAGAGGTGGCATTGGCCATACTGTAAACCTCCTCCCATGCAGGTTTGATGAGATGGGTAGGCCTTCTCCTCCCATCCATCCCTTGGATAAAGGACTTCTCTCTTGTTCGCTACTGCTCGAAGAAGTGTGTCCAGCGAGGCATCACTGAACCTTAGAGCTGGTGCTTGCTGATTCCTGGCAGCCATGTGTAATTCCAAACTCCAATTTGCGGTGAATGAGTAGCATATCCAAGCGCCTTTTAAATATGGGGCCCAAATATGACGGTGAGGCACTTGGCTTCATGCCTGCCCCACCATGTCATGAACCAGGAAACCCCTGGCTATATAATTAATCAGCCCAGCATCGCGCAATTTGGCGGGTTTTCCCAGTACATTCTGCAGCAGGCATCCCTCTGACTCCTCACCCCCAGCACAGGACTTAGTCCCAGAGAGGAAAGTTCTGCCTGTTAACTCTCTTTCTCTCTCTACAGAGGCTACCTGACATCCTGAGTGCTTCCCACATTTTAAAATATTTCTTAATTGCATTGGTATGTCACTAAAGCAACTCTTTTATATATTTTTGTAATTACATTTACTTTGGAAACATTATTACTGTAAATCTGCTACCTCACAAATTTGTTTAGCAAAATGGTCCCTCATGAATAACTGAATGCCTAAAAATGCCAATTCAACAATTGTGAATTGATAAGGCCACAGTGTTTAATCCATGTCAGGCAAAGCCAAGCATTGGCAAGACAGTTGTTATATGAAGTTACCAGGAACCGTCTATCGAGTGATGACGAGTAAAAATAGCCAGCAACAGTGCCACTTCTGATTTGCTGCTATGCTCGCTGCAGCACATTCTAATTAGAAATAAAAAAGAAAGACTTGCATTTATATCATGCTTTTCATGATCATTGGACATCACAAAGTGCTTTGCAGCCAATGAAATACTTTCCTGAATTGTATTCACTGTTGCAATGTAGGAAACACAACAGTCAACTTGCACACAGCAAACCTCCAGTAACAGCAATGTTATGACAATCTATTTTTTGTGATGTTGATTGAGGGATAAATATTGGCCTGGGCACCAGGGATAACTCCCCTGCTCTTCTTTGAAGTAGTGCCTGAGAATCATTTACATTTACCCAAGCAGGTAGATGTGGCCTCGGTTTAACTTGTCATTCAAAAGATGGCACGTCCAAAAGTGGAGCCCTCCCTTAGTACTGCACAGGAATGTCAGTGTAGATTTTTCTACTCCAGCCCCTGGAGTGGGACTTGAACCCAGAACCTTGTGCCTCAGAGGTGAAAGTGCTATCAACTGAACAGCGGCTGACACAAATTCAGGAAAATATGGAGTAGGTTATCAATGGCGTGCTAAACAACAAAATTTATGGTCTATGCCACCTATCTCAACCTTACTTAACAGGCCGTTAAGTGCTGTGGTTTGCGAGTTGCAAGTCATCTCAAATTAGAAAGGTCTATAGGTTAACTGTTAGTGACTTCAGTGGGTCCAGTACATGTACCAGGCAGAGCATCTGAAAATGGTTCCTGCTGGTTTGTTTTAGAGAGTCATTGTGAAGATAGTGTGTGCATAGAGATATGTGAACTGTGAACACCTAAGCTGGGAACCATTCAGGATCTCAAAATATCCTATCCGCAGATTCAAAACCTGATCAAGTGAATCTTTTCAGGAATTGTGAGAAGTTACCATCGTAAATCATGAAACATCCTCCGAAACTAACAGGAAGAGGTTTATCCTATGAAGTAGAAATACATACCAACAAGGAGCAGGAGTAGACCATTCAGCCCCTCGAATCTGCTCCACCATTTAATAAGATCATGGCTGATCTGATAGTAACCTCAAATCTGTGCCCTACCCACCCCCGATAACCTATCACCCCCTTGCTTACCAAGAATCTATCCAACGCTGTCTGAAAAATATTCAAAGACTCTGTAACAATTTGAAAGTTCCCTGAAGATTTACATGTGTACATCATATTCTAAGGAAATTAATTAGTCATCAGACATCTTTGGGGCAAGCCGCTGCTGCCTGGTGTAGCTCCAGGGGCAGCTTACCCCATGAGAAAAATCCATTCCGTCCACCAGTAGTAACCCTTAGTTAAGTTTTGGGTAGAGGTTCATATCAAGTAATAAGAAGGTGGGTGGGGTGGGTGATCATCATGAATATTGGGGAGGGACTTCCTGCTCCACAGAAAGGTTTTTTCATTAAACAATTTACCCACAAATTTAGCAATGGGACCAAAACCTGGACAGGTCATCCCATAGGTAAGTAATACACTATGATATATATGTGTAACTCATACCAATATCTACTTATTGTGTTTGTGAGTAGCTGACATGATATCTGTATTGGAAAGTTATATTAAGTGATGTATTCTTGTCATTCATTGTTTTGTTTCTATCCATTTTATCAAGACAGCTCTACTTGAAAAAATACATATTAATTTCAAACCATCTAATCTCTTTAGTGCATTTCTGAATGATGTCAGCTGCTGGAATAACAGATTTTAAGATAAGCTATTTTATCAACACAATTGGGCATAAGATTTCCTGTTATTTGTATTAAAGTCATAAAAAATTCTTTTTAAGCCCATTCTAATGTTCCCTATTCAAAATGGAACCTATTCTATAGTTTTAGAATTTAATAGTGCATGCACTTTCTTGATTAAAGTGCGCAAAAGGACCTGTTGCTGGAAATAATATAGACAAACACCTGAATATTGTATTGTTTTAGCATCCATAATAAATTTGAGGAGAATCAAACATTCTCCAATATAATCAACCTCTCAAATATTTGTTTCAAGCCTACAGATGGATTTTAAACAAGATATGTTGCAGCATATTTTGATAGGGGTTGCAATATGTTATTTCCTTTGGAGAACTGGAAGAATTAAACCAATATTCTACCATTTTATAATCATCTTCCTCCACATGTCACAGCATAGGAAACTGACAACTGTAAGAAAATGAGCATTCCACTCTGTCTGCATATTACATTAATACCCCTCAGCTCAACTGGTTCATTTGTCAGCCTTTCACAGATCCCTGTCTTTTTACACCCTGACCTTTTGGTCTGATTAAAAATGATCAATGCACACATTTACAATGAGTTGCTTTGCGCTCACATCTGAAGACTCAGTCCTAGTCACTCATGCAGATAATAACAGTGGTCAAGTCACTTAGCGACTCAGAGCTTCATTACATCTAGGGACTGTCAGCAAAATCCTTTTAACAGTCTTTGTCATTCGTGAGGAAAATTGACAGCAAATAGAAATAGGATTAGCAATGTAAATAAAGTGTAACATGGATACTAATTCCATTTCAGGACCACCTCACACAATAGGACACGCTTAACATTTTCTAATTTATTCTCAGAATAGCATTAATAAAAATTGGTTTTGTGTTCCAGTCATTATCTGGGTTTTATCTAAAAAATATTCATGATAATAACTTTACAAACTGAAATGATGCTGCATTAAATGATTCCCAGAATTATTTTTTTTTACTGCGCTCAACAGCATTAAGAATGAAAAAGGTTCAGCTATTTAGTCTTTGCGGCTAGGATCAGGAATATTTTAATTAATTCACTAAAGGAATTGAATGTTAGGTGTCACACATGGAAGTTTGGGTGAGTGAATTAAAACCTTTTGCAAATTATGTAAAATGGCTAGGAGCATTATAAACTTAAATTGCTGTGCCACTGAGACTTCAGCATTATTTATTTATCATCCTCTAGTATATTCAAGGTACATTCAAGGTTAAATAAAGTCCGACCTAATAGATATTGTACAGTAATGTACTTCAATGCCATGCTATAGCATCAATGGCAATATTACTTATATTTTAATGTAATAATTATGACAAAGACACTCAATCATTTCTATTCAATGTTCCACTGCTCATTTAAGTCTTTTTCTGTCGTTTCCAAAATTCCACTAGGTGCCAATATTTATGTAATAACATCACAGATTATGGAAGTAATTTAACCTTAATGTCCAATGTTAATGAGTAATTCATATTACGATACAATTGTGCTGATTTTTTGTTTTAGAGTGATTGATAGCACAATAAATAAATTTCGGAATTCTAAATTGCTTTTGTTAAGTCAAGACTATCAGTGAAAGAAGAGACTACTCTAGGGTTGTGCTGTAATCATTCTTCACAAAATAAATCATTTTTTGTTTTACTGAAAAATGTAATATTCAATGTACTATATTCAAAGTGCACAAATGTTAGTCTCTTAAAGTTTTTTCATATTTCTAGCTATATGCCACAAATTGGTTTTAGTTATGTCTTATTCTGCCTCTATAAAACACTTCAGGACATTTAGAAGACGCTATATAAATGCAGGTTGTCGTTGTTGTCCAACTCATTGATAATTATTGGGCTCATGAAAAGAAACATGCTTGGTTAAAAATAGTAACTAGCAGAAAAGTTTGACCAAATATTATGTTAGGTTCAAAAACTAGCCTGTTAGGTTACTCAGAGAAAAAGATAAATCTGACAAATTTTAATATCTGTTATATGGAACCTAACAAATCTGTTAATGATTGTCTGGAAATGATTGTGAGCAACATAATTACACAAACAATACAACCGTATCAAATTCTCTTGCCTGCTATTTTAATAAAAACATTTTAAATAAATGGGTCAATGTCAAAAATGGCAGAGAAAAGACTTTGGGCTGAATTTTACGTTTCCCGCCAGAGGGTTTGAAGGGGGAGTGGGGCCCATAAAATTCCTCAGATGGCCTTTCCACTGGACTCTAGCCCACCCCAACCTAAGCCGGCCTCCTCACCCTTTCCCCAATTGCTGGCAATTATTAGCCACTTAAGAGCCATTTTCTCTCCCAGCCTCAATTTTCAGGCTGGCGGGAGGAGTTCAGGGCTTGGGGGATGATGCCTGAAAAGTGACCCTGCTGCTCATGCCTCAAGTGGGAAAGTGGGTGGTGGTGCGCCTCCATCAATAACCTCCCTTAAACGTCGTGCACCCTTACAAATGTATTCCCAAGCTCCCCCCACCCCCCACCCCGGCCTCTCCACCAGCCCCTCCCCACACTCCCAGTCCTGAGACCCTCACAATTACTGGTCCTGGTCTCCTGGGTCTTTGACTCTGGGGACAGCTTGAAGTCCCAGCCCTGTCCACTGCAGCTTCTGGCACTGCTGGAACTAGGGAACTGCCAGCCACTCAGATTGGGCAGCAGCTCTCTGAAGTGGGACTTCCTCCCCAGTAAATGGTAATCCCGTCTCCAATCAATTTAACAGTTTTGGAGTGATAGATGGCTGCGGGGCAGTCAGTACTGACGGCAATGCAGTCACCACCAACTTCTCGGATGGCACGAAGGGAACTCTGCCATCCTAAAAATTCTGGCCTTTAGTAAGCGTTTCTTATGAAACTGTTGTTCAATTACCTTCAGGCTATTATAAGCTAAATAATCTGTGGGATCCTTTAAGGTCCCAGAATTTTCTGTAAATATGCACCCAAATAATGCAACATAATGGTAAAAGATCTGATGTAAAAGGTCAAAGAAATTTGGAAATTTTGTTCTTACATAACATTGGAATTTCTATGAACTTTTGCTCCAGCCCAGTGAGACTGGCTCCTGAACACTTTGTTATTCATTAACATGGCTCCAACCATATGGAAAACAGCAGAAAACACCATTTACCTATGATTATGCTGCTTTAAGTTTCGTGTAAATATACAATCAAATTTTGAGCTTTTTAAGGCACCTGTGTTCAGCAAATCTCAGCTTCAACCAGCCATACATGTTAATCAGTCATACAAGTTATGACAAAACTAACTTAACTTTTGGATTTTGGGCAAAGTTTTGCCTGATCTGACTTACGATTATGCCCCCACAGGAAATTCTGACCCGTTAAAGACATTAATAGTATGAACTACGAAGTTTCTGACAGGCTTGTCTTATCTGATCCAGACCTGTATTAATTCAAGTTGATTACTTCACAGGCATCAAACAATGTAAAACATGAACCTCCTAGCTACTTTGTATCCATCAGCATCGACATATGTAACAAGCTGAATGACAGTTCTGTCCCAAAGTGCTTGTACCATTGTCAATAGCCATGGAGTGAACAAATAGCCATTGGGAAGAGGGAAATTGCTAAGTGATAAGTGCAAGGGGAAAAATAGGGGGAAAAATCTAAATATAGAAATAAAAATGCGTTCATAATAACAAATTGCTTTCTGCATCCTTCCCATGTGCAGTTCAAATGACAGCAATCATCACCAGTGTGCTATGTGTTTAAACTATCAAGAAATGAAACCACATGGTTAGCTCTTGCTTGGAAAACTGTTTTTAATCAGGTCATTTAAAGCCTCAGTCAGATTCTCCATCAGGTGCTTCCTTACATAAATGTGCTGATCCAATATACTAATCCACCTAGGGTGACTTGGGCAATATATCAAGGTAATTGCCATATTAGGCTGCAAATTGGAGCTAAAATAACCAGATGCAAAAGAGATGGCCATATCACACTCTCTGGATGGATCTTAAAAGTTCAAGGAGAGTTCAAGCATGGAAAAGGCAATGGAAAGGGGTCAAGTGTAAGGAAATTGTTCATGTTCACGAGGAATAATCTTTACAAATATGTGATTTTAAAGGTGGTAATTTTCTACTGTCACACAGCTATTCATACTTCATTTAATTTTCCATAAGTCTTCTCCATACTCATACCAGTGTAAGGAGGTTTTCACATTTAAAGTAGATTTAAAGACATAGTGGGTCCTATTTAACATTTCCTGAGCCTATTTAAAACTAAAATTTGCTCTTGTTACTGGCACAAGCAAAGTTTTACAATAGCATCAAAATAAATTATTTTATATTCAGCAGTAGATCTCCCATGGTCACCTTTACAATAATTCAACAAGTACACTTTATTGTAAGGGTGGGAGAAATATACCATGTAATGCATTATGTATTATTCTGCTTCTGACGTGGAGCCATGTGTAACTCCTGTGCCCCTTTCAGGCTGCAAAGTTGAAGGGCAGGTTTTCCAGCCCTGCCCTCCAGGGGTGGTCTCCTGATCCCTCTGAAGTCAGTGGACTTTTGGCTAGCTCGCCACAGAGGGACCCATCGCACCAGGGTCAGAAAATCCCAGCATAATTGTCGCACGTGTGTAAGAACAGGAGTAGGCCACTCAGCCCCTCGAGCCCTTTCTAGGTATGTTGAGCCTGAAGTCAATTAGAAAGTATTTTCAGATTCTGGAGGAGGCTCTCTGGATTGGGACCAGCTTGTGAGTCAAATCTTTCCCCAAGGTTAGAAGAAAACAATAGGAAGTGGCTGGTTTTCCTTAAATTTTCTTGTGTTTGTTTTACATGTGCTGTAGAAATTTGCATGTGAGACAAAGCGTGACACCTAAAACGTGTGCCTTAAGTATTTTATTTATAAATATTTCATACTTATGAAAAAGCCTGGAACAAAATCATCAGCTGCAATGCAAAATAACTGATGTTTTGCTACTTTGCAGTTGCTGTACAACAAACCCTCTGGGTACCCCAGTGAATATAACATGAGTCAAATCCCTTTTGTCTGAAGATTGTAACCTCAGACCAGTGGGGATCTGCATTTCAGAGTGAGCAGTATAGAAGCACATCTGTTATTTGGACCATTCTGTGGAAAAATACTGTTTCGCACATACACTCAAGTCTCCACTACTGAGGTCACTGTCAAACAATTTAAGATTATCTGTTGTGGAGAACAATCCCCCATTATGTGCTTCCAGCTGTAAAAATTCCCTCCCTTGCTTTGTCTTTAATCTACTAGTTCGTCCATTAGACCCATTAGCAGTATCTTCAGAAACTACATTACATGCTTTCTTAAGTAAACTGAGACATTTTGCAAGATTAAAAATATCTGAAACATTACACTTTTAATGCCCTGCATCTATCTCAACAATTAAAGAAAATTATTCTTTTTTCCACTTCATGGCCCAATTTTAGGTTTGAGATGCACAGGGATTGGGGGTCGGGGTGTGGGGTGGAGGGGTTTGGATATGTGGGTGAGTAATCCTGTAGTGCGAGGGAAACCTGGAAACCAGTTCAGCATGGCTGTCACTGACTGTTTAACTCAATCACCTCATCATCATTTTACTTCCAGGTTTCCCATTCAATCAGTGGCAGTGGGTGTGATGTGATCCCACACGTTCTCAACCCCAGTATTTAAAAGGGCAATCCAAAGATGCAACTTGGCCAAATTGGAGGTTTTTGTCAAAGAACTGGAAGAGTCAGAATGGAGTCTAGATGGGCAAAGGCTGTGTCCTGTTTCAGTGACATCTCCCTGAAGTTAAAGAGAGATATTCTTCCCCAGCAATGGGAGAAGGAAACTGCTGCTGAGTCAAAGGAGACATGCTGGAGGCAGCAGAGGAAGTCAGAAGCAGGAGTGTTCTGCCACACTCCTGAAATCAGTCCAGAGAGTGGTTTAATAATCTAAGCAGGTGCCACGTTCACCTATGCCCTGCTATGAACATCACCTCGCCCCCCTCAATCTGCTTTCCCAAGCCTACTCCATCAGATCACTCCTCAGGCCCATTTATCTCACAGATGCACCCACCCTTGTCTTTCTGTGCAGAAGAGAATCTAGCACCATCTGTCCATTTAGTGCTCCCATTCAACCTCGCGTAATGTCACTCCTCTTCACTGATAGTCACCGGTACCAAATGCACTCAATTCATTGGGTGAACACATGCAATTGCACTGACTCATTGGTCTGTTCTTTTCCTCATTGTAGGAGAAGTATCACAGAACACCAGGGAGATAATGAGAACTCAAGTGGGCCCTCGTAGATCCCACAGCTCACAACTGCTGAGGAGAAGGGAGGAAGAAATGGAAAGAAATTGAGTTATGGCATCTTTGGCTGATGGAGATGGAGCGATGGGGAACTGCCTGCTACCTAGTGACAAAATTAAATAAAAGCCACCCAGATGTCATACATCAGTCAATCATGTTGATTTGGTTTGCAGGACTTGTGAAATATAGTCATTCTCATGACGATAACTCACAAAGTTCTTGGCACAACTAATTCATGTGTTTCATTTCCTACTGGACCTTCAACTGTGCAAGAGGAGCCAGTAGGTGTAGCAGACCGTTAGTCTCAGAGGAGCCAGTCTCTTTGACACTTAGTATCACAGGAGCCATTCAGTCCATGATATTACACTTCAGTGGGATAACTTAGACAGATAGTTAGGTTTTCACCTGGTGAGCACAAAGAAATCCTGGGCAGAATTTTTAAGTCGGTGTGTGGGCATGCGCCCGACCCAATCTGATGCAAAATCGCGCGTGATATTTCGGGTGCTGGGCATGTGCGAAAGGTGGAAGCACGCCCGCCAACAATTAAGAGGCTTATTAAGGTAATTAAAGTTCCAATTGTCCCCAATTTTTCTGATGCGTCGAACCTTATGGTTGGCAGATGGGCAAATCGGCCAGGCAGACTTTGCATTTTTGATGAAACCTCATCCAAGCGCGGGATGAGGTTTCCATTATTAAATTTAAAAAGATAAAAATAAATGGAGGGAATTTTCATCATGTATATGTTCAGGTGACTGATTGTGATGCATGGACAGTATTTTCCAGGTTTTAAAATCTTTATTTAATCATTTTTAATGTCTTCAGCTCCCTGAGGCAGCTCTCTGCCTTCAGAGGGCTCTCATTCAGCGCTCACCTACACCCGTGCTTACGTCAGCACCCACCCTCCTCTTGCCCCCACCCTGGCAGTGCTGAGCATTTTGGCACGCGTTTCACTCTGGCTAGCTGTGAACTGGCCAGCCAGCATGAAATTGGGGTCGGGGCCAATTGCAGGTAGCGGTCTGTTCCCCAGCTTCTCCCGGGCCTGCCAATTGCACCCACATGCCGACATAAAAATCCTGCCCCCTAAGCTTCACAAAGCTGCTTTCAGCTTCCTTCCATCTGGAAACAATATACATAATTTCAATCTTTTATTGGCTCAATTTTGCTAAGATAGAAGACCTCCTATTGTTTCTAGCTTTCACATTGTTAACTATGACCTTGAAAATAAACATACAGAGGAATTTTACGCCGGCGGGATTTTACGGTCCCGCCCAAGTCAATGGACTTTTGAATGACTCACCACATTTTGCGGCCTTGCCCCTGCTAGAATGAAGGCATAAGATTCTGCCCATAAGTTATTTTTTAAGTGTAATCGAATCCAACCTTGTTTGAATTGCATTTACTTCAGTTTCTCAATTGTGATTTTCAATTTATCTTACCTTTGACACTTCAATTCCTAAAACCAATAGACATAATCCATGGACCAGATCTTCACTACAATTCTAAGAACAAGTTCAGCCAAACAGGCAGGCATGATGGTGGATGCAGACTGGTTGGGCACCTGTTCAATGAAAAAGCAGAGAGCCCTCAGACCATCCTGGATTGGGGATGAAAGTGTAGAGAGATTTGAAAAGGAGACAGCACCAGAAAATTGGAAACTGTTAAAATGGCATAGACGTTCAGATTACTAACTGTTTGGGTGAGAAGAAAGCGTACAAGGTGAGAAAATATGGAATCAAGATAGGAAGAAATCAGTTCTGAGGGGCAGGAACAGGTTGAAATGATGGATCTACTACCAGGGCTGTCCAGTTCGTGGATTTTGGGAAGGCTCTGCAATTGGGCTGTACAGGGTTGGGGGGCTATGAGGTTGGAGGCATATTGGAAAGACCTCTAGAAGAGATGATGTCAGTGTCAGTCTTGGCAACAATGGTTTGATGTTCAGTGATGGGGTCATGGTCCAGAGGGAGGTAAAAGGAGGTATCAGGCAGTTAGCGTGCTGCCTCCTCTAGATAGATGTTGATTAGCCAAACAACAAGAGCACCACCCCTGCCAGCAGGTTTGATGATAATGTTAGGGTTGGACCTGAGAAAAAAGAGTGTTACAAGTTCAGAGGGAGTGAGGGAAGCATAGAAGTTAAGACAACTGGTGTCATGTCCCCGGTTCTCAATGGTAATTTTGCATTGGTTCCAGAGAAAATAATAATGCAAGTTGCTGTATTGTTGTGAAGAACCAATTGGTTTATTAATGTCCGTCATAAAAGGGAATCAGCAAGATTTATCTCCAGGTGATTCCATGCCAGACTCTTCAAGCTCCCAGTGTAATGAGGAATGAGACATATTTGTGCTGCATTGTGCACATCACAAGAACAATTTTTAAAATTAATTCATGTTGCCTTCTGAAGTGTTCATCAAACAGGTAATCTACAATGATAAATAATTGCTCATAATGTACCAATCAACCATGAAGTTGACCATTTTATTCTGAAAGTTTATATTAAAGATCTATAAAGACAGTGCATAGCATTCAAACTCATATATTGGTCACCATTCTTTCATATTTACGAGAAGAATCTTCAAAATTAACTGTCTGTTCTGAGGTAAGCTGCACCTACAACCATTACCATCACAATATCAGAGGAAGAGGGAGCTCAATCTATCAAACCAAGATCCCAACATTCAAAGACAGCGACAGCCAATAGTACACAATGTATTTACTCCAAGAACCGCTGCATAAATAAAGAGAATTACCTTTTTCCACCCACTCACAATATTGAGGAACAGAACAAGGGAAATAAATAGCAATCTTCTTAACTTATTTCAGGGGCCCCAGGGCAGCTGAACATAGGAATTCGCCAAGGCTCCTTAGGCAGCATCTTCCAAATCCACGACCACTACCATCTAGAAAGACAAGGGCAGCAGAAAGGTGGGAACACCACCACCTGGAAATTCCCCTCCAAGTTCCCCTCACTCACCACGTTTTCCTTAGTTCTGTTGAAGAGTCAACGGAATCGAAACATTAACTGTGTTCCTCTCCGCAGATGCTGTCAGACCTGCTGAGTTTTTCCAGGTATTTTTATTTTTGTTTTTGTTTTGCATTTCCAGCATCCGCAGTTTTTTGCTTTTATCCCCTCACTCACCATCCTGACTTGGAAATATATCGCTGTTCCTTCACTGCCGCTGGGTCAAGATCCTGGAACTCCCTCCCTAACAGCACTGTGGGTGTACCTACACCACATGGACTGCAACAGTTCAAGAAGGCAGCTCACCACCATCTTCTCAAGGGAAACTAGGAATGGGCAGTAAATGCTGGCCCAGCTAGCAAAGTCCACATCCTGTAAATGAATAAAATAAAACCTTTTAAAATCGCATGGGTGTTTAAGTCATTAAAAATATGAATGATGTTATCCAGGCGTATCCTTCCTTTCCTTCTCTCTACCTCATTGATTTTATGACCAAACTTTCCTCTCTGTGTTACATCATTCTAAACTTTCTTTCTCCTCCTCCCTGTATTGAAATAAACATTCATTGCATCCTCACTTATACTTAGTCCTTAACAGGGTCTCAAAACAGAGCTGCCCTCAGTCTCTTTCCTTTATTTATTGCTTCTTGAGATGTGGGCAATGCAGCCAAGACCAATTTTATTACCTTTAGCTTGAATGCCAGCAATGGAGCAGTTTTGTACAAATGAGCGACTTGCTAGGCCACTTGTGTGTGGTTGACTTCATTAATCTATAAGCTTTTAAACCTAAACTTGGCTTTAATATTATTGCTATATATCAGGCAAAGAAGGAGATCGCTTTGACCCATACCTTAATATTACTGGCAGACCTACATATGAGCTGTCTCTATCCATATTTGCCTGATCAGTTCTCCTATCTTTTACTATTTTTCTTCTTCAAATGTTTACCTAATTCCTCTTAAATGTTTTGATTTGATTGACTTCAAAAGCCACTTGTAGTCATATGTTTCTTGGTTTAATAACATTTACATAAAAACTTTTCTTCTAATCATAAATGTTATGTTTTAATTACTAACTCTAATTAATTCCCCCCTTGTTACTAGTTCATGCACCAGTGGAAATATTATTTTTCCATTTATCATCTGAAATCCCATCATAATTTTGAGCATTTCTATGAAACCTCAACTTAGCCTTCTCTGCTGTAATGATTACAGCACTAGATCTTCACATCTCTGTCACAATTATATCCTCTCATCCCTGGCATCATATTAATAAATCCAGATCCCCCTTTGTCTATGGCATTCTTTCTATAAAGTGGTATCCAAAACTGCAGAGTGCTCTAACTTTAGCATAACCAATATCTTATACAGATTCATTTCTAACTCCTTGTTGTTCTGTTCAATGCCTCTCTACATAAAAACTTAATTCTCATTTGTGCTTTTTAACCTGCAATCTGTGTGTACCTATCTCTCAGCTCCTCCAATCCATTCAGAACTTTACCATTCAGGGGATATTTTTCCTTTCCCTCCTTTTACTTTTCTGTTGTTTGATTCCTCCCAACCTTGGTTTACTCTGCACTAAGGGCCTTAGCCCTTAATTAAGTTGCTCAGTTAAAAACACAAATATCCAACCATATAAAAACAGGAACAATATGCAACAAAAGATGGTTAGGGACATTTAGTTAGCACTCTGATCAACTGTCAGATCCACACCTTCTCCTATCCTGTTCTACACCATTAGAGGATTTTGAAAGATTGACCTCTCATGATACACTAAACAACCAAGTGCCAGAAATGTTGAGGCAGTTTCAAATCCTACAACACCCAGCAAGGTACTTTAGTCTGACTCAGGAAGCACTAAATGAGAATTTTTACCCCAAATCTCCTAGAAATGATTAGTACACTTAATCAATACAGATACCTACCTTACATATTTTCCTTTCAGATAATACAAAATTTCTTTCAAGCAAAATGTTTATTGCAGCTTCCTTGTGTACCACTAGCTTGTTCTGGTGATTCAGTTGTACATGTAGACCTCATCACTCAACTGAAAAAAGCACAGGGAGTTTACAACTTCCTTCCCCTGCTAAGAGATAAATGGCACTATTTTCTTTTGGTGATTGGCAGCAGTGAAACTGCCTGCAAAATTGCTGTTTCTCTCAATTAAAAACAGCTAGCTGGATTATTATAGAGACTCATGTCTTAATAATGACACATCCAGCCTGTTGTGATCCTTGAACAGCACAAAAGAAGGAGAAAATTGTGGAGTAAATGACTTATGCCATCACTTATGGCATTTCATATATTCCTGCAACTTTTGCACCACTCTACTGTTATTCCACAGCAGGACAAGTTGGAAGATAATCTTACTAGGTCCACCACCCACTGAAAAGAATGGTAATCATGATTTTGCTGGACCGCACCGTGTCACATAGGCTTAAAATAATGACAGCTGGTGGTCTGCTTGATTTATAGCTAATAGATTCTTCTTCTTCAAATTGCTTAAATGATTAAACATGAATCAGACTGTAGCTAGATATAGGCTCAGCACCACAGTGGAATATCTGTACTTAAATCCATGATGTGCTCAATTTGGAAATAAGCAAATCTATTCCACTGTGTTGAGGATACTGGGAGTAGCACTTTGGATAAGTGCCATACTTCAGATTCATATTAAGGGCAGATTTCAAAACTTAAAATTGTCACCCAGCTGGTACAGGGAGAAATAACCGCACCACCTCCAATTCACCACCATCTTTTCTATTGCATATTTTAATGACAAACAGCAAAATAGAAAAAAAAATGTATTGATAGCTAGATTAGCACATGAGATGGCTACAATTGCCAATCTAACTGTTACAAAATATCTGAGCCCATATGCAGTTTTCACTTTTGATATATAGCATTAATAAAAAAAGAAACACTTGCAAATATATAATACCTTTCATGACCTCAGGATGTCCTGAAGCGCTTTACAGCCAATGAAGTACTTTTGAAGTGAAGTCACTTTTGTAATGCACGAAACACATCACCCAATTTGCACATAGCAAGCTCCCACAAACAGCAGCATAATAATGACTAGATAACCTGTTTCTGTGATGCTGATTTAGGGATAAACATTGAGCAGGACTTTAGGGATAACTGCCCTCTTATGCTTCCAATGTCATGCGATCTTAAGACCTCTAACAAAATTTGGAAATTCAGTTCAGAATTCTTTTGGTTTGTCTTGGCTTTCCAATTCTTCTACTTTATAGATAAGTTGTTAATCTGTGAAAGCTTTTCAGCTTAATAGTGACCACTCTTGTTTTGGATCACCTACAAATTTTCTTTGATTTTTCTTCCTTTGTACTGAAGTGTATCCGTCAACTACCTCTTGACCTTCAGTTGAATGCCTCCTGGACCATGGTGTCATACGGCCAATGGCTGAAGGAAGTCTTGCTTTAGCCACTGTTCTGTGTCCAAAAGAATTGAAACTCCTGCTCCAGTGTCTAATTGTCTAATTTGGAAGTTAGTTTCATGTCCAATGACTACAATGTCTGCTCTCCAATGGTTCCCATTAGATCATGTCATTTCTCCCAAGAATGGCACTTCATTGTCTTTTATATCTTCAATTTCTTGAATGTTAATTGGTTTCTCCTTTAATTTCTGAGTTGGAAGCTTTTTGTTGCAGCATCCAGCTTTAAAATGTCCACCACCCCACCCCCCCACCGCCAGAGGAATGGCACTCTGCATTTTGGCAGGACACTCTTCATGCCAATGCAGCCTTTTCCTGCCATAGCAAGAACACTGAGTAATGGTGACCACCTTATACCACAAGGTATCACACCTTCTTCACTCTTTCCCTGTTTTTGATTAGGTGCGCTGCTACTTCTGTGTCCTACAAACTGCACTATGTCAGTTGTTTTTCTCCATGAAATCTCCCTGTCACCTCAAATACATACATGATTTTGTCTTCTTACTTCTGCCTGCCTTGTTAACTGCATAAGGTTTGATAGTTTCAAATTCTCCCTCATCTGTAGAAAATCTGTTAAAGCCTCCTTTAAGGCTCCTACAACAATGCGATCCCAAACTAATTCACCTTTCCTGGCTGCATATTTGCATAATTCTCGTTAGTCAGTGCAAATCGTGAAGGAATCTACACTCCCTCCCAGCCTTTGGGTACATCAGTTGAACTTTACCCTTTTCCATGATTGTGTTCCTTCCAGGGCTGAAATATGTATCAAAGGCCTTGTTAACATCTTCATATGTCACCATTTCTTCATTTATGCCCAGTCTGACCATTACATTTTCTGCATGACATAGAGAAGGATACTGTTCTCTACCTGGCAAACCTACGATGTCATTCCTGCCACTTCTTTGCTTAATCCAGGCCTTCCATGTGTTTGAAGCACTCTGGTAAAGATAAGATTTTTTCCATGGCTTTTCTTCACTCTAGCCTTTCTTTGAGTTCTGTTGGCATTTGTTTCTGCGCTGTCCTTTCCTCACAGTCATTTTGCTTACCGATTTTTCAGTCACTGGGCTGTTTACTCAGTGCTTTTTCCATTGTCTTCACCGCTGCCACCATTTCTTATCATTATTGTGGTTCTTAGCTGAGGTTGTCCTTGGTTAGGATCAATGGAGACTCCTGGAGGCCAGGCTGGTGGTAAACTTTAATATTTAATTGAATTTGAGTTCCATCAGCTGCCATGGTGGGATTTGATCCCATGTTTCCAAAGAATTTGTCTGGGCCTCTGGATTACTAGTCCTGTGACATTACCAGTTCGCCACTGTCTCCACCTAAATTGTATACCTTAATTTAAAAATTACATTTCTGATACATTTATTAAACATTCTTCTAACTATGTACAGCACAAGGCTTAACATGAGGCTTCACATAAAACCATCTCTCGGCATGCTCTGTTGTCAGGTGATCTTACATCGCTGATGATATAGACTATTTAAATATTTAACATTAACTCTTTGCGCTACAATTGGTAGCTAGATAAAAGTAAAAATATCTATGGACAGAATGGAAGCTACACCGGTGAGGATGGACCACACCTGCTACCATCACCTTGAGATGGCATTTCAGCCCTGCATGAACTGAATTTCTGAGGGCAATTCTTGGCAACCTCCTGATTCTTGGTACCACCAGTGTTCTTTTTCTCTAAAGGAATAGAGATTTTTTTTAAATTAAAATTTTCCTTGCATTGTTAATTTCACAATCCTTTAATCTGTTTTTTGTAAGAAGATGCACAGTTGATTGTCCTATTCACTCACATCTCAGATACCCTGTAACCCTGGCTATATTGTTAGCAGATCACACATTCATCAACAGTTTATGTAAAAAATTGAACAGCCTAAATGAATAAGAGTAAATCTAACTAATGGTAGACACCAATAGGCGCCCTTGCTACTGCAAATTATGGCAAATTGTGTTTCTTAGTTAAAAGTTAGTGGAAAAACTCAAATCAAAGTAACAGCTACATCCAGCCACGACATTAGTGCAGAATGTCAACTCTGGTTCCCTCTCTTTTTCTCAATTCATCCACATTATACCACAGTAACAGGAAAAATAAATTGAAACTGAGATGAATTGTCCCTAATAGCAGACATGGAATACTGATCATGTCTTGAATTAAAACAAGTCATTATTCAGAGTCTAAAATATATTTTCCTCTCTGGATGAAGTTTATCATAAAAATGAATTTGAGTAATTGGTTGAGTGAGCCCAGCAGAAAGATTGAAAAGAATTTCCTTCCATTTACATTGCTGCTCAAAGTCAAGCTCCCATGCTTAGGTCTGTTTAGGAAAGTTAGCTCCCTGCAAAATGAAGATATTCTAAGAAATTGTTAAGCCTTTGGGAAAGTCAAGATAAATTGTTCAGTTTATTTCACAAGGTCAGTCTAAGGTGGAAGAGAATTGGGGCCAGAAGAAACACAGCAAAATTATTATTTTTTAAAACTGTTTACTTTCCTTGTGAATCAGTAGTACAGTAACCCTCTTGCCCAAAAGTATGGTGTAGCCCCATTTTTAAGTTTGCAAAGTTCGGAACAGGGGGTTCTGACAGCATTCAGCAAACCTGGAGGTAGGTCCAGCACATTTGCCAGTAACTTTTTAGCTTAGTCACCCCATTATCATTTTACTCGAGGGCTCCCGTCCAATCAGTGACAGTGGTCGTGATGTGGGCCCACATGACACAATCCCAACTCCAGTATTAAAAGGGACAATCCAAAGATGCAAGTTGACAGAGTTGGATTTGACTGTCAAAAAACCACAAACGTCAGAATGGGAGTCCAGCTGGGAGAAGGCTGGGCAATGTTTCACTGACACCTCCATGAATGTGAGGAAGGAGGCTGTGAGGAGAGATATCCTTTCCTAGGGGGGTTTCACCTGCTTAAAAACTTTTACAATAGAAGCTTTCTTCAGTTCTGATGAAAGGTCATCGACCTGAAATGTTAACTCTGTTCCTCTCCACAGATGCTGCCTGATCCACTGAGTTTTTCCGGCTTTTTTTGTTGCTTGACTGAATCCTTCTGAGGGTACACTTTCACTGTATTTATTTAGTCCATTCTTACACATGTGAGACTTTACAAGATGGTTATGTTTTCAATGGGCGTAATCGTCCCAGATTTGCAATGAATGCGGTAGCGGGCGGGGAAAATGACATTTTGCCCATTGGCTGCAATGGCGGCTTCTCACACTGTATTGTTCCAAACCCGCTGCATTAATTATGCATTCCTGGGAAACACGCCGTTTCAATAATGGGCAGGCTCTCATTCGCGCGCCAAGCCATCACCTCGCCAGCTCAGCATGCCAGGCACCATAGTTAAAGTGCAGCTGCGCACACACCTCTCCGTGCTTCCAGCCCAGGACTAGGCCTGCATGGAAAACATGGCCCTGAAAGGCAAAAAGAATGCAGCTCCCCTGTTTTCATGACACGTCCCTCAAGTGCTCTTTGGACACCATGGAGGCCTGCCATGATGTCCTCTACCCCCCTCTGGCCACAGGAGGGGCAGCGGCATTACCAATGCGGCTTGAGTGGCAGTGGCAGCGGTGGTCAGCACCAACGTCCTGCAAAAGAGGACAGCCAACCAGTGCCACAAGAGGATGAATAATCTCCTTCATTCCGCCAGGGTAAGTCACTCTTCTCATCACTCTCAACTCACACAGTCACAAACCCATCACACATCCACAGGGATCTCACTCAGTGCCAGTTCAAGAGACATCACCATTCACTCTCTCACACATATATTCATTGTCCTCATCCTGTCCATGGGACCACTCACCACCCACACATGCCAGGCATACTTATCATCTGGCGTGGCAGGTGTCCTGCTTACAATTTCTCCATCTCTATCCATGCAGGACAAGCTGGCATGCAACAAGAGAGAGAGGTCACAGACTGGTGGAGGAATGCCTGAAATCAAGGTCCTCATGGACTTTGAAAATAAAGTCATACAGCTGGCTGGTAAGGATCTGGACCAGTCCTGTGCTGGCAGTGAGGTCAGCACTGCTCTACCAAGTGAGGGTCCAGCAGTGCAACATCCATCAGACAATCGTACTGTGGGTGTTGTGTTCTGTTTCACAAGCCACCGCCATGCACTAATTACCTCCTCTTGCTTCTGCAGGCATATCTGGGAAACAGCTGATGGGGTCCTTGACCCAGGTCCTCGACTCAAGCTCAGAGGAAAGTTCAGAAGAGGAATCTGCTGAAACTCTCATTGAAGAGCGCTCACCCACACCCTCCAGCAGCGCAGAGACACACACCTCAGTGGGACCTAATCCTGGAGTAGCCTCAGGATCACAGTCTGGCGAACACATCATACTTTCTGACCCATAGGAAGAGGCAGGGACTTCCCAGGTCCCCAGCACTCGAAGGACTGCTGGAGGCCAGAAATTTGCTGAGTCTGAGTCAAATAACGAGCCTCTGGACTTGGTCATGTCACAGTTATTGCAGCTGCAAAGGCAAGCTCAGGAACATCAGGAAAGGATGTGCACTGCCCTCCTCAAATTGTAAGGCACAATGGAGGAGTCTGTCCACCTTCAGGCTGAGGCGATAACACCAGCATGCCAATGCACCGAGATCAAGACTGATAGGATGGTAGCCAACATGGAGACTATTGTCCAGGGCGTTCCTCCTGCTCTTTTGCATGGGCTGAACTCCATCACTGATGCCATAGTTGGCCTCCAATAGTGTGTACACAAGAGGGGTGCCGGGCAGCTCGATCTCACTGCAGTCATCCCTTCTCCTCAAGAAGTCAGCCTGGGGCCGTTGGGCACCCATAGGGAGGAGAATCAGCGGGTGCACACTCCGGGGCCATCCATCCAGGTGACTCCAGGATTGTTCAAGCCATCTGAATCCCCTCTTCCTATCACCCCAGCAGCTCCAGCTCCACAGGCCGTGGAGGGGCCACTGCCACACAGCAGGACCACGAAAACAGGCCGGAGCCCTCCAAGTCTTGGCCCTCTAGAGGATGCCCCTCAAAGCCATCACAGACATGGCGTAGCAGTCAGCAGGCTGCCTCCACCTCCACTGTGGAGGTCTGTGGAGCACCAAGATGTAGCGGCAGGGTTAGGAAGGTTAAGAAGGTGTTGTTGCACAGCCTGGGCATGGGTGTTAATCACTTGTACATAATGTGCACTATTGTAAATAAACTCTCAACAATCTCTCCCTGCCTATGGCTCCTTGTTCTGATGAGCAGTGTTCATGTCAATCAGATGTGAAACCTTTCTGCACAAGATAAAGGCAAGTGTCTCAGTCCAGGGCCTCTTCCCTGTGCTTTGTGCAGCCTTCAGACCAAAGTGATAGTCTGGCCTCACACTTCCTGGACACATAATTGATGCCTGCACCTTGATGATGCTTGTCATTGCTGCCTGAATGTCGTGGGCAGGCGTCACAGAGTTCTGTCATTCTCGCTGTGTGCTCTCCACACCTTTAAGGTGGGGCTGGCCCCCATCTCTTCAGCATCTGTGACCGGTGACGCTGTGCTCCTGAAGGGGTCAGGTGCTGAAGGCACACAAAGGATCAGGTACTTTTAAAGCTTCACAGCTGCATCTCTATGATATGACCCTGACCGCAGAGCGCAAATGAGCTACTCTTGGCCAGACAGGAGTCAGACATTTTCAGAGGCTATGTGAAGATTTATGGAGTGTCCTCACTGCATGTCACCAAGATCCTCCACAAATCTAGCAGCTACGAGGGCCTGCCGAGTGTGCCAGCCTCATCTGGCCAGTGCGAGAGCCTCATCGCCGTCATCATTGCCTTTGAGGATCCCCATTGGCATCCTCCTCATCTGAGGAGACCTGAAGCTCCTTCATCTCCTCCTCAGCCAGCTCCTCCACCCTTTGCAGTACCAGGTTGTAAAGGGTGCAGCAGATGACGACGGTGAGTGACACCCTCTGTGGACTGTATTGCAGCGCTCCAGCAAACTAGTCCAGGCACTGGAACCTCATTTTCAACATCCCAATGGTCTGCTCCACTAAGTTGCGAGTTGCAGTATGAGTCTCATTCTACCTTCGCTTTGCTGCAGTCTGAGGCTGCCACACAGGTGGCATCAGCCATGGCCTCTGCGGGTAGCTCTTGTCCCTGAGGAGCCAACCCTGCAGCCTCTGTGGACCCTGGAAGGTGTCAGGGATCTGAGACTGACTGAGAATGTAGGAGTCGTGAACACTCCCTGGAAACCATGTGCAGGCCTGCAGGATGCTTTTGTGGTGGTTTCACACCAGCTGCACCATTCAGCAAATGGAATCCCTTGTGGTTGATATAGTTGACTGTGTGCTGCGATGGAGATCTGAGCGCCACGTGAGTGCAGTCGATCACACCCTTCACCTGTGGGAAATCCGAGATCTGGGCAAATCCAATCGTTCTTGCATCCTGGCTTTCCTGGTCCTAGGTGAAATGCACAATGTGTGCCCTTGTGAAGATGGCATCCGTGACCTCATGGTTTAATTTGTAGGTGGAGGCTTGCGAAATCCCAGAGAAGTCATCTGTGGAGCCCTGAAAGGAGACACTGATGTAGAAATTGAGCACCGCAGTCACTTTCATGGCCACTGTCAGTGGATGCTCTCCATGTCCACATGGCACCAAATTCTGCAGACAGTGGCAGATGTGACCGACCAGTTCCCTAGACATGCACAGTGTTCAGCGACGCTGGTTCTCGGTCATCTGTAGGAATGAAAGGCGGTGTCTATAGACCCTGGGTCTAGCCAAGTGCTGACCAGCAATTGCTCTTCAGTGGCGTGTGGGAGCCCCAGCTGTCCCTTATTCCTGAGAGTGCTGCTCCTCCCACTGCACAGCCAGGCACCTCCATCACTCTCTTCCCTGTTGTTTTCACTCTCTGTATGACACAAAGCATACAGCTAGTTCACCAGGCTCCGTGATCCTGATGCATTCCTCCTTCAGGATGAAAGGCAGAGATGGGTGAGTTAGAATAGGTGTTCTAAGGACCTCTCTTGGGTAAGTCTGAAGACCCCTTAATGCACCCCAGAGAGTGCTGGCCACCACTTGGATGGCCAGAGTTTGGTGCGCTGTATGGCTGCCCGAAGCCCCACCCACCTCTGCCCCACTCCACCTGACCAATTGGTGGCAGCTTCACCCATTGGACTGTGTGCTGTGCTCTCAGCTCAGACGCAGGCATTCTCCTAACCCGCACTGCAAGGCTGCACTGTTAGCTTGAACCATGGGGGAGACTGGTCCAAACCGGGATGATGACATTGCAAGGGGCTGTAAGCGCCTCCACCAGTGACTGCTACATGGCTAGCTTTAGCAAGGAGGTTGTACAATGTGTGCAGTCGTCCAACAGTTCTGCAGTCCAGTAAAAACACTCATTGGTTTGCAATCTGTGCCCAAGGGATGAAAAGTTCTGGAGCACTTGGTGGCACTTTCATGCGCTGTGTTGCTTGAATGGGCTGATAAGCTTGAGGCCCACCTCCACACATGTCAATGTCTCAGCTGCAAAGGAATGGTCACTTTATACAAGGTTCCCTAATGCATGGCCCCTTCCCTCTCCTCCATCCCGCATGTGCTTGTGCACTACCATCAACCACAGGGCAGCCCTTGCCCTCACCCCTCCAATGTGCCTTAACCTTGAAGTCCAACAAGCACCCAGGCAAGCGCTGCACAACGTTACTGTGTACTCACCTCTGAGTTTCCCTGAAGGTGCAGCCCACCATGTTCATGCCTTATATATGCTGTGAAACACATTAGCATGCAATCACGCCATTATGCATGGACGATCAGCGGGGGAAAGGAGGTGGGGAATGATTCTGGTGGGCTGGCCTTATAATGATATGCAGATGTATTACAATGAGGTTCCCGACATTTGATGGCGGGAAACCACTGCAAACAGGTTTCACGACGCTCTGAAACCAATTTCTAGCCTTCTTGTCATACTGTCCACTTTAGTCATCAAGCACGCCTGACACCAGTGGGCACAGAAAGTTCCGCCCTAGGTCTCCTTTAAGTTAGTGTGAAAACAGAATGTCCAGGATAGGGGGGGGTGGTGGTAATCAGACTAACTGTCTGGAGGCAGGCCCATGTTATTTGTATTCAAAACCGATTGAAACGCAAGTGACAGGTTTCACACCTTGCCACAAAAGGGGGGGCAGCTGTTTTTGTAAAGGCGCAGAGACACAGTGATACAGAGGGACAACGGAACAGAACTGCTGGGATGTTTTGAGATTTAAGGCACAAGGAGTCGTCAAGGTTGGCCTTGCTTGTGGAAGTCTGTTCTGGATTACTCCAACAGAGTAGAAGGATTCCTGAAGAACACCGGAAGGTTTGACCTGATGTAGCAGGGAGACATGAGCCTGCTGGAAGCTTGGAGTGCCTTACAACTTCACCTTGAATTAACATCCTGCTGCCAGAAGCGTGCCATAAAGTACAAAGATAGGCTTGAATTTTTCCCTCATCGGGCGCGTGCGGGCCCGGGAGCATTCGGGAAACGGCTGCAATCAGCTCCCGACCGCTAGCTAGCCAATTCATGGCCAGCCGGCGTGAAATGCTTGCTAAAAAGCTCAGCGCTGCCGGGGTGGGGGCAGAAAGAGAGTGGGCGACACAAGACCGCGGGCGCAAGTGAGGGCTTCGAGAGAGCTCACTGAAGGCAGACAGCTGCCTCAGGGAGCAGCAGACCTGAAAATGATCAAATAAAGCATTAAAAAGCTGCAAAAAAATGTTCATGCAGCACAATCAAGCACCTGAAAGCATAGCTCATAAAAATGCTGTCCCCAGATAGTTCTTTTTATTTTATTTCCTAAGGGAGATTTCATCCCGCCCTTGGATGAGGTTGCATCAAAAATGTAAAGCCCGCCTGGCTGATTGGCCCGTCCGCCAACTGTAAGGTTAGACGGGCCGCAAAAAGTGGTGTTCGATTGCACCGTTAATAATGCATATTTCAGTTGCGTTAATTAGTTAATGCAAAAGTACATCTTCTTTAAGTTGATGTATTAGTTACCTGTTAAGTACTATTTGACCCATTTTATTTTAATTTGTTTGTTATAAGTCTTAAGTATGAAATCTTATCCTGTGATTCTTTCCATCAGCCATTGGGAAATTCATCTCTTTTTTAAAAAGTTATTGCTCTCTTTGGGGATCGTAACTACATGCACCAGGTCAGAAACTCACACTTTGGAGGGTCAGTAAGACATTTATTTGGATTTTCACATGGTGACTCATACTTCAACAAGTGAGCCAGAACAGATGGTGCTGACAGGGACAGCAGTGGAGAGTTGGCATTGAAGGGCACATCCCTCTTCAAGCTCCACTTAGCTGGACAGATGCTGTACCCCAAGGCTGTCATTGAAGAGAAAATCACTGAGGCTCCGCAGATAATGTGTGATATACTGACAGGACTTCAAAGTCGGGTCATTATAGCTACAGAGGTATTGGAGGAGTCCAACCCAAGCAAGAAGGTGGTGATGTCACCGGTCAAATGCTGTCTTCTTCCATGGATAGAGTGGCCAGTGCTAATCAAATAAGTCCACGCATGCCTTCAACACCTCCATGCAGACTCTGGATGCCAAATGTCTGCTGAAAAATGGGTTGACAGATATCTTAGCCTTGGCCTTACAGGGCCGCACTGATCTACATCCTGTGCTCTAGTGCAGTGGTAGCGGTAAAATGTGGCTGGCCCATGAGACAGATGATGGTGAAACAGGTCACGAATCAGGGTGCCATCAAAATGTTTCCATTTCTCACCCACAGCCCATCTCTTAGTCAAGGAGACCAAGCCATACATGGTGCTTTAGGCACAGGGTCTTTCAGATGGTGGTGTTTCCTGCCCTGCCATCTGAAGAACACATCTTCACCGGTCCCAGATGCCCTGCAAGCATTTAACGCTCCATAGGGTGGTCATTGCCTGAGGTCGAGACTTCCTCCCCTATCTAGGGAGGAAGTCCTACCTTAGAGAACTGCCAGCCAATCTGCAACTCAAGCAGTGCCAGGTTCGAGCAGTGGCCACTGCTGGGACTACAGCAGTTGCAAAGAAGTAGTTATGGGTGCCAGACTTCAGGTAAGTTCAGGGTATTGGTGGGGCTCGGCTGAGGAGGGTGGGAGTGCCGTGTTTGAGAAGTGGGGGGAGTATGAAAGTGGGGGTGTGGTGCCTCCAATGGACACAGTGGACCAAAAAAGGAAGTTTCTACCCCCTTGCCCAACATTAGTTCATGCATTAAATGCTGCCAGGCCACCCCAACTGGCAAGGGCTTCCCCTTGCCATGGGTAATATAGCGGCAGGGGTGGAGGGGTGCTCAGAATGAGGCATTTAAGTAGCCATTAATTAGTCAATGCCTCCACCTTCTCCTTAAAATGGGAGTCAGATTGGGGCTGCTGAGAAGGTGGCATGCAGGCCATATGTGCATTTTACAAGCCCCACCCTCCACACCTTCAAACTGGCAGGCGGGGGACCATATAATTTCACCCTAGGTGTGGGCTTATTAAGGCCCTAGAAAATTGTATTAAGGCTTCTGCATCCTTATGCTCCAAGTCCCTTGCAATAAATATTAATATACCATTTACCTTCCTAATTGCTTACTATACCTGCATGTTAACTTTCTATGTTCACCCAAATTCCTCCGAATGCCAACATTTACTCATCTCTCACTATTTAAAAAATGATCTACCTTTCAATTCTTCAAACCAAATTGGATAATTTCACATTTCCCCATGTAAAACTTCCCATGCCAATCTGAAAATAATCAGTTTATTCCTATCCTCCATTTTCTGTTCATTAACCAACCTTCAATCCAGTTTAAATATTACCTTCAATCCCATGAGCCTTAATCTTGTGTGGCATGTTCTTCTGTGGAACCTCATTGATTGCTTTCTGACAACCCAGATATACTACATCCACTGGTTACCCTTCATCGACCTTGTCAGCCACAAACACAAAAAAGTCCAATGGCATTGTCAAATACAGTTTCCCTTTCCTAAATCCATATTGACTTTGCTTAGTCATATTATGATTTTCTAAGTACCCTGTTGCCACAGACTTATTAATGGATTCTAGGGTTTTTTTCTAATACTGATGTCGGGATAGCTGACCGTGAGCTCCCTGTTTCCTCTCTCCTTCCTTTCTTAAGCAGCGAGGTTATGTTTATTACTTTTCAATCCATGGGGGCCATTCTAGAATCTAGAGAAATGCTGGAAGATCAAAGCCAATGCACCTCGTAACTCTGAACTATCTCTTTTAAAACCCTGGGATGTAGGCCATCAAGTTCAGGAGATTTGCCAGCTTTTAGTACCAATAATTTCTCTAGTACTTTTTCTTTACTAATTACTAATTACTTTAAATTCCCACTTTCATTAGACCCTTGGTTCTCCACTATTTCCATTATGTTTTTGTATCTTTTACTGTGAAGCTAGACAAAAAATATTTGCTTAACATCCCTGCCATTTCTTTAATCTCCATTGCAATTTCTCATCTCCCGGCTTCTCAGTGACCCACACTTACAGAATCGTCCTGTCCCCTTGGTGTTGGGCATCATGGCGGGCGTAAGCGGACAATATGGCTAGAATGACAAAAGTCAGTTTCACACTGTTGTGAAACCAGCTTGTGATCGTCCACTCCACCCGTCAATGATGGGCTGTGTTTCCCGCCACCACACATCAGGAACCTAATTTTAATAGTTCAGCATCTCATTATAAGCCCTGCTCACCAGAATCATCCCCCCATGTCAAATTTACCACCCGCATTGGCATGACTTCATGACTGCCTTTAAAAGGTATGCACCTGGTGAGCTGAACTTTGAGAGGAACTCGGAGTTGAGTGCACACAACCTTACGCAGCACTCATGAGCATTGCCCATAGGACATCAAAGAATAGGCGGCACACATTCAGTCTGGAGAGGGACACAGGCAAGTCGCTTTTTCCTGGTTGGTTTTCGGTGCTGGGGCAAAGGCTCCAAAGCGGTGAGACTGGAAAGAGTGCGGGCTGCAAGGCAGCCCAGGCTGATAGAAGTACACAAGCACATGCTGGGGTTGGGAGGCAGGGGGTGGAGTTGAGGGAAGTGGCCACGCACTTGGAAAAGCTTGTCAAATGTGAGAATTCTTCCACAGCTGGGATCGTACTGCAGCAGTTCCACTGACGTGCTTGGAGTCGGCTGTCTGAAGCTTTGCTGCCCATTTAAGCAATGCAAAAGCATAAAAATACCAGCAAGTGCTCTAGAAGTTTTCACCCCTCAGGCACAGACTGCAAATTAATGTGCGTTTTGAGGGCAGCAGAGCAAGTGGACAACTGGACAAGTTGTAGAATTCCCTTGCAAAAGCTAGCCATGAACCAGTCACTGATGGAGGTGTTCAGAGCCCCATGCAATGTCTTTATTAAGGTTTAGACCATAGCCCTCATGGTTCAAGCTAACAATGCAGCCTTGCAGTGCAGGTTAGGAGAATGCCTGCACCTGGGCTGAGAGCACATCATACAGTCCAATGGCTGAAGCTGCCGCCAATCGTTCAAGTGAAGTGGGGTGGAAGTAGGTGGGGTTTCAGGCAGCCAGGAAGCACACTACACACTGGCCACCAAGTGGTGGCCAGCACTTTCCTGCATGTGTGAAGAGGCTTTCAGAGTTAACCAAGAGAGGTTCTTAGGACGCATATGTTAATCCACGCGACTCTCTTTGATGCTGCAGGAGGAGAAGTCTAGTGATTTAGCGGTATGCCTCATGGCTTACAGGGAGCTGAGAAGAGGAAGTGAACAGCGGAGGAGCCTGTCAGGGCAAAGGGAGGAGCACCATCCTCAAAATGAAGGCCTCCTATGGAAGCAGCTGAAGATCCACAGACAGCCATCGCTTGTATGCACCTCGCTAGACGCCGCTTATCATGCCTGCAGATGACCGAGAACTTGTGTCTCATTCATCGCCAGTGAATGTGTGATGGCCTTGTAAGTGTGTGAGTTCAGAATGATGAGGTGGTTGCCTTAACCTAACAGCACAGATGAGATCATTCATCCATTTTCTGCAATGGATGGCCGGCCTCTTGTGAGCAACGCTGGCACTGACCACCTCTGCCACCACCTCCCAACCTGGTGTGGTGACCCAACCTGGTGTGGTGACACTGATGGACCTCCTGCGGCCAGAATGGGGGTCAAGGACATTGTAGTGGGCTTCCACAGCATCCAGGGATGGGTCACTGAATCAGGGGGCTGCAATCTTCCTGGCTTTTGGGGCCATGTCTTCACCGAAGCAGTGCTGGGCTACAAGCGTTGAGAAGTGTGAAACATAGGGGAGAATTTTCTGATCTGTGAACAGGGGCAGGGCCCTCTCACCGACGTGCAAAACGACGTGTGGTGATGTCGGGCGGGCGTCCCGATGTCATTGCGCGTCGTTTAGATTTTAAGTTCGGTGGACACACAGCTGAGTTGACCTGTTTAAAACTAATCAACTCAATTAAATGAGCTGCCCGTCCAACCTTAAGGTTGGTGAGCAGGGAAAGAGCCCAGGCGGCCTTCGCATTTTTCATGGAACCTCATCCATGGGCCAGATGAGGGTTCATGAGGTATTTATAAATAAAATAAATTTTTTAATTAATGTTCCTTGACATGTCCCAGCTCATGTGACATTGTTACATGAGGGGACATGTCTTAAAATATTTTCAATTCTTTATTTAAATGTTTGAACCTTAAACAAATCTCCCTGGGGCACCTCTGTGCCTCAGGGAGATTTCTGCGCTCTTTCACGTGCATGCGCAAAACAGCACAGACCCCAACTCAGGGAATTACCCCACCCCCCCCACCCCCACCCGCACATCATGCGAGCGTCATGCTGGGTGGGCCTTAATTGGCCCGCCCACGTAAAATGATGGCACGCACCCGATCGGGGGCGCTGGTTGGGTTCACAATCACTCCCGCCCGCTCCCACACAATCCCCCCGACGGGGGGAAAATTCAGCCCCTAGAAACATAGAAACTAGGAGCTGAAGTAGGCCATATGACCCTCCGAGACTGCTGCACCATTCAATATGATCATAGCTGATCCTCTATCTTGATGCCATATTCCCACTTTCTCTCCATACCCATTGATGTCCCTAACACCCAAAAAATTATCAATTTATTTCTTGAATATACTCAGTGACCCGGCCTCCACAGAATTCCACAGGTTGACCACCCTCTGAGTGAAGAAATCTTTCCTCATTTCAGTCCTAAACGGCCTGCCCCGTATCCTGAGACTGTGGCTCCTGGTTCTAGACTCCCCAACGTTGGGGAACATCCTCCCTACATTTAGTCTGTCTAGCCGTGTTATATGTTTCAATCAGATCCCCTCTCATTCTTCTGAAATCTAGTGAATACAGGCCCAGTCAAACCAATCTCTCCTGATACGACAGTCCTGCCATCCCCAGTATCAGCCGAGTGAACATTTTGCTGCACTCCCTCTATGGTAAGCATTTCCTTTCTTAAGTAGGGAGACCAAAACTGCACCCAGTACTCCAGGTGTGGTCTCATCAAGGCAGCTGTATAACTGCAGTAAGACATCCCTACTTCTGAACTCAAAACCTCTTGCAATAAAGGCCAACATACCATCTACCTTCCTAATTGCTTGCTGCACCCGCCTGTTTACTTTTATTGACTGGCATATGTCCTTGTAGACCTGGGTGTCCTTACCCAGGCCCCTTTTTACATCCACATTTCCCAATATATCACCATTTAAATAATACTCTGCCTTTCTGTTTTTCACACCGAAGTGTATAACTTCACATTTATCCATGTTATACTGTACCTGCCATGTGTTTGTCCACGCACACAACTTGTCTAAATCACCCTGAAGCCTCCTTGCATCCTCCTCACAACTCACAGGCCCAGCTAGTTTTGTGTCATCAGCAAACTTGGAAATACTGCATTTGGTTCCCTCATCCAAGTCATTTATATATATTATGAATAGCTGGGGCCCAAGCACTGATCCCTGCGATACACCACTAATCACCGCCTGCCACTGCCACCCAGAAAAAGACCCATCTATTCCCAATCTCTGGGCTGAATTTTCTGGTTGACTGGGTTGGGGGGAGGGGGCGGGCAGGCACTCCGCCATTTTACGCCCTGGGTCTAGTGAGATGCATACGAGCGACATCCCTCTGTGGATCTTCAGCTGCTTCTGGAGGAGGCCCTGCTGCCTCTTCATCTTGAGGGTGGTGCTCCTCCCTTTGCCCTGACAGGCACCTCCGCCGGTCTCTTCCTCTCCTCTGCTCCCTGTAAGCCATGAGGCATACTGCTAGATCACCAGCCTCTATGATCCTGATAATCTCCTCCTGCAGCATCAAAGAGAGAGATGCATGGATTTACTTAATGCCCACCCAGCGTAAAGCAGGGAGCAGGCGGGCGGTGGCAGGAGTGCATTGTCCGCCAAGTCCAATTATGACCTGCTGGCCTGTTTATATGAAGCGCTGGCAGCCTTTGCAAGGAGGCTCACAAAGGCAAGTGAAAGGGCTCACCAGAGGGCTTCCGCTGAACAGGCCTGTGCGGAGGGTAGGCCAGCGGAGCTGTCGAGGCTGGAGAGTAGGGTAGGGGGCCAGTGTGCCCTTTGTTTCTTGGATGAGTGCCTTGCTGCCCTCCTCGAGGAGGTGGCAGCACAGCAGGAGGTGCGGGAGGTGCTGGTTCCCCAGGATGGGAGGAGGAGGCCGCTCCACATGACGAAATGTGCCTGGGAGGAGGTGGTGAGCTCCCGCAACATGGTGCTGTGCACCTGGATCCGGTGTCACAAACGCTTCAACAATTTATTGCATTCTGGCAGGGTGAATACCATGTTGGCATTGGGCATTTAACCCAGCAGCTCGGCTTACTCCCCTGCTACCCCACCCACCCAACACCAACACCCCAACCACCTCCCACTCCCAAGCCTGAGTGTAGTAACTGCATTGAATCATTGATGGCATTTGTCCTTTGCTGGGTGGGCCAGCAGATATTGCCCATGCTGAGTCCACCCTGAGAGGCTGATGAGGAGATGTGTTTTGCCCCTGCAGCTTGTGTTACACTGAATCCCACATGACTGGTGTGGGGGCAACCTGGAGAAGCTGCACCTAGGCGCTGTGTTAGTACTCCAGGACATGTCCTAGTCAGGGTGATGAGATTGCAGAAGGGGAGCCTCAAGGTGCCATGGCAATGAACCAACTGCTGCCCTCTGCACTCCATGTGCTTGCACCTCCTTGCTATGGAAGGGTATACCGTGTCGTCCCTAATGTGATGTAGGCAGCACGTGGCCAAGTGGGAGGTGGGTGGGGAACAGGCCCAGCATTTTTGTATGAGTGTTCGGCAGCAGCGGGGTGAGGAGGCACTGGAACCCTGCAATGTCCCACTCTCCATGGCGCCAGCAGTTGAAATACTGTCTCTCATTTTAAGAAGAAGAATGCTCATAACGCGGCAGAGCATGCGAGGACTGGCACTGGCCAGGTGCAGATTGCCATTCTTAGCCACTTTGAGCAGGAGGCCCTGGATCTGGAGAGGCGCCATGCACCAAGGCCCACTGATGTCAATGAGGCTGGGGTGCCATTGCCAGGTATTTATGCCCAGCAGTGAGGTCAGCCTTGTTCTTCCTTCAGCCGTAGTAGTGCTGAATGTTAAATGAAGTAATTTTGCAACATGGCTTGACCATTGCTTATGGAAGGATGAGCACATAATAATCCAGGGGACAGGGAGGAACTTTGCCATTGTCTCCACGTTAACCGATCCACTGTCCTCGTTCTTCCTTTCAGCATCAGCATCAGTGGAGCAGGGCAGGGAGGAGGAGCAAAAGATGCCCACTTTCACACCTGAGGGGCCTGAAGTCTCACCAGCGTCACACCATTTCTGTGAGGCAGGCACCAGTGTAGATACTGGCACCTCAGTGGGAATTCGAACGTCGGCTAGTGTCCCGGGGCACAGCGGTGAGGGCACTTCACAGTCCCTGGAGGAGCTGGCAGGGACAGAGAGTGCCCATGGCGCCAGCAGTTGGAGGACTGCAGGGGACCAGGCACATGATCAGTCGGTGCCTGATGATGTGTCTCTGGAGTCACCCACGATGCAGCAGATGCAGGAAATGCGGCCAGGTATGCGGGAGCATCTGGTGGAGATACATGAGGCTATGCTTGGCATGGCCTCTGCTGTAGAGGAGTCTATGCAGATTATCGCTGAAGCAATGAGCCACATGTCCGAGCGCCATGCGTCCTCTATGGAGAGAATGCCAACTCTCATGGAGAGGGTCCTCCAGGAGACCAATCAGGGCTTCCTGGGGATGCGCTCGGACCAGCAAGCCCTCACATTGGCAATGACCTCAGCTGGTCAGTGCCAGTGTTGGAGATGGTCTGAGCATCAACTTTCCCAGTTCAGTGCCCATCCATCCACGGTGAGCAGGGAGGTCCAAAGCAACCTCAAGTCAGCGCAGCAGCTGCCTGGCATCTCTGCGGGCTCCTCTCAGGGCACTCCAGATGAGGGCAGCAGCTCCTCCACCCCTCTCCCAGTGACTATATCATCTGGTGAGGCTGCGACAACTGGGGAGATGCCAGCTGTGGAACCAACTGCTCCCTCCCAGGCGGGGCCAGCATGGGCTCCACGGGCCAGAGGACGTCCGCCAAGGTCATCGAGGTCAGCAGGACAGCAGAGTCAGCATATTAAATTCAGATATGTCACTCTGGCTCAGGGTGCCTCTTTTCTTCTGCATGTGTATGGTTTCCAAAACTGTAATGAGTGCTTTGTTGGACATTCAGCTTTATTAAAAAGGCCCCTAGTGACTGTTCCTAACCTGGTAGATTTTGCACTTAGGTGTCAAGTATCTAGCCTACAGCCCAGGCTTGTCCTGGTAGACAATCTGTGGTGTCCTGGCTGAAGGTTCATTGGATTAAAGCTTCCCAGGTGTCCCTGCCTCCCTGCAGTATGCCCACTACCCCCTAAGCATTTCCCTGTGCATGTTCATCCTCAGACTCACTGCTGGACTCATCGTGTGCAGCCGCAGCCACTGCGTCGATATCTTCATCATCCACTGTGTCCCCCCTTTCCTACAAGATTGTGGAGAGCGCAGCATGCAACCACTATCATCGACACACGATCTGGGGGGTATTGGAGTGCGCCCCCTAAATGGTTCAGGCATCAGAAGTGCATCTTGAGAAAACCGATGGCTCTCTCCACCACAGCCCTTGTGGAGGTGTGGCTCCTATTGTACCGCTGCTCAGCTTCTGTTCTTGGATGGCGGAGAGGCATCATGAGCCACCTTCTGAGGGGATAGCCCTTGTTACCCACCAGCCATCCATCAAGCCGGGCTGGAGCACTGAAGAGCCCCGGCATCTGGGAGTGTCTGAGGATGTAGGCATTGTGGGAGCTGCCTGGGTTCATTGTACAGACTTGTACAATCTGCATCCTGTGGTCACACACTATCTGCATGCTCATGGAGTGGAAGCCCTTCCTGTTGACGAAGGCACCGGGCTCACTTGCTGGCGCCTTGATAGCCACATGTGTACAGTCTATAGCACCCTGGACAGCGGGGAAGCCAGCAATGGCTGCGAAGCCTCTGGCTCATTGTGCCTGGCTTTTCTGATCCCAAACGTAGTGGATAAAGGTCAATGCATGCCTGAACAGAGCGTCTGTAACCTGCTTGACACAAGAGTGGACAGATGATTGGGAGACACCGCAAAGGATCCAGAGGCATAGAAGTTGAGGGCAGCTGTGACCTTCAAAGCCACTGGCATGGGGTGTCCACCCACACAGTTAGGAGAGATCTCAGGCCCAATCATTTGATAGATATATTTGACTGTCTCCCTTGAGAGCTGGAGCCCCCTTCGTCACTGAACCTCAGACATATTGAGGTTGCTGCTTTGCTGCCTGTATACCCTGGCAGTAGGATAGTGGTGTCTTCTGTGGCCCCTTCTGCCTTGGACTACCTCTTGGCCCTGCGCCCCTTGTTCCTGCTCCCCTGGAGGCTGAATGTGCACTCCTGGCCTCCTCCCCCTTCTAGCCTCCCTTCCTCCTCAGAGGAGGTGCCTCCAGTGGGCAGTTCAGCTCCTATTCCCAGGCTAAGGGAAGGCTTCCTGAAACCTGCAGGCCCGGAAAGATTCCTCATTGCAGAGTGCTGTCCTGAAGGTTAAGAGTCCGGAAAAAGCAACTGGTATGCATTTTGAAGTACTGCAGGTCACACAGGCAAGTTTCAAAAATAAATACTTGACTGTGCACATTCGCAACCCAACTAAGCCCTCTTACCCCGCCCATGGATGAGCCTAATACAAATATGTCCAACCCACCTGCCCATTGTGCCCATGCGCTGACCCGAAGATTTAACAGGCACTGAAAAATCAGCGTCAATTGGTGAGTCAAGGGCCTTAAGTGGTCCATTAATTAGTGACGGGTGTGCATCAGACATCATCGTGTGCCCGCCTAGCGAAATTTCACGATGGCGCACGGTGACATCGGGACACTCGCCCAACGTCACCATACGTCATTTTTCGCGCGGATGTGCGGGGTGCATGCCAATGGGAAAATTCTGCCCTCTGTTTCCAGTCTGTCAACCCATTCTCAATCTATGCCAATATATTACCCTGATCTCATGTGCATTAATTTTGCCCACTAGCCTCTTATGTGGAACTTGTCAAAAGCCTCCTTGAAATCCAAATACACCACATGCACTGGTTCTCCCTTAGCTATTCTACTAGTTATATCCTCAAAAAACTCCAGTAGATTATTTAAGAATGATTTCCCTTTCATAAGCCAATGCTGATTTTGTCTAATCCCTTAAAGTTTTCCAAATGTTCTGTTACCACAGATGGGATTTTCTGGCCCCGGCCAGAGGTCCGTTGACTTGCGGCGGCAGGCGGGTGTAGAAAATCCCACCCCACGTCTTTTATAGTAGACTCCAGCATTTTCCCCACTACTGATGTTCATCTAACTGGTCTGTAATTCTTTGGTTTTTGTCCCTCCTTTTTTAAGCAGTGGGATTACATTTGCCACCCTCCTATCTGTAGGAACTGCTCCAGAGTCTATAGCATTTTGGAAGATGACCACCAATGCATCCAATATTTCCAGAGCCACTTCCTTTCGTACTCTGGGATGCAGATTATCAGGCCCTGGGGATTTTTCAGCCTTTAACCCCATTAATTTCTCTCGCACCATTTTTTTTACTAATACTGATATTCTTCAATTCCTCCCTCTCACTAGACCCTTGGTTCCCTAACATCTCTGGGAAATTATTTGTGTCCTCTTTTGTGAAGGTAGAACCAAAATATGTGTTCAATTCTTCAGCCGTTTCTTTGTTCCCCGTTATAATTTCCTCCGTTTCTGACTGTGAGGGACCTTCATTTGTCTTTGCTAATCTTTTTCTCTTCACATATTTATAGAAGCTCTTACAACCAGTTTTTATGTTCACTGCAGGTTTACTGTCATACTTCATTTTCCCCTTCTTGATCAATCCTTTTGTCCACTTTTGCTGAATTCTAAATTGCTCCCAATCCTCAGGCTTGCTGTTTTTCTCGCAATTTTATATGTCTCCTCTTTGGATCTAATACTGTCCCTAATTTATTTTGTAATCCATGGTTGAGCTGCCTTTCCTGTTTATTTTTGCACCAGACAGGAATGAATAATTGTTGTAACTCATGCATATGTTCTTTAAGTATTAGCCATTGCCTATCAACCATCAACCCTTTTAATAAGGTTCTCCAATCCATCATTGCCAAATCGTACCTCATACCCTCATAGTTCCCTTTATTTTGATTCAGGACCCTAGTTTCAGATTCAACTTATTCATTGTCCACCTTAATGAACAATTCTATCATTTTATGGTCGCTCTTCCCCAAGAGACCCCACACAACAAGATTGATAATTAATCCTTTCTCATTGCACAATATCCAGTCTAGGATAGACTGCCCTCTAGTTGGTTCCTCAATGTATTGGCCTAAATTTTAAATATGGTGCCCAGCATGAGGAAGCAGCAAGGTAATGGCATGGTGGGCCAATCAGAGGCCACCTGCCAGCAATCTGGTGTATTTCCATTACTGCATAATTTATGACGTGGGAAGGAGATGATATAGTGCAAAAACCCACCATTGCGGAGGGCGGCTAAAAAGTCTTTCTTCACACCTGCCACCGCACCTAGTGCAAATCTGGGATGATTTTGCCCTTACTTTTATTAAGTTCTTCCATTTTACATGTTTGTAGAACTTTTTAAAATCTCTTATTTTACATTTTTTGTTTATTTACTCTCATGTTCTAATTTCTCCCATTTTATCAATCTGTTGACCATTTGTTGCTGATTTTTAACCCCCCACCAATCCTCTAGATAAACACTCTTTTGGACAATATTGTAACCTTATATTTCAAGGCACCCTATGATTAACTCCTCTACTTAGCCACAGTTGGATTACTTTTCAGTGGAGTCCTTATACTTCTTGGGGATATATATTTATTGCAAATTATAAATTATTTCTTTAAATATTTGCTATTGCTTATCCATCATCATATCATCTAGCCTCATCCCTCAATCTAACTGAGCCAACTTGTCCCTCATGCCAACATAATTGACTTTGGTTAAACTTAAGGCCCTACTTTTGGACTTATACACATCACTCTCAAACTCAGAATTTGAGTTTACTAATTAACGTTGTCTCATTACACAATAATAGATCTAGAATAGTCCGTTCCTTAGTTGGATCCTTGACATGTTATTCTAGAAAACAGTCTTGAGTGCATTTCATGAAATCATCCTCCAAGATACTTTTGCCTATTTGATTTGCCCATTCTACAAGTAGGTTAAGAACCCCATGAATATTGATTTAACCTTGTTAGACACTCCTTTAATACCTTGATTTACATGATGCCTAACTGTAACTACTATTAGGGGTCATGTAACCTACCCCCACCAATACTTTCTGCCCTTTGTCATCTCTTAGCTCCACTCATAGTGATTTTGCATCCTGATATTTTTCAAGCGAAGATCTTTTCTACCTACTGCCTTTACTGATCCTTTATTATCAGGGCTACTCTGCCTCCTTTACCATTATGCCTATATTTTCTAAAAGTCAGGCATTCTGGAACATTTAGTTCCCAACTCCGGTAATCCTGCAATCGTGCCTCAGAAACGGGCATTAAATCAAAAGCATTTATCTTTATTTCTGTCATTAATTTATCTATCATGTCACAAATGCTTTGTGCATTTCTAGCTAGATAAAGATCCAACTAATTCCTCGTATGAGTATTTTAATTATTTCATTTATCTATTTAAAAGCTAACAATTATATCTTCGTCAGCCACACCCTGTATGTCCATCTTCTGCATATTAAGCCTGATGGATTTGTCAGCTCTACGTTCATTTATTTTATTGTGTGAGATTACTGACAGGGATGAGGTTGGGCTGGGGGTGCCCAGGTTGTTTGATGCCACATTTTGTGGGTGTATATCGACCAGCATCTCCTTCGGCCCTAAACAGTCAGTTCATTTTGGTCACACAATCTAACAAAATGCTTATGTTCCTGTCTGTAAAACATTATTCTCAACATTTCTGTTGGGTCATCTCAGCTAAGTTTTCAAGACACCCACCTGGATAAATTAAATAGTTACCATCTAAGCTGGCTATGTGTCAATATAGGTTCTTGAGACATATCACAAAGTATTGTTACAGGTGGACCTTGAATGCATAGTTTCCTTTCATTAATGTAACAAAATCAATTTTAAGAGAAACTTTAGAATCAAATTGGCATGCACCCATCTGACTTTTTTTCGTTATTTTCTTCATTATAAGTTTAATTATTGTCTTATTTGTGAAATAAAGAAAAATACTTCTATGAGAGGAAATAAAGGGTAAATGTTAAGAATTCCTATTCTCAATGAACAAGGATCCACATTCTCGGAAAGTGGGCAACTCAGACAAGGGTGCATTTATTGCCTGTCCCTGAGAAGGCGATGAAGGATCTTCCTGAACGGCTGCAGTCTTTGTGCTGATGGTGCTTCCACAATGGTGTTGGGTGGTGAATTTCCGGATTCTGATCCAGTAATAATCATGAAATGTTAGGATATGTTCAACCCAGGGCACTGTGTGACTTGGAGGGAACTTTGCAGCTGATGTCATTCACACAACATTTCTGCTCTTGTCCTTGGTGACAGAGATTATGGAGCCAGGATGTACTGTTGAAGTAAGCTTGATGTGTTGATGCACTCTATCCTGTTGGAAATTCATACTGCAACCACAGTGCAGTGGTGGTGGAGAGGGTGGTTATTTAGTCCACTAATGAGCCCAGTGGCAATATCACCGATCAGGAGAAATGCTTTGGCTTAGATGTTGTCAAGCTGCTTGAGTGTTGATGTGATTGCAAGTGAGTGGTTAATATTCCATAACAATACAAAGTTGTGCTCTTTAGATGGTGGAGAGGCTTTGATGGAGGAGCAGGAGGTCAACCATTTGTCACAGAATCTCCAGCCTTTGCTTTCCATTTGAATCCATGGTGTTGATGTGCCCAGTCCAGTTAAGTGTCTGGTCAATGCCCCACTCCCACCCTGGAGGAGTTACTGAAAAGTGTATCATTGAAAATTAGGAGGAGCTGGTGGGGCATTTTCTTGTTGAAGATGATTTTTCTCTGTTACTTACATGGTATGAATGTTGTTTGTTAGTGTCCTGGATGTTGTGCAGGTTCTGTTATAGGATGGCATGGGCTGTTTCATCATTGTAGCTGAACAGTATAGAAACATCAACAAACAACCTCATCTTTGACTTTATGAGTCATTGATGAAGCAACTGTAAACAGCTGGGCTGAGAACACTTCACTGAAATGTCCCTGCAGCGATGTCCTGGACTCCAATGATTAGATTCTGATAACCACAGCATCTTTCTTTGACCATGGATTATCTAGCCATTTAACTCCCATTGGCTGCAATTTTGCTAGAGAGATTTGGTGCTTTTCTTGGTGTTAAATGTTGTCTTGATGTCAAGGATGGCTATTCTCACCTCTCCTCTGACATTCATCTGTTGTGTCCATGTCAAGGCTATGCTGAAACCTGCATATCTTGGGGATGGATGGGAGAAGGTGGAGGGGTGGTGGGGGTTGGGGGGGGTGATGGGGTACAGGATCAGGAGGTGGGGCTGGCCTTCTCTTGAAGATATGAGAAAGACTAGAGGAATTGCTTCAGAATTTCCAGACTTGTAACTCTATTCTTATACCCTTATTATAACCAATTGACCAAAGCAAGAGTCCTGCAATTTTTATTGTAGTATAACTGTGGTAACATGCGTATAACACAGTACATACAAACAAGATTTTTCCCTGTAGCAACAATTTATTTAGACTTTTATCTCATTTTTTCCATAGTTTGTTGTGTTGGCCTGCAAGTGCTGTGCAAGTTCCTCCAATCTCCCACCAAGGTTACAGCAGGGAATGGAAGAACCCATATGGAATTTCAGAACAATTGAACTTTATTGACCTTGCTGTAATAGTTATTTTCTATTGTTTTAATGATAAACTGGCAAAATGATTTAATTACTCCAGAATATCAGTAATTTAATTGTGAGAAGGGGATTTATGTAGTCATTAGTTTTGCAGCCTGTAAAGTTAAATATTGTATAATTTGTAATTATGCCATTTTCTTTTCACATTTACAGCAGTTATTGCAGTATCATTGAAACTTCAGATCAAAAGAAGGCCATTTGGCACATCGTGGCTTTGTCTACTTGGAGCAATCCAGTTTGATCTCATTTCCTTGGTTATTTCCCATACCTTTTAATATGGTTCTTCTTCAAGCGTTTACCATTCACGTTTATGTCATCCTGTCTCCCTCTCTTTCCTTGCAATGTTTTTCTCTTCAGGCTCAGAATTTTAGTTAAGGCCAGTATAATCAGCCAGCATTACCTATAAGGAAGAGGAGGTTAGGTAGTTATAGGTCAAGCCACATGTCAGCAGATTATTTCCCAGCTCCAATGTTTTAACATACTCACCATTTGTAGTTCCTGAATGATATTCACCTTTAAAGTATGCACATGTGACCATACGTATGAGAAGGAAACATACGTCAGCCTCAATATTTGATTGCACTCTCATTTAATTGTATAAGATAATTGATATTAATCTCATCTTAAATATATATTAACATGTGTGCACAATTTATCCAGGAGGAAAATTTGAAAATGTATTGTGATCAAGGATGAAGTTGGTTTATTCACAAGATTGGATATTTTCACCAAAATCTCACTGAACTCCAAACACGCACTAGGGTTTTCTTATCATTTTTTATACATGCTCCCATGAGAATTAAAAATAATATTCTTGACATTTTGTAATATTTTAATTGGAATTTAAAGTATTTTTAATAAATTTATATGTATATATTATCGTCTTATTTCTTTCGGATCATGAAGGAGCGCCAACCACACACATATTATCTACAATGGATTTGATAGGTGCACTACAATGTTATAAAGGTATATATGACACAAAAGATATTTTTAGGTGGATTAGACGTCCATTGCCTCCTGTTCATCATATTTCCTTCTGTTTAGAAGATAACTTTGAGAAGACAAAAGTTGTTACTTTCAATGGTGTAGCTTGGAACTGAAAAAAACTGTTCTTCTGCAGCTTTGAATGCCGACCATCTGTGCCCCCAGCTGGAGTGCCAGCAATGGTCTGGCACTTGAACCAGACCATATTTACAGATCTAAACACAAATGGCTATTGCCTGATTATTTCACGATTCATTAGTCAGACAAGCTCTCCTATCCCACCAGCACAGCTGTTACAGAATAAACCTTTGTCACTTAATAGGTCTGATTATTACTTCTCATGAAATGTATTGATCTGTGTCAGGTTTCTTTAAGAGGAAATGACAGCAATACACCACGCAAAACAAAGGTGAAATATTTGTTTAGACTTGTAACATTTGTCTGCAATTTAAGTATGGGTCTACCATCCACATTTAAATAGTAGGATAAAACCAGAAAGAACCCATATTGAATTCAGCGGGTCCAGAAGAACAGATTATTTATAAATATGCTCAAACTGCAAGCTCTCTTCACTGAAATTCAGTTACCAAGATTAAAATGTGAATTGTTTATAGCAAAAATGTGTTATTTTGCAGAATTCCCTACTGATCGACTTTCTAGTTCATTGCAACCGTACTTGCCAAGGTAATCCAGTGACCTGGCATCCTTGAGAGACCTGAATATCTGATGCAGCCACCTACAGTTTCTTGGCCCCACAAACTCTAGAAGGCCTCCAGGGTAATGGTTATAGAATTTTCTTAACATTTAGAATAGAGATGATGTTTCACAAAATAATATAATCTGACTGAGCTCTTAATTGTGGGAAGGAAATTCAGACATGAATCAGAGGAAAAGTTTGTGAATGAAGTGGATTCTGGTTAGTTTTTATTTGTAGCTAATGTGTGCCAACTATCATTATCAATAGCCAGCTGAGAAATTAAACTTTATGTTAAGCATTTAAGTATTCATTGTGATTTGAATTGTGGGTTCAAGCTGGAAAACTCAACAGTCTACTGCATCATTGGCAGTTTGCTCTTGAAAATAGAGTATTTGTATCATTTTGATACCTGTACAAAAGACTTCTAAAATTAGAAAATGGTTTGAGCGGGGGATATCAAATTGCTTTACACCTTGGTTTAATTCATACTGTTCTATTATTATAAACCTGCTAACAGCTTTTTTGTTAATTTCATGCAATCTGTTATTATTCATTAATTTTAAGAAAATCTGTTTTGAGGCAGCTTGAGATGATTCAAAAGTATGATCAGTGTTTGAAAGTTCAAGGTTAATTTGGTGCTCAAGAAGAGAGGCTCAGTGGGCATATTTAAATCCTCAATCTTTTGATGAGAAATATTCATAACGCTTCAAATAATGTTTCAACTGTTACATATTCCTTTGTGGTTTTGCAAGGTGTTTTGGCTTTGCTTTCGATTTCAACTTCATTTGTTTTGTCCTTGTCTACATAGTTAGAATTAGGTAAACCTTTGGTTCATCCAAGTAGATAAATCCTTCTCTATCCGTCTGATTATTTTTTTAAACCTATTTATTAAAGTTTTTCTTTAGATTGTTTAATCATGTATTGTACTTCAAAATAAAAAGAATCTTAAGTTTTAGCTTAAACATATTTAATTTCCTTTTGCATTGCATTAATCTGTTTGTCCTGATATTATGTATGTCTACATTTAAGCTAGATTTCATTGTAGCTTCAGAATACGCACATGCTGTATTATACACCATCTGTAAAAGTGATTTTCTTTGAAACGCTAAAGTAAAATATATACAGAACAACATAATGTTTCTTCATGCACAGTATATAAACATAAAAGCAAAACAAATGGCACAGATACTATTTCCTTATACTTACTGTTTTCCCATCAATGTTTCTTCATCCTTACTTTGATTTCACATTTTTATAATAATATTGCAATATTGTTATATTTTAATTTTTCTAAAACAGTAAACCTTATTTCAGTTTGATTTGGATACTATTAAATATTTTAATGATTTGTTTTACAAAAATGTTACAGTTTATTTCCCACCATGCATTTTGCCAGTAAGCCTCAATAACTATCACCAAATGTTTACTGCTATCAAAGACAATTTGTATATTTTTATTGACAATAAAAGATCTTCATGATCTCATCAACAGGCTCTGTAAGATTGCTGTTAACAATGGAAGCTCAAGAACAGCAGTGTCTTTGGGTGTTTAAAGTTTCAGCATTGGATCTTGGCCAATGCTACAAAAACATATTTAAAAACAATGTCATCCAATGTTATGTAATGTTTAGGCAGGATTACTGGGCAATGTCATTGCTGCCTTGACATACAGAAAGTAGGTCACAAGCCAAAGCTGGCCTATGTTGGGAAGAAGCAATGGCTATCTTCCAATTTTTACTCCAGAAAGAACAAATTTGAGGCTAAGAGAGACATTTAGGTTTAGAAAGCACCAGGGGCAGAGAGAGCAAGATTGAAGGAGAAACAGACAGGTACTGTATATACTTGTGCAAAAGTCAAATTTTTTAGACCAAATTTTTTGGGCAAAAAGACTTAGACACGAGTAATATTTCCAAGGATATGAAATCCATCCTATTCCATTGTCTCACTGCCTAACTGTTCATGGCAGTACATTGGTTGATCACAGAGTTGCCAGGTCGAGACTGTTCCCGCCAACCTAGTCCCCAAAACCAGCCAAAAAGTAGCCAAATGGCAAAACTTTATTTCTCATTTCAAAAAGTTTAATAAGATGTAATGTGACTCATTGTAGCAGAGGATGATGTGAAAAAAGTGGTTTTACTATTGAATTCTTATTTGGAAAATAATAACTTCCACAGAGACACATTAAGTTGTGTACCCTACATTTATCAAATCAAAAAAAAATATACAGGTTTATACAATTTTATTCAGTTTTTATCACTGAACATGGCTTAAAATCCATAAAAATCACACTCCAACTCATCTTCAGCACCAAATAATTCATCCCAATCTGCTTCTTGATTTGCATTTTTTTATTCATATAAGGGAAGTGGACATCACTGGTTAGGCCAGCGGTTATTGCCCATCACTAATTGCCCTTGAGAAGGTGGTGGTGAGCTACTTTCTTGAACCACTACAGTCCATGTGGAGTAGGTACACCCCACAGTACTTTTAGGGAGGGATTTTCAGGATTTTGACCAAGCAACTGTGAAGAAATGGCAATATATTTCCAAGTCAGCATGGTGAGTCGCATGAAGGGGAACTTGCAGGTGGTGATGTTCCCATGAATCTGCTGCTCTTGTCCTTCTAAATGGTAGCGATCGTGGACTTGAAAGATGCTGTCTAAGGACCCTTGTTGAGTTTCTGCAGTGCATCTTGTAGATGGTACACACTGCTGCCACTGTTCATCTGTGGTAGAGGGAATAAATGTTAGTGGAAGGAGTGCCAATCAAGCAGGTTACTTTGTCTTGGTTTCTGTCAAGCTTCTTGAGTGTTGTTGGAGCTGCACTCATCCAGGCAAATGGAGAGTATTCCATCATACTCCTGACTTGTGCCTTGTAGATGGTGGACAGGCTTTGGGGAGTCAGGAGCTGAGTTTCTCACTGTAAGTTTCCTAGCCTCTGACTTGTACTTGTAGTTAGAGTATTTATATGGCTAGTCTAGTTCAGTTTCTGGTCAATTTTAACCCCTGGATGCTGATAGTGGGGGATTCAGTGATGGTAATGCTATTGAACGTCAAGGGGCGATGTTTATATTCTACATATTGGAGATGGTCATTGCCTGGCACTTGTGTGGCGTGAATGTTATTTGCCACTTGTCAGACTAAGCCTGGATATTGTCCTGGTCTTGCTGCATTTGGACATGGACTGCTTCACTATCTGAGGAGTCATGGATGGTGCTGAATATTGTACAATCATCAGCAAACATCCCCACTTCTGACCTTATGATGGAAGAGTGATTATTGATGAAGCAGCTGAAGATGGTTGGGCCTAGGCCTGAGGCAGTAATTGGCCAGGTTGGATTTGTCCTGTTTTATGTGTAAAAGACAGACCTGGGAAATTTTCCACATAGCCGGTTAAAGGCCAGTCTTGTAGCTATACTGGAATATCTTGGCTAGGGGCGCGGCAAGTTCTGGAGCACTAGTCTTCAGTATTATTGCCGGAATATTGTGAGGGTCCATAGACATTGCAGTATCCATTGCCTTCAGCCATTTCTTGATATCATAGGGAATGCATCAAATTGGCTGAAGACTGGCATCTGTGATGCTGGGGACTTCTGGAGGAAGCTAAGATGGATCATTCACTTGGCACTTCTAGCTGAAGATTGTAGCAAATGCTTCAGCCTTATCTTTTGCACTGATGTGCTGGGCTCCCCCATCATTGAGGATGGGGATTATTCCAGTGAATTATTCAATTGTCCAGCACCACTCACAACTGGATGTGGAAGGTCTGCAGAGCTTAGGTCTGATCCATCAGTTGTGGAATTGCTTAGCTCTGTCTATTATTTGCTGCTTATGCTGTTTGGCACACAGGTAATCCTGTGTCGTAGCTTCACCAGGTTGACACCTCATTTTTACGTATGCCTGCTGCTGCTCCTGGCATGCCCTCCTGTACTCTGCATTGAACCAGGATTGATCCCCTGGCTTGGTGGTAATGGTAGAGTGGGAGACATGTAAGTCCATGAGGTTACAGATTGTGTTTAAGTATAATTCTGCTGCTGCTGATGGCCCATAGCACCTCATGGATGCCCAGTCTTGAGTTGCTAGATCTGTTCGATATCTATCCCATTTAGCATGGTGGTAGTGCCACACAACACAATGGTGGATATCCTCAATGTGAAGACCGGGCTTCGTCTTCACAAGGACTGTGTAGTGGTCACTCCTACTGATACTGTCATGGACAGATGCATTTGCAGCAGGCAAGTTGGCGAGGATGAGGTCAAGTATGTTTTTTACCTCTTGTTGGTTCCCTCACCACCTGCTGCATACCCAGTCTGGCAGCTATGTCATTTAGGATTCAGCCAGCTTGGTCTGTGTTGTTGAGCCCTTGCAGCCCTCACTGCTTCCTCCAGGTGGTGTTCAACATGGGGTTGCACTGATTCATCAGCTGAGGCTTTGGTGCGGAGATGGGGGGTGGGGAGGGGCGGTGCGGCATATGGTAATCAGCAGGAGCTATCCTTGCCCATGTTTGACCTAGTGCCATGAGACTTCATGGGGCCTGGAGTCGATGTTGAGGACTCCAGGGCAACTCCCTCCCAACTGTAAACCACTGAACCGCCACATCTGATGGGTCTGTCTTGCCAGTAGGACAGGACAAACCCAGGGATGGTGATGGTGATTTCTGGGACATGATCTGTAAGGTATGATTCCTTAAGTATGACTATGTCAGGCTGTTGCTTAACTAGTCTATGAGACAGCTCTCCCAGTTTTGGCACAAGCCCCCAGATGTTAGTAAAGAGGACTTTGCAGGGTCAATGCTGTATGGTCCGTCCAGTTTCATTCCTTTTTATTGACTGTTTAATAGTTTAATACAGCTGAGTAGCTAGCTAGGCCATTTCAGAGGATATTTAAGAGTCAACCATATTGCTATGGGTCTGGAGTCACATGTAGGCTAGACCAGGTGAGGATGGCAGATTTCCTTCCCTAAAGGACATTAGTGAACCAGACGACGATCAACAATGGTTTCATGGTCATTATTAGTTTTTAATTTCAGATTATTATTGAATTCAAATTGCCCTATCTTCTGAACCTGGGTTCCCAGAGCATTACCCTGGGGGCAGAATTTTCTGCCTGCCAGGTGGGCAGGCCCGACCCAATCTCCAGTGGGTGGGGAGACGATCCCCGCCAGAGAAGCAGACCGCGCCACCATTTTATGTGGGCAGGCCAATTAAGGCCCGCCCAGCGTGATGTCCAGCGGGAAGCGCTATGTGCTTCCTGTACGGGAGGGAGGGATTCACCAAAAGCGAGAGTGCACTCTTTCATGCATGCGCAGAAAAAAGCACACATCTCCCTGAGGCTAAATGCTGCTTCAGAGAAATCGCTGACACTTTTAAAAAGATTAAACATAGAACAAAAAAAATTCCCTAACATGTCCCCCTCATGTGACAATGTCACATGAGATGGGACATGTTCATAAATTACAGTAAAACTTTTTTAAACTTTTTTAAACCCTACATGAAACCTCATTCCGCCAGTGGATGAGGTTTCATGTTTTTTCTATTTGCCACCGGGGCTCCTGGCCTGCCCGCCTTCCTGAAAATTTAAATGGGGCGGGACGTTGTGGGTCCTGTCCAACATCATCCCACGTCATTTTACGCGTCAGCGAGTGGGCCCTGCCCCTGCTCGCCGACGGCAAAATTCTGTCCTGGGTCTCTGGATTAACAGTCCAGTGTCAATACCACTACATCTCAGCCTCCCCATCATCATGTGGATTATCAGCAGCAATCATGTTGTCATCAGCCATATCATTCTACAAATAATCATCTTCTGTTCTATCAAGTGTATGATGGATGCATGATGATTTCACAACAATCTCACTTCTGATTTCATCCCAGGCCTTTACAACTCATTCACACAAATTTGCTAAGGTCGGAGCCCGTAGGCTGCCTCCCATGGTGAATGTGTTCTCTCCTTCAATCATCCACTTATTCCAATTTTTCCCACGCTATCCTTGAAGGGCTTGTGAAGAGAGTCATTCAATGGTTAAACAAAGCCAGTTAGACAATCGGGATTCATTACAATGTCACTGTTTTGCAATCTAAATTCAGCATCATCAACAAGGTGTGATCTGAAAATGTCCCAGGTGAGAAGGCCTTTTCTTTACATAATCCTCCTGGTCGGAAATTCCAAACTTTTCTCAGCCATATTTTCAAGCCACCTTTTTAATTCACTCATGGGATGTGGGTGTCGCTGGCTAGGCCAACATTTGTTGCCTATCCCTAATTGTCCTTGATAGGTAGTGGTGAGCTGCCTTCATGAACTGCTGCAGTCCATGTGGTGTAGGTACACCCACAGTACTGTTAGGAAGGAAGCTCCATGATTTTGACTCAACGACAGTAAAGGGAAGGCGATAAAGTTTCAAGTCAGAATGGTGAGTGGCTTGGAGGGGAACTTGCAGGTGGTGGTGTTCCTATGTATTTCTGCCCTTGTCCTTCTAGGTGGCAGAGGTAGCAGATTTAGAGGGTGCTGTTGAAGGAGCCTTGGTAAGTTCCTGCAGTGCATCTTGTAGATGGTACACACTGCTGCCACTGTGCGTCAGCGGTGGAGGGAGTGAATGTTTATTGCGGTGGATGGGGTACCAATCAAGCAGGCTGCTTTGTCTTGAATGATGTTGAGCTTTTTAAGTGTTGTCGGAGCTGCACTCATCCAGGCAAGTGGAGAATATTCTATCACACTCCTGACTTGTGCCTTGTGCTTTGGCGAGTCAGGAGGTAAGTTACTCTCCACAGGATTTCCAGCCTCTGACCTACTCTTGTAGCCACAGTATTTATATGGCTAGTCCAGTTCAGTTTCTGGTCAATGGTAACTCCCAGGATGTTGATAGGGGGGCATTCAGAAATGGCAATGCCATTGAATGTCAAGTGGAGATGATTAGATTCTCTCTTGTTAGAGATGGTCATTGCCTGGCACTTGTGTGGCATGAATGTTACTTGCCACTTATTGTCCAGGTGTTGATGCATGTGGACACAGTCTGCTTCAGTACCTGAGGAGTCCCGAATGATGGTGAACATTTTGCAATCATCAGCAAACTTCCCCATTTCTGTCCTTATGATGGACAGAAGGTCATTAGTGAAGCAGCTGAAGATGGTTGAGCCTAGTACACTACCCTGAGTAACTCCTGCAGTGATGTCCCAGGACTGAGATGATTGACCTCCGAGAACCAGAATAATCTTCCTGTGTGCTAGGTATGACTCTAGCCAGAGGAGATTTTTCCCTCTGATTCCCATTGTCTCCAGTTTTGCTAGGGCTCCTTGATGCCACACTCTGTCAAATGCTGCTTTGATGTCAAGGGCAGTCACTCTCACCTCACCTCTGGAGTTCAGCTCTTTTGTCCATGTCTGGACCAAGGCTGTAATGAGGTCAGGTGCTGAGTGGCCCTGGCAGAACCCAAACTGAGTGTCAGTGAGCAGGTTATTGCTGAGCAAGTGTCGCTTTATAGCACTGTCAACAACACTGTCCATCACTTTGCTGATGATCGAGAGTAGACTGATGGGGTGGTAATTCATCCATTTGGATTTGTCCTGCTCTTTGTCAACAGAACATGCCTGGGCAATTTGCTACACATCCAGGTAGATGCTAATGTTGTAGCTGTACTGGAACAGCTTGGCTAAGGGTGTGGCTAGTTCTGGAGCATAATCCTTCAGTGCTATTGCCAGAATTTTGAAAGGGTCCATAGTCTTTGCAGTATCTGGGGTCTTCAGCTGTTTCTTGATAGCCTGTGGAGTGAATGGGATTGACAGAAGAATGGCATCCAATTATTCCATTATCATGAATGTAGACGATTACTCCTTCTTGGAAATTGTTGCTTCAGGATGGGTTTTCTCTAAAATATCAACATTGATTTATGCTTTGTTCCATCGGACTTACACAATAGCAGAACAGTGAATCTACTCTTTTCATGGCCAATCTTCTTCACTAACACTGTTTCCTCTCCAACTTTGCTCATCGTTTGACTTGCTGACATATCAATATTCATTGGAGTTTAATCCATGTTCCCAATATAGGCCAATCTGTATCAGTTTTTTTGTCAATATTTGATTATAAACAGCTGAAAATCAATAAGCTTGTCATCGAAGTCTCCTGGGAGATGCAATGAAATCTCAGTCTTCCGTCACAGCACAACATTGTTTCTGTTGATAAATCTGGAGCAGAATCTTCCGGTCAGTGTGCAAGAGCAGGCCTGGCACGCTGACGCATAAAATGATGTCAGGCATGCGTCCCAATGTCATTGCGCACCATCACGATGCTTCCTTTGGTGGGCACACACCGGAGTCGACTGTGCACCCGCTGAAATGTAAACGGCCTATTAAAGCCATTAAGTAATCAATTGAGCCTCTTGAGAACACTGCCGTTGAATCTTAAGGTTGGCGGGCAAGCAGAAAGCCCAAGTGACCTTCACATTTTTCAGGAAACCTCATCCACGAGCGGGGTGAGGTTTCCCGAAGCTTTTATTAAATGAATTAATTAATTTCCATAGATATAAAGGCATGTCCCCACTCATGTGACACAGTCACATGAGGGGACATGTTTAAATAAATTTTAAAATCAATTCTTTTATTATTTTAATATCTATTCAATCCCCCGAAGCAAGGAGCTGCCTCAGGGAGTTTGCTGCGCTCTTTTATACGTATTCACGAAAGAGTGCGGGCCCTGACTTCCCCTCCTCTCCCCGCCCGCACAGGTAGCGCTGAGCACTACCGGCTGCATATTATGCTGGGCGGGCCTTAGCTTGCCTGCCCGCATAAAATGGTGGCGCTGAGCCGATCACGGGTGCCGGTCAGCTCCGCAACCACCCCTGCCTGCTCCCACACAGCCCGCCTGCCACAGGAAAAATCCTGGCCCTGGTACACCATCCAGGGCTGGCTTTGAAACCTGCAATGCCTAATGTTTTTGCTTGGTTCGAGGCAAAGATTCAGATAGATCCTCAAGAAACTGAAACAGAATTTTACTTCCCCATCACAGCAGGGGTGGGGTTGTAAAATATGGCAGGCTGTTCAAAATTCCATTGACTTCGGCGGGGCCATAAAATCCCGCTGTGGTAAAACCCCGCCCCGAGAGTCCACTCTGGCGATTTTCATTGATGTATATTACATCTTCATTTTCCAACTGTGGCCACCTGCTAGACTTTACTTTGTTCGCATATCTATTCTTAGGCAACTGACTAAGATGTACAGGGAGCTTCCTCCAATCTCTACCATCGTTCTCTGATATCTTGAATTCTCTAGATGCTGCACAATTATTTGTCTGCTCTGCAAACTCAACGAGTTTAAGTTTGAACTGGACTTTGTATCTGCTGTTCGTTCTTGATGCCACATTGTTAGAGGGATGGATTGGCGCATTAGTGAGGTGGTAACCTTGACAGCAAATGTTGACATATGCAGACACGAGGAGCTGAACATTCGCTTTCGATGGTGTGCTATTCTATGATTCCATGAATTAATAGGTTTGCACCAGGGCAAGTTTGACTTCATCTGCTTTGCTGTGCAAATATATCAAGCAGAAGGTAAGTGCTCATCATAAGGATGAAGCTGTAAACCAAAAAACATGAAGAAACACATTCTACTATCCCTCAAAAACTAGGGTCGACTTATACACAAGATACATGAAAAATTAAGGATTTTTTGGCCATAAGTCAAGGTTCAAAATTTATTCAAGATGGACTATTACTCGAGTATATATGGTAGGTATAAAAGATCATGGGAGCATAGAGGGGAAACCTAGAAGCAGAAATAGTCAAGTTTCAGAAATATAAAGAACAATGAATGATGCATCTGCAATTATAAATACATGCTGGAAAATCCTTAAGTAACATGTTTTTGATTATGAATATTTGCATAGAATTATCACAAACCTGGAATAAAATTGTCATTTTGTTATTAAATAGGAGCTTATTGATGTTGACCTATAAGCTGGAAGTAAAGAATGACCCAAGGAAATCCACAATGACCTATTGAGCAACAACCTGCTTTTACAGTTTGTCCCTCGTATAGGAGAACATTACATAGCACATTATAAGAGGGAAATGAAAATAATGAGCATGAAATGGGAAATGTTGGAGAATACAGAACACGCAATTGATGAGGTAGGTTTTAAGGAGCTAAGAAAGAGAGAGCAAAATAGCAAGGTAAAAATTCCAATATGCAGGAAGGAATATCAGGGTGATTTGCTGGCACTAAAGCCAAACTGTTCCATTTGCATTATGGCACCAACTGAATCTGTGAACGCTGGAACACCTACCTGGCAAATAGGGACTGTTTCCACAGCCTTTGGGTTAGCATGAATGCAGCTGCTGAGCTATACCATCTGTCATAAGGACCTCTACTACCAGCTTCCATCACAGGCTGGCAGTGCCAATGGCTGTCATGGTCACCTCCTTCCTCAACAGTTAAACCTCCCTTTCTTTTCAAGCTAGCATAGGCTTCATCTCTGACATCAGTCAATAAGTTGAGAAAAGATGTATCAAATAAATGGCAGAAGCATATCTAATCTGGGCAACACTTACAGCTCCTATCTGACTGAATAGCAGAAATCATGACATGAGTGCTTGTTTTCCCCACACATTTACATGTTGGGGGCAATGGGTCGGGGCGGTGGGGGTGGTGGTGGTTTGCGGTGTGGGGTTCATCAATTGCATCCATGTGATCAGCTTGCAACCATGCTCTCTCCTAGTCATTGAACTGCTAGGTTTAGCTGCATTTGTTGTATGCAGTATGATTAAGATTATGTTCAGACAGCAGATCCAGAAGTAACTTGCATCCAGCATGTGTATTATCGTGCATGTTTGGCATTCAAAGTGTTGTATTGTTGTATGGTGCATGACCACTTCGGAGAGCAGTGCAAGAGTGACAGGCTCTGAGGACACACGTTGTTTTATCTATACTTGGAGCAGGTATTTACTGTAGAAATCTGGGGCAGGATTTTCCGCTTGTCATGCGGGCGCATGCCCAACACGCCTGGGTGTGCAATAGCACATGATGCAGTCGGGGGAGCGTCCCGACGTCATCGCGCACTCGCGATATTTCAGTCGGCAGGCACCCGCGAGAGTCAGCAGCATGCCCTCTGACAATTAAGAGGCCTATTAAGGCCATTAAGGTATTAATTAATTACTATTTTTCACTGCCCGTCCAACCTTATGGTTGGTAGGTGGGTGAATCGGCCAGACGGCCTTTGCATTTTTGAGGAAATCTCATCCACGGACAGGATGAGGTTTCCGACATTAATTTTTTAAAAATTGTTTTGACATAATTTTTATTATGGCCAGGATTTTCCATTCCACCGGTCTCGGTGGAAGGGGGTGGGGTCGGTTGCGGAGCCGACCGCCGCCCGTGATTGGCTCTGCAACACGATTTCACACGGGTGGGCTAATTAAGGCCCGCCCGCTACTTGTGCGGGCGGAGGGAGAAGGGAGAGCGGGCCTGGCGCACAGTTTGCACATGAGCGCAAAAGAACGCTTCAATCTCCCCGAGGCACGGAGCTGCCTCAGGGAGATTGAAGCGGCTTTTTGAAAAAATTAATAAAGAGCAGAAAAATTCAATGAAACACATCCCTTCATGTGACCAAGTCATGATATGGGACATGTTTTTAAGTTCAAATGAATCTTTTTATTTAATTTGTAATAGCTTCAGGAAACCTCGTCCCGCTCATGGATGAGGTTTCCTGGAAAACATAAAGGCCGCTTGGCCTTTTCGCCTGCCCACTAACCGTAAGGTTGGACGGTCAGCTTAAAATTCAGGTTAGTTACCCGGTTAATGGCCTTAATAGGCCCATCAATTATTGGCAGGTGCGTAGCCGACTCTGGCGCGCACCAGCCGAATGAAATATCGCGTGACTTCGCAATGACATCGGGACGCATGCCCGACATCATCGCACATCATTTTACGTTCCGTCGTGTTGGGTCTGCACCCACATGCCGAATGTAAAATTCTGCCCTATGTTTCTGTTCACGTGAGTGAGTCCTACGTGGGGACATTTTTTTCCAATTTTTAAAATCTTTATTTTTGATTTTAATATTCTTCAGCTCTCTGCCTTCAGGGAGTGTTCAGTGTGTGCTCCCCTGTGCCAGCGCTGACTTCAGTGCCTGCCCTCCCCCCACCCCACCCCTTCTAATTATTTTATTTGTTCATATTTTAAATGGGAAAGCTTTATTTGGTGAAATCCAGGTATCAATCTAGTAAACCTCCTCTGAACTACTTCCAATACATTTACATCCTTCCTTAAATAAGGAATCCACAACTGCACACAGTATTTGAGATGCAATCCTGTGTAACTGAAGCATAACATCCTTACCTTTATGTTCAATTCCTTTCATAATGAAGGATAGCATTCCATCAGCCTTCTTAATTACTTGCTGTACCTGCATACTAACTTTTTGTGATTCATTCATGAGAACACTTAGATCCCTCTGCACCTCTGAATTCTGCAGTCGTTCTCCGTTTAAGTAATACTCTGCTTTTTATTTTTCCTGCCAAAGTGAACAATTGCACATTTTCCCACATTATACACCATCTGCCAGATTTTTGCCCATTCACTCAACTTATCAATATCCATCCGCAAACTCCTTGTGTTTTCTTCACAACATACTTTCCTACCCATCTTTGTGTCATCTGCAAATTTAGCTACCATACCTTTACTCCCCTCATCTAAGTCACTGATATAAATTATAAAAAATTGAGGCCCCAGCGCAGACTCCTTCAGGACTCTACTTATCACACCCTGTCAATCAGGCAAAGACTCATTTATCCATACGCTCTGTTTTCTGCCAGCCAGCCAATCTTCTATCCAGGCTAATATGTTACCCCGTACAATACGAGCTTTTATTTTCCGCAATAACCTTTGATGTGGCACCTTATCAAATGCCTTCTGAAAATCCAAGTACAGTACGTCTATAGGCTCTCCTCTATCCACTGCATATGTTATTCCTTCAAAGAACTCTAATAAATTGGTTAAATATGATTTCCCTTTCAGAAAACCATGCTGACTCTTCCCGATTACCTTCAACTTTTCTAAGTGCCCAGCTATAACCTCTTTAATGATCGACTCTAACATCTTCCACACAACAGATGTCAAACATAGGAACATAGAAAATAGGAGCAGGAGTAGGCCATTCAGCCCTTCGAGCCTGCTCCGCCATTCATTATGATCATGGCTGATCATCCAACTCAATAGCCTGCTCCCGCCTTCTCCCCATATCCTTTGATCCCTTTCGTCCCAAGAGCTATGTCTAACTTCTTCTTGAAAACATACAATACTTTGGCCTCAACTACTTTCTGTGGTAGCGAATTCCACAGGCTCACCACTCTCTGGATGAAGAAATTCCTCCTCATCTCAGTCCTAAATGGTCTACCCCGTATCCTCAGACTGTTACCCCTGGTTCTGGACTCCTCCACCATCGGGAACATCCTTCCTGCATCTGCCATGTCTAGTCCTGTTAGAACTTTATAGGTTTTTATTAGATTCCCCCCTCATTCTTCTGAACTCCAGCAACTATAATCCTCAATCTCTCCTCACATGTCAGTCCCACCATCCCAGGAATCAGTCTGGTAAACCTTCGCTGCACTCCCTCTATAGCAAGAACATCCTTCCTCAGATAAGGAGACCAAAACTGCACACAATATTCCAAGTGTGGTCTCACCAAGGCCCTATATAATTGCAGCAAGGCATTCCTGCTCCTGTACTCGAATCCTCTCGCTATGAAGGCCAACATACCATTTGCCTTCTTTACCGCCTGCTTACCTTCAGCGACTGGTGTACGAGGACACCCAGGTCTCGTTGCATATTCCCCTCTCTCAATTTATAGCCATTCAGATAATAATCTGTCTTCCTGTTTTTGCCACCGAAGTTGATAAACTCACATTTATCCACATTATATTGCATCTGCTATGGATTTGCCCACTCACTCAGCTTCTCCAAATCACCTTCAAGCATCTCTGAATCCTCTTCACAGCTCACACTCCCACCCAGCTTTGTGTCATTGCAAATTTGGAGATAATATATTTAGTTCCCTCAGTAATATATATTGTGAATAGCTGGGGTCTCAGCACCGATCCCTGCGGTACCCCACTATTCACTGCCTGCCATTCACAAAAAGACCCATTTATTCCTGAAACAAAGTCACTAGAGACATTGCTCCTGGCTGAAGTGGAGGGAGAAGTCTCCTCCTCCTCCCTTTGTACACAACTTCCCCTCTCTGAAGCCTGTGCTCCTTCTCCAACTCATGTTGCAGACCAAGAGGAACTGGAATCAAATCCCCCACTGCTGATTCTCATGACAGACCTTCCAACTTCTCTGAGGTCCTTGTCAAGATCCAGTACCATTCATTTGTAAATCCAAAAGATTTGCAAATCTCCTGCAAAAACACTGAATACAAAACTTCTACACCAAGAAAAGAAAGTCAAGATCACCTCATGCTGAAGTTGGACGGTTGTAAATAACACTAGCAAGGGAGTCTCTCATGCAGCTGGATGCATGTTCAGCTCAGAGTGATTAAGAGAGGGTATTAACTGGGCCTACATGATCATGCACCAAATCCACATGTTTGACATCACAATTCACCCACACTGCATGCTTCCGGCACACGCACAACACGCCTGTGCTGAAAGCCATACAATCCAGCACGCATGCTGCAAGTGGCCGGAAGTGTCCCAGTTGATAATTTTGCAGTTTCGGGCTTCTGTGGCACTGGCACCAGTGGTGCCAAAGAACCCAATTTTGCAGTCTGGATTATTCCACTTTTGGACTAGTTCTCGGATTATGTGGTCCGCTTCCATTGGATAAAAATGAAGCCCTTTTTTCTGGCAACAAATAACATGCAGCTGAAAACTTCAACTTCAATAGCAGTCCTTCAGTAAGGCTGGCTCTGGAAACCTGATAGAGACACGGGTGTTGATGAGACCCTGAACACGTTGCTACCAATCAGATACTCACCAATGCACAGCAACCTGGGGTAAACAGAGCTTCCATCAACCCTAATGTGGTCACTGATATCAGGAAAAACGTGGCAAGCAAGTGAGCTAAACACCAGGATATATACCATTAAACTTCTCACGCCATGAGAAAATTATGACCGGACCCCAGTCGAGGCACCCCTATTTGTTATGCTCCCGGGTGGGGAGAGATGAATTGGCTCCCATTCTTTACTCAACCCCTTCGTTTAGTTGCAACAAAGTTAATTTTAAAAGGATTCCCTTCCCTCGTGGATACCTTTTCCTAGTCCAAATGTTTTAAAAGGGGAAATTTTAACCAGACTTTCTTGAGTCAAAGAAAGAGTGAGTTTATCAGTTACTGAGCACAAGAAAAAATAATAAAAATGCACACACGTGCGTATAGATTAGAAAGGAGAAATTGAGTCCAAAAATAAAAGTTAAAAAAATATATGAATCAGTCCTTTGGCTTGTCCTTGAGGAGTAGATGGCAACATTGCAGCCGTTAAGTTGGGATGATTCCGTAGTGTTGACTTTGGCAGTTCAGCAGTTGTTCTGGAGATTCTTGGTTCTGCAGGTTAGCTGAAAGAAGTTGTCCTGTCTCCTTTTCGACTGTGGCTTTGCTGACTTGTGTCTTGCTTCCAGCAATCAAAGAGATTTTCCTTACCTGCAAACTGCAGGGATGCCTAGTTGATGTTGTTCGGCTGTGACCTTCACAACACACACACACACACACACACACACACACACACACACACACACACACACACACACACACACACACACACACACACACACACACACACACACACACACACCAGAACAGAACACCAGACTAGCACACAGGACTAGGTTTGCAGTTGGCTTTTTTAAACTCCCTTCCTTGTATATTCCTGGAAGGGAAAAAACAAATATGTCTTTCAACCAGATGTGTTCTATTTTCAACTCAGTTCATGTTCACAATCTGGGATATAACACAACAGGAAGTGGTTTCAGCTAAGATGATAATCCTTTTCAATTGACTGCACGACCACAGGAGATTACATTTCAGTTTGCATTGTATCGTTTCCTTTCTGACTGACATAGGCCATATCACACCTTTAAGGTGTGACATTTTGTTCTGTCTGAACTAGTTGGTCAAGTAATCCACATAGGGTTTTTTCAGCAAGTCCTTACCATACAGTCTCAGCCAGCTTTTGCTTGTATGTCCTTTTGCAAAAAAACACATGCTTTAATTGAAAGTTCAATGTGTCCATAAGTAATTCAGGTGGCAGGATCCATAGTCATGACACTACCCAGCTGAGACATGTCAGTACTGCCCCAAAAATGGTGGGCAATGATCTACCACTCCATTGCCTCAGCTGCTGTGGTTAAAGTAAAATTCTCCCAGCCATACTCCAAGACAGCAGAAGGCCCTTATAAAATGCTAACTGGGGTCTTATGACACACAAAGGGCCCCAATTTTTATTTCCAAGGAGAGGTCGTTTAGCCATGTGGTGGCCCAGCCAGAGAGGACCCAGGGGTAAGTTCCTTCATGAGGTGCAGGAATGTTTCTCCAGGGTCCATAAACCTTGCCTTGGCTAAGGCTGTACTGGCCGACACCGTTCCATTACGCCACCCCCTCCTATCCCACCACACCCAACTTGTCCCAACACTAAGCTAATGGGCTCACTTTTTTCAGTCCAGAGGCCAATTGGCCCCTCATTATTACAGGGGCCCCATCATCCAGATAGATGCAGGAATTCTCTTTTGTAAAATATGTGTCAGGCCTCCTTACAGAGGGGCTATGGGAAAATGGCTGTGTTTCAGTGGGGGGGGGGTGTTTCGGGTGGGGGTGTGGGGGGGCGGTTGCTGGTGGGGAGGGTGGTGTCGGGGTGTGGTCACTCAGCAGCCCCAAACAAAGGAGGTGACCTCCAGCAGGATCAGTGCCAGAATACCAGTGGGCACTGCCCTGGTGCAATCACCAGGATTGCAGCCCATGAGACATTTGAGTCAAACACAGCATTTTAATGATCATGATCGTTCAAGAATATTAATGAAAGGTTTGTGAATAATCTAGTAGGGAAGAAGGATGAGCTCTGAAGGTATGACAATGATCTATTAACTCCTGTAAGTTACACAAGGAATATAAGTATAGCCGTAGGCCTGCGTATGTCTGAAATGAGTAAATAACCATATTAATCCAATGTATCCTGTGTATCCTTATCCATCCCAGAACGAGAAAGCAGTAAAAACTGGGAAAAACTGTCCAAACTGGTCTTATATACCTTAAAACGGAACACCAGTAAAAACTGGAAAATAAGAGTAGCGAACTGTTTTTTTCCTTCTGGGATCCAAGTAACAATCCAATTCTTCCAGTCAAATGCTCGAGGATTGTCTCATATGTTCCAATTTGACCCATACAATGTTGCAACTTCAGTCATTTCAATTGGGAGAAGAGATATGAGAGGGCCATGAAAGAGTTTAATATCACTGATATTATATGAAAGAGAGTTTTGCTTTTGCATTATAAAGGAGAACTTTCTCAAGATAACTTCAACACACTATCTGATATCAGAAATTATGCAAATTACAATCAGGTTAAGAAAACCCAAATGATCACTCAACTCCAGAGCGAAATGCAATATGTGAATCAATCTTATTTCAATGAACTAAACAACAAAAGAGTCAATCTGTCGGTGCCTTTCTTCATGCGGTTATGTTGATTTGCAATAAACTATAATTTCACTGCTGCAGGTAACGAAATCAAAACACAAATTGCAGAAGGATTTTCATTTAAAAATGTTGCGCTGCTGAGCCCTGGAGAAGAAGTGCACATTAAGTGAGCTTTTAGAAGAAGCTAGTGAATTTCATCTAGTCAATGTGGCACAGCAGATGTGGAAAAAGGAACAATAATAGCCTGGATTCTCCTCCTTTTAGCAGGTTTGCAGCCGAGTGTTCCTAATGCCCACCAATGTAAAACCGCCAAGGCCAGGGTGAGAAATCATGGGCCCCGGTGCTTCTCCTGTTTCCAGAGCCCTTATTCCCTCCTCCCCATTTTAGCCTTCCTCACCCAATCATGCATGATATTTTTTCCCCTTTCAAGATTCACCAATCAATTCACCAAACAATCACAGAACGGTACTAGTAAAATGATAATGCCATTGTTGACATCTGGTTACAAATATCTGATATGTATTCAGCATAGGTAATTAATATTAAAAACAGCAATTATATAATGCAGTATTAATTATTAAACAAACCAGAGAGTACAAATCTTAATTGAACAACATTGTGCAAAATTGTTAATTTGACAGGAAAATGTCCCATTAGTTATTTATAACACTGCAGATGATAATACTGATTTTGGTGACTGCTTCAGTTCTCATTAACATGTTTTGCACATTGCAGATTGCACATTGGACATGGTGGCAGTAAATTCATATTTGCAGAGAGATTCAATACTTGCACTCCAGATAAACTGCACAAGATCTTTTCTATTCTGTAGACGTTGAAGCCTGGGTACACGGTATTATTCACCATAATTATTTCAAACAAGGGGTGTAATTGGATTCTATTTTATCAGTAATCTCACAAGGTAGAAAGATCAAATGAGCAACAAGTAGAGTAATTGAACAACATAGGTCTCCACTGCCAGTGAGAAGTAATGGAGCCCTTAGGTGTCTCTGTGTTATACAACTTTTTAAGAGGCCAGAGGAAAAATACTGAATGATTCACAATTATATGTGTTTTCTGGATCAGCAAGTGTGAAGAGTGCTGATTGCTGCTTCTCACTATAATATATTTACAATATGTTGTACAATTTACAATATTTATACAACTTTATCACAATATATCAGTACCTAAAAAAACTCATATAAAGCACCAAGATAGAGTGGGATAATAGGAAAGTATACAAAAGGACTAGATTGGAATGAATGGAAAAGACTATTTGAGAATCACGTGCATGATTCCTGCACATTATGGGCTCATAGTGAATCAGTAACTTGTTTCATGTTTATTTTATTAATTCATGGGATGTGGGCATCGCTGGCTAGGCCAGCATTTATTGCCCATCCCTAATTGCCCATGTTCAGAGGGCATTTAAGAGTCAACCAAGTTGCTGTGGGTCTGGCGTTACATGTTGGCCAGACCAAGTAAGGGCGGCAGCTATCCTTTTCAAAAGGACATTAGTGAACCAGATGGGTTTTTTTTACAACAATCGACAATAGTTTCATGAGTCATCATTAAACTTTTAATTCCACATTTTTATTGAATTCAAATCCGCCATCTGCCATGTCGGGATTTGGACCCAGGTCCCCAAAGCATTACCCCGAGTCTCTGGATTACTAGTCCAGCAACAGTACCATTATGCCATCGCCTCCCCCCAAACAGGTTACTGATTCACTATGAGACCATTATGCACTTCTGTCCTGGCAATTTCACCCCACAAAGCCTGCTCGCAGTAAACTTCAATTAGCAACAAAATAAACAGAACACCAGCCATGATTCCACCCTCTGCTGAGTGTCTGAGGATAATTAATCACAGAATAATCAACTGATGCCAGGGAAGTGGCTACAAAGAAATCACTGTCCAGAATTTTCCCATTGGTGAGTTGGGGTTGGGCCCTGCTCGCCAACGCGAAAATGATGCGGGATAATGTCAGGGGGAACCCCCAATGTCATCCCGCCCCAGTTAAGTATTCAGGAAGGTGGGTAGACAGCGAAATCGGCTGTTCGCCTGCCAATCTGAGGCCATTGACAGGATAATTAAGATAATTAAAGACCCTGCCCGTCCAACCTTAAGGCTGGCGAGCTATCCAGGAGCCCCAGCAGGCTCCTGAAAAAACATAAAACCTCATCCACTGGCAGGATGAGGTTTCATGTCCATTTTTAAAAACTTTAATAAAGCTTCTGTGCTTCTTATTAACATGTCCCATCTCGTGTGACATTGTCACATGAGGGGGCATGTTAATTATTTTTTTATTTTCCTATTTTTAAAGCTTTTAGACTGTCAGTAATCTCCCTGAGACAGAATTTATTCTCAGGGAGATGCGTGCACAAAAAAGCGCACTCTGACAGTTGGGGAATCCCTCCACCGCGCCCTCCCCAACCCCACACAGGAAGCGCATAGTGCTTCCCATCGGGCAGCCCGCTGGGTGGGCCTTAATTTGCCTGCCCACTTAAAATGGCGGCAGGGCCCATTTCGGCGGCGGGTGTCGGCTGCCAGCCCACTGCCGAGCCGGTGGGGCCCACTTGCCCACCCAGGGCTAAATTCTGCCCACTACATTTTGTCACAAAAGTGGACTACAGCTTCATCAACGACTCACAGGCATATTGAACTTCTTTAAGGAAGGCCTGTGTTTTTAAAAAAACATTTAAAAAGACTCTGATGGCTGGTACTGTAGAGTGACCACTTTCTGGAAAACTCCTATGTGGATTATACTGACAGACATGTCCTAAGAGCGTGGAATTTTGCACCTGAAGAGGTGTCAAGGCCCAATTCAAACAGAGATACTTGAAAAAAAGGTATGGGAAATGCAAAAGGCTGGACTTTAACCTCCTGTGTTTGGGAAGACAATGGGCACTGTTTCCTACATCTCATCAGATATCCAAAAACTCACCTCCTATTAATTTATATCTCAGAATGTGTAAAAAAAAGATCTGAGATGAAAGCCAATAGATCATAGCTGCAAGACATGCTTATTTCCACCTTCCGGGGAAACACAGAGAAATGAGTTAAAACTGCCTGAAGGTCACCGTAAGGTGTGGCAGTGGAAGAAGCAAGAAGCAACACCAGTCTTCAGTCACCCTGCAGAGACAGGCAGGCAATCTCTCTCTCTGTGTATCTTGCTTGATTGTATTGATGCACCTTGTGATCCATGTGTAACAATGGAATCTGATTGTACTTTTGTGATGGTGATTTTGAAATGTTTTGGAATGTTCTTCCAGATATTTTATGAATAAAGTATATTTTTCAAAAAAAAATATTGCTGGAGGCAAATGACAGCCTTGTGCTACTCAGGGATACGATTGCCTATGTGCAGGACAGGGGTGTGGACACCTGCCTCATCAGCCTGGATCAGGAGAAGGCCTTTGACAGAATATCGCACACCTACATGGCAGATGTGGTCTCCAAAATGGGGTTTGTGGAGGGAATTCGCAATTGGATCCAACTGCTATACACTAACAACAGTAGCGCAGTCTCAATCAATGGATGGGAATCAGAAAGCTTTCCTATTAAATCTGGAGTCAGGCAGGGCTGCCTCTGTCCTGTTTGTGTGTTGCATAGAACCCTTTGCTGAATCCATCAGGAAGGATCTGGGCATAAGAGGAGTGACAATCCCAGGCAGTGGAGGCACTCAGGTCAAAGCCTCCCTGTACATGGATGATGTCACCATCTTCTGCTTGGATCCACTGTCAGTGCACAGACTTGATCCACATCTGTGACCAGTTCGAACTGGCCTCGGGAGCCAAGGTAAATCTTTAGAAGCGCGAGGCCATGTTCTTTGGGAACTGGGCTGACTGATCCTTTGTCCCCTTCACCGTCAGGGCTGACGGCCTGAAGGTGCTGGGGATGTGGTTCGGAGGGACCGGGGCATGCGTTCTGTCGAGGTTCATCCCAAGCAGTTCTGTGACACAGGACTCTGTGCTCTATGGGCTGTTCCCAGGGACACACACCGTGACAAACATCAACTGCAGCTGGAGGATCATCAGCTCGGTGAAAGCCGCTCTTTGGTCTGCCCAAAACCTGTTGGTCTTCCAGCACAAAGAGTTGTCCCCAACCGAGTGTTGCAGACTGGCACATTCCAAGGTCCCAGACTACGGCTAAGGGACGCACTAAAACATGGGGTAGCTGCCGCAAAGGCGCAATGGGGAAAGGTCACGATCTAAGACCTTTCTGCTATAGTGCACCAAGGGGCTGGGAATTGCTTAGACCCCTCGGGCTGTACAGCTCACAATGAATGTATGTATTGAATACTAATTGTATTATAATTGTATTGAAGTACCTCAGAGTGCAACATGATGTACGTTGATAACTCCAATACCATTGTCTGATTGTCTGTAATGACCATATTGAAATAATTGTAATATTCATTGATTGTATTGAAGCACCTCGTGATCCATGTGTTAAAGTTGAATCTGATTGTTCTGCTTGTTATGGCGATTTTGAAATGTTTTGTAATGTTCTTCCAGATATTTTATGAATAAAGTATATTTTTCAAAAAAAAAATCTTGCTGGAGGCAAATTGTTTAGCAGGCACACAGCAAGAAGGAAGAAACAGGACAGCCTCATTAGTTGTCCCTGCAGAGAAAACCAAGTTATCTCTCCTTCTGGGAACAAACCAGCAAGTGTCTCCAACAGATTGTGAATCTGCCAAAGTCAACACTATCGAAACCATTAACTTAATGGGTGCAACGTACCATGGTCTACACCTTACGGACAAACCAAGGACTGATTTGTATATTATTTTAACTTTTATTTGGGCTCTTACTTTTCTTATTTCTGGTGTGTGTGTGTGTCATCTTTTCTTAATTTTTCTTGGGTTTTTTTAGTAACTAATAACTTACTCTTTCTTTGGCTTAAAAAACCTGGTTCAATTGGCTCCTTAATAATAAAAAAATACATTTGGATTGGGAAAAGGTATCCACGGAGAAAGAATCTTAAACAAACCTTTGATGCAACCAACCAAGGGGTTTGAATAAAAAGGGGAACCAGCTCATTCTCCCTCACCCAGCTGTAAGAATTTACAAAACAATTCAACTCTGTAGCTAATATAACTTTACCATTCTCTGGGGCCAACCCACTGTCATACAATTGTGCTATACACTGTGAATTAATAGCCTATCCACAGGTTCCATATTATAACATAGCCAATGGTAAAGGCTGAGTTGTTAAAATCCCAGAGGGAGACTTAAAACAACTGTCATAATTCATTTTGCAATTTGTATGTTTTGAAATTCAGGCTTTGAATTCAGTAACAATAAGACCACCAAATCTTAAGAGGATTTTGATAAAATTAAATTAAGCATTTATTAATTTAACAACAACTTAAACACACGCATGACTACAAATTCTTACTAAACAAATCCCCAAATTAACCACTCCCAGTTAAACCTATGCCAAGGCAACAGTAACCCATAGATTTTAAAAGACCCCAGGCAAAGCACATTTGTCCTTACAAATTCAAAATGAGGTTCCTTACAAATGGCTTCCTTGCAGACAAACGTGGAGGCGTATACGCTAGTTAGGCCTTCAATGCCTCTGTCTTACACACACAAACTCCTTTCTGTTTTTACCTAGCTTTTCTTTAAAATGTAAATTTCCCATTGTAGTACTAGGTTTTTAATTTTACCTCTTCTAACAATTGATTCCACCAATTTTATTAGCAATCTGAAAAAAATAAACACATTGCTTGGCCTCATCTAGCTAGGTGCAAGATTTTACCCACAGTCTTGAATAGTTTACTCAACAAATGACACCTATGTTTCTAAACTTCCCCGTGTTTAATTACCATTTCAAACCTACTTCTTGCTATACATCAAAACATCTGGACCAGCTGCTTTAATCCACACACATACACATAGACACAGACACCACTAAACCCTATTTTAAAAAATAATTTCCAAAAACGTTATAGACATTAATCTCTTCATGACATTCCATATGATGTTTCTTTACTTTTGTACTAAATAAATGTGTAAATAGTATTTTACTAAAAAAACTAATTGTTGTTTGAGGTATGTGATAAACAGGTGACTTAAGTGGAAAAATCACAAAATCACAGAATCACAGAATTATAGTGCAGAAGAGGCTCTTTGGCCTTCGTCCCATCATCTGCATCGATACGTGAGAAACACCTGGTGTACCTATCTAATCCCATTTACCAGCACTTAGCCCATAGTCTTGAATGTGCCAATGATGTGCCAAGTGCTCATCCAGGTACTTTTTAAAGGATATGAGGCAACCCGCCTCCACTACCCTCCCAGGCAGTACATTCCAGACCGTCCCCACCCTCTGGGTAAAAGAGTTTTTCCTCACATCCCCTCTAAACCTCCTGCCCCTCACGTTGACCTATGCCCCCTTGTGACTGACCCTTCAACTAAGGGGAACAGCTGCTCCCTATCCACCCTGTCCATGCCCCTCATAATCTTGTACACCTCGATCAGGTCGCCCCTCAGTCTTCTCTGCTCCAATGAAAACAACCCAAGTCTATCCAACCTCTCTTCATAACTTAAAAGTTTCATCCCAGGCAACATCCTGGTGAATCTCCTCTGCACCCCCTCCAGTGCAATCACATCCTTCCTATAATGTGGCGACCAGAACTGCACACAGTACTCCAGCTGTGGCCTCACTAAGGTTCTATACAACTCCAACATGACCTCCCTACTTTTGTAATCTATGCCTCAATTCATAAAGGCAAGTGTCCCATATGCCTTTTTCACCACCTCATTAACATGCCCCTCCGCCTTCAGAGATCTATGGACACACACGCCAAGGTCCCTTTCTTCCTCAGAACTTGCTAGTGTCATGCCGTTCATTGAATACTTCCTTGTCAAATTACTCCTTCCAAAGTGTATCACCTCACAATTTTCAGGGTTAAATTCCATCTGCCACTTATCTGCCCATTTGACCATCCCGTCTATATCTTCCTGTAGCCCAAGACACTCAACCTCACTGTTAACCACCCAGCCAATCTTTGTGTCATCCACAAACTTACTAATGCTAACTCCCACATAGTCATATGTCATTTATATAAATGACAAATAATAGGGGACCCAGCACAGATCCCTGTGGTACGCCACTGGACACAGGCTTCCAGTCACTAAAGCATCCTTCTGTCATCACCCTCTGCCTCCTACAACTAAGCCAATTTTGAATCCACCTTATCAAACTACCCTGTATCCCATGTGCCTTTGCCTTCTTTATCAGTCTTCCATGTGGGACCTTGTCAAAGACTTTGCTGAAATCTATATAAACTACATCAGATGCACTACCCTCATCTACACACCTGGTCACCTCCTCCAAAAATTCAATCAAATTTGTTAGGCATGACCTCCCTCTGACAAAGCCATGCTGACTATCCCTCATCAAACCTTGCCTCTCCAAGTGGAGATAGATACTCTCCTTCAGAAATTTCTCTGGCTTATCTCTACAACCCTTCTTAAATAGCGAAACCTCATTAGCTGTTCTCCAGTCCTCTGGCACCTCCACCGTGGCCAGAGAGGAATTAAAAATTTGGGTCAGAGCCCCTGCAATCGCCTCCCTTGCCTCCCTCAGCAGTCTGGGACACAAATCATCCGGACCTGGAGATTTGTCCACTATTAAGCCTGCCAACACCTCCAATACCTTGTCACTCCCTATATCAATTTGCTTAAGAACCTCACAGTCTCTCTCTCCCCGAGTTTGATGCTTTCATCCTCATTCTCTTGGTTGAAGACGGACGTGGAGTATTCATTCAACACTCTAGCAATGTCCTCTGGCTTCACCATAGATTGCCCCCTTGGTCCCTTATGGGCCCTATTCTTTCCCTGGTTATCCTCTTCCCATTGATATACTTATAAAATATCTTGGGATTTTCCCTACTTTTACCAGCCAGAGCTTTCTCATATCCCATCTTTGGTCTCCTTATTGCTTTCTCAAGCTCCACCCTGCACTTTCTGTACCCCAATAGTAAAATAATAAAACTCCAAAAATGTAATTACTAAATAAGAAACCCCAAGAGCAAAGAAAAAAGTGACAGCAAAATCCCAACAGAAATCATTTCTAGAAGCACTTAAGTAATAGGATTGGTTTTCTATAAAGACCCTTCATGGTAAAAGCCCTTTATGCTGTTTCTCTGGGATTTCAATTGATTTTTCTGACAATGTTACAATGTGTGATCAGGAATCCTCAACCCCAGAGAAATTATAGCCCCACAGTGTGGCCACATTCTGCTAAATTTTAAACGGATGGCACAGGGTGGGGTGAACCTAGGATGGAACAGAGATATGTAAAACCTTTCCTTAAGCAATCTGAGTGACAAATAGGGATTTCATTCCCAGACTTTGCAAGAGTGGTAAAACAGGCGATTAATGAGTCATCACTCCCAGATTTTAGTTTCTTACATTTATTTTGACGATGCCCAAGATACTCAAGTCATCAACAGAGCATATAGTCAGAATTGTGCCTACTGAGGGCATAATAAAAATTTAGAATGCTATTTATATGTTGGTTTAAATTCAAAAGAGAATTTTGAGGAGTGTGCAGTATTTAATTTTGTGGTATCAAACCTTAAAAGTGACACCCCACTCTCAGCCCCTCTCCAACACCAAGTCCCCCGCACCCCCTAACCACCCTGCCTATACCCCACCAACCTCCCAGACACCTCAACCTCGCTGAACCCTTCCAATCTCCCACACACCTCCATCCAACCTCCTGCCCACTGCCCCAAATTCCCCTCCACCCCAAACTCCCCTAAATACATCCCCAACCTCCCCCACCACAAAAGCTGTGACCGACCCTCCAACACCCCCCAATCTCCCCCATTACCCACCTTCTAACCATCCCCACCACCTCAATAACCTCTCCCCCACACCCCTGCCCACATATAAACACACGCGCACTCACACACACACCACACACACACGCACACACACATACACACACACACGTGCACACACACACGCATGGACACATGCACGCACACACACACACGCACACACACACCCACATATGCACACACATACGCGCACACACACACACACACATATACGCACACACATACACATGCACACATGCGCGCACGCACACACATGCACACACACACATGCACACACACACACATGCGTACTCACACACACATGCGTACTCACACACACATATGCACACACACACATATGCACACACACACACACACTAGTAATTGTTTCTAAAATTGCAGGGATTTCATTTGCCATTTTTGAACAGAGAACATTGTGAATTCTTGACCTCTTGAACTTGAACTTGCACTTTTGACCTTTGTTGTGCTACTGCTGCCGCTGACCCTCAGACAGTTTTGTGGTTTTCTGACCGGCTTTTCAAAAAAAAATCCAAATCCCGAATTTGTTCGAAGGTCGGAAGCAGCCACACAGCAACTGGTGAAACTGACCTGACACTGACAGATTGGCTGTAAAAAAAACGGAACATGTAGCCTGACACTTCCAAATTTTTTAAGCCAGCCTTTCAGTCTGAAGCGCGGGCTGGACGACTTGAGAACTCTGTTTAAAGCCCAGAGCCCAGCACTCCCACCACCCAGCCACACCCCTCCATCCCAACTCCTAGGCCTCAGTGATTAGCATCATCTGCACCACACACCCCAACACCCACTCTCTTGGGCCGTGAAAACCACCACTATTCCACCCCAGAAAATTAATTAACCATGCAGGTTGCCAGAAAAGTGCCATTTATTAGCTTCCCACACCTACAGGGGTGGGGAGGGGGAAGACAATTCTAGCGAAGCCTTTATAAACAGTCTTGGATTTGGCAACAGCAACAAGGTTTACAGGTGCAACGGTGGGGGTACCAGGTCAAGGAGATAAAAGCAAAATACTGTGGATGCTGGAAATCTGAAACAAAAACAAAAATTGCTTGAAAAACTCAGCAGGTCTGACAGTATATATGGAGAGAAAGACAGAGTTAACATTTTGAGTCCGTATGACTTCTTCAGAGCTAAAGAGAAGTAGAAATGTGGTGAAATATATTCTGTTTAAGTGGGTGGGTGGTGGGGGGACAGGTGAAGCTGGATAGAAGGCCAAGGGAGGTGAAGGCGAAGGAGAGATTGCAAAAGATGTCATAAACAAAACTTCGAAGGGGTGTTGATAATGGTGATACTGGCTAAAGGAGGCACTAATGGTGACATTAATAGTAGGAAGCAGGATGAGCAAGTGACAGATGGCCCTAGTGGGGGTGGGGTGGGGGGAGGGGATGGTGTGGGAGAAAAGATCAAAATAGGCTAAAAGGTGGGGATAAAATATTGAATGGAAATAAATTGTAAAAATAATAATAGAAATAGGTGGGGGGGGTGGAATTATATATACATATATAAATTTTATTGAAAAAAAGGGGATCAAAAAGGGGTGAGGATGGAGGAGAGAGTTCATGGTCTGAAGTTGTTGAACTCAATGTTAAGTCCGGAAGGCTGTAAAGTGCCTAGTCGGAAGATGAGGTGCTGTTCCTCCAGTTTGTGTTGAGCTTCACTGGAACATTGCAGCAGGCCAAGGATGGACATGAGGGCAAGGAGTGGTCACCTGATGGGCACAAAGGAGGATACAACAGAAACAAGTGGCACCTCCTTCGCCTCAAGAACTGCCATGGTGTCCAAAACTGCTCAAGGACAAGGATAACTCAAGTTAGTCATTATCAACACATATCCTCTACCCCTGATAAGGCGTTCACTCACCTGCTGACCCCTCATACTCTTTAGCTCAGCACCTGAGTTTTAGGACAATCTCTCTGATGAGCTCAATCACAATACATCCTTGACAGCCACTCTCATGGCTCATTTTGTCCACCACAGGGGTCATTTCTAGACTGCAAGGAGATTTTATATGAAGGTCAATGTGCCTCCAATTCACATTATCATGAGATGCAACCAGTCATACGAGGGAAACTGCCCATGCCATTCACAGGTCTGTAATGTGGTTTATTCTCCCTCCAAGGAAAGGTTGGCCAGTGGCCAGAACCAGTAAACTATGACTGAGGGAAAAGACAATGGCTGGAATCATCCGGCCCCATTGGCGGTGGGCGTATTAGCTGTGACGGCAGACAATAGGGCAAGAAGGCCAAAAATCGGTTTCAGCGCCTGTGTGAAAGCACAGCGGGCTCATCCAATGGTTCCTGCCATGGCAGAACGTCAATCGCGCTGGAGACTGGCATGAACCCAATTTGCATTCGGCTAATGGGAAGTAAAGTGAGGCCCAACTGGAGACACCCGGTCCCCACAAACCCCACCGCCCCGCCCCCCCCCCCCCCCACCCAACCCCCACCCCCACCCCCCCAAGACCAGGTTTATCGTTATGTCAGTGGAAAAACACACCGGCCCAAAACAGGTCTGGACAAGTGTCACACTTACCATTAGGGCCTTGCTCAGATCGCAGACATCCATGGGGGCTGCCGGAGCCCTACAGCCACCAGACCCTGGAGGAACACGTGCATCGCATGCTGGATGGATTCTCATGCACATGGCTCCGTGATGGAACAGATAATGGAAGTCGGGAGGTCTCCGTCGATGTCTCGGGCCTGCTTCAAAACATCACGGTCTTCACCATGGGCTGCCATGGATGATCAATGAGGGGGGGAAAGGAAGGCGCAGCTGTGAGTGGGAGAGGAAGGTACACCAGGAATAGAGTGAGATTGCAAGGGAGAGGACGAAGTTGTCGGGGGGTGGTGTGGTTGGGAGGGGGAACAAAGGTGTCGGGAGGTGAGGTTAGGTGGGGGAGGAGGGAGTACAGGGGGAGTAGTTTGTAACGGGGGAGAATGCAGTAAATGGGGATGTAGGTGTAAGGTGGGAGGAAGTTCAGAGGGGAAAAGGAGTTCATAAAGTGTCCAGATGGAGGAGGCAGTTCAGAGGGGGTTGGTGTCTGGGGGAGAGGAGGAAGTTTGGAACAGGGGAGAGGTGTTCAGGGGGAGGAGGCAGTTCAGAGGGGGGAGGTGTCCAGGAGGAGGAAGGAGGGAGTAAGAGTGGAGGAGAGAGTAAGGGAGGGATGTCCAGGTGAATGTTCAAGGGAGGGGTCTGTGGAATCAATGAGAGCGAACTGAGAGTGGGCATGGTAGGAGGGGATGGTGAATTTGAGAGGGAGGCTGTAGTGTGGGAGGTGGAGGGTACGTCAGTAGCGGTAGAAGGGATGGTGATGGTGGTTGGTGAGGACTAGGAGGCAGACACAGATCCTGGGGTGGGAAGGAGGAGGTTGGGGAGGTCAGTGTGGATGGAGATGGGATTCTCATGAAGGTAGGGAGTGTACACATTCACCTGGTCATCCTGGAAAGACAAGGGTTCGGGGTGGTAGGTGACGTTGGGAAGGTGGAATGTCATGCTGGGGGGTTCGACAATGATGTGGGAAAGGACAAGGGTGACTGGGAGAAGAGAAATGACAGGGGAACTAACAGTATACTTCATCACTACAACGGTTGTCGAAATCGAAAGTGAGCAGAGCCTCATGTTGGATGGGCACAGGTGCTGCATGACAGTGTGATCAGTGGGTGGGCGGAGATGCAGGTCAGCCCAGATAGACAACTGAAAGAGAATCCCAGCAGGCAGCATTGAAAATGCTTGGGACATTGAGATGAGTGTGATGGATGAAGTGTGCATGGGAGAATGCTTGCACGAGGCTCTGGAAGGCCCTGCCACACACAGACTTCTCCCTTCAGAATCATTTGTGGTCCGACTGCATGCAGCTGAACTGCTAGTGAGGCGGCGGGTGGGGGGGGGGGGGGGGTGGGGGGGGGGTGGGGGGGGGGGGGGGGGGGTTGGAGGATGCAATAGGAGGACCCCCAAAGCCTGTCAATGAAGCTGAAAAACACCACTCTTCAGTGAAAGTGAATATATTTTCAGGTTATAAAGTGACAAAATATGTTTCACCCATGTAACCACTGATCAGAATTTCTTAACTTTTCTAGGCCTATCATTTCTTCTAGCTGCTTCCCTGACATCCGTAGCAGGGGTGGAGACAGCCTGTGCAATGTTTGGCTCTGTTGCTTCTGATGACTTTGGTGTGCGTCCTCTGGAGAGCCAAGGCCTTGGCGGCCCCGGCTTGCTTTGGCTGTCCTCCTGTGGGCCAGCTGCTCCCTCTGTGGTGACAGAGGATGAGGTTGAATGGGTCACAGGCAAAGGGGACTTGGATGAAGCAGGCAGCCTCTGACATTCCTGAGTGGATGACTCAGGAGTGTCCAGCTGCCGCTTCTCCTCCCTTTGGATGCCTGAGGTGCCTGCCCTGACTCCTTGAGGGGAAGGAGCACCTGGAGGGATGTCAAGGTGCTCCATTTCCCTCTTGCGTTGCCAATGCAGGAACTCACCAATGACTACCATGATGGGCTGCAGGTCTGTGCTCATTGCCACGTTCTGCTGGACCATGGTCTCCATTGTGTCTGCCATCCTTCCAATGGAGACCTCTATGCACGCACAAATGGGCACTACTTCATCTCAAGCAGGCAGATGCACTCCTCCAATTCGTGTGCCACTCTGCTGAGGGTTTTCAACAGCTCTGCACGACGTACCCCTGGCTTCTGCTGACTCTCCATGATGAGTTGGAAGGCCAAATCCAGAGGCTCATCCTGTGACTCGGGCCTCATAGATGCCTCTTCCCCAGCAGTCCTCAGAATGCCGGGGAGCTCGGCTGAACCTGCCTCCACCTCTTGATGACACATGCCTGTGTGTTGACCGTCAGATTGTGAACCCAAGCCTGCTCTAGATCTATGTCCCACTGAGGTGTGTATCTCTGCGCTGGTGGAGGGTGTGGGTAAGCGCTGTGATGGGTCTCTTCAATGGTGGAAGTGTCCTCTTGGCTGGAGGTGAGGATGTGGATGGAGCTAAGTGACTGGCTGGCTGAAGGCGTCGGTCGCTTGACAGACCTCCCTGTGAACTAAAGTAGAGATCATTAGTGCACAGCAGAGTCAAAAACAGGAGAGAGAACACTCACAGCTGGGTTGAATGAGGGATGATGTGGTGCAGGACCCTCAAGTGGGGTGTTTGCTGCTGATTGCAACATCGCCTCAGGTACAGTCTGCTTCCACACCGGTCAGTGTGCTGGCACACTCCTCAAAGTGAGTGTGGAGCCTAATGTGGGACCACCCCCTGCTGTTGTGAGCCAGCTTCTCCTGCATGAAAACAGATGGGGAGAGTGTGAGCATGACACAGGGCACTGCGTGGATGTTTGTGCGGTGAGCGGAACCATGGATGGGGTAAGGACACGAGCTCCAAAAGGTATGAGCCTGATGGAGATGTGAGGATGTGTGAAAGTTAGTGGTGTTGTCCCTTGAGATGTGAGTTCCCTGTAGATGTGTGATGGCTTTGGGAGTGAGAGAGCTGAGAGTGATGTGGTGGCTGACTTACCCTGGCAGAACAGGTAAGAGCATTCATCCTCTTCCTGCACTGGATGGCTGACCTCCTCTGCTCCGGTGGCACTGACCGCCATTGCCAACTTCTCCTGGGCTGGATTTGTGAACCCAGTGGACCTCCTGTGGCCAGAGCAGAGATAGAAGACATCGCAGCAGGCTTCCACGGCATCCAGCAGGCACCCTAGAGAGGTGTCACTAAATTTGGGGGCTGCCACCTTCTTTGCTTCTGGGCCACATGTTGTCTTGAGCAGTCCTGGTCTGAAAACATGAAGCAGGCTGTGCTCTATTGCACTTTAAATATGGCGCCCAGAGTGAGGAAGCGCTGATGTCATGGCATGGCAGGCAAATTTGAGCCTGCCTGCCAGCGATCCAGAATGTTTCCCATGAATGCATTAATAATGAGGCAGGACGCGCCGGGAAAGGGGCGATGCAAAGCTAAAACCTGCCATTGCAACCAGCGGGTAAAATGACTTTTTACACGTCCGCTGCCGCACTCAGTACAAGTCTGGAATGATTCTGCCCCTTGTGTCCGCAGGAATAGAAACCTCTCCACTTTCTGGGCACAAATGCACAGGACAGGTTGTAAGAAAGGACAAGTTTGGAAGTGAGCTGGCAGAAAAATATTTGTGAAGACAAGGCAAAGTTCATCAGCTCTTTCAGCTTCATGTGCCTTTTCAAAATATTAAACTATAATTAGTCCTTCAAAGAATAATGACATTGCAAAAGTTTGCAACATATTAGCTCCATTATTGACAGAAAAATTGCAGCGTGATTCAGAGAAGTGCTCGTTTATCACACTTAGTGTGGGTGCATCAAACAAACAAGGTCAAAAAGAAGGAAGTTATGTTAAACTTGTATAGAACACTAGTTCAGCATCAACTGGAGTGTTGCATCTCATTCTGGGCACCAAGCTTTAGGAAAAATGTGAAGGTATTAGAGAGAGTACAGAAAAGATTCACAAGCATGTTCCCACGGATGAGGAACTTGTAGTAACCTGAGATGTAGCATACCTTTAAGGCAAGTGTTGTAATGTAAGGTCACATGATCTTAATGTCCAATAGCAGGGTAGCGCAGGCTACCTTTATGTGGGGGAGTCTTGAGTTAGTCACCGATGAGTGAAGACAGAGTTTTATGTTGTGAGCATACAAATATAGTTGTTGAGTTAGTTTGTAAATAAACAGCATGTGTTTTTTCTAACAACAACCTCTTGATGTCCTTTGTTTCTGTACCACATTGGTCACTCTGAATCAAGTGTGCAGCCCTTTAACCCCAGATCCTTTAGCCCCAATGAACCAAAGGGCACTGGATCCAACAGAACTTCAGTTATGTTATTAGATCAGAGAAGTTCAGACTGCTTTCCGTTAAGAGAAGGCTGAGAGAAGATTTGATAGAGCTATTCAAAATCATGAGGGATCTGGACAGAGTATATAGGGAAAAACATGTTCCCATTGGTACAAGGATCAAGAAAAAGAGGGCACAGGTTTAAACTAATTCACAAAAAAAGCAACAGAGACATGAGGAAAAACTTTATCATGCGGCGAGTGGTTAGGATCGGCAATGCATTGACTGAGCGTGCTGCATGCAGGTTCAATCGAGACATTCAAGTGAGAATTGGATTTTTCTCTGAAGAGGAAGAACATGCAGGGCTACATGGAGAAGGCAGGCAATTGCCACTAGATAAATTGCTCCTACGGCGAGCCAGCATGGACACAATGGGCTGAATGACCTCCTTCTGTGCTGTAACTATTCTGTGATTCTGTGAAAAGCTATTCCCTGGTCTTCTGTGCTATTTTCTTCCAATTAGTGGGGTAAACACAAAAACTATTGAGTTTCTTCCTCTACCATGTGAAACCTCTGATGTGCAGTGCGGATTTCTACGACAATTGATTGAGAAACATTCTCTGTGAAAAGCTTGTTGGGCTTTGTGCAGGAAACACCAATACAAATTTTGGTGATACTAATTGCATGGGGAGAAACAGCGTATGGTGAAAACCGCAAATCAAACTAGTGATATGATGTGGCAGATGATTTGTGCCAGGTGGATCAGATCCACGAGGGAAATATGATCCCACTATGACAACGGTTTTGTAATTTGTATTTATTTTGAGGTCCTTGCATTGAATTCAACAGTATAAAGTCCACTGAGACGTTTAGAGAGTTTTTAAGAAAAACAAAATTAAAATATTTATTAACAAAAGAAAAAACGTCAAACACATACATAAGATTCCAGTTACTTAATACTACAGTAAAGACTAAAATTCCTACCTAACCTGAGTCCCAAATACACCCCCCACCCACACACACACACACACACACACACACACACACACACAAAACACACCCCCCCCCCCCCCCCCACCCCCCCACCCCTCCCGCTTTATAGGGCAACAGTCCCATAATAGATTTTAAAGTTACAAAAACAGGCCAGCACAATTATCACCTTTAAGGGCTGCATGCAACAGACCCATGCAGGCGTGCTGGAGGTGTTTCTGAAGATTTTTTGGCAGCTTCTGCTGGATGTATACAGGGTCTCTTTCCACAAAGCTTTTCATTCTCCTTTATATACATTTTTCTCTCTTTAATTTATAACTTCCATTGTCCACTGCATCTTTGAAAATGTACCTTCCCATGATATAAAATGTTTCATGGTGCTGATATTTCAGTAACCTTTGGGAAAAATAAACACTCTGCTTGGCCTTACCTTGTTAGATGTGAACATCCTACTATCTCTTTGAAATTCAAACTGTCCAGATTTATCTAGAAATGGAAATTCTCCTCTTACCTTACATTCTAAGACTTCAGCCTTCAGTTTACGTATTTAGCATTTCAAACCCCTCTCTATCTCTTTTAATACTTCCAAAACCTCCAGTCCAGCTGTCTCCAGTTTAATTAAACCCCACACAGAAACTCTCCAAGCACCATTATTAACCTACTTTTACAATAAATCACAATATTATGATGAAAATTATTATACCTTCGTAACACTGGAGAAAGAGATCTTTGGTATTGGTTGCAGTGCATTACCGACTGCAAACAGCAGCTGACTGTCTTCCAATTGACTTGGAGTCTTTTGCCATGAAAGTTTATAAATATTTACAGATTTGCACTGTTTGTGTCAGAAACCTAAAAGACTTCTGCTGATTTGTCAACCTCGGGTGTTCTAAATTGCCAGAGCACAGCAAAACACAATTCCTTTCTCTTTCACCAGCGCTAGGCAGAATTTTGTTGATTTTTCTTGGGCCCAAGGCATATTTCCTCTCTCAATTCAAAGGGCCAACATTGTTGAAGAAAGTTTTCAATAAGCCTTGCACGAAATTGTGGTTTGATTCTTTGGCCACTAAGCAAATAGCCGCCTTTCAGAAGAGGATAGAGGCACGTGGGAAAAATGACTCCTCGGTGACAGGAGTTTCACTGCATATTCTTACCCTTAAAAATAATTTTGCAGAAAGGCTCAGAGAAAGATTTGTCACACCCTGTTGGAGACTTTGGTTGAGGGTCGGAAATTAAGGAAGAATAATTTTACAATGCAGTGAAGAATTCTTCTCAATGGATAGAATTTTACCCCCCTTTGGGGTGGTTGTGCGAGGGTGTGTGCAGATGGGCGCATGCCTGTGAAAGAGCGCAGAAATCTCCCTGAGGCACAGAGGTGCCTCAGGGAGATTAGTTTCATGTATGAAATATTGATTAAAGGTAAACAAAAATTTTAAGGACATGTCTCCTCATGTGAAACTGTCATGGTTCATGTCCATTAATTTTATTAAAAACTTTTAAAACACTTTAAAAACATTCCTGGAATGTCATCCCTCCCGTGGATGAGGTTCCATGAAAAATGCAAAGGCTGCTTGGGCTCTTCACCTGCCCACCAACCTTAAGGGTGGATGGACAGCTCAGTTTATTAGTCTAATTGATATCTAAGTGTCCCTAATAGGCCTTTGACTGAAAAACTAAAAGACACGCAGTGACATCGGGACGCACGCCCGTTATTTTACCGCGCGTTATTTTACACCTCAGTGAGTGGACATTCTGCCCAATGTCTCTGAATTAATTAGAGCACCAGAAACCTGCCTTTTAGTGCACAGAAAAGCTTGAGTGAGCCCTATTGATCAGAAGCAATGTAATGTGGGATAATATACAAAGCAGCCTTGCTATATGCCACACAAGAATTCCCACCCTAAGTCTGATAGACGAGAGTCACAGGAATGTTCAACATTGCCTTCGGCCAGCACGATGGCTCTTTTCTTGAAGTCACTGAAGACATTGAGTTCCGGTAAACCACCCCCAGTCTGGGACCTCTCTCTTTCATTGTGCACAATCTTGTCCTTCATTAAGACCAATCCCCGCCGGAGAAGCAGGCCCCACCGCCATTTTAAGTGGGCGGGCCAATTAAGGCAGGCGGGGGGCGATTCCCCAAAAGCAAGATTGCGCTCTTTCACACATGCGCATGCTAAGTGCAGCCTCAGGGAGATCGCTGACAGTTTTAAAAATAGTAAAAATAGAAAAAAAAATTTCTTAACATGTCCTCCTCATGTGACAATGTCACATGAGATGGAATATGTTCATAATTTACATAATAACTTTATTAAAATGTTTAGAACCCTGCATGAAACCTCATCCTGCTGGATAGGTTTCATGTTTTCTCTATTTGCCGCCGGGGCTCCTGGCCTGCCCACCAAACTTAAGGTTGGACGGGCAGGTCCTTTAATTGTTTAATTTATCCTGTCAATGATCTCAATTGGCCATTGACAGGTCGGCGGACACACAGCTGATTCTGCTGAGCCCCCACATTCCTGAAAATTTAAATGGGGCGGGATGACGTCGGGGGTTCTGCCCAACATCATCCCGCGTCATTTTATGCGTCGGCGAGCAGGCCCCGCCCCCTGCTTGCCAAGGGCAAAATTCTGGCTTGTGAGTTGAGAATGATTAGATGGTTGACTTACCCTGGCAGAACAGAGGACATCATTCAAACTCTTTCTTCACTGAATGACCGACCTCTTCTAGGCAGCCTTTACACTGACCACCCCTGCCACTGCCTCACAAGCTAGATTGATGATGTTGCTGCTCCTCCTGCAGCCAGAGTGGGGGTAGAGGAGATCACGGTGGGCCTCCACAGGGTCTAGCAGGTGCTCAAGTGAGGCATCGCTAAAACAGGGGGCAGCACTCTTCTGAGGTTTTGGGGCCACCTCTTCAATGGAGCTGTCCTGGGCTGCAAGCATTGAGAACTGTTTATATGTGGCACCCAGAGTGAGGAAGCAGTGAGGTCATGTCAGGGTGGGCGAACCAGAGGCTGCCCAGCGGGTTTCAAGTGGATACATAATTAATGAGACAGGATGGGGCGATACTGCTCGAAAACCCACCATTGTGGCCAGCAGGAAAAGCACCAACTTCCAAGTCCACAACCGCACTTAGTGCAACTCAGGAAAAATTCCACCCATAGAAATACGAGTCAGCCATTTAACCCCTTATGCCTGCTCTGCCATTCAAATAGATCGTGGTTAATTAGTATCTTAACTTAGTTGTGATGACTGGTCTATGATAAGTACAAACATCACATCAGGTATAACTCCAGATACTGGCCAAATGTGCCCTAGTGTAAAGGGCAGCTGCTGTTTGTTCCTCTCTGTCATTTAGGTTTTGCATGTATATCTGGATCAATGCTGCGATAAGCTTTGGAACTGAGCTGCCAAACTTAACTTCAGTGGAAAGGTTATTGGTGAGTAGGTGTCCCTTAATGACACTACTGATTAATCATTCCATCATTTCACAGATTGGGCAGAAATTGATATGTTGATAATTGGCTGGGTTGGATTTATTCTGTTTTTTGTAAGATAAACCTGAGTAATCTTCCATATTATCAGGTGGACGACAGGATTATTGCTGTACTGGAACATTTTGGCCTCAGCTCTTGGACTCGCGCTCTGAGCTGTAGCATTGGTTGAAGTTGGGGATGCTCATAGAACCTCCTCCATCAATTAGTTGCTTGAGTTTTCATAAGGTGGCACAGTGAGTAAAGCAGATGGGAGCAGAAAGTTGGAAAAGGACATTGATAAATTAACAATGGGCAGAATCTTGCCCTTGTTGTGCGGGCTCGGTGAGGGCAGCCGGGGGCAGTTGGGAAGCCAACCGCCACCCACGATTGGGGCTGGAAGGCAATTTCATGCTGACAGGCCAATTAAGGCCCGCCCAGCGTGAAACGTGAGCAGCAGCGCTGCCTGTGTTGTCGGGGGTGGGGGCGGTGATTGGAAGGAGGGTGAGCGGGCTGAGTCCAAACTTCGCTCTTGCGCGTGTGTGGATACTTCATAATCTCCCTAAGGCACAGAGACACCTCAGGAAGTTGAAGAGATTTTTTGTATTAAACAAATTAAAAATGTTATAAAACATGTCCCCTCATTTGACTCTGTGACATGAGGAGGGACATGTATTAATTAAGTTTTAAAAGTTTAATTTTATTTTTATTTGCTTTTGGAAACCTCATCCCACCCATGGATGAGGTTTCCTAACAAGTACAAAGGCCGATTGGCCTTTTCGCCTGTCCGCCAACCATAAGCGGACGGGCAGCGAAAAATGTAACTTAATTGATAATTTAGTGGCCTTAACGGGCCTTTCGCTTGTCGGCAGACGCACTGTTGATTCCCTCGTGCGCGTGCCAGACCGAACTATCGTGTAACTGCTTGTTTACGTCAGGATGCTGGCCTGACATCAACGCACATCATTTCATCCTCAAGTGGGTTAGGTGCGCGCCCACCCACTGAGGTGAAAATTCTGCCCAATAAGTTAAATTAACTTAAGTTAAGTGGACAAAACTGTGTTATATAGAGTTCAGTATAGGGAACTGTGAGCCCATCCAGTTTGAACCCAAGAAAGATTGACCAGAGCATTTTCTAAATATTGAGAAGTTAGGAACTGTGAAGGAGCAGAGCAATTTAGGAAATGGAAATCACTAAACCCTAGTGGACAGATACAAAACTTAGTCAAAGAGGCTAATGGAATGCTAGCCTTTATGTCAAGAAGGATGAAATACAAAGGAATATAATTTATGTTACAATTATACAAATGTCTGGTTTGGCCCCAGAATAGGCACCAACTCACCTACTCACTTCCGTTCCTACAATAGATAATAGCAAACAGACAAAGCTGTCAGTAGCCAGCTGTGAACTAATGTCATTGATTTGTATATAAACATCACATTGCTGTTGACAGTGTAACACCCAATTGTGTACCTTACTTGATGTCTAGAGTGATTGCCTCAGGTAGAAAACACTAAGATTGGAAATGAATAAATTCCTCAGCTTACTTTGATTAGTGACTTGTGGCAGCATCTGTCTCTGGTGACATGACATGTCATCAGTGGGGTTATCAGATCCAGGGTGTTGGTGAATAATCATGAGGCTGGATTTTCAGCAACCAGCCCAGCTCCTAGAGAAAGTTTAGACTATGGATTAGAAAATATAAACTTGTGCTAGATAATCGATGTAAATTTTTGACTCTAACATACAGGTGGTGTCACAGCACAGCCCTTATAATAATGCTTCAAATTCAATCTGACTAACATCTGAATGATTGAATGACCAACATAAGTAATAGTCTAGGTGTACCCAAGATCAATTTTTTTCACAAGAGTGGCTCCTATGGCCACAATCTGATATCAGTTAAGATCTTTGTCAACCTTAATATTAAAATAATTTATGGTCCACGGTGACACACAATCTGTCCCTTGAAGCACTCATAGGAAAAGCAGCTACCACCTTTGGCCAACTCACAAAACACTCATGGAATAACATCAAGCTGACCCTTAGGGTCAAGCTGATGGTTTGTGAGGACGTGTGTTCTCAGCACCTTTCTGCATAGCTATGGAACAAGGATCACTTACAGCTATCAAGCAAAGAAGCTCAACAATTACTATCTTTGTTGTCTGTGCTGCATTATGTGTATATCCTGACAGGACAAAATCATGAACGTGACAGTCACCTCAAAGGCAAAGCTTCCAAGTTTGTTAGCACTCCTCAGACTGAGGCAGTTTCATTGGCTTGGGCATATAGCAAGATGGAAGATGGTCCCATACCCAAGAACTTTCTGTGATCAGAAGTAGCAAAAGCCAGATGACCTGAAGGACACCCAAAACTCCACTTCAAGAATGCTTGCAAGCACGCTATGAAGACCCAGACATCAATTATCGCACCTGGGAGTCACTAGCTGATGACAGAGGAAAATGGCAACAACTCTTGTGGACTGATGTGAACCACCACAATGACAAGTGGCTGCAGTGGCTTGGCAACAGACACCAATGCCAAAAACAACAACCCACAATGGCACTTGGTAGCTTCATGTGCAGTCCTTGTGAGAGAAACTGCCTCTCAAGGATTGGCCTCTTTAGCCATCAGCAAAGATGGACCATATAAAGAAACCCCATCTGAAATGGATTTGTTTGCTGTGTGTCCATCATCATTCACAAATGGAAGGATGCCATACATTTTCTGATTGAATAGCAAATAGTTAATCTGGAAAATGACTCTCTGATGCACAAATGTATTCAGACAGGTTCCAGGAGACCAGTGACTGGGAGATACATCCCTCAAAACATTCTTTACACAGTTAGTCACATTCTGAAACCTATTAAGCTCACTTCAAAATGTTTGCAACAAATACCTCAAGAGAGATTGAGTGTATTATCACAGAGTGCAACTGATACAGAGTGGAATTACTGCGTGTTTGGTGAGAAGGGAGTTCGGTGAGGAGGGGAGGGAGGTGCTCTCTACATTTTCTTTCTCTATCTTTCTCAGCCTGCAGGAGACCAGGATTTGAAAAGCTGCACAAGATGGCTGAGTTCTGAAAACACCCATGAGTGACATCATAGGAGAAACATAAATTCACTGGTTGGTGAGAAACTGCTGTTGGAGAAGGTCTTCAAGTAGCTAAAAATTAGAAAAACACATTATTTTTAAAAGGAGCTACTTAGATTTCTGTAAGAAACACAAGCAATAGGGAAGTAAGTCAAGGCCAGGTAAAATAAAGTAGTATAAGCAAACCAAAGTAAAATAAAGTTAACATAAGGGAAGTAAATTGAAGCCATGGCAGGAGAGCTCAGTCATGTGGAATGCCTGTCCTGTAATATGTGGGAAGTCGTGGACACTACCACTGTCCTTGATGACCACATGTTCGGGAAGTTACCAGCTATGGAAACTTGAATTCTGGGTTTTGGAGCTTAAGCGGCAGCTGGAATTACTGTGATGCATTCACAAGACTGAGAGCTAAGTGGATAGCATATTCAGAGAGGCGGTCACACCGCAGCTTAGTAGCTTGGAGGCAGAAATGGAATGGGTGACCGCCAGTCAGTCCAAGAGAACTAGGCAGATAGTGCAGGAGTCGCTGGGGATCCCACCTTGTCAATTGGTTTTCCATTTTGGATACTGGTGAGGGCATTGGTTTTTGGACGAGTGCAGTCAGTGCCAGGTTTATGGCACCACAGGCAGCTCTGCTATAAAGGAGAGGAGAAAGAAGAAAGGGAAGAGCAGTTATGATAGGGGATTCCATTAGTTAGAGAAACAGACAGGTGCTTCGGTGGCTGTAGGCATGATTCCAGGATGATATGTTGCCTCCCTGATGCCAGGGTCAAGGATCTCACGGAGCTGCTGCAGGGCATTCTTCTGGGGAAGGATGATCAGCCAGAAGTTATGGTCCACAGGTAGGAAAGGGGATGAGGTCCTGAAAGCAGATTTCAGGGAGATAGGAAGAAGATCGAAAAGCAGGACCTCTAAAGCAATAATCTCAAGATTATTTCCAGCCCCACATGCAAGTTAGTTTAGAAATAGGAGAATTGAGCGATTAAACACGTGGCTGGAAAGCTGGTGTAGAAGGGAGGACAACAGATTTCTAGGCATTGGAACTGGTTCTAGGGAAGGTGGGACCTCTAGAAGCCAGACGGTCTACACCTGAACAGGACTGGGATGAATATCGTCGCGGGGCGATTTGCTAGTGCTGTTGGAGGGGGGGCAGTTTAAAATAGATTGGCAAAGGGATGGGAACCTGAGGGCAAATTCAGAGTAGAGAATGGGCAATGGGGAATTAGTGAGTGACTCTGAAAGACAGAAGCAGGATAGGTTAAAAAATGTACAGCACAGGGATTTGGCAGTGTTAAAAGGTGTATATATAAATGCAAGGAGTATAGCAAATAAAACCAATAGGCTGAGGGAACAGAGAAATACATGGCAGCAAGATATCATCGCTGTAATGGAAACTTGGCTTAAAGAGGCAAAAATGGCAGTTCAATGTCCCTGGATATAGGGTTTTCAGGCAGGATAAGAAGGGGGATAAAAAAGGTGGGTGTGTTGCATTATTGGTTAAAGAATCAATTACAGCTGTGAGGAGGGTGATTTACTAAATGAAGCATCAAATGAGGCCATATGGTTGAGCTCAGAAATAAAAAAGTGGCAGCCACACTGCTAGGAGCGTACTACAGACCCCCAAATAGTGGAAGGCAGTTCAGAGAGCAAATATGTAGACAGATTTCTGAGTGCGAAAACAATAGAGCAGTAATATTTGGGGCTTCAACTACCCTAAAATTAACTGGGATACAAAGTGTGAAGGACGCAGAGGGCACAAAATTCTTGAATTTTGATTTTCAGCCAGAATATAACAAGCCCAACGAGAGGGGGTGCAATTCTAGATTTAGGGCGGAATTTTCCGAGCCCGCTGGCAGCGGGTATGATAGGTGGCCTGTGCGGAAAATATGGCAGGACCCACTTCACGACGGCATGAGGGCAGGTCATGATCATCCGTTCAACCCGCCGACGAGGGGCCACATTTCCTGCCATTGGTTGGCGGGGAGCTACTTGTAATATATTAGCATATAATTAAAAGGCCATTCCGCCAGGGTGTTGGAACCCTGCTGTATCATCCGTCCATGTCGTTGGGAAAGCAGGCCTCATGTTTCTCAACAGCACACAGGCGATGTGCACTTGGCGGCCTTCACTTTGGGGGAACTGAGGTGAGTGAGTAGCAGCGTTCTCCACAGTTCGCCCATTGTTTACAGGCCTCGGGGTGCCGGCGGGCGGGGGAAACAGATGCTTGACCCCGAAGACGACTGCTGAGGGGTGGGGGGTGTCTGCGGGCAAGTGCTGGCCAGCCTCGGAGGCGACAGCTGAGGGGTGTCGGTCAAGTGCTGCCCTGGCGCTGCATCCCGCGCACAGGCAATCGAGGTGGGGAGCAGGGTAAGCAAGGGAAGTGGCCATGCATTAGGGATGCCTGTATAAACTGACCATGCCTCTGCAACTGAGACAGATTAGGCACACCCACAGTGATATGATTGGGGTCGGTGTCCTAGCCTGCCTGCCCACGCAAGCATTGCGGAGGCACAAAAGGGCCATCAAGCGCTCCATACCTTAACACCCCAGCCCACCCCACTCTCCTGGCACACATTTCGATTATGCCACCACTTTATTGGACGGCAGAGCAGTTGGACTGCACACATTGTACAATGTCCTCGCCAATGCTGGCCATGTAGCGTTGACTGCTGGAGGTGCTCACAGCCCCTTGCAATCTCAGCATCGCAGCTTGGACCAGGGTCCCTCATGTCACAGGCTGACAGGGCAGCCATGCAGTGCACTCATCTCTGGTCATCCGAGGCATGACCAGCACCCCCCGGGAAGCATTAAGGGGCAGTCACACAGGGCCAGGAAAGGTGCTAAGTACAGCCATAATAATCACGTCTCTCTCTCTCTCTTTCATGCTGCAGGAGGACTACATCAGCATCATGGTTCCTGGTGACCTAGCTGTATGCTGGATGGTCTGCAGAAGATGGAGGAGAGAGTGACTGAGGCCCCTGGCTGCGCAAAGGCAGGAGCAGAAACCTCGGGAAGAAGGGGCAGCAGGGGCTGCCGCACACACTGCCCAGGAGTGACAGCGAGCTGTGGCTTGTTGATGCCTAGCGACACCCAGTGTCTATGGACACCATCTGCCATTCCTGCAGCTGACTGAGAATCAGTGTCGCCGATGACTGTTCATGTCTAGGGACCTGATGGCTCACATCTGCCACTTACTGCAGGACTTGGCGCTAAGGGGGCATGGAGGGCATCCATTGCCAGTGGCTGTGAAAGTGACTGCAACACTCAATTTCTATGCCAGTGGCTCCTTTCTGAGCTCCACAGGTGACCTCTGTGGGATATCACAATCCACCATCCACAAATGCATCCATGAGGTCACGGATGCCATCTTCTCCATAGCACACAACTTTGTGCATTTCGCCCGGGACAGGACAGCCAGGATTCAAGGGCCATTGGATTCGCCCTGATCTCGGGATTCCCACAGGTGCAGGATGCGATTGACTGCACTCATGTGGTGCTCCGATCTCCATCACTACACTCAGTGGACTTCATCAGCTGCAAGGGCTTCCACTCACTGAATGTGCAGCTGGTGTGCGACCACCAGAAATGCATCCTGCAGGTATGTGCACAGTTTCCAGGAAGTGTGCACCTACATCCTGAGTCGCTCGCAGATCCCTGCAGTCTTCCAGGGTCCACAGAAGCTGCAGGGTTGGCTCCTTGGTGAGAAGGGCTACTCGCAGAGGCCGTGGCTAATGACATCCGTGCAGCGGCCTCAGTCTGCAGCAGAGCGACACTATAATGAGGCTCATGAAGCAGCTTGCAACTTGGTGGAGCAGACCATCGGGATGCAGAAGATGTGGTTCCGGTGCCTGGACCGGTCTGGTGGAGTCCTGCAATACAGTCCACAGAGGGTGTCACACATCGTCATCGTCTGCTGAGCCCTTTACAATCTGGCGCTGCAACGGGATGAGGAGCTGGCTGAGGAGGAGATGGAGGAGCTGCACATCTCCTCCAATGAGGAGGATGCTGATGGGGATGAGGGGGAGGGGCTCCTTGGTGGTGACAACGTTGGGGATGATGCTCTCACACTGCCTAGACGAGGCAGCCACACTCAGGAGGCCCTCATAGCTGCCAGATTTGTGGAGGATGACGACAACATGCAGTGAGGTGTCCCTGTAGATCCTCACATCGCTGTTGTGAATGTTTGATTCCAGTCTAGCTTATCTCAGCGCCAATACCCTCTGTCAGGATGCTCCTATCATGGAGATGCAGTGGAGGCCCCAATAATTGCTTGATTGCAGGAGAATGATGACAATATGCAGTGAGGACACTCCATAGATCTTCACATAGCCTCTGAGAATGTCTGACTCCTGTCTGGCTGAGGGCAGATCGCTTGTGCTCCATGGTCAGGGTCATTTCAGAGATGCAGCCATGAACCTTTAGATGCATCTGATGCTGTGTCCACCTTCAACACTTCAGCCCTTCAGGAGCTGGTGCACAGCATCACTGGTCACAGATGCTGCTGTGGCGGGTGCCAGCCCCACCTTAAAAATGGTGAGAGCACACAGAGAATGTGAGAGAACTCTGTGGCGCCTGCCCACTACATTCTGGCAGCAATGACCAGCACCACCGAAGTGCAGGCATCAGTAACGTTTCCAGGGAGTGTGAGGCTGGACCATCACTGTGGCCTGAAAGTTGCACAGAGCACAGGAAAGAGGTTCTGGACTGAGACACCTGCTTTTTATCTTGTGCAGAAAGGTTTCACATCTGAGTGACAAGTACACTGCTCATCAGAACAAGGAGCCACAGGCAGGATAACATTCTTAGGAGTTTTGACAATAGTGAACAGTATGTACAAGTGATCAACACTCATGGCCAGGCTGTGCAACTACTTTTACCTAACTTTCCTAACCCTGCTGCTACGTCTCGGCGCTCCACGGACATCTACAGCGGAGGTGGAGGCAGCCTGCTGACTGTGACGCCCTGTCTGTGATGACTTTGGCGGGCGTCCTCTGGAGGGCCGAGACTTGGAGGAACCCGGCCTGCTTTCAGGGTCGTGCAGTATGACAGAGGCACCCTCCTCAGCCTGTGAAGTTGGATCTATGGAGGTCATAGGAAGAGGGAATTCGGATGAGCTGTACACTCCCAGAGTCACCTGGGTGGATGGCCCCGGAATGTACACCTGTTGATCTTCCTCCCTACGGGTGCCCGAGGGCCCCTGGCTGACTCCGTGAAAGGATGGGGTAGCTGGAGTGAGATTGAGCTGCCCAACTCCCCTCTCGCATACTCACTGTTGGAGGCCAACTATGGCATCATCGATGGAGTTAAGCCCACGCAGCAGCACAGGACTGAGGTCCTGGATCAAGGTCTCCATGCCAGCCACCATCCTGCCAGTGTTGACCTCGGTGCATTGCAATGCCGGTGCTATCACCTCAGCCTGAAGACGGACGGATTCCTCCATCATGCCTTGCAATCTAAGGAGTGCAGCGGACATCCCTTTCTGTTGTTCCCTAATTTGCCTTTGCAGCTCCAGCAACTGTGACATGACCGAGTCCAGAGGCTCCTCATCTGACTCGGACTCAGCAACGGTCAGGCCTTCAGTACCGTGGACCTGGGAAATCCCTGCCTCCGCCAGCTGCGGATTAGAATGTGGGATGTGCTCACCAGATTGTGATCCTGAGGCTACTCTAAAGTTAGGTCCCAATGAGGTGTGTGTCTCTGCGCTGGTGGAGGGCGTAGGGGAGCGCTGTGACAGGACTTTAGGGATACTGCCTTCAGATTCCTATTCAGAGGTTTCTTCAGGGTTTGATTGGAGGCCCTGTGTCATGGACTCTGTCGGCTGTTTGGTAGATATGCCTGCGAAAGCAAGAGGAGATAATTAGTGTATGGCAGTGGCCTGTGAAAGAGGACACATCACTCATGGCATGGTTGTCTGATGGATGTTGCACTGCTGGATCCTCACTTGGTAGAGTAGTGCAGACCTCAACGTCAGCACAGGACTGGCCCCGGTCATCATCGGCCAGCTGGATGGCTCTGTTTTCAAATTCTGTCAGAACTTTGATCTTTGGTATCCCTTCACCTGCCTGCAACCCTTCCCTCCTGTTGTGAGCCAGTTTGTCCTGCATGGACAGAAATGGGGAGAATGTATCAGGACTCCTGCCGGGCCAGATGTTAAATATGCCTGGCCTGTGAGGACATTGAGTGTTCCCATGGATGGGGTGAGGACAATGACAGTGTGCGTGAAAGAATGAATGATGATGTCCCTTGCACTGGCAGTGAGTGAGGGCCCTGTGGATGTGTGATGGGTTTGTGAGTGTGTGAGCTGTGAGTGATGAAAAAAGTGACTTACCCTGGAGAAACAGAAGAGATTATTCATCCTTTTGCGGCACTGGGTGGCTGTCCTCCCCTGCAGGGCATTCACGCTGACAACTGCTGCCACCACCTCCCAAGCCAGGTTGGTGCCATTGCTACCCATCCTGTGGCCACAGCAGGGGTAGAGAAAATCCCATCACTCGAGCGACCTGTCATTGAAGCAGGGGGCTGCAGTATTCTTGCCTTTGCTGGCCATGTCTCCTGGGTAGCAGTGGTGAGCTGGTGCCGACAAGCACTTTGCTGGTGGCTGCCTTTTAAATATGGCGGCCGGCATGATGCAACAGCCGGGTGATGGTGAGCAGGCAAAAAAGAACCTGCCCTCCATGGAAGCGGCATGCTTCCCGGGAATGCATAAATAATGAGGCAGGCTTGGGAAAATATGACATGAAAACCCGTCATTTTCGTCGGCAGGTGTCATGAAGCTATTAATGTATATAATATTTTGGAAAATATTTTTCCTTTAAAAACAGAGGTTTTTAGCCTGCGGGTATGTCTTAATTGGATTAAAACTAGCTAGTCTGGGTGCTTTGATATGTACTAGTTTTGATATGTAAGACAGATAGCGTGCATTTGCATTTTTTGAATAGAGCATTCAAGAAGTGAGGTGAAAACTGATGCCAATCTAGCAGATACCAAGCCATATGTTTATATTACTAATAAAATTTCATTGTTAAAAGTTCAAAGAAGTTGTTGATACAATGAGAATTAACATTCAATGGGGCTGGTAGGTATAACTTCAGTAGTTTTTGGGTGTGCAGGCAGAGGCAATGTAAGATCAAATGTCAACTGCAAACCTCCAACTGGTCCCACAGTAAAAAGAACCTCATTTTGAATACATAAGGTGAAAATTCTTTGCCTGGTGTTTGGTTAAGTCTATAGGTTACTGTTGCCTTAATGGAGATTAGTTTGGGAATTTGTTAAAAGTTATGAAAGTAGTAATTTGTAGCCATGTGTACATATATTTTAATCTGTGTAAATTAATGAAATGTTTCAGTTAGTTTAATGTAAAACCTCGAGAATTAGTGGTCTGATTCTTGAGTTTAGAGTCGCATCTCAAATGTAACACTTAAAATTATTGGTTATGACAGTTGTTTAAAGTTTCCCTCTGGGATATTTAAATAACTCCACTTTACCAACTGCATCAGTCATAACAGTGGGAAGGACTCCATTTTACCCGTCCACTACTGCACTTAGTGCTAGTCTGGAAAATTCCTGCCCTTAGTCTTAGAAAATGAAGCTGGGCATGTGGATGAAAAAACTGTGGGGGACCATTTTGAAGGCCATAATATAATTAGATTTAGCAACATTATGTATAAGGACAAAGATAGAACAGGAGTAAAAGTTCTAAATTGGGGGAAGATAAATTTCACAAAGCTGAGAGGTGAACTGACGGAAATGGACTGGGTGCAGCTAGTAGAAGGGGAAACAGTGTCAAATCAGTGGGTGGCATTCAAAAATGAGATTAGACATGTTCCTCAAAGAAAAAGGGTGGTACTGCCAAATCTAGAGGCAAGATAAAATAGGAAAAGAAAGCTTATGACAGTCACTAATTGCTTAAAACTGTAGAAAGCCTAGATGAGTATAGAAAGTACAAGGGCGAAGTAAAAATGGAAATTAGGAAAGCAAAGAGAGGATACGAAAAATATTGGCAGGTAAAATCAAAGAAAGCCCAAAGATGTTTTACTAGTACATTAAAAGCAAGAGAATACCTAAGGAAAAGGTCAGGCCTATTAGAGATGTACATGGTAACTTGTAAGTTGATGCAGAAGATGTGGACAGGGTTCTCAATGAATATTTTGTCTCTGTCCTCACTAAGGAGAGGGATGATGCAGACATTCTTGTTAAAGGAGAGGAGTGTGAAATATTAGATACATAAGCATAATGATAGAGGAAGTACTGCAGGGACTGGTGTCCTTGAACATGGATAAATCACCAGAACTGGATGGATTGAATCCAAGATTGTTAAAGGAAGCCAGGGAGGAAATAGCGGATGCTCTGAGGGTCATTTTTCCAGTCCTCACTAGATACAGGTGAGGTACCAGAGGATTGGAAGTCCGCAAAAGTTGTACCATTAGGCCAGAAAAGGGACAGGCCAGGAAATTATATGCCAGTCAGTCTGACTTCAGTGGTGGGCAAATTATTGGAATCAATTCTGAGAGAGCGGATAAACTGTCACTTAGATAGGCACAGATTGATCAGGGATAGTCAGCATGGTTTTGTTAGGGGAAGATTGTATCTTAGCTAACTTAATATAATTTTTTGAGGAAGTAACAAGGGGGATTGATGAGGGTAGTGCAGTGGATGTTGGCTACATGGATTTCAGTTAGGTATTTGACAAGATCCCACATGGCAGACTGGTCAAAAAAGTGAAATCCAAAGGGATACAGGGATAGGTGACAATTTGGATCTAAAATTGGCTCAGCAACAGGAAACATAGGGTAATGGTAATGGATGTTTTTCAGAATTGAAAGCAGTTTCCAGTGGTGTTCCACAGGGCTCGGTATCAGGGCCTTGCTGTTTGTTGTATATATTAATGATTTGGACTTAAATGTGGGAGGCATCATTGGGAAATTTGCAGAAGGCACAAAAGTTGGCCATGTAGTTGATAGTGAAGAGGATAGCTGTCGACTCCAGAAAGATATCAACGGTTTTGTTGAGTGGGCGGGAAAGTGCCAAATGGAATTCAAACCAGAAAAGTGTGGAGGACAAACAAAACAAGGGAATACTTAATAGACAGGAGGATATTGAAATGGATTGAGGAAGTGAGAGACCTTGGATTGCATATCCACAGGTCCCTGAAGGTGGCAGGACAGATGGATAAGGTGATAAAGAAAGCAATACTTTCCTTTATTGGACGAGGTATTGAATATAAAAGCAGGGATATAATTATGGGACTGTATAAAACGCTGGTTAGGCCACAGTTGGAATTTTTTGTACATTTTGGTCACCACATTACAGGAAGGACATAATTGCTCTGGAGAGGGTACAGAAGAGATTTACAAGAAAGTTGCCAGGGCTTGAAAATTGCAGCTATGAGGAGAGATTGGATAGGCTAGGGTTGTTTTACTTAGAACAGAGTTGGCTGAGGGGTGACCTAATTGAGGTGTACAAAATAATGAGAGGCCTAGATAGGCTAGACAGGGAAGACCTGTTTCCCCTAGCAGAGGTGTAAATTACCACAGGCATAGATTTAAGGGGATTTGTAAAGGATAAGAGGAGACATGAGGAAAAACCTTTTCACCCAGGGGTAGTGGGCATTCACTGCCTAAGTTGGTGGTTGAGGCTGAAACCTCAACTCATTTAAAAAGTACCCAGATCTGCATCTGAAATGCTGTAACCTGTAAGGCTATGGACTAGGTGCTGGAAAGTGGGATTAAAATGAGCAGCTAGTTTATTTTTTTCTCTTTTCATGGCCAGCGCAGACATGATGAGCTGAATGGCCTCTTTCTGTGCCATAAATTTTCTATGGTTCTATTGCATGTGTCACTAACTTATCCAATAGTTTGACAATTCTGTAAAGTAATCCCCAATGTCTAACTTTGTTCTATGCTTAGATAACTTAGACCTGTATCCCAAAGCTGTTTCTAACTGAAGTAGCTTATAGGCTTGGACAAAATCCAATCTTTTTACTATTCTAAAAGCATCAGTTGATTTTCCTTGGAGCATATTCTATTCCAGAGTAAGAAGTCCAAGATCACTTCACCAAGTCTCCTTCAAAAGCACCTTCCAAACCTGTGACCTCTGCCATGTAGAAGGACAAGGGCAGCAAATGGGTGGGAACACCACTAGCTGCAAGCTCCTCTCCAAGCCATACACCATCCTGACTTGGAAATATATCGCCATTCTTCACTAACACTGGGTTAAAATCCTGGAACTCCCTCCCTAACAGCACTCTGAGTATACCTAACCAAATGAATTGCAGCATCTTCTCAAGGGCAATCTGGAATAGGTAAAAATGCTGGCCTTGCCAATGACACCCACATCCCATGAACAAATTTAAAAAGTATTGTGTTTATCATAAGTAATGGCCTTTAACCTAGGCATGAATCTAGCGGTCATTCTCTGAAACATTTCCAGGACCTCTATGTCACTCTCTAAGTGGGGTTTTAAAACTGACACATTATTCTAAATGAGACTTAACCATGACCTAACACAATGAAAATAGAAACGTTTTGTTTTGTATTTAAAACAAAAACAGAATTACCTGGAAAAACTCAGCAGGTCTGGCAGCATCGGCGGAGAAGAAAAGAGTTGACGTTTCGAGTCCTCGTGACCCTTCGACAGAACTTGAGTTCAAGTCCAGGAAAGAGCTGAAATATAAGCTGGTTTAAGGTGTGTGTGTGGGGGGCGGAGAGATAGAGAGACAGAGAGGTGGAGGGGGTTGGTGTGGTTGTAGGGACAAACAAGCAGTGATAGAAGCAGATCATCAAAAGATGTCAACGACAGTAGTACAGTAGAACACATAGGTGTTAAAGTTAAAGTTGGTGATATTATCTAAACGAACGTGCTAATTAAGAATGGATGGTAGGGCACTCAAGGTATAGCTCTAGTGGGTTTTTTTTTATATAATGGAAATAGGTGGGAAAAGGAAAATCTTTATAATTTATTGGAAAAAAAAAAGAAGGGGGAATCAGAAAGGGGGTGGGGATGGGGGAGGGAGCTCACGACCTAAAGTTGTTGAATTCAATATTCAGTCCGGAAGGCTGTAAAGTCCCTAGTCGGAAGATGAGGTGTTGTTCCTCCAGTTTGCGTTGGGCTTCACTGGAATAATGCAGCAAGCCAAGGACAGACATGTGGGCAAGAGAGCAGGGTGGAGTGTTAAAATGGCAAGCGACAGGGAGGTTTGGGTCATTCTTGCGGACAGACCGCAGGTGTTCTGCAAAGCGGTCGCCCAGTTTACGTTTGGTCTCTCCAATGTAGAGGAGACCACATTGGGAGCAACGAATGCAGTAGACTAAGTTGGGGGAAATGCAAGTGAAATGCTGCTTCACTTGAAAAGAGTGTTTGGGTCCTTGGACGGTGAGGAGAGAGGAAGTGAAGGGGCAGGTGTTGCATCTTTTGCGTGGGCATGGGGTTGTGCCATAGGAGGGGGTTGAGGAGTAGGGGGTGATGGAGGATTGGACCAGGGTGTCCCGGAGGGAGCGATCCCTACGGAATGCCGATAAGGGGGGTGAAGGGAAGATGTGTTTGGTAGTGGCATCATGCTGGAGTTGGCGGAAATGGCGGAGGATGATCTCATTGTTTTGTATTTAATTGTTCAGCAATACATCCCAACACTTGCTTTTGCAATAGCTTCGCGGCACTACTCAGGAACCTTCAAAGATTCATGAAATATAACACCCATGTCTTTTACTTGTTTAGCAACCTTCAGCACTCAACCTTGCTTGGTGCATACATTCTTGGCATTGGCTCAACTATACGAACAGATAGGAAACAATTGGCTCGTTCACTGAATTTCTTCCAAATAGTCATGATGCAACAACAAAGCCTCATGATTGACAGAGTTCCCTCCCAGCTGCAGTATGTGTAATCTCCTGGAGGAGGCAACAAGAGTGATTTTAAAAACCCTAGGTCAATTCAGTGAAAAGTAAATCTAGAAAACTGCTCTCCAATCTCCAAAGGCAATTAAAATTAGTTCAGAGATTCAAAGGGACCATGAGGTACAATGACCCACTTTTTTACAGTGTGAGATTATCCACAGCAACAAACGCAATAGGCCCTTTTAAACCGGTGCAGCAAATCCACGTGAGCAGGCAACTTGTTGCACGTATGGATAACCCTCTGCCCAAACATCTTCAGTTGCTTAATCAATGACATTCCCTCTATCATAGGTCAGAGGATGAGATATTCACTGATGATTGCACAGTTTTCAATGTGTTATGACCCAGCAGTTGGTAAAGCTGAGTTATTTAAAAATCCCAGAGGGAAACTTTAAACAATTGTCATAACCTTATTTTATTTTTGTATGGTTGAGGTGCAGCTCTAAATTAAGGAATCAGACCACCAATTCTCAAGAGGTTTATATCAAAATACATGAGACATTTATTAATTTACACAAGTTAAATATATGCACATGGCTACAAATTACTACTATCATAACTTTTAACAAATTCCCAAACTAATCTCCATTAAGACAACAGCAACCCATAGACTTAACCAGACACCAGGCAAAGCATTTTCACCTTACAAATTCAAAATGAGGTTCCTTTCACTTTGGATCCTGTGGAGACAGTTGTGGGCTTACAGCTGCTTTTATCTTTCATTGCCTCTGCCCTGCACACACAAAACTGCTGTCTGTTATACCTAACACATATCATTGAATGTAAATTCTCATTGTATCCACAGCTCCTTTGAACTCCACCCCTTCTAACAATAAAACCCCTTTCATAGCACCAATTGTATTAATAATATAAACATTGCTTGGTTTCTGTTAGCTGGGTACCAGAATTCACTCCCATTTTTGAATGCTCTATTCAATAAAATGCAAAAGTACCCTACCCCTTTTACATCTCAAAACTAGTATACATCAAAGCACCCAGACTAGCTGGCTTTAATCCAATTAGGACACACCCAAAGTCTAATCCTCTATTTTTAAAAGAAAAATAATTTCCAATAATATATACGTTAATAGCTTCATGATAAATATCATTCGCAACTCATCAGATAATGAAGCAGTCTGGGCTTGCATGCAAGACTGGACAACATTCAGGCTTGGGCTGATAAGTGCTAATGGCCATCTCCAGCAAGAGAGAATCTAACCATCTCCCCATGACATTCAGTGTAATTTCCATCAATTAATACTCCAAAATCAACATTCTGGGTGATCACTATAATGTCCAGAAACTTAACAGTACCGGTCATATAAGCACTGTGGCTACAAGAACGTGTCAGAGGCTGGGAATTCTGCAACAAGTAACTCACCTCCTGACTCCCCAAAGCCTGTCCAGTCTCTACAATGCACAAGTCAGGAGCATGATGGAATTCTCTCCACTTACTTGGATGAGTGCAGCTCCAACAATGAGTAAGAAGTTGACACCATCCAGAACAAAGTAACCTACTTGATTGGCACCCCATCCACCACCTTAGATATTCACACCCTCCACCACCGGCGCATCATGCCAGCAATGTGTAATCACCTATATGAAGCACTACAGCAACATACCAAGGCTCCGTCAACAGCACCTTTCAAACCTGCAACCTCTACCACCCAGAAGAGCAAGGGAAGCAGGCGCATGGGAACACTACCAACTTGCAGGTTTCTCTCCAAGCCACACACCATCCTGACTTGGAACTATATGACCGTTCCTTCATTGTAACTGGGTCAAAATCTTGAATATTCTTCCCTAAAAGCACTGTGAGTATATCTACACCACATGGACTCCCGGTGTTCAAGAAGGCAGCTCACCACTGCTTCTCAAGGGTAATTAGGGAGAGGCAATAAATGCAGGCCAAGCCAGTGACACCCACAACCCTTGAATGAATATACAAAACAAACCTGGCGTGTAAGTGAGTTCTATGCTTAATGTCGCTTATACACATAGGAAAGAATTTTCTGGTCAGTGAGCGAGGGCGGAGCCCACTCGCCGATGCATAAAATGATGCACGGTGATGTCAGGAGTGTGTCCTGACATCACTGCACGTCATTTAGATTGTCAGTTCAGCAGGCACGCAGGCAACACGGCTGTGTGCCCACCGGACTGTGAAAGGCCTATTAAGGCCAGTAATAAAGTATTTAAAGTTGTTAAGAATGCTGCCCGTCCACCCTTAAGGTTGGCGGGCAGGCAAAGAGCCCAGGCAGCCTTCACATTTTTCATGAAACCTCATCCACAGGCAGGATGAGGTTTCATGAGGGTTTATTAATTAAATTAAAAAATTTGAAAAAATCAACAGACATATCCCAGCTCATGTCATAGTTTCCCATGAGGGGACATGCCCTTAATTTTTTTTTTACCTTTCTTCAATGTTTCAAAAGTGAAAGTAATCTCCCTGAGGCACAGAGGTGCCTCAGGGAGGTTTCTGCGTTCATTCGCGCACATGCACGCGAAAGAGCACAGGGAATCCCGCCCCGCCCACACAGGGACTGCTCAGCCTTAATTGGTCCACCCAATTAAAATGGTTTGTACCCTCTCCCACCCACCCCTGCACAACCCCCTCCCACCGGGGGGAAACTTCTGCCCATAAGCTCTCATTGAACCTGTCTGGTTCAAGTAGACTTTTCACACAGCCAGAGTCAAGTCTATTCATCATTTTAAATACTTCAATTAAATTACACCAACACCTACACTTTTCTATAGCTCTGTAAATAGATCACAACCAAGGGTTTTTGAACCAAGGATCATTCCAGTGGTCCTTCTTCAAACTTTTCCCAGGGTCTCTATATAATCCACCAGGTAATTGAATGGTAATATGTGCATAACTCTACATTTATCCATGTTACATTACATATGTAATATGTAGACACATTGCCTCATCACAACTAGATCTGTGTATATTTTTCTTATCTAAAGTCCATACATACGCACGTATCTTTGTATCATCCCCAATGCTTCCATGCAGATCTTGATAAAAATGGTAAAAAGCAATGGTCTGAAATTCAAATTCTGTGAATCTCCACCAGTAACCAGACCTTACACAGAACCAATAGCATTAATAATTGCCATGTCTATGAGAATGCAACTAATTCCTTATTTAACCCAAAATTGTCCTATTAGTCCTATAGGGCTAAACTTTATTTAGGAGGTCATGAGTGACCATGCCTGCATACACAACAAAAGAACCTTTTTTTAACTTAGTCTAAAGAATATAATCAGTTTTTAGCCATCTGCTGGGGCACAGTGTGTTGAGAAAGGGCAGGGATCAGAAAAAAGCAGAAACATCCACTGCTGTCTGTATTTGGACATATGCCTCAGTTCTTATCACTTTATTCATGGCCAACATTGAAATAAGTGGCGAAGGAAGGTACAGTGCACTACTTCACTTGTTTGCTCTATAGATTTTGACATGAATGAAAGGATTAAGTTGTAATTTCAAAAAACTAATGATAACCAGCTAATGAAAACAAGCTGCACGTGTTTACATAATATACTGTTGTGGTGTGAAATTACACGCCTGATCAGGCATGAAAGTACATATGGCATTGTGTGTTACAATTTAAGGCTACAGGACGTCACTAATGATATTCAATGTTTCCGCAATTCATTTTGTGGTTGAGGTCTAATCTATGTTTCTAACTCAACCTAAACTTGTGATGGCATGCACATATTCTTAGGTCTCAGTTCTTTGACTGAAAGTGGAAAAAGCGCTTGACAGCTAATGTTTGATGATTTCTTGTCTCTTTTCAACAACAATTTCTATTCAAAGTTGCTGAAAACAATGATGCAACACAAATTGGACACTGAGGTATAGCAAACGGGTAGCAAAACGCCCTGCTTTAGTCGCCAGTATCACATTCTGGGATTAAGTCTATAGGACATATTTTTATGAATATTGCATTACAGAGCAGGAGTGAGTCTAATTTGTAATTTATTTTTAAATTATCTCTGCAAATGCTGACAGAGTGAAGTGGTCACTTTAAATGCCAAAGCATTAGGCGTTCTATTTATTTTCCTGCCTTTTAGAGCAATCTCTCTTCTTCATTCCACTGTTAAATATATCCTACATTTACCAAGCTGAATGCAAATTTCACTCCATCTCATCAAGCTCTCAGTGTTTGCCTCCTTTGACTGATATTGGATCATCATACTTAATCTAGGGTGAAATTTCCTAGTCTGAGCTAAATTACTCGTAGCCATCAACAGGGAGATATTTATTTTTTGCAGGACTAATGATCTGTCCTCCGGACCCACCCACTGATGGTTATTTACTAGGACCCAGATGCTTGAGCTCAAAATGACTGGTAATGTCAGCAGGTGCCATCGCTCATTCTGGTCACTGATTGAATTGGAGCTATCCCATTGACATTGACTCTGTGACTTTTAAGGCCATTACCCTGGGTGAGAGATGATCATCTCATCATCGCTCTAAACTGACAGCTGATTAGCAACAAATTACAGGCAGGAAGATGCTCAGCCATCAGGACAGAAAAAAAGACCAGAGCACAGCTTTCTGTGTATATCATCACCTGACAGAAAAGAAAGGGCTGAATGTTAGGCAGCTAGACAACTGCCAGGCCACCTCTTTGCTATAATTTATTTAGTGCAGCAAAAACAGACTTACACCATCTGCGCGACATATCCCAAAATGCACAGCATAATGGAAAATTGAGGAGCCAGTTTTAAAATGCTACCAGATTATTTTAAATGCCACTGAGCTTACAGTTCAACAGAGATACATTCTTGGACTCAGAGGGCGGCTACAACGTAGAGATTTATGGCACTATCTCGCTTTCTCCTCAGAGCAGCATTCATTTACATAAACAGATAATACCAGATAAAAATTTCCATTAGACAAAGGTGAAATGGATCAATTTTCTCCAGCAAAATAAATCTTAAACAGGCAGGATCATTACACCAGCCACATTTCAGAAATAATGTATTTAAAATCACCAGATAGCAGCAGTTTTCAGGGTTTCCAATTATCTTTAAGAAAAGCTTATTCTGTGGACAATAAAACACATTACTGCACAATATGATACAGTCCATAAAGATGATGATATTTTATGAAAGGTTGTAGAAAAGCTCTGCACATTTAATGGAATGCTTATAGACAACAAGATAGACTAATCTTTAAAATGCAAAAAGATCCAATTTTAATGATCACCCTGTATCTATGTATTCCTGAGCTTCTTATAAAACAGCACCTTATTTCTTACCTTAGGCAATAGCTATTGTTATTTGAAGATTTGTTTTCATTCACTGTTTAATGTATCTTCTGCTGTAATGAATGTAAGAAGTGAATATCTAGAGTGAATTCTCAATACCACCTGTAGAGTTACTTCTTACAAATAGTGACGACCAAACATTAATTTGAGCAATATATAGCAAGTATAAACTGCATTAATCCTGCAGTTTACAATGACTGCCTAAATGGTGTCACAGTTTGATATCAATATTTCGAGAACCTGTAGCACTGATTATCCAATCAGTATTGCATTGTTCTGTACTCAGCCAAAGTAGGCTTTGCGCATTCATATGTAAATGCCCAGCGACATTTTGATGTTAGTAAATGGCTAAGAATCCCATTGGTTCTTTGTAATCATCAGTGGTCCAGGAGGTGATGTGGGGATCCCTTGCAAATAAAGTTGGAGAGGGTAGTTTTGCCAGAGCTACAGGTACACATCAGTTGGTGTGTAATGTAAGCAGTGGAAGACTATTTTCTCAAGGTGGATTCACACTGGTTGCCAAAAGTTGTGTTGTGTTCAAACCGGCAAATTCAAACCAGAGTCACTCTGTATCTGCATCAATATAACATAAATTGTGCTTTTGTTGTACGGATGAATTAGCTGCTGGATAACTAACTTAATAGACAGTACCAAAAGAAAAATACAAATTCAAAACTCTCTCACCATCCATTATATTGGTTAACAGGATATGATTTTTTATACCTTTGCGATGAGATAATATATTATACCATGCTTGCAACTCAAGTTATGCACAGTCACAGTCAATAATATATATGGCTTTTGCAATAACAAATATTTTACTTTCAATCTTAAAAAGTAAAATGCAAGTCTACAAGATGTTATTAATTTGTATTACAAAATGGAATACATCAAATTTGAAATACAGAAGTAAACAGTGGCACACTGTAAAATATATAGAAGAGCAAAAAAAACATTATATTTGTGGGTATTTCATGAACATACATTGGTCTCCCTTTCCAATTGTTGGTTTAGATAGTTTTCAACACTGGAAGTAATTGATAAATTGTTACACTTACAGCATGAAAAGTTAGACAAATAGCAGGTGTGGTTAATGCTGACAGTTCTGTTACTGATGTCTGAACATCTTTAATCAATACAAATGTATTTTTATAGTTTTTATACATGTGTAAACAGTCACATACTGAATTTTCAAAATACATCAACTCTCAGTTGTCATCATTTTCCAAATGCAATTCATTGAGAATAATTTGGATGTTCTCATAATAAAATAAGAAATTTCAGGATAACACCCTGTTAGTAAAAATATATTTTAATATTTAATGTGTTCAAAAAAAAATATCTGCAGTCTATTTGGGCCAGTAAAAAATTACAGCTGCAAATAACGGTAATCTTTAAGCGAGGTTTTATGACAACAGTTATCACAGAGGTAAAGTCAGCGTTACTGTTGATAACTTAACACAGTCACATGGTGCAAAAAGGAAAACATTCCATTTGTCAAAAGCTATCAAGAAACTATGTGGGACAGAGCTTAAGAACAATTTTCCTGTTGCCACTTTAGTGCAAAAGTCCATTAATATTACTAAAGAAACAAAGCCAAGACGTCTATACTGTGAATGGATGACAGGCAGTTCATGAACCAAATGCAAACATTTCAGCACATACACCAAAAATTACAGACAACTGAGATGGGAGTCACCAAAATCTAAAACCTCTCTAAATAGACAGAAATTACTTCTATATTTTTAATTAATTTTGTTACTTGGTTCTCAGTTCTATCTTTACCATAGTGACAGAATGTTAATTCACTGCAGAGAAAATTAAAATGATGATCACTGCAGCAAAATAACACTTGGCACACAGTGCCAGCTAACTATGGAAAACATCCCAGCAGTCAGTTGAAAACACCTACATCAGAGATTATGTTCAGATTTTCTGGCATTTGCAAGAGAGATACAAATGTACAATTATTGCCATATGCAGACACAAAATTGATATTTTGGAAATAACAGTCATAGCAGAACAAGTCAAAAGATTATACTGAGGTTACTTTATTTAAATGAAAGATAAACTGTATTTGACTCCTTATTGACAAACTCACTCATGAATTATCGTTGTTTGATGCTCATTATATTATTTTTGTAATATGCTGCGAGCTGACTTATTCTGTTCGTTTCAATTACAAATTAGAAGAGAAGTACTTGCAGTATTTTCTTCAAAGATCATATAATAAAAACCTATCTTCAAGAGTTCTCAGACATTTCAGAAATCAGGAGAAAGAATAAAAATAATTAGCAAGACATGTTGTTGTGTACAATTAATTCATATGAAGGAAATGGGGCTGGTAGAATGTCAAAAAAAGTACCGTTCAGCCAATCATTTTATTCTACTTTCACAATGTGCCTCCACTCTGTCAGAAATAAGTTACAGAATACTCTGAAGCATGCCAAAATTGCTCATGTATTTTCATATGCTATTTCCAATTTTTTTTTGTGTTTCAAAATCAAGAAAAAAAATCCTGCAATGGCATATCACATTACTCCCTGCTATCTCTTAAAATGTGCTCATGTTGGGTACAAATGCATGTAAAATATATAAAATATTCCATGCAAACAGCTCTAACTGAGGAAGTAATCAAATATTTTGACATTTGCAGAAGGCTGACAGATGAAGCAACATAGGTCTGTATATATTACAGTTACAAAATATGGAACAAGGTGGATGATTTTTGTTTTTAATCCTTTAATCTTGTATATTCTTAAGAGCTCTGCATTCAACGTTCAAAACGATACATGATAAACCAAATGTCAATTGGTCTCTGTGGAACCATACATAGAATCATTAAAACCAGTTTATGGCAAAAAAATATATATGTTGATTAATTACATGGCATCTATTTATTTTCTAACTATGTTATTCCAAATAAAATAAATGTATTGTTTACTGTGTTGTAAGATTAACTTTTAAATAAAGTTAATATAATGCCCTCAGATGGTATTTTACAGTCTGAATCTTACATTGTGCAAATTCTTCTACCTTTGTGCTCTTAAAACATAAAATGTTGTACAAGAGTGCTTTTGTGGAAAATGATGATCTGAACAGTGGAAGAGTGACACCTTCAGGATAATACAAACATTGCTATTTCATGTGGCACCTTCATGAAAAAGCAAATCAAGAAATGTACATACATCATTGAACATGTATAAGAATATGCCAGAGAGAGCACGGTGTAAAGGCAGAAAGGTTTAAACTGAGAGTTTGAAAGCTTAGAGGCTAGAAGGCTACAGGAACATCCGCCAATAGTCAGATGAAGGAAGTTAGGGATTGTAAGAGGCCATAGTTTGGGGAACACAGAGTTCTCAAGGGGTTGTAGAACTGGAGGGGGTTGCAGGAATAAGGAGGGGCAATGCCATTAAGGGATTTGAACATGAAGATGAGATTTTTAAATTAGATGTCTTTAGAGACCTGGTAAGAGAGTACAGAGGTAAAGGGTGAGCAGGATTTACTGCAGGTTAGCAAAAAAGGGCTGCATCTTCCAGTTGGCGAGCGGGCGGAGGGGCCTGCTCGCCGACAGGTAAAACGACGCGGAGTGATGTCGGGCGTGCGTCCCGACGTCACCCTAAAAATCATTTAGATTTTCAATTCGACGGGCGTGCTGCTGAATCGGTTGCATGCCCACCGAACTGTTGAAGGCCTATTAAGGCCATTAAAAAAGTAATTTAAATAATTAATGGATCTGCTCGTCCAACCTTAAGGGCGAAAAGCCCAGGCGGCCTTCAGAAAAAAACATGAAACCTCATCCACGGGCAGGATGAAGTTTCATGAGGGTATTAAAATTTGTATAAAATGTTTAAGTAAAAGAAATTGACTTGTCCCAGATCATGTGACAGTGTCACATGAGGGGTCATGTCAGGAATTCCTTTTTCTGCCTTTGATGAACTTTTGAATCTTGAGCCAATCTCCCTGAGGTAGCACTTTGCCTCAGGGAGATCTGTCACTTTCACGCGCATGTATGAAAGAGTGCACTCCCGGGTCCCCACTGCCCTCACAAGGAACGCATAGCGCTTCCTGGCGCATGTCATGCTGGGCGGGCCTTAATTGGCCTGCCCACATAAAATAGCACCGTGCCCCCAATTGGGGGGGCGCCAATCAGGAACCCACCCACTCCCGCACAACCGCACCACCGCCACCCCCCCCCCCTCCCCCCCCCCCCAACCCCCGCACCAACGCGGGGAAAATGCTACCCCAAGTAGCAGAGTTTTGCAGGAGCTGAAGTTTACAGAATATGGAGGATGGGAGCCCGCTGGACGTACATTGGAAAAGATGAGTCTGGAGTTAACAAAGGCATAAATATGACTTCAGCAACAGATGAGGCAGTGGAAGTGGCAGATGTAAAAGTAGGTGACCTTTTAATGGAGATAATATGAGTTTGAAATAATCAACTTGAGAGTGATGGCATGAAGCGGTGGCAAAAATACCACTGCAGGTTTGTTATTTCCAAATCTTTCTTCCCACCCTAACCTAGAAATTATTACAGACTATGTGAAATCTGATGACCATCCCTGACAGATTAAAGTAAGGATATAGATGGATGAGTTTGTCTTAACTTCATTTTACATTTGCTCCAATGATCACCTCTCAAAATGTCTTCAAAGGCATAATACAACAAGTAGATCCATGATCCCCAACATCACTCACAGATATCAGCTGACCGAACATTTCAGGTCAATTACATTCACACAGGGGGTTTCAGAGAGTTTGAGGGGAGCTCGAAGGTAGAATCACTGAATACAGGAGAACTGCTGAAGCAGGAAAAGGAAATCGAGGAGGTCCCACGTTAGAAGAGGAGAGTTGCACAAGAGTGAATCGAGATCTCCAGAGCCCTGCCTAAAGAAGAAAGGTTCCAGGCTCAATATACTCTTGTAGTCACTGGGTTGTGGCCCAGCAGCTTCTGCACTACGACAAGCGTGCCAGATTTCAAATGCCTGATGCCTGAGCTTATGACACAGAAATTGAAAGTCTGCAGACATCCATAGAGTAGGTATAGCTTTAGGATCCTCTCCTCCACAACCACTCACAGCTGAGGCCTTATTGTCAGTCTTAGGTTTCTTGTGAATGCTCAAGTTATTGCACTACGAACCTTTGACTGCATTGTGTCCTCTTCATTGGACAGATTTTAAGAAGAGGTTGCTCAAAGCTTGAAGTGACAGCCACTCTGCTCAAGGCAATCATTTCAAAGGTTGTGTCAAGGGTTTCAAATCAACAGAGTAGCAGAGAGACCAGGAGAAGGGGCATTTGGAATAGAAGTTGGAAGCTGTGCCCTCTTTCTCCTGAAATAATATAGCACCAGATTGTCCTGTGCTGGCAGATGAGCTGCATTCTGAAGCTGGGCCACCTTGTGTGCAACCTCAAAGATCCAGGATCATGTCAAGCCCTGGAGCCTGGCAGTGATACATTGCTGCTGTATTCCTGTCTCAGAGCAACAACTTAGATGGAGTACCATGCTAATCAACCATGCATAAAAAAACAATCACTGCTAGAAAGAAGAAACGCCAGAATTATGGTGACAGTCACAAATAGATGTCTGTGCAATAGGTGTGCTGGCTACAAATGATGCTTTGTGCAAAGCCCTCTTATATTACCAACACTTAAGACTTTTGTAGCAATTTGAATAATTCTGGGATATATTGAGGATGCATTCAGAGGAGGTTTATTAGAGATTAATTTATTGCAGTGAAAGATCAATAGTGAAGGATAGAATGCAAGGCTTGTACTAATTGACGTGGTCAGAAAAAATATTTCCAGGATGAGGTGCCTCTGAATACTTCAGCCTGTGGTCCATCAATGCCCCTCCAATGCCCACTTCACTTCTCGCTCCTCCAGATGGTTACCTCTTTCAGTGGCTATGTTGGCTCATCTAGCAGGTCACTATAATCCTAGATTATATTGCAGGACACCGACAAGACAAACTAAGCATTGGAATCTCTGGTTTAAAATGCCGACAGTGTTCTCAACAATTGTACAGATGGAGCTTTGAGCTTCCTTTTCCCTCTATTCATATTATTAGATGAAGCACACAGGGGCGTCACTAACCACACCAACAGTGGTGTGTTAAGGTTCCCTAGCAGATTATACTTCGAGCATGCTCTTCTTTAAACAAGGATGGTTGTCTGAGGATGAAGGGGTCGTGCAAGCTGTCAGGGAACTGAACATTCATCTGCATAATTTTGTGCTGCTGATTGCACACTAGCTGAACATTAACAGTGTAGTTCTCCAGTTTAATCATATAAAGACTCTCCATCGAAGATTGCAAAGACTCATGGATCCCAACAATCATGATGTGTACCCTGGGAAAAGCAGCAAGTTAATATAAGGCAAGGGTGCAGGCTTGTTGCTCACTAGCTTTTATGGAGAAAAGAGAGTATTTTTTTGCCCAGGCAAACAAGGCATTCTAACCTGATGGATGCACACGTGCAGTGCAGACTGGTTTATATAAGCCATGTCCCCGATGGTCCCCTGAAAATATCCAGTGGATCTGAGTGATGCCGTGATCTTCACAGGTAGAGACAGTGGCCAGGATTTTCCGTGCCCACTGGCGTCGGGCTTGTTCAGTGGTGTGAGCGGACAGTAGGGCGCAATCGGTTTCACGACGGTGTGAAGCCAGTTCGCAATCATCCACTCAGCCTGCCAATGGCGGACCGCGATTCGGGAACCTCATTGTAATACACCTGCATGTCATTATTAGGCCAGCTCACTGAAATCGTTGTCCCCCGCCACCAACAAGAGAGAATTCAACCATAGCCCCTTGATGTTCAATGGCATCACCATCACTGAATCCACCATTATCAACATCCTGGGGGTTACCATTGACGAGAAACTGAACTGGACTAGTCATATAAATACCGTGGTTACAAGAGCAGGTCAGAGGCTAGGAATCATGCGACGGGTAACTCACCTTCTGACTTCTCAAAACCTGTCCACCATCTACAAGGCACAAGTCAGAGTGTAATGGAATACTCCCCACTTGCATGGATGAGTGCAGCTCCCACAATACTGAAGAAGCTTGGCACTGTCTGGGACAAAGCAGTCCACTTGATTGGCACCACATCCACAGACATTCACTCCCTCCACCACCGACGCACGGTAGCAGCAGTGTAGGAATTCACCAAGGCTCCTTAGGCAGCATCTTCCAAACCCGTGACTACTATCACCTAGAAGGACAAGGGCAGCAGATAGATGGGAACACCACCACCTGGAAGTTCCCCTCCAAATCACTCACCTTACCTGGAAATATATTGCCGTTCCTTCACTGTCCTGCAAATCTGTGTAGGGTACCCTGGCAGCTCCCATGATGCATACATCCTCCGACACTCACACGTGCCAAGGCTGTTCGTCACTCTAGCTCAGCTGGATGGATGGCTGCTGGGCGACAATGAATATCCATTGAAAAGGTGGCTTATGACACCTCTCCGCCACCCAAGGGCAGAAGCGGAGCAGAGGCATAGTAAGACCCATGCCTCCACAAGGGCAGCGGTAGAGAGGACCATAGGTCTGCTGAAGATGAGATTCAGATGCCTGGATCGTTCAGGGGGGAGCCCTGCAATAACCTCCAGAGCATGTGTCTTTTATAGTTGTTGCACGCTGCACTCTCCACAATCTGGCTCTGGCCAAGGGGACCCACTAGAGGATGAGGATTTCGAGGCAGCTCAACAGGCTGCAGATGATGACTCCAGTGGTGTATTAGAAAAGGAGCCCATGGAAGAACATGGTGAAGACATGTAGGCAGACCTCCGGAACCCTCAGGGAAGCAGAGACACCAGGGAGGCCTTGGTGCAACACACCTTCAACAAGGCTGCCCAAGCACTGCTTCCACCTCATGCTAGGGGCCCACCTCCTCACCAGATGTTTGCAATGACCTGTTCCATGAACCTAAAGTCCATTTGGTGCCTGTGCAATAAAGTTTAGAGCCCCTCAAGTCCAGGGTGAGATACTGGTGTGCCCTGCACATAAAAAACAAATGAAGCATACCCAGGCCAGTAACACAAAAGCAAAATTTATCTGCTTTTATGTTCTTGGCACTTACAGACAATTAACATAATATTATAAGGTATTAACAATCACATCACTAAACAACTTAACAAATAATGACAGAACGGATGATCACCCATGAAAAGTCCCACTTGTGTTCATGGTGATTTAAACAAACATTTGCGAGTGTTGCGTCTTGGTGCCTGCCCACACCCGCAACCCCCCACCCCCCCCACCCCCTGATGGCAGTGCCATTGGAGGCAGACTGCTGATTGTGATATCCTGTCAGCCCTGATGACCTTGGTGGTTGTCCTCTGGCCAGCAGAGCCTGCACGGTCATCATCTGTGAGGGTGCATCCTGCACCATGACTGGGCAGAGAGGGGGATGTGACGCAAGTGCATCTGACGGGCACTGGTCCCCTAGTGTCAAGGGTGGTTCCTCGGGGTTGTTACGATACAGCAGATGGTACTTGCCAGGGTGACCAAATCCACAAGGAAAACTTGGCCATGCTATCACAACGGTTTTGCAATTTGTATTTATTACAAGAAGATTTGTACACTGAATTCAGAAGTAATGAGTATACTAACACCTTTAGAAGTTTTAAGAATTAGATTAAAACATTTGTTAACAAAAACACACACAGGACTACAATTACATGGTGACTTAGTATTATAACAATTCCCAAAATTCCTAGTTAACCAGACTCCCTACTATACACCGCCCTTTAAGGCAACAGTCCAAAATAGATTTTAAATTTACAACGACAATCCAGCAAGGTTATTGCAAGCACCCATTCGACAGTGGAATTCCAAAGGCTTTTAACATAACTTTGGTGACTGGAACAGCAGGCTTCTGCAAAGTGGCTACAGGCTTTTTCCCACGTCTGTTTCACATGGTGTACCTTTCAGATATTACATAGCCACACTTCATATAGTCTTCCATCTTCCTTTAAATGTATTTTCTTTCTTTGATTTGTAAATCCCATTGTTCTCACATGTCTTTGGAATTTATTGTTCCTATAATATAAAAATCTTTATGTTGTCATTATGGCCAGCACTTTTGGGAAAAATCAATGTAATAACCTGCCTTATTTGTTACTTGTAAACATCCTACCATGTCTTATTAAAAACCGAACACCTCTCCAGTTATCTTAAACTTCATTCACACCCTATCTGCTGAAACTTTACCCTAGGTCAATCATTAGCATTTCACATGCCCTTTTACACTTGCACTTTTGATAATTTCAGCCTTGTAGTTTATCCGTTGTTAGGAAATAGCAATAGTTTAAGTAAGTTATATTTGTATTTGTGGGTGTAAGGAATACGTTTTAGCTTTAATGTTTAAGTTTGATTTGTATTTCTGTATTTGTGCATTCAGAAAGGTCAAATTAAATTTTAGTTTCACTTTAAAAGATGCTTGCATTTCTAATGTGAGCATTATGACTCTAAGCTAAGTTAAGCAAACAAGAGTAGGGAAAATACTGTGCTGTTGCAGGGATCCAGAGAGGCAGGTCCCTCCCACATACATACACACACAGAAAAATGAAAGAAACAGCAGTTTTGAGTTCACTTGGTTTGAAGGCAGCATCAAGCAGAAGCAACCTAGAAGGGGCAGGTAGCCAATCCCAAGCTAAAGCTGGTTGAAAGTAGCTGCAGGAGAGACTGGAGCAAAGGGGACAGATAACCAATCCCAAGCTAAAGAAAAGATCCCAAAATCCAGGGGAGTGGAACAAAAGAGAGTCCCAAACAGACCGTCAAGTCCAATGAAGAACAGAAACCTGGAAAGGGGCCTTGTTGTGACATAGCAGTGTTAAAGGCTGAGTTATTTAAACCCCAGAGGGAAACTTGAACAACTGTCATAACCTATATTTTCAATTGGCATGTTTGAGATGCAGCCATGAATTCAGGAATAAGACCACCGAGCCTCAAGAGGTTTTTATAAAAAAAACTAAATTAAACATTTATTAATTTAACAACAAATTAAACACATACACTTGTCTACAAATTACTACCATAATAACTTTTAAATAAATCCCCAAATTAATCATACCCAGTTAAACCTCCGCCAAGACAACAATAACCCATAGACTTTAAACAGACACCAAGCAAAGCACATTTGACCTTTTGAATGGTTATTTAAAAATGCAAATTCCTCCCTTGACACCTATGTTTCTAAACTTCCCCATGTTTATCTAATTGCCATTTCAAACCTCCTTCTTTCTATACATCAAAGCACCCAGACTAGCTGGCTTTAATCCAGTTAAGACACACACAGACTTACACATAGACACAGACTCTACTACAATTCCAATTTAAAAATAATTTCCAATAACATTATACATTACACATTAATATCACTTCCTGACATCCCCCTCCCTATCGAAAAATGAACCATCATAATTTTAAAAGATGGCTTAATTTTTTAATAACCCATCTCACACTATCTCCTATACCTATTACATTATTACATTACCAGATACATGCATTAATATAACAATATATTTACACAAGTCTTGCTATCAATAGAAATCACTCCAATGCAGTGTCCAGGTTTTTTAAAATGTCCAATTTTCCCTTTAAGCTTCAAGCTCTTGATAACGCATCTGCAAACAGTTTCCTCTGCCAGCAACATGTATAATCCATAGATTAAATGGTTGTAATAATAGACACCACCTGAAAATCTTGCACTTTTGTCTCGAAATTTGTCCAAATATTTCAAAGCATCGTGGTCTGTATAAACAATTGTTTCTGATTAATTGTTTACCACACATAGATTTCAAAATGCTGCAATGCTAACACCAAACCCAAGGTCTCTTTTTCAATTGTTGAATGTCTTCTCTGTTGTACATTCAGCTTCCGTGAAAAATACCCTAGCGGTTTTTCAATTCCAGTGTCATCCTCTTGTAATAATATGGTCCCAATGCTTATATCACTCACGTCAACAGCCGACTTAATTTGCTTGGCATAATTGGGTACTGCCAAAACTGGTGTCATAGTTAATACAGTTTGCAACCTGACTTCTGACTCTCCAGTGTCCATTGAAACTTCTTGTCCTTTTTTAATAGTTCAGTCAGTGGAGCAACTACACCGCTAAAATTTGGTACAAATTTCTGGTAAAACCCACTCATGCCCAGAAATCTCAAACCTTCTCGTTTATCCTGGGAAATCCACGATAGCCTTGACTTTCGCATCTCTCGGAGCCACCTTACCATATCCAATGGTATAGCCTAGATACGTAACTTGCGCTTTTGCAAATTCACTTTTAGCCAAGTTCATCACCAAATTAGCTTCTTGTAATCAAGAAAATAACTCTTCCAGATTCCTCCCATGTCTGGCTGAAAACTATCAGATCATCAATATAAACAGCACAACTGCTTAGGCCTGCAATACCTTTGTTTGTCGGTCTTTGAAATGCTGTAGGTGCATTCTTCATACCAAGTGGCGTGACTTTAAACTGATTTGGTCCATTTGATGTCACAAAAGCTGATATCTCCTTTGCTCTTTCTGACAACGGTACCTACCAATATCCTTTTAACAGGTCAATCTTTGTGATAAATTTCAATTGTCCCACTTTCTTAATGCAATCGTCCAACCGTGGTATAGGATAGGAAAGTGCTTTGTCAGCACATTCACCTTTTGATAGTCCACACACAGTCTTTGTGTTCCATTTGGTTTTGGTACCAGTATAATTGGTGAACTCCAGTTACTACTACTAGACTCAATGATATCATTTTGAAGCATGAAATCAATTTCTTTTTGTACTTGTGATAACTTTTCTGGATTTAATCTATAATGATGTTGCCTTATTGAAGGTGAAACTTTTACAGACACATCATGCATAGCTAAATCTGTCTTTCCCAATTTATTCCCACAAATAGATTTGTGTGACTACAATAGCTTTTCAAAATCACTTTGACACTTGTTTGGAGGTTAACTCAATATTTCATTTAAATTTTCAAGCACCCCCTCATTATCCAATTTGATTAGAGGAAAATCAGTTTCAGAGTCCTGCACTTCTACCTCTTCCTCATCCTCCACCATCATTAATACCTCTTTTTGTTCTTCTTCCCTGTCAAAGTACTTTTTAAGTATATTTACATGACGTGCCCTCAGCCTCTTTTTTTCTATCTGGAGTATTTATTAAATAATTTACTTCACTCAATTTCTTTTCAACCCTATAAGGTCCATGAAACATTGCATGTAATGAATCACCTAGTACTGGTAACAGAAATAGCACTTTCTCTCCAGAAACAAAACCACAAGCTGTCACTCTCTTGTCTGCCTTCATTTTCATTACTTGCTGTGACCTCTTTAAATGTTCCCTGGCCAACTCACATGCTCTGTCCAATGTTTCCCTGAAATTTGATATATAATCCAGGAGAATGGTTCCTGAATTTCGACCCACCAATTTCTTATGAATCAATTTTCCCCTTACCTCATGACCATAAACTAGTTCAAAAGCGCTAAAACCAGTCGATGCCTTAAGAGTGTCTCTAATAGCAAATAACAAGAATGGAATTCTTCTATCCCAATCCTGTGGATAATCCTGACAGTATGTTCTTATTATAGCTTTTAAAGTTTGATATCATCTTTCCAAAGCCCCTTATGACTCCAGATAGTAAGCTGTTGACTTAAACGATTTTATCCCCACACTGTTAATAGTTTCTTAAACAGCTGCAACATGATATTTGACCTCTGATCTCATTGTATTTTCTTAGGTAAACCATATCTTGTAAAAAAAGCTTAGTTAACTCCTCACAATCTTCTTGGTTGTAATATTTCTTAAAAGTATCGCTTCAGGAAACCTGGTAGGCACATCCATTATTGTCAGCAAGTACTGATTTCCACTTTTAGTCTTAGGGAAAGGTCCTACACAATCAATCATGACCCTGATAAAAGGTTCTTCAAATGCTGGTATTGGGATTAAAGGCACCGCCTTAATCACTGCTTGGGGTTTCCCTATTACCTCACATGTGTGATATGTTCTACAGAATTTAACTACATCCCTATGCAATCCTGGCCAAAGGAAAAATACCCCTGTATCTCTCTCTGTGTTTTCCTAATTCCTAAATGTCCCCCCATTGGAATTTAATAAGTAATCCTCAGCATCTCATTTCTACTCCCAATTGGGATAACAATCTGATGCATCTCACTCCAGCTTTCATTTGCTGAGACATGATCAGCCTCCATTTTCTCATTAAAATATCACCCTTACGGTGATAACATACTGGAATGCATTTTGCTTCTGTTTATGAATAAGCTGCCTGATACTGTTTTAATTGCAAATCATTTTTCTGTAATGCTACTAACCTACTTGAGTTAAACACTTCATCTGAATTGTCCTGTAGTCTTTCTTCCTAAACAACGTTATCAAACTCAGTGCCAGCTAATTGGATTTCGACACTTTCTTCTTGCCTTTGAACTGCCTGCCCTTCTTGTTTTTCTTGTTTCAATCTATGTCACAATGAGCCTGTGACCTCATTACCACACAATCTGGAAACAGTCCAGGATGCTCTCTCTGTAACACCTCTGTTGAAACCACTTCTATAGGCTGCTCAACTACCATAGGCATCACCCAAATCTGTGACCCAGCTATATCATTACCCAAAATAAATTGAATCCCTGTAATGGGCAACTTTTCCACTATTCTAACAATAACTTCATTTGCTCTTTAAATTTATCTTCCAAAAGGGGGATAGGTTTAGCATCTCCATGAACCCCACTTATTATCACCTGCTCCTGCAATACTCCCTTTGGCCAACAAATGTCACTATCCCACAGCATTAAGGATTAACTAGCCCCTGTGTCTCTTAAAATGTTAACATCTTTACCTACTCCACCCTGTACACATGAAAAGACTTTCCCTTCACACACAAAGTCTTTAAACATTTCTGCAACTTGCCCCTCAGAATTCTCTTGGGTAAATTGTGGACAAATTCCCTTTTCCTGTGCCTGAATCTCAGAACCCACAGTACTTTTACTTCCAGAACTTTTCTACATCCCAATAATTCCAACAGATTTTCCCAGTAATGTCCAACACACTGACCTTGTATGCTTCACTTTATTACAATGAAAACACTCAATTTTCAAATGTCACTTCTACCCTTAGCGCCTTCCTTTTTATTCTGAGAAAAACTTCCTGGGCACTTCCATCTATCCTTCTCTTCCCTGACTACCTACCTTCCTTTCACCTTCCTACGTTCTATCCTTTTCGGATCTAAAAGGGTGACAGAAAAAAGGCTTAGCTCTATGAATTAACTCATAATCATCAGCTATCTCTGTTGCTTGTCTTACTATTTGAACCCTCTGTTCCTCCACATGAGTTCTCACTACTGAAGGAATTGAACCTTTAAATTCTTCCAAATGAATTACCTCTCTAAGAGCTGCATATGTTGTCCTTATTTTTAATGCCCATATCCACTGGTCAAAATTACTTTGTTTTACTTTCTCAAACCCAATATAAGTTTCCCCAGGCTGTTTTCTCATATTCCTGAATTTCTGCCTGTATGCCTCATGAAACAACTCATATGCACTCAAAATAGCCTTTTTCACCACATCATAATACACTGATACCTCTTCAAATAGCGAAGCATATACCTCATGCACTCTACCCACCAACCTGGATTGCAACAACAATCTCCAGTTTTCCTGTGGCCATTTCATCTCTTAAGCTATCTTATCAAATGAAATAAAAAATGCTTCAACATCTCTTTCCTCAAACTTTAGAAGAGTTTGTACAAATCTAAACATTTCCCCACTGGGTTTTAGGTTAAAGATTTTTTCATCATCAGAACTCTCCTCAGAACTTGAGAGCTCTTGCTTAACTTCCAGTCTTTTAAGCAGGTATTCTCTTTCTCTTTCTTTCTCACTTTCCCTTGCCTCTCTTTCCTTATCCTTCTCTCCTGCCTGAAATTCCAGCTCCAGCTTCCTTTCTATCACCTGCCTTTTTGCTTGCTCCCTTTCAAATGCCTTTTCACTTTCCTTTGCTTATAACTCAAGCTTTTTTTCAGTTCCTTTGCTTGTTCAAGTTCAAGTATCTTCATTTGTAACTGATATCTCACTGCCTCCAGCTGTGATTCACTAGTATCAGATATCACTTCCAACTGTAGATGCTGTGCTATACCTTTAATTATATTTGCTTTCTTCACCCCTACAGGTAACCATCATTTTAATTTACCTGTCAATTCTGTTAACTTATTCTTGGATACTTATTGTAACCCAATCAGAGTTATATCTTCTACTCCAGACAAGTCTTAGCAATTGCCAAAGCCACCTTGCAGTCTCACCACTTACAAAAAACTTCACAAACTCCTGAATTCAATGTGCTTCTCATGCTCATAACCTTAAGATTCACCAATTCCAAACCAATCAAGGAATTACAAATATTATACCGGGCAAGCCCCCAATTGTTATGACACAGCAGTTGGTAAAGGCTGAATTGTTTAAACCCCAGAGGAAAACTTGAACAACTGTCATAATCTATATTTTCAATTGGTATGTTTGAGATGCAGCTCCGAATTTAGGAATAAGACCACCGAGCTTCAATAGGTTTTTTAATTTAAAAAAACTAAATTAAACATTTATTAATTTAACAACAAATTAAACACATACACACGTCTACAAACTACTACCATAATATCTTTTAAACAAATTCCCAAATTAATCACACCCAGGTAAATCTCCACCCAGACAACAATAACCCATAGATTTTAAGTAGACACCAGGCAAAGCCCATTTGACCTTATGAGTTCAAAATGAGGCTTCCTTGCAATTTGGTTCCTTTGCAGACACAGTTGTACAGGCTGGTTAGATCTTAAATGCCTCTGACTCACACATACAAACTCCTTCTGTTTAACCTAACTTTTCCTTTGAATGTAAATTTTGTATGGTATCTAACTGAGGCTTTTAACATCTTCTAACAATAAACCCTTTCATTCCACCAATTTTATTAATAAGCTGACAAAAATAAACACATTGCTTGGCATCTTCTATTTGGTGCAAGATTTCATCCATTCTTTTGAATAGTTTATTTAAAAATGCAAATTACTGCCTTGACACCTAGGTTTCTAAACTTTTCCATGTTTATCTAACTACTATTTCAAACCTACTTCTTTCTATACATCAAAGTAGGCTAGCTGATTTTAATCCAATTAAGACGCACACATCACACACACATAGACACAGACTCCCCTACAATTCCAATTTAAAAATAATTTCCAATAACATTATAGACATTAATGTCTCTTCATGACAGTCCTGTTAAGTGGGGGGCAGATAGAAAGGCTCCAAGCTTTATATTTAAAGAGACAAAAGCTGCAGAAAGCAGATTTAAAGTGAGAACAGCTTGTAAGAGGCAAAAAGGTCCAAAGAGAAGGCTGAAGGTCTACAACTCTCTGCTTTGGGCATGTGAAACAGTGGTGTACTGTTGATGGCTGGGTCAGTGAGAAAGCGTGCATGGAAGACAGCTTGAATGCATGTGGTGACCCAGGGAAGAGGAACATTGAAAGGAGACTTCAAAACCCTGGAGGTGAATCCTTGTGGAAGGCATCTGAGAGAAAGCATCAGTTTGGGAGAAGATTCCAGGGCGAGGTCTTGGAGAGTGGAGATTGGAAACCCTCGTGTGAAAGGTAGAGCGCAGTGAGACCAGTTGCCTCACAGTGTGACAAGCATCTGGGGAAGTTGAGGAGAGATCCATAGCATCTGTCTGGCGTGGCATCTGGCACTTGGTTTCAGAGTGCTATGTGTGTGACCACAGATTGCTATTGGTACATGGAATGTGTACTTACTGTGGACATTAGAGTATAACATAGCTTTTGTAACTTGTGTTATCCTTACAAATCTGTATATATCTGCAAAGGTATAGTTATGGGTGAAGGAGTATTATAATATAGTTCATCTTTTCTTCTTTAATAAATGTTTTATTCTTTTGTTAAAAGTTCATCAGTTGACTCCTGTGATTCTGGTCATAGCTCCTTTCCACGTGTCTAAACAAACAAAAATAAAAATTAGGATCTATCAAGCTGGGTTCCACCCTGGGATCAGGCTTGTGCAATGGTAATCTCAGCTGGGGATCATAACACCGGGCAAAATTTTGCCATCAGCGAGCGGGGGTGAGGCCCGCTCGCCGACGCATGAAATGACACGGGATGACATCGGGGGAACCCCCATCATCATCCCGCCCCATTTAAATTTTCAGGAAGGCAGGAACACAGCCAAATCAGCTGTGGGCCCGCCGACCTGTTGGTGGTTGGTGGGTCAGCCAGGAGCTCTGGTGGGGAATAGAAAAAACATGAAACCTCATCCACAGGCGGGATGAGGTTTCATGTGGGGATTTAAACAGTTTAATAAAGTTTTAGTGTAATTTATGAACATGTCCCATCTCATGTGACATTGTCACATGAGAGGGAAAAGTTAAGCATTTTTTTTCTATTTTTCATGTTTTTAAAAGTATCAGCGATCTCCCTGAGGCAACACTTAACCTTAGAGTGATGTGCGCTCTTTCGTGCGCATACGCAAAAGAGCGCACTCTCGCATTTGGTGAATCCTGCCCCCACCCGCACAGGAAGTGCATAGCGCTTCCCGCCGGACGTCATGCTGGGCGGGCCTTAATTGCCCTGCCCACGTAAAATGGCAGTGGGGCCCGCTTCTCCAGTGGGGATTGGCTCCCCGCCTCCCAGAGATTGGGTCGGGCCCGTCCACCTGGCAGGCAGAAAATTCTGCCCACCATCTCTAATTTAATTAAGTCAGCCACACAGACAAAACCATCCTCACACACAGAAACACAAGCCTACTTTACAATGTCCCCCAATAATATTATGAGAGGTGAGAGTTTTATGACAAGGTCCTGCAACCATTTGCTGGATGGCGACTCTAGGGGAGTAAAATGACACGTCAGTAGTATCAGTCATCACACTCACTGTGCATTCTTGACAGGCTGATGAGACAATGGAGATCTGCATCATGGTGCCACCATCTTTCAGTGAACAATGGGGACTCCGCCTTTGAGATTTCCATTTCAAAGAGAACAACACAACAATGTTCACACACTCCTGCCTCTCCACAACTGGCAGACCGAGCTGGGTGTCAGCACTCCACCTCCAGGACATCCATCTCATACCTTGTCAGAATCATCAGGTTTGGTGGGGGGGGCCTCAACCTGTCCTTGACCTCTCGATGGTGTTATGGCTTCTCTTCTCCTAAAAGGGTAGCGGAGCATTGATTAGTCCACCCTCTATCAGCAGCACCATTGCAGCCTGGCCAACCCCACCTGAGGAGAAGCTGAGAGTGGCCCTCAACCTGGAAAGCAATCAGGCCAAGCAGCCGGAGCTCACCGCCTTGGCCGGCGCCAATATCATTGGCAGTTGGCACTCAGACTCTTACACTCCTGGGCTCCACAGGGGGATGGCCAGCCGTTAACACTTCTCCACATAGTTCCATGCCAACTTGGTACTTACCTTTGCTGAGTGCAGCAGATAATTGAACCTTTTACAGCACTTCATCCATGTGAGCCACAAAACATCATGGCTGCTGACCTGGGCTGCCACTTCTGCCCATGCTTTCTTGGTGAGGTGGTTTGGCTCACTATGACAGTAGCCAGTCTTTCAATGGAGGGAGAGTGGGTGATCAAAGTGCTCATGGCCTGCATGGACTCCTCCACTGTCCGTACCAGTGAGCTCAACCCCTCTGGAATCTCTGCCGCATCTCCATGTACTTAACGTCCAGAATCTGCTGCCTGACAGTTGACTCCAGACTCTTCATCAGCCTGGGGCTCAACATCTAAGTTGCTTCCAATTCTCTCCCAGCTGTCAGAGGCCTGCAATGTCTCAGTCTCTGACTGCTGGTCTCATGCTCTCACCAGCATGTGGATCCCTTTGAGTCAACTATCGCATTCCCTGAGATGCGTTTATCTACGCTGGTACAAGGTGCACGGCAAGGATGTGACGATGAACCCTCTGGCGTTCCCTCCTCCTCCTTCTCCTCAGAGGTCAATGCTGGTCCATCGGGAATGATGGGAGCAGCTGCCAATGTGGGGGGAAACAAAATAAGGGCCAGGATTTCATGGTCCCACTGTGGCATGTTGTGTCCCCCCACCCCCCCACCACCCCCTGGTGGATGTCGCGATCCATTTAAATCTCCATTCAGTTCGGTGGGACCGTAGTATCCGGCCGGGTGGGAGGGGCTGTAAAATCCTGGCCATGGAGTGTGAAGGGCATCATTATCATTTGACAAGACTTCACAGAAGCACACTTCCTAAAAAACATTTGCATCATTCGGAGAAGATAACCATGGGTTAAAACCTCAGACCCTTCAACACTGAGGCACACGATCATCCACAAATTCTGCAAGCTTCCAAAGTCAAAACCCATCAATTCTACCTCCTGCCAACTTCCCTAGTTTCTCTCCACTCCTTCCAACCCTCATCACAATGCTTCTGGGAGACAGCTACATGCCCTTGGAACCCACCACCCTGGGTAGTCCTCCAACTTCGCCTCGCCCAATGTTGCGACACCACTGGTTCACTGCCATCTCCAGCACTTCCTCCTCTACAGCGGTATAGATGGCTGTTTTTGGTTGACCACCTCCAGGCCTGTTTCTCTCAGGCATTATATGCCCTCTTCACCCGCAAATAAAAAGGGGGATTGTAAAGAATAAACTGTGCTAAAATCATGCTTTCAATTGTGTGCCCAACATTTCCTTTATTGGTGGCCAGCAGTTGGTAACTAAAAGATGTTGCAGTCTATAACCACAACTCCCTGCCCTCCCCATCCCCGCCCCTAGAATCCCCCAGTGCCATGCAGAGGGGCATGTCTGCTTCATACTGCCTTATGCACTTGGGCAAGACACTAGGCAATCCCACATTTGACACACATCACACCTTTCCACCCAGGTCCATCTACAAATTGGTTATACACACACTCTGTCAAATTGTAAGAGGTCATTGAGCCTTTTATGGCACTGCAGCCACGTTCTTCAAACAACAGCACAGCTGCTGACCAACTCTGTGACCTCCATCGAGGCTGTTTCGGTCTGGTCCTCTTCCTATCAGCAGACATGAAGACCTCCCACCGTTCATTCGCAGCCTGGAGGAGGACTCGCTGGAGTCATCATCAAACCACGGGGCCATCCTCGGTCTGGACCCCTCCACAGCTCCTTCCTCCACTCTTCCAGATAATGGTGACCTTACAGCCTCTGTGGAGTGACAGACAGAGTTAAAGTGTATAATTGTTCCTCAGAAGAGGAATGGGACAGGTGTGCTCAGATGTTCTTTCCTCCCTGAATGCTAGTTTCCAGCACAATGGTAACCATAATGTAAAAACAAGTTCTTACCTGCTACTGCTCCAATGATTCGAAGTATTTAACAGTCTTCTTGGTAAAAATGTCTGCCTCAAAACAACCAATTCTGCTGCAGCTGCCACCAACCTGTGTCAGGGTGCCTTTAAATGGGTGGCTGTGACTGACTTCCAGTTCAAGGCCTGATCCTTCCTTCTTCCAGATGTCCCACCCTGAAGGCCCGTTTGGACACACTGCCCACGCTTCCCTTACCTACTTGGCTGGCTTACCACCAGGCAGCTGCTAATTGGCCACAAGATGCTTTATTTGGCATAATTAAAAGGGGGGGGGGGGGGTTGGTGGGAGTTGGCAAACCACGCACTTCTGGGTCAGACTCCAAAGCATCAAATTCACTCCAGGGGTGTCTGTGGACAGTCAGAGCAGAGAGCTGGCTGTCAGTGAGACTTCCAGTTGGCTGTGCCTCCTGTTCAGGCATTCCACCAGAAAAATAATCCACTTCTCACAGCTTGCTACATTAAACAACATTTACTGAGGTTAGTTACAGATACTCAGCAAGCTTCACCTTGGGACTTATTTGTATTACATGGGGATATAAGTAACACATTCCACATTGCTCTTGGTTAATGCTATTTCAATATGTACAGTAGATATGGATTAAGATATCTGCATTGTTTTCTTCAACGCATGCAAAGGCCCCACTGCAATCATCAATACTGCAGGCAGATTCCAGATGTGCATACTTGAGCAGACACAGAGCTCACTTCCTGACAATTTATCATGCTGTCACCTCACTTGCGTACTTATACCTAAATCTATGATGCAGTGAGGAGATGTGAACTTGAAAACATAACAACAAAATCTGCTCTTTTCTATTACCAGTTACCAGCTATTAGTAATTCTATGCTGGATTGATAGTTTAAATCAAAGGTTGGCTGGAGAAGCGCAAGTGTCATCCAATAATCCTGCCTCTCCTGTGTGACCTGACAAGCAACCTGCCTCCCAGGAGAGGCACAATATTTCCTAACGATTTATGTACATCCAATTCAGCCAATTCATCCAAAAATAAAATGATGCATTGAAAATCAACAAAACTATTTATTTGTGTTTACTCTAACATTTAGCTGGCAGTCAGCCTGAATTTCCTAACTGTGAAAGTAGATGCCTGGGACCTCACTATAAATTGGAGTCCGTCCAGTGAAACTCAAAATGTTAAGAAAAGTGTAACTTCAAATAAAATGTTGTTAAAGGTTAGCATTGGCAATACAGCAGCTTGGAGCTCCACAGCTGCCGGGTGCTGCAGCTCTAATTCCTGAAAGGTGGCATCAGCTGGATAAGCTCATTTGATAAAACACCAGGTGTGACCTCTTCACTGCATGCTCAATGTTCAGAAGTCAATCACAATGTTTTATCGTGCTGAAAAACAGGGGGGATTTTTTCAAAGAGCTGCTGAAGTGTTGACCAGAAATGCAGTTGGTCATTTAAAGAGCCTGTCTGCTCCAGTTTAAGGGCCAGGCTGCACCCGTGCAATTATCCATTGCCTGACTCAATTCAGAAAAAGAAATTACATCCATGAAACATAGAAAATAGAAGCAGCAGCAGGCCATTTGGCCCTACGAGCCTGCTTCGCTATTCAATATGATCATGGCTGATCCTCTGTCTCAACACCATATTCTTATTCTTTCCCCATAACTATTGATGCCTTTCGAGTCCAGAAATCTATTTCCTTCTTAAATATATTCAGTGACTTGGCCTCCACAACCTTCTGTGGTAGAGAATTCCAGAGGTTCACCACCCTCTGGGTGAAGAAGTTTCTCCTCATCTCAGTCCTAAATATCCTAATCTGTATCCTGAGTCTGTGACCCCTTGTTCTGGACCCCCAGCCAGGGGAATCATCATCCCTGCATCCAACCTGTCCAGCCTGTCAGAATTTTATACATTCCAATGTAAACTCCAATGAATACAGGCTTAGTCGATCAATCTCTCCCTATATGACAATCCTGCCATCCCAAGAATGGACTTGAAGGACATGAGATAAACAACCCCTGCTGCATTCAAGTTCTTCCGACAACTACTTAATTTTTCTCTCACATTTCTCTTTGCCTAGTAATTCTGACATTTGCAGCAGCCACCATTACTGAGACAGTAAAGGTGGAAAATGTGACATATCATTTCATTTGGATGAATGCATCTGGAAAAAAAAAACCTGTCCATTCACCAAGTCTCAAATCCTCTTGGGTGAGATGAAATGAGCAATATAGGAACAGGAGTAGGCCAATCAATCCCTCAAACCTGTTTTGCCATTCAATTAAATCATGGCTGATATGTATCTTAAGTTCATTTATTCACCATGGTTCTATTACCCTTAGTATCTTTCCTTAACAAAAATTTATCAATCTCAGGTTTGAAATTTTTAATTGACCTTCCCTCAAAAGTTTCTTGGAACAGAGGGATCCAGTTTTCTACTACTCATTTTGTGAAGAAGTGCTTCCTCACATGGGAACTTGTTGTTCCCAACCCTCCCACTTTGGGTACCAGATTGGGCAATTGGTCTCCTGAGTGCTGCTGCTGGCAACTTAGGAGGAACAATCCATTTGCACGGTTCGCACACATGCACCACACTGGCTGTCGTGGCTTGCAACCAAACCACAGTGACTGAGCCTTGCTGGTCCCTCTGCTATTTGGGAACACCACTTCATTGTCGGTTGCGAGGATGACGGCAATGGGTAAACTAAATTGTCTGGATATTCCAAGTCCTAAAAAAGTCAACTTGTGGGAGTGAGGGAGAGAAACATAAAAACATGGGAGGGAGATGTTTATGTCAGCCTGTGATATACGTTGTTGTATAATGTGTTTTGACTGGGGGATCAGGCAGCTTTTTTGCTTCCCCTTAAGGACTGACCCTCACCTCCCTGAAGTAAAAACAGAAACTGGAAAGTGCTGGGAAAACTCAGCAGGTTTAGCAGCATCTGTGGAGAGAGAAACAGAGTTAACATTTCAAGTCCAGTATGACTCTTTTTCGGACCTGAAGAGAGATAGACATGTGATGGGTATTATCTGCTTCTCTTCAGTTCTGAAGAAGTCATATTGGATTTGAAATGTTAACTCTGTTTCTCTCCTCACAGATGCTGCCAGACCTGCTGAGTTTCTACAGTGCTTTTGGTTTTTATTTCAGATTTACAGCATCTGTGGTTTGCTTTTACTTACCTCCCTGAAGCTGGTTTTGGGAATCAGTGAATTGAATTAGGTTTGGTATTGGTTTTAGTTATTCCTTTCATAACTTTGTGTATTGTAAAAAGTCACAAAATTATACATAAACTTAAGTTACTTACATCAGTGATGTTTTCGCTGAATTGGTGTTTCTCATTGCCCTCAACGCCAGAAGTAGTTTTTACTTAAACATTACTTATTCCTAATTCTTTTTATTTGTGTTTTTACTTTGATATATAAATTAAGTTGTTCATTACATTATAAAGCAAAATATCAATTCTTTTACTAGAATTTGGTGATAATAAGGCACTCAATCAAGGTAAATGCAATAACATTTGCAAACAGTAAGCGAATGTCACATAATCAAATGTCATGTGATTAGACATCACATAAGGAGTGCCACGATTGAATGTCATGTGATCAAATGTTGCATGATCAAATCTCCAAGAACAAGGCAAACCAAAATTAGCATTCCTAAAATTACTCCTGAATGGCCTAGATCTAATTTTAAGGTTATGCCAAGTTGTTCTGGACTCCTGTATCTGCCAGAGTAGAAATCTGTAATTGATTTCTCTATAAAATTATTTTAATAAAGCTACTTACAGATTATCAAAGTCATCAGCATCAAAGCTACAAAGTGGCTCACATTTTGGGAAGAGTTTGGTGTAGTACATGCTCAAAATGCTACTACTGGGTTGAAATTAGCTTTCATGGGGCTCAAGTAAGAGGGATGGATAGTGCAGAATGAAACCAATGGGTAAAGGATTAATTTTATGAGGATATGACTTGTATTCCCTTGAGCATAGAAGACTGAATGATGACCAATCGAGGTGTTTAAAGTGATTAAAGGAAGTGATAGGGTAGATACGGAGAAACTATTTCCTCATGTGTGGAATCTAGAACAAAAGGGTACGATCTTTAAAAATTAGAGCAAGGCCATTCAGGAGTGAAATCAGGAAATGCTTCTTCACATAAAAGATAACAGAAATCTGAAACCCTCCTCCAAAAGGCTGTGAATACTGGAGAAATCGCAACTTTCAAAATTGAACTTAACTGATGTTTTTGTTAGATAAGGATATCTGAGACCAAAGGCCACTAAGTGGAGTTGGGGTACACATCAGTCATGCTTCCAGAGATCCGAATTCACAAAAGGACGGGAAAAGTCCATTTTCAGGTCAGTCAGGTCCAACAAAGGCTGTAAGAAAGAAGGCCTGGGAATTATGCAATGGCAAGAGAGTTTCCCAAGCTAAAGGCTGACCCCAAAAAAGCTAAAAAGTAAATATCCCAACTACCATTCTGGATAGTGAAATACAGTTGTGTTGTTTTGTGCTGCAATTGACAAAATCCAGCTGAACTGCCATTGTTATATCCCATGGATTGTGCTGTCATCTTAGCAGATATTTGGCAGAATGAGTCAACTCCAAAGGGTAAAGAACTTATGATCTACTCATGGAAGTGACATCACTGAAACCAAGCAGATATCTATATCTACCTGAAGTAATAGGAATGAGAAAGTATGGAACATAAAAATGATTCAGCTGATTAAGCCTGTTCCTTCTAAGATCCAACGTCACGAGCAATGTCAGCATTTATTGCTCACCCCTAACTTCCTTCAGAAGGTGATGATGAGCCGTCTTCTTGAACAGCTCTCATCCATCTGGTGTCCGTGGTGGTGCTACAGAAGGAGTTCCAGGACTTTTAGTCAGCAACACTGAAGGAAAAGTGATACATTTTCAAGTCAGGATGGTATGTGGCTTGGAGGGAAACTTGCAGGTGGTGGTATTACCATGTAAATGCTGCCTTTGTCATTCTAGGTGTTAGAGGTTGCGGGTTTGGAAGATGCTGTTGAAGGAGCCTTGGTGAGTTTCTGCAGTGTGTCTTGAGGATGGTACACATTGCTGCCATTGTGCACAGGTAGTGGAGGGAGAGAATATTTAATCTGGTGCATGGGTATCCAGTGGCCTGATCTATTCTAGATAGTGTCACCTTTCTAGATAGTGTCAGCACTTTGGAGTTGTTGGAGCTGCAATCATCCAGGCAACTGAAGAGTATCCCATCACACTCCTGACTTGTGCCTTATAGATGGTAGACAGGCTTTGGGGAGTCAGGAAGTGAGATATTCACCACAGAATTCCCAGCTTTTGACCTGCTTGTGTAGCCACAATATTTATCTGGCTGGTCTAGCTGATGGCAATCCCCAGGATGTTGATGGTAGGGGTTTCAGTGACGGTATTGTCATTGAACATCAAGGACAGAGGATCAGATTCTCTTAAGTTTGAGATGGTCATTACTTGGTACTCATGTGGCGCAAATATTACTTGCCACTTACCAGTCCAAGAATGAATTTTGTTCAGGTCTTGCTGCATGCGGACTGTTTCATTATCTGAGAAGTTGCCCACATCCCCACTTCTGACCTTATGTTGGAGAGAAGGTCATTGATAAAGCAGCTGATGATGGTTGGGACTCAAAAACTACCCTGAGGTAGGATAAGGGAAATAATGTCATGTCATAAAAAAATAACTTGCATATAACACCTTCCACAACTTATGGATGTCCCAACGTGCTTTACAATTAAGTGTAGTCAATGTTGTAAGGTGGGAAATGCAGCAGCCATTTTGCAAGGTCCCTCAAACAGAAATCTGATGACCAGATAATCTGTTTTTTAGTGATGTTAACTGAGGGATAAATAATGATCAAAACATTGATGATAAGTCTGCTGATCTTCAAAATAATGCCATGGGATCATTAACATCCACTTGAGAGGGGAGATAGTTTATAGGCAGCACTTCTGACAGTGAAGCATTCCCTCACCGCTGCATGGGAGTGCCAGCCCAGATTTTTCTGCTCAGGTCTCTGAACCTTCTGGCTCACACGTGAGAGGGCAACCAATTGAGCCACAGATTTAATGACATTACAACAATAATAGATTATTTTAGATCTCTAGGTTTTGTTTTCTCCCTGGTGCAGTGAAATATAGTAAAGTGCTTTTAGTTCCAATTAAACTTTTAGTTCCAGTTGCCACAGTTGCACTCTGTCATGCAGAGGCTGCTTTCAGCACCTTGTGCATCGCCTGGCCAATAAGGTATAAGTACGCCAAGTTTAAAAATCTGATGAATCTGCTCTCATCACTCCATATACACAATGTCATGACATCCGAGGAGGGGTGAAATGAGTCCCCTATTCTCCCGCTGCAGGGTTTTTTGTGAGTTTAGAGAGGATATGCTTTGCCAATGCTGCAGGAGTCCCACTACTTAGGCTTTCAGATTGTAAAGAATTAGTCAGACAGGTTTTCTTTTAGGTTAAACAAAGAACGAGATAAGTTTATTGAAGCTATTTCCTGAATTTTAAAAAATCACAACCACCATTCAAACATCACACACACTCGCCTGGGCCCACATACCCCAGCACAGATGGCAGAATAAGAGGGTAGGCTTAAGGAATTTTTACAGTTCATGAAGATTAAACAAAGGAGTATACGGTTAGCTGTTCTTTGGCTGGTCTTGATGCAGATGTTTTGTTCGCTTGTCTTTCTGGGTGTAGTTGTATGGAATATATTTCCACATTTTATTCCTAAAAGATCTCAGTTTGCAATAGATTTCTCTTCTCAGGATGGTTACTTTGCAAATCTGGGCACAATGCTTCCAAGGTTGAGAGAGCATACAGCTTTTTCAGCCTGTTTCAGTGCAGCGTTCTTGATCTCTCTCCTGCATGGTAAAAACAGTCCCTTAAAGTGCCCTGCTGGCTGTATATTCCAGAGAAATTCTATTGGTCCATATCTACTGCAGTCATTGTTTTAGAACAGATAATTGCATTTTGATGTCTCATCTCAGAAATGTTTGCAAAGTTTCAGGATAGTGTAACAGGAGATGGGGTCTTTCATGCTCCCCAGGGGATTGTTTTTTTTTATCCCATCCCACTTGGTGGAATGCAAGCTGTATATTGTAGCCATCTGGGCAGTCTCCATTGTCTTTTAGAGGGTTTCAGTATTTTCTTTAAATCCAGCCAGAACAGGAAAAATTAGAAACTGTACCTTTTAAAAAAAGCACAGCCTTGTAACAACAATGCCAGGCTAATAAAATGTTAGTGCTCCAAATGTTATTTTTGCTGTGAACTAATCACATCCCAAATTAACTATTTAACTTCCTGAGGAGATATTTCTGTATAAACACCCTGATCCCAAAGGTGATCGAACAAAACTTCTCCATTGCAACTTTGGATGCATCTCTCCCACAAACCATAGGTCCTCTCCAATGTTCTCTATATTTTTTCTTTGTTGCACTGTGCACTCCAGATTTCTGCATAGCCATGTACCCACGCAACTTAGAGGGAATATTGTTCCTATCTCCAGTACCAGAAAGACCACCACATCCTGAGGACTGGTTGATTATCACAGTTTTAGTGTCAGCAGCCCTCACAATTCACTCAAGGCCAAGTGATTTCCAGATGACTCTTTTAAAGTACCTTATAAAAAATAAAACTTTTGTCACATGCCAAAAGTTCAATACTGCCAAAAACCTAAAGGAGTATAAAAAGTGCAGATATGAAATTAAAAAGGAAATTAGGAAAGCAAAAGAGGACAAGAAAGAATATTGGTAATTAAAATCAAGGGAAACCTGAAGACATTTTATGAATATTTTAATGGAGCAAAAACCTCACATTATATTTTTATGAAATACATATATCCATCATTATAGCTAATTTATAAATTTACAAAACTGGACAAGGGCTTCAAAATGACTGAAGCCATGGCTAGCTGTGACTTTCAAACAAAATGAACTTTCTGGCAGAGAGAAAAGCTGACAGCTTGTTATCTCTGAAGAGACATTAATGACCCTGTGAGCTGCAGAAACCAACTTCAAAGGGAATTATACAAAGGCCATCTACATTTCATAAGCCAGGCCTGGCCAACGGAGATAACTGGTCTGCCAGGACAAAAGACAAGGTAACCTCCTTTCAAAATCTTTATGGTTGAACATTAACAATTTCAAAAATCTATCAATGGAATATACATCCTTTGTCAAAGCCAAAGTGGAGAAAAGAGACTTATATCACATGACCCCCCTAGCTGGGAGAACCAGCTACCCTTTCTTGCTATACTGCCTCTTGGTCTACTTTCTTCCATCTAGCAAACAGCATCTCAGGACCAGAGCTCTGTCCATGTTTAAATTCCTGGCCCCATCTACATGGGGCGGCTTTTCCCAGAATTGCACTGTGTGGTAATGGGCAGGTAAAATGGAATCCTACTCGCCAATGAAAATGCCAGGTTTTCACGCTGTATCTTCCCGAACCTGCCTCATCATATATTCACTCCCGCAAAACATGCTGTTTCCATGGTGGGCGGGCTCTCATTCGCCTGCTGGCCATCACCCCACTGTTGCATCACGCTGGCTGCCATCTTTAAAAGGCAGCCGCCAGCAAAGCCTCATTGCCACCAGCTCACCACTGCTGCCTGGGGGACATGGCCAGCAAAGGCAAAAAGACTGCAGCCCCCCGCTTCAACAACGGGTCCCTCAAGCTACTACTGGATACCGTGGAGGCCCGCCGGGATGTGCTCTACACCCACTCTGGCCGCAGGATGGGTAGCAATGTCACCAACCCAGCTTGGGAGGTGGTGGCAGCAGTGGTCAGCATGAGTGTCCTACAGAGGAGGGCAGCCACCCAGTGCTGAAAAAGGATCAATGATCTCCTCTGTTTGCTAGGGTAAGCCACTCTTTTCATCACTCCCAACTCACACATTCACAAACCCATCACAAATCCACAGGGCCCTCACTCACTGCCAGTGCAAGGGACATCACCATTCACTCTTTCGCACACACCATCATTGTCCTCATCCCGTCCATGGGACCACTTGCCACCCACACAGGCCAGGCGTACTTGTCATCTGGCCCGGCAGGCGTCCAAATACACTCTGCCCATCTCAATCCATGCAGGATAAACTGGCTCACAACAGGAGGGAAGGGTTGCAGACAGGTGAAGGGGTGCTGGAAATCAAAGTTCTGACAGAATGAGAAAGCAGAGCCATCCAGCTGGCCGGTGAGGATCTGGACCGGTCCTGTGCTGACGATGAGGTCGACGCTGCTCTACCAAGTAAGGATCCAACAGTGCAACATCCATCAGGCAACCATGCCGTGAGTAATGTGTCCTGTTTCACAGGCCACTGCCATGCACTAATTTTCTCCCCTTGCTTTCGCAGGCACATACGCCAAACAGCCGACAGAGTCCATTACCCAGGGCCTCCAATCAAGCTCCGAAGAAACCTCTGAAGAGGAATCCGAAGGCACCCTTGCTGAAGTCCCACAAGGACTCACCCATACCCTCCACAGTGCAGAGACCTAGCTTTAGAGTAGCCCTAGGATCACAATTTGGTGAGCACATCGCACTGATCCACAGCAGGTAGAGACAGGGACTTCCCAGGTCCCCGGCACTCGGAGGATTGCTAGAGGCCAGAACGTTGCTGAGTCCAAGTCAGATGATGAGCCTCTGGACTCAGTCATGTCACAGTTGCTGGGGCTGAAAAGGCAAGCTCAGGAACATCAGGAAGAGATGTCCGCTGCATTCCTTAAATTGCAAGGCACGATGAAGGAATCCATCCGTCTTCAGACTGAGGTGATAGCACCGGCATTGCAACGCACCGAGGTCAACACTGGCAGTATGGTGGCCATCTTGGTCCAGGAGGTCACTCCTGCACTGCTGCGCGGGCTAAACTCCATCGCTGATGCCATAGTTGGCCTCCAATAATGTGTAGGTGAGAGGGGTGCTGGGCAGCTCGATCTCACTCCAGCTACCCCTTCTGCTCACGGAGTCAGCCAGGGTCCCTCGAGCGCCCACAGGGAGGAGGATCAGCAGGTGCACGCTCTGGGGTCATCCACCCAGGTGATTCTGGGAGTGACCGGCCCATTTGATTCCCCTCTTCCTGTGACCTCCACAGATCCAGCTTCACAGGCCGAGGAGGGTGTTATTGCCACATAACAGGATCCCAAAAGCAGGCCGGGGCCCTCCAAGTCTCAGCCCTCCAGGGGATGCCCACCAAAGTCATCACAGATAGGGCATCACAGTCAGCAGGCTGCCTTCACCTCTGCTGTAGATGTCCAGGGAGCATCAAGATGTAGCGGCAGGGTTAGGAAAGTTAGGTAAAAGTAGTTGCAGAACCTGGCCACAGGTGTTGATCACTTGTACCTAATGTTCACTATTGTCAATAAACTCCTAAGAATGCCGCCCAACCTCGGACGGCCCGCTTCTACCTCCTACCCAAAATCCACAAACAGAACTGTCCCAGTAGACCGATCATGTCAGCCTGTTCCTGCCCCACGGAACTCATTTCTCGTTATCTTGACTCCCTTCTCTCTCCCCTTGTCCCGTCCCTTCCCACCTACATCCGTGATTCCTCTGACACCTTACGTCACATCAACAATTTCCAGTTCCCTGGCCCCAACTGCTTCCTCTTCATCATGGACGTCCAATCCCTCTACACCTCCATCCCTCACCAGGATGGTCTGAGGGCTCTTAGCTTCTTCCTGGAACAGAGGCCCAAACAATCCCCATCCACCACTACTCTCCTCCGTCTGGCTGAACTTGTTCTCACACTGAACAATTTCTCCTTTAATTCCTCTCACTTCCTCCAAATAAAAGGTGTAGCTATGGGTACCCTCATGAGCCCCGGCTATGCCTGTCTCTTTAAGGGGTATGTGGAACATTCCTTGTTCCAGTCCTACTCCAGCCCCCTTCCACAACTCTTTCTCCGGTACTTCGATGATTACTTCAGTGCTGCTTCATGCTCTCGTCAGGACTTGGAAAAATGTATTAATTTTGCTTCCAATCTCCACCCCTCCATCATTTTCACATGGTCCATCTCTGACACTTCCCTTTCCTTCCTTGACCTCTCTGTCTCAATTTCTGGTGATAGACCATCCACCAATATCCATTACAAGCCTACCGACTCCCACAGCTACCTCGACTACAGCTCCTCACACCCCGCTTCCTGTAAGGACTCCATCCCATTCTCTCAGTTCCTTCGCCTCCGTTGCATCTGTTCTGATGATGCTACCTTCAAAAACAGTTCCTCTGACATGTCCTCCTTCTTCCTTAACCGAGGTTTTCCACCCACGGTCGTTGACAGGGCCCTCAACCGTGTCCGGCCCATCTCCCGCGCAAATGCCCTCACGCCTTCTCCTCCCTCCCAGAAACATGATAGGGTCCCCCTTGTCCTCACTTATCACCCCACCAGCCTCCGCATTCAAAGGATCATCCTCCGCCATTTCCGCCAACTCCAGCATGATGCCACCACCAAACACATCTTCCCTTCACCACCGCTGGCTGCATTCCGTAGGGATCGTTCCCTCCGGGACACCCTGGTCCACTCCTCCATCACCCCCTACTCCTCAACCCTACTATGGCACCTCCCCATGCCCACGCAAAAGATGCAACACCTGCCCCTTCACTTCCTCTCTCCTCACCGTCCAAGGGCCCAAACACTCCTTTCACGTGAAGTAGCATTTCACTTGCATTTCCCCTAACTTAGTCTACTGCATACGTTGCTCCCAATGCGGTCTCCTCTACGTTGGAGAGACCAAATGTAAACTGGGCGACCGCTTTGCAGAACACCTGCGGCCTGTCCGCAAGAAAGACCCAAACCTCCCTGTCGCTTGCCATTTTAACAATCCACCCTGCACTCTTGCCCACATGTCTGTCCTTTGCTTGCTGCATTGTTCCAGTGAAGACCAACTCAAACTGGAGGAACAGCACCTCATCTTCCGACTAGGCACTTTACAGACTTCCGGACTGAATATTGAATTCAATAACTTGAACTCCCTTTCTCCATCCCCACACTCTTTCCGTTTCTTCACCCTTCCTTTTGTTTTTTCCAATAATTTATATAGATTTTTCTTTTCCCACCTATTTCCATTATTTTTAAATCTTTTATGCCCTGCTAGTCTTTCTACCCCACCCCCACTAGAGCTGTACCATGCGTGCCCTACCATCCATTCTTAATTAGCACATTAGTTTAGATAATATCACCACCTTCGACATCTCTTTGTTCTTTTGTCTGTGACATCTTTTGCTTATATGCTCCTATCACTGCTTGCTTGTCCCTACAACCACACACCCCCCGCCACTTCTTTCCCCCCCCCACCACCTTAAACCAGCTTATATTTCACCCCTCTCCTAATATTCACTCAGTTCTGTTGAAGGGTCATGAGGACTCGAAACGTCAACTCTTTTCTTCTCCGCCGATGCTGCCAGACCTGCTGAGTTTTTCCAGGTAATTCTGTTTTTGTTTTGGATTTCCAGCATGCGCAGTTTTTTGTTTTTGTTTTTATCCTAAGAATGTCTCCCTGCCTATGGCTCCTTGTTCTGATGAGCAGTGTTCTCGACACTCAGATGTGAAATCTTTCTGCACAAGATAAAAAGCAGGTGTCTAAGTCCAGGACCTCTTCCCTATGCTCTGTGTGGCCTTCAGGCTACAGTGATGGTCCGGCCTCACACTCCCTGGACACATTACTGATGCCTAAATCTCGGCAGTGCTGGTCATTGCGGCACTATAATGTACGTAGTGGGCAGACGCCACAGAGTTTTCTCATACTCTCTGTGCTGTCTGCACCTTTAAGGTGGGGCTGGCCCCCATCACACCAGCATCTGTGACCAGTGATGCTGTGCATCAGCTCCTGGAGGGCTGAGGTGTTGAAGGTGGACAAAGCATCAGATGTGTCTAAAGTTTCATGGCTGCGTCGCCGAGATGGCTCTGATCATGGAGCGCAAGGGAGCTGCTCTCAGCCAGACAGGAGTCAGAAATTCTCAGAGGCCTTGTGAAGATCTATGGAGTGTCCTCACTGCATTTTGTCATCATCCTCCTGCGATCAAGCGACTGTTAGGGCCTCCACTGCATCTCCATGTCAGGAGCATTCTCACAGTCATATGTTCACAACTGTGATGTGAGGATCTCCAGGGACACCTTTCTGCATGTCATCATCATCCTCCACAAATCTGGCAGCTCTGAGGGCCTCCCAAGTGCACCTGCCTTGTCTAGCCAGTGCGAGACCCTCATCCCCATTGTCGTCACCACCGAGGACCAAGGACGCCCTTACCCTCATCCCGGTCAGTATCCTCCTCATCCAAAGAAATGTGCAGGTCCTCCATCTCCTCCTCAGCCAGCTCCTCTACCCGTTGCAGCGCCAGGTTGTAAAGGGCGCACCAGACAACGATGATGCGTAACACCTTCTGCGGACTGTATTGCAGGGCTCCACCAGACTGGTCCAGGCACTGGAACCGCATCTTCAGCATGCCGGTGGTCTGCTCCAACAAGTTGCAAGCTGCTGCATGAGCCTCATTATAGCACCGCTCTGCTGCAGTCTGAGGCCGCTGCACGGGTGTCATCAGCCATGGCCTCTGTGGGTAGCCCTTGTCACCAAGGAGCCAATCCTGCAGTCTCTGTGGACCCTGGAAGGCTGCAGGGATCTGCGAGTGACTCAGGATGTAGGTGTTGTGCACATTCCCTGGAAACCGTGCGCATACCTGCAGGATGCGTTTCTGGTGGTTGCACACCGGCTGCACGTTCAGTGAGTGGAAGCCCTTGGAGTTGATAAAGTCCACTGAGTGTAGCGATGGAGACCTGAGCACCACATGAGTGCAGTCAATCACACCCTGCACCTGTGGGAATCCCGAGATCTGGGCGAATCCAATGGCCCTTGCATCTTGGCTGTCCCAGTCGCGGGCAAAATGTACAAAGTTGTGTGTCATGGAGATGGCATCCGTGACCTCAAGGGTGCTTTTGTGGATGGTGGATTGTGATATCCCACAGGAGTCACCTGTGGAGCCCTGAAAGGAGCCAGTAGCATAGAAACTGAGCACCACCGTCACTTTCACAGCCACTGGCAGTGGATGCCCTCCATGTCCCCTGGCGCCAAGTCCTGTAGTAAGTGGCAGATGTGAGCCACCAGGTCCCTAGATATGCGCAGTCGTCAGTGACACTGGTTCTCAGTCATCTGCAGGAATGATAGGTGACGTCTATAGACCCTGGGTGTCACTAGGTACCGACCAGCCATGTCTCGCTTTTGCTCCTGGGCTTCTCCATGAGGTTGCTGCTCCTGCCTTTGCACAGCCAAGCATCTCAGCCGCTCTCTCCTCCATCTTCTATGCTCTCTGTAAGCCATCAGGCACACAGCTACGTCACCAGGATCCATGATACTGACGTGGTCCCCCTGAAGCATGAAACAGAGAGAGAGGCGTGGTTATCATGGCGGTACTTAGCACCTTGCCTGGCCCTATGTGACCGCCCCTTAATGCTTCCCGGAGAGTGCTCTTCACCCCTCAGATGGCCAGTGTTGAGTGTGCTGCATGGCTGCCCTGTCAACCTGCTACATGTTGAGATTGCAAGGGGCTGTGAGCACCTCCAGAAGCGAATGCTACATGGCCAGGATTGGTGAGGAGATTGTACAATGTGTGCAGTCCAACTGCTCTGTGGTCCAATAAAGTGGTGGCAGACCCAAAGCTCGCATGGGTGGACAGGCTAGGAGCCGGGCCCCAATCATATCTGTCCTAGCTGCAGAGGCATGGTCAGTTTATACAGGTCTCCCTAACACATAGCCACTTCCTTCACTTACCCTGCGCCCACTTTGATTGCCTGTGTGCGGGATGAAAGCACCAGGGAAGCATTTGACCACCCCCCACCCCCTCAGCAGTCACCTCGACGGCTGGCTAGCACCTACCCCCAGGCCCTTCCACCCCCCCTCCCCCACTACCTCAGCAGTCACCTCCGAGGCGGGCCAGCACCTGTCCCCAGGCACCCCCCACCCCTCAGCAGTTGCCTGCGGGACCAAGCATTGGTTTGCCCTGCTCCCTGGCGCCCCTGAGGCCTGTAAACAAAAGCGAGCCGTGGAGAGCGCTGCTGCTCACTTAGCTCAGTTGCCCCAAAGTGAAGGCCGCCAAGTGCACATTGTCTGCATGCTGTTGTGAAACACGTAAACGTGCTTTCCCACTGATGCAGGCGGACGATACGGCAGGGTTCCAAGAGCCTGGCGGGATGTCCTTTTAATTACATGGTAATGTATTACAATTAGCTCCCCGCTAACCGATGGCGGGAAACTCTCCAACCCTCGGCTGGCTTAGTGGAAGATCGCGATCTGCCTTCACGCTGTTGTGAAGTGGGTCCTGCCATATTTTCCGCGTACGCCACCCATCACGCCCACCGCCACCGGGCTCAGAAAATTCCACTCATTGTTTCTACTGAAATTTCTGAACTTCTGTACGAGTGCCTACAAGATGAATTCATCACTACGTGCCAAGCTTATTGTGGAAGTCATCTCTACTGGAAAAGTGAATTGTCCAGCATCAGTTTTTAGCCTGCCGACCCCTTTGAAGAAAAACATCATTGGATTTTTATTCTGGACTCTGGACTCACGTGAAACAATAATACATAATAATATTCTGTGGTCTTAGCCCTGTAAAACTTTTCTTTCTCTATCCTTCTTTTATTGTATGAATGCACTGGGGGCTACATAGTGACACCCCCTCCCGTTTGAGTGTATGCGAGCAAACTACCCTCTGAGTTTGCTGTGGGTTTATTAATTGGAATTGGATCATACTAAAAACTGGGGTTTTGGAAATACTTACAAAGGGGGAAATCAAAATCAAAACACCTTTCTATTTACAGATGGGTGGTGAGAGGAGGAATCAGGGCAGATTTAATTAACCCTTTCCTGTCCTTAACCATATATTGAGACCAAGAGGATAATGAGGGAAAGAGGAGGTCCAATTGAAGACCATACATGTAACTTGTGTGTGGAGGCACTAGCCGTGGGCATGGTTCTCAATGCATATTTTACATTTGTTTCACAAGAGAGGGGCAAATCCATTTAAGGAGGAGGGGTGTGAAGTTCTGGATGGAACACACATTGTGAAGGAGGAAATATTAAATTGTTTAGCATCCTTGAAAGTGGATAAAGCACCAGGCCTAGAGGAAATGTATTCCAGGCTGCTAAGGGAAATAAAAGAAGCAGCAGAAGTTTTGACCACTATTTTCAGTTTAATGTGGCTACAGATGTGGTGCCAGGGCTGGAGGGCTTCTACTGTTGTATCGTGTCTAAACAGGAATAGATAGGACAAGTAATTACAGGCTAGTCAACATAAGCTCGATGGTGGGAAAATTATTGGAAACAATTCTGGGAAATTGTATAAATCATACAAAAGAAATTTGTTTTTCATCTCTTGTTATGATCTGGAATGCACTGCACAGAAGTGTGGTGGAAACAGATTCAATAGTAATTTTCAAAGGAATTGGATAAACATTTGAAAAGGAGCCACTTGCAGGGTTGTGGGGAAAGAATTGAGAGGGTGGGGTGAATTGGAAAGCTCACCCAATAGCCCCACTCTTCCGAGGATCATTTAATCCATAACCCTGAGTCACTATACTCCCCTCCCCAGAGTCACATTAATCCAGGTCCCAGAGTCACCTCTGCCCCAGGGTCACTTTAATCTGGATCCCGGAGTCATTCACTGCCTCAAGGTCAGTTAATCCAGATCCTGAAGCACCCCACCCAACCCTGCCCGGGAGCAGTTTAATCTGGAACCTTACTCAGTCGCCTGCCTGGTGGTCAGATTAATCCAGATCTTGGAGTTACCCTCTGCACCGGGATCACTTTAGTCCATAAACCGAGTTACCCACCTGCACTGAGGTCAGCTTAATCCAGACCCCAGAGTCACCCCCCTGCCCTGGGGTCACTTTAATCGGATCCCGGAGTCACTCTCCTGCCTTGAGTCACTTTGATCCTGATCCCGAAGTCGCCCACTGCCCAGGGTCACTTTAACCCAGATCCCCAGAGTCAGTTTAATCCGGATCCCAGGATAAACTGTTAGAGTGCAGAAAGTATTTGTTATTTATTAGCAGAAATAACCTAGGATAGCAGTGGCACAGCATGATAGCAGTAGTAGTTTTAGCCATGAAAACGTATCAGGTAGAGGAGCTTGTAAAGCAAAGGCTGTTGGGATACCTGATATATGTTAGCCTAGACAAAGGACATAGCAAAAACTAGCCCGAAGCAGGTGTGAACCCAGTGACTATAGATAGATAGGTGTCAGTCACTAGAAAGCTAAGCAAAATGAGACAGTTGGTCTACAATGCTTAGCACTTATTGTGATTGATTGTGACACTGGTTACAGATAACAAGGTGTCAGTCACTGGAATGCTAAGGTACACAGCAAAGCGGGACAGTTGATCTGAAACACTTTGCACCCATTGTGACAGGTTGTGACACTATGTGACTAAGAGCACATCCTCAGTCATAAAAAGACAGGGACTAACTGTATAAAAGACAACGTAACAACTCAGAAGGCAGAGTACTGACTTGGATTGGATTGACTCAGGCAGGGTCTCCCTGTGTTCACTTGAATAAACAATTGAAAACCATACCTGAATCTCCAAGGCGTTTGTCAATTTCACCACAATAATTGACATAGTCGGCAGGATACTCAGATCAATCTTCAGACGGTCCTGCAAGTTGGGTGAATATATTAATTTTTACCACCCTTAGTTAAGGCAGGCAAACTGGATGATTAGATACGTGCGAGTATCTAAGAATCTGTATGGGGAACTCAGGGTAGAGGTGTGTTGTGGGGATTTGGGCACCCTGGGTTAGGGCGCTTGACGTACTAAGTGCAATTGGGTCTGACACACTGAGCGGAGATGGTGCTTGACATACTGGGCACAGTATAATAGGGCACTCAACAAACTGAGTGCAGGGTACCTGAAAAATCAGGAAGAATTGAATTAGGATGTGGGGGAGTCCTTCACTAAATTTGTTATGGATAAACATAAGAAACAGATTAAATCCATACAGAAAGATGGATGGAATCCAGATGGGGCCCTGGAAGTCCAGAAGACATGGTGTAAGGGAAAAAAGGATAGGGAGTACAAAGCAATTATGATTATAATTTGGGATTCTGCCAGCGAGTCCAGAAACAAGACAAGTAAAAGAATTGATGACAAAAACCAACTCGGACAGGAGTCAGGGAATATTTAGTCAAAATTACATTGGAAGTACCACCATAGTCTACAGTGCTGTTGAAAAAGACGAAAGGGAAAGAAGTTTTGTGTGTGCGTGTGTGTAAGTCTACGTTAGTGTTCTCTTTGTGTGTTCAGGAGTTGGCGAATGGTAAATGTTAACGTGTGTGAAATGTCCCTGAGCGAAGTTCTATTAAATGGGTGTAAGTTAAAGAAGAATAAGCTAAAAAAGGTCATGATAAAAATGAGAATTTGAGTGATTAGGATCACTGTGAAAGGTTGCTGTGTAACCTCTTGGCATTTGTCTGTTTTGTGAGAATTTACCCTTTCTCTGTAGTTTCTAATTACAGTTGTTGAAAGACATTCAAAGAAAGAAGTGACTTTCTGTGCAACTCTAAAGCTAAAACACATTGACGCATGTAGCTCTAGTCATTTTTAAGTTCTAAACTTTTGGACCTAAGTTACAATATATACACAGAAAGTAGGTATGCATTTGGTGCAGTGCACGGCTACATGATCATGCTGAATCATAGAGGGTATGTCACCTCAGGGGGAGGACAGATACAACATGAAGTGGTGGTTAGAGACCTGGTAGAGGCTGCAAAGCTGCCACTAGAGGCTGCAGTGGTAAATGGTAAGGCACACCAGAAAAGTACAGACCCCATTCAGAGAGGTAACCAGCAGGCAGATCAGTCCGCCAATGAGGCAGCCGTAAATGGCTCAGAATGTCAGATAGCAGTAGCAGTAATCAGGCCAGAGGAAGTAAACGTAGTAGAGCTGCATAGGGATTATGATAGAGGAGGTAATTCCCAAATGGAGCATACCATTACAGATAGATTCCAACCAAGGGATGCTTTTTATGGGATAGGTAGTAAAGAAAGCATGCAGGTTATTGGGAATATAGCAGAAATTCCACATACCATATCACTCACAAAGTTCAGGATTGGTTGAGCAAATGAACAGGGCACTGAAGAAAGCTTTAGCCACAAAGCTATCCAAGAGACAAGGAAAGGATGGGTTGATTTGTTGTCCAGCATCATCACGTGATTAGGGGTGACACTTAATAGGATAACCAGATTAACACTGTATGAGCTAATGACAGGAAGGGCTATGAGATTTCCAGAGGGCGTTGTAACTGGGAATGAAGTTGGACCCATGAGGGAAAGGGCCAAGAGATTTGTGAGGAAGCTGCAAGCAATTGCTGCCAAGGATCTATCATATTTTTCCAAATATTACTGTGAAATACATTAAAACAGGCTTATGTTTGGATGTGTGTGTAGTTCTGTGTGTGTGGCTAATTTAATTAAACTAGAGATGATTAGACTGCAAGGTTTCAATTATCAAAGGAGTTAGGTGTAAAACAAGCATTTGAAATGGAGATGAATAAACTAAGGTGAGGTCTCAGCAGAGAAGGGGTGAATGAAATTTGCATTTTTAGATACGCGGGAAAGGTGTTTGGTTTTCAAAGGGACATGAAAAATGTTTACAAATGGCAAGATAAATAAGGCAAGGTTATTATGTTGATTTTTCCCAGAAGTGCTGACCATAATGAGAACATGAAATGTTTTTATATTCTGGGAAAAGTAGTTTCTAAAGACAAGTGGAAACAATGGGGTTTATAAATCAAAAGGGGTAAATTATATTTAAAGAAGGATGGAAGGCTGTGAGGTGTGGCCATGTGAGGTCTTGAAAGGTGCACCATGTGAAACACATTTGGGTTAAGTAGAAATTTTGGGAACTGTTATAACTGTGTAACTGTAATCTTGCGTGTTTTAAGATTTTTCTTCTTTTGTTAATAAATGTTTTAATTTAAACTTTAAAATCTCTAAAAATGGTAGTGGGCTCATTACTTCTGACTTCAGTGCACCAGCCTTCTCGTAATAAATATAATTTGCAAAATCATTGTGATAGTGTGGCCAAGTTTCCCCTGTTGATTTGGTCTGCCTGGCAAATACCGCCTTCCATATCACAACATTGCACGGGTTACAGCAGGAGGCCAAAGATCAGCAAATAATTTGAAATATGGAAAAGAAAGCAGGCATGGAAAGGATGAGAGTGCCCAGTGTAGTAGAATGGATAATGGTAAAAGTAGGGCCCTAGAAGAACTTTGCACCAAAGTGGGTAGGGCCATGTGAGGTAATAACGACAAATGATACCTGCTCCTGCATTGACATAAAGGGGAAGGGGCGTTGGAAACATTGATCACAAATCATTTAATGGCTGATCTATTTACTTCACAGGGAGATGAAGGCAGATCCTAGAAATTAACTATATCATTACAGATTGAAGCATGGGTCATTATGTGCATTGGAATACTGGCCACAATGGTATCCGTGTACACCAGATGTTTCGTGAAGGAACAGAAGACAACCCACTGTGGGACCTGACAAATGAATTGCACGAGTCTGCCAAGAATTGGAAACAGGTCCAGAGGATGGATTAGTGTAAGAGAAAACAAAGGTGTTATATGATAATGTACACGATGAGCTGGTACCCATGGTCCTAAATATGTCAGATATAGATCTACCCCTCTGGTGTTTGGCTAAAACTCAGGCATTGTACACGGCACTGTTAAAATGAGCGTTAAAGAAAGTAGCCCAGTATAACAGTGAAGATGCATGGGCACCCCCTCCAAGGAAAGGATGGAGGAAGCGTAGCCTGGTGGATGACACTTTCACAATATTTAATACAGGAACCTCAGCAGCAAACTCAATTGATTTGGTCTCGTAGGTCATAAATTCCACAAATTAAGCGCCCAACTTAAGAAAAGGAACAGGGAGTCCAAGACAGGCAACTTGGTACGGACCAAGATCTGACCCAGGCAGTGCAGGCCTTGCAACTATATTGGAAAGTCACACAGAGACTATTAATGAAGGGCATAATGTCTCACAGAAAGCAGCCCGAAATGTTGTCCGCAATACCTATGGATTGTGGATGCTCGAGCAGACGTGAGAAAATCTAAGGGAGTTACATGAGGGAAAGGTACCCCTGTGTATCAAAAATGAACATCTGGCCAACCTGTTTAGAAAGACAGGGGCCAGCGTGACTGGTTGCCAGCTCAGAGGTTTGGTGTGCATGTATCCGATAGGGAGCAGCTGTTCCCCTTAGTTGAAGGGTCAGTCACAAGGGGGCATAAGTTCAAGGTGAGGGGCAGGAGCTTTAGGGGGAATGTAAGGAAAAACTTGTTTACCCAGAGGGTGGTGACGGTCTGGAATGCACTGTCTGGGAGGGTGGTGGAGGTGGGATGCCTCACAGCCTTTGAAAGGACCTGGACGAGCACTTGGCACGTCATAACATTCAAGGCTATGGGCCAAGTGCTGGTAAATAGGATTAGGTAGGCAGGTCAGGTGTTTCTCACGTGTTGGTGCAGACTTGATGGGCTGAAGGGCCTCTTCTGCACTGTGATTCTGTGAATACTGAATCTGTTGTGAAAAATGGTATGTTGCTTGGTCCTGGCATTCCCTGTGTTACCAAAACTGACACCAGGTACAACATTATACAGGATGGAGAACATATGGTTGATTAGAATTAGAAGATTATTCTGTGAGTTATCACATGTGTGTAGCATCCTCTTCAGTGGTGTACTCTCATCCAATATATGAGACAGGAGAGGCCTGGTGTGGATTTAATGCAACAGCCAACTGTACAATGGAAACCATAAGGGTTACAATGGAACCAATTCATGTCACATGCTTAGGAAAAGGGAGATATTGTATTACCACGTCACAGCGAGAATACCTCAATGGGAATTGCCTATGCCCACTGACCAGTCACACAAGGCGCTTGCACCTGCAGGTACCAGCCCAGGTGGAGCTGGTGGACATCCACAAGCAGGAGATGGTTAACGTGCAGATTGAGCCTGAACACCTTACTACAATACAGAGCTTGGCCTAAATAGCCAAGTGGTTATGGTACTGGGCTTGTAACCCCAAGATCAAGAGTTCAAATCTCACACTGGCAAACTATGAAATAATGTAACTTCATCTGAACTGGAACAGATGGAAACATGTTTGTACTCGAAAGAGTTACTGCAATACGGAAGGAAATTGAGAGGGTACAGAGGGCCTACCACACATTGCAACAGAGGATCAAGGGCATAGATAACTATATAGAGCAAATAGACGATGCTACTTGGTGGGAAAACCTCTGTGTTACCTGGGGCCTCAATGTACAGATCCATTCATGGACCAGGATTTTCTCTCTCACGTTTTGGTAGTAGCCCAGTTAGTACTGCTGTTGTACTTGACATGCCTCACATGTAGCTTGAGGAGGCAAAGACAGGCCCAAACACTGGTTAAGAATCCGGAACGTATGGAGAAGGAGGTACTTCTGAAAAAAAGGAGCCACGGCCTAGGAGGACCGACTGCGGAAGGGGAAAGATATATGGGGTTTAGCGCAGTCCAAACTCAGAGGGCAGAGTACTGATTTAGATTTGGTTGGCTAAAACAGGCTCTCCCTGCATTTGCTTGAATAAACAATCGAAAACCGTACCGGAGATCTCCGAGGTATTTGTCAATTTCACCGCAACACGCTCCTCTGCCCCATATCTCAGAATTATCAACCGCCCCGGGGTCAGTTTAATTCAGATCCCAGAGCCCACTCTGTCCCGGTCAGTTTAATCCGGATCCAGGAGTTACCCCCTCTGCCCCGGGTTCAGTTCAATCCGGATCCAAGAGTCAATTCCTCTGACCCGGGTCCAGTTAAATGCGGATCCCGGAGTCACCGCGCCCCCCCCCCCCCCCCCCCCGCCCTGGGGTTAGTTTAATCCGGATCCCGAAACCAGTTTAATCCGGATCCAAATCACCCCCCCCCCCCCCCCCCCCCGCTGCCCTGGGGTCAGTTTAATCCGGATCCCGGGGGGGGAATTCTCGTTGAGCCGGAAGTTTGCGGACGGACCGTATCCGGTTCAAGGCCGGAGTGGAGCTGGGGTTGAGCGGAGAGCCGAGTGCGCTGGGCTGGAGGCTGGAGACCGGAGACCGGAGACCCGAGGCCCGGACCCTGGCCGCTGGGACTCGCTGTCTCTCCGGGTGAAGATGTCACCGCGGCGCCGGCCGTGAAGCGCGAGGTGAAAGTTTCCTCATTTCCCAACGGGCGGGTGACGGCTCCTGGTTAAGTGATTCGTTGATTAGTTAACTGGATGGTGGGCAGGTTTAACTAGGTTGAAGGTGAGATCTAAATATCAGTTGTGCTGACAGGCTGGCGAGGAAGCTCCTTCTCTGGACCCTGAATGTGTCACTAACAGCCTGAGTCAGTGAAGCTGCTGGGGTTTCATTCAAACACAAACATTTTATATTATTTATAACGGGTCATTTAAGAACCGCTGTTGTCGTCAGAGGATTGAGTTGGCCTTTGTTTTGTTGAACTATTTTTTGACGCCTTAAAGTGAGAAATTACATTCGTTTATATCATGAAATAGAAATTCAAGATTATAATATATCAGAGGCTCCAGCATCAAATCGTAACGTTTTTTCCCCACACTGTCGATTTTAAACAAGGTAAAATATCTCGAGGTGAAAAGAGCCATTGAATGTTTACCAAGATGTTTAAAACAAATGCTGTAAGTTAGATTAATTCTTGTAATTTTTATTAATTGTATTAAACAGTTAAGTCAAACTGTAAATTATTTTTGTATAATGAATATAATTATTTTGGAGCCTTTGTTCAAATGAGATGGTGTTGAATGGACCTTATTGACTTAATCTATTCGATATACATTCACCATCTGTGATAAAATCTTGTCTTTTTTTACCTTTATAATTTTCAGCATCATGCCTCAGAAGTTGCTTAAAAGTGCCCATTACATTGAACTAGGAAACTACCATTATTGGCCTGTTCTTGTACCACGAGGCATCCGTCTGTACACTTACGAACAAATTCCATCCTTTCTTAAGGATAATCCTTACATTACAGATGGATACAGAGCTTATCTACCATCAAAATTGTGCTTAAAAAGGTGGGTTAGAGAGTAAATACAAGTAAGATCTCTCTTCATACCAGGTTTTATTTATATTTGGATACAAATGTATTTCTAGAATAAATATCAGTCTCTTTCACTTTTCCTTCAAGCTAAATTGCAAGCTGTAAATTTGGTAATTTGGAAATATTAAAGATCTTATCTCAATAATGAAAATATTTAATAATTTGATAAGTGCAATGTACTGAAATGGTACATGTTGTACATATGTTACCATGTAAAGACATTTTATCTACAGTAGCTCATCAGAAGACTTAGGAAATGAGTTTTGATACCTAAATATTTGTGCTAGTATTTTTGCATTGGAATAATTTAATACTTCTCTCTGCAGTCTTTTTATTTTATCGAATGAGACGGTGAATATCTGGAGTCATCTACTTGGATTTTTCCTGTTCTTCAGTCTTGGCATTTATGACATGGCTACTGTACTCCCTGAAGCAAATGCCTCTAGGGATGATTATGTTATATATTCCATCTGTCTCTTCTGCTTCCAGGCAAGTTGTTTAGACATGTTTGTATATTGAAGAAATATCTTTGCAGGGATCATCAGATTACATGATTTTTTTTCTTTCATGAGTGCTAGATACTCCAGTGACTTAAAATTATGACCTGACAAGTATCTCTCTGGAAGGACCATCTCACTACCCTTTTATTATAAATTGGGACACGAGACAGAATAGTGGCACCTACTCTGCACCTAATCCAGGTTGCTTCTTATGTTGGTAATAGGTTACAAGTGTCCCATCCACATAATGGTACCCCAGCTAAAAATTATTTTCCCAGCATTGTAGCTTTCAAATGTACTAAACATCGTAAACTGTTCCAGTTTTGTACTGTTTGTATTGGCAGCACTGGAAGAACACCAAGTTTACTGTGCTTGGTTTATTTGTTATTATTTCTTCACATTGGTCCTTTTGGTAGCAGGCTTGAACTTGTTATGCTGCTGGTTGCTCTTCTGTTCTGTCTTGCTATCCTGGTGGGCTGAGACAAGAAATTGTAGTTTATGCATATTTAAAGTAATTTTTATCCATACAGTAATTTAATACAGAATATTTTCACTGTTAAGCAAAATAAACTCTACCTTACCTTGCAAAAATAGTGAGAGATTGGCGTTGATCATGAGTAACAGAATAGAGAATACAGAGTGATGAGAATAATTTATTCTCCAATGTGCCAAAGATCAGAACCTAGATTTTCTAAATGATCTTTTTAATACTAGTGTTGATTCATTTAAAATAGTTGAATTAACATTGGGGTTAGCTGAATATCAATCAGAAAGAAAATTAGTTTGCCTTGATTAAGTCAATAGTAGCATTGAAATGGTTTGATTAGGAGCTGGTTGAGTGATGTGCATGGTAAGCATGAAGGTAGCAGCTTGTGACAGAGTATAAACCTGGGAATTTGGTAAGTGAGGGAATTAGATGCAGTGAGGAAGGAGGTGCTGGTCTAACCCTTTAACAAAAAAGGAGTGGTCAGAGAGAAACAGCAGTGTGAGAGCTGAAGCCTGGAAGCATTAATTAGATGACCAGGTGGGTGAGTGGTTGTGAGCTTCTTTTTCTTTATCAATGGAGACAGTAGTTTAAATTGGTACTGGGGAGATGTAAGTATTGCATTAAATTTACAGCTTAACTAGTTAAACCACTTGATATAACTGCAGATAATCATTGACTGATATTTCTAAACCTAATTTGTTAAATTAAACTCTAAAGATGCCAGGGCAGGTGATGTGTTGCAGTTGTAGCGTGTGTGAGCTGCTGGACAACAGTGTGATCCACAGCAACAACATGTGCAGTAAGTGTTTGTAACTTGAGTAACTTGGTTCAGAGTTGATGAGCTGGAGTCTGAGCTTCAGACATTACAATGCATCAGGGACAAAGAAAGTTATCTGGACGCTTTGTTACAGGAAGCTTAGGCTAGGTACTTCAAATTTGGTCCATGGTCAGGGATTGCAAGTAAGGCAAGTATGGGGATCTACAAGTTGGCACTGCAGGAGCCTCAGCCCTTGCCATTGCGATTCTTGCAGCTTGTGTGGACAAGAGCAGGGTCTACAGGCAGGTGAGCAAACTGACTACCACATTGTGGTGCAGGGGATCATTCAATTTGGGAGGGTTAAAAGGAATGTGGTTTTAGTAAGGGATATTATAGTTAGGGGGATAGATAAGGTTATTTTCAGCTGTGGGCATGAGTCCTGTTAGGGGGATAGATAAGGTTATTTTCAGCTGTGGGCATGAGTCCTGAAGGCTATGTTACCTGCCCAGTGCCAGGGTGAAGGAAATCTCTTCTAGGTTGGAGAGGAACTTGGAGGGGGAGGATCCAGTTGTTGTGGTTGATGTGGGTACGAACGACATAGGACTGAGAAGAGGTTTTGCTAAGTGAGTATGAGCTAGCTAGTAGCTAGGGGTTAAATTAAAAAGCAGAATCATGAGGCTGGTAATCTCTGGGTTACTACCTTAACTGTGAGCAAATTGGTATAGTGTAAATAAGATCAGAGAGTTGAATGTGTGGCTCAAAGATTGGTCTGGGAGAAATGGGTTTCGATTCAGGGGCCACTAGCACCAGTGCTGGGGAAAGAGGGAGCTATACCTTTGGTATAGCCTTCATCTGACCCGTGTTGGGACCAGTATGCTGGTAAATCATATAACTAAGGCTGTAGTGAGGTGGGAAGGGAGGTGAGCTTGAGGGGGTGGGCGGTGGTGTGAGCAGGAGGGTTCACATGTGAGGGGAGATTTTGAAAGTTAAAGAGAAAAGACAAGGCAATAGTGCAGACTAATGATACAGGTAATAATAACCAGAGTGTGACAGGAAGGGACAGAGCATACAAACAAAAGAGTTCGCCAGCAAATAAGGCCAGAGTAGGCAAAAATGATAGAAATTATCTTTATCTGAATGCTCACCAAATTCCTAACAATATGAAATTGATAGCACAAGTAGAAATAAATAAGTGTTATGATAGCCATTACAGAGTCGTGTTGCAAGGTGACCAAGGTTGGCACCTGAATACTCAAGGATATTTGACATTTCCGGAAGACAGGAGGAAAGGAGGAGTTGGAGTACCTCTGTTAATAAAGGACGAGATCAATACAATAGTGAGAAATGATCTTGATTTAAGAGATCAAGATGTGGAATCAGTTTGGGTGGAGATAAGAAATAGCAAAGGAAAGAAGTAATGGGAGAGTAGTTTATAGGCCCCCTAACTAACTACACAGTAGGACAAAGTGTACATCAAGAAATAAAGGCTTGTAAGAAAAGTACTGCAATAATCATGGGCGACTTTATTATTCGACAAATCAAATTGGAAAGATAACCTGGAGGACGAGTTCATAGTGTGTATTCTGGACAGTTTTTTAGAATACTAGATTCTGGAACCTAGAAAAGAACAGGCTATTTTGGACCTGGTAATGTATAATGAGATATGATTAATTAAAGACCTTATAGTAAAGGATCCTGTAGGCAAGAGTGATCATAGCATGGTAGAATTTCACATTCAGTTTGAGCTTGAGAAATGTGGATGCATAACTAGTGTCTTAAACTTAAATAAAGGCAATTACAAGGATATGATGACAGAGATGGCTAAAGTGGGCTGTGTAATTAGGTTAAAAGATAAGATGGTAGAGAAACTGTGGCAGATGTTTAAAGAGATATTTCATAATGCTCAACAAAGATTAATTCCATTGAGAAAGGCTGTACCAGAAGGATACACCATCTGTGGCTAACTAAAGTAGTTAAGGGCGGTATCAAATTGAAAGAAAAGGCATACAATACTGTGAAGATTAGTAGTAGGCCAGAAGTTTGGGAAAATTTTAGAAACTAGCAAAGGATGACTAAAAAAAAATTAAGAGGGAGAAATTAGAGTATGAGAGAAAGCTAGCAAAAATATAAAAATAAACAGTAAAAGCTTCTACAAGTATATAAAAAGGAAAAGTGTAGCTAAAGTGAGCATTACTTCCTTAGAGAACAAGACTAGGTAATCAATAATGGGAAAGAAGGAAATGGCAGAGGCTTTAAGTAAATATTCTGTATCCATCTGCAGAGTAGAAGACACAAAAAGCATCTCAAGAATGGTAGAAAATCAAGAGATAAAAAGGAGAGAGCAACTTAAAACAATCAGTATCACCAGAGAAAAATTAATGGGAAGACTAACGGAACTTACAGCTGACAAGTCCCCTGGATCTGATGGCCTGCATCCTACGTTCTTAAAGGAAGTGGCTGCAGAGGTAGTGGATACATTGCTTGTAATCTTCCAAAATTCTCTAGATTCTGGAATGGTCCCAGCACATTAGAAAACCCGAAATGTAACACCTCTGTTCAATAAAGGAGGTAGACAGAAAGCAGGAAACTATAGGCCAATTAGCCTAATGTCTGTCATTGGGAAAATGCTAGAATCCACTATTAAAGCGCTGTTAGCAGGACATTTAGAAAATCACAATACTATCAGGCAGAGTCAGTGTTGTTTTCTGAAAGGGAAGTAGTGCATAACAAATTTTTTTACGGTTCTTTGAGGATGTAACAAACAGGATGGATAAATGGGAACCAGTAGATGTAGTGCATTTAGATTTCCAAAAGATATTTGATAAAATGTCACATAATTTTGTGGTAACCTTTTAAGAGCTTATGCTGTTGAGGGTGATATATTAGCATGGAAAGAGGATTAGCTAACTAACAGGAAACAGAGTCAGGATAAATGGGTCTTTTTCAGGTTGGCAAACTGTAACTGGGGCCTTAACTATTTGTGATCCATATTAATGACTCAGATGAAGGGACTGTATTTCTGCCAAATTTGCTGACGATACAAAGATAGGTAGGAAAGCAAGTTGTGAGGAGGATACAAAGAGTCTGCAGAGGGATATAGATCAGTTAAGTGAGTGGGCAAAAATTTGGCTGATGGAGTATAATGTGGGAAAATGAGGTTGTTCACTTTGGCGGGAAGAATAGAAAAACTGAATACTATTTAAATGGAGAGACACAGCAGAATGCTACGGTACAGAGGAATCTGGGTGTCTTTGTACATAAGTCACCAAAAAGTTAGCATGCAAATATGGCAAGTAATCAGGAAAGCAAATGGAATGTTAATCTTTATTGCAAGGTGGATTGAGTATAAAAGTCATAAAGTCTTGCTACAGTTGTACAGGATGTTGGAGTACCTGGAGTACCGTGCATTGTTTTGGTCACCTTACTTGAGGAACATACTTGCATTGGAAGCAGTTAAGAGAAGGTTCACCAGACTAATTCTTGGGATGAAAGGTTGCCATATTTGGAAAGGTTGATCTGGTTGGGCTTGTATTCATTGGCATTTAGAAGAATGAGAAGTGATCTTATTGAAATATAAGATTCTGAGGGAGCTTTACAGGGTAGATGCTGAGAGGATGTTTCATTTCCTGGGGAATCTAAAACTAGGGGGCATAGTTTCAAAACAGGAGGTCTCCCATTTAAGACAGAAATGTAGAGGAATTTCTCCTCAGAGGGTCATTAGTATTTGGAAATCTCTTCCCCCCATCAAGCAGTGGAGGTTGGATCATTGAATATGTTCAGGCCTGAGTTAGACAGATTTTTGATTGACAAGGGAGTCGAGGGTTATGGGGCTAGCCGGGAAAGTGGAGTTAAGGCCACAGTCAGATTAGCCATGATCTTATTGATTGGCAGAGCAGACTCAAGGGGACCAAATAACCTACTCCTATTTTGTGTGTTCTTATCCATGATCAAAGTTGTTTTACTTGAGTAGTGGACTGATGAGCTACTGGACCAGCTGGCTGCACTCAGCAATATATGTTGAAATGTGAGATGCATTGCAGAGGTGGTCACCCAGAGGCATAGTGAAGGTACAGAAGTATGGTGAATGAGTAAGGAGGTAGATAGTGACCATCCACGGGGGGAACCTCCATGGTTCTGGACTTCTGATAGGTATACACTTGTGATGAGGACAAGGATATATGTTTTTGCCTGACAGAAATTGGAATTGTCAGTGACGCTTGTTTGTGATTCCTTGATATCAAGTATAACCTATAAATATAGGTACAAACAGGTCCCGGAGCACAGCTCTGAACATTGACCAAGGCCTAGGTCGAGGTGTCCTCAGTGGACAAAGGAGTTTTAAGCTCTCTAGACCTTGCTTCATGGGAGTTGTGTAGATTTTTCAGAACTTTTGATAATGTTGATGGTCAGGGGCTGCTCAAGACTGCAGGTATGTGACTGGATGGCTTTGCTAGAATAGTTTCCTGACTGATTATTGAATGTGTCAGACCTGGAAATTCAAAGATGGTGCAAATCCCTTTTGGCAACTGTGCTCACTGCTTTCTTTCCAATGTGTTTACCAATTATGGGAATTGGCACAGGATTCAGAGAAGTAAAGCAATCTATTATGTTAATAGATTGGTATTGAACTTGTCTTTCAATTGCATTGTTTGATACTGCTGAGAAACTTAAGCCATCTGTTTTAAAAATGAGGTAAAAAGCATAAGCATCTCCAGTGTTCCTTCATTCTCAAGTATAAGTTCGCTCTCCTCATTTTAAGTGCTCCACCCCTTTGATCATCCCTTTGCTTCATAATTGCATCTAGAAATCTTTGCTATTTTTCTCTTAACTACCATTCTTTAAAGTGGTGAGGGAGAGATGGTTGCATGGTTTTAAATTGGCACGATGTGGATAATAGTATGCTATGCTTATGACAGAAGCTGTTTGCTTATTCATTACATCACTGCAGTATAAGTTTGAGATTTGCTTAAAAGTTGTAAACTGAACAGCCATTGAAATCATTTTGCATGCACAATTAAATGCTAGGCAGCTCTTTGAAATATTTAAGTATTCTTACATTTCTTTTCCTTGCAATTAGTTTGGAGTATTTGGTTTGTAGGTTTGCATGCTATGTTCAGTGGGATATCACCTGTTCTGCTGCCATCGCTCTGAGAAAGCGAATCGGCGCTGGATGGCCCTCGATTATGCTGGTATTGCCATTGGGATTTTGGGCTGCTATGTCCCTGCAGTGTTCTATGCCTTTTACTGTAACGAGGTGAGTTTTTACTTTGCTCAGTATGCTTAAGCTTTGTATGGGTTGATTTCACACAATGATGAACAGTAATATTTGACATTTCTCTTCACTAACCAAATGATAATTAAACCTTAATTGAAATTCATGCTATATCTAACCACAGATAAGCAAAACCACAGGATCACATTGAGAAGTGTGTTGCTTGTTAATAGGAAAAGCTACCCTCTCTCAAATGTGCTGTAGTTGTGGAATGGGGAATAACATTGTGCAGCACATTAAATTGCTAAGTGTAAATTATCTCTATCATATTTTAAAATATTGGGAAGACTGAAGCCATTATTTTTGGTCCCTGCTACAAACTCCATCCCTAGCTACTGACTCAATCCCTCTCCAGGGCCACAGTCTCAGATTAAACCAGCCTGTTTGCAACCTTGGTGTTACATGTGACTGTTAGATGAGCTCCTGATCTCACATCCGCACCGTCGCTAAGATACCTATTTCCATCTCCATGATTTCCCCTGCCTCAGCCCATCGGAAACAGCTATAGTCCCATTTAAAAAAATTCATTCATGGGATGTGGGCATCGCTGGCTAGGCCAGCATTTATTGCCTATCCCTAATTGCCCTTGTTCAGAGGGCATTTAAGAATCAACCACATTGCTGTGGGTCACATGTAGGCCAGACCAGGTAAGGACAGGAGATTTCCTTCCCTGAAGGACATTAGTGAACCAGTTCTTACAACAATCGACAATGGTTTGGCCATTATCAGACATTAAATTCTAGATTTTTATTGAATTCAAATTCCACCATCTGCCTTGGTAGGATTCGAACCTGGGTCCACAGAGCTCTGGATTACTAATCCAGCGACAATACCAGTATGCCATTCCCCTATCACCTCTGTGTTTGCTAACCTAGATTGACTTCTGATATAACTATGCTGCTCTGATTCTGGCCTCTTGGTACCTTGACTACCTTGGTAGTTATGCCTTCAGTTGCCTAGGCCCCAAGTTCTTCTCTATAGCTCTACCTCACTTTCCTCCTTTGAGACACTCCTTAAAACCTAGCTCTCAGCAAGCTTTTGTTCATCTGACCTAATATCTCCATATGCAGCTTGGTGTCATACTTTGTTTTATAATGCTCCTGTGAAGTGCTCTCATTACGTTAAAGGTTTGGTGTCTTAAATGCAAAGGATCAAATGATCCCAAATTAGATCATTGTATTTTTGTATCTTATCACTTAGCTGAATAAACAAATCTACTGGTATTCACTAATTCCATAAATATGCTACCACATTCAATTACCAGAGTGTCACATTAATTGAATTTTGAAGCTTGGCCTAAATAGCCAAGTGGTTATGGTACTGGGTTTGTAACCCCAAGATCAAGAGTTCAAATCTCACAATGGCAAATTATGAAACAATGTAACTTCATCTGAATAGGAACAGATGGAAATGTGTTTGTACTTGAAAGAGTTACAATACTTTTTAAATGTATAGTGAGGTTTCTAACCTTGAACCATTTGTAATAGATCAGTAATTTGTATAAGACTTGATTGTATTTTTGTGTTTAGTATTGGCGACAGGTGTACTTAATAATGGTGCTGGCTATGATATTAGCAGTATTCTTTGCACAAATACATCCGTATTACCTCACTCAGCAGTGGTACAGCCTGCGTGCACTCATCTTTTGCTGCGTGTCTGTGTATGGATTTATCCCAACAATTCACTGGATTTGGCAGAATGGAGGGATGAGCACACCAATAGTTCAAGTGAGTGAGAGAAAATGAGTTTAAACTATATAGAATGTAATGCTTGAGTTTGGGGCAAACAAAAAAAAAACATGCTGGCAAGGGTTAGTTACAGAGTCATAGAGGTCTACAGCACAGAAAAAGGCCCTTCGGCCCATCAAGTCTGCACCAGTCAAACAAGGACCTAACTATTCTAATCCCATTTTCCAGCACTAGGCCCATAGCCTTATATGCCATGGCATCACAAGTGCATATCCAAATAATTCTTAAATGTTATGAGGGTTTCTGCCTCCACCACCCTTTCAGGCAGTGTGTTCCAGATTCCCACCACCCTCTGAGTTAAAAAATTCTTCCACACATCCCCTCTAAACCTCCTGCCCCTTACCTTAAATCTATGCCCCCTGGTTTTTGATCTCTCTACCAAGGGGAAAAGCTCCTTCCTGTCTACCCTATCTATGCCCCTCATAATTTTATACCTCAATCATGTCTCTCCTCTGCTCCAAGGAAAATAACCCTAGTCTATCCAATCTCTCATACCTAAAACTCCCCAGCCCAGGCAATATCCTGGTAAATCTCCTCTGCACTCTCACTAGTGCAATCACATCCTTCCTATAATGCGGATTCCAGAACTGCGCGCAATACTCTAGCTGTGGCCTAACCAGCATTTTATACAATTCCAGCATAACCTCCCTGCTCTTATATTCTATGCCTTGGCTAATAAAGGCAAGCATCCCATATGCCTTCTTGACTACCTTATCTAACTGTCCTGCCACCTTAAGGGACCGGTGGACATGCACACTAAGGTCCCTTATTATAGCATCAGTTCAAGCAGCAAGTAAATAGTGCATTCTATCCAATAATATAATGCCTAAAATGCATTAACAATTTACATCAAACTTAACAATATATTGTTGCATAGTTTAATCCATTGACAAATTATATCAAACCTTGGATCTAGATATCTGGACAAATTAGCATACTTTCAAGATTTATTTTTAACTTGGTAGTTAGTAACAAATCTTTTAATATTTGAAGTAGGTGGTGTGTATGCATAAGACTTGACAAACCACGGTATAATAGAAGGTGTTCAAAGACAATGTTCCCCTGTAAGATTCTAACTGTGGCAGTACCTTTAAGAAGGATCTAGTGCAACCTGAGCATTTCCCCATTGGAAGAGAATCAATTAATCTGTTAGTCTGAGCCATTTCTTGCACATATCAAAATCCCAATCACAGTACACTTTGCAGGGTATGCACAGTCAACTTCACCTTTCGCAAACAGCAGCTTGTGTGTCAGACTGTTCAGAGTCTGAATGCTTGAGTGCTTCACAGAAAACAAGAGGGGCATTAAGGGGTGGTGAAGAAAGGCCTGGTTGAAGAATACAGTGTTCAGTGAGCTTCTGAAAGCAAGTGGGAAGGCAGCATAGAATCATAGACTTGCTACAGCACAGAAGAAAGTTATTCTGCGTATCTGTCCCTGCCGGTTCTCTGCAAGAGCAACTCGGCCACCCTCCTACCCTTTCCCTGTAGCACTGCAAGTTTTCTCTCTTCAGGTGCTTATTCAATACCCCTTTGAAAACCTCAATTGTAACTGCTGCCACCATGCTCTCAGGCAGTACATTTCAGATCCTAACCACTCACTGCATAAAAGCTTTTCCTCATGTTGCAGTTGGTTCTTTTGCCTTTCACCTTCAATTAGTGACCTCTGGTTCTTGACTCTTCCACTATAGGGAGTTTTGCTTTCTCTATTCTACCTAGATCCCTCATGATTTTGAACACCTCCTATCAAATCCCCTCTGTCTTCTCTAACAAGAGCAGCCCAGCTTCTCTAACCTATCTACTTAACTGAACTCTCTCATCCCTGGAAAGATCCTCATAAATCTTCTCTGCACTTTCTCTAAAGCCTTCACGTCCTCCCTAAACTACAATGCCCAGAATTGGACACGAACTCCGGTTGAGGATGAACAAGAGTTTTATACAGGTTCAGCATAATGTCTTTGCCTTTGTACTCCATGCCTCTGTTTATAAAGCCCAGGAACACACTTACTCAGCCTGCCCTTCAATGATTTGTGCATATATACACTCTCTGTTCATTAGTGTTTGGCAACATAATTCTGCAGGACAAGGGCATAGTGGCTGAACATTCAGCTAAAAACTGAACAAAAATAAGCTTAAATCTAATTGGACAGAGAACATGTCCAGGAACACATGGTAGGAGGAGATCACTGAGATAGGTTGGTACACAAGACTGGAGGGATTAGAAATTGAGGCTGATGACTTAATTCACGGCAGTGGGGAAGATGAAGTATGAGTGAGGACATGGACTGGCACTCTGATTAAATTGTGGTTTGAAGGAAGAAGACTGATCAATGGAGAATTTTATCTTTAAAGTGATAAAGGTATGAAGCCATTGACCCATTTGAGTCTTATGCTTCTAGCCAATGTCATCAAGGGTAAAGGGCATATAAGTAATGAAAAGGAGGTGCATGGGGAGGAGCTCCACCAGCAATGATTACCTGACAGAAAGAAACCTTGAATCTGAGTGTTAAAGGAAGTTCCTTTAATAGTCATTTGGTAGAACTTGAGTATTGCTGAAAAAAGAGACATGGCGAAGCTTTCCAACTTGCACTTGTCAGGACACTCGCAAGAATACCAAATATTAGGGGAAAACAACAATTTATACTATATGTGAAGAGAGTGCGGATTGGTTGGCAAGTGAACTCTGATTGATAGAGGTGTTGCCATGGAGAACGCACCAGTGATGGTGACTGACCGTTAACTGCCAACCATTGTTTGAAATTTAAACCCACAGCTTGACTGTGATTGGTCAAGGCATTGCCCTGAGGAATGAGTAGCGAATGGCTGTCACTTATTTTGTTTAGCTGAAACAGGTGAAATGTATATACAAGAACCATGCACACACATTGAACCTGTTTCAGCTAAACAAAATAAGTGACAGCCATTCGCTACTCATTCCTCAGGGCAATGCCTTGACCAATCATGTTCAAGCTGCCTGGTTTAAATTACAAACAATACTTGGCAATTAACTATCGGTCACCATTAACTGGTCTATTCTCCATGTCAACAACTCTACCAGTCAGAACTCTATATTGTATGAGAAGAAAGTTGTTGCTTCCCTGACATTGGTATTCTTGCAATGTCCTGACGAGAGCAAGACAAAAAGCTTCGACATGTCTCTTTTTTCAGCAATACTCAAGTTCCTTTACTTAATGTCAGTCAGCATAATCCTTTCTTGTTGCTGAAAAATAAATGTAGAGGACTGCAGCCTCCATCATCTCTCTGATATTGGTGTCTTTTCCTCTCCCATTGCCCAACCCCCATTGGTTACCAGTCATTCAGTCCCTGTACTCTAGAATTCCTTTGCTGAAATCCCTTTATCACTCCAAATTTAAGCCTCTGCTTAAAATCCACCTCTGACCAAGCTTTATTAACTTTTCTAATATCTGCCCTTTTGTTTCATTACTGCTCTGTAAAGTGCCTCGGGATATTTTGAAAAGCGCTACATAAATGCAAGTTTTTGCTATGGAGGGTTTCAGTACAGAAATTACCAGTATTGTACAAAAAATAACCCAAGTTGGTGGGCAAAGGCTAAATTGCAGCAGCATATATAGAATGAATAGTGGTTCATAGCAGAAATTTATGTTCAGATCTTTTCCTATTGATTTAAAGTTCAGATACATTTTTTGTGTTTTTAAGTTCAATCCTAATATTTTTGTTTATCTTCTCATGATTCATTTACTTTATCTTCACAGGCATTTGTGCCACGTGTATTCGTGATGTATTTGATGGGTGCAGTGGCTTTCTTTCTCTATGTCACAAAAATTCCAGAAAGATATTTTCCAGGTGAGCATTCAGCACACAGGCTAAAGTTTGATTTTTAGACTATCACAATTAATATGAAAGCTAGTTACATAACTAGCCTCAGGACAAGTGATTTGTCACAATATGACACCGTATAGCAAATCTTTAACATGTGTATTCAAAACAAAAGTTTCTGCCTCCAATATGAGTCGAATAATATCTGAACTATGGCAGTGACATGCTGAGACTATACCAAGCTGAATCAAAACAAAATTACTGGATCGTAGAGCGTGTAAGACAGCTAGGAGAGTGTGATTGGTGCATTTTTAATTTTGAGGAGTTTTGGCATTCATTTTGCCCCTTCACTGAATATTGGGAGTAGATCTGGAACCTATTGTTCATAGCTGCAAAATAGTTGGCCCAGCAGACAATTCATTTCTTGAGGGTTTATTTTAAAGTTTAAGACCTTTTCTTTACAAGAACATCTAAAACTTAAACTATTTGTATATTGCTGAAAAAATATATTTTGTCAAAGCTTTTCACCTTGCACTCATCAGGACAATCACAAGACTACCAATGTCAGGGAAACGACAACTTTATTCTGTATAAGAAGAGTATGCTGATTGGTTGGCAAGTGAACTCTGATTGATAGAGGCATTGCCATGGAGAATGCACCAGTTAATGGTGACTGACAGTTAACTGCCAAACATTTTTTTAAGTTAAACCAGACAGCTTGACTCTGGTCAACATAAGAAATAGAAGCAGGAGTAGGTCATTTGGCCTCTCAAGCCTGCCCCTCCATTCAAGAAGATCATGGCTGATTTGGCATAGGCCTCAACTCCTCTTTCGTGCCAGCTCCTCATAGCCCTCAACTCCCGGCTATTTTAAAAATCTTTCTACCTTCTCTTTAATACTTTGTGATCTAGTTTCCACAACTTCCTGGGGTAGAGAATTCAATACGTTCACTACTCTCAGAGATGAAATTCCTTTGTATCTCAAGTTTTAAATAAGTGTCCCCTTATTCTGTAACTGTCTCCTAGTTTGAGATTCCCCCACTAGTGGAAACATCTTCTCAACATCTACCCTGTCAAGCCCCCTCAGAATCTCGTATGTTTCAATAAGATCGCCCTCATTCTTCTAAACTCTAATGAACAAAGGCCTAACCTGTTTAGCTGTTATTGATAAGTCAACCCCTTCATCCCAGGAATCAGCCTAGTGAATCTCTTTTGAACTACCTCCAATGTCAGTGTATCCTTTCTCAAATACGGGGGCCAGAACTGTACACACTACTCCAGGTGCGGCCTCACCAGCACCCTGTAACAGTTATAACAAGCCTTCCCTATTTTTAAACTCCAACCCCCTAGCGATACAGGCCAAAATTCCATTTGCTGCCTTAATTACTTGCTGCACCTGCAGGCTAATTTTTTGTGTTTCATGCACAAGAATGCCCAGATCCCTCTGTGCTGCACTTTTTTGGAGTTTCTCTCCATTTAAATAATAGTCTGCTTTTTGATTTTTCTTACCAAAGTGCATGACTTCATACTTTCCGACATTAAACTCCATCTGTCAAGTTTTTGCTCATTCAATCTGTCTATATCCCCTTGCAGATTCCTTATGTCCTCATCACAACATGCCCTCCCACCTATTTTTGTATCGTCAGCAAATTTGGATACATTACACTCTGCCCCCTCCTCCAAGTCATTAATATAGATAGTAAATAATTGAGGCCCTAGGTCCGATCCTTGTGGCACTTCACTAGTTACGTCTTTCCAACCTGAAAAGGACCTATTAATCCCGACTCTCTGTCTTGTGTGTTTACCAATCTGCAATCCATACTAATACATTACCCACAATACCATGAGCTCCTATCTTGTGCAATAACCTTTTATGAGGCACCTTATTGAATGCCTCCTGGAAATCCAAATACACTATATCGACCAGTTCCCCTTAATCAACTCTGCTTGTTATATCCTCAAAGGAGTCTAGCAAATTTGTCAAACATGATTTCCCTTTCACAAACCATGTTGACTCTGATTGCATTAAGCTTTTCTAAATGTCCTGCTATTTCTTCCTTAATAATTGACTTGAGCATTTTCCCAATGACAAGATGTTAGGCTGATTGGCCTATAGCTTCCTGTTTTTTGTCTCCCTCCCTTCTTGAACAGGGGCATCATATTAGCATTTTTCCAACCTGCTGGGACCCTCTCGGAATCCAGTGAGTTCTGGAATATTTTGATCAATGCCTCCACTATCTCTGCAGCTACTTCCTTTAAAACCCTTGGATGCAGGCCATCAGGTCCTGGCGACTTGTCTGCCTTTAGCCCCATTAGTTTCTCAAATACTTTGTCGTGATAGAAACTGTTACAAGATCTTTCCTCCCATTAGCTCATTGCTTATCTGATATCTTTGAAATGTTTATAATATCCTCCACCGTGAAAACTGGTACAAAATATTGGTTTAAATTATCTGCCATTTCCCTGTTCCCTGTTATCAATTCTCTAGTCACATCCTCCAAGGGTCCCAGGCTTACTTTAGCCACTCTTTTTTTTCTTTTATATACCCCGTAGAAACTCTTGCTGTTTGTTTTTATATTCCTTGCCAATTTACTTTCATAATCAGTTTTCTCCCTCTTTATTAACTTTTTAGTCATCCACTGCCGGTTCCTAAAAAAATTCCCAGTCCTCTAGCCTACCACTAGTTTTCGCCGCTTTGTATGCCATAGTTTTTGAGTGGATACTCTCCTTGACCTCCTTTGTTAACTCCGGTGGTCCACCCTTCTCGTTGAGTCCTTTGTTTTGACCGGGATAAATTTTTGTTGAGTGTTACGAAATATTTGCTTAAATGTCTGCCACTGCTCATTCGCTGACCATCCCCTTAGTCTATTTTCCCAGCCTGCTTTAGACAATTCTTTCTTCTTACCTCTGTAATTGTCCTTATTTAAGTTGAGGACACTGATTTGAGATCATAGTTGCTCACCCTCAAACTGTATTTGAAATTCTACCATGTTGTGATTGCTACCCCCAAGAGATACTTAACTAAGAGATCTCTTATTAATCCTACCTCATTACACATTACTGAATCTAAAATAGCCTGTTCCCAGGTCGGTTCTGCAATGTATTACTCTAAGAAAATCCCTGATGCACTCCACAAATTCGTCTTCCGTGTTACCCCTACCAACCTGATTTGTCCAGCCACCATGTAGGTCAAAATCACCCATGACAATTGTAACACCCTTCTTACATGCCTCCATTATTTCCCAATTTATACTTTGTCCTACAATGAGGCAACTCTTCAGGGGCCTAAAGACAACTCCCAGTCATGACTACTTCCCCTTGCTATTCCTTATTTCCACCGAAACTGATTCCATATCATGATTTATTGCACCTATATCATTACTCACCACCGCACTGATACCTTCCTTTATTAAAAAAGCTACCCCACCTACTTTTCCTTTTTGCCTAATTTTCCGGAACATCGAATACCCTTGAATATTGAGTTCCCAGTCTTGGTCATCTGCAACCCGTCTCTGTAATAGCTATCAAGTCATATCCATTTATTTCCATTTGTGCCGTCAACTCATCTATCTTGTTACAAGTCCTGCGTGCATTCAGATAAAAAGCCTGAAGCTTTGACATTTTACCATTATTACTCATTCTGGTTCTCATTGCTGCTGCACTCTTCTGCTTACATTTTCTGCCCCTTCCTGTCACACTTTGATTATCGTTTGCCTCTTCACTACCCTGTACCTCTGCGCTATCATTGATTTTCTAAACTTCCCTTCAACTGAACCCTCTCCCCACTAATTGTTTAAAGTCCTATCTGCAACCCTAGTTTTACGATTTGCCAGGACACTGGTCCCTGCATGATTCAAATGAAACCCATCCCAACAGAACAGCTCTCTCCTTCCCTAGTACTGGTGCCAGTGCCCCATGAATCAGAACCCATTTCTCTCACACCAATCTTTGAGCCATGCATTTACCTCTCTAATTTTATTTACCCTGAACCAATTTACCTGGCTCAGGTAGTTATCCAGAGATCATTACCTTTGTGGTTCTGCTTTTTAATTTAGCCCCAAGCTGCTTGTAGTTTTTTCAACAGAATCTCTTTCCTAATCCTACCTATGTCGTTGGTACCTACATGGACCATGACAACTGGATGGATCTTTCCCCTCCCACTCCAAGTTCCTCTTCAGCCCAGAAGAGATGTCCTTACCCTTGGCACCAGGTAGGCAACACAGCCTTCAGGACTTGGTCTTTGTTGCAGAGAACAGTATCCGTTCCCCTAATTATGCTATCCCCTATTACTATTACATTTTTCTTTTCTCCCCCCACTTGAATGGCGCTTTGTGCCACGGTTTTGTGGTGAGTTCACTCATCCTCCCTGCAGTTGGTGCCCTTGTCCACACCTGGAGCAAGACCTTTGTACCTATTGGACAAGGGCACTGGCTGAGGCTCCTCCAAAGCTGGACCCCCATTCCCGCCTCACTCACAGACACACCCTTGGCATTGCCCTAAGGAATGAACCAGCAAATGGCTATTATTTAATTTGTTTAGCTGAAACAGGTGCAATGTGTGTATATGTTCTTTCTGTCTGCAAAGGACAAGGCCCTGTGTATTAATATATCATTTCCAGTACACACATGTGCCACACTGCGAGCCCAACCGACAATCTTGAATTAATATACTTGAGGATTATTTAGCAAACGCTGTTCAATCGTGGACAGTGTTTTGAGTTTTGCAAGCATGGCCTGGTTGGGTATGGTCTGTACCTTGCCCATTGTGAACAGCAGAAGGGGCATGCTGTTTGATGCAATCCGCCAGTCTTTGGAATGGATGGCCTACGTACCTAGCATCACACTGGCACTGACATTCATATACCACATTACTCATTTGTGAGATAGGCAGAATGTCTTTCTGCTTTGATAGCAGCATCCTGTAGTGGCGAATACCACTTGTGTTGCTACTGCGTAATAGCAGTGTGTAACAGTTAGCTTCACCTGTTGCTCATATTTTTGAGATACCTTATACTTCTAGGGTGATTGGAGGTAGACTGGGCACTCTTTAGAGCCAAAAGTGGTGGCTTTAGACCTGTTCATGCGTTTGTGCAACATACAGCGCGAATGATCTGCTCAGGGTAGTTATTATCCCACAGGAAGTCTGTGATGTGCCCTATTTTAGCATCAAGCTTGCATGCTGAACAAAGAGCTTGAGTCCTATTTATGAGGCTACCAGTGAGGCCAATCTTATAGTGCGTGGAACTGTAAGAATCCCAAGACGTGTATTGACCAGTGAAGGTAGGCTTACGGTAAACCGTGGTAGAGAACCCCCCACAGCAAATTTCACAATGAGCACATCAAGGAAAGGAAGTTCATTTGACTGATCCATTTCCAAGATGAATTTGAGCACAGGATGGAGCCCATTAAAACATGCAAGGAAATTATTACATGCTGCTACAGATTTAAATATAGCAAATGTATCATCCACATATGATTGCGGTTTGGCAGTATAGTTAACAACGTCACTAAACATGTATCAAATCTCCCTGACCAGGTACTCTTGGAAAGCGAGATGTTTGTTCTTGCACATGGTTTCAATTTTGGTGTGCCTTCATCGCAAATGAAACGGGAAGAGGTATTTGCTGTGTTCAAACTCCTATAGTCCCAACTATCCCGTCACAAACCAAGTTCCACTGAAGATGCTGAATCCTTGGAAGCGTGCCTAGCTGCTCTAGCACACATATTGCGGGATTCCGAACAACCGTTCTGATTTTTCTTGACGACGGGTCCAAATTTGTAGCCATTGGATCTGCCGCTCAACACGACCGGACAGCCTTGCTCAAAAGTAAGCTAAAAAAACGTTTGCTGGACTTTGTAAGTGATGAGCTGCTGCATGACGTGTGACAGGATTTGTCCTTACAGTTCACTGCGTCTGTATATGATTGGGCTGCCCAAGACACAAAAGTGATGTCCCTTTACGCCCTACCTTATCTATCACCAGTTCTGCACAGCATGAATTGGCCAAAGGTTGGGCAAATTGTTACAACCAGTTTTGAACACGTTTTCCAGATACATGGTGAAGGATGCCTTCACATTTGCGAAGACCATACAGGACTTGCGTATTGATAGCAGTATTCATTAAGCTTACGAACATGGCAACTCATGCAGTTGAATTCAGCTTTAGCAACACCATGTATGCCCAAATAGTTGGTGTTGCCATGGGATCCCCTCCAGGCCCAGCTTTTACAAACATCTTTGTTGGGTTCCATGAGAAATGCGTTTTCGATGGAATGACACCTAACCTCCTACCACTTGCATATTTTTGTTATGTAGATGATACATTTGCTATATTTAAACCCGTAGCAGCATGTAATAATTTCCTTACATGTCTTAATGGGCTCCTAAACTCAAATTCACCTTTGGAAAGGAGCAGTCAAATGAAATTCCTTTCCTTGATATACTAGTTGAGAAATCCTCCAGAGGATTCTCTACCACGGTCTACCGCAAGCCCACCTTCATTAGTCAGTACATGCATTGAGATTCTTACAGTTCCACACAGTATAAGATTGGCCTTATCAGCAAACTCATAAATAGGATGCAAGCCATTTGCTCACTGTGCAAGCTCAATGCTAAAATAGGGTGAATCAGAGACATCCTGTGAGATAATGGCTACCCTGATCAGATCATTTCACGCTGTATATCACGCAAACTAAAGCAATCACTTTTGGCCCTGAAAAGTGCCCAGTCTATGTCCGATTACCCTGGAAAGGCAAGGTATTTCAAAAATTTAAGCAATAGGTGAAACTAGCTGTTACATGCTGCTACTATACAGTAGCAATACAAATGGTATTCGCCACTAACCAGATGCTGCCATCGAGCCAAAAAGACGTTCTGCCTATCACACAAATGAGTAATGTGGTATATTAATTTCAGTGCCAGTGTGATGTTGGATATGTAGGCTGTACATCCCAAAGATTGGCAGATCATATCAAACTGCTTGTCTCTGCCACTGTTCGTAACAGGCAGGGTACAGACTGCCCACCAGCCCGTACTTGCAAAACTCAAAAACAGTGTCCAACATTAGATGTGATTCCGTGATTGAACAACATTTGATAAATAATTGTCAATCTGCTAAAAATTACGCTGACAACCAATTTAAGATAGTTAGCCGGGCTCACAGTGTGGTACATTTGCATCCAGTACAGAAGCTACATATATTAATACACAGGGCCCTGTTCTTTGTAAACAGAAAGAACAGGGCCCTGTTCTTTGTAAACAGAAAGAACATGTGCACATATTGCACCTGTTTCAACTAAAGTGATAGCTCATTGCTCAGGACAATACCTTCACCTGAGTCAAGCTGCCTGGTTTAAATTTCAAACAATGATTGGCAGTTTGCCAGTCACCATTAACTGGTGCATTCTCCATGACAATGCCTTTACCAATCAGCACTCTTTTCTGAGTTGTTGCTTCCCAATATTGGTATTCTTGTGATTGTCCTGAGTGCAAGATAAAAAGCTGTGACAAAATGTCTTTTATTAAAGCCATACTCAAGTTCTATGCTACCAAATGACTTTGTAAACCATGTGTATGTTTACAATTTTCATTTTTATAATTAAATACTTCAGCATCCAATGCAGCTTTGTTCTAGGGATGGTTATAAAATGTGGTCCAGAGAGTGGAAGAGCATGAAGTAGTAACATTTCTGTACCTTTTACAGGGCAGCTCAACTACCTCGGTTCCAGTCATCAGTGCTGGCATGTCCTTGTTGTACTGATGTTTTATTGGTGGCACCAAACTGGAGTCTACATCACACAGTATAGACACAGCCAACCCTGTTCTCAACTAATGGGTACATAACTGCAACATAAGCGTCTTGTAATTAGGTGAACAATTTCTGTAGAAGTGCCTGTTAAGAATCTGTAATACTACACTGAGCCAGGGAAGGACAGTGTTAAAATTCGACTGCTTAATTGATTGTTTATTATTAATCTGTATGTATACAGACCTTTTTATTTAAAGTAACAGATTGTTGGAGGAGAGCAGTTAGCTTCCAGACCTGTATAATTATATGCTGCAGATATTTTCCAGTAGCTTTTTGTAAGATGTCTAATGTACTTGTATAAAGATGCTTGCACCTTAAGGTGTAGTAATCATTCTTCAAAAAATGTATGTTTTCCCCATACTGTTAGTAAGATATTACTCAAGACTTAATTGATAAATGTCAGGTACTAGTCTCAATCAAGACCTGCAAAGTTCAGCTGGCTAACTAAGCTAAATTGTCAATTGCTTGTTGTAGTGACAATGGAGCAAGTCTGCGTATGAAGACCTTCATTTGTCTAAATTTTCACATTAGTGAGTGGATGGTGTTTTAGCCCTGGTTGCAAGCCCAAATAGTCTGAGACTGCATCCTAGGGGATTGCCTCACCCCTGTTCATATTAGTGGAGATTGCCTCAGCCTATCAGTAAGAACTACTACTTTTTACATTTGAAGCGGCTTTTCATAGATGACAAGTAGAATAAAGTATATGTGATCTTTACACTGGGAGTTTGCTTATCAGACTAAGTCCTATTCCCTCATGTGCTGGGAGTCTGAGAAAGAAGAGCAGTGTGTGTACTGATATGAAATTATACATGTATTTAACTAGCCCAATATAAAAGTACATCCATAAAAAATATCAGGGAGAGAACTGACAACTGCTTAATCTCCTTATCCAAGAAAGAATCCTCCAGATCTGTATTTAGAGAGTGTAGACAGAATTAGAACATGTGGCATTTAATCTTCATGAATAAGAACAGCCATATCTAAAATGGTTGATAATCTACCTACATTTAGTAACAAGTAACATGAAATGAATTTTCATTGCTAAAAATTTCACCTGTTTGATCAAGTTGTACAGATCAGTGGTTGTGAACGTCACTGGCATGTTAGAGTAGAAGTAATCTGACCGTTTCCTGAGTACCTTAAATTTTTCAGCTTAGTGACCTACTGATCAGGTCAGGTTGACCATTTGCCTGATGTGGTCCCTTAGGACACAAATGTATGTGAGGAATTAGTATTTGTCTGATAGGAGGAGTGGGAAAAAAGTCTACTACTTCTACCATTCCTCCTCGTAAGCTAAAGAGATCAAGTAGGCAGGTAGATTGTCTTGCCACCTTGCACTTCTCTGATGGACAATAGATTCTAGTAAGTCTCAAAAGGGAAAAATATTTCTATTTTCCTTTATAAAAAGAAAAATCTTATCTTTGGTAATTGAAATATTAACTTTTCAAATAGCATGGTATAAGGATGGAGCAATTACTCTTGAGAACACCACTGATGAATAAAGGGTAAACTTTACAAAACTGTGCTCCTGTCCCAGAGCTTCAAGCGTTAGGATATTAAGTTCTAAGTTTAGATATAAAACTTGTGGAGGGCTAAGTGCAATGTACAAGTTTTTTTTGTTTTGTGCACAGAAATTTTCTTATCTATTAGTAGAATTAGTGCTGTTTGATAATGATGGTACTTTTTGTAATTATGCTTGAGTTGTAATAATCATACTTCTGTTTATTCATTTTTACTGCTTGCCCTTCAAGGACAAGCTAGTCATGTGATGCAAATGCTTAAGTTGTGCATTTATCAGATTGGAAAAGATTGTATAAATTCTGAAATTGTTAATTTTATTTGAGGGGTGTGGTGCGAGGAAAAGGGAAGGGAGGGATAAAGTTGTTTTAGGTTCAATATGACAACTATTTGGAGCTTTGTTCATTATTTCTCCTGTGACTTAATGGCTGGTGTCACAAATAAAACATTTTCCAACACTAACTGAATTATGACTCATATTTGCATTCCAGTTCTTTCAATACCTGCTTAATTAATTACATAATTGGGCTTGCAACCAGGGCTAAAACACCATCCACTCACTAATGTGAAAATCATCTTGGGAGGTAGCAATGAAGCAAAACAGCTTATGAGATTCTTTTTCGATCATACCAAGATGTAAAAGAATAAATGACAGACCAGAAAAATCCAAAATAATTAAGCAACAGAAAGCACATTTTTAAAGTATGTAGATTGTGTGAGGAAGAAGGTATTGAGCTGAGTGAAAGAATTAAATCAATCTCAACAGTCAGGATGTAAAGGTTATCTTTGGAAATCTGAAATATGAAATGTAAACCTCACCCAATTTTCCTTTTCATTGATTTCAATGGGAAAGGAAAATAGTGCAGGATGTAGAATAATAGGAAACAATTCCACCAAAAGGGAAGAAAAAACAAACTAAACACTAGTGATACTCCATGGATGAATAAAGACATAAGGGACACCTAATTGCCAACCCTCATTTGTTCCCTTAAGCACATAGATAGCAGAGGAATGCACAATGAGAGAATACAGAGAAATTAGGAGAAAAATCAAAAATAAACAATTAGGAAGTCAGAGGAACTATGAGATTAAAATTATCAAGGAACATAAACCAAAATAGTAACATATTTTACAGGCACATCAATAAAAAAGGCTGTGATGGGAATATAATCATTAAGCATATAATACCACAGGTAACAATAGTGAGATGGCAGAAATACTAAAATAATTATTTTGCTTCCATATTTACCGGGGAGATAGAACAGGTAGACATGACGTTGAATGACAAGATGAGTAAAGTAAGTTAATTTAAAAAAGGGGGATGTATTGAACAAATAACTCCGGATAAAGCCCCCGATCTGGATGGATTGAAGCTAGGGAAGAAATAGCAGGGGCATTACTAGTTATATTTAATAGAAAAATGTGTAGTACCAGACAATTGGTGGAGAGTTATGTAATTTCTATATTTAAGAGGGACACAACATGTCCAGGGAATTATAGACCAGTCAGCTTAACATTGGTGGTTATTCAGAGTGGCAGTGGTGTTTCACAAGGATCAGGGGACCACTGGTCTTCACAATTTATATTAATGATTTAGATTCTGGAATCCAAAACATCATTTCTAAATTTGCAGATGATACCAAATTGGGGGGATAGTCAATATTGCAAAGGACTGCAACAAATTACAGGAGGACATTAATAAACCTGTAGATGGGCAAATAATTGGCAAATGAAGTTCAACACTTCAATGTGAGGTGGTATTTGTTGATAGGATGAGTAGGGAGGTCACTTATTACTGGAAAGTGCAAGTCTAGGTGGGCTCCAGGAACGAAGGGATCTTGAAGTACAATACACCAAGCACTAGAAGTTGGGCCATAGATTAGCAAGGCCATAATTTTTTTTTAAAAAGCAGTAGGCTTTTTTTCTAGGGGGGACAGAATTAAGAAGTAGGGAAGTTATGCTAAGCCTGAATCAAACTTTACATAGACCACACTGAGGGAGTGGTGTGTGCAGTTCTGGTCACCATATTATATTAGGGACATAGAGACATGGAGAGGGTGCAGAGAAGATTTACAAGGATGACACCAGAAATGTATGTGTATACATATCAGGATATAATTTTGAAGACTGTCTCTCTTCTCTCTTGAAAAGAGGCTGAGAGGTGACCTAATAGAGGTCTTTAAAATAATGAAAAGTTTTGATCGAGTGGATACAGGTAGAATGATTTCTCTTGTGGGGAATCTAGAGGCCATCAACATAAGATAATTCACCAATAAATCTAATAAGAGAATTCAGAAGAAACTTCTTCACCCAAACAGCGGTAGGCATGTGGAACTTGCTACCAAAGGGAGTGGTTGAAGCGAGTAGTATAAATGCATTTAAGAGAAAGATAGATAAGCTTATGCAGGGGAAGGAAATAGGTGGTTACGATAGTAGATTTAGCTTGAAAATATTGGATTTTTGACTCCAGCGTAGATTGTTTGGTCCATAAGGCATATTTCAGTGCTATAGATCCTAGTATGTAATCCTTTATTTATGCTAGATAGTTGATCCACTACTATCCATTTTGTGCCCTCAGTTAAATTTCACTCCTGTTAACTGTTGGCTGGACTTGCAAGACAAAAATAAATGGCATTTGAAGAAATTAAAGATTTCAGTTATGCTGCAAGAACTTTGAGAGAGATCAAGCCGTACCAATACAGTTATTGCATATGGGGGATGAGGGGGAGACGAGAGGGAATGCAAGGGTGTACACTCTGAAAGCAGTTGATGACTACAATGGAATAATCTGCAATTATAGATGAAGTTAAATGAGTCGAGGTGGTCCGTGACATGGAAAACTGTGGCAAGAGAGAGTCCTGGGTAACCCATCAGTTGACAGAAGAAGATGCTGATCAACTATTATCCTCAGAATAGCAATTTGACAGGTAATAAAATAGCCATGAGCATCTGAGCTGTGGCATCAGCAAGGTTTGCAAGGCTCAACGTGGGGGTTTTATGACTGCTGTGGGATGCCAAACTTAAGAGATAGTTATTTCAGTGATACACTTTTTGAATGACAACTTATACTATACAATAAATGAGAATTCTTTTCCAGCAACTTGTGTAGAATGAATACTCTGCACATCTCCATTGCTAATGTTGAAGACACCATTTATATAGCCAATTGGTTGTACTTCCAGAAGCTAGCAGCACATATGGAGGTTTTGTGGCACAGTGGTATTGTCCCTACCTCTGGGACTGAAGCTGCAGGTTCAAGTCCCATTTCAGGGCTTGATGGCTATGGAAGGTGCGTTCATAACATGACCAAACAGGCTGATTGTCAGCCTGTAAATCCTTCCAATATGCCTGCTAGCAGGCGGCAGGGGCAGGTGAGTTTCCTAGTCAGCCATACTGCAGAAAGCAATGGAAAACCACTGTAGTACTTTGCCAAGCATAATAATGGACCAATCCATTGGAAGTCCATGGTCACCAAGGCCCTCTTAAGATATGTTATCTGAAGGAGGAGCATCAGCAAGTGCATCAGTTTAAAAAGCAATTCTAATTTTTCAACATGGTTATTCTTCACTAAGCACTAAGACATTGTTACATAGTAGAAATGTGACCATTATCTTTTATCTTCTATGTTTTTTGGCAAATTATTGTGGGCTTCTACATGTAGATATGTCAGTTGGCTTTTCTAGATGAACACTGAGTATTCTCCCCTGCTAGAAGACACATCAATGCTTTTACTTTATTCCTAAAGACGACAAGGAGTGAAATTCAACTTCATGGGGGTGCAAGAAAAAAGGCAGTTGATCGAGACGTTTTACACAATAGGAAAAGTAGGCAGAGTGTCTAACTAGTGGCCAATATGCTACTGCCTATTCTGCAGACTAGAAGTTGAATTTCATGCATATTTTTACTATCCAATTACTTGATTTTCACAACAGAAACTGAAAATGAAATTAACTGGATGTAGAGATGTCTTGAACTAAATAAAGCTTCCTTGCTTTCCTTAATACAAGTGAATTATTCAATCCATTATAATCATAACTTCAAGTGGAATTTATTGCTTCATTGGAAAGCACGTATCAATGAATATAAACAAAGGGAGTGTGGGAAACCAATCCCTCTAATTGTATCGTTAAAGTGAAAACTGAAGTTTGCAAATAGTAAATATCAGAGCTCCCTATGTGTTAAACAGTGGAAAGAAAACCACTAAGCAGATTGTGATCAATATAAAATGACAGGTTTAACAAATTATAATTAAACTATTAATACAAAAAGGAGACTTGCTCACTTTCAAGTCCAAGTCTGAAAAGTGCACTTTAACTGTATCGCAGCAATAAAAATAGACTATGTGCTGGATATTTGATTTCCATTCACACAAAAGCAGCCTGGCTGAACACAAGCATTAAAACACAATTATTTCACAAATAATACAGGGGCATTTCAACTCCAGCTTTAAGCATCTAAGTGTTGGCTTTTCAACTGTGGCTGCATATTATGATCACTTGAGCAACAGCAAAACACATGGTCTGACACTATGCTAGTCAGAGGATTATGGGCACATTCTACAAAGGAATTCATTCTGAAACCTTCACCTCAGAAAAAGTAAAATACATAATTTACACAAATCAAGTCTAGTTCCACAGTTTAAAGACATCAAATCCCTTTCTAATGCCGATTTCAAATATTAATGGGTATTTGTAGTTCTGCAAGCTCACATTGTTTTACAAATGAATCATTTTCACTTTAACTAAAATATTCCAAGTTAATAAAATCAGGAATTGTTGCAGAAAATTATAAATTCTGTAAAATGGCAAATTAAGAGCAAAATGAATCATACACAGTCTATTTCCAGATATTGAGAAAAATTATTTTTAAGGAGAGAGAGTGTCAGCTGGGATTTTCCCCTCTACGATGGCTCAGAGGTATTGCGTAGCATGGGGAAGAAGCCCAGTCATAAGGCCTTGTGGTGGAAAATGAGCTTTGAATGAAGTAGATATGGACTCCGTTCTACTGGAAGACTACTTATTTTACTGTTTGGAAGGAAATGGTGCTGCACCAAATGGATCAAAGTCACCATGTTGCTGTGTAACACTATGTAATACTAGTTCAGTAAAGGGCACAGCACCAAAATCATCGGTTTTTAGCCCATCTCCAGTGTGAAATGCCCCATGTACAGAAGCTGGTCTGGATCTGTTGGCAACTGGATTGTGGTCTCCTCGATAGTCACTTAGACCTTGATACTGAGTGTTCCTTAGAAGCTCTTGTGGATGGAATGGCTTGGCACCAAATGGATCAAGCAGGCTTTCATCTACAGGTAATGACTGACATTTCTCCTTTCCATCAGGAAGCGCCACACCAATATTCTCCTTAGAGTCAGATATGTTAAGGAGTTCATTGCTACTTTGCGAATCACGCCTCCCCACTTTTTTGTGCCTGCGTACCCGCTCTGGAGTTCTATAGATAGGTTTGGAAGATTTTCTTGTGGTTGTCGGTGTGCCATGATGGCGCTTGCCATTTCCACCAGAAGACTCCTGTTTGGTGCGCCGTTGTCGAGATGAAAGTTTCTGTAAACTGCGCTGCTTCATCTTGTGCTGTTGACTGGCTGTGATCTCTTCAAAAGGAACATGTCCAAACACATCCTCTTTGCTTTCCTTTCTGTGCTGTACAGTCTGAAGTGGCTGGAATGGAGTGGAACCAAACATGTCCACATCATTAGGTGAAATAGGTGGTGTTTGTGTGAGAGTACCCTCACCATACTGAGCTGTCTGAGGTAATTTCTTAGTAAAAGGTGCATTACTGAATACATCAAACTCTTCAGGCTCCTTAAGGATGACTGGTTTGAAGGATGCCTTTTGAAAACTCTCTTTATTTTCCACTCCTTTGCTGAGTTGTGCATGCTGATGCAACCCAACAAATGGCACAGCACCAAATATATCTACTTCATCCTGTAATGTTTTACTCCCTTTGACTCGAGGCGAATCCGGAGGGGTGATGAGTGCTGTTGCTGATTCTGCACTTGCAATACTTTCAGCATCAGCATTGTACTCTAAACCTGGTTCTGTTATAGTATAAATCTCCTTATTCTGTTCATAGTCTGAATCAGAGCTGTGCTTTTCCTCATCTACTTCTGCTTCTTCATCAGAGTCCATTAACAGAGGTCTCTGCCCAAAATTTTCTGCTTCTACATCAATGAATTCACCTTGTTCACTGTGGAACTCTTCCTCCTCTTGTTCCTCTTCTTCACTGCTCTGAGGGGTAGGTGGGTCAGACTCAAAATCACTGTCCGACTCTTCTCCATTTTTCTTATGGTGCTGCTGCATAATTAAATTTGGGTCATTCCTTCTTCCTCCTTTGCTCTGGCCACTGAATTGAAGGACAGTACTTCCCTGTTCATCTGTTTTAAATCCACTCTCCGAAGCAGTATTTGAAATTGTTGCATTTTCTTCACTTTTTCCATTTGATCCTAAAGAAAAATAAAAACATTTAGACTATTACAAAAGAAAATAAAAACATGAAAATTTAGGAAAAATGGATTGAAAACATCAAGATCACTAGTTTTAAAAAAAGTATTTCCACCTCTGGGACCAAAATTCAAATCCAGCTCAGACGAAATGAATACATTCTCTTCTGACTAAAAGCTGCAAGGAACCCAGAGAGACTAACAGACTCATTTATAAAAACAAAAACACATCACAATAAACAATCTTAACATTTACTAACATTGACCAAGGCACTTAATTTAGAAATGAGCTGCCACGTGTTCTCATTTGCCATTTTGTTATATAATCATAAATACCCAATAACTTGAGCAATTTAAACCCTCTCACAAGTTACACATATTAGGACATGTCTGTTATTTGGCAGAACCTATATTTTTGATTGGTTCATTTGAACCATGTGACCATTAAATCACCAATGTAACTCTTTCGAGTACAGACACGTTTCCATCTGTTCCTATTCAGATGAAGTTACATTGTTTCATAGTTTGCCATTATGAGATTTGAACTCTTGATACTCTTTTGAGTAAACCTGTTTCCATCTGTTTCAGATGAAGTTACATTGTTTCATAGTTTGCCATTGTGAGATTTGAACTCTTGATACTCTTTTGAGTAAACCTGTTTCCATCTGTTTCAGATGAAGTTACATTGTTTCATAGTTTGCCATTGTGAGATTTGAACTCTTGATCTTGGGGTTACAAACCCAGTACCATAACCACTTGGCTATTTAGGCCAAGCTTGGGATTACAAGCCCAGTACCATAACCACTTGGCTATTTAGGCCAAGCCCAAAGTTATATTGTTTCATAGTTTGCCATTGTGAGATCTGAACTCTTGCTCTTGGGGTTACAAACCCAGTACCATAACCACTTGGCTATTTAAGCCAAGCCTTAAATCACCAATGTAACTGCACTTATCAAGTATCAAATTGGTTCTTGCTAATCACTTGTTCCAGGGGACAATCCCCATGCTCCAAGCCTGCTTCAAATTAGCAGTTAGCTCCCTCCAGTCTTGCTAGCTTCCAAGCTCATTTCAATTTCCATATTCAAGCTAAGCTATCTCCAGTTCTTCCCATCACATAGTTTTACCTTTTATTCTAGGCTGGAGATCATCACGAAGATAGGAAATGGGCAAGGTAGTTAAGAGGTTTGAAAACAGGAACAAAATTCTTAAAATGGCTTCCCTGGGACAATGAACGCCATTGGAGCTTGACGGGAACAGAAATGATGGGGATGTGACCCTCAGTGCAAATGTGGACAGCGGTCTCAGTAGACTGGATGACTTATGAATGGTAGGAAGCCAATGGGGAGAAACACTAAAGAGATCCAACTTGTAACAGTAAAAGTGTGGATTGGAGTTTCCACAGAAAAAGGGGAAGAGGTACAGACAGCAGGAGGTGATGCTGAGAGAAAGTGGTCCTAATGATAGAGATTGGTGAGGTGCTCAAAAGCAATATGCCATGGTTATACATCTCTGGGTTAAACTAAAAACCATAGCTGTGAAGAAATAGGCACTTGAAGCCAGAAGCACTCTGTCTGCAGGAACAGAGAATGCCTTTGGTTTTGCTGACAATAAAAGACGAAGAGGCTTTGGCTCATCTAGATCTTTATGACAAATCAGCAAAACCTGTTTGGAGGGTAGGTCGATGACAGCAATTTTGAAATATGTAGTGACTGTCAAACAATGAACAAAAAGAAAGAGCCTGCCATTATATAGGGTCTTTCATGACCTTTGCAGCCAATTAAAATACTCTGAAGTGTAGTCACTGTTGTAATATAGGAAACATGGCAGCCAATTTGTACACAGAAATGTTCCACAAATAGCAATGAGATATCAGGTAATTTCTTTTTCAAAAGTGATGTTGATTGAGGGGTAAATATTGGCCAGCATACCAAGGATCCCGCAATCATCTTTTAATAGTGCCATGGAATATTTTACACCTTCCTAAGGGAGTAGATAGAGCCTTGATTTAACATCTCAGATGAAAGACAACTCCTCCAACGATGCAGCACCCCCTCAGCACTTCAATGGAGTGTCAGCCTAGATTGTGTCCAAGTCTCTGAAATGAAACTTGAACCCACAACTTTCTAAATCATGATGCAAGAATGCTTCCCACTGAGTGCTTGATAATGTCAGTCATGGGAAACTCCGATACGGCTGGAAAGGGCAAGGTATGTGAGCAGGCTCTTGTTTACAGAGTTTGGTGCCTTATACATTTGAATTGCAGAGGCAAATATACTTTCACAGGGTGAAATGACTATTCAATGGAGAATAATTGGGGCGGGGGGAGGTGCGGGCGGGCGGTCAGGGATGTCACCCCACTGCCCTTGCCTTTGAGAAGTAGCAAAGACCACCAAAAACAAAAAGTGGTTATTCATCTCATTTGTTATTTGTGGAAGCTCCTTGCTTCCGAGTTTCCTCCATAAAAACAGTGACTGCACTTAAAAAGGCATCCACTGAGTATAAAGTGTTCTTAGGACTGAGATGAGGACAAATTCTTCAAAGGGTTGTAAATCTTTGGAAAATGGTTGGAAGTTTATTTTCTCAGTAGTCGAATTGGTCCACACGATTAGTATAGAGCAAACAATTTGAGGCCTACTACAATATTACATTCCAAAATGCATACATACTAATTGTTACAATCCATTTCCAATAACATCACCAGAAACAATTATAGTTAAGTATACCCTCCCGGTCTGCTACACACACATGCAGAGTGTGACTTTTTGGCAACAATCCATGTCCAGCAGGCTGTCATAAAATGATTTTAAAGAGTACATATCCTAAAGCATTACTTTTCAAACATGCAGCAAATTATAATCTTGAACTAAATATGGCCCGACAAACTATTAATCCATTTGATAACATTTTGCAAATGTAAATCTGTATAAATCATTATAAAAGAAATATGTATGTTAATATTTTTTTGAAAATGTACAAAGCAGGATTACAAATTTCAATCATGTACAAATTTTTAAAAACAATTGTTCATCTCCAATAGTGGGACATGAGAACATCTTTAATCATGAATGGTGATCCAAATCTTTAAAAAAATATTCTTCTTTGATGTTCTTTTCCTAGACAGCGGATTAAAACTGATGAATGTCTTGTAACTTGTAATTACAAGCCTTCTGCTGACTTATCAGCAGGAATATTTGGGCGAGTAACTTGGAGCTACATTTGAATTGGAAACATACTGCCGCTGTCAATCCCAAGCTATTTGCCACATGTTTCTTATGAGGATTACCACACTGGGTGGGTTCCCCTCAGTCTGTTCTAGTGTTCTACTATTCTACTTTGGAGATGGAGAGGCAGCAACCACTTCACAGTGCAATTTCAAAAGACAATAAAAGGAAATGAAAGCCTTTTCTTATGCTCATTTCGTGTGAGAACAAAATTAAGAAGCAATTAACACTAGTTCAAAAATGCATTATAATATATCATGAAGCTTATTTCATCCAAAAATCATGTCAATATTCAACAAAATGTTGAATCAAAGCAAAATAGTGTATTGAAATAGACTGTTCAAAAGATGAAATAAGATCTCACATCTGACAGAACCACAGGAAAGTTACAGTGCAGAAAGAGGTCATTCAACCCATCATGTCTGAGTGGCCAAAAAAAGAAAAAAGAAACTAGCTGCTCATTTTAATCCCACTTTCCAGCAACTGGTCCATAGCCATGCAGGTTACAGCACTTCGGATGCAGATCCAGGTACCTTTTAAATGAGTTGAGCGTTTCAGCCTCAACCACCAACTTACGTGGTGAATTCCAGACATCAACCACCCTCTGGGTGAAAAAGGTTTACCTTCTGTCCCCCCTAATCTTTCTAACAATCACCTTAAGTCTATGCCCCCTGGTAATTGACCCCTCAGGTGGGGAAACAAGTTTTTCCCATCTACCCTATCTAGGCCTCTCAATTTTGTTCACCTCAAGTCGGTCACCCCTTAGCTGCCTCTGTTCTAAAGAAAACAACCCTAAGCTAATCAATCTCTCCTCATAGCTGCAATTTTCAAGCCCTGGCAGCATTCTTGTAAATCTCCTCTGTACTCTCTCTAGAGCAATTATGTCCTTCCTGTAATGGGGTGACCAGAACAGCACACAAAATTCCAACTGTGGCCTAACCAGCATTTTATACAGTTCCATCATTACATCCCTGCTATTGTATTCAATACCTCGCCCAATAAAGGAAAGCATTCCATATGTTTTCTTGACCACCTGTCCTGCCACCTTCAAGGACTTGTGGACGTGAGCTCCAAGGTCTCTTACTTCCTCAACCCCTTTCAATAACTTCCCATTTATTAAGTATTCCCTTGCTGTGTTTGCCTTCCCCATATGCATTACCACACACTTTCACGGATTGAATTCCATTTGCCACTTCGCTCACTCAACCAAACCATTGATATCATTCTGCAGTCGACAGCTAATCCTCTTCACTATCAATTACATGGCCAATTTTTGTGTCACCTGAAAATTTCCCAATCATGCCTCCCACATTTAAGTCTAAATCATTAACATATACAACAAACACAGCAAGGGCCCCAGCACAGAGCCCTGTGGGTCACCACTGGAAACCACTTTCCATTCACAAAAACATCCATTGACCATTATTAACTTGTGTTTCTTGTCTCTGTGCCAATTTTGGACCCAACCTGCCACCTTCCCCTCTATCCTATGAGATCTTACTTTCCTGACCAGTCTGCCATGTGAGACCTTGTCAAATACCTTATTGAAATCCTTGTAGGCAACATTCACTGCACTACCCTCATCAATGTCCTTGTTACTTCCACAAAAAATTCAATTAAGTTCGTAAGACACAATCTTCCCCTAGTAAATCCATGCTGACTATCCCTGATCAATCCGCTCCTTTCTAAATGACAGTTTATTCTGCCTCTCAGAATTGTTTCCAATAATCTACCCATCAACGAAGTTAGATTGACCGGCCTATAATTTTCTGGCCTATCCCTCGCACCCTTTTTAAATATTAATAAACGTTTGCAGACCTCCAATCCTTTGGGACATCGCTTTATCTAGTAAGGATTGGAAAATGATCCTCAGAGCATCCATTATTCCCTCCCTGGCTTCCTTCAACAGCCTGGGATAGAATGCATCTGGCCCTGGTGATTTATCCAACTTAAAGGATGCCAGTCTCTCCAGTACTTCCTCTCTCACTCTGCTTATTGTACCTAATGTTTCACACTTCTCCTCTTTAAGTAGGGCATCTACATCTATGAAGACAGAAACAACGTACTCATTGAGAACCCTGCCCACACCTTCTACATCAACCCAGAAGTTACTATGTACATCTCTGATGGGCCCTATCTTTTCCTTAGTTATTGTCTTGCTCTTAATGTACTGGTAAAACATCTTAGGATTTTCTTTGATTCTACCTGCCAATATTTTTTCATATCCTCTCTTTGCTTTCCTAATTTCCATTTTTACTTCACCCCTGTAATTTCTACACTCCTCTAAACTTTCGACAGTATTAAGTCTTTTGTGACTGTCATAAGCTTTCTTTTTCTGCTTTATCTTGGCCTGTATGCTTCTGTATAACCAGGGGCCTCTAGGTTTGGCTGCACCACCCTTTTTCTTTTTGGGGACATGTTTACACTGTGCCCATAGAATCTTGCCTTTGAATACCTCCCATTGATTTGACAGTTTTTCCTTCTAACAGCTGTATCCAAACCACTCTCATCAGTTCACCTCTCAGCTTAGTAAAATTAGTCTTCCCCCAATTTAGAACTTTTACTCCTGTTCTATCTTTGTTCTTTTCCATAATGATGCTAAATCTAACTATATTATGGTCACCATCTCCAAAATAGTCCCCCACTGCTACTTCATCCACTTGCCCAGCTTCATTTCCTAAGACTAAACCTAGAATTGCACCCCCTCTTGTTGGGCTTGTTACGTGCTGGCTAAAAGAGTTCTCTTGAACGCAGTTCAAGAAGTTTGCGTCCTCTGTGCCCTTCACACTGTTCGTATTCCAATTGATATTAGGGTAGTTGAAGTCCCCAATGATTACTGCCCTATTGTTTTTGCACTTCTCAAATTTGTCTACATATTTGCTCTTCTAACTCCCTTCCACTATTTGGGGGGGTCTATCGTACACTCCTAGCATTGTGGCTGCCCCTTTTTTATTTCTGAGCTCAACCCATATAGCCTCATCTGATGCTTCATTTAGTACATCATCCCTCCTCACAGTTGTAATCGATTCTTTAGCCAATAATGCTACACCCCTGCCTGAAAACTCTATATCAAGGGGTGTTAAGCTGCCACTTTTGCCCCTCCTTAAGCCAAGTTTCCATTCTATCTCCATTCTTATTAATGTGAAAAGTAGAAACAATATGTTTAAGGCAAAGAAAACAAGCACAATGTTTTCCTTTACCCAAGATTGATATTATCCCACTTCCTTTGAACATAGAGTTTGGATCCCTGCTTGAATTTTCACCAGCACCAATAAGCTCTAGTCAGGATTGGCTGTGGAGGGAATGGAGCGGGGGGTGGTTAGGCTAGAGGTTTATTCCCCCAACCCCATCCACCTTATTTAGGCATCTTGAAATCAAGAGTAAAACGTCGACTAGCCATTAAAAGATCTTTTTTCTAACAAAATCAGTAAAATGTAGTGTCCCAGAAGTAAGCTGCAGTTTTAAGAACCATATCAGAACGCTTCCAAGCATTTGTTGTTGTTATTGGAAACTCTCCAGAGTGACTTCAACTTCCAAATGGCCATTTCCTCATACAGCAGTTGTCGGAAATCAACCTAAAATTCTTAAATGTGCTTCCCTACAAAGCAAAATCTACTCCATTTTTGTCCTATCAACTGCGCAGGTGGCATGGGCACAGTTCCCAACTGCTGCAGAGATCTGTTTACTAATATTGGTGATTTATTTGCATAATTTACAAGGTAATGCAAGAATGCAATCCTTCGTCAATTTGATCACCTAAGGAAGAAACACTTCAACCTACACTCACTATATTCTGTACTTCCCTGTACATACATGAAAGACTTGTCCAAAATTCGCTATGATATTCAATTAAAGGTTTTTCCCTCCAAGGCAATGAAAACTTTAAAATCATCTGGACCTGAAGCAACACTGGTAAATTGCCATGTTGTTCCATACCAATAGTGACGTGGGGTCACATAGGAGGATTGAACTGGAACCTCAAGAAAGACTTAGCTTAAGTTCTTCTCCAAAATAAGAGAATTGCTCATGCCTGAGTCCTCAGACAGGAAGTTCCATTTGTACGAGTGCCATACACCCATTCAAATGCAATTGTATAGAGATAGGAAATTTGTGAAGATGCAATGCATGTTTAACTATCAAATACTGCAGAGAGATTGACAATGAAAGGGAAGAATAAGTAATAAGAAATAAGTATCATAGTTAATCTGTCCAGAAGAGGGTTTGATGGGCTAATACTGGGATGTAAAAATAACACACATCAGCCAAGAACATGTCAACAATAATTTTTGTACCCAAAATTTTAGGGATACTCAGTTCAGGTTGAACAGAAGGTCTTCTAAAGTATTGAGACTTGTACTTTTTAAAACCTGCACTATTCTGAAGCGCTGCATTTTTCCACTGTGTATTGAAAACAGGCAGTCGGATGCCAATAAACAGAGCAGAAAATGTGTTTAGTTCTGAATGCCCCCTTATGTACACTAGAGGGTATCCAAAGAAAACAGTGGTTCAAAAGGTACAAACTTCTGAGGCAATGTCCGAAATAATGTTCTGCAGCCCAATGGATAAACCAAATCCTAACCATGTATGCAGAGACTGAATAAATTAGGGAATATAAAGATTGCAATCTTGGATTGATTTAGTAGAATTTTCATTCCAAAACCTTCAGGGGTGAAAGAGAAATTCTCTAATTTTCCACATGGTTAACAACCATGTGGTTTTGCTGAGATATTGTACCCCAGTTCAAAACAGTCCACAATCATTAACATTATATACAGTCTTTAGAAATTTCTAACTTACCTGTTTCAGAAACAAATGGGATACAGCCAAATAAGTCTTCCTTAGCTGGGGTCTGTGGAATAGAACGTGGCTCAATCTCTGTCTCTGTGGGTGTTCTCCTCTGTTCTGGTTTACCTTGGTGAAAGAAAAGTAAATGGCATTTCCTATCTGAAGGCTACAGCTGAATTCATACAGAGAGTTGTAAGCAACACACAGTGGTAGAAAAATCAGTACATAATCCTAATACTACATGAGGTTGAACCAAAGGCATTATTAATTTAAAAATTCCGTATCATTGTGGTGTAGCACTAATTAGCTATACTGAACTAGTCATCTGAATCAGCATTATTTAAAAACTAAGATGTAGATTTGTACGTTCACAGTGAGAGCTGCTTGCTGGTGGATTTGATGCTTGGGTCAGCTGAAAATTTTCCAGCTTTAGGACCAGAAATAACAGATCTTCAATAGACTGTCAGAAAAGAAGAAAAGTAAAGGTGTCGCCAACTCAAATTATATTGCATCTTTCTTCACCATTCTCAAATTGGAAGGACGGCAATATACAGTGCAATTTACATTCAAAATATTTATAAGTTACAACAATATTCCACTTTAATCAAAGCAACTCAGTATACCGGAATATTACAGGGCTGCTTTCCATGATCTTTTCCCCTGAGTAACTCCCTTTTCCCTTTGCGCAGGGTTTAAGTAAATGTGGCAGAGACCCATTTTACTGCACCTCTGCCCCTTTACCTTGCCCCAAGCTTCCCTGTGCCAATAACTGCTGCAACTGAACTGAGACAGGAGGGAGCATTCCTGGCTGGCTACCTCAATATCTTGGGACATTGCTGGTTGAGCATCTCAATAGAGAGACATCCAATGAAGTCAGCCCAGATAGCCAGCTGCAGTCCCAGGGGTAGATATAAGTTTTAAATGATTGTGTTGAGAGACCTGGCTCAAAAAAGGGTAGGACTGGATTCTAAATATTCCTGGATACAAGGCTTTTAGGAAAGTCAGAGAAGGAAAGAAAGGAGCCAGGATAACAGTATTAAGTAAAAATATTACAGTGTTGGACAGAAAGGATGTTGTGGACGGGTCAATACCAGAATCTATTTGGTAGTAGTGAAAAAAACAATAGGTGTCATTATACGACTGGGTGTATTCACCAATTAGTTGCAAAGATGTGAAGGAAAAATATTAGAGAGCTGCAAGCAATATAGAGTAGTGATAATGGGGAACTTCAATTATCCTAAGATAGACTGAGATACTAATACTGTAAAGGGTAGGTGGGGTAGGGGCAAAAAGTTTTAGAAGTGTGTCGGGAGAATTTTCTACATTAGTATGCTTCCAGTCCAATGAGAAAGGAGGCATTGCTGGATCTGGGTCTCAGGAATGAGGTGGATCCAAGCGACAATAAGAAAACTTTGAGGGTGCAGTGATCAGAGTATCCAAAAATTTACATCTACACTCCTCTCCGCTGGAGTGGAGCCAGCGAGCAGAGGAGAGGAGAGGAGAGGAGCCAGCGCGCAGAGGAGAGAAGCCAGCGCGCAGAGGAGAGGAGCCAGCGCGCAGAGGAGAGGAGCCAGCGCGCAGAGGAGAGGAGCCAGCGCGCAGAGGAGAGGAGCCAGCGCGCAGAGGAGAGGAGCCAGCGCGCAGAGGAGAGGAGCCAGCGCGCAGAGGAGAGGCGCCAGCGCGCAGAGGAGAGGCGCCAGCGCGCAGAGGAGAGGCGCCAGCGCGCAGAGGAGAGGAGCCAGCGCGCAGAGGAGAGGAGCCAGCGCGCAGAGGAGAGGAGCCAGCGCGCAGAGGAGAGGAGCCAGCGCGCAGAGGAGAGGAGCCAGCGCGCAGAGGAGAGGAGCCAGCGCGCAGAGGAGAGGAGCCAGCGCGCAGAGGAGAGGAGCCAGCGAGCAGAGGAGAGGAGCCAGCGAGCAGAGGAGAGGAGCCAGCGAGCAGAGGAGAGGAGCCAGCGAGCAGAGGAGAGGAGCCAGCGAGCAGAGGAGAGGAGCCAGCGAGCAGAGGAGAGGAGCCAGCGAGCAGAGGAGAGGAGCCAGCGAGCAGAGGAGAGGAGCCAGCGAGCAGAGGAGAGGAGCCAGCGAGCAGAGGAGAGGAGCCAGCGAGCAGAGGAGAGGAGCCAGCGAGCAGAGGAGAGGAGCCAGCGAGCAGAGGAGAGGAGCCAGCGAGCAGAGGAGAGGAGCCAGCGAGCAGAGGAGAGGAGCCAGCGAGCAGAGGAGAGGAGCCAGCGAGCAGAGGAGAGGAGCCAGCGAGCAGAGGAGAGGAGCCAGCGAGCAGAGGAGAGGAGCCAGCGAGCAGAGGAGAGGAGCCAGCGAGCAGAGGAGAGGAGCCAGCGAGCAGAGGAGAGGAGCCAGCGAGCAGAGGAGAGGAGCCAGCGAGCAGAGGAGAGGAGCCAGCGAGCAGAGGAGAGGAGCCAGCGAGCAGAGGAGAGGAGCCAGCGAGCAGAGGAGAGGAGCCAGCGAGCAGAGGAGAGGAGCCAGCGAGCAGAGGAGAGGAGCCAGCGAGCAGAGGAGAGGAGCCAGCGAGCAGAGGAGAGGAGCCAGCGAGCAGAGGAGAGGAGCCAGCGAGCAGAGGAGAGGAGCCAGCGAGCAGAGGAGAGGAGCCAGCGAGCAGAGGAGAGGAGAGGAGTGGAGCCAGCGAGCAGAGGAGAGGAGCCAGCAAGCAGAGGAGAAGAGCCAGCGAGCAGAGGAGAGGAGCCAGCAAGCAGAGGAGAGGAGAGGAATGGAGTGGAGCCAGCGAGCAGAGGAGAGGAGCCAGCGAGCAGAGGAGAGGAGAGGAGTGGAGCCAGCGAGCAGAGGAGAGGAGAGGAGTGGAGCCAGCGAGCAGAGGAGAGGAGAGGAGTGCAGCCAGCGAGCAGAGGAGAGGAGAGGAGTGCAGCCAGCGAGCAGAGGAGAGGAGAGGAGTGCAGCCAGCGAGCAGAGGAGAGGAGAGCGAGGGAAAGAGCTGTTTTCATTGTTGGCTAGCCGACAGAATGCAGGTGATGATATTTTTTGCTCAAAGTGATGAAACCCATGGAACTTTACAGAGTCTGGTAGATGCATCCTGGCGTGAGTGGGGGAAGGAATCATTGGGTGAGCCATGCTGCTGGAAGTTGGTTTGAGATTTCTGCAAACATGAGGGAAAGGACCTTCAGTGATCACTCGGCGAAACAGGGAGTAATGAACCCATTGAAAGTTGGGAGGGATCTGGGACTGTTTCCTGTAAAGACTGCAATTCTGCAGAGGGGGAACTGTAATATACATGTGCAGTGTAGGGTTGTCGGTCATGTTTAGACACTAATTTGGGTTATCTTTTCATTAGTTTAGAGTCTTTGTTGCCTACAAAATAATGTTTATTTGTTGTTCAACTTAGTTTGTTACTGTAAATAGCTTAAAACTTGAAATATTGTCCTGCAACACATTCAAGTTGGTCACTGGTCATTCAAATTTTATTTCCCCTAAAAGTTATCGATCTCTACAGGGATCGGAATGAATTGGGGGGTCTTGAAGTGTCTGAATCCAGAAGCTGGGATGAGCACACTAGAATTTGCCAGAGTTTGAACAAACAAGATTTTTGCAGTTACCTTTGTTGTATTCATTGAACAGTTGGCATGGCTACGTCCATTGCTCAGGGACTTTTAGAAAGGGAGGACCTGTGAATGCCTTGCAACAGTTAACAAAGGTTAATTTGAAGGCAGTGGCTGAGAAATTGGAAATAGATTTAAAAGTAGTAGTAGTTCAAAAGGCAGAGATTCTTTAAGCATTGGCTCAACATCTGAACCTTGAGCAAGAAAAGAGTAATCCCAATAGCACACAGGTTGAGTTAGTTAAACTTTAAATACAAATGAAACAACTTGAGAGAGAGAAATGAATAAACTTGAATTCCAAAGGGAAAGAAAGGAAAAATAAAGAAAGGGAAATGTGAAAACTTTAATTAGAAAAGAGCAAGAAAACAGGAGAACCTTGAGCTTCAAAGAGAAAAAGTAAATGTTAAAAATGGAAAACTTGAATTCAAGAGAGAAAAGGAAATGAGGAAATTTGATATCGGCAAAGAAAAGTCAGATTATGCAGAGGGAATGGCAGGAAAATTTGACAGTGACTCAGATTTAGGTCCTGATTTTGATTTGACAAGGAATAATCACCAAATGCCTAAATTGTGAGGAAGGAGGTAAAACGTATTTGAGAAAATTGCTACCAAGTTGCAATGGTCTCAGGGAAGTTGGACGGTTTTATTGCATAGCATGTCCCTGAGGCAAGTGTTTCTTTCAGATATACAATCTAATAAATACAATAGTGAAGACTGCTGTTCTCAATGTCAATGAGTTAGTGCCAGAAGCTTGCAGGCAACAGTTTAGAAGTTTAAGGAAGAAACAGAATCAGACTTTTGCACAATTTGCTAGAGAAAAGGAAATCGTATCCATAGGTGCTAAAGGGTATGAAGATTGATCAAGATTTGGAAACCTTAGAGAAGTAATGCCAATTAAAGAATTTTAAGATAACGTCCATTCAGGAATAAGGTCCCACCTAGAAGACCATAAAATTTCTAAGATAAGGGACATTATAGTAATGGCAGACAACTAAGGGTTATCTCACAAGCATGTTAGCAACAAGCCTTTGTTATAAACTCACAGAGAAACTGATGAGGTAAGAGGTCTGATAATGAACAGAATTTTGGTTACAGTGAGGAAGATAGCAGAAATTAAAAGACAGATACTCTTCCGAATAGTGAAAAAGACAGTATGGAAGATAAATGTGATTCGAGGGACCTAGTTTTTATTTGTCATAAGAGGACACGTCAAGGCAGATTGTTGGAAATTAAAATGTAAAACTGTGGCATTCGTGGAATGCACAGGGTCTTTTTAGGGAATACTGTATGAGTAGGGGGGAGCTTGTGACAAACCAAGAGCTTCAAATGTATATATTATTGGAAAAGATTTAGAGTGTAAAAGATTATAAAAATAACATCTTCAAGAGTGAAGTCTCTCTTTTTTGGCCAGTAAAGCAGGCAAACAAATTAATATTCTTAGAAATACAGGGTCAGCTCAGTTGCTGATGGTGGTAGGTGATGGGAAATTCTCTCCAGAAGTTTCACTATAAAAGAATGTATTGATTAAGGCTATTAATGGAGGTTGTTTAACCACTCCATTGCATAAAGTTAACTTAAAATATGGTTTAATTTCAAGTTTTTTAGTTGTGGGAATTATCAAAGTTAAAGGTGTGGGTTTTATACTAGGAAACTAGGTTATTGCTGGAGGTAAGGCGTTGTCATCTCCAGTGATGTCAGAGAACTCCAGTGAAGCTGTCAAAATTGAAAATGTACAGGGGAAATCAAGTAACAGGTAAAAATCCATGATGATCTATAATCCTGTTATGGAAATTAAGGTTTCAACCAGAGATGTGTTCAAACTATCAACAGCTCAGCCTACTGAGTTTAAAGGTACATTGCAACTTCAGACTGACTAAGAAGAGTTAATAGCAGATGGAGACAAATTAAAGTTGTCTGAATTTAACCTGCAAGCAGACTCAAAGCAGAAGTGTTGAAACATATACCAGCAGCATTCAAAGCTGATGGTGGAACAAAGGAATGCAGTGCTTTAAAACTGTATGACTCTGCTGTTATCAATTCCTGATACCATAGCGTTATGAGGAAGAATTCATGTTCATGGATGTAAATCAAAACTTCAAAACAATTAAATTTTGCTTTTGCAAGAGAAGAATTGAACAAAGTTTGTGCTGAGTCAGAAAACAAAAAACGAATTGAAAAGATTAATGAACTGACTAAAAAAGACCATCAAGACATTTTGATCTGATCATCAATGTAACTTTAGCAGCTCAGGAGCATTTTATTCGACAAAAGAACAAACTACTTGCTCAGAAGGTGACAACATTGAAGCTGCATTTCCTAAGATTATTTTCATGATTTAAATTCTCAAAGATATCAGGAATCCAACACTGAAACAGGGTGAAAACAGTCTGGATGCATGGCTGATAGACTTTACAGACTTGTACTTTAAAAACCTGCATATATAAAAAAGAATGGCGAGCAAGTGTTAAAATTTGAACGGGGGGGGATCAAAGACTGCATTAAAAGGTCAACACCCTGATGACAAAGTAGTATTTGGATTTGAAGAATAACACCATGAATTATTGAATCCAGTGGGTAAGAAGTATTAAGACAGAGGATTTCATAAATGTAACACCTCTGTCCAAGATAGGAGAGAGACAGAAAGCCAGTTAGGCTAAAGTCTTTCATTGGGAAAATGCTAGAATCCATTATTAAGAAGGCAGTAGTAAGACATTTAGCAAATCATAATACTATCATGGGATATGGGTGTCGCTGGCAGGGCCAGTAGTTGTTGCCATCCCTAATTGCCCTTGAACTGTGTGTCTTGCTAGGCCATTTCAGATGGCAATTAAACATCAGCCACATTGCTGTGAGCTTGGAGTCACATGTAGGCCAGAAAGGGGAAGAATGGCAGATTTCCTTCCCGAAGCTACATTACTGAACCTGAAAGGTTTTTTACAACAACTGATGATAGTTGTCATCTTCACCATTACTGAGACTAGCTTTATATTCCAGATTTACTGATTGAATTTAAATTCCACAAGCATTAGCCTGGGCCTCAGCAATACTAGTCCAGAGACATTACCACTTCACCACCATCTCCACCTTGAGGGAAATGGAAATTGTGTTTGACAAACTTATTAGAGTTCTTTGAGAATGTAACAAACAGGGTAGATAAAGGGGAACCAATATATGCAGTGTATTTGAATTTCCAGAAGGAATTCAATATGATGCCACATAATGTTGCCAGGGCTTGAAAATTGCAGCTATGAGGAGAGATCAGATAGGCTAGGGCTGTTTTCCTTAGAACAGAGGAGGCTAAAAGGTGACCTAATTGAGGTGTACAAAATTATGAGAGGCCTAGATAGTGCAGACAGGAAAAACTTGTTTCCCCTAGCTAAGGAGTCAATGGGGCAGTGATTTAAGGTGATTGGCAGAGGGATTGGAGGAGACATGAGGAAAAACCTTTTCACCCAGAGGGTGGTGGGTGTCTGAAATTCACGGCCTAAGTTGGTGGTTGAGGCTGAAATGTTCAACTCATTTAAAAGGTACCTGGATCTGCATCTGAAGTGCTGTCACCTGCAAGGCTATGGACCAGGTGCTGGGAAATGGGATTAAAATGAGCTACTAGTTTCTTTTTTCTTTTTGGCCAGCACAGATATGATGGACTGAATGGCCTCTTTCTACACTGTAACCTTTCTATGGTTCATTACAGAAAGAGGGTAAAGATGGGATTTACAAGGATGTTGCCTGGGCTGGAAAATTGCAGCTATGAAGAAAGATTGGATAGGCTGGGGCTGTTCTCCTTGGAAGAGAGAAGACTGAGGAGAGATTTGATTGAAAACAAAAACAGAATTACCTGGAAAAACTCAGCAGGTCCGGCAGCATCGGTGGAGAAGAAAAGAGTTGACGTTTCGAGTCCTCATGACCCTTCGACAGAACTTGAGTTCGAGTCCAAGAAAGAGTTGAAATATAAGCTGGTTTAAGGTGTGTGTGTGGGGGGCGCAGAGATAGAGAGAGAGAGAGGTTGTGGGGGTGGGGGGGGGGGTGGGGTTGTAGGGACAAACAAGCAGCAAAGTGCTGCCTCAGGGAGATCGCTGAAAGGTTTTCAAACTTTAAAAATAGAAAAATAAAAAAATCATTAACATGTCCCCCTTCATGTGACAATGTCATATGAGATGGGACATGTTAATAAATTGCACAAAAACTCTAATAAACTTTTTTTTAAACCGACATTAAACCTCATCCCGCCGGATGAGATTTCATGTTTTTTCAGAAGCCCGCTGAGACTCCTGGCCTGCCCACCAACCTTCAGATTGGACGGGCAGGTCCTTTAATTGTTTTAATTATCCTGTCAATGGCCTCAATTGGCCATTGACAGGTCGACGGGCGGACAGCTGATTGTGCTGTGCCCCCGCCTTCCTGAAAATTTAAATTGGGCGGGATGACATCGGGGATTCCCCCTGACATCATCCCACATCAGCAAGCAGGCCCCACCCCCTCCTCCTGACAGAAAAATTCAGCCCATGATGTATCACAGGAAATACCAATACTCCAGTACAGTACTGAGCTGAAAGGAAGGCCCAGGGGAAAAAAAAAGTAATTTTTTCGGGATTAGTAATCTGATCCATCTGGATAAAAAGGTGGACAGAGAATTATTAAGTATTCAATAAACAGAATGCATCCCCTTAAGAGTCCATAAGACATAGGAGCAGAAATTAGGCCATTCGGCCCATCGAGTCTGCTCCACCATTCAACCATGGCTGATAAGTTTCTCAACCCCATTCTCCCGCCTTCTCCCCGTAACCTTTGATCACCATACCAATCATCTTGGTCTTAAATACACTCAATGGCCTGGCCTCCACAGCCTTCTGTGGCAATGAATTCCATAGATTCACCACTCTCTGGCTAAAGAAGTTTCTCCTCATCTCTGTTCTAAAAGGTCTTCCCTTTACTCTGAGGCTGTGCCCTCGGGTCCTAGTTTCTCCTACTAATGGAACACCTTCCCCACGTCCACTCTATCCAGGCCTTTCAGTATTCTGTAAGTTTCCTAAGAGTCATAGACAATGTTTTTGTTTTTAAGTGTACTAGTGTATAAAGGCAGGGCGCTTTGTCTCAAGACTGCAAAGCGGGATTTATTTATGGATTACTTGAGTCATTTTTCTTTGTACACTAAAGCTACTCCTTGCAATACTTCAAATGGAAATTCAAACCATCTGTTAAAATCTGTAATCTGTGATTTTGTACACCCACTGGATAATTATTGTTAGTTAATTACTTTGCAACTTAAATCAACTTTAACTTTAGAACAGCAATTTTAGATGTGGGGACAGGTGGAAGGAAGGTGGAAAAAAAGAAAACATGCATGGATCATTACCACTTGCACAGGATCTGAGCTGGTCAAATTCTCTATCAAGAAGTTCTTCCTCAGTTAATTTTGAGAAGTTGTCCTCTCCAAACGGATTCCATCCAGACATGTCAGGAGGGTTACTGATATTCTGTGGAGGATAGTTGGGAACACCATCCAATTCTAAAGAAGTTGGCCTGTAAAGTGAAAAAAAATTAACTCTTCATCATAAGTAAAACAATACTGGATATTTCATGTAAATACTATATCTGGCAAAGATGCAACAAAATACTGAAAACTTTAAAAATTTGGTATTTAATAACCAATCATAAAAGGTAATAATATCTTGTTAATCAACTTGTTGAAATCTTAATAGTTTTTGCAAGTCTACATTTTATTCAAAATGAATGCCGACTTTAGGATTATGAAAGGGGCTAGATAACAGATCATGACAATTTAAAATTAATCTGCAGAAGCATTACTTCAGTGAGCACGTGTTCAATCTATGGAAAGTCTCATAAGGGAAATAATGTTTTGGGATACAGTATTCAGTAATTTGAGACATGAAATAAAAGTGTCGTATTTTTTAAAAGGACTTTAGAATCAAGCTTCCTACTAGTGAGGTTTTCTCAGTTCATGTATAGTCTGGCGTAGACGAATTGTTGGAGATAGCTATGATTAGACAATAACCCCACGATTGTATAATTGGACTACCAGAATGGCAGAAGGCAAAATGGGTGGACCTTGACTTTTTTTCCATCTAACAATACCTACATTCCTCTCAACAGATGGAATTTTTTTTTAAATCCTTTAAAAATTCTAATTAAAATATTGTCCTAAAATAATTCTACATAAAAAGCATTTTATGGTATTTATGATCTCTCTTTTTCCTTGAGAATTATATTTGTTAATCATAAAATCAGTCTGGACTTTGTTTGCAGTTGTGACAAATTTCCCTTTCCTTATCCAAAAGAAATATGGGGCTGGATTTTACACACCCCCATCATCGGGTGTGAAGACCACCCAACCTGTCTGAAATTTTAAAAAGAGCCAGGGAGGTGTTGGATGGCCTGCCTGCCCTTGGTCCTTTGAGGGTATCATCCACCCTTCAGTACTTTACCCACAGTAAGGGGAGGTCCATACTATGCAGCAGCTTTAGCTGCACAGGCTGATGTCGGGCAAGTTGGAGGAGAAGGAGACCTCCTTTGCAGGTCCTCTGAGCCCATGGTAGGAGTTCTCCCCCAAGGTCATAATTCCCCACTTTACCCTTCCCATTGGCCTCTCAAACCAGGCCCCCCAACCTCCCCATGCAGAGGCTTGCCAACCTGGCTTCAGCAATACTCTAGACTTACCTCTGAGACCAGGCTCCTCTTCATTTGGACTTGCAGTCCCTGCAGTGGCCACCACTCCCGCCTGGAACTGCTGGGAGTACAGAGCTGCTGACCATTCAATTGGACTTTGAGAAAAAGGCAGAAGTCTCACCTTAAAGCAATTAACGCTGCACCTGGCGTTAAAGTGATGCAGAACAGCCATCAAAATTGTAGGCAGGCTCGCCACAAACATTTTAGCCAGAAAGGCAGGGACCAAGGCCCATGGTGTTTATTTGTGTTGCAACATTAGGGGGAGCACTTCCTGCACATACTCAGCTGCAGTCTTAGTATTAGTGTCAGCTGGCAGCACTAAAACAAACAATAAAAGCAGAATACTGGAAATCTGGAATAAAAACAGAAAGTCTGGAAATACTCAACAGGTCTGACAGCATCTTTGGAGAGAGAAACAGAGTTAATGTTTCAAGTCAAACAGGACGCTTCTTCAGTTCTGAAGAGTCATATTCACTTGAAACGTCAACTCTATATCTCTCAACACAGATAATGCCAGACCTGAGTATTTTCAGCATTTTCTGTTTTTATTTTTAAGGTTCGGGTATCCATTTTTAGGTCTGTGCAGTCCTTAACCAATTACAGATTATTATATTTAGTCCACCTATTGTTCAGCAAATGTTCCCTCTGCAAAACATACTTCTGAGGATTCAGTAAATGATAAAGATATGATAATGAAAAGAGGCAGCACTCACCTAAAATTTGATTGAGATTGCAATCCCATCATAGATTAAGATCTGGATGAATTATTAATGGTAAACTATGTTTTTCTATGTGCTATAGTGCTACAATGAAATGCTACAGTAGAATTCCCATTGTAATGGCAGTTGGTGATATCAGTGGCAGCATGTAATATTGAATTTTAACATTGCCATTTCCATGAGAAATGCTTACATTGCAGGTTCCAATGTAGTGCGAGGCTGCATAGCCTTTTAAAAATTCAAACTCCTGCCGCCAACCAGAAGGGCATCAGGAGTAGTTGTGCATGCACTGGCGGCCATAGTCTGGGCCTAGTGCGCATGTGTAACTGTTCCTGACGTCTTTCCAGTCAGTGATAGGAGTTACAATTTTTTTCTGAATTGTAGATGGGGTGGGACAGCATAGTGTTGCAAGAAGGCAACACATAATGTTCAACTTTGCGGTGTGAAGAAATAAGGGTCAAATAATGTGGAATTAAAACAGAAATATTAGATTAAAAATTACTTTGGGTAAACTCACAGTAAAACATATTTTAACAGGAGACAAAACTAGTTTAAAAAAACAGCAAGGTCAACTCCTCTCACAACGCAAATTCACCGATAGGACATACAAACACCTAAAACACAGAATTCTATGGTTCTTGCCATTACACTAACATGTACGCATACAATGCCATCCCTGATAATTAATACCGCAATCAGGTAAAAGAATGCTAGGCCTCAAATCTTAATATCTGGACACTGTACCTTAACTAAGCAACATTGACCAACACAACAGTTGTGGGAAGTCTAATTTTCAGGAATAAATTCAAAATAACATTCTTTAGAAATTGAACGGGCATCCTCATAACAGGGGGTCTTTTCACCAACATGGAATATTAATTAGGGGTGGTCTAAATCTTCTACATAACATTAATTAGAAATTCAATGTAAATATCTTAACCCAAACTAAAATTTTTCAAATTTGTCAAGATTCTCGTAGGTTGATGTCAGACCTGTTCTGAACCTAGCGAATCTCTCACATGGGGATTAAGGTAATGTTACCTTAATATTTGATGGATATCCTTACTTGTTTTGAAATGCTTTATCTGTAACAAGTAAAATCTAATCCTAGGATCCTCTTATAGAAATAAAAACTAGCTATTTTTTCTTTTTGGGATTTATGCATCTTGCAATTTATACCTTTTGCATAACCACAATTGTATGCTTTCTTATTAGAATAAATTTGTGTGCTTAAAACTTTAATTGCTTCATTTAGACTTCTGTATCAAAGACTCTCAAGTCCCTACTTCAGTTCTTTTGTCAAATGAGGAGATTCACTTGAATCCTTATAATATTCAGGAAATTATAATCTAAGGAAGAGTTGCCTAAAGTCCATCATGGAGAAGGTGGTTTCAATCCTTTGTTCGGAGGTCAAGCAGGGCTCATAACCCAGTTAAAAGCAAAAAACTGCGGCTGCTGGAAATCCAAAACAAAAATAAAAATACCTGGAAAAACTCAGCAGGTCTGGCAGCATCGACGGAGAAGAGTTGACGTTTCGAGTCCTCATGACCCTTCAACAGAACTGGTACAGATAGAAACAAAAACAAAAAAACTGCGGATGCTGGAAATCCAAAACAAAAACAAAAACAGAATTACCTGGAAAAACTCAGCAGGTCCGGCAGCATCGGCGGAGAAGAAAAGAGTCGACGTTTCGAGTCCTCATGACCCTTCGACAGAACTTGAGTTCGAGTCCAAGAAAGAGTTGAAATATAAGCTGGTTTAAGGTGTGTGTGTGGGGGGTGGAGAGAGAGAGAGAGAGAGAGAGAGAGAGTGGAGTGGGGGTGTGGTTGTAGGGACAAACAAGCAGTGATAGAAGCAGATCATCAAAAGATGTCAACAACAATAATACAAAAGAACACATAGGTGTTAAAGTTAAAGTTGGTGATATTATCTAAATGAATGTGCTAATTAAGAATGGATGGTAGGGCACTCAAGGTATAGCTCTAGTGGGGGTGGGGAGAGCATAAAAGATGTAAAAAAAAATAAAATAAATTTTTTTTTTTCTTTTTCTCTTTTTATAATGGAAATAGGTGGGAAAAGGAAAATCTATATAATTTATTGGAAAAAAAAAGGAAGGGGGAAACAGAAAAGGGGTGGGGATGGGGGAGGGAGCTCACGGCCTAAAGTTGTTGAATTCAATATTCAGTCCGGATGGCTGTAAAGTGCCTAGTCGGAAGATGAGGTGTTGTTCCTCCAGTTTGCGTTGGGCTTCACTGGAACAATGCAGCAAGCCAAGGACAGACATGCGGGCCAACTCCAGCATGATGCCACCACCAAACACATCTTCCCTTCACCCCCCCTATCGGCATTCCGTAGGGATCGCTCCCTCCGGGACACCCTGGTCCACTCCTCCATCACCCCCTACTCCTCAACCCCCTCCTATGGCACCACCCCATGCCCACGCAAAAGATGCAATACCTGCCCCTTCACTTCCTCTCTCCTCACCGTCCAAGGACCCAAACACTCCTTTCAAGTGAAGCAGCATTTCACTTGCATTTCCCCCAACTTAGTCTACTGCATTCGTTGCTCCCAATGTGGTCTCCTCTACATTGGAGAGACCAAACGTAAACTGGGCGACTGCTTTGCAGAACACCTGCGGTCTGTCTGCAAGAATGACCCAAACCTCCCTGTCGCTTGCCATTTTAACACTCCACCCTGCTCTCTTGCCCACATGTCTGTCCTTGGCTTGCTGCATTGTTCCAGTGAAGCCCAACGCAAACTGGAGGAACAACACCTCATCTTCCGACTAGGCACTTTACAGCCATCTGGACTGAATATTGAATTCAACAACTTTAGGTCGTGAGCTCCCTCCCCCATCCCCACCCCCTTTCTGTTTCCCCCTTCCTTTTCTTTTTTTTCCAATAAATTATATAGATTTTCCTTTTCCCACCTATTTCCATTATAAAAAGAGAAAAAGAAAAAAATATTTATTTATTTTATTATTTTTTTTTTTACATCTTTTATGCTCTCCCCACCCCCACTAGAGCTATATCTTGAGTGCCCTACCATCCATTCTTAATTAGCACATTCGTTTAGATAATATCACCAACTTTAACTTTAACACCTATGTGTTCTTTTGTATTATTGTTGTTGACATCTTTTGATGATCTGCTTCTATCACTGCTTGTTTATCCCTACAACCACACCCCCACTTCACCTCTCTCTCTCTCTCTCCACCCCCCACACACACAACTTAAACCAGCTTATATTTCAACTCTTTCTTGGACTCGAACTCAAGTTCTGTCGAAGGGTCATGAGGACTCGAAACGTCGACTCTTTTCTTCTCCGCCGATGCTGCCGGACCTGCTGAGTTTTTCCAGGTAATTCTGTTTTTGTTTTTGTTCTGGTACAGATAGCCCAGTTGTGTGTCCTTGAGTCTAGCTCCCTCTGGCTGAAATTAGGGGGAATTAAACAGAAGGTACATCGGGCCTTGAATAAGCTTCAAATTTTAATAAAGGCTGTATTACACCAAGGCAGGATTAAAAAAAACTCAAAACAATTCTATTCAGTGGACAACACAACATTACAGATTTATCAATTGCAATTTACACTTACTGCATACAGCTTTTTCATTTTTACAACTAAATTAGACTGTAATATTCCAACACTCATGCATTGATGGTACTTGTCAGCTCTTACCCCTTTTTCTCCTACAATACTGACCTAACTGATTTATTGGAAGTTTCCATTGTCATTATTCCAGCAGGCTGTACTGAGTTGGTGCCAGTGACCACAAAAGTCACACCATATGAGACATCACTCTGGATCCTTTGATGGCCAGCAGCTTGATGGGAATTTGGGGAGGTTGGAGAAACAAATGCCATTGAAGTCGTTTGGCATTCATGTGTAGAGAGCTGGAAGTGTGGATGCTGGGGTACAGCAGCCTGAGATTGTGCAAATGCATGTTGGTATTGTTCTACCTGCTGGAATAGAACACAAATATTAATAAGCTTTTGTTTAATATAGCTATAGTCCAACAAAAAGTGCATTAATCAGTACAATATTTTACCTTATTTGAAACAAGTTTAAAAAAATAAATAACTCTATATTAATCACACCTTAAACATATCAATAAACCCCAATGAGCTTCAAAACAAGGCTGGGAAAACAGGTGAAGGTTGCAAGAGACAGAAAGGTGACCAAGGACTTGGTCAAAGAGGCACAGTTTGAGAAGAAATGTATCAAGGCTTTCAGAAAATAATTCCATACTTCAGGGGTGTGAAGGGTGAAGATGCTGCCGCTCATGTTGGAGCACGACAAGGTGTAGGCAGCATGAAGAAAGTGTGAACATAAGGCTTGAGAAGGGTGCAGAGACAGTGAAGATTTAGACCTAAAGTTTTGTAAAGACCACTTTTATCCATCCAGCTCATCATTCCTGCAGTACATAATTTCACTCAGCCTAGTTTTCAACTGCATCCTGAACTAGAACAATCAACATTCAATGTTTGTCAAAAGGTTAGTGGAGTCCTAACATTTCAAGTGGTTCAGTGTTACATTTTATTCATCAATCTTGCAACATTTTACTACATTAAAGGCACCATATAAATACAAGCTGCTGAAGAATTGGTACAAGGAAACAAAAATTATGAGAATTATCACATGAATTAAGGGGAGAGTTAGAATTTCTTTTCATACAAGGATTATTAGAAGAAGTTGTTTGCATTGATTCTGTGCTCCTCCAAATGGTATGCTGTTGATGCCCTCAGGATGCAACCAATTAGAAATCATGGAACGCTGTTGATGCCTTCAGGATGCAACCAATTAGAAATCATGGAACAAATGAGAATTTCCATTCTTAGTCTTGTTGGAAAAAGCCTTTGAAAAAAATTACGCCTTGTTGAATAAGATGTAACTGGGCTTTTTAAACGATGTACTAAGTTGATATACTGCTAGACAACATCAATGGCTCTGGAAAGAGTAATTTTACATTTGCTGAACGTTAAATTTTTCCATAAGAAAATTTGAAATGTTTTAAATATATATAATATTTCAGCTCCTACCTTAATCTTATTGATTTATTTCACTAACTGTAAAATTCAAAATTAAAAAGTGAAGACATTCAGTGGTTTTTATTTTCTGCTTTGCAGTCTGTGGGAATACTTCAACGTAACAGGCTGTTTACAGTTCTTGATAGCAACAGCACTATTAAATGCCTGGAGATCCCCTTAGCTTGACGTCAGGTTCAAACAGATGTCAGAAAAGTGGAAGTCCGCACCACTGAGATCACTAGCTCTTAATGGGCAGTTTTCTTAAAGGTCAGCTGTGAACACTATTGTTTTGCCACTAGCACCTATTTTAAAAGGGATTTGGATAACTATTTGAAAAATAATACTTATATAAGCAAAGAGCAAATTGGTTAATTTTGCAGATAACACCAAACTAGGTTTGAGGGTGGAGTTGGAGAAGACAAATCAGAAATTACAGGATGAAATGAAATAAATACTTAAGTAGGCAGAATAGCAGATGAAATTTAATGCAGACAAGTGTAAAGTTATAGATAAAGGGAGACATGAGTAACATTGAAACAGCCAAGGATTAAGCTGAAAGAGAGATGTAGGAGCTGGAAAAGAATTGATGCTTAATGTTACCAAATAATGCAGAGCACCAACCAATAAAGCCAATAGAATGAAAATAAGAAATGCTAGAAATTCAGGCAGCATCTGTTGTCAGAGAAACAAAGTTAATGTTTCAAATGATGCGCTCTTATGGAAAGTCAGCAACCTGAAATGTTAACTGTTTCTCTCTTCACAGATGTTGCCTGACCTGCTAAGTATTTCCAGCACTTTTTGTTTTTATTTCAGATTTCTAGCATCTGCAGTACTTTGCTTTGTATTAAAGCCAATAGATTATTGAATCATAAAACTAAAACAATAGTATGTTCTCTTATATTATAGCTATGCATCAGTTACTCAGGATAATTTAACTTACCCAGTTGGATTCACGTGTCTCTTGCCTCCCCACATATATCCCTCACCATAAAAAATAGGAATGGTTTCTTACCACAGCAGAGTACTGAGGCATTTGTTGCTGCTGATAATACATTGGTTGTATCATTAACTGTTGCTGTTGTAACTGCTGCTGCTTTGATGGCTGCAGAGCCTGCGGATACTGTCGAAGGTATGAAGATAATTTATGTATAGAGCATAAGAGCCACCATCACTGCTTTTACTGAAACCATAAATACAACTATGGACTCAGGAGCTTAAGTAAATATTACAAATCATGCCTTAATAAGGCTCAAATAGTCATACTCATAAGAAAATAAAAGCACACCCACATTTCTGACCATATCTAATATCGCTTGATTGGCAGTCTTAAGATCGCTCATGAAGCAGGATTTTAAAATATAATTCCACCAGTAGAGAAAATAAATGAGCTCCTCTTAGAGTCATATGAATAATATTGAACAGGCATATCAGAATGCATCATGGGATTACCCAGGCTTGGCCAAGTTGCGGATATAAGTTTTAAATGTCTGTAGTTAGAAAAATCATTAGAATTAAAGTGACCTTTTGGACAGGCTTGGAAGCTGATGACTAGCCCATGGGCCAGTCCATGATAAAGCCAAAGGGATGTGACTTTGGGTCAGGATAAAATAAGTTGATGAATGGTCTATGAGTCATACTATAATAAACTGTTGGCTTGACCTCAGGGTCAAACTATGCAGAATGCTAGGCACTGCAGTGAAACATTAGGACAGATAAGCAAAGTACATGTTTTGGAACATATTTTGTGCTAACGGTCAAGTCATTCCATGATCATTCTACAAATTCCTCCAGAACTGTGGGTGTGATGAACAGGTCATTCCATGTTTATGTTGTAAACTCATTTTAAATTAAGAATGTAACAATTAGACATACGATATAAGATCATTGTGACTTAATGATGAGTTATCCCAAAAGATGGTTTATATAAACAACAGAAACTGTAACTTCGAACTGCATTCTGAATGAGCTTTTCCCATGTGTGCACACTTGTACTAAATACAGAACTACTGCTGAATCTACCTACAGTCGACACTATTTTGACTGTCTTTTAGTTACTCCACAATAATATCATTAAATCTTGATAGCAATGTCCAACCACTCATGCTGAGGCTGAAGAAAGCAAGCTGTCAACCTAGTGTCAAAATTTGGTATCAATTATTCATGGGCTGGTGAATGATAATGCTCTCCATTAACATAAGATCAACAGATTTCTCCAAAGCTAAACTTTGAAGAAAATCGCTGAAAGTTTTACAAAGTAAACTGAAAGTTGTTACTTATGTTGTACAACATTTCTGAACAGTAATTACTCCAGATTTACAGAAATAACTGCAGACTGTAGCACAATTTGTTGAGAATAAACATATGTGGCACTATAGAACAATGGGACACAAGTTCAGTTTCTTTCCTCAGTAGCTGAGGAATAAAACATTTTTCTGTGTTTCTGGATGCAAATGCTCACTTGTAAGTAAAAAAGGAGAATGAGTAAACTATCCAGAAAATGAAGAGGTGAACAGGAAAATGTATATTCAGCATGTAGAAATTTAATCCTTTCAGCATCAACTGCTACTTTCAAGATTACATGAGTTAGATTGTTTGCTAAGCCCGTGTCCCACTGTTCCGCAGTAACATTTGTACTTCCAATGTGTGCTGTAGCCTGGAAATTATTTCTGTGAATGTGATAAGCAATTAATTAATTAAGCTTTTTATCATTTAGAAAATTATGCATTTAAATTCTTGATGATTACTACCTTTTGAGCCTGACTATTAATTATTTGTTGCTGTTGTAACTGTTGAAGTTGATGATGCTTCAAGTCTCCCTGTTGTATTTGCTGCAGGACTATATGCTGCTGTTGACTGGTCCCTTGAGCCATATGAATTAAATGCCCATTTTCAGTTAGTGCAGCAACTGTGAAGACATCATATACATTAATAGTAGGTGAAGCAAAACAGGAAGTGGTAGATTTAGGCTGTCAAAAATACAAGACTAATAAAACATATAAAGCATATTTCGAACTTCTACAGAAATTATAAATCATGGATCTGCAATTGAGGGGGAGGTGATGACGTAGTGGAATTGTCCCTGGACTATTAATCCAGAGACCCAGGATAATGCTCTGGGGGCCCGGGTTTGATTCACGCCACGGCAAATGATGGAATTTGATTTCAATATAAAAAAAAATCTGGAATTAAAAGTCTAATGATGACCATGAAACCATTGTCGATTTTTGTGAAAACCCTTCACTAATGTCCTTTAGGAAAGGAAATTTGTCATCCTTATCTAGTCTGGCCTGCATGTGGCTCCAGGGGTCTTAAAATGCCCTCTGAAATGGCCAAGCAAAGTGCTTCAGTCGCAAACTGCTACAAAGTCACAAAAAAGGAATGAAACCAGGTGGACCACCTAGCATCAACCTAGGCACCAGGAACAACAACAGCAATCTCAGCCCTGTCAACCCTGCAAAGTCCTCCTTCCTAACATCTGGGCACTCGTGCCAAAATTGGGAGAGCTGTCTTATAGGTTAGTCAAGCTACAGCCTGATATAGTCATCCTCACGGAATCATACCTTACAGATAATGTCCCAGACACCACCATCACTATATCTGGGTACGTCCCGTCCTACTGGCAGGACAGGCCCAGCAGAGGTGGCAACACAGCTTGCGAGTCCTCAACATCGACTCCGGACCCCATGAAGTCTACTGGCTCAGGTCAAACATGGGAGGGGAAACCTCCTACTGATTACCACGTACCGCCCTCCCACTGCGATGAATCAGTGCACTCCTCCATGTTGAACACCACTTGGAAGAAGCACTGAGGGTGGCAAGGGATCAGAATGTACTCTGGGTGGGAGACTTCCATGTCCATCACCAAGAGTGGCTCACTGATTGAGCTGGCTGAGTCCTAAATGACCTGGCTGCTAGACTGGTTCTGCGGCAGGTGATGAGGGAACCAAAAAGAGGGAAAAACATACTTGACCTTATCCACACCAACCTACCTGCTGCAGATGCACCTGTCCATGACTGTATCAGTAGGAGTGACCACCCCACAGTTATTGGGGAGACGGAGTCCCACCTTCACACTGAGGATACCCTCCATCATGTTGTGTGGCACCGTGACCGTGCTAAATAGGATAGATTTCGAACAAATCTAGCAACTCATGACTGGGCATCCATGAGGTGCTGTGGGCCATCAGCAGCAGCAGAATTGTACTCGAACACAATCTGGAACCTCATTGCCTGGCATATTCCCCCACTCTACCATTACCATCAAGCCAGGGGATTAACCCTGGTTCAATGAAGAGTGCAGGAGAGCATGCCAGGAGTAGCACCAGGCATACCTCAAAATATGAACCTGGTGAAGCTATAACATAGGACTACTTTTGCTGCTTGTGCTGTTTGGCACACATGATAAACAGAGCTAAACAATCCCACAACCAATGGATCAGATCTAAGCTCTGCAATCCTGCCACATCCAGTCCTGAATGGTGGTGGACAACTAAACAACTCACTGGAGTAGGAGACTCCACAAATATTCCCATCCTCCATGACGGAGGAGCCCAGCACATCAGTGCAAAAGATAAGGCTGAAGCATTTGCTACAATCTTCAGCCAGAAATGCCGAGTGGATGATCCATCTGTCTCCTCCAGAGGTCCCCAGCATCACAGATGCCAGTCTTCAGCCAACTCAATTCACCCCACGTGATATCAAGAAACTGCAGAAAGCAATGGATAATGCAAAGGCTACAAGCCCTGATAATATTCCGGCAACAGTGCTGAAGACTTGTGCTTCAGAAATTGCCGTGCCCCTAGCTAAGCTGTTCCAGTACACCGGCATCTACTGGTCTATGCGGAAAATTGCCCAAGTATATCCTGTACACAAAAAGCAGGACAAATCCAACCCGGCCAATTATCGCCCCATCAGTCTACTCTCAATCATCAGTAAAGTGATGGAAGGGGTCATCAACAGTGCTATCAGGTGGCACTTGCTTAGCAATAACCTGCTCACTGACACCAATTTGGGTTCTGCAGGGGCCACTCTGTTCCTAACCTCATTACAGCCTTGGTTCAAACATGGACAAAAGAGCTGAACTCCCGAGGTGAGATGAGAGTGACTGCCCTTGACACCATGGCTGCATTTGACAGAGTGTGGCATCAAGCAGCCCTAGCAAAACCGTGGGAATCAGGGGGAAAACTCTCCAATGGTTGGAGTCATACCTAGCATAAAGGAAGATGGTTGTGGTTGTTGGAGGTCAGTCATCTCAGCTCCAAGACATCACTGCAGGAGCTCCTCAGGATAGTGTCCTAGGCCCAACCATCTTCAGCTGTCTCATCAGTGACCTTCCTTCCATCATAAGGTCAGAATTGGGGACGTTCGCTGATGATTGCACAATGTTCCACATCATTCACGACTCCTCAGATACTGAAGCACTCCATGTCCGAATGCAGCAAGACCTGGACAATATCCTTGGGCTGACAATTGGCAAATAACATTCACACTACACAAGTGCCGGGCAATGACCATCTCCAACAAGAGAGAATCTAACCATCGCCCCTTGATGTTCAATGGCATTCCCATCACTGAATCCCCCACTATCAACATGCTGGGGGTTACTGTTGACCAGAAGCTGAACTGGACTAGCCATATAAATACTGTGGCTACAAGAGCAGGTCAGAGGCTAGGAATCATGCAACAGTAACTCTCCTCCTGATTCCCCAAAGCCTGCCCATAATCTACAAGGCACAAGTTAGGAATATGATGGAATACTACCACTTACCTAGATGCTCCCACAACACTGAAGAAGTTCGACACCACCCAAGACAAAGCAGCCTGCTTGACTGGCACCATATCCACAAATATTCATGACCTCCACCACCGACGCACAGTAACAGCAGTGTGTATCATCTACAAGATGCACTGCAGGAATTCATCAAGGCTCCTTAGACAGCACCTTCCAAACCCACAACCACTACTATCTAGAAGGACAAGGGCAGCAGATAGATGGGAACACCACCACCTGGACATTCCCCTCCAAGCCACTCACCAAACTGACTTGGTTCTTTCACTGTTTCTGGGTCAAAATCCTGAAGCTCCCTCCCTAACAGCACTGTGGGTGTACCTACACCACATGGACTGCAGCGGTTCAAGTAGGCAGCTCGTCACCACCTTCTCAAGGGCAATTAGGGATGGACAGTAAATGCTGGCCCAGCCAGCGAAAGCCGCAGCCCATGAATGAATAAAAAAAAGCTCAGGTAGCTTCAGGTACTTTTCCCGAAAGTCTGCAACCATTCCACCATACACACACAGTAACTTTGGCAGGGATCTACTGGAGGGGTCAGAAATGAAACCAGATAAACCAAGTTCTGGCCTTAAGTCAGAGAGTCCGCAATGATCTGTTGGGGTTGGAAGCTCACCCACCCTACATATGCCCATTTTGTTAGAGGAGGCAGTCTCTCCCCATGTCAGGAGGTCCTGCTTTATGAGCCCTCAGTGGGATCCAGAATAGGTCAGGTGAGATTAAGAGGTACCAAATCTGCTGGGACAAAAACGGGGCTTAGCTGGAGGTGGAGGAACATGCCAGAATCAAGATCCAAGGCCTTATATTTTTTAAAATGGCCCCTTACTAAAGGGGCTTTCAGGGGTAGCTCTCTCCTTCTGGCAGTTGCACTTTCCAGCTGCTTCAATATGTAGAAATCCTAGATGTGCCTCTATAGTCACTTGCCATTGCAAGACAAATTAAGTCTCCCACACACCCAAAATGCTCCCCAAGGGTAGCAGCAGAGGTGCCGAACAGGCACATCTAGGCACTAATGTTGGAATGTGCCCCACGTTCTCTTTAAGAACACTTGTCAATTTACCAAATTTATGGCCCACTTGGTTTTCTAATTGTCATTAATTTAATAGCCTAATTTACAGGTTTGCCATATTGCCTTCCTCGGCTTTATACAAATCTCTACAGTCACTGGATTTAAACCACTGGACAAATTTCCCTAGAAAACATCTCCTCTCCAAGAATGTAAATCACACATCCTCATCAGAGTGCCAAAACAACAAAATGTATATGTTGTAGCATTTGATACAAAATATTCATGAATAGAAAACTTTTGTTGCTTCCAAATTATGACACTCACCAAATTAGTTAAAATTGGAATCTAGTTTTTAAAATATGGTAAATTACTTTTTTGTCCAGGATTTCCACAGCCACTTGAGATCACCCTCTTCACTGGAGTTACTGTGTTCTGAATTGGTAAAACACTTGCATTTACAGCACTAGTGTTGGCTTTTGGTCTTCTCCTTGGGGCTATCGATGTCTCTGTTGGTCCTACAGCCTCACTCAGCCTGTGGAAATGAACATTATGGATATAAATAAACTTCTTTATTAATCAAAAGTTATGAACTAAACACAATGTTTTCAGAAATGAATATATTTATTGTAATTTTACTGAAACCCAAAGCCTTTATTGAAAACTAACAAATCCTAAACTAGTCAGAACTTATATGCTTGAAAAAGTTATTTGCAATAGAGGACAGTAAATAGTCAGTTACATTAAAGATATTTGAAGTACAATGAACACAGTTACTTATTCTCTAAACCCAACTTCCTAACTCAACTTTCCTTTTACACCCATTTAACTTACATCCAAATAAACTCAAGTCAAATACTATTTGAAATTAGAAGATTAACCACTTGGTCTGAGTGTTACTTCGAAGATTCATAAAAGGGTTCAGATTTATTGGACCTTCCACTTATTTCCAACAAGGTTTTCTCTTCAAATCTTCTCCAACCATTCCATGATTGTAGACTCTCAATTCAACACAGGCATCGTTAATGTCTTAAGCAGAGCCACCTCAGGTCAGAACTCTTCGTTTCTAGTGTTCTTTAACTCTGGAGTCTTGTATCTAAACACACTACCCTCTTTCTCTCTTCCCCTTCTCAGCTTGGCTATCCTTAGAAGTTCAATATACTGTTAGGAATCCTTCAGTTAAACACAACTCTTTTAGTCAGCTCACAAAATTTCAAGTGAATGCTGCTGGAAGGAGATGTTCCCTGTGTTTTATTATTCATTTATGGGACTTGGGCATCGTTGACTAGGCCAGAATTTATTGCCCATCCCAACTGCCCTTGAGAGGGCATTTAAGAGTCAACTACATTGCTGTGGATCCTGAATCACATGTAGGCCAATCCAGGTAAGGACAGCAGATTTTCTTTCCTAAGGGACACTAGTGAACCAGATGGGATTTTATGATAATCGACAATGGTTCCAGACTTTCATTGAATTCAAATTCCACCATCTGCCATGGTGGGATTCAAACCAGAGTCCCTAAAACATTACCCTGGGGCAATACCACTATGCCACTCGTGACTCTTCTGATGAAGTGTCATACAGACTTGAAACGTTAACTGTATTCCTCTCTGCAAATGCTGTCGGACCTGCTGAGTTTTTCGAGCTATTTTTGTCTTTGTTCCACTACGCCACTACCTCTGTTCTGCAGCCAGATTGTTCAAAACACCAATAAAAACTGCTTGAATCAGAACCACATCCACAATCTACTCAACCCAAAAATTAACTTCCTATTGACCTTTTTCTATTGCTTATCTCCAAACAATTGGTCACATGATCATTTACTAGAAACCAGGTGTTTTACCAGAAATCAATGGTTGCAAAGAAATGTTTTCACCTGTGAATTGTTAATTCATTGTATTTGTAATGCTGTGTTGAATAACAATGAAACAGTAATTACACAGAAATTACAACTAGTCACACCTCACTTAGAAGGCTAACCTCTAGGAGCTTGAGCACATAGTATAGGCTGACACTTCAGTGTGAACTGAGGGAGCACTGTATTGTCAGAGTGCCTTCTTTTGAATGAGACATTAAATCAAAACCGCATCTGCCTGCTGGGGTTGATATAAAAAGGATCCTATTGCACTTGTGTTCTGTCAGTGTCCAGGCCACAATTTCTCCTTTAATCATTCTAATGTGGGTATATATTGAAATATTGTTTCCAAAGGTAAATGAAAAGGCAGCCAAATTGATAGACACTGAGGATTCTCAAAGAGCCACCAAGAAGGAAAGGAGAGGAAGATCTTAAATTGAGGGCTATTTAGATCATGAGGTGTTTCATCAAAAGTGGCCACTGCTGTAGAAACTGGAACATAATTTAAATGGAAATGTGATAAATATTTCAAAGGTAATAAGGATTGGGGGAATGGGGGTTACAGGAGGCACTGGGGCAGAATGTCCCCTCCTGTGTTGTGATTTTTTTTAATCATAATATGAAAACTCTTTTATTGAGTTCAAACATTTTTGTTCTTTTTTTATGGGATACTGGCTTCACTGGCAAGGCCAGCATTTGTTGCCCAACCATAATTGCAGATGAACAGCCTTCTTGAACTGTTGCCATCCATCTGCAGTAGGTACACCACAGTTCTGTTCGGAAGAAAGTTCTAGGATTTTGACTGAGGGGCGCTGAAGGGTCAGTAATATAGTTCCAAATCAGGATGGAAGTGTGGATTGGAGGGGAACTTGGTAATGGTGTTCCCAAAAATCTGCTGCCCTTGACCTTAAATGGTAGAGGTTGCGAGTTTAGGAGGTCCTGTCAAAGAAATCTTGCTGCGGTGCATCTTGTATATGTTACACACTGCTGCCACTGTGGGTCAGTGGTGGAGCGAATGTTTAAGGTGATGGATGCAGTGCCGATCAAGCAGGCAACTTTGTCCTGATGATGTCGAGATTCTCCAGTGTCGTTGGAGCTGCACTCAGGCAGGCAAGTGGAGAGTACTCGATCACACTCCTGACTTGTGCCTTGTAGATGATGGACAGGCTCTGGAGTCAGCAGGTGAGTTACTCACTGCAGAGTTTCCAGCATTTGATATGTTCTTGTAGCCACAGTATTTATATGGCTGGTCCACTTAAGTTCTGGTCAGTAGTGAGCCCCAGGATGTTGATGGTGGGAGTTTCAGCAATAGTAATGAATTGACTTCATAGGGAGTTGGTTATATTCTCCCTCGTTGGAGATCGTCATAGTCTGACACTTGGGTCGCACAAATGTTACTTGCCATTTATCAGCCCGAGCCTGAATTTTGTCCAAGTCTTGCTGCATATGGACATGGCTGCTTCATGAATGGTACTGAACACTGTGCAATAATGGGTGAACTTCCTCATTTCTGACTGTATGATGAAGGAAAGGTCACTGATGAAGCAGCTGAAGATGGTTGTGCATGGGACACTCTGAGGAACTCCTGCAGCAATGTCCTCAGGTTGAGATGGCTGGCCTCCAACAACCAGAACCACTTCTTTTGTGATGGGTATAACTCTAACTTGCTGGAGTTTCTATTGTTGGGTAGGTGTATGGAATGACGAGGGGTAGGGATAATATTTGCAGTCACTCCACTTGCAGTCACTCCACTTGCAGTCACTCCACTTGCAGTCACTCCACTTGCAGTCACTCCACTTGCAGTCACTCCACTTGCAGTCACTCCACTTGCAGTCACTCCACTTGCAGTCACTCCACTTGCAGTCACTCCACTTGCAGTCACTCCACTTGCAGTCACTCCACTTGCAGTCACTCCACTTGCAGTCACTCCACTTGCAGTCACTCCACTTGCAGTCACTCCACTTGCAGTCACTCCACTTGCAGTCACTCCACTTGCAGTCACTCCACTTGCAATCGACAATGTGTAAAAGGGCGTGGTCCAGATGGAAGAGCAGCAAATTTCCAGTCTCGGGAGTTTCCTTGGTGTTCCAACCACCGTCTAATAAACCAAACGAAACAAAGTACACTGGTCCTTCCAGCAGCAAATGCAAAACCCACCTCTGAATCTCTCATTGTCTGCAGAAGAATGACAAGAGAGGCCAAAAAACAGAACATGGATGTGCATCAAAATCATCTTCCTGGCAAAAAAGATAGCAGTAGTTATTTATCAGAAATAAGGTTGGGATTGTGGCAGCCAGGATAAATTTGAGTGGCTGACGAGCTCCATAGCTCCCATTTACCACCCTATAAACAGGCAGTCATTTGAGATGCATTCAGAAAGTTGCCAACATTTGCCAGAAACATTTAAGGTCAGCCAATATTCTCTGATTAACAATACTTGGTTAAAATCAGTGGTAAAGGTTCCCAAAAAGCCAATGTTTCAGGATGATTGGTTGTGGATTTTCTGATTATTTGTATATTTTCACTTAAGCAAAATACCAATGTTCTTTGTTAAGCATGTTATCAATGTATGTGTACATTAAAAAAATACATAATTCTCTGCAAACTGATTACAACAAGGGCGATATTTGACACCGCACAAGGTGATATTAGGAAACTTTACCGAGAGGTTGGTCAAAGAGATAGGTTTTAAGGAGCACCTTAAAAGGATGAAAGAGAGGTTTAAGGAAAGAATTCCAAACAGTGCTTTGGCAGCTGAAGGCACAGCTGCCACTGGTAAAGCAATTAAAGTAAGAAATTGTAAGGTTGCAGGGCTGGAGAAGATTAGAGATGGGGAGGGCCAAGGCCATGGGGTGGTAGTGATGGGGAGGGTTAGTAAATTTGCTGAACCAGGTGCCAGTATGGGATATTGTTAAGAAAAACATATCATTTTGAAGTTGAACACACAAAACACAATATATGATGAAAGGTGGAACGGGGCTTAAAAGTCCAGCTAGACCTGTGTAAGAGATGGGTTAAAAAGGGGTTAGATGTTTAGTGATTTTGGGAAAAAACACAAAGAAGAAAAAACTGGGCTATTGCCTAGCGACAGTGATCAAGTGACACAGACACACAAAGACAGGGAAGAGTTCAGTGTGTGTCGAAGAGTTAAGGCAGGGATTTTTCAGCTCTCAGAAGAGAAAAATACGAGGCTAGTGGGACAGTAGTTAACTGAATAGTCAGTTATAGGGTTCTGCAATCTAATCAGTTTAGCAGTGTTGCTACTGAAAGTGAGTTTAAAGCACAGTTATTTTTTGGTGTCTCAGGGAGAGATAAGAATTGGGTGAGAAGCATCAAGTGAATGCTCAAGAATTCACTGGAAGAAAACCATTTGCATATGTGTCAGTCCCAAGCAAGGAGCCTGTGTATCAAACTGGTGGTGGCTCTTCAATGTTTATGTGCCTGTAAAGATATTGTTGGGTAAAGGAATATTGGGAAATTGAATCACCTTCTCATGTTTGTATCAAGATCTTTCCAACCTTTTTGTCTAGTATAATATTTCTCTTGTTTAATAATGTTTTATGTTTTGTGTTAAAAGTTCATCAGCAGACTCCTGTGAATTTCTTCAACAGCTTATCTCCATAGTTTCCAAAAGATAATAAAAGTTAGGATCTATCAAGCCAGGTTTCACTCTGTGATCTGACTTGTCTAGCATTATCAGCTAGGATCGGAACTGTTAGTGACCACAGGGGTGATTAGAGGACAGGACTTGATGCAAATTAAGGCATGGAGAGCAAATGACAAGTGAACAGAGGGTAGAAAATAGAGGCCGGCCATGAGTCCGTTGGAATCGTCAAGTCTGGAGGCAACAAGAAAATGGATAAGGGTTTCAGCAGAAGGTGTGCTGAGGCAGGGGCAGAGTCAGGCGACATTGCAGAGGTGGAAATTAATGGTCTTAGTGATGCTGCAAATATGCAGTCAGGAAGTTCATCCTGGGGTGAAATATGACACCAAAATTGTGAACAATCTGGTTCGGTCTCAGAGAGTTGCCAAGGAAAGTCAGTGGCTAGGGAATGGAGTTTGTGGTGAGACTTGAGGATGACCATGATACATCTTGTTGAAAAACACCCGAACAAAATAGACATCTATAACAGATACACCTTAGCAAAGAAATTGTTAAATCAATATATAGCTTTACTTTGCAGCCAACTGTAATTCAAGAAGATTTTTGCACATTAAACATCAACTTTTTTTAAAAATTTATTAAAAACAAATGACTGAACTGAAATTGCTAATATGTCTGTTTTTCACCATCGACTTTTTCCCAATGTAATGCAAATTTCCACTTCGGAAGCTAGCCACAAGTTCACTTGACATTTAAAAAGTAAGAAATTAGTGCATAGTAGATATTCCACAGTACTTTCCGAACATAAAAGAGCTGCATTTCAATACAACCTTCATATTTTCAAACTGTTAGGATGGATAGAAGTTATATACAATCAGGACATCATAATCAGGATCTGTAGTGCAAGTAAGAGATTTAATGTATCCGCGTTGTCAAAATAGATCTGATTGAAATATTGTAAATACTGATGAGATCTGAGGTCTTTTCAGTTGTTGGCAGTTCTGAATGATGTACAATAGTTACCTTGCTTTTGTTTGACTCTTCTTGGCAGCTGCCTCACTGGTAGTCATGGGTTCAGGAAGTACTGTTGGGATAGGGACATTCTACAAAAGAGAATTATAAAACTTAATTTTTAATCATAAAACTTCTGTTACAAGTTGAAGTGCTTTTCATCAGTGAAAGGCAATGTGACATTCTGTAAATGATATTGTAAATCATGAGTGAAAACAAATGGAAATTGGAAATACCTGTTGGCAAGGAATTGATTGAGGTAGAAAACAGAACAGGGATAATGTAAAACAAAAAGAAATGTTGGATAATGTATATTTATTGTATTGCTAGGATGTGGCTAATGGTATCGCCCATGGGTCTGTACTGGGGTCTCAGATTTTCAGTATACTTATCAACAACTTAGATGAAGGAACAGCGAGCCATATATCCTAGCTTGCTGATGACACCAAGTTATGTGGCACAGTATTTACCGTAGATCAGAGCACGAAGTTGAAAGGGACATTAATAGATTAAAGAAGTGGGCAAAACTGTGACAGGCAGATGGCGTTTGATATGGGGAAATGTGAAGTCATCTATTTTGGACCAGAGAAAGATAGATCAGAATAGTTTCGAAATGGTGAGAGGCCAGGAGCAGTGGACGTTCAGAGATTTAGGGATCCATGTATTCTAACAGCTAAGTAGAAAGTACACAAAAAAATGCAGAAGGCTAATTGTTTTGACCGATGAAGTTGGTAAAGCGGAGTTATTTAAAAAGCTCAAGGGGAAACTTTAAACAAGTGTCATAACCTATAATTTTATGTGTTATGTTTGAGATGGGACTCTAAATTCAGGAGTCAGACCACCAGTTTGAGGTTTACATTAAACTAAAGGAAACAATTTATTAATTTACACAGGTTAAAATATATACATGTACACACACACACATATAACTACAAATTGCTGCTGTCATAACTTTTAACAAATTCCCAAACTAATTGCCATTAAGGCGACAGCAACCCATAGACTTAACCAAACACCAGGCAAAGCATTTTCACTTTACGAATTCAAAATGATGTTCTTTTCATTTTGGTTCCTTGTGAGCCAGTTGGAGGCTTGCACCTGCATTTTGATCTTAAATTGCCTCTGCTCTGCACACCCAAAAACTGAAGTTATACCTACCACTACTGATTAAATGTTAATTTTCATTGTATCAACAACTTCTTTGAACTCCAACTTTTAACAATGAAACCCCTTTCACAGTACCAATTTCATTAGTAATATAAACATATAGCTTGGTATCTGCTAGCTAGGTATCATTTTCACCCCATTTCTTGAATGCTCTATTCAAAAAATACAAATGCACACTATCTCTTACATATCAAAACTAGTACACACCAAAGCACCCAGACAAGCTGGCTTTAATCCAATTAAGACACACCAATAGGCTAAACCTCTATTTTATAAGAAAAATATTTTCCAAAATATGTACATTATTAGCTTCATGACACTAATGGAAAGCTATCCTTTATCATAAGGAGACTGCAATACAAAAAGGGATGGAAGTTATACTACAGTTACATAAAACTCTGGCTAAACTACTGAGTACATTTAGTTCTGGGCACCACACCTTAGAAAGAATAGGTAGGCCTTAGAGAGAGTGCAATGCAGATTCATCAGAATAATACTGGAGCTAAAAATAATAAAGTATGGAGACAAGTTCAGGGGTGATGGCAGGGAGCATTTCTTCCTACACTGAGGTGAGTGGAAATTTGGAAGTCTCTCCTTTTCACACTCCTTCCCACACCCAAAAAACCCCTCAAATTTCAAAACTGGGATTAATAGGCTTTGCTCGGAAGGTTATAACAGGATATGGAATCAAGGTGGATAAATGAGTTAAAATACAGATCAGCCACGACCTGTGTGAATGGCAGAGTAGGCTTCAGGGGTTGAATCCTATTTTTAGGTTCGCAAATGTCAAAGCTTTGGTCCTAGACTCACCCTGAAAAGGTTTAAGGGTAAACTTCTCTGGGTCCCTTTGCCAGTGCTGGACAAAAGCATCAGTATTTACTGTTCAGGGTGCCCCTGTTATAAATCACTACCACCGTGCTAAATGGACTAGATTTCAAATACATCTAACATCTCAAGACTGGCTAACCATGAGGCGCTGTGGGCCATCAGCAGCAGCAGAGTTGTATTCAATCACAATCTGTAACCTCATGGCCTGGCATATCCACTACCATTACCACCAAGCCAGGGGATCAACCTTGGTTCAATGAAGAGTGCAGGAGCAGCACCAGCCATGCCTAAAAATGAAGTGCAGATCTGGTGGTGCTACAACACAGGACTACTTGCATGACAAACAGCATAAGCAGTAAGTGATAGACAGAGCTAAGCGATTCCACAACCAACAGATCAGATCCAAGCTCAACAGTTGTGCCACATCCAGTCAGAATGGTGGTGGATGATTAAACAATTTACTGGAGGAGGAAGCTCCACAAATATCCCCATCTACAATGACGGGGGAGCCCGGCACATTAGTGCAAAAGGTAAGCTGAAGCGTCTGCTACAACCTTCGGCCAGAAATGCCGAGCGGATGATCCATCTCTGCCTTCTCCGGAGATCCCAGCATTACAAATGCCAGCCTTCAGCCAATTCGATTCACTTCATGCAGTATCAAGAAAAGGCAGATGACAGTGGATACTGCAAAGGCTATGGGCCCTGGCAATGTTCTGGCATAGGACTGAAGACCTGTGCTCCAGAACTTGCCACGCACCTAGTCAAGCTGTCCCAGTACAGCTACAACACTGGCATCTACCAGGCACTGACGAGACTTGCCCAGGTATGTCCTGTACACAAAAAACAGGACAAATCCAACCTGGCCAATTATCTCCCCATCAGTCTACTCTCGATCATCAGTAAAGTGATGGAAGGGATCAAAGTGCTATCAAGCGGCACTTGCTTACCAATAACATGCTCACTGAAGCTCAGTTTGGGTTCTGCCAAGGTCATTAAGCTCCTGACCTCATTACAGCCTTGCTTCAAACAAGGACAAAAGAGGTGAACTCGAGGGGAGGTGAGAGTGACTGTCCTTGACATCAAGGCAACATTTGACCAAATGTGACATCAAGGAGCCCTAGCAAAACTGGGGTCAATGGGAATCAGAGGGAAAACTCTCCGCTGGTTGGAGTCATACATAGCACAAAGGAATGTGGTTGTTGGAGGTCAATCATCAGTTCCAGGGCATCAGTGCAGGAGATCCTCAGGGTAGGGCCCTAGGCCCAACCATCTTCAGCTGCTTCATTAATGACCTTCCTTCTATTATAAGGTCAGAATGGGGATGTTCGCTGATGATTGCACAATGTTCAGTGCCATTCATGGCTCCTCAGATACTGAAGCAGTCTATGTCCAAATGCAGGAAGACACGGACAATATCCAGGCTTGGGGTGACAAACGGCAAGTAACACTCGTGCCACACAAGTGCCAGGCAATGGCCATCTCCAACAAGAGAGAATATAACCATTGTCCCTTGACAATGTGACATATGAGGTGGTCACACAGTAGTTGAAGGGACTTGAGGGAGGAAGGGAATGGGTGACCACCAGGCAGTCCAAGAGAAACAGGCAGGTAGCTCAGGAGTCCCCTGGGGTCCCGCTCGCAAATCGGTATTCCATTTTGGACGTTGATGAGGGCACTGGTTCCTCTGGGGAGTGCTGACAGAGCCAATCCTCTAGCACCACAAGCAGCCCGTCTGTCCAGGAGGGGAGGAAGAGAGGAAGAGCAATAGTAATAGGGGATTCGATAGGGGAACAGATAGGCGCTACTGTGGCCGCCAACGTGACTCCAAGATGGTGTGTTGCCTCCCTGGTGCCAGAGTCCAGGATGTCACTGAACGGCTGCAGGGCATCCTGAAGGGGGAGGGTGATAAGGCAGAAGTCAGGGTACATGTTGGTACCAATGACATATGTAGAAAGAGGGATGAGGTCTTGCATCAGGAATTCAGGGAGTGAGGCAGTAGACTAAAAAGCAAGACTTCTCGGGTTGTAATCTCTGGATTATTCCTAGTGCCACGTGCTAGCGAGCACAGAAATAGGAGAATAGCACAGATGAATACGTGGCTTAAGAGTTGGTGCAGGAGGGAGGGTTTTAGGTTCCTGGATCACTGGGACCATTTCTGGGGAAGGTGGGATCTGTACAAGCGGGACGGTCTACATCTGAACCAGAGCGGGACTAACATCCTTGCGGGCAGGTTTGCTAGTGCTGTTGGGAGGAGTTTAAACTAATTCAGCAAGGGGAGGGGACACAGAATGTTAGCAGAACAGGGACACATCATAATACAATAAAACAATCAAGTCAGAGGAAGTACAGCTCCATTAAGTTTCAAGGGAGTAAGGCAAGACTGGATGGCTTCTGCTTTAATGCCAGGAGTATTGCAGATGAGTTAAGGATGAGGATTGACACGTGGAATTGCGATCTGGTAGCCATCACAGAGATGCGGTTGAGGGAGGGGCAGGATTGGCAGCTCAACATTCTGGGACATAGAATCTTCAGGCGAGACAGGGGAGCGGGGTAAAAGAGGAGGTGGCATTGCATTATTAGTTAAGGAGTCAGTTACTGCAGTAAGGAGAGATGATATCTTGGAGGGAGCATCGAATGAAGATTTGTGGGTAGAGCTTAGGAATAAAAAAAGGGACAGCCACATTGTTAGGTGTTTATTATAGACCCCCAGATAGTCAGCAGGAAATTGAGGAGCAAATGTGTGCACAATTTGCGGAGGTGTGGAAAAACATTAACAATAGGGTAATTATATTAGGTGATTTCAACTTTCCTAACATTAATTGGGATAGACATCATGTTAAGGGCTTGGATGGAGTGGATTTCCTGAAATGTGCACAGGAGAACTTTTTAGGTCAATATGTAGAGGGTCCAACAAGGGACGGCGCAGTGCTGGACCTAATTCTGGGGAATGAAGTTGGACTGGTGGCTGAGGTGGTGGTGGGCAAGCATTTTAGTGATAGCGACCACAAAATGGTACAATTTAAGCTTGTTATGGACAAGAAGTAAATGTTTTGGATTGAGGGAGAGCGAATTTTAATAAAATGAGGCAGGATCTGGCCAAGGTAGACTGGAAACAGCTACTTGTGGGGAAATCTACAGAAGAGCAGTGGGGGGGGGGCGTTCAAAAAGGAAATGGGGAGGGTACAGGCTCAACATGTTTCCTCTAGGGTGATAGGAAGGAGTACCAAGCCCAGAGAACCATGGATGACCAGAGATATTCAGGATACGATGAGAAGGAAAAGAAGCTTTTAGCAGGTACAAGGGGAGCAAATCAGTGGAGCCTTTAGCGGAGTATAAAAAGTGCAGGGCAGAGCTTAAGAAAGCAATTTGGAGAGCAATGAGGGGATGTGAGAAAGCTTTGGCTGGTAAAAGTAGGGAAAATCCCAAAATATTCTATAAGTATATCAATAGGAAGAGGATAACCAGGGAAAGAGTAGGGCCCATTAGGGACCAAGGGGGCAATCTATGGGTGGAGCCAGAGGACTCGGTAGAGTGTTGAACGAATTCTTCACATCCGTCTTCACCCAAGAGAATGAGGATGAAGGTTTGGAACTCAGGGAGCAAGACTGCGAGGTTCTTGAGCAAATTGATACAAGGAGTGACAAGGTATTGGAAGTGTTGGCAGGACTAAAAGTCGACAAATCTCCAGATCCGGATGATTTGTGTACCAGACTGCTGAGGGAGGCAAGACTGGAGATTGCATGGGCTCTGACCCAAACTTTTAATTCCTCTCTGGCTACGGGGGAGGTGTCAGAGGACTGGAGAACAGCTAATGTGGTTCCGCTATTTAAGAAGGGTTGTAGAGATAAGCCAGGGAACTACAGACAAATGAGTCTCACATCAGTGGTAGGGAAACCAGTGGAGAAAATTCTGAAGGAGAGATTCTATCTCCACTTGGAGAGGCAAGGTTTGATCAGGGATAGTCAGCACGGCTTTGTCAGAGGGAGGTCATGCCTAACAAATTTGACTGAATTTTTTGAGGTGACAACCAGGTATGTAGATGAGGGTGGTGCAGTTGACGTAGTTTATATGGATTTCAGCCTTTGACAGGTTCCCACATGGGAGACTTATAAAGAAGGCAAAGGCACATGGGATACAGGGTAATTTGATAAAGTGGATTCAAAATTAGCTTAGTTGTAGGAGACAGAGGTGATGACAGAAGGAAGCTTTAGTGACTGGAAGCCAGTGTCCAGTGGCGTACCACAGGGATCTGTGCTGGATCCCCTTTTATTCATCATTTATATGAACGACATAGATGACTATGTGGGAGGTAGGATTAGTAAGTTTGCAGATGATAAAAAGATTGGCCGGGTGGTTAACAGTGAGGTTGAGTGTCTTGGGCGACAGGAAAATATAGATGGGATGGTCAAATGAGCAGATAAGTGGCAGATGGAATTTAACCCTGAAAAGTGTGAGGTGATACACTTTGGAAGGAGTAATTTGAAAACAAAGTATTTAATGAACGGCATGACACTAGGAAGTTCTGAGAAAGAAAGGGACCTTGGCATGTGTGTCCACAGATCTCTGAAGATGGAGGTGTATGTTAATGGGGCGGTGAAAAAGGCATATGGGGCACTTGCCTTTATCAATCGAGGCACAGATTACAAAAGTAGGGAGGTCATGTTGGAGTTGTATAGAACCTTGGTGAGGCCACAGCTGGAGTACTGTGTTCAGTTCTGGTCGCCACATTATAGGAAGGATGTGATTGCACTGGAGGGGGTGCAGAGGAGATTCACCAGGGCATTTTCTGGGATGAAACATTTAAGTTATGAAGAGAGGTTGGATAGACTTAGGTTGTTTTCATTGGAGCAGAGAAGACTGAGGGGCGACCTGATCGAGGTGTACAAGGTTATGAGGTGCATGGACAGGGTGGATAGGGAGCAGCTGTTCCCCTTAGTTGAGGAGTCAGTCACGAGGGGACACAAGTTCAAGATGAGGGGCAGGGGGTTTAGGGGGGATGTGAGGAAAAACTTGTTTACCCAGAGGGTGGTGACAGTCTGGAATGAGCTGCGTTTGAGGGTGGTGAATGTGGGTTGCCTCACATCCTTTAAAAGTACCTGGATAAGCACTTGGCACGTCATAACATTCAAGGCTATGGGCCAAGTGCTGGTAAATGGGATTAGGTAGGTAGGTAGGTCAGGTGTTTCTCACATGTCGGTGTAGGCTCAATGGGCCGAAGGGCCTCTTCTGCACTCTGTGATTCAACTGCATTACCATCGCTGAATCCCCTTTATCAATATCCTGGGGGTTACCACTGACCAGAAACTGAACTGGACTATCCATATAAATACCTTGGCTACAAGAGCAGGTCAGAGACTAGGAATCCTGCATCCAAGTAACTCACATCCCGACTCCCCAAAGCCTGTCCACGATCTACAAGGCACAAGTCAGGAGAGTGATGGAATGCTCTCCACTTCCCTGGATGAATGCAGCTCCAACAACACTCAAGAAGCTTGATGCAATACAGGACAAAGCAGCCCACTTAATTGGTACCCCATCTACAAACATTCACTCCCTCCACCACCGATGCAGTGGCTGCAATGTGTGCCATCTACTCGATCCACTGCAGGAACTCAAGCCGCCTTCGGCAGCGCACCTTCCAAACCTACGACCACTACCATTCAGGAGGACAAGTTCAGCAGACACATGGGAGCACCACCACCTGGAAGTTCCCCTCCAAGCCACTCACCATTGTGACTTGGAACTATATCATCATTCCTTCACTGTCACTGGGTCAAAATCCTGGGACTCCCTCCCTAACAGCACAATGGGTCTACCTACAGTAGATGAACTGCAGCAATTCAAGAAAGCGGCTCACCACCACATTCTCAAGGGCAATTAGTGACGGACAATAAACGCTGGCCGAGCCAGCAATGCTCACATCCCAAGAACGAATAATAAACTTGGGAAGGTCAAGTGCTGGCAGAAAGTTTGAACTTCTGAATGTAGCTGCAGCCCCTTCAAGCCTTCGGTCGTGTGTCACAACTTCAACATTGCAGCCTTCTAATGGAGATCAGCAGCCTGAAGCCATTCTGCAGGGTGGGAAGGTGCTAAAAGAAAATCAAAAATGCAATTTACCTTCCCGTCTCTGTGCTGCCTTTGGTATTCTCAATGCAAGGGGCTCAGGGCAGACTACCGCACCATGTTTCACTGAGTGTCCTTGTGCCGAGGCATCCAGTCATTTTGAGGCAGAAGACAATGAATTCTCTCTCCTACTTTATTAACTCAACTACAATTAACCTGTGTCAGCTGCATTTACAGATCCACTTCTCTCCTTTTTGGAAAGCCCTCTAAATCCCAGCACAGCATAAAGGGTTGGAAACCTTGGTGTCTGGGTGCAGAGCTCAGTTAATCAAGATATACACTTATGGTTTCTTAGAATGAAAACATTGATTTTATTCATATCAGTGTTAGATATCTGAACACTGTTTAGTTGCAGGCCCACAATATTGAATATTAACATCTCATTAGTGGTAACAATTGTAGATTGAAAGCAAATTTTGCAGGCTGGTTACTCAACCTTGTTTGCTGAGGAATTGAATCAGCAGCATGGGAAATACTTCCAAAATAATGGTGGGTTGACTTACTTATTTTAGTTAAATAATAGCAACAGAACCAAACAAAATTTCATCAGCAGCAAAAAGAATGGGGGTATTCCTCAATTTATATAGCTGATAAATATTTTTAAAAATTTATTGCAATCAGAGTGTTTCTTTCAGCTAATGGGATATATGCAAAAGACAAAGCAATTTTTTAACGAACCATCAAATAATAAATACATTATTAAAAACAGAACATATACTTACATATATATTTGGCAGGGGACATTCCTTTCCAGTCAATTTAAAAGCAAAATTTGAAACTTGGTAAATGTCAGGTCTCTTGTCTGGAGCTGGTTCAAGCATGTAGCCTTTTAAACACAAAAATCACAAGTTAAAAAATGTACAAATGAAATGGGGTAACTAAATGCATAGTATATTTAATTAGGTTGTTATTTTTTTTTCCATACCAAAGATACAATTAACAAATCTGCAATGATACACTGATAAATAAAACATTGTGAACATTTGTGAAATAGAGAAATTACAAAATTAATACAAACAACAGGTTTGTGAAACATAGCTTCAAAAGACATAGGCCAGAATTTTCCTGTCGGCGAGTTGGGGGCGGAATGACATCAGGGGGAACCCGTCCATTTAAATCTTTAGGAAGGCAGGTGGACAGCGAAATCAGCTGTCCGCCCGCCAACTTGTCAATGGCCAATTGAGGCTACTGACAGGATAATTAAGATAATTAAAGACACTGCCCGTCCAATCTTAAGGCTGGCGGGCAGGCCAGGAGCCCCAGCGGGCTTGAAAAAACATGAAATCTCATCCACTGGTGGGATGAGGTTTCATGTCCGTTTTTAAAAACTTTAATAAAGTTTCTGTGCTTCTCATTAACATGTCTCATCTCATGTGACATTGTCACGAGGGGGACATGTTAATAATTTTTTTATTTTTCTATTTTTAAAGTTTTTTTAGACTGTCAGTAATCTCCCTGAGACAGCACTTAATCTCAGAGCAGTGAGCTCTTTGGCGCGCATGTGCGAAAGAGCGTACTTTGACAGTTGTGGAATCCCTCCTCCACCCGCACAGGACGCGCATAGCGCTTCCCGGCGGGCAGCCCGCTGGGCGGGCCTTAATTGGCCCGCTCACTCAAAATGGCGGTGGGCCCTGTTTCAGCGGCAGGGGTCGGCTGCCCACCGGCTGCCGAGCCAGTGGGGCCCACCCACCAAGGGCAAAATTCTGCCCATAGGCCAGGATTTTCTGTGCCCACCAGCATCAGGTGGTATTAGCAGACAATATGGCGAGAAGGCCAAAAATCGGCTTCACGAAGTCAGGAAACCAGTTTGTGATTGTCCGCTCCATCCGCCGATGGCAGGCTGCGTTCCCGCCATCGGATGTCAGGAAGTTCATTGTAATACATCAGCATATCACTATAAGGCCAGCCCACAGGACTCACCCCTGCCTTTGGATTGTTCGCCCACGTCAGCGGGAAAACAAACCGACATGTTTCACAATAGCACATAAGCGACATGCACCTGAAGGGCTGCACTTCGCTTGGGATTTCAAGGTTTGTTTGCCTACCTCACTTCGGTCAGCCCTAGCAGTCATCAGCGCCAGGCTTCTCAGAGAGCACTACGTCACTTTTAGGGTGAGTTCACGAGTAGGTCTCTATCTACCAGATCAGCCATATGTGGGTGGCTTTTCTATGGCTGCAAGGCAAGGTCTTGTTTGCAAAAGGAGGAGAAGTGGCCTCAGGCAAAGGAAGAGGCTGTAGGACGAGAGCTGTACTGGGGAAGGAGGGTATCCCAAGGTGTGTGTGGGGACACATATTGACCTGTGCAAGTGGCTTCAAGGTGGTAAGGGCTGAGGTGGCAGTCTCCAGAGGAGATGAGGCCAGATGGACATATGAGGGCATGGGTGAGAGAATGGGTGGTGATGTCCCTTGAGCTGGCTGTGAGTGAGATGCCAGTGAATGTGTGATGGGCTTGAGGTGTGAGTTTAGAGTGATGAAATGGTTGCCATACCCTGGCCGCACGGATGAGATCATTCATTCTCTACTTGCATTGGATGGCCAACCTCTTCTGTGCAGCATCGGCACTGACCACCACTGCCAGTGCCTGCCATGCTGGATTGGTGATGCCGCTGCCTGTACTGTGGCCAAAGCAGGGGTAGAGGGCATCACAGCGCCCAAATGGCATTACAGTGTCGCCATTAAACCTGGGGTTGCAGTCTTTTTTCCTCTCGTGGACATCTTCCCTAAAATAGTCATGGGCTGGAAGCACTGAGATGAGTGCACATAGCTGGACTTTAAATATGGCGCCCAGCATGATGAAACGACGAGGTGATGGTTGGCGGATGAGAGAGCCTGCCCACCATGGAAATGGCGTTTCCCCCAGGAATGCACAAATAAAATGGCAAGTTTGAGACGATACGGCATGAAAACCTGCCATTGCGGCTGGTGGGTAAAACGTTGTTTTACCCACCTGCTACCGTACTTAATGCAAATCTGGGACAATTCCACCAATAGCAATCAAACAGCAAAATGTCCCATGATTAGGTCAACATTGCAAGTTCTAAACAAGCATAAATGTCAAAGCCTGATCAAAATTGGCTATTTTTTTTTACATACATTGCTTAGTATTTGCAGTAATTTTTATTACATGCAGCTTCACAGTTTATAATCTCTCATGTGACTTTTCTAACTCAAATTCACAATTTTCTATTTGATAGATGCCATCTTGAATGGATAGCAAAAACACTGATGTTGATTCACACAACCCTTAATTGATTTTTATTTTTCTCTGGACAGGGAAGTAAAAATACAATTTGTTCTCCATGCACTGTTCTTCATTTGGAAGCGCTGGGTAGACTCTCCAATTATTCCTGCTCAAGAACCTTTTCAGTATAAGTTAGAACTTATATCATTTCTGTACATCACTGTCAAATGGTAGCCACTATTCTTCGTCTCTCCCCACGATTTTCAGTGCTTGATATATACCATTATATTTTGGTTTAAGAGTATTGCATTTGTACTCTCTGCCATACATTTACTTTAATGATCTGCAGTTCAGCACGAATGGAATATGAAGGAGGAAAGCACTTTAGCATATTGCAAATTTCTCCAAGTATTTGATCGGGAACATGATCGAAATCAGTAGCGTATCTTTGTACAGTAACAATGTATGTCAGTGCCATTTTAACTTTTGTCAGAAAAACAAGCATTTTTCGTCAGAAAAACAAGCATTTCTCTAACCACGTACTAGATCGCAACCTCTTCTGGTAAATTTTCTCAAGCTAGGCCAAGCCCTGCCTCCAATTTCACATAAAACATGTTAATGAAAAGAACGTGTGAATAACTGACATTTTAGTATTTTTAGGAATCAATATATTTACAACCATTTCAAAGCGGATTAAATGGAGCCCAAAGCAGTTTTCTAAAAATAAAAAGTTGGTGTACATACGTATTAAACAGTGCAATTTCTGGGAATATTTAGAGTTGTCAGGCACAGTAAAGCTCCCATCACAGATTGCAACTTGACTCTCTCCAAAAGGTAATGTGAAGAAACAAAGTTTGTACAGCAAGCATCCAAGAGCCTAAAAAAAGAAATCAATTGATTATTTTTAAGCTGAAATATTTGATCATATTTTTTCAAACAAAATGCAACAATCACTGCAAATCCGATAGTAAACCATATAGCCATCTACACTAAAAGCTTTTATGTAAAACCATTACATCAAATTAGTTTGCAGCTCATTAATCCATGGCAAACTACAGATTCACTATTTTGGGTGGTAGGGAATGAGAGACGAGAACAGCATTTTTAATTAGATCTGAAACAAAGCTGATGTGCTGAATGGTATGTTGTATACCTCTAATGGTTTAACAATTCTTTTTTGTGCAAAGATTATTTGCCCGTGATGCCATTAACCAACTTTTAAACAAATAGCAACAGCGGCCCTATAAATAAAGTACACTACAGCACTGCTGGATAATGTTTGTTTCCTTCATCTCAGCCACAGGCCAACAACTCATTACCTGAAAGGGTGGTTTAGGCAGAAACCCTCATAACATTTTAGTGTATTTGGATGTGCACTTGCGATGCCATGGCATACAAGGCTATGGGCCTAGTGCTGGAAAATGGGATTAGAATAGTTAGGTACTTATTTGACCGCCATAGACTCAATGGGCCGAAGGGCCTTTTTCTGTGCTGTAGACTTCTATGACAGCAAAACACCCATTATCTCAACTTACTTTCACAAAAGAAAACAGTTACACTTATTCACTTAAACTCATTCACTTTTTTTTTTGAGGGGGGATAGCTTACACGCATATGTAAACCCAGTTATCTCCCTCGACAGAAAAGCAATCAGTGCAACTTGCCACCACAAACATGCAAGAAGTTACCAAGTAGTGCAACAATGGTATAAAGCTAACGATGAGAACATCTTAATGGCATAAGAATTTAATTGGTTAGATATATTGCCACGGTAAAGAAACTTGCCACAAAGCAAGGGTCTCCTTAAATTTTCAGCTAATACTGCTTCCTCTTTTGAGGATCATAAAGCATTCTGTACATTATCATAGAAATATTGTTTCCACTATGTTCATGTTTAAAAGAAATTCTAATCACAAAATGTTACTCTCTAAATTGAAAATGTTGAAAGAGTTCTTCAAATTGAAGAAACAATTCAATCTTTTGAGAAGCATGCATGGGAACATAAATGTCCAATTCTGATAGGAATCAAGATTAAAAGATCAATCCTACTCCATTTAGAACTTAAGTTCTAAGTTTGCATTATGAAAATAAATTGCCATACAGGAATTAGATATGTATGCTCCACCATGATTTGTTCCTGAATTCCAGAACAAATGCTTCAGGCTGAAAGAAAATAACCTGAGTTACACATTTTATTTTGTGCTCACAATTATAACTAACAAAGGCAGGTGCTACAATGCAGCTCCTATAAATGCAGGAAATTAAAAACAAAAACTCAGCTAAAATCAATAGATATTGTCAGTGTATTTTCTTAATACAGTGTTGCATATTGCATTTGAATATCTCAAAATTATAGGTATAATAATCCTCCTCCCATGCCAAAAAAAGACAAAATTGCTACTGGAAACCAAACATGTAATTGCACAACCTCAAAATACAACTTTCTTAGTTAATGGTATATTTTACAAGTATCTATTGCCAGAAGTGCTAAGTGGATGACCTATCTGGTCACCTCCTTCAGTCCCCAACATCACAGATACAAATCTTCAGCCAATTTGATTCACTCCAGATGATATCAAGAAGTGGTTCAGCGCACTGGACCCAGTGAAGGCTATGGGCCCTGACAACATCCTGGCTGCAGTGCTAAAGACTTGTACTCCAGAAATAGTCGCACCCTCAGTCAAGCTGTTTCAATACAGCTACAACACTTGCATTTATCTGACAATTTGGAAAATTGCCCAGGTATGTCCTATTCATAAAAAGCTGAAAAAATCCAAGCCACCCAATTACTGCTCCATTGGTCCACACTCAATCATCAATAAAGCATTCTGTACATTATCATAGAAATATTGTTTCCACTATGTTCATGTTATCAAGCGACACTTACAATAATCTGCTCACTGATGCTCAGTTTGAGTTCCACCAGAACCACTCAGCTCTGGACCTCATTTTAGTCTTGTTTGTAAACATGGAGAAAAGAGGGGAATTACAGCAGTGAGATGGGAGTGATTGCTCTTGACATCAAGGCAGCATTTGACCAAACATGGCATCAAGGTACACCAGTAAAATTGGGGTTAATGGAAAACTCTCCACTGCCTGGTGTCATAGCTAGCACAAAGGAAGATTGTTGTTGCAGACCAATTATCTCAGCCCCAGAACATCCATGCAGGAATTATTCAGGACAGTGTCCGAGGGCCAAACCATCTTCAGCTGTCAATAGCTTTCCCTCCATCAAAGTCGTAAGTGGGAATGTTCAATGGTGATTAAAGCATTCAGTCTCAATTGCATCTCTTCAAATAATGAAGCAGTCTAGGCCAGTTACAAGAGCAAGTCAGAGGCTCTGTATTCTCTGGCGAGTAACTCATCTCCTGACTCCCCAAAAACTGTCCACTATCTACAAGACATGAGTCAGGAGTGTGATGGAATTTTCCTCACTTTCCCAGCTGAGTACTGTGCCAACGACACTCAAGAAGCTTGACACCATCCAGGGAAAAGCTGCCTGCTTGAAATGCACCCCATCTACCTTAAAAATCCACTCCTTCCACCACAGGTGCACCATGCCCGCAGTGTGTACCCTATACAAGATGCACTGCAGCAGCTTGCCAATTCTTCTTCAACAGAACCTTCCACATCTTCTACAGCGGGCACATGGGAATCTGAAAGCTGCCTTCCAAGTCACTGGAAATCTCACTGGGTCAATGTTCTGGAACTTTCCTCCAAACAGCATTGTAGGTGTACCTACACCACATGGACCGCAGCAATTCAAGGCATCAGCTCACCACCATCACCTCAAGGATAATTAGAGATGGACAACAAATGTTGGCCTTATGAGTGATGCCCACATCTCATGAACAAATAAAAAAAAAGCAGGGTTAATACATATAGAGGTGCCAAGGTCTGGAACTGGCAATATATAAGTGGCCAACTTCTTTCTTCAAAAAATATTTCTGCCCATTCAGAAGTTACAAGAAAACAAACTGCACTTTTATTATTAATAATAATAATAATGCAATTTTAACTTCATTATGGGCTATAATCAGTCTTGAGCACAATCTAGGCTGGCACTTCAGTGCCATATGAAGGAAGTACTGCACTGTCAGAGATGCTATCGTTCGAATGATGTTAAACCAAGGGTTTGTCCACCCTCTCAGATGGATGTAAACGACCCCATTGTACTACTCAAAGAGTAAGGGTATCCTGGCCAATATTCTTCAAGTGACATCACCAAACCAGATAATTGGGCATTTATCTCATTGCTGATTGTGGGACATTGCGCTGTGTAAATTGCCTGCCACGATCCCTGAAAATGCAGCAGTTACTACAAAAGTACTCTATTAACTTTGAAGCGCTTTGCAACATTGAGATCATGAAAGATAAGTGTAAGTTTTCTTTCTTAATTAATATTATGGTGACAAGTAGTTCTGAAGAAAAAAAAACTCTTACAATATCTGCAAAGTTTCAATTTTAATACACAGTTAATCTGACCACCTCTTTATTTTCTCTATCACACTTACAAGTTTCTGTATGACTTTCGTAACTGGTTTCAATTTAATATTCATAAAACAAATCACAACTAAACAGACTGACAACCTAACAACACAAGAAAATGAAGTAGAAAACAAACAGTAATAACTATGAATATAACTGACCAAAAATGAGCAGCCAACCCCCTCAGCTGAATAAGTCTATAAGATAACAAGTAACAACTTCTGGCATGCATTTATAGCTCCAGCTCTAATCTTTATTTTTAACCGATTGACACCTATTCTGACCATTTAGAACAAAAACCAGTACTTGCTGTTTGTAACCTAACCACTTCCTTGCTGTGAGACATACATGGAAGTACAAGAAACATCTGAAGGCACTGGATACTGCAAAGGATATAGGCCCTGACAATATTCCAGCAATAGTGCTGAACACAGTTGTTCTCCAGAGCTTGCCGCACCCCCTAGCCAAGCTGCTCCAATACACCGACAACATTGGCATCTACCTGTCGTTGTAGAAAATTGCCCAGGTAGGTCCTGTACACAAAAAGCAGGACAAATCCAACCTGGCCAATTACTGCCCCATCAGTCTACTCTCAATCATCAGGAAAGTAATGGAAGAGGTCATCAAAAGTGCTATCAAGCAGCACTTGCTTAACAATAACCTGCTCACTGACGCCAAATTTGGATTACGCCAGGGCCACTCAGCTCCTGACCTCATTACAGCCTTGGTTCAAACATGGACAAAACAGCTGGACTCCCGCGGCGAGGTGAGAGTGATTGCCTTTGACATCAAGGCTGCATTTGACTGAGAGTGGCATCAAGGAGCCTTAGCCAAACTGGAGTCAATGGGGATGAGGGGGAAAACTCTTTGCTGGTTTGGATTATACCTAGCACAAATGAAGATGGTTCTGATTGTTGGGGGTCAGTCATCTCAGCTGCAGGACATCACTGCAGGAGTTCCTCAGGCCCAACCATCTTTAGCTGCTTCATCAATGACCTTCCTTCCATCATAAGGTCAGAAGTGGGGATGTTTGTTGATGATTGCACAATGTTCAGCACCATTCGCAACTCTCAGATACTGAAGCAATCCATGTCCAAATGCAGCAAGACCTGGGCAATATCCAAGCTTAGTCTGACAAGTGGCAAGTAACATTCACAACACACAAGCATCAGGCAATGGCCATCTCCACCAAGAGAGAATCTAGCCATCTCCGCCTTGAAGTTCAATAGTATTACCATCACTGAATCCCTCACTATCAACATCCTGGGGGGGTTACCATTGACCAGAAACTGAACAGGACTAGCCATATAAATACTGTGGCTACAAGAACAGGTCAGAGGCTAGAAATCCTGCAACGAGTATCTCACCTCCTGACTCCCCATCATCTATGAGGCACAAGTCAGGCGTGTGATGGAATACTCTCCACTTGCCTTGACGAGTGCAGCTCCTACAACACTCAAGAAGCTTGACACCATCCAAGACAAAGCAGCCCACTTGATTGGCACCACATCCACAAAGATTCACTGACTCCACCAACGACACAGAGTAGCAGCAGTGTGTGCCATCTACAAGATCACTGCAAGAATTCACCAAGGCTCCTTAGAGAACACTTTCTAAACCCATGACCACTACCATCTAGAAGGACAAGGGCAGCAGATAGATGGGAACACCACCACCTGGAAGTTCCCCTCCAAGTCACTCACCATCCTGACTTGGAAGTATCTCGCCATTCCTTCACTGTTGCCAGGTCAAAATTCTGGAAGTCCCTTCCTAACAGCACTGTGTGTGTACCTACACCACATGGACTGCAGCAGTTCAAGAAGGCAGCTCACCACCACCTCTCAAGGGCAACTACGGATGGGCAATAAATGCTGGCCCAGCCAGCAAAGCCCACATAAAAAAAACAACTAGAGCCAAGGAAGCCAGTATTAGAAGCAATGAAGATAATTCTCTTTTGTCTTTTACAAAAACATCAAAGCAACGTTAATGTATAAAATATGTAATTTTAACTTTCACAAGCACTACATTAGTTAATATAGCATGTTGCACACGTATTCCTTTAAATCGGCCATCATGACACCTCTCAAAAGGCTAACCCTTGACCATATCGCCCTTGCAAACTACCATCCCATTTCCAACCTCCCTTTCCTCACCAAAGTCCTTGAATGTTTTTTCAGCTCTCAAATCCGTTTCCACTTTCCTGAAACTCCATTGTTGAACCCCTCCGAATAGGTTTCCACCCCTGCCATAGATCGCTCTTATAAAGTTACAAATGACATCCTACATGACTGTGACAAAGGTAAACTTTTCCTCCTCATCCATTTGACCCATCTGTAGTCTTTGACATGGATGTCCACACCATCCTCCTCCAATGCTTCTCCACTGTTGTCTAGCTGGGTGGGAGTGCTCTCACATGGTTCCATTCTTTTCAGCTAATCGTAGTCAGAGAATCAGTTACAATGGCTTCTCTTCCTGCCCCTGCACCGTTACCTCTCGTGTCCTCCAAGGATTTATCTTCAGCCTCGTACTGTTTCTCATCGATATGTTGCCCTTTGGCGACATCATCCAAAGGCTCAGGGCTGGCTTTCACACATACCCCAGTGACACCCAGCTTGACCTCACCATCAGGCATTAAAATTTTCATCCTTATTTTAAAATCTCTCCATGACCTGCCCTACCTTGCTGTAATCTCCTCCAGCCTCACAACCCTCAGATATACGTGCTCCTCTTAACTTTAGCCTTGCGTATTCCCAATTATAACTGCTCGGTCTCTTCCTCAGCTTCCCTGTCTCTGTTTCTGGGGATAGGCCATCAACTAATGCTCATAAGCCACACAGATGCCTACAGCTACCTTGACTACACTTCCTCACACCCTGCTTTCCGTAAAGACTCCATTCCTTTCTTCCAGTTTCTCCTTCTCCATTGTATCTGTTCTGATGATGTTACCTTCCACACTAGTACTTCTGATATGTCTCCCTTTTTAATCAACCGAGGATTTCCCCCACCATGATTGACAGGGCCCTCAACTATGTCCATTCTATTTTTTGCACTTCTGCTCTGACCCCTTCTCCTCCCACCCAGAACCCATGATAGAGGTTCTGCTGTCATCACCTTCTACACTGTCAGCCTCTGGACTCAACAAATCATCCTCCGCCATTCCCACCACCTTCAGCATGATGCCTCCAGCAAACATATCGCTCCCTCCCCTCGTGTCAGCAATCTGAAGGGACTATTCCTCCTGCAACGCTCTGGTCCACTCCTCAATCACCCCAACACCTCATGCCCCCTACATGGCATCATTCTGTGCAAATGCAGGAATTTTAATGCCTGCCCTTTTACGTCCTCTGCCCTCAAAGCCCAAGGTCCCAAACACTCCTTCCAGGTGAAGCAATGGCTTGTGTACTTCTTTCCATTTAGTATTCGCTGCTCACAGTGCGGTATCCTCTACATTTGGGAGACTTAACGCAGACTGGGTGACTGCTTCGTAGAACACCTCCACTTGGACAGCAAGCATGACAGCAAGCTTCTGGTGGCTTGCCATTTTAATTCTCTACCTTGCTTTCATGCAGACATTTTCATCCTCGGCCTACTGCACTGTTCCAACAAAGCTCAATACAAGCTTGATGAACAGCACCTCATCTTTCGATCAGGCACTTTACAGCCTTCTAGACTCATCGAGTTCAACAATTTCAGACCGTCAACTCTGTTTCCCCACCAACCAAGTCCCACATCCTGTTTTTGATCATTTTGCTTTTAAACGCAGCAGTTCATTATTCTGCCATTCATACTCACTCTGGACAAATCTATTGCTTCTTTACTACAACCCTTTGCCTTCTGTGCCATGTAATCTTTTGTCAGTTAATCTCTCCTGCCCTGCAATTTATCATAGACCTTCCCTTCTGTTCTTCCCTCCCTTTCACTTGCTTAAAACTACATTTCTATCTCTCTTTAGCTCTGAAGAAAGATCCTTGACCTGAAACGTTAACACTGTTTTCTCTCTCTACAGATGCTGCCAGACCTGCTAAATATTTCTAGCATTTTCTATTTTTATTTCAGATTTCCAGCATCCGCAGTATTTTACTTTTGTATAACTGTTCCACTATAGGTGAGTGTGCCTTCAGTTGCCTAGGTTCCAAGCTCTGAAATTCCCTCCCTTCACCTCTCGGCTCACTTTCCCCCTTCAGAACATTCCTTAGAACCTATCTCTTTGACCAAGCTTTTGGTCATCTGACCTAATATCTCCTTATGTAGCTCAGTGTCATACTTTGTTTTATAATGCTCCTGTGAGGCACCTTGGAACTTTCACTATATTAAAGGCAGCATTTAAGTAATTACTGTTATAACAAGTGAAATGCTAAATTTTGACATTTTGTAGTGTATTACAAAATGTAAGAAGAGCTCTACTTCTACGGATTTGTTTCAGAAACGACAGATTTCAAACAACAGAATGATTGGCAGCTTCTAAAAAGGCTGCCACTCAATCTAAGAAGAAAATTCAATGTAAATGTTCTTCATTAGAATAGATTTAATTTAAGCAGACTCTTTTCTTAACACTAGACAGCTGATATTACAAGATTAATATATAGAAAATCATAGAAGCAACCCAAAAGTTCACAAAATGTTCTCTAGGTGAGAGGTGCTCCTTATTGAAGCTGCGTTTTACAAATCTGTGGTTAACAAATTTTGCGCTAGACACCAGAGAGCCACTAGTTTGTCTCCAAAAACATATGATCAACAAAATATTGTTGTATCTTTGAGTAAACTGTGAAATGTTCTTACAACCAGATCCCAACACTACAACCATTCAGATCCCAAAAAACTGATTATTTAACAAAATAAATCACACAATCATTTAATAAGATAATATTCAGATCTTTAAAACATCTCTATAGTTTTAATTCTGATCATGCATTTGTGGCTGATCACAAGAAGGGACAGGCGTGAGGGTGAGAGCATGAGAGAAAGAAAATGAGAGAGAGAGAGAGAGAATAAGAGAAAAAAATGAAACAATGAGAGAAAGAGACAGAGACAAACAGAAATTGAACAGGAGATAGAATTTGTACTTTTGCCTGTAACGCCAGAGGAAATTAACTAGTTCACTATCAGATATAGTTCACTATAAACTAACTTGTACTTTGCAATATGCAAATTACCAAATGAAAGAAACATTATGCCACTGGGGGGCAGTGGTGACCTTTGTAAATAACAAAGCACATTTGTGCCAAAAGCGGAATAAATGGGATGCTCAAAAAAGTCTATCTCTGGCAAAAAGGACAATTTTCCATACAATAACTAGAGCAGGCACTTAAGGATGGTAGTGTTACAAGCCCCACATGCACTACAACGTGGTATGTGTAATGCTCATGCCAGCTGGTTTTATTATACATTCACGATGTGTTAATCATCCTCAAAGCTGCAGTGAGCACCAAGCTATTGTTTCCTTCCCCCTTTCCCATCAAGCCAATCCTCTCTCCAGACTTCTCTGTCCTCACCCTGAACTCATTTCCATTTTTCCTCAGGATCTTTCCAAGCTCATCCTAGAACAATTTCCTGTTCTCAGCAACTTTTACCCACTAAGCAGCTGACCCCCTAACTTTCTTTCAAGGCACCTGTGTAAATGATTCTCTTTCCTCAGGTACTCAAGTTGCAAATGCTAGGGTGCAGCCTTCTTGTTCACTCAACTGTCTTCAAACATCAAATACTTCCAAAGTCTTGAGAAAGTTTGAAAGTTTTGCTCACCCATATATCAGCTTTTGTGGTGACTGAGTTTCCTCCATAAAGATTAATCATTTCAGGGGCTCTGTAAGACAACGTTGTATACCTAAAAAGGAAAACTCAAATGTTGACTTCTGTGCAATCCTGTTCTATTGTATTTTTATTATGATAGTTAATTTAAACACTTGTTACATTTGTTTTGTGTTTGCACTAATTACAGCACCAGAACCTGTAAAATGCACTTACTAATTGCAATTGGTAGGGTTCACACAAGAATAGCTTTTTTGGAGAGGATAACATAGCAGTGACACAATGAAAAGATTCAGGTGTTCTAGACTATGAAGGAGAAAACTCCAAATGACTTAGAAACAAATTAAATCCCTCGGTGCCATTGTTGCTTTTACCTCATTCTTGTATCTTTTAGAAACCAATGGGCCGCATGGTCCAAAGATGAAGGTAGACAGCCTCAGGTCATTTAGGTTCTCATTTTTAGAAAGCAAGCTCTTTTATTTCTAATGAGTCATAGCATTTCATTTAAGAAAAACACAATTTTTGCAACAAGCATTACATTATCCATATTAATTAGCAATTTCATACCTACAATTTTATTTTCTGTATCTCTACTACCGTATTGAGTGAATGTTAGTGCACAAGGAAATCCAAAACTGATAATTGATATTAGGTTTCCACAAACATCTGGTGGCATTTTCTTCCTGTCCCAACTCCTGATAGGAAGAAAATAAAATTTCCCAAATTTGATCGAGTCTTTGTTTTTGTCGTCTCCTCCCACATAGCTGGCCTGAACTTCCACAGAGTGGCAGAGTCAGCTTGTCACTATTCTCCTAGTCTCTTACCTCAAAATCCAGCCAATCCTTTCTTGCCCGACCTTCCAACTCAGGGCTAGACAAGTACTGTGTAGGGCAGCGCACTCCTGAGGTCTTCAGCCCAGGGTTGCAGAGGAAGCCATGATTCCTTTTTTTTTAAAACAGCACTAGCAGCCATAGAGCAGGTAAGTTTCAAGGTCTAGATGCCTTTAGAAACCATGAAGAAAGTATGTTTGTATGTATGCTAAGTGGGTAGGAGTGGGAAGTGGGAAAAAGAAAAAACAGTTTTGGGTGGGGAGGGGTGCGAGGCGGTGTGTGTGTGTGTGTGTGTGTGTGTGTGTGTGTGTGTGTGTGTGTGTGTGTGTGTGTGTGTGTGTGTGTGTGTGTGTGTGTGTGTGTGTGTGTGTGTGAATGGGAGGGGTATGGTCTGTGGCAGGGGGGTGACATCAGCACTATAGTTATCCAGGAGTTAGAAGTGGTAACCATTACTGCAAGACAGCCGGAATTGTCCAAAGTTTGCAATTTAAATTGTACCTTTGGATGGCTCCGACTGCAGGGCAATTGCCCAACAGAAGTTTGAACTGCTGGGCAATTGCCATGCAATCCTTACCTTGGGACTTCTAGGGGAGCTCCACAGTGTATCTTTGGGGTACCGCCCCCAGCTATGATGCCCTGGATGACCTAATAATCAGCTTCTAGACCAGTGTCCAACTTCTGCTCATCCTTTCACCTTGTGCCCCAATGGAGATCAGAATCATACCAAAATTATACATGCAAAAGTGTGTTCACTAATTTCTTAGCAGTAGAGCACTAGCAATATAGAAACAAAACTATACAAGTGAAATTGCTATTTTTGCTAATATGGATAACAATGCATATTACAAAATGTTTTTAAAAAATAAAACGTGAAGAGTTCAAGTAGGGCTATTTGGTACAGTACCTACATTTTGGGCAGTGTAAAATACACTGGAAGTCTCCAGTGGCTAAAATGTATACATATTCCAGCCATGTCAAAATTTAGTTAATTGCAGTATCAATGTTTTTCCACAAAACAGCTTTAAAATGCTTTCTATATTTATGGTACATAATGCCCAGTGACACTTGGTGAAAAAATAAATGGATTAAGCTGAGGGTTACAACCATTTTAATCCTTACAGCGAACAGGTAATTCAAAATTACACAGGTTCTTCATTTATTCAACATGACTATGGCAAGATACGGTACACACAAAGTATATTTAAGCTGAAATTGATGAACCAAAGGAAATGCCCCGCACTTAAATTTTCCACTTTTCAAAAGATTCATACATTACTGATAGCTTTAAAGCACTTGCAAAGTATAAATCATGTTTTCCAGACTGATACCATTTATACTAATGTAAAAGTCAATCTCATCTTAAAATCAACCCCATGGCTTTTGGCCTAAAAAATGTAAGTTTTCATACGCTCTGTAAACGTCCACCCTAGTTTTTCAGGGATCAAACCACGTTGTGATTAATTACTTATCGGTAATCATTACAGTTCATTATTTTAAAGGCACACATGGAACATTTAGATTTTCCCTCTGCCAGTTCTAAAGGTGATCTCCTAGCCAATCGACATCACTAATGTGTATAACATTATCTATTAGAGTGCCTTCAAGAAAGAATCACAAATACACAGCTCAATTTAAAGTGGAGATAAATGTAGCAGAATGGATCAACAAACATCAGCAAAACTGTCATATTATCACACTGGAGCTATCCAACTCTAAGCATTCAAGAGAAATTAAGAAAGACAGTATTTCAGAATTCAAGGCCAGTGCCAGGTGGGGCACAAGATTCATGAAAATTGAGATTTAGTAGCCTGTCAGAAAACAAAAATTTCAGTGTCTGTCATCTGAATTCAACAATAAAAGCACCAAATTCCATTGGTTTGTCATCTGACATGTGTATCGATTGGCCTGCATTGGAAATATAGATGAAACACCAATGAACTTCAACATGCCAGCAACAAGATGTAAACAATATTGGTGAAAAGAAACCATCCTTGTAAAGATGACTGGTCGTAAGAAGACATGGTTCACAGTGATTCCTTCTTGTTTGGGAGACAGTCTGCGGTGATATTCAAAAGCAAAGCTCTCCCCAAAGAGAAATTTCAGAAAAATGCTGACATTCATGCTCACCAGAAAGGCTGGGTGGATGAAGGCAGTTTAATGGACCAAAGAAGTATGGACTTTGAGACCAGGAGGACTATGCAAAGAAAAAAAAGTTTGCTCATCTGGGCATTGTTCATATCTCACTTGTCAACATGTAGTCCATGATGTGAAATCAACCAACACTGACAGGGCAGTTATTCCTGGCTGCCTTACAAGTGTTGTTCAGACCTTGGATGTGTGTATAAACAAACCTCTCGAGGGAAGTATCCAAAAGATGAAGAACAATTGGATGTTGGAAGACAAGAAAACATTCGATAAAGGCAAAAAAAATGCGAGAACCCACACTAGCAACATTGTGCCAATGGGTCACGGATACGTGGAACGAACTTGCTCCCAATATTATCAAAAAATAATTTCCAAAATCTGGAATATCAAATGTGCTCGATGATAACAAGAACAATTACTTCTGGAATGATGATACTGAAGTTACTGCAGCCGATGAAGTGCCATTTGATGATGTTATACAACCAGGCTATTGGAATGAATTGTTTGGAGATCCAGATAGTGATCAGTGATTTCAAATGATTTCAATGTGAAGTGTTGTAGCTAATTTGTCATGGTATATATTTACATTTAATGTTGGATGAAATGTAAATAGCTTGTAATGTCATAAAATAAATAAATATTAGAGCATTAATATGAATTCTTTAATGTTGCTGGTTTTTACTTCATTCCATTTTGGGCCCAAATCAAGTACGCATATCAATCCCTCAAAAACATTCCTTGTCTAAAAGTCGACCCCCTGACTTTTGAGCTAAAAATCTGTTCTCTAAAATTTGACTTTCACATGAGTATGTCATTCACATACAGTATGTCATTACAGTGCAAAACTACTTTGCCCACAGACGAAACTCTGAACAGTTCTTCATTTAGGATGCTATTTCTGCATCTTTTCTCAGGTCAAGGGGAGTTCTGAGTTGATGTAATTTGCACAGTCCACATTAAAAAATAATTAAAAGCATACAAAGCCAATTTTGGCATCCAAACTAAGGGGAACAAGAGAGTTAAAAATGATACATAGGCAGTAAAATAAAAAATATAAAATACTGCTAACAGCATTACATTAACAGTGTTGGAAAGATTACTAATTTGAAAAACGTGAAAAAGTTGCAAGAAAAACATTAGTGGAACAGTGACAATAGGAAGGTAACTGTGGAAGCTAGCTAAAAGGAGAACAAAGGGCAAGATTTCTAGAGTCCAGTCATCTTTGCTTTGATCGACAAACAGCAACACAGAATACTATGGCAGCTTTCAGAATAGTGTAAAATCCATCTCAAGTAAAGCTTGAGGAATTCAGTAAAAGGTCTTACTTTTTGATTTCATCTTCCACAGAACTGACACCATGTACTTGCGGATTGAGAATTTTGTGAGTTGCACTTCCAAAATCACACAGTACATAGTTTCCGTTGTCATTTAACAAAATATTTTCAACCTAAAAAAGATTGAAAAACAAGAAGAAACTTATACAAAGTAACTACTGTTATGACAAGTAAATGCAATTCAAAGAGACAAACTGGAAAGGCCAACTCAATTCTCAAAATGAATCGAGAGATATACCTACCTCATATTATCTAATTTTAAATGAAAATATCTCCTTTAATTTAGTGCAGGGATCAACAGGATAGTTGCGGAGCCAATATTCGTAACGTAGCAGGTGATTAGAACTTTGTACTGATGTAATCTGTGAAACTCAGTAGTATTGCAAAAATATGGAACACTTCTACTTCACTGTGATTCTTACCTTGAGATCTCTGTGAATGATTGGGGTTTTGCACTGATGCAGCCTTGCAACTGCCTCACAGGTATCACAGAAAATTTGCAGAACTTCTGTTTCAGCAAAACCGGTCTGCAGCCTCTGGTTCATTTTGTTCACCACTTGTCCCGCTGTCAAATAAAAACCATGAAATGGTTTCTGCTTGTGCAAAAACTAGTAGTTTCAATTTCAGAACAGTAGGGCAAAGAATCAAATATGTATACAGGTTTAATATTACAAATGGATATGAAAAGGTCTTTGGATGAACAAAAATTGCTACACAGTAATTGAAATTTTAGTTATTTTAGCACATTATCATGTAAAATCCCTATGCATTAAAGTCATAAGTCTGTAAACTATTTCCCAATTCTGAAATGCTCGATTCTGACACTTGAATGACTTAAACTGGAAAGTACTTAATCTCCAGTACCGGGCACACCTTTAATAAGCATAAGACTGCAATAAAAAGATAGATTTTTTTTGAAGCACTAAGGGCTGAGCTTTGCACAGAAAACATTGTTTCTATCCTACTCTCACTGCCTTTCGTTTTTATAAATTTGAATAAGAAAATCATCATTCCACAGCATTTCCCTTTTTACTTTTTTAATGTCTCTGCCCACAGTTGCCAACAAGAAAAAAGTAATCACTGCACAGGCAGTGCAACCCAGACAATAAGGTGAGTATGGTCATTTGATGGGTGGGGGAGGGGTGGTGGTGGCTGCGTTACGGATGCATCAGATTCAGCTGTTCAAACTTTACACCTGCTCAGAACCAGGATCCTGAGTTTGCTCAGTTCTATAACATGTTGGTCCAAGCCAATTTGGAGGTCTGACAATTTTTCAAGTTTGAACATTCATTGCCAAAAGGAATTTGACATCTGCTGGCATTACTAAAAGTAGTAACAAATTAAACAAATATCTATGAGACTCCTAGGCTAGTGGAGTCTCTCTCTTAGTCCAGTCACTTGGTTTCCCAGAAGATAGTTCAGTTCAAAGGTCACAACTAAGGTAACTGAAAGAAAATATAGTGAAACCCATAATATGTGTGTGCATCATAAAACTATAAAAGACAAAACATTTCATAGGCAGGCAACTTAAAATAACACTCCTACCTCGGCAATATTCCATTAGAATAAGCACTTCCCAAACATTATCACTGATGGATGTAATGGCACAATCCAAGTAACCAACAATATTTTTATGGCCTGAGAGTTCTTTCTAAAAGAAAAGCATAACAGAGCTACTTACAAAAACATATTACATAAAGTGTTCACCCATGTTAAACTCTTATATTTTAGTTGTTAACATTTGCTGCAGTATACAATGGCGAATATAGTGGACTAACATTTATCTCCTCACAACTGACATCATGGCTCAAATCTAGCACAACATAATAAGCTGACATAAAAGCAAAAAACTGCGGATGCTGGAAATCCAAAACAAAAATAAAAATACCTGGAAAAACTCAGCAGGTCTGGCAGTATCTTCTATTGAAGAGCCATACGGACTTGAAACATTAACTGTGTTCCTCTCCGCAGATGCTGCCAGACCTGCTGAGTTTTTCCAGGTATTTTTATAATAAGCTGACATTTCTTTCACTTGCTTTAAAGCTTTTTAATGAAATCAATTTAGGCACACAAAATCCACCCATCAGTGACCACACAGCAATTACAGGCTAGTAATCTCACTTAAAGACAAAAAATAGCGAATGTGGTAAATGGAAAAATTCACAACGGTGTAAGAAGAGATACTGTTTTAAAATTTAAAAATTGAAATAGATAACTGGGTACTTCACTTTACATATGCTCAATGCTAGATTTGATTCAGGTATGTTACATGCTGAAAGAAACCTCAAAGGTATTCTATTCTCGAGCAATGTGACTCTTCAACTTGTAGAGTACTAACTTACACCAAAAAATGAATTTCAAATTTAGTACAGGACTACATTGGCACAGAAATTGCTGACGTGACACAAATTGGATTATTTTTTCTCCACTGCTCAAATATTCCTATTTTTGCGACTTGAATCGCTGGGAATCCAAATTGAAAAGGCATTATCAATGGAATAATTGGAACTTGCTGAATGTCAGGTACAATGGTTTACCTCCTTAGCCAATGAAATCAAAGGATACGGAAAGAAATTGGGTGAATGACAGAGAAGGAAATTAGGGTGTATTTAGCGTCAAACTGCAGGTAGAAACAGAAATAAGAGGAGGGAATAAAGGATTAAGAGAGAAAAAAAATGACCAAAAGGACAAGAAAGTAAATTTTGAAAATGGTGTGAACTTGCCATTATTTTCATAGCAATTTCTGGGCATTGGATTTCTGACATGATTAGAGGCTAATTTCTTTCAAGGAGGATAAATTGGAAGGGGGCTATTCCATGCCTTCCCAGGCAGCCTGGCTAATAGCCCAGAGCAACATTTGATAGATGCTTGAAGCAGGTTGCCAAGCTTCTTAACCATGATTGGTACATGGGATAGAAAGAGATAAGAGCAATTTTTTTTAAAAAAAAATAAATAAAGTATCTTATTTAAAAGCAGAACTGTATTTCCAGACCTCAGTTAGGTCTGTGCTACAAGAAAGGATTGCAATAATCCACAATAGCACCATGGGCGGTACTACGTTTCAGGTGCACATTAATTCATCACTTTCTTTGCATTATCCATGTTGTCTCCCAGTCCTGATGCTACACAATGTCACATATTTACATATTAAACCATTGTTTATGGGCAATAACATAAAAGTAAAATACTCCAGCTGCTAGAAATCCGAAATAAAAACAAGGTACTGGAAAAACACAGGTCTGGCAGCATCTGTGGAGAGAGGAACAGAGTTAACGCTACGAGTCCAATATGACTTTTCTTCAGAACTGAAGAGAGGTAGAAATGTGATGGGTTTTATGCTGTTGAAAAAGAGGGAAGGTGGGTCAGGTGGAACAAAAGGTAAGGTCAGGGAATGCTTAGAGGGCAGGGGAGATTAAATGCCAAAGATGGTCATGGAACAAAGGCAAAGAGAATGGTAATCATAGTAGTAAAGAAGCAAAGCATTGGTCTGGAGTAGGTGTTGAATACAGAATAAAGGTCAGCTCTATCTGAAAGCAAAAACATGAAAACATAATACAAAATGGCACTTGGAGAAGAAAATATTCAAAATGGGAGACAAAGTTCATGGTCTGAAGCTGCTGAACTCATGAGGTAAGGAGACCACTGAAATTGAATCAGGAGAAATTGTTGGGTCAGAATTCAGAAACTACTCTCCTGGATTACATATCAAATTTCAGGGAAAGATTGAACAGAGCATGTGAGTTGGCTAGGGAATATTTAAAGATATCATAACAAGTGATGAAAGTTGTTAAGAAGGCTAAAATTCGCAGTTTTGTTTCTGGAGAGAAAGTGCTAGTTTTGTTACCAGTACTAGGTGATCCATTAAATGCAAGATTTAGTGGGCCTTACAGAATTGAAAAGAAATTGAGTGAAGTAAATTATTTAATAAATACTCCAGATAGAAGAAAGCAACAGAGGGTGTGTCATGTAAATATGCTTAAAAAGTACAGGGAAGAGGCACAAAAAGAGGTGTTAGCGATGGTGGATGATGAGAAAGAGGTAGAAGTGCAGGACTCAGAAATTGCTTTTCCTCTAATCAAATTGGATAATGAGGGGGTGCTTGAAAATTTAAACGTTATATTGAGTTACCTTCCAAGCAAGTGTCAAAGTGATTTGGAAAAGCTATTGCAGTCACACAAACTCATTCGTGGAAATAAGTTGGGAAAGACACATTTAGCTTTGATGTATATATAGAAATATCATCCTCAGTGAGGCAACAACCTTATAGATTAAATCCAGCAAAGTTATCACCAGTACAAAAAGAAATTGATTTCATGCTTCAAAATGATATCATTGAGTCTAGTTGCAGTAACAAGAGTTCGCCTGTTGTACTGGTACCAACGCCAGATGGAACACCGAGGTTGTGTGTGGACTATCGAAAAGTGAATACGGTGACAAAAGCAGATTCATTTCCCATACCACAGCTGGAGGATTGCATTGAGAAAGTGGGACAATCAAAATTTATCACAAAGATTGACTTGCTAAAAGGATATTGGAAAGTACCAGTTGAAAAGAGCAGACGAGATATCAGCTTTCGTAACACCAAGTGGACTATATCAGTTTAAAGTCATGCCATTTGGTATGAAGAATGCACCTGCGACATTTCAAAGACTAATAAAGTAATTGCAGGTCTAAGAAATTGTGTGGTTTATATTGATGATCTGTTTTCAGTCAGATGAGAGAGGAGCATTTACAGCATCTGGAAGAATTATTTACTCGACCACAAGAAGCTAATTTGGTGATGAACTTGGATAAAAGTGAATTTGCAAAAGCTTAAGTTACATATCTGGGCCATACCATTGGACATGGTAAGATGGCTCCGAGAGATGCGAAAGTCAAGGCTATCGTGGATTTCCCATTGCCTACGACAAAACAAAAAGTTTTGAGATTTCTGGGCATGAGTGGGTTTTACTGGAAATTTGTACTAAATTTTAGCCAAATGGTTGCTCCACTGACTGAACTATTAAAAAACAAGCAGTTTCAATGGACACTGCAGTGTCAGAAGTCATTTGATAGTTTGAAAACTGTATTAACTACGACACCAGTGTTGGCAGTACCTAATTATGCCAAGCAATTAAAGTTCGCCACTGACGCAAGCGATATAGGCGTTGGGGCTGTACTGTTACAAGGTGATGACACTAGAATTGAAAAACTGATAGCGTATGTTTCACGGAAGCTGAATGTACAACAGAGAAGATATTCAACGATCGAAAAAGAGACTGAGTTTGGTGTGAAATTTCAAAATGCTGCAATGCCACGTTGTAAGCAATTCATCAGAAACAACCATTTATACAGACCATCATCCTTTGAAGTTTTTGGACAAATTTCAAGACAAAAGTGCAAGACTTTTCTGATGGAGTCTATTATTACAACTATTTAACCTACATATAGATATTGCTGGAAGAGAAAAATCTGTTCGCAGATGCATTATCAAGAATTTGAAGCTTAAAGGAAAATGGGGCATTTAAAACAAAACCTGGACACTGAACTGGAGTGATTTCTGTTGATACCAAGGGCTTGTGTATATATATCGTTATGTTAGTGCATGCATCTGGTAATGTAATAGGGTAATGATTATAGGAGATAGTGTGATATGGAAATTAAAATTAAACCGTCTTTTAGAATTATGATGGTTCATTTTCGGATAGAGGGGGATGTCATGAAGCTATTAACGTATATATTTTGAAAAATATTTTTCTTTTAAAATTAAGTTTTAGTCTGTGGGTGTGTCTTAATTGGGTTAAAGCCAACTAGTCTGGGTACTAGTTTTGATATGCAAGAGAGATAGTGTGCATTTGCATTTTTTGAATAGAGCATTCAAGAAATGGGGTGAAAATTGACGCCTTTCTAGCAGCTACCAAGCAATATGTTTATATTAGTAATAAAGTTGGTATATTGAAAAGGTTTTTATTGTTAGAGAGGTTTAGTTCAGAAGTTGTTAATATAATGAGAATTAACATTCGACTGAGCTGGTAGGTATAACTTCAGTAGTTTTCGGGTGTGCAGAGCAGAGGCAATGTAAGAGCAAAAGGCAGCTGCAAGCCTCCAACTGGCTCTACAGGAACCAAGTGAAAGAACCTCATTTTGAATTCATAAGGTGAAAATGCTTTGCCCGGTGTTTGGTTAAGTCTATGGGTTGCTGTTGCCTTAATGGAGATTAGTTTGGAAATTTGTTAAAAGTTATGATAGTGGTAATTTGTAGCCATGTGCATATCTATTCTAACCTGTGTAAATTAATTAAATGTTTCCTTTAGTTTAATGTAAAACCTCGAGAACTGCGGTATGATGCCTGCATTTAGAGTTGCATCTCAAGCATAACACTTAAAATCATAGGTTATGACAGTTGTTTAAAGTTTCCCCCTGGGATTTTTGAATAAATCTGCTTTACCAGCTGCATCGGTCATAACAGGACATATTGAGAAAGTGGTTAGCAAAGCATATGGAATCTTGGACTAGAGAGATAGAGGTATGAGTATACAAGCAGGGAAGTTATGCCGAACTTAAATAAAGCTCTGGTTTGACCGCACTTAGAGTACTGTGTCCAGTTCGGTGCGGATTTTCAATGGACTTCTGGCTGGAGCACCGCCTCTCCCGCTGTGGGTCCCACCTGCAACGGGGCCAGAAAACCCCTGTCCTGGTCTCGACACTTAAGTGAAGTAGTGTAAGTAATAAGTTTGAAATCCCCGTGGTGCCATTAATTGGGTCAAGGTTAATTGGGTTAGCTGGATCAATGTGCCCAGAGAAACTCTGTCTTAACAACTAAGATATTCAATTAATAATTGGGACAGCTGGAATAACATGTTCATAAATACATGTGAGTATCTAAGAATCTGTACAGAGAACTCAGGATGGGAGGATGGACGCGCGCGTTGGGGTTAGGGCACTTAACGTAACAAATGCAATTGGGTCTGACACACTGGATGGAGAAAAAAAAGTTAATTAAAGCTGCTTGATGTACCAAGCACAGTATAATAGCGCACTTGAGGAACTGAGTGCAGGATACCCAAAAAATTAGGAAGAATTGGACTGGGGCTCAGAGGGGTCCATCACTAAATTTGTTATGGATAAACATAAGAAACAAATTAGGCCCATGCAGAAAGATGGATGGGACCCCGGAAGTCCAGAAGACGTGGTGGAAGGGACAAAGGAAAGATAAAGGGGAAAACAGGACAATAATTACTAAAAGTATTTATCTGAACTTATGTCAGAAACACAAAAACATGCTCAGAATCAAAGGCAGACATCAGCAAATGCAGCAGCCGCACGACCAATGAGTAACCAAGATGACGATAGTGACAGTGACTGAGATGACGAAGACGAAATATATTTGAAAAGAGATGCCGCCGAGTAATGGTGGGGTGGAATAAGGGCTGGAAAAAGCGATCTCCTCTGCCCTACAATGAAGCTAGGGATAATAAGCCATCTGCACCACCAATCGGAATGGTGCCAGTTAACCAACAAGGAAGGAGAATTAAAAGTGGAAATTGTGTATGCATCAGCTGTAGGGATAGTTGTAATTCTTGTGCATGTCTGATTTCCCTGTGTGTTTCTAAGACAGTTTCATATAATTGTCACTGACTTGATTAACTCCTTGTGGTCTGGTTCTGTATGTTGTTTCCAGTTGATTAAGGAGTGAATGCAATTCTTTTTAGAATGGCACTTTGGGGCAGTGTGGCTGTGATTGTAAATTTTGTTGCTTTGATTATTCTGCAAGTCAACTCTTGAAGACTCTCCCTTTGTCTCCCCTATGCTGTGTGAGGCTGATGTAAAAGTTAAAAACAAAAACAGAATTACCTGGAAAAACTCAGCAGGTCTGGCAGCATCGGCGGAGAAGAAAAGAGTTGACGTTTCAAGTCCTCATGACCCTTCAACGATGCTGCCAGACCTGCTGAGTTTTTCCAGGCAATTCTGTTTTTGTTTTGGATTTCCAGCATCCGCAGTTTTTTGTTTTTATCTATGATGTAAAAGTTAGTTTTCTTGAGTTTTTACTTAGTTGTTTCAAAAGGTACCTTGAAGAAAGAACTGGGACCCATGCCTTAAGTTAGCTTTTTGCTTTCTTTTTTAAAAAACACATGCTATTTCTATTATTTTGATTTAGTTTTAAGGTGTTAAAGTGTATGAAAGAACGCCAATACAGTGCGGGAAGCTTCCGGAGAGAATGTATGTGTGTAATAAAGATTTTGTGTGGATGTTGTATGTTTTAAGTTTTTTCCTGAAATTGAGATTCTGCAATACTAAGTTTTAGCACTTTCCAGTTTAAAACAAATTTCACAATGGGAAGTGTTATCTAGGTTAAGGGAGAAGTAATTGAAACAAAGTAAACATTTTAAGTTACAAACTTGACTTGAATTTCAGGTCAACGTTCTAATTAGAATTTTATTTTGCTAAACATGTGGGAATCTTAATCCAGACATAAAACTAATTCACACGTGAGGGCCTAAATTTGGAGGCGGTTAATTGGAATTTACAAAAAACCCAAACTGTTTGTTTCAAGCTCAGACTACCTAAAAAAGAGTTTAATAGTTGGGAAAACAGGGGCAATTTGAAATGGAGTTGAATAGCTCCACCACTTTTGCAGGGATACATGAAATTTTGTTTTTATAAACTGATAATATGTATTTGGACTAAGATGTATTTGGACTAAACTAACTAATTTGGCCTTAAGCCAAATGAATCTTGTATTTGTTTTTTTTTAAACTAGGCCGACTATGCAATTAGCACAGCAAGCAACTGTAACATCTTTAGAAGTCAAGGAACTTTATCACAGTATTGTGATAATTTGAACTGAAGGTTTTGCCTTTTAAAAAAAGTGGCCTTAACACATGTAGGTTTGTTACTATTTATTATGTTTCAACACTTGGTGTTTATAAATTAGTGTAGTTGACTTGATTCCAACAACAGCAGACACTCCTGTCTCTGATAAGTTGATTTTAAAACCACCAAGCCTGGATATAATTTTTGAAATTTAAATTGATAATTTAAGTTGGTATGAGTTGCTGTTCCATGCACTACAAGAGAAAGGGAATTTGTGTTTATAGAGATCAATGGAATTTTTCAAGGAAAAGTTAATAAAAATAGTCCAGGTGGAACAAGGAAGAATCTTTTTATTGTAAGAGAAATGAATTAAACACATTTAGAAAACAATATTATTGTTTGAGTTTTGGACAGGTTGCATGGAAACAATATATCATAATGATTTGGTGGGTTACCTAGTGAAATGTTATCTAAGATAAAGAACAAGCAAACATGTATCATCTGTCCTTTTAATTTTAAGCATTTATATGCTGCTAGTTTGGGAATTAACAGTACTCCTGTAAGTGAATAAGGGATGTTGTTCAATGCGGTGATTTGCATGAATAATAATGGGGTTTTATCATCAGTGGCTATTTGGGTTTACGGAACGGAGACCAAGTTACAAAAAAAAAAGTAAAGTTTGTGCAGATCACACCTCTCAGGAACTAAAGAAAAGAAAGAATTACACTAGTGATGAGATAATGGAGGGGTAATTACGGTCTTGTCCTGCAGGAAACTTGAGGCTCTAAGAATGTTTTTTTTTTGAACGGTTAAAATAATCCTCATGAGAGTTAAACATGCTTGTATGTATGTGCAAAGGTGGAATAAGAGATTTCCTTATAGTTCAACTAACTAATTTCTATTTTGAATTAGTCTGGATCTACACAGCAGGATGAAGACAAAAGCAAGAATTAATATTTAAGGAATTAAATGAATAAATTAATAGGGCATGTTAAGGCCAGAATCGGATGGAGTGTTTGATTTCTGGAAAAAAAAAGAACAAACATTATTGTTGTAGTGGGCAGTAATTGCTTCAATGCTCATGTATAAGGTAAGATAATAGCTAATGGAATGTGTAAATTTTATAAAGAAAAGCACTTGAGGGTAGGAGATAAATTTGAGAAAAAACACATCATAACAAATTGGGATCAAACATTATGGGTACGACCCATGTAAGTGAACGTCAAGAAATATTAGACAAGCAGTTTGGCAAATTTCTCTTGGTAATGTTTGCGTCCTTGTCTGAGCTTTTTTTAAAAAAACAATTGAATGGCAATTGATATACTGACCATCGCTGAAGGTATTGGGACCATGAAGAAGGAGGTCAGCAAAGACTTTGGCCCACACACACATATACATGGCTTGAACTTTCGACAAGATTATGTGAAGTCTAGAAAGAGCAACATGATATTGGGATTCCAATACAATTGTGTAGTTATGGTTAGACATGAGTCTGTCACATAAATATGGAGTGACTAACATGTGAAAGTGCATGGCACTGAAGAAAGGATTCCACACATGTTTAGCTACTGGACTATGGCACGACATGGTTAAGGCAGTCAGAATAATACAAAGGAGTTTTTCGATTATCAAGGCATTGACACATACTTCCTAGAGAAACTGATTTCATAACAATTGGAATAAGATTTAACACGAGAGTAGAGGGCATAGAATAAAGTTAATGGAGTTTGTGTTGGGTAATTAAAGGGTTAGAAAAATAACGAAGGGAAAATAAGGGAATATGTACAAGATGAATACAAGTAAGGGAAGAACCAGTGGATTGGGACTAGAACTAGGAGTTTTAGAACAGGCCAAAGAGGAGTTGTGAACAATTATTGGAAAAAGGTTGCTTATAACCTGAGGAGTATAATCCCAGCATTAAAGGAGAATTGCAGTAACCACCCAACATCGGTCACTTGGGCCAAGCATAAATGCAGCAGCTGATTGATGATTATAAAAATCACATCACTTCTGGGATTGAGAAACCAAAGGGAAGAAGGAAGCATGGTGTTCTTGGGGTATCGGGGGTTTACTTGACAGTGCTAATTCAGCCCTAAACTCTTGTATAAATGACTATTCCTTGTAGGACGCAGGAAATCGCTGGACTTCAGTTTGCAGACCAAAGAGCCAAATATGCTCTTACAATCGTAGATTTACAAGGAATAGGATTACTCAAAGGATTAAGCCTGTTGGGCTGATCTATAATAGGCTCGGCTGGCTCACAATCTAAGGGTCAAGCCTATGCTGTGTTAGCCCGAAATCTTGTTGAAAACAGAATAGCAGACATTGAAGATATCAGATTTTGAACAGTGCCCAGGGTACACTGAAATTGGTAGCTTGAGCCTGATTAACCTGCCATCAGAGTCCAGATAATTATTGTGACAAAGCCAGAAAGTGCAGGGTGGCGAGGTAGGGGGATGCAATGCAAACAAGCAATGCCCTCAAGTTTTTGTTAACTTTATGCTCCCTTTGGGGCATGATTAAGTCCCTAAGAGTGGTAGAGGGCGCGTCGGTATATAAATTGGCTCACATGGATATGTAACAAATGGAACTGATGATATGTTTGGCTCATGACTATGGATGAGTGCTGTGTGGAATCACAACATTATATCATGTGCACCTACATTACTCAAGGCCACTAGGCAACAACTCTACTGTAACAATCTTGGTGGAACCACTGAAGGGGGCCTTTCGAGCAGTCCAGACATCCTCATCTCAGAGGTGCTTCCTAACAGACTAAAAGAACTATCTCTATGGGGGATTGAGTTGCCTGAACAATAACACGTTCTGCCTCCAAGTTTCAGATTCATTCGCCCTGGAAGATTTTCCTCTGGCAGACAGAGCCTTGATGAGAATGATCTTCAACCCTTAGTAAGAATGATAAACTACGCACGGATGACACACCAGAGAAAGCTGCCTATATGGCAGTAAAGAAAGCACATTGATCACCAAGGACTTCCTAACCCGTAGCCAACAAGTAACCACAATAGAAGAATTATGGTGCATCTGACCACCAAAGTGGCTAAAGACCAGAAGACTCAGCCAGTGGCAGCACGAGAACCAACCACTTGTCATATAACTGGTGGGAAGTGGGTCGTATGTCCGCTGGAACTGCCTCTGTATTCATCTTGATCATCAGCATCTACATTTGTTACTATCAAAAGGCAATGATTACGCACATCATGCAAATGGTAACAATGTCAAATAGGGCTTGCCCTGGTCCTGACCACTCTGATACCACTCTCTAGTGTATACAGGGAAATGTAATTATTGAGAAGAGATTAAAAGCCCAGATTCAACCCTATCAATTGGATACAGGAAGGATCATAAGAGGCCAAACTATTTTAGAATGCAAAACTCGTGAGAGTCCAGCAGGATTCCTGAACACCTTCATTAGCATTCTCAGAGTGGCTCCCTGGCCAGTAGTGTAGCCAGGGGCTAAAAGGGGAGACTGAAGTAGTGTAAGTAACAAATTTAGTAGTGTAAGTAATAAGTTTGAAATCCCCGTATGGCCATTAATTGGGTCAAGGTTAGTTGGGTTAGCTGAAACAATACGGCCAGAGAAGTTGTCTTATTGATTGATTGCTGCAATTGTTAATTGGATAAACTGGAATAACATGTTCATGGAAACTTTGTCTTATGATGCATAGCTTCCTCTATGGGGGAAGTCTAAATATGGCTACTGTAACCATTGATTAGAAGAGAAGGACTCTCCTTTGCATGCACGCTTAACAACTCAGTTTAACTCTACTCCCTTTGGATTCCGTGTGGTGACTGAAATATCCCAGAACTGAAAGACGTGATTGTCCTTGAGGGGGTGTGTAGGAGATTTACCAGAATGATTCCAGTGATGAAGGATTTTAGCTACAAGGTTTGGGTTGTTTCCCTTGGAGCAGAGGAGATTAAGGGGAGATTTGATAGAGGTGTACAAGATTATGACAGGTTTAGATTAAGTAGACAAAGAAAGTATGTTTCCATTAGCTGTTGGTACAAGGGCTAGGGGACACAGATTTAAGGTTTTGAACAAGAGATGCAGGGATGATGCTTTTTACCCAGCAAGCGGTAATGACCCGGAATTCACTGCCTACAAGAATGGCAAAAGCAAAGACAATGAATGATTTCAAAATGAAATTGGATGGGTAAATTGAGGGAAATAAACCTGCAGGGCTACAGGTATAGATCAGGGGAATGGAACTGAGTGGATTGCTCTGCAGAGAGCCAGTATGGATTTGATGGGCTGAATGGTCTCTATGTGCCATAATGACTATGACTCCTACAAAGACCTGACTAGTCTCATTTTAGAATTCTGCTCATCAACCTTGATACCAAAACTCTACCTAGAATTATCTCCTAAAAAGACTAAGGGGATTTTAGTACAAATGGATATTTGAAAGTAGTCTTACAGAATTCAGCACAAGTTACATTTTTGATTCACAATTTATGCACCCAGAATCAAAATTTGCTTACCATAATAGTAACTTCCCTTTTGCAGATGTTCAGGTCATCTGCATCATTAACATACATACGTTTCAGGGCACAGCGTACTCCACTGTGAGTTCGAGCTAAGAACACCAAGGAGAATCCACCTATAACATTAAAAAAAAGATTTTAATGCAATTCAAAGCAATTACTTCAGACAAAAGGCACTTTGTGAATTGCACAAATTTAAAAACTCTGACTCCAGCGTTCTACTTTAATAACATTCACATAGGAACATTGGACTTAGGAACAGGAGTAGGCCATTTGGCCCCTCAAGCCTGCTCCACCATTCATTGAGATCCTGGCTGATCTGGTTGTGGTCCCAATTCCACTTTCTATCTGCCCCCTTTAACCCTTGACTCCCTTGTTGATCAAAAATCTGCCTAACTCTTCCTTGAATAAATTCAATGACCCAGCCTCACAGCTCTCTGGGGAAGAGGATTCCACATACTAACGATGCTCAGAAAAAAAATTCTCCTCATCTCAGCCTTAAAAGAGAGACCTCTTATTCGTAAACTGTGCCCCCTTGTTCTAGTCTCCCCCATAAGTGGAAACTTCCTTCTGGTAATCTACCTTATCAAGTCTCGTCAGGATCTTATATGTTTCAATAAGATCACCTCTCATACTTCTAAACTCCAGTGGGTATAAACCCAACATGTTCAGCCTTTCTTCATAGGGTAAGCCCTTCACCCCAGGGATGAGTCACGTGAACATTCCCTTTACTGCTCCTAATGCAATTATATCTTTTTTTCAAATAAGGAGACCAAAATTGTACACAGTACTCCAGATGTTGTGGTCTCACCCAATGCTCTACACAGCTGCAGAATGACTAAAAAAGTGAGAGAAAGTTGAGTTTGAGAGAAAGCTGGCTATTAATTTAAAAACAGATCGTAAAAGTTCCTACAATTATTTAAATGGGAAAAGACTAACGAAAAAGCTAGTTTTGGTCCTTTAGAGAGAGAGTCTGAGAAATTGATAACGGAAAACAAGGAACTGGCAGAGGTTATTTTGTGCTCGTCTTCACTGTGGAAGACTTAGAAAACTTCCCAAAGATACTTGAAATTCAAAAATTGAATGGGAAGAAGAAACTTTAAACAATCAGCATCACTCTGGAAAAGGCACTGGGAAAACTATCAGACCTAAAGGCTGACAAGTCCCTGGAGCAGCTGGCCTGCATCCTAGGGTTTTAAACATCTACATAGGAGGTTCATTGTTTTAATTGCTTTTATTACTTTGCTTTCCATAGAATCGGGAAGATTTAACAATATAATCCACAAGCCTCTTGCCCAGGTTTATAGGAATTAGTAAAACCCTGAAACAGGAGCTCCACAATTTTCCAGTCAACTTTCAACCACAAAATATCTTGTATTTATATAGTACTATTAACATAGAAATATAGAAACATAGGTAAACAGAAGCAGGAGTAGGCCATTGAGCCCTTCGAGCCTGCTCCGCCATTCAATATGATCAAGGCTGATCCTCTATCTCAGCGCCATAATCCCACACTCTCTCCCTATACCCCTTGATGCCTTTAGAGTCTAGAAATCTATTTCCTTCTTAAATATATTCAGTGATTTGGCCTCCACAGCCCTCTGTGCTAGAGAATTCCACAGGTTCACCACCCTCTCAGTGAAGAAGTTTCTCCTCATCCCAGTCCTAAATGGCCTACCCTGTACCCTGAGATTGTGACCCCCTTTTAGACAACCTCCAGCCAGAGGAAACATCATCCCTGCATCCAGTCTGTCCAGCCCTGTCAGAATTTTATACGTTTCAAAGAGATCCCCTCTCATTCTTTTAAACTCCAGTGAATACAGGACTAGTCAGCCCAATCTTTCCTCATACGACAATCCTGCCATCCCAGGAATCAGTCCGGTCAACCTTTGTTGCAGTCTCTCGATGGCAAATATATCATTTCTTAGATAAGGAGACCAAAACTGCACACAATATCCCAGGTGTGATCTCACCAAGACCCTGGATAGCTGCAGTATGGCATCCTTGCTCCTATGCTCAAGTGCTTTTACAATGAAGGCCAGCATACCATTTGCCTTAACTGCTTGCTGCACCTGCATGCTTGCTTTCAGTGACTGTGTTCAAGGACACCCAGTTCCCTTTGTACATCAACATTTCCCAATCTATCACCATTTAAATAATACTCTGCCATTCTGTTTTTCCTACCAAAGTGGAAAACTTCACACTTATCCACATTATACAGCATCTGCCATGTATTTGCCCATTCATTCAATTTGTCTAAGTCATCTTGAAACCTCTTAACATCCTCCTCACCATTCACATTCCCACCTAGTTTTGTGTCATAATAGACATATTAACGTAATAAGACATCCCAAGGCACTTCACAGGAACATTACTGCACAAGATCTGTCACCAAGCCAAATGGAGATGCTCGACAGATAGATTTTCAGGAGTGTCTTAAAAGGAGGAAAGAGAAGTGGAGAGGTTAAAGGAGGAATTCCACGATTTGATAGCTGAAGGCAGGCCACCAATGGTAGACCGATTAAAATTTGGAATGCTCAAGAAGCCAGAATTAGGGAACACTTTTAGAAGATTGCTAGGGATTTTTTTTTCAGGATATACAATAAAAGCAGTCCAGATTTAAGTTTACAGCCGCAACATGGTCCATTACTCACTCCTGTTCTATCGTGGAGGCTCATAAGTTTGAGACAACTGCTCAATGGAGGTCAAATACCAACACGGATTGGCTGGACCAAACAATTTATGAGTTGCAATTTTCATGCAATTCCTATGAAACAGTACTCCTCCATGATGATCATACATTGGAGTGTGCTTGGTGTGAAGCAAGGTGCACACACTTGGGAAGGGAACTTGAATATCAAGACTTGTTCAGTCACGCCTTTACTAATTGAACTAGCCAAGTCTTGAGCGTAGCTGTTCGACACAACCTGTATCAAGTCAATACAAGCAAGTAATCTTCCTGATATCATCCTCACCAATGTACCCATCACAGACACATCCATTCATAAGCATTGGTAGGAGCCACCACCTGAAAGCCTCTTCTCCAGAGTGGACATCCTCCAGCGTGCAGAGTGGCAATGTGCAATCACTGCATAAAGTGAGACAGCTGGAAGAGATAGATGATAAAAGATGGGAAAAGGCTTGAATCAAGCATAACACTGGCATGGACTGCCTGAGTTGAATGGCCTGTTTCTGTACCATTAATCCCAATTAATCATATGTATTCTTCTGTTGTCTGGATGAATGCAGCTCCACCAACCCTGAAGAAGCTCAACACCATCTGAAACAAAGCAGCCCATGTGATCAGCACACCATCCATCACTGCTGCACAGTGTCAGCAATGTGCACCATCTACAAGATACATGGCAGCAATTCAATAAGGCTACTTTGACAGCATTTTCCAAACCCACGACTTCTACCACCTAAAAGGACGAGCATCAGGCATATGAGGTCACCACCAATTTCCTCTCCAAGTCACTCACCATCCTGACTTGAAACGATATCGCCATTCCTTCACTGTTCCTGAGTCAAAATCCTGGAACTCCCTCTCTGACAGCACTGCAAGTGTACCCTACATCACATGGACTGCTGCAGTTCAAGGCAGCAACTCACCACCACCATCACAAGGGCAATTAGGGATGGGAAACAAATGCTGACCTTTCCAGAATGCCCACTTCCCAAGAGCAAATTAAAACTGTTCAATTATGTCCGATCCACACGAAACAAGAATAAATCCTACTTTCCTATATATTAACCCATCAGACTCAGCTCAATCATCAGTCAGGTGATAGAAGGTGTCAAAGCCAACATTAAGTGCCACCTACTCACCAATAACTTGTTTCCCACTCCTCACTTCGGGTTCCACCAGTATTACTGGGCTCCAAGCCTCAGCACAGTTTTGATCCAAGCATGAACGTACCTTAAAGTACAGCACTCTCTCATGTACTGCACAGGATGGTCAGCCGAGATTTTGTGTTCGTCTCCCAAGTGGAATTTTACCCCACTGACTTTGATGTTGGGCTCAATTTCCTCTATGATTAAAAAGATGCTATGACCTCAAGTTTGTATTAACAAAAAGAATAAGAAATAGAAGCAGCAGGAGGCTGGACAGCCCCTTGAGCCTGCTTTGCCATTCAATAAGATTGTGGCTGATTGATCTATGATCTCAATTTCACTTAGCCACCCACCGTCCTCGATTCCTCGAGAGTCCAAAAAGCTATCTCAATCTTGAATTTACTCACTGATGGAGCATGCAAAGCCCTATGGTGTAGGGAATTCCAAAGATTCAAGCTCTCCGAGAAGAAACATTTTTCAACTCAACCTTAAATTATCCTGTAATCTAAGACTATGTCCTCAGTTCTAGGCTTTCTAACCTGGGGAAATTATCTCTCAGCACCTATGCTATTAAGTCCCCTCAGAAACTCATACCATTCAAGGTGATCAGCTCTCATTTTTCTGAACTAAAGGTATAAGCTTAATCCGCTCAGCCTCTCATCATAGAATATCCCTCTCATCCCAGGAATAAATCTAGTAACCCTCGTTGCATCACCTCCGAGACAGGTTTGTCTTTCCTTATATGAGGGGACCACAACCCTACTCAATGCTCCACATGTTATCTCACCAAAGCCCTGTAGGAAGACTTCCTTACTATTTTACTTCAACCCCCTTACAATAAAGGCCAAAATGGCATTTGCCTTCCTAATTGATTGCTGTACCTGCATGCAAACTTGGGTGTTTCTTGGATGACACCCAAATCCTCACCCAATATTTAAAAGTTTCTCACCATTTAAAACATTCTGCTTTTCTATTCTTCCTGCATCTATACTGCATCTCATATGTTATGGCCCACTCATTTAACTTGTCCGTATACACTTGCAGCCACTGTGTCTTCCTCACAGATTACTGTCCCACCTAGTTTTGTATTATGAGCAAACTTGGGCATGTTACTTGTTGTATCTTCATCTAAATCATTAATATAGATTGCAAATAGCTGAGGTCCCCCACAATGATGCTAACAGCACTCCATGGCTTCCCAAATTGAAAACATCCCATTTATCCTACTCTGCTTTCTGTTCATTAATTAAGCTTCTACCCATGTTAATATACTACCCCAAAACACATTAGCCCTTATGTTGTGTACTAACCTGCTTTGGCACCTTGTCCAATACCTTTTGGAAATCCAAATATACTGCATCCACTGGTTCCCCTTTAACTGTCAGTCACATCCTCAAATGCTCCAACAGACTTGTCAGACACTATTTCTCTTTCATGATGCCACGCTGGCTCTGCTTCATCAGATTCTGGTTTTCTAAGTGCCTTATTACCTCCTTAATAGATCCCAGTATTTTCCCAACGACTGGCCTATAGTTCCTGGTTTTCTTTCTCCCTCCAATCAATACGTTTACTACTTCCAAACTACTGGGGCTATTCCTGAGTCCAGAAAATTATGGAGGATCATCACAGTGCATTTGCCATCTCTGCAGCTACCTTATTTAGAACCTGGAACGTACACCGTGAGGTCCAGGGGATTTGTCGGCTTTTAATCTCATTAGTTTCACTAATAGTTTTTCCATATTGATAGCTACTTTAAGTTCCTTACTTACATTAGCCTCTTGATTCCCCACTATATGTGGTATGCTTTCTGTGTCTGCAACTGTGAAGACATACTAAATATTGTTTAACGTTTTACTATTTTCCTATTCCCTATTACAATTAAACATAAGGACCAACATGTAATTTTTGCTACTCTCTATTCACATACTTGCAGAATTTTTTACAATTTGTTTTTAAATTTAAGAACATAAGAAATAGGAAGAGTGTACCATACAGCCATTCCAGGCTGCTTCACCAGTTAATACTATCATAGCCGATCTTCAGCTTTTCCACCCACTTCCTATATTCCTTGATTTACTGAGACACCAAAAATATCAGCTTTAAACATATTCAATAATAGAGCATCCATAACCCTCTGGGGTAGTGAATTCCAAAGATTCACAACCTTTGAGCAAAGAAATTTCTTATCTGAGTCCTAAATGATCTGCCCCTTATCCTAAGGCTGTGCCTCTGTGTTCTAGATTGACCAGCCTGGGAAAACAACTTCATAGTGTCTACCCTGTTAAGCCTCATCAGATCTCATTTCTTTCAATGAGATCACCTCTCATTCTTCTAAACATCAGAGAATATAGACACAATTTACTCAACCTATCATCATAGGACAACCATCTCATACCAGGGACCAATCTAGTGAACCTGCACTGTAATGCCTCCAAAGCAACCAAATCCTTCCTTAACTATGGGGACTAAAACTGTGCACAGTATTCCAGGTGTGGTCTCACATATAGTTCAACACAATTGTATCAAGACCTCCTTATTCTTGCACTCCAATATCCTTACAATACAGGACAACATGCCACTTGCCTTCCTGATTGCTTGCTGTACCTGCATGCTAATTAATGTTCCATGCACCTTGTATGATGAGAACACTCAAGTCCCTCTAAATATCAACATTTACAAGCTTCACACCTTTTTAAAAAAAATTCTGCTTTTCAATTCTTACTACCCAAGTGAATAACCTCACACTTCCCCAGATTATACTCCATCTGCCACTTTGTTGTCCACTCACTTAACCTGTCTCTCTTTGCAGCCTGTGTCCTCCTCAGTTTGCATTCCCATCTTACTTTGTATTGTCAGCAAACTTAGATACTTCACTCTCCATCCAAGTCAATAATATGGATTGTTAATAGCTGAAGCCCCAGCACTGATCCTTGTGGCATTCCACTAGTTACAGCTTATTAACTTGAAAATGCCCCATTAATCCTCACTCTTCGCTTCCTGTCCATTAACCAAGCCTTTACCCATGCTAATATATTACGCTCAACTCCATGAGCTCTTTTCTTGTGCATTCACTTCTGTGTGCCACCTTATGGAATGTCTTTTGCAAATAAAAGTATATGGCTCCCCTTTATTTACCCTACTAGTTACATCCTCAAAAATTCTCAAACTTGTCAAACACAACAACCCTTTTGTAAAACCATGTTGATTCTGAATTGATTTTGCTATGATTTTTGAAGTGCACTATTAAGACTTGCTTAATAATAGATTCCAGCAGGTTCCCAGTGACTGATGTCAGGCTAACTGGCCATATTTCCCTGTTTTATCTCTCCCTCCTTTCTTGAAAAAGTTTTCCACTTGCTAACTTCCAATTCACTGGGACCTTCCAGAATCTAAGGAATTTTGGAAGATCATAACCAATGCATCTGCTATATTTGCAGTTATCTCTTTCAAAACTCTAGGTTGTGGATCATCTGGTCCTGGAGATTTGTCGGGCTTCAGTCCTTAAGTATCTTCAATACTTTTTCTCTGCTGAAATTGGTTACGTTCGGTTCCTCACTCTTATTAGCTTCTAGGTTACCCTCTATTTCTGGTATGTAACTCTGTCTGCTACTGTGAAAACAGACAAAGATTTGTTGAAAGTCCCTGTCATTTCCTCATTAAAACGTCTCCTTCTATCTGCCTCTAAGGGACCAAACGCTTATTTTAGCGACTCTCTTCCTTTTTATATACTTGTAAAAGCTCTTACAATCTATTTTCATTTTCCTGGCTCGTTTACTCATATTCTATTCTTACCCTTAACTTTTTGGTGGCCCTTTACTAGCTTCTAAAGCACTCCCAATCCCAAGATTTATTACAATTCTTTGCAAAATTATAAACAGCTTCTGTTATTCTAATAATACTCTTAAGCTCCTTAGCAAGCCACGGACAGATCTTGCTGAGCTTTTGTTTTTCAATGAAATGTAATTTTGAATCATTTCTTTAAATGTTTCCGACTGTTTATTTACTGTCATACCATTTAGTCTATTTTAACTAAACAACCTTAACCATCTCTTGCCTCATTCCGATGTATTTAGCTTAAGTTTAAGACCTGGTTTGTGATTTGAGTATGTTGCTTTCAAACTTAACATGGGATTCAGTTTATTATGATCACTAGTTCCCAGGAGATCTTTTACAATGAGATTACTAATTAATCCTGCCTCATTATACAATAGGTCTAAAATAGCTTTATTTCTACTTGGTTCCAGTATTGCACCAGAAAACTGTCAGGGAAAATAATTCTACAAACTCTCTTCTAGATCACACTTGCCAATTTGATTGATCCAGTCAATATGAAGATTAAAATGCCCACAATTATTGCATTGCTTTTGCTACACACTCCAATAATTTCTTGTTTAATGCTCTGTCTAACTGTATAACTACTGTTACAGCATCTATAAAATGACTCCCACTAGTGTTTTCTGACTCCTGCTATTCCTAATCTCCACCCATACTGAATCTACTTCATCATCCTTCCTTACTAAGGTCCTTATGTCATCCTTTATTATCGGGGCTACCCCATCTCCTTTGCCATGCTGCCTGTCTTTTCAAAATTGTGCGCGCCCTGGAGTATTTATTTCTCAATCTTGATCACCATGTAAAAATGTCTCTGTAATGGCAATGAGATCTAAACCGCTTATCTCTATTTGTGCCACTAGTTTATCTATCTTATTGCAGAAGCTTTGCGCATTCAGATAAAGAGCCTTTAGTTTCATTTTTTTTTACTACTATTCCCTGCAATTACATTACTCACTGATGCACAATTACTTTTAAACTCACTGCCCCTTTCTGCTCACCTTTACCTGCATCGCTACACTGTTCTGTTGCCTCGGCTTTTTTCTGTGAATTTCTAAATTTCTCTTCACCTGAACACTCACCCTCCCCACCCGCAAGTTTAAAGCCCTATCCATAGCCCTAATTATATGATTCATTACAACACTGGTCCCAGGCCAGTTTAAGTGGAATCCATCCCAGCAGAACAGCTCTTTTTCCTGAGTATTGGTGCCAGTGCCCCATGAATACAAACTTTTCCTTCCAACACCATCTTTTGAGCCACATGTTTAATTCTCTAATCTGCTTGGCCTTTTGCCATTTGGCATGTAGCTCAGTAACAAAGATAATTAGCTTTGATGTTTGGTGTTTTAATTTAAATCCCCACTCCTCAAACTCCCGACAAAACATCATTCCTATATCTACCTATGTCATTGGCTTGTTTGTGGACCTTGACAACTGGATGCTCCTGTTCCAGATTCTTCTCCAGCCACAAGGAGATGTCCTTAACCCTTGTACAGAGCAGTTAACAGAACCTGCAGCACTCCCAATCAAGGCTGCAGAGAACAGTATCTACCACCGCCACCCTGCCCCCCCACCCCATAATGTTGTCCCCTAACACCAACAAGTTCCATTTAGCTTCCCCCGCTTGAATGCTTGAATGGCATCTTGCACCATGATGCTCATCCATCCTGCAGTCTTTCTCCTCATCCACACAGGTAGCAAGCATAACATTCATATCTGTTGGTCAAAATCAAAGGCTGAGGCTGATCCATCTCTATCTGCTGGATCCCAAAGCTACCTGACTCTCAGTCACAACCTCCTCCTGACCACTGACCAACTCTAAAGTTCTACCTAGACTAAAGAGTATGACTGCCTCCTGAAAAAAGTGTCCAGATAACTCTCCTGCTCTTTGATGCTCCCCAATATCAGCAGCTCAGACTCCAGCCAGTAACTCTGAGCCCAAGTTGCTCAAACCACAGATATTTATGCACATGTGGAATGCTTTGTAGTCCTGGACAACCAGATGTTGCAGTCACTGCTACTGCCAGGCAATTTCTACTAAACGAGATTTCTTAACATGCTTGCAGTTTTGAAGTTTTAAGCTAGAGATTATTGTTGATCTAAATTTTAGTTCAAGAAAAGCTTAACAGAGATATCCCACCTATGCTAAATTCCCATCTTAGTACTCATTCCTGGTCACGCTCAGGCCTCATCTTATTTTGTGCTTCCCTTGAAGATTAATGTCCCCACGATTATTACACTGACTTTGTTACAGGCTCCAATAATTTCTCGTTCAATACTCTGTCCAGCAATAACTACTGTAAAGGGGCCTATAAACTATTCCCCTCAACATTTTCTGACCTTTGCTACTTCTAATCCGATCTCCCCTCTAGCGATTCTAATTCACGATCTTCTGAGCCAAGATCTTTTCTCACTTCTTCCCATTATTTCATTCTTTACTGCCAAGGGTATCCCCCTACCTTTTCTATTCAGTCTTTCTTTTTAAAATGTCGTGTACCCTGGAATATTTTTTTCCCAATCTTAGTAACCTTGTAACCATAGGTAGGATTTTGCCCTTGGCAGGGGTGCTCGGCTGGGATGGACGGGAAGCCGCCGTCCGCCCACAATCGGCTCCGCACTGCGATTTCATGCGGGCGGGCTAATTAAGACCCACACTACGTGAATCATGAGCAGCAGCACTAAATGCTGACTGAGCAGGTGGGCAGGCGTGGGGAGAGAAAGAGGGAGAGCCAGGCCTGGCGCATAGTTCACTCATGTGCGAGAAAGGGCACTTCAATCTCCGAAGCACGGAGCTGCCTCAGGGAGACTGAAGCACTTTGCAAAAAAGAGAATAAAAATTTAATAAAACATGCCCCCTCATGTGACCCTGTCACATGAGCTGGGACATTTTTTAATTCAAAAATAAAGTTTTTAGTTAACGTTTATTTGCTTTAGGGAACCTCATCCTGCTCTTGGATGAGGTTTCCTAAAAAATGTAAAGGCTGCTTGGCCTTTTCACCTACCCGCCAACTGTTTGGTCGGACGGGCAGTGTAAATTTAATTAGATTGTTAATGGCCTTCATAGGCCTTTTAATTATCAGCGGGCACACAGTCGACTCCGGCATCCACCGAACGAAATATCGCGCATCATTTTACACTTGGGCATGTTGGATATGCACCCGCATGCCGATTGTAATGCTCCGCCCCATGTCTCTGTAATGGCAATTTTAGTTGATCTATCTTATTGCGGATGTTTTACACATTCAGATGAAAGAAAACTTTAATATTGTTTTACTACTATTATCCGCGTGGATCTTACTCGCTGATGGCATTAAACTGTCTGATCCTTCTTGCTTGTCCCATTCTGCTTGTCTTTACCCGCGTGTTATATTTTTCTATTGTCTCAACATTTCACTTTGGATTTCTAATTCTCCCTACAACCAAACCCTCTGCCCCCCCATCTCCCCCAGTTTAAAGCCCTATCCTCAGTGCTGGCTATATGATTCCAGAACACTGGTCCCAGTGTCCCATTTGTTGCCAGTTTACTCTATTTTTTTTATCATTTTTGTGTCAATTTTTTGGTATTCTTTGCTAGTTTCTATTCAAATAAAAAGAGTCTTAAATTTTAATTATGTTTATCATTATTCTCTGCTTGGACCTTATTCACTGATGCACCGTTACGATTTAACACTGAGATAAAAACAAAAAACTGCGGATGCTGGAAATCCAAAACAAAAAAAGAAGCAGAAATACCTGGAAAAACTCAGCAAGTCTGGCAGCATTGGCTGAGAAGAGCACAGTTGACGTTTCGAGTCCTCATGTTTCGAGTCAACAGAACTAAGTAAACATAGGAAAGGGGTGAAATATCAGCTGATTGAGGGTGGGTGGGGGGGGGTTGTTGTAATAGGAGGAGATAACCAAAAGAGGTCACAGACAAAAGAACAAAGGAGGTGTTGAAGGTGGTGATATTATCTAAAAGAATGCACTAATTAAGAGTGGAGACAGGACAAGCAAGGTACAGATACCTCTAGTGGGAGTGGGGTGAAATAAGACTAAAGGGGCATAAAAGCTATAGATAAACGATGGGTGGAAATACATTTAAAAATAATGGAAATAGGTGGGAAAAGAAAAATCTATATAAATTATTGGAAAAACAAAAAGATGGGGGAAGAAACGGAAAGGGGGTGGGGTTGGAGGAGGGAGTTCAAGATCTAAAATTGCTGAAGTCAATATTCAGTCCGGAAGGCTGTAAAGTGCCTAGTCGGAAGATGAGGTGCTGTTCCTCCAGTTTGCGTTGAGCTTCACTGGAACAATGCAGCAAGCCAAGGACAGACCTGTGGGCAAGAGAGCAGGGTAGAATGTTAAAATGGCAAGCAACAGGGTGGTCTGGGTAATGCTTGTGGACAGACAGAAGGTGTTCTGCAAAGCGGTCACGCAGTTTGCGTTTGGTCTCTCCAATGTAGAGGAAACCGCATTGGGAGCAACGAATACAGTAGACTAAGTTGAGGGAAGTGCAAGTGACATGTTGCTTCACTTGAAAGGAGTGTTTGGGCCCTTGAACGGTGAGGAGAGAGGAAGTGAAGGGGCAGGTGTTGCATATTCTGCGTTTGCATGGGGAGGTGGCGTAGGAGGGGGTTGAGGAGTAGGGGGTGATGGAGGAGTGGACCAGGGTGTCACGGAGAGAACAGTCCCTGCGAAATGCCGCGGGGGGAATTATGTGTTTGATGGTGGCATCATGCTGGAGTTGGCGGAAATGGCGGAGGATGATCCTTTGAATACGGAGGTTGGTGGGGTGATAAGTGAGGACAAGGGGGACCCTATCATGTTTCTGGGAGTGAGGAGAAGGCGAGAGGGCGGATGCACGGGAGATGGGCCGGACAAGGTTGAGGGCCCTGTCAACTACCGTGGGTGGATAACCTCGGTTAAGGAAGAAGGAGGACATGTCGGAGGAACTGTTTTTGAAGGTAGCATCATCAGAACAGATGCGATGGAGGCGAAGGAACTGAGAGAATGGGATGGAGACCTTACAGGAAGCGGGGTATGAAGAGCTGTAGTCGAGGTAGCTGTGGGAGTTGGTAGGATTGTAATGGATATTGGTGGATATCACCAGAAATTGAGACAGAGACGTCAAGGAAGGGAAGGGAAGTGTCAGAGATGGACCATGTGAAAATGATGGAGGGGTGGAGATTGGAAGCAAAATTAATACATTTTTCCATGCCCCAAAGAGAGCATGAAGCTGCACCGAAGTAATCATCGATATACCGGAGAAAGACTTATAGGAGGGGACCGGAGTAGGACTGGAACAAGAAATGTTCCACATACCCCATAAACAGACAGGCGTAGCTGGGGCCCATGTGGGTACCCATAGCCACACCTTTTATTTGGTGGAAGTGAGAGGAGTTAAAGGAGAAATTGTTCAGTGTGAGAACAAGTTCAGCCAGACAGAGGAGAGTAGCGGTGGATGAGGATTGTTCGGGCCTCTGTTCAAGGAAGAAGCAGAGAGCCCTCAGACCATCCCGGTGGGGGATGGAGGTGTAGAGGGATTGGACGTCCACGATGAAGAGGAAGCGGTTGGGGCCAGGGAACTGGAAATTGTTGATGTGACGTAAGATGTCAGAGGAATCACGGATGTAGGTGGGAAGGGACTGGACAAGGGGAGAGAGAAGGGAGTCAAGAAAGCGAGAAATGAGTTCTGTGGGGCAGGAACAAGGTAATACAATTGGTCTGCTGGGACAGTCCTGTTTGTGGATTTTGGGTAGGAGGTAGAAGCGGGCCGCCCAAGGTTGGGCGACTATCAGGTTGGAAGCTGTGGAAAGATCTCCAGAGGAGATGAGGTCAGTGACAGTCCTGGAAACAACTCCCAGACACTTCCTCCTACCTCTCCCTGGACCATGACCCCACCACTGAACATCAAGCCATTGTTTCCAGGCTTCTACCTCGTACCCAAAATCCACAAACAGGACTGTCCCGGCAGACCGATCGTATCAGCCTGTTCCTGCCCCACGGAACTCATTTCTCGCTTTCTTGACTCCCTTCTCTCTCGCCTTGTCCAGTCCCTTCCCACCTATATCCGCGATTCCTCTGATACCTTACGTCACATCAATAATTTCCAGTTCCCTGGCCCCAACCGCTTCCTCTTCATCATGGACGTCCAATCCCTCTACACCTCCATCCCCCACCGGGATGGTCTGAGGGCTCTCTGCTTCTTCCTTGAACAGAGGCCTGAACAATCCCCATCCACCACTACTCTCCTCTGTCTGGCTGAACTTGTTCTCACACTGAACAATTTCTCCTTCAACTCCTCTCACTTCCTCCAAATAAAAGGTGTGGCTATGGGTACCCGCACGGGCCCCAGCTATGCCTGTCTCTTTATGAGGTATGTGGACCATTCCTTGTTCCAGTCCTACTCCGGCCCCCTCCTACAAATCAAGAATGCGAGAAATGAGTTCCGTGGGGCAGGAACAGGCTGATATGATCGGTCTGCCGGGACAGTCCTGTTTATGGATTTTGGGTACAAGGTAGAAGCCTGGAAACAATGGCTTGACGTTCAGTGGTGGGGTCATGGTCCAGGGAGAGGTGGGAGGAAGTGTCTGTGAGCTGTTTCCAGGACTGTCACTGACCTCATCTCCTCTGGAGATCTTTCCACAGCTTCCAACCTGATAGTCGCCCAACCTCGGGCGGCCCGCTTCTACCTCCTACCCAAAATCCACAAACAGGACTGTCCCAGCAGACCAATTGTATTACCTTGTTCCTGCCCCACGGAACTCATTTCTCGCTTTCTTGACTCCCTTCTCTCTCCCCTTGTCCAGTCCCTTCCCACCTACATCCGTGATTCCTCTGACATCTTACGTCACATCAACAATTTCCAGTTCCCTGGCCCCAACCACCTCCTCTTCACCATGGACGTCCAATCCCTCTACACCTCCATCCCCCACCAGGATGGTCTGAGGGCTCTCTGCTTCTTCCTGGAACAGAGGCCCGAACAATCCCCATCCACCACTACTCTCCTCTGTCTGGCTGAACTTGTTCTCACACTGAACAATTTCTCCTTTAACTCCTCTCACTTCCTCCAAATAAAAGGTGAGGCTATGGGTACCCACATGGGCCCCAGTTATGCCTGTCTGTTTATGGGGTATGTGGAACATTCCTTGTTCCAGTTCTACTCCGGCCCCCTCCCACAACTCTTTCTCCAGTACATCAATGATTACTTTGGCGCAGCTTCATGCTCTCATTGGGACCTGAAAAAATTTATTAATTTTACTTCCAATCTCCACCCCTCCATCATTTTCACATGGTCCATCTCTGACACTTCCCTTCCCTTCCTTGACCTTTCTGTCTCAATTTCTGGTGACAAGACTGTCCACCAATATCCATTACGAGCCAACCAACCCCCAAAGCTACCTTGACTACAGCTCCTCACACCCCGCTTCCTGTAAGGACTCCATCCCATTCTCTCAGTTCGTTCGCCTCCGTCGCATCTGTTCTGATGATGCTACCTTCAAAAACAGTTCCTCTGACATGTCCTCCTTCTTCCTTAACGGAGGTTTTCCATCCACGGTAGTTGACAAGGCCCTCAACCTTGTCCGGTCCATCTCCCGCGCATCCGCCCTCACGCCTTCTCCTCGCTCCCAGAAACATGACAGGGTCCCCCTTGTCCTCACTTATCACCCCACCAACCTCCGTATTCAAAGGATCATCCTCCGCCATTTCCGCCAACTCCGTGACACCCTGGTCCACTCCTCCATCACCCCCTACTCCTCAACCTCCTCCTACACCACCTCCCCATGCAATGGCAGAATATACAACACCTGCCCCTTCACTTCCTCTCTCCTCACCGTCCAAGGGCCCAAACACTCCTTTCAAGTGAAGCAGCATTTCACTTGCACTTCCCCCAACTTAGTCTACTGTACTCGTTGCTCCCAATGCGGTTTCCTCTACATTGGAGAGACCAAACGCAGACTGGGTGACCGCTTTGCAGAACACCTTCTGTCTGTCCACAAGCATTACCTAGACTACCCTGTCGCTTGCCATTTTAACATTCTACCCTGCTCTCTTGCCCACAGGTCTGTCCTTGGCTTGCTGCATTGTTCCAGTGAAGCTCAACGCAAACTGGAGGAACAGCACCTCATCTTCCGACTAGGCACTTTACAGCTTTCCGGACTGAATATTGACTTCAACAATTTTAGATCTTGAACTCCCTCCTCCATCCCCACCCCCTTTCCGTTTCTTCCCCCATCTTTTTGTGTTCTCCAATAATTTATATAGATTTTTCTTTTCCCATCTATTTCCATTATTTTTAAATGTATTTCCACCCATCGTTTATCTATAGCTTTTATGCCCCTTTAGTCTTATTTCACCCCACCCTCACTACAGCCATCTGTACCTTGCTTGTCCTGCTGTCTACTCTTAATTAGTGCATTCTTTTAGATAATAGCACCACCTTCAACACCTCTTTGTGCTTTTGTCTGTGACATCTTTTGGTTATCTCCTCCTATCACTGCTTGATTGTCCCAACAAACCACCCCCCCCCCCCGCCCCTCGTCTAACCAGCTTATATTTCACCCCTTTCCAATTTTTACTTAATTCTGTTGAAGGGCCATGAGGATTCGAAACTTCAACTGTGCTCTTCTCCGCCGATGCTACCGGACCTGCTGAGTTTTTCCAGATATTTGTTTCTGTTTTTGTTTTGTGACTATTAAACACTGTCCCTTTTACTCTTTACCCAATCACACATTACTTTTCTCTTTGGATATCTAAATTTCCACTCACTTGACCCTCGCATAATTTTACTTTAAAATGCCTCGTGTTCAATTCACCAGGACACTGATCCCAGCCTGGTTTAAATGGAGCCCATCTTAATGGAACAGTTTCCCTCTATGTTTGATTCTATGCTAATTTACATGTGGCTCAGGTAGTAATTCAGGAGATAACCACCCTTGAAGCTCTGTTTATTAATTTAGAACCAGATTGATTAGCAAGTTATATTAAAAAGAACTCTGGTACCAGGAACGATCCTACTGGCAAAAATTTACCAAACAAATTAACCTAATCTAGGATCCTTCGAAGTGACCATGCACACAGCACCTGAAACATGCAAATTCCTGGATTTCCTCCAAACCAGAGCACATTTGGACATTCCACTGAGAGGCATAAGAGGACACCGACATTAAGGTCAACATCAACTGAAACGTTACAAACAACCAAATCAGAGAAAATAATTTCCTTGCTCAGAATATGCCAGGTTGACACAGCCAACATTCCCTGCATCGTTATGTACACTAAGGATCTGCAACACATACTCGAGAAGCTAGGATTGTAGGGGGGATTTAATTGAAGCATTCAAATCTATGAGGGATTTTGATAACGGTAAGTAAAGAGAAACCATCTCCACTAGTACGAGATGCAGTTTAAAAAATATTTGGTAAAAAAATGAGGGGAGATGAGGAAAATTTCTTTATATAGAATGAGTTGCTGCGATCTGGAATGCATTGCTTGAAAGCTTCTCTCACTCTCTTCAGGTACCATGCCCTATCAGGGAACTCCATGTTAATCTTGTGTAGATCATCTACCTAATGGAAGCCAAACCTACAGTAACCTTCAAAAGGGAACTGATTGTACTAGCATATAACTACAAAACAATTAGTGAAAATTAGCATCTTTAATGTAACAATATGTTTTATATCCCCAACCAGGCTATTCCATCCTTCCATAACCATCTCAATTTTTTGTCCCTTTCACATCATCCTCATCCCATCTGTCCCTCCTCTGTTATCCCCATCTCATACCTCCCATGCTCTCCCCTACCCCTTCTTATGCTTTTTCCCCTCCACCCCCTCCAATGCCTTTCCCCTTCTTCTGTCCCTCCAACCTGGGTAACTTTGTTGTCCATTGTTTATTTCCTTCACCAACACCCCTCACCCTGACCCTGCCATCGCCACCAACTGGCCTGCCCCATGCCACTCCCCAAACTCAGGCAGGGGAACTTTTTGGGCTCCCCTTACCTTTGCTGTTTTTTTCCCCTCCACAAATCTTTTGTCTAACCTGACAGCGCTACCATCCCACCAAAACACCCCAGCCAGGGTAATTGTTATTGGCTCCCCTTACCAACGACTGTTTTCTTCCCCCTCTTCCTTCATCAGCAGTCCCCCACACCCCGCAGCCACCAGCAACTACTGGTAGGCCCATATGCCTCACACACTCCAGCTGACATCATATCAGAGGACTTACAAATCAAAGTAGCAACCAATGACTAAAGATCGCAGAAAAGTAGGCCTTTTTTTCTGAGGGGATGTCAATGCGCACATGAACAGGCACAGCTTCAACCACTGCTCCTCAGACTTCCTGATCTCTCAGCCTACCTTGATCGGAAGAAGTTGAAATGTCACCCATCTGCGAAGTGGAGGAAGGAAAGGGGACAGGAACAGGGGAAAACCAGAAGAGAGAATCATGTCAGGTGGGCTCTTGCCTTTCCCGGCTACAGAGTATTCAGCAGTGGCTAGGGAGCCAAGTTTGAGTTCTGCCCAGCCTGTCAGCTACAGTGTTCAGCCAATCAGAAAGAGAGACAACAAAGTGACTAAAAAAAATAACATTAGGGCTGTTTCACGATGTCTGAACTTAGCTACTTTGTGACCTCAGATCAATGTGCCTCACATGCTTCAGTTCTTCAAATCAACCCACCAAGCAATCAGAAAAATATGGACAGACAAAAACTATTACTATTACGTAACAGAAAAATGTACAAAGCTATAAGGAAACAGTTATAACAGTTAGAGCAATTGAATGGATGTGTACAGTGATAGTAATATTGACAATAGCAGTTTCCGTTATTGACAATGTGTCATCACTGCCAGTTTCTGCTGTTGACATGGCATTTCAGTCGTGATTTCTCACCTTAATGCTAACCCCTATTGCCATCCCCAAAACCCAAGCCCAAACCTCCCATCGTCAACAACACAATGCAGGCTGCTGGTAGTGTTAATAACCACCGTGGTGTCACTGCTGATACAGTTGTCAAAAGGCAAAAACAAAACGGACCTGGTTCAGACTTGCTTCCTGAACTATTTAATTCTATTCTGTAAAGTATCTACTTGCAACCTTTTGTTGGATATGCACTGTTTTTTCATTCCGATTTTCTCCCCTCTCCTCCCTCCAGTGCCTTATCAAAGACCCTATTCTTCACTTGCAAGTTTGGTCAGTACGTGCTTACAGGAGATACAACAGGGAAGCTCAGTTCTGTCCTCACTAAGTACCCACATGTAAACACACCCTCCAATAGGGGTCAGTGGATAATGACCAGCAACAGAAGATCTGGGTGACATTTTCAAACCCCAACCCTAGCCCAATTAACTGCCTCAACTAACATTACTGTCTTGTGTTATATACACACCCGTCTCATTTGTTTTCAGAAAGGTTGTCACAGGGACAACATTAGCAAGGCTATTCTTTGAATGACCCTGCCAGTAAGTGAGTTGATTGTTACTGTAGTAAAACTTGTAAACTACTTGATCAGGCAGTCACAGGGTTTACATGTCTTGAGCTCAAATACATCAATTTTATATTACTTGAACAAAAGCAAATTCTCAAATAACAAAAACACAAAAAATGTGCATGCACAAAAAGAAAAATTACAAGGCATCAGGCAGAATAAAGATTATGATTAATATGGATTCTGAAGACATATCCTGCTCACTCCTCTGGATTATAAGAACACAAGAAATAAGAGGAATAGGCCCTTAAGCCTGCTTTGCCATTCAATAAGGTTATGGCTGATCTTCCATCTCAGCAACATCATGCACTATCCCCTTACAGTCCAAAAATCTACTCAGCCTTGAATTTACTCAACAACCAAGTATCCAAGATCACCAAGGTCCTATGTAATGTAGCAAGACTTCTTTACTCTTGTATTGCAATGCATTTGTAGCATGGGATTCAAAATAACCTATGTAATTGAGTACATTTTATAACCAACTTCTGAAACAATGTGACTATCCCAACATCACTATATATCCTTTATATAGAAAACCTTTTTTTGCTTTATTTTGTACAGTCAGTTCAGTACAGAGGAAGTCCTCCACTGCAGCGATGCAGACTTTTGAAGAAGACATTAAAATGAGGCCTTGGCTACCCTCTCAGTTAGACATACGTTAGGAACAATGTATAGCTCTGAGTTTAATTTATATTTGGGTGTTAAGAAAGGCGAAACCTTTTTTCTGCTTCATTGAGATTTTTGAGAGCTGGGTGCCGGTAAGTCTGGGGCCCTGTTTATATGCATGCATTTTTAATAAGGTTTTACAACTCTTGAACTGAAGAGATGGGTTACCAATGGGTTAATTTGTTTTTAAAACAACTGACGCTGTTGCTTAGCGACAGAGGTCCAGAGAGACACAGAGACAGGGAAACACAGAAGGAAGGTCAGTTAGTGTGTATATACACCACAGAGTGTAGGCAGAAGGTCTAATCTCTCGATTAAGAAATCCTGCAAGCCTGCTGGGGAACTGAGTTTAGGGCACTCATGTGTTTGCTCTGAAGTTGAAGGAACAGTGAGCTTAGACCACGGTATCTGGGTGTCTCAGGGAGAGATACCAACTGAAGAACAGCATCTAGGTGAATGCTCAGATTAAGTCCACTGGAAGAAAACTGTTTGAAACTGAGCTAACCCAAGCAAGAAACCTTGGTGTTGAGACAGTGGTAAATCGTCACTGGGGTTGTGCCTGTACGGGTTGCTGGGATAAAGGTTATAGCATGAGTTTGAATCATTTTCTGGTATCGGTATTGAAATCTTCCCAGTCTTTTTGTCTAATGTAATTTAACTCATTTTTTTCCTGTTTAGTAATTGAGTTATTGTGTGTTCACAGTGTACTGGCAGACTCTTGTGAACATGTTCAGCAACTGACCTCCACAGTTTCTAAAAAAGAAAGGAAGTTAAGATCTATTAAGCAAGGTTTCACTCAGATCTCACTTGTCCATTTTTACCAGCTGGGATCATAACACATAAAGGATTCCAGTGGCGCTAGTTTGTGCAGGGGAGTTCTGGCTGATAGTGATTCCTTATAGAACTAAAACAGATTTTCTGGTCAGTACTGCTGCTTATGGGCCTTTGCTATACGCAAATTGGATATCAAGTTTCCCTACAACAGTGGCCATATTTCAAGAAAATGTTTACTGCCTGCAAAGTGTTTTGGAACATCTGGAGATGTGGAAAGGTGTGTTATAAATGCAGCTTTATTTTTTCAAGTGTACTAATTTTCACACACCATGATTTCTTCTCATCATCTTAAGCTTAGCAAAGAAAATCTCAGTTTTTACTATCGGGAACTTATATTCATTTTTACGTTTGTTGAATAATCCAAAGAGGGTTATTAAATTATAACAATGGCTTATATAATACAACATTGTACTTAAACGTTACTTGGCCATAACATACAGCAACAAGACTGGAAATGCTTTTGCAAAAACAATCTTAAATGAAACACCCCTGGATCACTTATATAAGGAAATTTCTTAAGAAGGGTCGGGCTCTGCCTCGTTTGCAGCTCTCTTGCCCAAGCCCATCCATGACTTATATTATTGGTCAAAAGTAAGTTTAATTATGCCAATTACACTTCCTATCATGTTTGTGAACACAGCTTCTGACTATGTTTCTGAGCATACTAGCTGGGAAATCAAGAAGCTCAAGTCAGCAGTTATCTGCTTCCTGCGGTAACTGTCTACTGAAGGCATCCTGCATTAACACAGCAGCAGTCTCTAATTCCAGGTACAATTGAAAACATTCCAGATAAATTATCCCAAGTTACTTTAGTGCCAAAAATGATAGTATTGCACATTGTGCTCAATGTCATGCATTTTAGCAGAGGAAATAAAGTCAAATGGGGAGGAAGGGGAGGGTGAGACTGCTTGTTAACTGCAACGCAACAAAGTTACTTAATGCTAACAATAAGGCCAGAATAAAACAACTTACACTGAGAAGGGATATGGCATGGCAAATCTCAATAAACAACATGTGCAGACATGTGGATTCTGAAATAAGGATCAATCATAAAAAAAGTGAAGCCATGTTCAGAGCTGACATTAACTTAGAGACAGGTGAACAATTTTAACCAGAACAGAATGATGGACTTGAGAAGTACCCAGTTTGCATTGCAAGATATAAGGAGGTTAATCATCAATGAAACCAAAATCAAGCAGCTTATTATTTTGAAGTTCATAAATTCAGTCTAAGATAATTGTTGAATGTGAAAGTTGTTACTCATCAGTTCCAAGACAAGGCCATCTTGCACAGCTTGATCTGCATTCTAGCTGTACAAGGCACCATCGCGCTTGTCTATTTAGACCATTATTCTGTTATTCCAAACTCCCCGTTCGTTGCCCAGAGGTTAGTCCCCAACATGAGTGAGGGTTGGCAACACTTCTCTGACTTCAATGCTGTTCGTATGCCACAAGTGAGTGTATCCTGTATGCCATGAGCCCATTTTTATTAACCAAAATCAGTCAACTTTGTATGTCAAGTCTATGGGCCAAGTGCTGGTAAACGGGATTAGGTAGGTAGGTCAGGTGTTTCTCACGTGTTGGTGCAGACACAATGGGCTGAAGGGCCTCTTCTGCACTGTTTGATTCTGTGACTTATTGGTCAAGATCTTACAGTCAATGCCAAGAGACTGCAAAGATAATTACGGCTCTCCTATTTCCATCCTTGCAACCAGGTTTTCCTACGCGGCTGCAACAGCAATCCCTTGGCACAGCTATCCAGAGAGAGTAATGGCAAAGAGGAGCAACGTAGAGGCCATGTCCATTTTTAATACACCAACTGAAAGATAAGAAATAGGAGGAGCAAGGCCATTCAGCCTCTTGAGCCTGCTCTGCCATTCAACTAGATCAGAACTAACCTTCTACCTCAAAGCCATTTTCCCACACTATCCCTATTTCCCTTGATGTATTTAATATCTAGAAATCTACCGATTTCTCTCTTGAACATATTCAATGACTGAGTCGCCATTTGCCTCAGGGTGAGAGAATTCCAAAGATACACTACCCTCTAAGTGAAAAAATTCCTCTTCATCTCTGTCTTAAATGGCCTACCACTTTTTCTGAGTTTGTGTCCCCTGGTTCTAGGCCCCTCAACCAGGGGAAACATGCTTCCGGCAAATCTGCCAAGCCCTGTAAGAATTTCATATGTTTCAATGAGAAATCTCAATCTCATTCTTCCAAACTCTAGAGAACATAGGACCAATCTCCTCAATCTCTCCCAATAGACAATCCCACAATCACAGGAATGAGTCAGGTGAACCTCCATTGCACTCCCTCTATGGCAAGTGCATCCTTCCTTAGGTAAGGAAACCAAAACTGTACACAATACCCCAGATATGATCTCACCAAGGCCCTACACAATTGCAGCAAGACGTCTTTACACCTGTACTCAAATCCTCTTGCAATAAAGGCTGACATATCAACGTCTTCCGATTTGCTTGCTTGACCTGCATGTTAGCTTTCAGTGACTCATGAACAAGGACACCCAGGTTCCCAATCTCTCACCATTTAAGAAACAGTCTGTATTTTTGGTTTTCTTACCAAAATGGATAACTTTACATTTTTCAAAATTATATTCCATCTGCCATATTCTTGCCCACTTCACTTAGCCTGTCTCAATCCCCTTGAAGCCGTTGAGTCCTCCTCAAAACTCGCATTGCCATCTAGTTTGTGTCAGCACCTATGCTTTTAGTGTGTGTATATAGGTAGACAGGTGTCTAATTACTCTGATCAGTGGGGTGGGGGGTGCTGGAGAGTCTGCTTGAGGGAGCGGTTGGTAGTGTGGTCAGGGGAAGGGGGAAAAAGTCTGGTCTACATCAGTAATTAACAGAACAAATGTGAGTGAAAGTATCCTGCTAAATATCAGCAATAAGCTAAAGTCTCCGACATCAAGGTTGGTGTCAGAGACATTTTCGGATAGGCCTGGGCAGCGCAAATCGAACTTTAAACTTTCTAGGCAATTACCATATGCACATGTGTGGGTCAGGGCTTCCAAAGAATCCTGATGTGTGACAATGATGAATATTTCAACATACACCACGTTAAAACCAGTCTGGTCCAATGTATCAACGGGAGTCATCAATTGAAATGAGACAATACAGGCAACAATTGGTCAAATATGGAGTAAATAATTTGTTGTAAATATTTCTTTAATATGTTGATTTAGCAACATAAAAAGAAATGTGTTTGTTCTTCGAGAAAGAGGGGATCTGGGAAACATGATCCATATTTTTAAACAAAGTTGAAGACATAGTCAATGGCAATGCAAACAGAAAACATATTTAAAATCACAAGGAATGTTCCTCCCCTTCCTCTTTTTACAACACCCTTCCCCCTTATCCCAGCTCTTAACTAAAGAAATTTCCTTGTGCTTCTATTCAAAGCCATCCAATTTCAAACCAGCATTAGCTGTTGACTACTCATATTACAATCATTATGTGACACCAGCTTTTCCAGCCTAAAATTGTCTGCAACCCCGTGAGTAGAAAATTCACAGCTGAATGAATAGCTGAGATTGGCCAGAAACAATCGTTTGTTACTGGTTGCTATTTCAATTCAATGGCAGGGTTCAGAGACTGGCTTGGTGAGAACAGCAGGTGACGAAAGGTGGTAGAACATCACAGGTGAATGACATGCAATTGTCTTTGAATAATGCATCCGAGAAAGTGAAACTTATTACTTTGTCAGCATCCTGGCACGAACAATCTTCAACATCCAACAAATGTGGATCGAAGTTAGAGAACTCAATGTGGCTCACTGTAAAGATTTCTAATGTGCTTTTAACACAACTCAGTTCCTCAGACATAAGCAGAAATAAAAGAATTTTTTAAAAAAGAGATTCAAAGAATCACAACATTTTCTTCCAAGAGAAAAAGAATAAAAATCAGAATTAAGCAGCCTGGGATGCTAACTGTCAACATTTCTCATTTAACATTCTAGAGAAATTGTGCAGTATTACTTTATTCATTTAAGTAGGCTATCAAGTTATTGTTTAAGCTTCACTGCAGCTGGAATAAAAAGGTCAAATCAAGGTCTAGAGCAAATACAGATAGAACTGAACAAATATTGTGTGGATTAGAATGGGGTCACGGAAATGCTATGCCAAAGAATGCAACTAGAATATTCAAATACAAGATTTTTAAAGTTGCACTATGCACTGTCAGGCCACATTTAGAGGTATGGATTCATGTTGCATTCTTCTAATTATCCTAGAAAAACAGGATTCTGCTGGAAAGGTGCCAGCAACTGTGATCACAAAATGGATGAGTAACGGAGAAATATTAGAGAAATGACAACGCTAAGCATAGAATGAAGTCAAATAAGAGCAAGAGGGAAAATCACAATGTATGCGCAATATTAAATCAGAGTGAAGAAGTTATGGTATTTAAAAATAAACTGAAAGAATAAAAATTTAGAACGGAGATTAGGAAAACCTTCTTACTGAAATGTTTAACTGTTAATGCTTTTGTATCTGTCTAGTCCAGCAAATTATTTTAGTCATTCATTCATTTTGTGGCTTATTGCTAAGGCAGGAGAGTGGGTACTACAAGGATGGAACAAATGATAATCCATGATTCATTTTCTTATAAAAGTAGAAGTGATAACTCCTTAGGGCAACTTCAAACAGAAATTGATGCTTCGCATAGTTATGGAACACTTGAAACAGAGATCTGCACAATAGATCAGCTTAAAATCAGGAATATTAATATTGTTACTTTTCAGAATTGATCTTTTCCTCCTTCCAGGAAGGATCTGGGAATAAAAAGTACATTTAAATTGAGATTTTAAAAGCAGCATCTGTTCTTACAACTTTAAAAAAGGATATCCAAGACAAAAAGTGATCAATACGCCAAATGGAATTTGTTTATCCCCAAAGGTTAAATATTAATCAATTAATTAGTTGCCTAGCCTGGGTAATCATATAAAAAACACCCACCACCCACTGTGCAGATATACCCTTTGACCTCTGCCTTGTATGTGAAGCGTGGGTTAAGTGACGCAGACACCAAAAAAACCATTTGGCTTTTGGAATCAGGACATTACAGAGTCAGATGACAAAATGCATCAAAGATATGGAACTTCAGGAAGAAGAGGTTCTGCACTGGGCTTTGGAACATAGGGCAGAATTTTGCCCTTGGCCTGCGGGATTGGCAGGAGCAGGCTGGAAGCCTGTGTGGGTGGAGGGGGGGGGGGGAGGTAGTGCGAGCAGGCCTTGTACAAACTTCGTGCATGCACGCAAAAGAGCGCTGAGTAATCTCCCTGAGGAACGGAGCTAACTCAGGGCGATGAAGAAAATATTGAAAACATTATTAAACTTCAGAAAAATTTAATAGAACATGTCCCCTCAAGTTTTTAATTAAACATTAAATTTTTTTTATTTCATTGGTATTTGCTTTTGGAAACCTCATCCTGCCCAATGAGGTTTCCCAAAAAATGCAAAGGCTGCTTCAGAAAATTCAGGACAATTGATTACTTAAAAGCCTTAATAGGCCTTTTAATTGTCGACAGGGGCGCTGCTGACTTCAGCGCACACCTGCCAACCGAGCTATCATGCGACTATGCGTTGACATCGGCACACTCGGCCAACATCAACACACATATTTCACGCTCAGTTGGGTCAGGCGCTCGTCCAACCGCCGGGCTAAAAATTCTGGCCATAATGCAGAATCAAGACAGCCCATTGAAGTAGGATAACAGATCTATTATATTTAGATTATTTGAAGGTAAGTTTTGCTGACTGAATTGCACAAAGCTAGGATATATCTGCTGCATGGCATGATCACTTAGGGTGGAATAAAGGGGCTTAACAATAAGATATCCAAAATTTTGCACTGGTCACACTTTGGGATTTCATTTTTTTTCTTCACAAAGAATTTGGAAATGAGTTACATGCAAGTCTTGTTTCTTTTTTAAAAGTGGATTTTCACATTTTTTTTCAATCACAGGCTTTGGGAAAGAAGTTACATAGCAAACCTAGCAAAGTTAGTATGCAGAATGATGCAGCTTATCATCCACTTCAAACTGAGGCAAGGGTCCATTGGCTCATCCCTGAAGTAGGAATCCAGATCATTCCTATTCATTTTGAGAATTGTTCAGAGGGGAGGTAGCCAGACTTAATGGCAAAGTACTAAACCAATATAAAGTTGACGAAGCTGGCTGCCCAATTACCTTCTTTATTCTTTCATGGAATATGGGCATCACTGTCAAACTGAGTGGTTTAACAGCAATAAAGAGTTACATATGTATGCCAGACTGGTAAGGATGGCAGATTTCCTTCCCTAAATGACATTAGTGAACTAGGTGAGTTTTCACAACAATCAATGATAGTTGTCATGGTCACCAGTACTGAAACTAGCTTTTACTTCCAGGTTTTATTAACTAAATTTAAAATTCCACCAGTTACCATGATGGGATTTGAACCCATGTCTCCAGGGCACCAGCCTGGACCTTTGGATTACTAGGCCAGTGACATTACCACTATCCCGCCATCTCTCCCAGGTAAAACAGAAGAAGTAGGCAGTTAGCCAACCAACCAGTTAAGTCTTCAGAGGAGTTTTGGTCTAGTAAGAGATGGTTAGAATCGTATGGCTAACTTCAGAAAAATTAAGTGAGCCCGCTAAGAGAATTACTGTGGGATATTATTTTACTTGCCCTCAAAGAGGATTCTGCAGTTAACTGATATCAGGTGAGAGTTGATTGCAATAAACATCCTGTATATCGACTGATTGTGTAACATAAAACAGCTTAACAATTTTATCTGGCGTCATCCTCACAAGCATTTAAGTCCACCAGTGGAAATACTGGAGAAACATAAAAAAACATACAGCTACAAAACCTAGTCCTGGCATCCTTGGAATGCGCTAAATGCTCCCAAATTTGTGTCCATCTTTTCCACAACTCCATAGTCTCTCCAAATAAGCTTCCACTCTGACAGTATCCTAACCAAAATCACAAATTACATCCGCTGTGTCCACGACCATGGTACACTGCTCCTCCTCAGTCTCTCTGCAGTCTCCAATTTGGTCAAAAATCCCACCTCAGCTGTTCAGCTGAGTGGAACTGCTCTTGCTTGGCTCTACTCTTATCTATCCACGCTTATCAAGAATATCTCAGGTTCTGCAGCATTACCTCTGCTAATATCCCCTTCACCTTCCTCATTCATTTACCTGCTTCCCCACAGTAAAATCACTGAGAGAAGTAATCAATATCCAAATGAAAGCTGATGACACCCAGCTCTACTCTACCAGCACTGCCCTCAATCCTTCCAGTGCTTTTTTAGACATCTAATCTTGCATGAGCCAGTTTCCTGCAATTAAACCTCATGAGGACTGAAGGCACCATCTTTGGACCCCACCACAAACCAAACAACCAATGTCAACAGCTCCTTTCTCTTCCTGAGCTACCATCTCAGGCCGAACCAGGTTATTCACAACCTCAACATAATTTTCAAAGAAGCTGACCTTCCAACCCTGTATCATCTTCATCATATGATGAAGGATCACCTACTTCTATCTTCATAACACCACCTACTTCCACCACTACCCTCCACCCATCTGCTAAAACTCTCACCTCTAGACTTAATTATTCCAATGCTCTCCGGTCTCCATAAATGTCAGCGCATCCAAAACTCCTTCTGGCGACATCCTATCATGTACCAAACCTGTTTACCCAGTTTTGCTGAGATGCATTGATTTCCAGTCGCCCATTTTTCAATTTTTTTATTTTCAACCTCACTATCTCTAACCTTCTCCAGCTCTACAACCAAATCTTTCCAAACACTATTTCTCAGACTCTGATCTCGTTCAACTTGCCTTTCTACCTTTTCTATCTCTGGTGTTTGTTATTTTGACTAACTAGGTCTATCTCTTTCATAATGTGGCCAAACAGATTGATTATTAGCCTGTAAATCCTTCCTATATGTCAGGTGGCAGGCAGTAAGAGTGACAGTGTTTCTTGGTCAGCCAGAAGGCAATGGCAAAATACTGCTGTACTTTGCCAAGCATAACCATTGAGGAAGTCTATGAACACCAATGCCCTCTTCGGGCATGGTACTTGAAGAAGGAAGAGGTCTGTCTCTGCTTGTCCCGCCACTCCTATTAAAACCCACCCTAAAATCCTCCATTTTTGTCTCCATTAAGACCCAAATAACATCCTATTTTTTGACCACGGTGTTGGTCACCCCTATTAATCTCTTATACCTTGGGTCAGCATCCATTTTAACCTTTTAAGAACCTGAATATTTTTTATCTAGATTAAGGGCATTATATGCAAGCAGATTGTTGTCAAGCCATTAGCCTTATGAGGTATAGAAATAGGTGAAGTAAACTTGATCTCCAATACCAATGTGCTGTTTGGCGCACATCCAAATAATTGGCCCGTTTGGTCTCAGGCTTACTGCTCCAGGAATTCAAGGAATAAGCAAGTGGCAATAATGCAAGGGTTAACTACCTATATTTGAAAAACTATAGTTCAGCTTCAGGTGTACTCTTTTCAATTTGAAAATGCCACAGCATGTTAAATAGCAGAACCTTAGCAGTAGACTGGCCAGACTTTTAGAAGAGGAGTCAGTTTGGGACAGCTTTTTGAGGCTTTTGACTCCTCCACAACTGTAGCTAATTAATCTGAGGAATAAAATTAATTTACCATTGGCAGATGGAATGATTTCCTTTTTACTTTAATTATCAACCATTGTAAAATGTACACTTGGAAAAGAAAACTAAATTCACAATTGTCAGTAGCAGGCTTCCCTTGAGTAGAGGATGACACCTACTCAGGTTTGCGAGTTTCTGCCACAGATCTTCATGTGACTGAATGCATCAGTTTTTTACCTGTATATCTTTGGGATCCAGAATGCAGGGTTTGCTTCTTAATGCTTGTTAATGTCTCATATAGGGTCTGTAGCCAAAGTAACAAAGGTTGGTAGCCAGAGGACACAGATTTAATAACTGGCAGAATAATCTAGATGGGCAATCAGGAGAAAATATTTTATAGTTATGCCTGAAAGTGGTGAAGCTAATTTAAGAACAAATTTTAAAAGCGAGCTGAATATATATGTCTGATGTTGAAAAATTTGCAACTCTATAGAGTAAGGGCAGGACAGTGGGACAAATTAAACAGCTCTTTCAAAAGAGCGAGCATAGCCACAATGGGGTGAATGGCCTCCTTCAATCCTGTATGATTCTGGACTTTAAAAAAAATGAATGTTGTAATTATCCATTTTTGATTGGTGTTATAGTAATGAATATGTACTCCATGAAATAATATCCATTTGCTGATACTAGGAAAATTAAAATTCTTCATGCAAAGATATTTAATAATAATTGCTCATTTAATGGACTAACACTGGATTCAGAATTAAATAAAATGTAGAAGCAGTATATATTAAAACATAATTTTCAACAAAGTTGACCCAACGTAATACTAGCAATTTGCCTTAAATTTTCAGGCAATACTCCTGAATAGTATTATAGTGATGCGCACAATTCCACTGTAGAAATTGGATTATAATGAGAACTGATTTGGCTCAAAGGGTAATCATTTAACATAAATGCTTATTATCTAAGTAATGACAGGAAGGCTATAAGATAGTAACAAGAGTCCTTGTCTACCTTGACTGCAAAAGTAAATTGGAACTTAACTGTATCTAACCCATGTTTCCTCCTGAGCAACAAACTTCATAGGTGTTGACTGCAAAATACAGAAAATTTCTCAGGAATGGTATAAGAGAGTCCTTCTGGTCCATCAAGTCTATGTCAGTTCTCTACCGGCCAATTCAATCAGTGTCATTGTTCAACTCTATCCCCACAGCCCTGCAAGTTTATTTTTCTCAAGGGATCTTCCAATTTCCTTTAGAAATCATGTATCGTCTCCACTTCCACATCCTCATAGGCAGCAAGTTCCAGGTCATGAACACTCATTGCATAAAAAAACTTCTTCCTCACATCCCCCACATGCTTGCCCAAAAGCTTAAATTTATGTCTCCTAGTCCTTGTACCATGAGCTAATGGGACAGTCTGGCTTTGCCTAAACTCGTCATAATATTATACATCTATATCAACTCTCATGCAATTTCTTTTGCTTCAAGGACAACCATCACAGTCTCGCAAAATTTTTAGAAACCAACCAAGCTCCTTGACATAAAATGTCAGCCTTGCCTGTGGTAGCATGAGTGAGAAGATTGTGGGTTCCCACTTCAGTGCATTATTGATGGAGTCTGGCATAGTCAGGAGGTGTCATCCATCATGTGGACATTGCAGATCCCATAGCCATATTTAGGAGTAGCACAGGGATTCTCCTCGCTACTCTGTCCAACATTTAATCATACTAAAACTGATTATTTGGCCATTATCACTTTTTGCAAGGCTGCTGTTCACAAATTGGCTGCCACATTTTCCTCCATTACAACGGCTAAGCTTCAAAAGTAGTTCACTGGTTGAGAAGTGCTATACGACATCTGGAGGTTGTGAAATATTGTCCAGCAAGACAAAATAACCTAGGTCTCCAAACATTCAGGAACAACTTATATTTATATAGCACTTTTAACATAATAAAACATTCTAATACTCTTCAAATGGATAGCCAATTTAGACATTGCAAGTTATTCACATCATATGAAAATAGTAGTACTACAGAGCAATGAAATTATAAATGCAAACCTTTGTTTCCTTTATTTAGCACTTTTTACAACCACTGGATGTCTCCCTTTACAGCTGTGAGGTATTATTTGAAATGTTGACATTGTTGTAATGTAGGAAACACGGCAACCAATATGCATGCAGCAAACTACCACGTACAACGTCATAATGACCAGTTAATCTGTATTTATGATGTTGATTGAGGGATAAATATTGGCCAGGACACTTGGGATAATTCCCCTGCTCTTCTTCAAAAAAAATGCCATTGAATCTTTTACATTCACCTGGACAGGCAGAAAGAGCCTCAGTTTAACATCTCATCCAAGAGATGACACCTGTGGGGATTCCCTCAATAATGCACTGGAGTGTCAACCTTGGCTTTTGTTCTCTAAGCTCTGGAGTGGGGCTTTTTTTAATTCATTCATGGGATGTGGGCATCACTGGCTAGGCCAGCATTTATTGCCCATCCTGAATTGCCCTTGCTCAGAGGCAATTAAAAGTCCACCACATTGCTGTGGGTCTGGAGTCACATGTAGGCCAAAATCGGGTAAGGACGGCAGATTTCCTTCCCTAAAGCGTATTAGTGAAGTAGATGGGTTTTTAACAACTATCGGCAATGGTTTCATGGTCATCATTAGACTTTTAATTCCATCTTTTTATTGAATTCATATACCATGGTGTGATTCAAATCCAGGTCCCCAGAGCATTACCCTGGGTCTCTGGGTTACTAGTCTTGAACCCAGAACCTTGTGCCTCAGAGGCCAGCATGCTACCAACTGAGCCACAGGTTCTGTGGTTGATCCGTATGAACCCCCGCTCAAGGTATGAAAACAACCCAACTCTACAGGCTCCTTGAAACCAAACATTGTGATGATACTTTTTCACCGAGTTTGAACAATTGAAATGAGATCCTTTAAGTGGGCAGCACCACAGTGTTGCTTTTAGGTCATTAAAGAGAGGTCAGCATAAGAGCTTGCCTTTTCTATGTCAATCGTGCTGTTTGCCCAGTGGCTCTTAACATCCAGGCACTCAAATCTAACCAGAGTTCTGAAACTGCTACCTAACAATTGCTGCTTTTCACCTGCAGACAATGCAACCCTAAAGAAGGCAAGGTTAGTCCCCTTCTGCACCACAAGGGAATTAACCTAATGATTCTGTGAGTGGCACTTAAATCCCTTCGCAAAAAGCTTTCACCCGATGGCCGGAAAGAACCTATCAAAAAACAATCAAGCACTTTTCACACATTACTGAAGAAGATTTGCTGAAATCTATGAAGGGCCATAAGATCTTAACAGGAGACTGTCCACAAAAATGTAAGTAAGAGACTGCACTCTTACTGTAGTGAAGCAATGTATATGGTCCTCCAGGGACAGGGGAAAAAATCCCCTAGCCAGCATCTACACATTTAACCTTAGTAAGTATACTCACTGATGCAAGATCTTGTACACTGTGCATCACACCAAGCTATTCTTACTTAAGAATAGAATCAAATAAAAGAAATATCTGTCCCAGTGATGCAAACAGCTTCTTTTTCAGCGACATATAGATTGCATGCTTCCATTAGAAAACAAACTGCAACTAATGATACTTCACAAAAAGTAAACAGGAAACTGACGAAGCATAAGCTACTGACAAGGAAAGGAATTAGTCAAATCAAGGAGGTATTGAAAAATAAATCGTAGGTTGCAAAAAATCAAAAGTTGTCTCCAGTGTCAAGAGATCACCACTCCTGCAAACATTTTAAAAGTGTCTCAGCCCACAAGATGTAAACGCAGGATTCTTCTTGTGAAAGGTGCGGAATGCAGAGCTTAATTCTACTGTAAGAGAATCTACAGAATCAGAAATTATTGGTGAAAACCATAACATAACTGACATTAAATGTGAAACAGTAAAATTAACCAATTAGAATATTCAAGATTTTAGTTTGACAGTACTAAGCTTCTCATTTTAATGATTCAGGAACTCCTTACAACAAAGGAGCAGGAATCACATTGCAGATCTTTCAATCCACTTAAAACACAGATATAGAAATTATAATCCCAGTGATATGCACACTCCTTCTCATTTGTGGTACTGAATATGTGATTTGAATTTTCACATACTTCAAATGAAATAGTGAACTGCAATGCTTGTGCAACACGTTCCACAGATCAAGTGAGTCACTTGAGTTAATTTCTTACAAAATCTCCACAAAACTTCCCGCATGCAATAACCAAGTGTTAGCCAAGAAGATACAAGAACTGTAAAACCACAGACAAGAAAAATAAGAGTAGTACACTTTCCTACATTCAAAATGCACACCACTTTAACTTTTTCTGCAAAGATTCTGCAAGCTAAATTCAAACCGTCAACTCAAATGAACTGAATTCAACATTTTCACTTATTAAAAAAAATATACAAAAAGTTAAAATCCAGCTTCTGACAATGTTCTTGCCTTTTCCAAAAATGCAAAGCGGTATACTGAAACCAGACGTTAAATTTATAAAATCATTAATTTCTCCCTGCTGCAAGTTCATTTATTAAAATTACAGTAAATGAATATCCTCTTCCAATATACAGCAAAGTATCAAAATTTAAAACCTTAATTACATTCCTAAAAAAATTAAAAGCGAATTTAGGAATCTCTTTCTATTCCAAAAATAGGTCGAAGATTCCCTGAGGATTTTTGACTATTTCCAGACTACAGAGTATGGAAAAATTTAACAAACCAGTACAGAAAGAAAATTAGTGGAAAACCGCAATTCATGGCCCTGCATTCTTCAGAAAAATGGAACTATACCACATAAGCTGATATTTCAATTCTGGCAAGGAAAATCACATACATTAAAATCTCAAGCATATGCCTGTTGACAAAGAAGTCTGAAGATCTTTCAGACAGTGCCAAAACGAATTACATTTTGAAAACCTATCATAAATGAATGATTGCAAAATGATCTGCCAGTCTACTCTACCTCTGACATCACTCACGATATTAATCGATAAATCTAAGACCACAACTAAATGAATCTGAAACAATGTAATTTACTAGAGAAATTGCAAAAAATAAAATTGGACCAGTTTTTAAATGAATCTGGCATCATTCCACGTACAATCCTTACAAGCCCAAATATAAAATGTTGGAGCTCTTCTTTCTGTACAATATTAAATGCAATTGTATGTAATTATTGCATTATACAATGCAGAACACACAAGCGATTAAACATTAGCAACAAGTAATCCAACACTAGAATTTCCTAAAAGGTTCATTAAAATGTACACTTTAGTCTTTTCCTTAAGATACGTTTATACATGTAAGTGGTCAGAAGAATTACAATATCAAATTGAGACTTCCAATAGCTTATGGTATTCTGATGTGGTCTATTGCAGGAACACAGGATGATACTATTCAACAAACTCCTAGCGAACATTATAACTAGTAGCAAAGAAATAAAATGAGCAAAGCTGTAAATTACAGCAGTTTAGTCTTACATCCCTAGCACTTCTGGTGACATTGCAACTTCATGTGAAGTTAATCTAATAAACCCAGCAAGCAAGAATATTTTAGTTACAAGTACTGTTCACAGCCAGTCGAGCAGGGCTGTCACATACTACTACTTCTTAGGCAGTCCCTCAGGATCTAGGATAACTTTCTGCCACTCCAGGGTCGTAGGTCCTGAGGTGACCAAAAAGTCCAATACTGGATTCTAACACTCTGCCACAAGTGAGGCAGGTAGTGTTTTCTTGAGGCAGGTGGGAGGAATGCTTGGACTTCGGTACACTTCTTCCACTGTTTACACTTGGCCTTTACCTGAGCCTGTTGGAGACATTTGAAATGGTTGGCACCTTCGCGGATCCTTCTTCTCCAGTTTGGGTAGTCGTAAGCAAGAGATTTTCACATAATGGTGCATTTTTCAGGGTGGCTTTAAAAGTGGTTACCAGGAGGGCAAGTGAAATGTTTCACTTGCCCTCCTGGTAACCACTTGCCGTGACAAAGCTCCGAGTAGAGCTTGTTTTGGGAGTCTTGTGTCAGGCATGCAGACGATGTGGCCCAATGTAGCTGATTAGCCATAACCAGTGGTCCGATACTGGGGATGTTGGCCTGAGAGAGGACACTGATACTGCAGCATCAATCCTGCATTGAATTTGCACATAACATACAACAGCAGATGGAGCTCCACTGTAACCAGTTGGTCACATAATGTGGCATTCATCGTGCCACCTGCAAGTGCAACACCATTAAGATTTTGGCACCACATATGATAGTTAATAGGTTGTGAAAAGAAAGTAGGTGTAATTGGACAACACTCACCCAGTATTCTGCCTGGAATGTGTAATTTATGCAGTCAATGGCCGTGTACAATTGAAGTACAGATTTTTTTCACCCAAAAATATGCTTTATTCATAAAATATCTAAAATTTCATTCCAAAACATTTCAAACTGAATATTACAGAACATGCAATAATGTTTAACTTTTCTCCATAGAGCATGTTGCACTCTTAGGTGTCTCAAAGCAATTATAATTACTAAATACATTAAATGACAAGGATACAAGGGTTGCAGACCTTCAGTGTTCTATGGCTGAAAGGTCTTATAGTGGCCCTTCCCCACTGCGTCTTTGTGGTGGCTGCCCCAAAGTTTAATGCATCCCTCAACATGTAGCCCTCGACCTTTGAATGTGCCAGTCTGCAAAACTCGGTCGTGAACAATTCTTTGAACTAGAAGACCAATAAGTTTCAGGCAGACCAAAGAATTGACGATCCTTAAGCAACAGTTGGTATTTGTCTTGGTGTGCGTCCCTATAGAGCACAAAGTCCTGTATCATGGAGCTGCTTGGGATAAACCTCAACAAAAACCACTGCATCTCTTTCCAGACCTTCTTTGCAAAAGCACATTCCAGAAGGAAGGGTGTGACAGTCTCTTCCCCACCACAGTGCTTCAAAGGCAGCATGCGGTGGTGCAGGCTTTGGGCGTACACGAAGAATCAGAGGGTGACTGCCCTTCAGCCAAGTACATCTTGGTGTCTGTTTGAGAGTTCTAGCGATGAGGCATTCTGCCAAATGACTTTGACAGTCTGCTCAGGGAGCCATCTGACAGGACTATCTCCTTTTCCCGCAGGGCCTCAAAGACATTACGTGCAGACCACTGGACTTGTGGTCAAAGGTGTTTTTTGTACAATCTTTTCCACAAGGGACAAGTGATACAGCACAGTCCAAATACCTGGAGCGCTCAGCGGCAAAATGCCAGGCCCATTCTTTGTAACACCGAGGACAGCTAGAACTTCAGCACGTAGTGACACTTGGTTTTGCGTTCAGAAGATCTATGCACGGATTGATGCCGCCACACTTAAAAATGCATCCCAAGTATCAGGATGAGGGCAACGCTGGGTATGCTTTTCCCCACTCTATCCAGAGTTTTGTATATGGTGTTCCTGCAAACACGATCCATCTTTGACCTCCAGGTAAAGTAGATGATCATTTGGGTGGCCGCTGTGGTGCAGGATCGGGGTATGGGGCCACACATGCCACATACAGCAACATCAAGAGCACCTCACACCTGATGATCAGGCTCTTATCTGCAATGGAGAGGGACTGTCACTTCCACATGCCCGATTTCCAGCTCACCTTGGCTATATACATTTTCCACTTTTTGAAAAGCAAGCCTTGGCCTTTCCGAACCACACCCCCCATCACCTTCAGGTAATCTGACTTGATGGTGAAGGGGACAAAGGGTCAGTTGGGCCAGTTATGAACATACGAACAAGGAGCAGGAGTAGGCCATTTGGCCCCTCGAGCCTGCTCCACCATTCAATAAGATCATGGCTGATCTTATAGCAAACTCAAATCTGCATCCTGCCTACTCCCAATAACCCATCACCCCCTTGCTTACCAAGAATCTATCCACCTCTGCCTTAAAAATATTCAAAGACTCTGGTTCCACCACCTTTTCAGGGAAAGAGCTCCAAAGAACATGGCCTTGCTCTTGCCATGATTTACTTTGGTTCCAAAGGCCAGTTTGAACTGGTCGCAGATGCTCAGCAGTCTGTGGATCCAAGCAAAAGGCAGCCACATTGTCCATGTACAGGGAGGCTTTGACCTGCATGCCTCAGCTGCCTAGGATCGTCACTCCTCTTACGTCCTAATCCTTCCTGATGGTCTCGGCAAAGGTTCTATGCAACACACAAACAGGACAGGGCAGCCCTGCCTGACTACAGATTTGATTGGAGAGCTTTCCGATTCCAACCCACTGATTGAAACTGTGAGACTGATATTTGTGTAGAGCAGTTGGATCCAATTGTGGAGTCGCTCTCCAAGCCCCGTTTTGGAGAGCACTTGCAACTGAAGCACAGGTAATTAATCTGACAATCCACTGTAACACCATGAACATCAAGCAAACTCAACAAAAACAGTTATTTCTCAGGTTAGTAACAGATCCTAACTAAGAAAAACTCAAAAGGCCCTGACAAGGGACAGGGTTTCAGGAGGTTTGAAATTTGTGGGGAAAAATGGCACACAAGCTCCCAGAAAGCAGAAGTAGCTGCACGAAATGGCTATCGATTGCGGATTTTTAATCATTTGAATTTTGAATTAAAAAAAACAAATGAGGTGATGGCTGGTAAGAAAAATGGGAGAGATTTAAACCTTGATCGAATGCAAGCAAAGTGGTTACGGATGAGTTGGAGTTATGTATGGCGTTGAACCTGAGAGGCAAGCAGAACTACCAGAAAAGTTAAGCCTAGGTCACTGAAGGTGAGCTAATGGTTTCATTGGCAATGGAAGTGAGCATAGGGCAGTAGCAGACTGTGGCAGTTTTGGTAATGAACTGGATTTTCTTTTGTTTAGTCACAGGACGTGGGCTTCGCTGGCTGGGCCAGCATTTATTGCCCATCCCAAGTTGCCCTTGAGAAGGTGGTGGTCAGCTGCCTTCTCGAACCGCTGAAGGCCATGTATATATATCCACAAAACTGTTAGGATGGGAGTTCCAGGATTTTGACCAGGCTTTGGGGTCTGAAACTCATGACATGGTCAAACGGGCTGAGGTTGCACCTCAGTGGAGCACACTTGGTGCAGAGCTCAGGAAAGGAATGGAAACAGGGCAATGGCTCAGAGTTTCGTTGGAAGTTAAACAGGGTCGCTTTCCTCTTACCAATGTTGAGTAGACAAAGTTCCAATATGCTGTTGCAAGTTTCAAGTCCACCTTAGATATTCTCTGTGGTACTAGTTGTGGTACTAGTCACTCTGCAAGAGGGCTGAGCATCTTGTGTTCAGCTATGTGCCTGCAAAATTTAAATAACAAACCCAGGGATGTAGCAATAGGACCCCTTTATAATTTTAATTTGATATTGCACTTATCGCATATTTGTCTCTTTTTCACCCCAGCTACCCTCCCCTCTCCCAGACACCTCTACAGCTCTCCTAACGGCAGAAGGAGAAACACTTAAGTGAGTCAAAACCTTGAAAATAATCACAGAAAAAACACTTTTATTTACAGGCAGCAAGTCAACATACAGATTGACAGTCAAAGTAAATCCCACTTAACTTCTCAAATGAATTAGAGGAAAAATAACAAATGCTGTGTCCTGTCCTTTCATGGGCAACTTAATTGTTTATAAAAAAGCATTAAATGCAAATACTGCTGTCCTTCATTTCAGCTTCCAGCTCCTAAATTCCTACTTTCTCAGACTCTTACTTTTAAAGCCTGCTCCACAAACATGCTTTTCCCCCTTTTCCTTAATACAGGAAGGTTAGAGTCTGATATTTGTCCTGTACAAAATTTACCAACAGGCCTGTCAACCATGCAAAGATGCACAAATATTTTCTACCAAGCCCAGACTAACAGAGGTCATAACCCTAAAAACGGGTAAATATTTAAGATAACAAACTGCTTAACATCTCTAATCATTGTGCAGACCTATTCAATACCTACCTCATTGACACTTGGAGCTCTTCTATTCTGAAAATTAATCTTTATTTTTAAAAAAATCACAACTTTAAGTATAACTCAATCTCAAATCCTTTTAGTAAAAAATAAGAAGCAATCAAAGTCTAAGAACATGATATTCACCCAGAGATGAGCAGTTGGGTCAAACATTAATTGTGCTTATAGTCAAAAGTGGCAATGAAGTGAATACAGCTTGGCATCTTCAACATGCACATAAATCAGCTGTTCCCAAACTGTGGGTCATGAACCCCAATAGAGGGTCACAGAGATCTGGGATCGCAAACTCACTTTCCTCCAAGACAGCAATGGCAGCTGTGGAGGGGAGACATTGATTGGACCGCCTTGGACCCACTGGATCAATGCTACCAAACAACAAAGGTATGGACAGTGAGCTCAAAGCACCCTTTAGCCATAGGAAGCACTTCTAGTGGCAATTTCCGAGCAGGACTGGAATGTCTGTGCATCGACTTGGTGCAGGCAACTCATTGACTGAGTGCGCGAAAAACCAGGAGGTCATTAGGCTGAGTTGGGAATGAGTGGCAGCTTCAAACTCTTTTGTGTTTCTACTCCTTACCTCAGGCTGACGACTCTGCTTCGCAGGCACCAGCAACAAGGCCAAAGGGGAGTGGGGGAAGAAACGTGATAGAAGAGGGGCTTACGTGTGTGTGTTGGGGGAGGAGGGCTGATTACAGTGTGTATGAGAGAGGGGCTGAATAGAGTGTGTGTCAGGGGAAAAGGAGGCTGATTACAGCATGAGGGGTTTGAGGTAGATGGCCTTCACTGAGTCTTCTGTCACCAGGGAATATGGAGAGCTTGACTGAAACCTACATGAGTACATATTGCAACATTTTTTACAAAATAGATTTTCATATTTAACAGTATATGCTGATCAAAAATATGCAAACTTTAATGATTATATTGCTGAAAGTTAATATGTTGCTTTATTGCTGTTTTGTTTTTGCTGGTGTCACACTAAGTTTCAAGTGTTAAAATAGGGTGACGTTGAAAAATAGTTTGGGAAGCAGTGATATACATGAAGCTGACCCTATAACTATGGATAATACTACCAACAGGGGCGCATATGGAAAAGGAAGAGACCACAGATCATGGATAGAATTTGAAGCATTCAAGAGACAGGACAGAAGAAGTCATCGTAGGAAATGTCCTAACTACATTAGGATATTTAGGAAATTAAATCTCAAAATAAATCAAGTCAAGAATCAAGCAACAGAGCAACAGACGTGGCCCACTGAGGAGAGACTGTGGAGAAGAATACAGTTGTTGACGGTGATTGACAAGGGATGATGTTACAATAGACATTTCAGAGCCTGAAATGTTTTGAGCCTTTATACAGCCACTTCTGACATCCTCAGCCATTTCAAGAAGAAAACCATTTGGTACCTGGGCTAGTGCCATAAGTAGTGTTCGACAGCATATAAGATTGAACCATTCTTTAAAAATATGAAGGTGTGCTTCATGCCTACGATTCCAATTATGACCAATTTAAAATGTTAAATCAATGTTATGAACAAGTGGAAAGCCCCTTGCCATTGGCAAATGACATGAAAAATACAAATAACATAATTTACTTAGCTGTTTTAACCACAATCTAGCTGGCCACAGCCCATTGGCAAGCACCTGCAAAATGGTAATTTGTATGCCACCTTACATACAGGATATCTAAAGTCCCCAAGGCAACATCTCCTAAGTTATCTCGAGGGAAGTGGAAAGAGAGTTAAATTAACACTAAATACAAATTTGCCCAATTGTGTCTCTAAGTGCCTTCTTGCTCAATTTCACATGCCAGTGCAATCTACTGGCATATGTGGATTGCGTTAGCCTTGATTTATACTCAAAACAAAATTACCTGGAAAAACTCAGCAGGTCTGGCAGCATCGGCGGAGAAGAAAAGAGTTGACGTTTCGAGTCCTCATGACCTTTCGACAGAACATTTATACTCAACCATCCTAATGCACCTTCGGTCTCGTCTGCCTGGCTATTAAGTGCAACTATTTCAGATCATTATGACAATAGTATGCTTCTGTAACACCTTTAAAGTAGCAAAATGTCCCAAGGTACTTAACAAGGCCAATTACAATAGAAACATTTTTCACAGAGAGCCACAGAAAGACAAACCTGGGCAAATCACCAACAACTTGGTCAAAGAGGTAGGGAAGTACATTAAATAGAATAGAGGAGGCAGAGAGATTTAGGACAGGTATTTCAGAGCTTAGGGCTTTGGTACCTGAAAGCAGGATCATTAATTGTAGAGCAATTAAAATCAGAGATGCAAAAAAGGCCAGAATTAGAGAGGCATAAAGATTGCAAAGGCTTATAGAACTGGAAGAGGTTACAAAGATGGGTTTCATGGGCATGGGGGGGTGGGGGGGTTGCTGAGATCATGGAGGGATTTGAAAACAAGTGTGAGGATTTTAAAACTGAGGCAGTGTAAAACCACGATCCAGTGAAGGCCAGCAAGCAAAGAGGAGTTTGTATGAATAAGACTTTGAGTGCACTAAGATGTGAGCAGAGTTTTGGATGAGCAAAATTTAAGTAGGGTGTAAGGTGGGAGGCTAGCCAGGTCTGCATTGGAATAATTAAGCCTGAAGGTAACAGAGGCATGAGGATTTCAGCAAACGTGTTGAGGCCAGATCGGAGTCAGGTGACATTACAGAACTGGAACTAGGCAGTCTTAGTGATGGAGCGGATGTGTGGTCGCTGGCTCCTCTCTACATCAAACACAACACCAGGGTTTCCAAGGGTCTGGTTCAGACAGTTGCCAGAGATGGAAACTGCAGTCAGAGAATGGAGTTTGTGGAGGCGACAAAAGACAGTGGCTTCTTTTGTCTTAATATTTAGTTGAAAGAAATTTCTGCTCATCTAATATTGGACATCAGATAAAGAGCGTGACAAATCAGAGAGGTGATGAGATAGAGCTGAGTGCAATCAGCTCTTAAGTGGAACTTGATGTTATGCATTCCGATGATATCGCGAGAGGTAACATGTAGACGAGAAACAGAATGGAGCCAAGGATAGATCTTTGGGAGACTCCAAAGGTAACACTGTGTGATTGGGAAGAGAAGCCATATGAACATACGTACATACAAATTAGTAGCAGGAGTAGGCCACTCAGCCCCTTGAACCTGCTCCAGCATGCAATAGGATCAAGGCTGATCTGATGGTAACCCCCACCTGCCCCCAATAAGCTTTCACCCCATTACTTATCAAGAATCTGAACATCTGCCTTAAAAATATTCAAAGACTTTGCTTCCACTGCGTTTTGAGGAAGGGAGTTCCAAAGACTCACTATCTTCAGAGAAAACATTCCTCCTTATTCATCTTAAATGGGTGACTCCTTTATATTTGAACAATGACCCCTTGTTCTAGATTCTCCCACAAGAGGAAACATTCTCTCTACATCCACCCTGTCAAGCCCCTTCAGGATCTTATCTATTTCAATAAAATCACCTCTTATTCCTCTAAACTCCAGCGGATACAAGCCTAGCCTGTTCAACCTTTCCTCATAAGGCAACCTGCCCACTCCTGGTATTAGTCTAGTAAACCTTCTCTGAGCTGCTTCTAAAGCATTTACATCCTTCCTTAAATAAGGAGACCAATACAGCACACAGTACTCCTGATGTGGTATCACCAGTGCCCTGCACAATTGAAGCATAACCTCCCTTCTTCTATATTCAATTACCTTTGCAATAAATTATAACATTGTGTTAGCTTTCGAAGGGGCCGTGACTGAGGTATTAAATAAATACTTTGCATCGGTCTTTACCAAGGAGGTAATGCTAACCAGGCCATGGTGACAAATGAGGAAACTCTGTCACTAGAAGGGTTCAAAATTGAAAAGGAGGAAGTGTTGAATAGACTGCCTGTACTTAAAGTTGACAAGGCCGGATGAATGCATCCAAGGTTACTGAAGAAAGTGGGAGTAGAAATTGCAGGGGCACTGGCCATAATTTTTCAGTCTTCCCTAGACTCAGGGTAGGTGCCAGAGGACTAAAAAATTGCAAACATTACAGCCTTGTTCAAAACAAGTTGTAAGGATAAACCCACCAACTACAGACCAGTCAATTTAACTTCAGTGGTGGGCAAAATTCTAGAAACAATTATTTGGTATAGAATTAATCACCTGGAAAAAATATGGGTTGGTGAGGAAGAGCCAGCATAGATTTCTAAAGGGGAAATCATGCTTAACTAACTTGGAGTTTTTTTGAAAAGTTAACAGAAAAAGTGATGCTAGTAATGCTACTGATGTGGTGTACATGGACTTTCAAAAGGCATTTGATACAGTGCCACACAACAAACTTGTGAGAAAATTTATTGTTCATGGAATAAAAGGGACAGTAGCGATGTGGATACAAAATTGGCTGAAAAATAGGAAACACAGAGCAATGGTTAATGGATATTTTTCAGGCTGGAGGAAGGTTTGTAGTGGAGTTCCCCAGGGATCAGTGTTGGGGAACTCCACTACAAACCTTGCTTTTCCTGATGTATATTAATGATCTACATCTTGGTGTGCAGAGGACAATTTCAAAGTTTGCGAATAATGCAGAGTTTGGGAGTGTTGTAAACTGCAAGGAGGGTAGTGTAGAACTTTAAAAGGACTGGGCAAGTTGCTGGAGTGGGCAGATAGGTGGCAGATGAAGTTCAATGCAGAGAAGTGTGAGGTGATGCATTTTGGCAGGAAGAACATGGACATAATATAAAATGAGGGGTGAAATTCTGAACTAGGTGGAGGAACAGAAGAACCTGGGTGTGTACGTACATAGATCATTGAAGGCGGCAGGACAGGTGGAGAGTGCTTTATTAATAGGGGCATAGAGTACAAGAGCAAGGAGGTTATGCTGAATTTATATAAGTCACTCGTTAGAATTTTAAAAAAATTATCTCAATGGTGAGAGACTGCAGAGCTCTGATATTCAGAAGGGGCTGGGTGTCCTAGTGCATGAATCACATAAGGCAGTATTGTGTACAATTCTGGGTGCCACATTATAGGAAGGGTGGGAACACATTGGAGAGAGTGCTAAAGAGTTTTACAAGAATGATTCCAGGGATGAGAAACTTCAGTTACGAAGATAGATTGAAGAGGTCGGTGTTCTTCTTGGAGAGAAGGCAGCCAAGAGGAGATTTGACAAGAGATGGTCAAAATCATGAGGGGGCAAGACAGAGTAGATAGGGAGAAGCTGTTCCCACTCGTAAAAGGATCAAGAACGAGAGGGCACAGATTTAAAGTGATTTGCAAAAGCAGCAAATGGGATGTAAGAAAAACTTTTTCACACAAGTGGTTTGGGTCTGGAATACACTGCCTGGAAGTGTGGTAGATGCAGGTTCAATCGAGGTATTCAAGAGGGTATTAGATGATCATTTGAATAGAGAAAAGGAGTAGGGATATGGTGAAAAGGAAGGGAAATGGCACTAGGTCATAATGTTCATTTGGGAGCTAGTGCAGGCACAATAGGCCGAATGGCCTCCTTCTGTACCATTAAAAAGTGATTCTGTAATTACTTTCTGTACCTGCATACTAGCCTTATGTGATTCATGCACTAAGACACCCAGATTCTTCTGAACATCAGAGCTCTGCAATCTTTCACCATTCACATAATGCTTTTTTTTATTCTTTTTGCCAAAATGGACAATTTCACATGCCCACAATATACTATTTGTCAGATCTTTGCCCACTCACTTAACCTATCCATATCCCTTTGTAGCCTCCTTATGCCCTCTTCACAATTTACTTTCCTTTGTGTCATCAGCAAATTTAGCAACCATACTATTGACCTCTTCACCAAGTCATTTATATAAATTGTAAAACGTTGAGGCCCCAGCACTGATCCCTATGGCACACCACACCATTACATCTCTGCTTCCTGTTAGCTAGCCAATTTTCTATCCATGCCAATACATTACTCCTACACCATGAACTTTTATTTTCTGCAATAACCTTCGATACGGCACTTTATCAAATGCCTTCTGGAAATCTGAATACAGTACATTCACCGATTCCCCTGTACCCACAGCACATGACTCCTTCAAAGAACTCCACTAAATTGGTTAAACATGATTTCCCTTTCACAAAACCATGCTGACTCTGCCTGATTGCTGTTAGAAAAATTAAGTGCCTTCCATAACATCTTTAATAACAGCTTCTAACATTTTCCCAGTGACAGGTGTCAAGCTAACTGGTCTGTAGTTTGATGCTTTCTGTCTCCCTCTCTTTTTGAACAAAGGACTTACCATTTCTAATTTTCTAATCTAATGGAACCTTCCCCAAATAAAAGTTCATGGTGTAGGAGTAATGTATTGGCATGGATAGAAAATTGGCTAGCTAACAGTAAGCAGAGATGTAATGGTGTGGTGTGCCAAAGGGATCAGTGCTGGGGCCTCAACTTTTTACAATTTATATAAATGACTTCGTGAAGGGGTCAATAGTATGGTTGCTAAATTTGCTGTTGACACAAAGTTAGGAAAGTAATTAATTGGAAAATTAAAACCAATGCACTAACTATCTCACTAGTCACTTCTTTCAAGACTCTAGAATGAAGTCCATCAGGACCTGGGGATTTGTCAGCCAGCAGCTCCAACGATTTGCTAAGTACCACTTCCTAGTGATCATAATTTTCCTGAGTTTCTCCCTTTCTTCCATTTCCTGATTTACAGCTTTTTTTGGATGTTGTTTGCACCACTTATAGTGAAGACTGATGCAAAATACCTGTTCAATTCATCTGCCATCTCCTTATTTTCCATTCTTATCACCCCATACTCACTTTCTATAGGACTAATGCTCACTTTGTTAACTCTTATTTACAAATCTATAGAAACTCTTAATATCTGTTTTTACATTTTGAGCTAGCTTTCTCTCATTGCATTGCAAGTGATTTTCTGGCAATGATCCACTAGATAAGAACAGAACTAAGCAAAGGTCAATCCACCAAGCTGGACAATGGAAGTGGAGTACTGGAGAAATATGCTGTGGTCAACGATGCCAAAGGCTGCAGTGCCAGGGCCAAGGGCCCATTGAAGGAATTCAGACATGGAGTTGTGGAAAAGATGGGCATGGATTTGGGAGGTGACACCATATTCTAACAATTAAATAGAAAAGGGAGGTTGGAGATAGGGGCATGACCACAATTTTCCGCGACTCCGGAATAAGGTGCTAAATATATGCAATGTTTTTCATCACAATTAGCCTTAGCACTTGCTATTGGGGTAGTTCACATAACTAGCTTTGTAATTCTTCTTGTCTAACTCATTTTCAATATATACACATCAGTAAGAATGTAACTCAAATATCTTTAATCTTAATTCAGGAATCAATGCCCTACATACACATCTCCACAATGCTGTCAGCTATCAGAACATTATTAGGAACATAGGAACAGGAATAGGCCATTTAGTTGCAGGGGCTTGTTTTGTCATTTAATGAGAGCACAGCTGATCTTATACTAGTCATACTAAATTTTCTCTGCTTGCAACGAGTTGGAGTATAGGGTCTGATTGAGTGACACATTGTGGAATACTCCCATTCTGTCTACAAGCATGGCTCTGAGCTTCCGGTCGCCTGTCACTAATTATCAATCTTGCTTTCACGCTGACCTCTGTTCTTGGCCTCCTGCATTGTTCCAATGAAGCTTAATGCAAGTTCAAGAAACAGCACTTCAGCTTTTGACTGGGCACTCTGCTCAAAACTTATTGTATTTCTAACTTTTCTCAGTATTGATGAAAGGTTACTGACCTGAAATGTTAACTCTGCTTCTCCCTCCACAGATGCTGACAGACCTGAATATTTCCAGCATTTTCTGTGTTTATTTCTAAATTATAGTTTCTGCCAAACTAATTTAAACAAAAAAATAAAATAAGTTTATTCCTCCAAAGAAGGTGGATACATCTTAGTAGTGCAAGTCAGCCTCAAATTAGAATAGTACAGAGCATCCGGCCTGTTTTCTGCATGGAATGCTGAGAAGTGGGCCTATACTTTCAAAGGCACACACTACATTTTAAAACTCATTAGTTGTGTGAGGTGCCGAGACGTTTTGATGCAATATAGCGCTGTATAAATAAATATGGGACATATTAAAGCCATAGATTTTGCTTCCAGCAGGGTCTATACCCTTACAAAGACTCCCCACAGAGCCTGAACTATCATATGTATTACTCTGGGTGTGAGTATCACTGGCAAGGCCAGCAACTGCTGCCCATTTCTAATTTCCCTTGAGAAGATGGTGGTGAGCTGCATTCCTGAACCACTCCAGTCCATATGTAGGTACACCCACAGTGCTTGTTAGGGAGGGTGTTCTAAGATTTTGTCCCAGCAACAATGAAGGATTGGCAATATAGTTCCAAATCAGGATGGTGTGTGACTTGGAGAACTTCCAGGTGATGGTGTTTCCATGTGCCTGCTGTTCTTGTTCTTCTCGGGTCACAGGTTTGGAAGGAATTGACAAAGGAGCCCTGGCAAGTTGATGCAATGTATCTTGTAGATGGTATACAGAACACTGATAGTGAGGGAGTGAATATTTTTGGTGAGGGAAGGGGTGCCAATCAAGCAGGTTGCTTTGTCCTGGATGGTATCAAGCTTCTCCTGGAATGATGCTGGAGCTGTGTTCATCCAGGCAAGTGAGGAGTGTCCCATCATACTCTTAACTTGTGCCTTGCAGATGGTGAAAAATGCTTTTCGGGAGTCATTCCCCCCAGACAACCCAGCCTTTGATCCAGTCTTGTAGCCACAGTGTGTGTATGGCTGGCTCAGTTAAGCTTCTAGTCAATGGTGAACCTCATTTGATGACAGGGGATTCAAGATAATGCTATTAAACATCAAGGGAGTGGTGGTTAGATTCTTTGTTGAAGATGATCACTGCATGGCACTTCAGTTTCAAGCAACATTCTTCCCACACATCAGCCCAAACCCAAATGTTGTTCATGTCTTGCTGCAAATGGTAAGGATTGCTTCATTATCTGAGGAGTTGTGAATGGAACTGAATACTGTGCAATCATGAAGAAACATCATCATAATGTCACGATGGAGGGAATAGCATCGATGAAGCAGCTAAAGGTGGTTGTGCCTGAAACATTGCTGAGATTTCCTCACCACATAGTCCTGGGGTTGAGATGATTAGCCTTCAACAACCACAACCACGTTCATTTGAGTTAGGTATGGCCCCAGACAGTGGAGAGTTTCCCCCAAATCTCACTGATTTGAATTTTAGTAAGGCTTCTTGATGTCACTGTCTGTTAAGTGCTACTTTGGTGTCAGGGCCGTCACAAGTTCTGGATCACACATCTTCAGTACTACAGCCAGGATGTTGTCAGAGCCCACAGCCTTTGCTCTATCCAGTATCTTCTGACATTTCTTGATATCTATCTTAGCTCATTCCACAGTATATTGTTTCCTATTTTTAGCATGTAGTCCTGTGATATTTCTTCACCAGACTGGCACCCTATTTTTAGATACGTGGGTGTGCTGTCAGGTGTTCTGCTGTCCTTTACTGCTCACTGGTCAAGGTTTGGTTCCCAGGCTTGAAGGTAATGGCATAGGGTATGTTGGCCAATGAGGAGACAGATAGTGGTGGAATACAATTCTGCTGCTGCTGATGATCCCAGCACTTCAAGTATGCCAGTTTTGAGCTGCTAGATCTTTTTTTGTATTCATTCATGGGACGTGGGCTTCACTGGCCGGGCCAGCATTTATTGCCCACCACTAGTTGCCCTCGAGAAGGTGGTGATGAGCTGCTTTCTTGAACCACTGCAGTCCATGTGGTGTAGGTATATCCACAATGCTGTTAGGAAAGGAGTTCTAGGATTTTGGCCCAGCGACAGTGAAGGAACAACAATATATTTCCAAGTCAGGATGGTGAGGAACTTGGAGGGGAGCTTCCAGATAGTGGTGTTCCCAACTATCTGCTGCCCTTGTCTTTCTAGACCAGCAGTGGTTGTGGGTTTGGAAGATGCTAAGGGGCCTTGGTGAATTCCTGCAGTGCACCTTGAAGATGGTACACACTGCTGCTACTGTGTGTCGATGGTGGAGGGAGTGAATGTTCATGGATGTGGTGCCTATCAAATGGGCTGCTTTGTCCTGGTGTCAAGCATCTTGAGTGTTGTTGGAGCTGCACTTATCCAGGCAAGTGGAGCGTATTCCATCACACTTCTGACTTGTGCCTTGTAGATGGTGGACAGGCTTTGGCGAGTCAGGAGGTGAGCTCCTACATGTGATTCCAGACCCACAGCAATGTGATTGACTCTTAATTGCCCTCTGAACAAGGGCAATTAGGGTTGGGCAATAAATGCTAGGCAGCGATGCCCTCATCCCATGAACAAATAAAAAAAACCTGCTCTTGTAGCCACAGTATTTAAATAGCTAGTCCAGTTCGGTTTCTGGTCAATGGTAACAGCCAGGATGTTGATAGTGGGGGATTCAGTGATGTTAATGCCACTGAATGTCAAGGGGCGATGGTTAGATTCACTTTTATTGGAGAAGGTCATTGCCTGGCACTTGTGTGGCGCAAATGTTACTTGCCATTTGTCAACCCAAGTCGGGATATTGTCCAGGTCTTGCTGCAATTGGACATGGACTACTTCAGTATCTGAGTCACCACGAATGGTGAACATTATGCAATCATCAGCAAACATCCCCACTTCTGAGGATATGATAGAAGATAGGTCATTGATGAAGCAGCTGAAGATGGTTGGGCCAAGAACATACCCTGAGAAACTCCTGCAGTGATGTCCTGGAACTGAGATGATTGACCTCCAACAGCCACAACCATCTTCCTTTGTGCTTGGTATGACTCTAACCAGTGGAGAGTTTTTTACCTGATTCCAATTGGCTCCAGTTTTGCTAGGGCTCCTTGATGCCACACTCAAGTCCAACGCGAACTTAATGACAAGGGCAGTCGCTCACACCTCACCTCGGGAGTTCAGCTCTTTTGACCATGTTTATACCAAGGCTGTAGTGAGGTCAGGAGCTGAGTGGCCCTGGCGAAACCCAAACTGGGCATCAGTGAGCAGGTTATTGCTGAGCAAGCGCCACTTGATAGAGCTGCTGATGCCTCTTCCATTAATTTATTAATAATCAAGAATAGGCTGATGGGGTGGTAATTGGCCAGGTTGGTTTTGTCCTGCATTGTGTGTACAGGACATATCTGGGCAATTTTCCACATAGCCAGGTAGATGCCTGTTTTGTAGCTGTATTGGAACAGCTTGGCAAGGGGCACGACAAGTCTTCAGTACTATTATCGGAATATAGTGAGAGCCCATAGCCTTTGTAGTATCCAGTGCCTTCAGCTGTTTCTTGATATCACATGGAGTGAATCGAAATGGCTGAAGACTGACATCTGTAACGTTGGAGACCTCCGGAGGAGGCCGAGATGGATCATCCACTCGACATTTCTGGCTGAAGATTTTTGCAAATGCTACAGCCTTATCTTTTGCACTAATGTGCTGGGCTCCTCCATCATTGATGGGGATATTTATGGAGCCTTCTCCTCCTTGGAGTTGTTTAATTGTCCACCAGCATTCACGCCTGGATGTGGCATGGCTGCATAGCTTAGATCTGATCCGTTGGTTGTGGGGTCACTTAGCTCTGTCTATCACTTGCTGCTTATGCTGCTTGGCACACAAGTATTCCTGTGTTATAACTTCACCAAGTTGACAGCTCATTTTTAGGTTATGACTGGTGCTGCTCCTGGCATGCCCTCCTGCAGTCTTCATTGAACCAGGGTTGCTCCCCTGGCTTGATGGTAATGGTAGATTGGGGGATATGCCAGGCCATGAGGTTACAGATTTTGTTCGAGTACAATTCTGCTGCTGCTGATGGCCCATAGCACCTCATGGATGCCCAGTCTTGAGTTGCTAGATTTGTTCGAAATCTGTCCCATTTAGCACGGTGGTAGTACCACATTACACGTTGGAGGCTACACCATTCAGCACAAAATAGAGATACAACCGTATCACATGAGCTATCAAGATTTCAAATTGACATTGCCATCTTCAGTAGCACCCACCTTCCTGGACAGGGACATCTAAAGGAAGAAGCAAGGGGATAGCACTTCCTGCTGGAAAAGAAAGGCAAAGCTGACAACGACCCTTGTGTCCAGAGTTGGTTTTGCACTGCCAGAATTCCCAACTGTATGAATGAAAGACTCATGACACTTCATCTAAAGCTCAGTCGTCACCAATATACCACCATCATCAACGAACCTTGAATCCGATGAAGATATTAAGGAAAAGTTTTATTCTGATCTTGAAGAAGTCCTCAGTGCCATCCCAAGAGGAAAAAAAGATCATTCTTTGGTGAGACTTTAATGCCTGGGTTGGCTGCTACTCCAAAATCTGGAGCAGAACCATTGGAAAAAAAAAGGTGGGAAAAGCCAATGCAAATTACAACTTTCTGCTAACAAAGTATGCTCAGCATGGTCTCATTATAACACCTTCTTCCCCCAGAAGGACAAATGCAAAACCACATGGAGGCATCCTACATTAAAGCATTGGTGTCTCCTGGTTTATGTCATTGCTTGACCTAAGGGATGTATGCATCACTTGTTGCATGTAAGGGACTTATGCCTGCTGGACAGATCATTGCCTTGTTCAATCGTGATCATCATCCATCTAGTACAAGGCATTGCAAGGCCCAAAAGTCCAAGAAGAAGAAGATCAATGTCTCAGCCCTATAAACAGCCTGACTGAAGCGAGGAATTCCAAGTGCAGCTCATGACCAATCTGGAAAATCTTCACACATCAAACTCAATTCCAGAACAGTGGGATCAAATATAGTCAGCTGCACTAGATTCCTGCGCCCAGCCCATTGGTTTCAAGCATCGTCGTCAACAGGTCTAGTTCAACAAAAACCATGTGACCTCCTAGAACAAAAAGACAGCATTTATTGCTGGGCAGAACAACCCAAGGTCACAAGTCAAGTCAGCAACATTCCAACAGCTCAAGGCTAATACCCAAAGACAAATAAAGAAGATAAAAGGATATGTGGTGGGAAGAGAAAGCCCAAGAAATCATACAATATGCTGAGCATCAAGATACGCTTTTTTGGAGTCACTAGGGCCATCAATACACCGAGGTCAAATAGAGAAAATCCTCTCCCTTGACAGATGCCATTTTTCTTCTTAAAAATGACAATCCCATCTGTCAACACTGAAAAGAACTTTTGTTTTTGAACAACTCCAACTGTGAATCACAGTGGCAGTTGATTACCACAAAGCACTGGCAATAGCCTGGAGGGTGAGTCCATGAGAAAACCACCATTGATGGGAGAGCTGCAAGAAGTAACCTAACAAATGAAAAACAACAAAGCCTATGGCTCCGATGGTATTACAGCTGAGGTCTTCAAAGTTGTAGACCTTTGCTCACATTAAGACTCAATGCACTCATCCTACAGATTTGGGAGGAAAAAGAACTCCCCTCCCCCCTCCTGATTTTATAACTATCTCTAACAGGGAAATAGTTTCCACAGCATGATTTAAGGTATTTCCATAGTAGGAAAAATCCTGACACACATTCTCCTGAAACACCTACTTCCTGTGGCTAAGGAAATCCTCCGAGAGATGCACTATAGCACAGGCTTTCAGAAGAACCACCAACATGGTCCTTGCTGCCAGACAAATCCAAAAATAATGTCAAGAACAACAACAACAGGAATTCTTCATTTCATTTGTTGATCTGACCAAAACATTGGACATAGTAAATCATGAGGCTCCGTGGATTGCACTCCGAAGATTTGGATGTCTAAGGAACTTCATTACTATCCTGCAATTGCTTCATAATGATATGACTGTAACTAACTTGAGTGGACGATCTGAAAAATTCAGACAGGCATGGCTGTGAGATACCCTACATACTATTTACAATCTACTGATCTAACAGTGGCTATTCACCTCATCAAAGATCAAATGCCCTCTGGTGTTAGTATTAAATAACATGTAGATGAAAAACTCTAACATCTATCGCCTCTGTGCCAAAATTAAACTGACTACCATAGATTTACATGATCTACAATATGTGGATGACTGCTGTGTCATTGCCCACCCTGCACCAGATTTGGAAGCCACACTCAATCTCTTCACTTCTGCATACAAGAACCACAACCGATTCTTCAATATTGCCAAAACAAAACTCATATCAACCACACTTGGTCAGCCAAATTTTCCACCTCCCATATATGTAGAAGGAGACACTATGGAACATGTTGAGCACTTCTCATACCTTGGCAGTCCCCTCTCTTAAAAGAGCACCAGTGACGAAGAAATCCAACGCCAGATCAGCTGCCCCAGTTTAGCCTTTGACAGACTACAGCAGCAATTATTTGATGACAAAAACTCCAACTCAACAAAAGCTTTAGTGAACAGAACAGTTGTTGTCACCATGCTCTGGCAGCACAGTGAGAGCAAGACCCTGTATTAATGAAATAAAACAGCCCTAAAGAAATTCCATCAGAAAGCCTTGGGCAGGGGAAGGTGGACTGAGGAGGGTGGTCACCCAATTCATGAATGCAGATTGTCCTGAAAGATGGTGCACAGCTCTGTGAATGTCTCTGGAGATGATGGAGTCTTTTCTGGCACTGCCTCAGACATCTGGTGGTAGTTCATGCAGGTTCCGAAGACTCACATCACATTATGACCCTCCATTAGCCTCTCCCCTGCCTGGCCTTTTGCCTTCTGCCCAGCTACAGTTGTAACCCCTGCTGCAGCGGAGTCTGTAATGATGACTCTGCACCATGGAGTTGACTTTCTGTGTATATTTTCTCTAGCACTCATAGGTACAGGAGGGCTGCCTGAATGATTCCCATGTTCAAGGCACATATCATTTACTGTCTGGTAACCTTCGATGTGTTGATGCCACTCTAACCTGTCAGCACCTCAGATCTTTTTTTTAATTCATTTACAGGATGTGGGCATCGCTGGCTAGGCCAGCGTTTATTGCCCATCCCTAACTGCCTGTGAGAAGCTTCCCCTTAAGGCTCTGCCCCTCAGCTACTCATATCTGCCCTGGGCTTTTCTCCAAACTCTTGTTTCTCTCTCTCCCTGGTCCCGGAACTTACTTCAACAGAAGTCAGATCAACTTTCAAACTGAAAGTCAAAAGGTAGCTTGTGAAAACCAGTAGCTTTTAAAGGACAGGTTTCTGAAGTACAGATGCCCTGGTCGCCTCCCAACAAATTGCAAGGCGTTATAAAATTCGGGTAAATCTATGTACACTACAATTAACAGGCTTGAAAATGAGTTTAACAAGCTTCCTGCTGCTTCCGGGTAGCTTTGCCGCTTCGCTTCCTTCCTGTAGTGCAATTAATAGTGCTCCATTATCCCACCACCAAGACTCCAAAGCAATTCCTCCTGCGGCACTATCCTGCCCTGCCTGTAGACTTCATTAACTTCCACCCCATATCTATAAACAACAGTGGCCATATTTCAAAGGCATTTTGTTGACTTTTTTTTAAATATATAACAAGATACATCCTTGGGTTACAATAAGAATGTAAGGTGCTGTATAAAAAATTCTTTCTCCTTTCTTACAAATTAAATGCTTGCATAAGTCCAGCATCACTACAGCAGCATAACCAAAATATGTTACAGACTTAGCCAAGTTCTCTCGTCCTCTTATTCCTGGGAACAAATGATTGTTAATCTTTCAATTCAATTGTCATTATTTTTAGAACGAAATATCAAAAACATACCTCTCAATCAATCCCAGAGGTTTTTGATGCAATGTGTTTGCATTAATATTTTAGTGGGACATAACTGGGCAGAAATAAGAAAACTGAGAAGGCGGCTCCAAGTTATGAATAGTGAGTAATGAAAGTTGAACACAATTAGAAATCAACCAAGTAGAAAGGAAAAAAAAATAAAACTAAGAAACAAATTAAATGCAGAAGAACTACACGTAGCTGACAAATCAGTTACAAAATATAAAAGCCTGCTTATGAAACAAAAAGTAAAAAGAGGGATTTTCCCTCTTCCCCTTTTACAAAACCCCCCGACATTTTTAAATCTTATAACAGCATCAACTGCTAATTTTCTGGTAAAGCTCTGTATTAGTCAAAGGGAGTATATGGTTTCGAAACAATTAAGTGGATCATTTTGAAAAAAAAGTTAACATTACAGAAGAGAAACTTGTCTGATAAGCACAGATCAACAAATTATGACATCAATACCTTGCATTTATATAACATCTTGAACACTGGAAAAACATCCCAAGGCACCTCACAACAGGCACTAAGCTAACGAAGGAAAGATCAGTCAGGTAACCAAAATCTTGGTCATAAAAGATAAAACCTTAAAAGGAACAGACGGAGTTAAACACATGGCTGAGAATTTAAGTTGATCTTTTGGGCGAAATGGAGAAAATGTACATTAGCTCGAGCAGGCGTAGTTGCCGAGTGCGACTCAATCTTGACTAAGATACAGGCAGCAGGGATTTGGATGTGCAGGAAGTTTTTGGGATAAGCTGCAAGTTATGGAAGGTGGATGATGGGAGGCTGGTCAGGCAGGCTTTGCAATAATCATGTCTGAAGATAGCAAAGGCACAGCTGAGAGTTTCAGTTGCAGTAAAGACAAAAGTGAATAATGTTACCAATACTGAATGAGACAAACTTTGCACCAGAGGAAATTAAGTTGGAAGCACTGGATCAAATAGAGTGAGGTAACCTGACTATTAACTAACTATAGAGCTACTCACCACACAATACTCAGAAATCATTTTAATCTAAAACACAAGTTTGTGTAGCACAAGGAAGCTTTTATCATATTATCTAATAGCAGGTTCTTGTATAATAAAAACATTTCCTACTTAATTGTTTCATAGAAACTAGGTACTATGCAATGCGTGATCAAATAAATAGCTTCCTTGCGCTTAGCTTAGGCTGAGATACAATGTTGCATATGCTATAGTCCAGTATTCACTGTATGTACTGTACAAAGTGAGTTGTGAAATACTGTAACAAATTAGTTTTGCAATGATATTTCTTGCAAGTATATATCCTTTGCCAGAACCGTGCCAACACAAACACTTTTGCCAACTTTCATTGGTCAGATAAATTTATTGCACTTAATTGCCAAGGGGGAGGGGGGTGTCCCGTATTGCAAGCAGATTTAACAGGCTTCAGACCTAATACTGTACAGAAAGACACACACAATATCGAAGCATGTTTATCTGCTTTACAACAATGTTTACCCGCATGTTACTGTACAGTAAAGGTACACTGTCTAACATGCTGCACACTCTCATTCCTCAGATGTACTTGCTAAGTTTGATTTGCACGTGCAGTACTGCAGAGAGGAGAAAGAAAACTGAAATTTGTCACACTTACATTAAAACACACCGCTGGCTAAGGGATCAAAAGAAGACAACATTAAAATAAAATTCGACACAGAGCACGGGCAAACGGGTAATAAAAAAAGAAGCGAAGTGTCATTTTCAAAGTATCTACAGTTCGCACATGACAGCACCATCCGATCCCAAATCATTTATTTTTATAAAAAGGGGAAATGCTTCCTGATCCTTAAAACGGGGGTTTTGTACATTAATGTTGTTGAAGATAAAATCGTTGAGAGTAAATGCTGGAGGGGAAAATGTTGTCGGGTCCGGTCAGTGCTGGGAAGTGAGAGATGGTGGAGTGGACTGGACTGGAGTGTCAGAGACTTTTTCTTCCCCCCACCCCAAACCCCCACACACCTTCGGCGATCAGCTCCTCCACCGTCACCTGGTAACGGCCCACGCTGAACACTCTGCCCAGGTAGTTACTGGCGCTTCCCATCGAGCCGCCGCCGCCTCCTCCTCCTCCAGCACCGACATAACCCGCTCCCTCGGGCTTCGAGATGCGGGAGAATTTCTTCATGGTTCACAGAGCGTAGCGGCAACTTCCAGACCGGAGCGAAGCGTAACAAACAGCCTGTCGTCCCTCTTCACGTTTACAGAGTGGGCTTGGAGATGGAGGGGGGGGAGGTGATCGGCCGCGACGCCGCCCGCCCAGCGGCTTGCAGAGCTGCGCAGGAGACGCGGTCTCGGAGCCGAGCCGAGCGCCGTCCCTTCCCCCTTCTCCTCCCTGGCGGCAACTAGCGACCTAACGGCATCCCGTTCCACCAGGCACTTCAAATGATTCTAAATTCCGCTTCCAGATTCCATCCTGTTGAAGTTGGCACCGAGATAGGACAGCAGCTACCAGGGAGGAAGGGTTTCGACCCGTGTGTTCTTCTATTTACCCAGCATACTCTGACCCCACAATCAACCCAACCGGTCCAGCTCCCGCCCACACCCCGCACTGGTTGGTCAGGTCACTGTCACTCCTCCCACCTCTGCCTACTTCCTCGGTTCTGATTGGTAGGTTCTGCTGCCCGTCATCTAACGCGCCCGCGCTTTTTCCGCCGTCAAGTTGGTCGTGACGCGGAAGAGTGTTGAAGGTTGGGAGTGTTTTTGTTTTCTATAGGGGTTAAACTGAACAGACTGAAAGTGCAAGTTTCTGAAAGGAAAACAAAACTTTACAAAAGTTAATTCGGACCAAGCAAACAAACAAACGGGGTAACCGATTTGCAAACATGTTGGGTGTGTCTTACAATGGACACTCCTCGCCCAGCATAACTTTTTATGACTTCTTTCAAGCTGTAACTTAAACCTGCCACGAATTAGAAGAACCGAAATACCTTTTTTTTTCCCAAAATCCATTATAACTTTGAAGAAGTGCATTCTAGTGGCTCTAAAATGTGAAGTTCATTTGCAAATCAAATTTATTTCGGATGTCATGCATGCTTTAACTTTGGGTATGGGTTATCTAGTTGCCATAATCAGAAGAACATACATGCAGATCTATCAGATTTACAGCTGTTGTTTTCCAAGTTCCGTGGTGACATTATATTTGTTCTATTTGTAACAGGACATTGCTATATGAACAACATCGCTACATTCCAAAAATCGATGGAAAATAGAGACCTCACTGGGGAAGGTGGAGTGAGGTAGTCCATGTTTTCTATTTTGGAATGATGGTATGTTTTTTTAATGGTCAGCCTGGCAATTTCTAAGAGGTAAAGTAGGTGTTAAATAGGTCTATTTTTACTTTTGCCTGAAGTGGAGTGGGGAACGTTACTTAGATCATCGACCGGTGACAACACGAATTGAGAGGCTAGTCAGCTCGTTGTGTCTGTGCCACCTTTCTGCAAGAGCAACTCAGTGAGTCTCACGTTTTGCCTTTTTTCATAGCCCTGCACAGTTTTTCTCTCCAGATAATTATTCAATTCCATTTTGAAAGCCATAAATGAATCTTTGTGATTGGAACATGTTTTCAGGCTGCCTTAGATATCCTTTGGATTACAATGGTGAGGTTCACTGCCTATAAGTGATATTAGCATCTTGCCTTGAAGAAAGTGCCCTTTACTACCCAATATCTAATTGTACAACAACATAATTTAGGACCCACGTGTAATCAGAACTGAATATCATGGACCTGATTTTGCTACACATCATCAAATGGCATCTGCCATTAGTTTGACTTGCCTTTGCGCATTTCATTTTTAAAATGTTTTGCTTGACAAGTTGCTGAAAGTGCATACAGTACTTGTAGTGATGCATTAGGGTGAACAGTGTGCCTGGGACTTAAGTGAATAGGGCAAGCAGCAGGGTACCTTAACTAATCAGATTGAAGGACTGAGAAATAAATGGCAGAATGTCTGAGCTGAAAGTGTGAATTAGAGTGGGTGAATTCAATTTCAAATCAGGCAGTGAAAGAGAAATGAAGAGAGGAAAAGAGATTAGATGGAAGGTGAAGACAGGAATAAAAGGATAGTTCTTTTTTTAAAAAATTTTTAATCATCAGCAATGATTAATACTTGAAGGAATAAGACTCACACTTGTATTAGAAATATTGGCAGTAATTATCACTTATTCTGTTTTTAAAAGAGTACTTATATTTGAAACGATACTTAACTTTAGGTGATGGGTTTAATTTGAATCTACCCTGCAAATTCAACAACCTCACACCATTCAATTCATGTCAATGATGAGACAAACAGTGAAGTGTCATAAGAACATAAGAAATAGGAGCAGGAGTAGGCCATTTATCCCCTCAAGCCTGCCCCGCCATTCAATACGATCATGGTTGATCTGCCCCAGGCTTCAACTCCTCTTTTGTGCCAGCTCCTTACAGCCCTCAACTCCTCGATATTTCAAAAATCTATCCACCTCTTTAAATACTCAGTGACCTAGCTTCCACAACTCTCTGGGGTAGAGAATTCCAGACATTCACTACCCTCTGAGAGAAGAAATTCCTTTGCATCTCAGTTAGAAATGAGTGGCCCCTTATTCTGTAACTATTCCCCTATTTCAAGATTCCCCCAATGGTGGAAACATCTTCTCAACATCTACCCTGTCAAGCCTCCTCAGAATCTTTTGCGTTTCAATAAGATCACCCCTCATTCTTCTAAACTCTGATGAATAAAAGCCTAACCTGTTTAGCTATTCTTGATAAGTCAAACCCTTCATCCCAGAAACAGCCGACTGAATCTCTTTTGAATGGCCTCCAATGCAGTATATCATTTCTTAAATATGAGGACCAAAACTGTACACAGTACTCTAGATGCAGCCTCACCAACACTCTGTGCAGTTGAAAGAAGACTTCTCTATTTTTAAACTCCAACCCTCTAGCAATACAGGCCAAAATTCCATTTGCCATCTTAATTACTTGCTGCACCTGCGTGCTAACTTTTTGTGTTTCATGCACAAGAACACCGAGATCACTTTGTGCTGCATTTTTTTGGTGTGTCTCTCCATTTAAATAATAGTCTGCATTTTGATTCTTCCGACCAAAGTATGTGACCTCACACTTTGCTACAATAAACTCCATCTACCAAGTTTTTGCCCACTCACTCAACCTATCTATATCACCTTGCAGATTCCTTATGTCCTCATCACAACATGCCCTCCCACCTATTTTTGTATTGGCAGAAAATTTGGATATATTACACTCTGCCCTTTTAAGTCATTAATGTAGTAGTATATAATTGAGGCGCTAGGTCTGAACCTTGTGGCACTCAACTAGTTACGTCTTTCCAACCTGAATAAGACCCATTAATCCTAACTCTGTCTTCTATGAGTTAACCAATCTTCAATCCATGCTAATACATTACCCCAATACCGTGCACTCCTATCTTGTGCAATAACCTTTTATGTGGCACCTTATCGAATGTCTTCTGGAAATCCAAATACACTACATCTACCGGTTCCCCTTTATCAACACTGCTTGTTATATCCTCAAAGAACTCCAGCAAATTTGTCAAACATGACTTCCCTTTCACAAAACCTTGTTGACTCTGTTTGATTGTGTTAAGCTTTTCCAAATGTCCTGCTATTTCTTCCTTAATAATGGAGTTTAGCATCTTCCCAATAACAGATGTTAGGTTGACTGGCCCCTAGTTTCCTGCTTTTTGTCTCCCTTCCTTCTTGAACAGGGGCGTCGCATTAGCATTTTTCCAATCCGCTGGGACCCTCCCGGAATCCAGTGAGTTCTGGAATATTTCAACCAATGCCTCCACTATCTCTGCAGCCACTTCCTTTAAAACCCTTGGATATAGGCCAGCAGGATCCTGGTGACTTGTCTGCCTTTAGTTCCATTAATTTGTCAAATACTTTGTCCCTTGTGATAGAGACTGTTGGAAGATCTTTCCTCCCATTAGCTCCTTGTTATCTGATATCTTTGGGATGTTTATAGTGTCCTCCACCGTGGAGACCGATGCAAAGTATTAGTTTAAATTATCTGCCATTTCCCAGTTCCCCACTATCAATTCTCCAGTCACATCCTCCAAGGGTCCCATGCTCACTTTAGCCACTCTCTTTCTTATTATATACCCGGAGAAGCTCTTGCAGTTTGTTTTTATATTTCTTGCCAATTTACTTTCCTAATCAACTTTCTTCCCCCTTATTAGCTTTTTAGTCATTCGCTGCTGGTCCCTAAAAATGTTCCCGATCCTCTGGCTTACCACTAGTTTTTGCCGCTTTTTATGCCTTTGTTTTTGATTGGATACTCTCCTGGACCACCATTGTTAACCGTGGGTGGTTCATGTTTCTCATCGAGTCCTTCTTTTTGACCGCGATAAATTTTTGCTGAGCATTATGAAATATCTGCTTAAATGTCTGCTTCTGCTTATCCACTGACCTTCTCCTTAGTCTATTTTCCCAGCCTGCTTTAGACAACTCTTTCTTCAAACCTCTGTAGTTGCCCTTATTTAAGTTGAGGACACTGATTTGAGACCCAAGTTGCTCGCCCTCAAACTGTATTGAAATTCTGCCATGTTGTGATCGCTACCCCCTAGATGATCCTTAACTATGATATCTCTTATTAATTCCACCTAATTGCACATTACTAGATCTAAAATAGCCTGCTCCCGGGTAGGTTCTGCAATGTATTGCTCTAAGAAATAATCCCTGATGCACTCTACAAATTCATCTTCCATGTTAGCCCTGGCAATCTGATGTGTCCAGCCAATATGCAGATTAAAATCCTCCATGGCAATTGTAGCGCCCTTCTTATACACCTCCATTATTTCCTGATTTATAATTTATCCAACAGTAAGACAACACTTTGGGGGCCGAAAGACTACTCCCATCCGTGACTTCTACCCCTTGCTATTCCTTATTTCCACCCAAACTGATTCCATATCACGATCTATTGCACCTATATCACTATTCACCAGTGCACTGTTACCTTCTTTTATTAACAAAGCTACCCCACTTCCTTTTCTGTTTTGCCTATTTTTTCGGAATGCTGAATACTCTTGAATATTGAGTTCCCAGTCTCGGTCACCCAGCAACCACGTCCTTGTAATAGCTATCAAGTCATATTCATTTATTCCTATTTGTGCCATCAACTCACCTATCTTGTTACAAATGTTGTGTGCATTCAGATAAAGAGCCTTAAGCTTTGACTTTTTACCATTATTACTCATCGTGATTCTGATTTCTGCTGCACTCTTCTACTTATATTTTCTGCCACTTCCCTTCGCACTTTGATTATCGTTCACCTCTTCACTACGCTGTACCTCTGCTCTCTCATTTCTTTATTATTTTTTTAAACTTCCCTTCAATTGAACCCTCCCCCACAACTAATTAGTTTAAAGTCCTATCTACATCCCTAGTTATATGATTCGCCAGGACACTGGTCCCAGCATGGTTCAAATGAAGCCTGTCCCAACGGAACAGCTCTCCCCTTCCCCAGTACTGGTGCCAGTGCCCCAATGAATTGGAACCCATTTCTCCCACACCAATCTTTGAGCCACACATTTACTTCTTTAATCTTATTTACCCTATGCCAATTTTCACATGGCTCAGGTAGTGAGCAGAAGATTATTACCTTTGTGGTTCTGCTTTTTAATTTAGCCCCGAGGTGCTCGTAGTCCCTCAGCTTCTACCTATGTTGTTGGTAACTACATGGGCCACAAAAACGGGGTCCTTCTCCACCCACTCCAAGTTTCTCTCCAGCCCAGAAGATATGTCCTTAACCTTGGCACCAGGTAGGCAACACAGCCTTTGGGACTCTCTCTCTTTGCTGTAGAGAACAGTATCTATTCCCTGTGCTATCCCCTATTGTGACTACATTTCTCTTTTCTCCCCCCTCTTGAATGGCGCTCTGTACCATGGTGCTTGGTCAGTTCGCTCATCGTCCCTGCAGTCTGTGCCCTCATCCGCACCGGGAGCAAGCTTCTTATACCTAATGGACAAGGGCACTGGCTGAAGCTCCTCCAAAGCTAAATTTCATTATTGCAGAGCTAATAATGGAGCGGTACAACACAGAAAAGTTTGAATATTCATGTTTAGTTGTGCATCTGCTCCTTGCCTGAAGTTACTGTACCATTTACACACAAATAACAGCAAGCGCCATTAGCTTCACCTTTACCTTGACAGAAAATTTTGACCCAATGTGCTCTGCACATCTTCATATGCACCTTTCCAATCTTTTCAAAGGTGGACAAAAACATTTGTAAGACAAGGCAGATATTAAATGTAAACTGCTTTTTTTGCAGACAACAAATGAATTTACGGATTAACAGATGTAAAGAAGTTTCACTTTGAATTAATTAACTACCGAACCCTACTTCACAGCAAAAAAATTCAAAAAACACATCTGCTCAGCCTTCTGATCATGACCAGCTGTAGACTGGAGATGAGCGGAGTTCCCCTCGTGAGGCCAAGCCTCCTCTCTGAGCAAGCTTTATGATCCTTAGTCATTTTTATTCTCCATGTTCCTAGCTAGTTGGAAGGAAGTCCTTGTGATTGATTTCCCATTCAATAATTGTTTGATGTGTTAATAAAACAAGCAACTTTTCCTTTTTCCATGAGGGTGCGCTTAAAGAAAACAGTTGCTATTCTCAATTAGGGACCATCCTATCTTCTTAGGAAATAGACTCTTATTGTTTCAGTTTGAAATAGAGAGTAAACCACAACATTCTGACTCATCTGGCTTCAATATATGCAGCCTATAGCTTTCTTTAAATCTGTGAAAATTCACTTTGTTTTCAAACACAACACTTAAACATAATTCATGCCCAAATCCCTGTTGCGAAAAAACAAATAATCAAAATTCCCAAGCACAATAGGTACATTGTTGGTTTTGATGAATTTTTGGTATAAGCAAATCAAAACTCAAAAGCTGTAATCTCACCTCTGCCCTGCCGCCTGCAACATTTTGAAGTCAGCAAAAGGCGGAAGTTCTGCATAATTAACAATTTAATCACATATACATTAGTTGACACAGCAAAACGTCTCAAAACATCTCACATGGCAATAGAGGAATAGCAAGAGTTAGCAAAGGTGTCCAAAGGCATGATCAAATGGATTGGTTTTGAGGGGGCTTTTGAAAGCGATGAAAATGTTGATAAGTTTTGCAAATAAATTCCCGAATACAGAGCCATAATGATTGAACACTTTGCTGCTGATTGTAGAGTTTAGGGAAATGGAATAGTGTTGTCAATCCTACAGAATTGTCCTGGAGTCTCTAGAAGTTTAAGATTAATCTTCTGGACACTGCAGTGAACTGAGGAGACAAATCACAGGTAGCACTAGAATCATAGTATGGTTACAAGACAAAAGAAGGCTATTCAGTCCATCATGTTCACGCCAGGTCTTTGTAAACACTTTTTTTCTTTGAACATTTTTGTTTATTCGTTATAAACAATTGGAAATGGACAAAAAAAGCTGTTTGACTGGGCAGGGTAGTCGAGGCAATAGGCCTGTGATGAAGCCTCCACAAATGCATTAAACCAACATTGGTGACCACAAGTGGAATTCACAATAGACTAGTTTTGAAACTGAAGGGAATGCAAATTGGGTTTCATGAAAAGGACAGTTAAGAAATAGATAAAGTAAGATCGTGGAAAATTTGTAAATAAGAACAAGGATTTTAAAACAATGTATTTATGGATAACAGCTGTAGAGGTCAATGAGATTGGAGTGATTTAAAATGGAACTTAGTATGGAATAGGAAGCAAGTCGTGGAAGTTTCAGTGAGTGTATAGGGTGAAGCTTTGGCGATGACAAGAAGAATTTTGTAAAATTAAAGCTTAGATATCAATATTAAATGTTAAGATGAATGTTAAGTTCATTTAACTAGCTCGAAATATGGTTATATTACTTCACAAGCCTTGTGCAGTAATCTCCAACTGAATGTTTGTCACCTGACCAGTGAGATTAAATTACAATCTTATCTTCAATGGGAAATATTTTTATTATGTGCAAGATAGATTACGTAGTGAGTCGTTTTCTTTGTGGTTCTTATGATTACAGGGCACTTATACAGTGCTAATACCATTGTCTTTACCATTTGAAACCAAGTGGCAGAGAACCAGAAGTGACTTTGGGCTCACAAGGAGCGTAACTTGGTTTTGGTGGGATGAAAAATGGGCAGTTATGGATTGGGTACCCATTATATACTCAGCCTGATTTTCCTTTCCTATTGACTTAGTAGGTAGCATTACATAGGATTGCATAGGATATACGCCACAGAAACACCATTCAGCCCAACCTGCCCATGCCAGTATTTAAGCTTGATTCGAGCCTTCCCCCATCTTTTCTCATGTAAATCTATGACTGTAACCTTCTGTTCCCTTCTCCCTCATATGGTTGTCTTGTTTCCCCTTAAAGCAAATATACTTATCACTTCAACCCCTCCATGTGGTAGTAAGTTCCACATTCTTCCCACTCTTTGGGTGACAGTTTCTTCTGAATTGAATTTCCTATTGGATTTCTTGGTGACTATATTATATTGATGTCCCCTAGTTATGCTCTGCCCCACGAGAGGAAACATTCTCCCTGTATCCACTCTACAAAACCTTCCACAATTTTATGGTTGGTTACCCCCAACCTTTTTTCAAAAGACGAGTGACCCAGCCCGTCAATCAATACCCATGCATTTCTAGGATCACCCTTGCAAATCTTCTTTGCACCTTCTCCAGTGTTTCAGAATAATTTCTCATAATATGGTCATCAGAATTGTTTAAGTGTGGCCTAACAAAGGTTCGATAGTGGTTTAGCAACACTTCCTTACTTTTCAATTCTAACCCTCTCAAAATAAAACCCATTGTTTGGTTTGCTATTCTTATGGCCTTGCTAACCTGTGGTGCAACTTTTAGTGATTGCTTATTTTGTACTCTGAGATCCCTTTGTTCCTGTACAAGTAATAAGTGACATACTGTCGTGTCCCTAAGAAATGAAAGAGATCATAAACTGTTTAAATCAAGCCTTACCTTTTTGCTTATTTAAAAAGTAGACTTTGCTAAACCAAAAGATGGCTACTACAGGTCACATGATTCACAAATTGGCTGCAGTTTCTAGAAATTTTCAACAGCAGTTACAGGACAAAAGCTTATCAGCATCCTTGTGGAATCTCACGCCTCTGATTGTAAGGACACATTACAATCAACAAGACCAGAGACCAGCACATGATCGGTCTCCCAGCCTGGTCCTATAACAAAGAGCGCCATCAAAACTCGTTATACGTGCATAGGCATTAAAATCCACCATCTATTTCCTAAGGTGAACAATGGATTTTGATTAGAGACATAGAAATTGCTTGTTAGCCTGCAACTGACTCATTAATGGGCCACATCACATGGCCTAAGCTTCTGGCCTTTGGAAAGTTTTAATATTACATTTCTAGACTTGTAATCAGCCTGCTGTTTAAATTCCATCCTGCATGCATCAAAGAAGGACTCCAGGCTGACCAGCAGCCTGCATCAAGTCTAAGCATTCTCGAAGCCTGTTTTTTCTGGAAGATTCCTGGTATTGCCTGCTGGACATACCAAGTCTCTGTATGCCAACCTCAACTTTAAAGGAATTCTGCAACTCCTGCTTCATCTAGCTAAACCCACCTGAACAGTAGCTTCTCCATGAAGGAATGCTCACTGGACTCTGGCTTTCTGGACTCTGGAAATTACGTGAACTGATATCCATATCAGTGATGCTTGTACTTTTAAGTTATTAATAGTTATAAACCTTCAATCTTCTTACTAGGTGCTTGTGTGTGTGCATGAAGTTGCAATCATTCCCCAGTTTGAACGTGTGAATAAACTATACTTCTGATTTAACCTTAAAGAGAGTTTGTTGTGGGTCACTTTAAAAATTAAACTTAAATTTTAAAAAAATAAGAGGGTTAAGGAAAACACAGAACAGTCTGTTTCAGAAATTAAAATACTCTTGCTTACGGACAGACAGCAAGAAAAATAAAGGAGTTCAGTTTTGCCTCTCTCCCTTGTGCATAACATTACCGATGTACACCAACTCACATTTATCTGTGTTGAACTTCATTTGCCAATTATTTTCCCATTCCGCAAGGGAAAGTAGTGAGATGTGTAACAGCTCTCCGATCCACTGCTCCTGTCCTGTGCGTATGCCAAAGTTGGATTTCACCCCAATGTGTTTAAGGAAAGAAATTGGAAAAACTCAGATTTATGTGATGCAGTATCATGTTCTCATTGATGTCTCAAATGCCTCACATAACTCTTTGAAGTGCAATGTCTGATCCTATATAAAAGGTAAATATGGTAGACTGTTTTACACATAGCCTTGGGCTCTGGAGTTTCCTCCCTAACCATTCTCCCTGCTCCTTTAAGACACTCCTTGAGGCCTAAGTCTTGGATCAGACTTTTGTTCACATATCCTGGTGTCACCCTGTGTGGTTCAGTGTCAATTTCTGTTTGGTGAAACTCTGTGAAGCACCTCAGGATGTTTTGCTATATGAATGCAAGTTGTTGCTGTTAGTCAGTGACCTGAACGTCGAAAGGACCAGAGGCAAAATGAAGGAAAAAAATTCTTATGCAGTGATTGGCTAGGATTTGGAATGTACTGCCTGAATGGCTGGTGCAAACAGGCTCATTTGTAGCTTTCAAAAGGGAATTGAATGAATACTTAAAGGAGAAAAGATCAAAAGGATATGGGAAAGAGTGGAAGAGTGAAACTGACTGAATTATTCTTTGAGAGAACTAGTACAGACTCCCTGGTTCAAATAGCTTTGTTCTGTGCTATATTCTTCTATGATTCTAAGGTAGCAATGAGATGAATGACCAGCTAATGTATTTTTTTACTACTATTGATCGAAGAAACAATAGTAGCCAAGTGAGTTTGCTTTACTTCTTAGAATAGAGACCTATCCACTTAAGACACCAGAACAAACAGATGGAACGTTGGTTTAACATTTTCTGAAGAATGGCACTTCCAACAATGCTGCATTCCTTCAAAACTTTACTGATGTTTCAATGTAGATTGTGATTAAATACTGCAGGAGGTCTTGAACCAATATCCTTATGACACAGGTAAGAGTGCCACAAAGTGAGCAAGTTCAATCCAAGCATTTGGTCTTCGTATGTGGTTTGGTTTTGTTTTGCACACTAATTTATTTTGTTTCATTTGTACTATTTTTAGCCTGATCTAGTTGTTTTGTGCTATTTCCTGCTGAAGAAAAACACCAGTGGAATAATGTAACATTGTGAATCAGATAGGGAACCAATAAATTACAATCTAGCGTATATTATAAAACAAAATCTAAATTAGCAATCGTAGTATCTTACAACTGTTTTACTTCATGTTCAATTTTGCTTCCAAATTTTATTTGTGCTTAATTTAATGATGCAAGTGGCTGGAAATGACATACCTCAGGGTGTAGGGAAGGCAGAACAATGTTGGGGAACTATTTTTTTGGTGTACAAATTTTGGTACACAATACTTCCAATACTTTTTCAAATACAAAATGTTTTAAGATAGGCTGGGTTTCTCTTACCCTTTTTAACTTCATCTAATGTAAACCTTTCCCCTCTGCCCAAAATGAAATTCAATTTTCCCTGTACATTGTATCTAATGTATGTGCTCAGAGAACATGCCACTTTTGAATTTTCTCCTCATAATTTTTTGTGATGCACATTAAAATTAGAGTCAGTGATTTTGCCCATTAGGTGCTTAGTAAGCAACAATTCATGGGAAACATACAAATTTAGCAAGAATCTTTTTCCCAACATCACTTAAATTTCTCCCATTTAAAGCTGCCAACAAGTTATTGGAGGGAGCTGTAGAGTTTGAGTGAAAACGAGAAGCGATACTGCAAACTATACAGTGCTGGTTGCTCAGAGTCCCAGAGGAGGACCAGAAAGACCAGGAGACCCTGACCTCAAGACTCACAAAAACCCAATGAAACATCAGTACCACCAGCTTTTTCAACCTTGTTTCATCAAGCAGCAGTGTAGAAGGAAACCACAGCTCAACAGGGACTCAACCTCAGGAAAGCAATATTGAATGGCATCTACAGCAGAATTCTGATGCCACTGGAGCTTTCAGGTATCAGTCAGATTAGCAGGATGGAATTCAACATTGGGACACGGAGTTCACTGATGCATTCTCTTACTACGCATCTGCATGTATCAAGTTCAGCAGCAGTTCTTGTTGAAAGAACATTCCCAATTGTTTCGCTTTGACCATCCTGGAATACAAGATCCCATTAATTGCATTCATCATCATTAACGCATGTGTCGCTATAACTACCTAGTTCATAGTTCATGGTAATATTTTAAAGGTAATTTTTAGTTCTGGGAAAATTAAGGTTTAACCGCAGAAAATGGGATAAATGCAACTAAAGCCACTTGAAGACTATTACACTTAAAAGGTTGGGACCATGTTGACTTAAACAGTTAACAGCTGGATAGGTAAGATCCTAACAAAGCAGGTGGACTTACTTGGCTGAAGAATTGGAGACAAGGTATTTACACTGCAAAGAAATGTAGTGAAGATGTTTCAGGGGCTAAAGCTACAATTAATTTAAAAGCATTCATTGAGCCCTATGTCATCATGGAGACGGGTGGAGCTTAAGAAAGTTCTAAGGCTTCAATTTACCTGGGTGTTTGCTGGGGAGTAAGTGTTCTGCAGCAGGAGGAAAGGCCATACCAAATAGGTACAACTGTTAGCAGGCTCCAGGCAGCAAAAGTGTTGCTGTTAGCTGGAGAAGTCCCAGGAACTGGTTGATGGTTCTGTGCAGTTAGGGTTCAGGAAAAGGCCGGGGAGCTGAGAATGTGGCAGAAGGTCACTGACTCGAGGCTGGAAAGGGTTAGGGCTCAGAAGAAGCCCTGGGAGCCATTTATAGCTTGGTGTAGCTGGGGAGATTGGAGCTTGGTGAAATCCAGGGGCAGTATCAGCCCATTGAAGCTAGCCAACTACTAAAGAGCTGAAATTGCACCAATAGGTTGAGACTGGAGTGCAGACTTAGAAATCCAGGTGAACAGAATCTTGGGGGATCAGATTGAAACCCTGGGAGGTGTGCACTTGTTGAGGCAGTCCGGGTGGGAGCGGCTTTAGGGGAAAAGTTCGGAATCCCCCATGAGACCCTTGCTGTTTGTGTTATATATTAATGATTTGGGCGTGAAATTGGGGGGCACGATTGGAAAATTTGTAGATGACACAAAGATTGGCCGAGTAGTGGATAGTGAAGAGGGTAGCCATAATCTCCAAAACGATATAGATGAGTTGGTGGAGTGGGCAGTAAAGTGGCAGATGGATTTTAACATAGAGAAGTGTGAGGTCATACATTTAGGGAGTTTAAACAGTTACAGGGATTACAAAATAAATGGGAATATACTAAGAGGGGTAGATGAAGTGAGAGATCTTGGCATTCAAGTACACAGGTCCCTGAAGGCAGCAGTTGAAGTAGACAAGGTTGTAAAGAAGGCATACGGAATGCTCTCCTTCATTGGAAGAGGTATAGAATATAAAAGTAAGGATATAATGTTGGAAATGTATAAAACACTGGTGAGGCCACAACTGGAGTATTGTGTGCAGTTCTGGTCACCACATGACAGGAAAGATGTAATAGCTCTGGAGAGAGTGCAGAGGAGGTTTACAAGAATGTTGACAGGGTTAGAAAAGTGTAGCTTCAAGGAGAGATTGGATAGGTTGGGGTTATTTTCCTTAGAACAAAGAAGGCTGAGAGGTGATTTGATTGAGGTGTACAAAATTATGAGGTGAATAGATAGAGTGGACAGGATAAAATTGTTTCCCTTGATTGAGAATTCTAGAACCAGGGGACATAGAGTCAAGATAAATGGCAGAAGGTATAGAGGGGACATGAGGAAGAACTTTTTTATGCAGAGGGTAGTGGATGTCTTGAATTTGCTGCCCAAGTTGGTGGTAGAGGCAGAAATTTTAAACTCTTTTAAAAAGTACCTGGATCTGCACCTAAAGTACTGTAAGATGCAGGGCTATGGGCCAGGTGCAGGAAGGTGGGATTAGAAAGGGTACCTGGATGTCCTCGGGCTGGCATGGACAAGATGGGCTGAATGGCCTCCTTCTGTGCTGTAACTTTTCTATGGTTCTATGATGTCTGGGTGGGTTGCTGACAAATCCGAGAGATCTGTCTTGGTCGCATTTGCTATTTATTGTAGTGTGTGTTCGACCACAATCTGCCTGTTAGTTCACATGTGCCCCATATTAACTCTGAACGTTAGAGTATACGATAGATATTGTAAATCGAGAAGGTGGTGGTGAGCTATCTTCTTGAACCGCTGCAGTCCATGTTGTGTAGGTACACCCACAATCCTATTGGGGCAGGGGCGTGGCGGGGGGGGCGGTGGTTGGTGGAGTTCCAGGATTTTGATCCAATGACAGTGAAGGATTGGCAATATAGTTCTAAGTCAGGACGGTGTGCCTTGGAGGGGAACTTGTAGGTGGTGGTGTTCCCATGATCTGCTGCCCTTAACCGTCTAGGTGGTAGAGGTCGTGGGTTTGGAAGGTGCTTTCGAAGGAGCCTTTGTGAGGGAGTGAATGTTTAAGGTGGTGGATGGAGTGTCAATGAAGTGGGCTGCTTTGTCCTGATGCTATCAAGCTTCTTGAGTGTTGTTGGAGCTGCATTCATCCAGGCAAATGGAGAATATTCAATCACACTTCTGACTTGTGCCTTGTAGATGGTGGACAGGCTTTGAGGAGTCAGGAGGTGAGTTATTTGCTACAGAATTCCCAGCCCCTGACCCACTGTTATAGCCATACTATTTACATGGCTAGTCCAGTTCTGTTTCTGGTCAATGGTAATCCCCAGGATGCTGATAGTGGGGGATTCAGTGTTGGTAATGCTATTGAATGTCAAGGGGAGATGGTTAGATTATCTCTTACTCCCCCAGCAATGATCATTGCCTGACACTTGTATGGTGTGAATATTTCTTGCCACTTATCAGCCCAAGCCTGAATGTTGTCCAGGTCTTGCTGCATATGGGCACATGCTTCAGTATCTGAGGAGTTGTGAATAGTGATAAACATTCTTCAATGATCCACAAAAATCCTCACTTCTGACCTTATGATGGATGGAAGTTCATTGATGAAACAACTGAAGATGGTTGGGCTGAGGACACTACCCTGGGGAACTCCTGCAGTGATGTCCTGGAACTGAGATGATTGACCACCAACAACCACAACCATTTTCCCTTGTGCTAGGCATGATTCCAAACAATGGAAAGTTTTTCCCCTGATTCCCATTGATTCCAGTTTTGCTTGGGCTTCTTGGTGCTACACTCGGTCAAATGCTGCCTTGATGTCAAGGGCTGACGCTTTCACCTCGTGTTTGGTGCACGTTTGGGCCAAGGCTACAGTGGGTCAGGAGCTGAGTGACCCTGGTGGAGCCCAAACTGAGCATCAGTGAGCAGGTTATTGCTGAGTAAGTGCCGCTTGATAGCACTGTTGACGACATCTTCCATCACTTCCCACTGCATTTCTATGGCTATCCAGTTAAGATTCTTTTAAATGGTAATTTATTTTGTATTGTGCAGTGGCATTTTTTATGTACCACTCTTAATTATTGCCCCGTTGAAAGGAATAATTTTAAATGATTCTCAAGCAAATTCTAATCGACCTGCTTATGCTTCCACTTACTGTCTACATTTATGAGTGATAACCCTAGAAAAGTCTATATGTGAACTGAAATTATTTTACCTGTGGGGCTTGAAGGCTTTGCACGAATACTGCTGTCATTTGCCCAGAGGCAAGTGCTAGCAAAGGGATTGGCATCAACTTGAGAGCTAGCTGAATGTTTTGCATGCTTTACGTGCATTTCACTGTTAGCATGCCACTGTCCTGATGGGTTCTAATTTCCATCAGCAGAAAATGTTGCATTGTTATTTAGTCTCCATATCTTTGACACATTCACATCCCAGTTTTATTTTCAAAACTCGTCTTTATCATAGTGTGTAATGTGTATCTTACTGCCTCAGCATCATCAGCAGGAGCATTTTTCAGCTGCAAAAGCACTTGACAGTTGTGTAGCGATGTATGACATATGGTGGATGGGGAAGGTTGCTGTCTAAGACCTTTCTGCCATAATGCACCGAGGGGCTGGGAATTGCACAGACCCCTCAGGCTGTACGGCTCACAATGAATGTATGCATTGAATACTAATTGTATTATAATTGTGTTGAAGCACCTCAGAGTGCAACATGATGTATGTTGATAACTCCAATACCATTGCACGGTCTGACTGTCTGTAATGACCATATTGAAATGACTGTAATACTCATTGATTGTATTGAAGCACCTCGTGATCCATGTGTAAAAGTTGAATCTGATTACACTTTTTGTGATGGCGATTTAGAAATGTTTTGTAATGTTCTTCCAGATATTTTATGAATAATGTATATTTTTCCAAAAAACAGTATGACATATGGCTGTGGCCAGACGGGTCCATCCGTTCCAGGATAGACTTCCTGTTCGTGTCCCAAGCATTCACAGTCAGGTCCACCAACATCAACCCGGTGTTCCTCTCTGACCACTGCCTCCTGGAGCCCAACTGTCACTTACAGAAAGATCAGAAGATTAGCAGGAAGACATGGAAGGTGAACATGCAACTGCTGATCCCAGAGAACGTTGAAGAACTCGAGGGATTACAAAGGCTGGGGAACGGTGAAACCTCTCTTTGAACCCCTGACACACTGGTGGGAAGCAATCAAGGAGAACATCAAGAAGCTTTTCATCATCAAAGGTGTCCAGAAGGCGAGAAAAGAACAGAAGGAAATGACCTGACTACAGAAAAACATGCAGCACCTGCTCCGGCTCCAGCCGATGGGGGTCGTTGTCAAGGAGGAACTCCAAGAGGTGAAGAGCCAGCAAGCCTCGCTCTTTGCCTCAGAGGCCTCCAAGATCATTTTCTGTTCCAGAGTCTGCTCTGTGGAGCAGGATGAGACGTGTTCACATTTCTGTTTCCAAAAGGTACACAGAGTTCTATGATCAACAGCCTGAAGGAAGATGATGGCTCAGTAAGTCATCGCAGTCCGACATTTTGAGGATCAGCACTGAATACCCCACTAGGTCTTAGACGACAGTACAGGGGAGAGTCTGGACAAACCGCCAACTCCTGATGAACTGACTAAGGACCCTGAGTCCTTCGAGAAGAGTAAAACTGCCGGAAGCAATGACTTACTGGCTAAGTTGTATTCGGCTCTGTGGGACAGGATCGGCCCAGACCTGTCAGAAGTGCACGAGAGTATGCTTCTGGTCAGCAGCTGTCAGAATCCATGAGGAAAAGCACCATCACCCTCATCTACAAGCAGAAGGAGGAAAGGGAGGAAATTCAAAATTGGCGACCCATCTCACTGTTGAATGTGGACTGTAAGATTCTGTCCAAGGTCATTGCCAATTGGGTCAAGTCTGCTGTGGATTTGGTGATCCACCCTGGCCAGACCTGTGCTGTACCCAGCAGGAAGATCTCTGACAGCCTTGCACTACTCAGGGATATGATTGCCTATGTATGGAACAGGGGTGTGGACACCCGCCTCATCCGCCTGGAGTAGGACAAGGCCTTTGACGAGCATCGCACAACTACATGGTGGATGCGTTGTCCAAAATGGGTTTTGGTGGGGGGGAATCTGCAACTAGATCCAACTGCTCTACTCTAACATCTATAGTGCAGTTTCAATCAATGGGTGGGAATCAGAAAGCTTTCCAATTAAAGCTGGAGTCAAGCAGGGCTGCCCTCTCTCCCTGTCCTGTTTGTGTGTTACATAGAACCCTTTGCTGAGTCCATCAGGAAGGATCCAGGCATAAGAGGAGTGATGATTCCAGGCAGTGCAGACACTCAGGTCAAAGCCTTCCTGTACAAGGACAATGTCACCGTCTTCTGCTCAGATCCGCTGTTGGTGCGCAGACTGATTGACATCCGCGACCAGTTTGAGCTGGCCTCAGGAGCCACAGTAAATCATGGTAAGAGCTCTGGGAACTGGGTGGACCGATCCTTTATCCCCTTCACCATCAGATCAGACTGCCTGAAGTTGCTGGCGATATGGTTCGGAGGGACCAGGGCATGTGATAGAAACTGGAAAGAGCGAGTGGCTATGGTGAAAAGAAAACTGGGCATGTGGGAGCAACGCTCCCTCTCTATTGCGGGCAAGAACCTGGTCATCAGGTGTGAGACACTCTCGGTGTTGCTCTACATGCCGCAGGTCTGGCCCATTCCTCACTCCTGTGCTGTGGCGATCACCTGAGCCATCTTTCATTTTATCTTGAGGTCGAAAATGCATCATGTTCGGAGGGACATGATGTACAAACCTCTAGATAAAGAGGAAAGAACATGCCCAACATCGCCCTCATGCTGCTGGCCACCTTTGTGTGCGGCTGCATCAAGCTATGCATAGACCCTCAGTACGCAAACACCAAGTGTCACTACATGCTGAGGTTCTACCTGTTGCAAAGGCTGAGTCTGGCCATGCTGCCGTGGAATGCGCCAAGTAGTTGGACCACTTGTCCCTTGTGGAAGAATTTACGCCGCGAAACACTTTTAACGACATGATCATCAGGCAATGGTCTGTACATAACGTCCTAGAGGCCCTGCGGGAAAAGGAGATGATGGATCCTGTCGGATGGTTCCCCGTGCAGACTGTCAGAGTCATTTGGCAGAATGCCTCATCGCCAGAACGTTCCAACAAGCACCAAGACGTAGCTTGGCTGGTGGTGAGAAAGGCCCTCCGCGTCAGATCCTTCTTACACACTAAGAGTCTCACCCTCTCCTCACATTGCCTTCGAGGTGGCTATGGTGGGAAAGAGACCATTGTTCACCTCCTTGTGGAATGTGCCTTTGCAAAGTAGGTCTGGAGAGAGATGCAATGGTTTTTGTCGAATTTCATCCTGAGCAGTTCTGTGACAGAGGACTCTGTGCTCTAAGTGATGTTTCCAGGGACACACACAGAAAAATATCAGCTGCAGCTGGAGGATCCTCAACTCAGTGAAAGACACTCTTTGGTCTGCATGAAACTTGTTGATCTTCCAGTGCAAAGAGTTGTCCCCAACCAAGTGTTGCAGATTGGCATATTCCAAGGTTCAGGACTATATGCTGAGGGATGCACTAAAGCTTGGGGCAGCCGCCACAAGGGTGCAATGGGGAAAGGCCACTGTCTTAAGACCTTTCACCCATAGTGTACCAAGGGGCTGGGAATTGTATAGGCCCCTCAGGCTGTATGACTCACATTGAATGTATGCAGTGAATACTACATGCATCACAATTGTATTGAAGCACCTCAGAGTGCAACATGATCCATGTAGATAACTCAAATACCATTGCATTGCCTGTCTATAATGACCACATTGAAATGTCTGTAATGTTCATAGATCGTGAAATGCTTTAATATAATCAATGTGGAAAACTTGAATATGATTGCAATTTTTGTGATGGTCATTTTGAAATGTTTTGTAATGTTCTTTTAGATATTTTATGAATAAAATATATTTTTCAAAAAAAAAGTGTGCATGACATATGCCCTTGATACAGCTGTGTGATGTTTAATGACAGTTGGCAGAGCAGTCAACATTTACTTTATGGTATTATCCAACTGGTTGTCAGAATCCGTAATTCTAATCAGATCAAGAGAGAACTTAAACAAAAACAGAATTACCTGGAAAAACTCAGCAGGTCTGGCAGCATCGCCGAGAAGAAAGGAGTTGATGTTTCAAGTCCTCATGACCCTTCCACAGAACTGTTCTGTGGAAGGGTCATGAGGACTCGAAACATCAACTCTTCTCCGCCAATGCTGCCAGACCTGCAGAGTTTTTCCAGGTAATTCTGTTTTTGTTTTGGATTTCCAGCATCCGCAGCTTTTTTGTTTTTTATTAAGAGAGAACTTAGTTGTTTGCCAGCCCCTGCTCGTTAACTATCCTTCATGTCATCACAATTAGTGCAGAATAACAAAAGTAATTCAGCAGGGTATTTGGCTATATTTGGCATGTACTCAAGAGCAGACAGCCATTCCTCAGCTATCACCCCTGAACTTCTCAAGTTTACTAGAGTTCTCTGAGGCATCTGATTCTGGGGAAGGCTGCTTCCAATAATGCTAATAGAACAGAATGCTGTGGTACTTGTGCTGTGACACAAAGTAACTAGAGCAATTCTTGCAGACTATTCTGTAAATATGTAAAAGGCATCACAGGATGAGCACATGTGCATTGTTATGTACATTGCTGATTTGTGAAAGAATACAAATATTGCTTTTAACTTGTTGAGCCACAAAGCAACAAAATTCTCACCCCCATACCTCTAGTGTTACGCAGGGCACATATGGTCTCCTAATCTATGATCTATTCTAACCTCAGAAGATTTGGTTGAGATATCCATACTATGACCTATGGATCATATTCAGATCATGCACTTTGGTTTTCCATTCCAGTAAGTTTAGTGATTCATTATTAATTTGTGCTGAGATGTTGTATGCTGCTGGATTAGCCTTTTGTAATTTCATGGGTCAACACAAAGCTAATGTAAACAAACTACACCACCTCACAATTGTATCATCTATTCTGCTAACTCCTGCAGATTACTGTTTATTATCAATCTTCCTCTGGCATACATGGAATATGATTGCAATTTTTGTGATGGCCACTTTGAAATGTTTTGCAGTGCTCTTTCAGATATTTTATGAATAAAATATATTTTTCCAAAAAAAAGTGTGCATGACATATGCCTTTGATGCAACTGTGTGATGTTTAATGTTTATGCCTTAAAATACTTCCTGTGTATCCAAAATGGCTACTTTTGCATTCTTTGTGATAGCGTGACTGCAGTTCCACTCTAACTATCAGTTAATTTGTGATATATTAAGCTGCAGTTGTACCCTGGCTTGCAAGTACACACTATGCAGAAATTATATTCATTTACAAAGTAAGCTGTAAACAGCTTCTCCCAACTCTCCCAACAATTTCTAGAAACAATTATCCGGGATAGAATTAATAGTCATGTGGAAAAATATGGGTTGATTTGGAAGAGTTAGCATAAATTTGTTAAAGGAAAATCATGTCTAACTACCTTGTTGGAGTTTTTTGAAGAGGTAACAGAGATAGTTGATGTGGGCAAGGCTGTTGATGTGGTGTTTATGGACTTCCAAAAGGCGTTCGATACAGTGCCACACAGACTTGTGAGGAAAGTTATAGGTCATGGAATAAAAAGGACAGTAGCAACCTGGATACAAAATTGGCTGAGGGATAGGAAGCAGAGAGTAATGGAGTGGAGTTCCCCAGGGTCTATATTGGAACCCTTGCTTTTCCTGATATATATAAATGATCTAGATCTTGGTGTGCAGGGGACAATTTCAAAGTTCATGGATGACACAAAACTTAGGATAATTGTAAACTGTGAGGAAGACAGTATAGAACTTCAAAAGGACATTGACACACTGGTGGAGTGGGCAGATAGGAGGCAGATGAAGTTCAATGCTGAGAAGTGTGAGGTGATACACATTGGTATGAAGAACATGGAGCGACAGTACACAATAAAGGATACTATTCTAAAGGGTGTGCAGGAGCAGAGAGACCTGGGTGTAAAGGCACATAAGTCATTAAACATGGCAGGACAGGTAGAGAGAGCTGTTACGAAAGCATACAATATTCTAGGCTTCATTAATAGGGGCATAGAGTACAAGAGCAGGGAGGTTATGATGAACTTATATAAGACACTGGTTAGACCTCAGCTGGAGTATTGTTCTGGGCACCACACTATAGGAAGGATTTGAACTCATTGGAGAGAATGCAGAAGAGGTTTACAAGAATGGTTCCAGGGATGAGACACTTCAGTTATGAGGAAAGGTTAGAGAAGTTGGGACTGTTTTCCTTGGAGAGGAGAAGGCTAAGAGGAGACTTGTTAGAAGTTTTCAAAATCATGAGGGGCCTGGACAGAGTAGATTGGGAGAAACTGTTCCTGCTCATAAACGGATCGAGAACCAGAAGGCACAGTCTTAAAGTGTTCTGCAAATGAAGCAAATGTGAGGTGATGAAAAAACTTTTTCACAAAGCGAGTAATTAGGGTTTGGAATGCACTTCCTGGAAGTGTGGTGGAGGCAGGCTCAATTGAGGCATTCAAGAAGGCATTCGATGATATTTAAACAGAAACAATGTGCAGAGTTACGGGGAAAAGGCAGGAAATTGGCACTAAGTTGCAATGCTCAGAGAGCCGGTGCAGACACAATGGACTAAATGGTCTCCTATACCATAACAATTCTGTGAATACCTATCAGTGTCTCCTATTGGCAATGTAACTTTCCAACAGAATTGTTGCACAGTCTAAGTTTATGGTGAAGGAAGGGGGTGAGTGAGATTTTGTAATTAACTGGTTAGTTTTTGAATAATGTAAGTGTTTTAAATTCAAATGTATAGAAGGAAACGTCACTGGGTTTAAGGGGAGATGACTCTATCAAAGTAATGCCTGTTTTCTCCTATTCCTTCCCGGGGGGAAAAAAGTCACCCAGTCTTCATTTCAAATTACTAAGAATCATCTATGAATACATTGCTCAATATTTCTAAAATTGCAAGTGTTTCCTTCCTTCCCAATTTTATTAAATTAGTTGGTGGAATGTTATCCTGATTTGGAGTTCATTCAACTGATACCTGGGATAGGGGCTGGGGGTGTGGTGGTTTTTGTATGAAGAAAGGGTGAACAGGCTTGGCCTGTACCCATTGGAGCCTAGAAGAATGAGAGGTGATTTATTGAGAAATATAAGATCCTTCGGGGACTCGACAAGGTGGATGCTGAAAGTATGTTTTCCCTCAGGGGAGAGACTAGAGCTAGGGGACACAGTTCAAAAATAAGGGGTAGAATTTTTCCTATGGCGGGTGGGAGTGGGCGGGGGCAGGCATGGAGCCAATTGCCGCCCACGATTGGCTGCGCGCCGTCATTTTCGCATGTGGGCCAATTAAGGCCCGCCCAGCGTAACGCATGGCCAGTAGCACTCAGCGCTACCTGTGTGGCCGGGGGGAGGAGTGAGAGTCGGGGCCTGCACTCTTTCACATATGCGTGCGAAAGAGCGCAGCAATCTCCCTGACACACACAGCTGTTTTTAATAATTAAAGTACCTTGCCTCTAACACAATGGGCTCTTATCTTATTGAGCAGCCTCCTGTGCGGCACCTTGTCAAAGGCCTTCTGGAAGTCCAAGTAGATAACATCCATTGGCTCTCCTTAGTCTAACCTACTCGTTACATCCTCAAAGAATTCTAACAGATTTGCATGACCTCCTCTTGATGAAACCATGCTGACTTTGCCCTATTTTACCGTGCACTTCCAGGTATTCTGAAATCTCATCCTTAATAATGGACTCTAAAATCTTACCAACAACTGAGGTCAGGCTAATCGGCCTGTAATTTCCTGTCTTTTGCCTCACTCCCTTCTTAAACAGGGGGGTTACATTAGCGATTTTCCAGTCCTCTGGGACCCCCCCTGACTCCAGTGATTCCTGAAAGATCACCACTAACATCTCCACTATTTCTTGAGCTATCTCCTTCAGAACTCTGGGGTGTAATCCATCTGGTCCAGGTGATTTACCCACCTTCAGACCTTTCAGTTTTCCTAGCACCTTCTCCTTGGTAATAGCCACCGTACTCACCTCTGCCCCCTGAGTCTCTTGAACTTTGGGAGATGTTACTCATGTCTTCCACCGTGAAGACTAACACAAAGTACCTATTAGTTCCTCCACCATTTCTTTGTTCCCCACTACTACTTCTCCAGCACCATTTTCCAGCAGCCCAATGTCCACTTTTGCCTCTCTCTTACCCTTTATATATCTAAAAAAAACTCTTGCAATCTTCTTTTATATTACTGGCTAGTTTACCCTCATATTTAATCTTCTCCCTCCTTATTTCTTTTTTAGTTGTCCTCTGTTGGTCTTTGTAGGCTTCCCAATCCCCTGGTTTCCCACTGCTCTTCGCCGCATTGTATGCTTTCTCTTTAGCTTTTATGCTGTCCCTGACTTCCCTTGTCAGCCATGGTTGCATCGTCCTCCCTTTACTTTGCTTCTTCTTCCTAGGGATGAATTTTTGCTGTGTCTCCCAAATTACTCCCAGAAACTCCTGCCATTGCTGTTCCACTGTCTTTCCTGCTAGGCTCATCTCCCAGTCAATTCTGGCCAGCTCCTCCCTCATGCCTCTGTAGTTACCTCTATTCAACTGTAATACCGTTACATCTGATTCCAGCTTTTTCCTCTCAAATTGCAGGGTAAATTATATCATATTATGGTCATTTCCTCCTAAAGGTTCCTTCACCTTAAGCTCCCTTATCAAATCTGCCTCATTACACATCACTAAATCTAGAATTGCCTGTTCCCTAGTGGGCTCCGCCACAAGCTGCTCCAAAAAGCCATCTCGTAGGTATTCCACAAATTCCTTTTCTTGGGATCCACTACCAACCTGATTTTCCCAGCCTACCTGCATATTGAAATCCCCCATGATCACTGTAACCTTGCCTTTCTTACACGCCTTTCCTATCTCCTGGTGTATCTTGTGCCCCACATCCTGACTGCTGTTCGGAGGCCTGGACATAACTCCCATTATGGTTTTTTTACCTTTGCGGTTCCTCAACTCTACACACACAGATTCTACATCATCTGACCATACGTCATTTCTTGCTATCGATTTCATTTCATTTCTTACTAACAAAGCAACCCCATCCCCTCTGCCAACCTGCCTATCTTTTCAATAGGATGTATATCCTTGGATATTTAGCTCCCAGTCCTGATCCCCTTGCAGCCATGTCTCCGTGATGCCCACCACATCATAGCTGCCAATTTCAATCTGCGCCACAAGCTCATTTACCTTATTTCGTATACTGCGTGCAGTCAGATACAACACCTTCAGTCCCGTATTTCTCGTCCCCTTTCTCATTGTCGTCCCTTTATCTGATGTGCTTGAAGTTAGATTCCTAGCCTTTCCAAACACTCTGTTCTATTTTGTGTTCTGGGGACTTTATTAGCCTCTCCTGGGCTCTCCTTTCTTTTCATTTTTTTCATAATTTTCCATGAAGTTGAATCCACCCCCCACCCCCCCCACCCCACCCACACACACTAACCTGCTGCTTTGTTTCCCATTAGTCATACCTCTTGGAGTTTTACCCTTCCCTCCCCCCCCACTTTCTAGTTTAAAGTCCTGTTGACCACCCTATTTACCCTTTTCGCTAGAACATTGGTCCCAGATAGGTTCAGGTGGAGACCATCCCAACGGTACAGATCCCTCCTGTTCCAATACTGATGCCAGTGCCCCACGAAATGGAACCCCTCTTTCCCGCATCACTCCTTTAGCCACGTGTTTACTTCCCTTATTCTCGTGTCCCTATGCCAATTTGCACGTGGCTCGGGTAGTAATCCGGAGATTATAATCCTTGAGGACCAGTTCTTTAATTTAGTTCCTAGTTCCTGATAATCCCCGAACAGGTCCTCTTTCCTAGTCTTACCTATGTTATTTGTCCCGACGTGGACCACAACAACTGGGTCCTCCCCCACCCTCTCCAATATCCTTTCAAGCCGGTCAGAGATGTCCCTCACCCTGACACTGGGCAGGCAACATACCATGTGGGACTCTCAATCCTGCTTACAAAGGATGCTATCAATTCCCCTAATTATAGAATCCCCACAACTACCACGTGTCTTTTTGCTCCCCCCTCTTGAATGGCCTCCTGTGCCACGATGCCGTGGTCAGCTGGCTCATCCTCCCTGCAGCTCCTCATCCACACAGGGAGCAATTACCTCGTACCCGTTGGACAAGGTCAAGAGCTGAGGCTCCTCTGTTCCTGAACATGATCCCTCGACCTGCCTCACCTGCAGTCACACCCTGCTGACCCTGACAACTGACCGAACTTGAGGTACTTAATCTACCGGGTGTGACCGCCTCCTGAAACAGGTAACTCTCCCCCTCCCGGATGTGCTGCAGCGTCCGGAGCTCAGACTCCAGCTCATCAATCTGAGCCCGAGTTCCTCCAGCAACCAACACTTGCTGCAGATGTGGTCACTGCGGCTTGCAATGGGATCTGCCAGCTCCTACATCATACAGCTACTGCACATCACCTGCCCAGCCATCTTGACTTAGATAATTAATTTATTAATTAGCTTTGCAGTGTTTTTTTTTTCAAATTTGGTGCAGATTTCCTACCAACCAATCAGGTCGCAGCTTTCCTGTGATGTCACTTTTTCAGTTTTAGCTTCAGTTACTCTGTGCCCCGAGGTCACCGCTCTGGTGCTCCTCCCTCCGAGTCTGCTCCCTGGAGACAAGGCCGCAAACCCCCGAGGTAAGCTAGATTTATACTCACCGCTCCAGTGCTCCTCCCTCCAAGTCTGCTCACAGGATTTACTCACCAATCAGCTGCTTTTTCTTTAAAACCCACTTTCAGAAGAGTGTCCCTCGCAGGTCTGGTGCACTCCTGAAGGCACTGCCTCTTCCTCTCTCTTTTTAGATTTGAGGAGGAGGGAGGGATGGAAACACCACAGCAAAGTCACACATATAACATTTACTTGTGACAGTCTATTATTTCTGAAATAGTCAGTTACAAAGCAAATTAAAAATGTAATTAAATTCAGCCAAAAGGTAACATTTAGTTCCATTGCATTTCTTGACAACTCAAAGGCAGCTTCTTAAATGGCTATCTCCAGTAAGATTGCACAGGCAGATGGCCAGGTTTCACCAGCAGGTTCAGGACCCACTTTTGGTGCCAACCTCAGAAAATGTTCAAAGGAGACATGACTCTGCCTAACGTGTAAAAAAAAAAATAGATGTATCAATAGGTGGAATTCTGAAGCTGCAAAGCTGAGTTCTGTAGCTCCGATAAGTTCAGCACGAATAATACAGTTTTGGTACCAAAATGGTGTCCAGCCTAGTCTGCTCATGATGCCATCTTAGTGAGGGCATTGGCATGGGTATTTGGAGTGCTTGTCAGAAGTTTGCAAATTGCATCAGTTAGTGTGTAACATTGATTTTACGCCAGAGCTGCCTTTTTTGATCTCACCACTCCAACTTCTGTCCTGTCTTAAACATGCACAGCTGAAACCTGTGTTCAGCAGCAGGCAAGGCTCTTCCTCCCTACCAGTGCTATATAAATGGATCATCAGTAACTGCTGGTTAGTTGCTGATTAATTTATATTGGTTTTGCTTAAGTGTTTAGAAATTCTTGGCAGTCTGCAGTGTTGTTTAAAGCTGCTGAAGTCAACAGAGACTGCTGCTACACATGAAGAAGGCCTTGGTTCTGACTTTAAGGGTTCTGGTCAGACCTCTTGCTCCTGCAGTCATAAGTGCTGTAGTTACCATCCCCATTGGGCTGCAGCATTAGAGGGCGATAGAGCAGTGGTAGCAAAGAGGAGGACAGCTCCTTGCAGGGGAAGGAGGGGATGGGAAAATGACTCTTTGCAGGGCCTTCTGGGAGCATTTTTCTTATGTCCATCCAGGCCAGGAGCAATCTGTATGTCATCTGCACTCTACAGGTGAGATGGTCCCAGATCTATGCCACTTCTTGCATCCAGCCACTGGTCAGAGGAGCAGTGGATGGCACCCTCCACCATGGGGAAGTCTGATACTCTGGCAAAGTCAGGTGTACACTCCGCCTGCTTTGCTCTGGTCAGAGAAAACATAATGAACGCCCATCTCCTACCATAAAGTGCCTCTATCACCTCTCTGATGCAGCAAAGCAAAGATGATGCTGCCATTGGCTATGAAGGTGACAGTGACCCTGAATTTTTTTTACTTCGGAATCCATCCAGGTGGAAACAGGTGACATCTGTAACATGTCACAGTTCACTATTCACTGCTGCATCAGAGAGGTGATAGCGGCTCTTAATGGTAGGAGATGGGTGTTCATTATGTTTTCTCTGACCAGAGCAAAGCAGGCGGAGTGTACACCTGACTTTGCCAGAGTAATAGACTTCCCCATGGTGCAGGGTGCCATCCACTGCTTTGTGAGTACATCTAAATGCTGAGATGTACCGCAATCACAGCGGTTTTCACTCCCTGAATATGCCAGTGATGTTCCACCATGTTCAGTACATCATGCTAGTGAATGCCAGGCACTTGTGATGCTTTTATTCTGTGCCACTCACTGTCCTTTCAGTATTTGAGCCACCACATCAAACTAGGGGGTGACTGCTGAGCCACAAGGGCTCTCTACCTAACATCTGATTCAACTATTTGTTCCACAACCCAACCATAGTGGCCATTGTGCATAAAAATGAGAGGTATGCTGCCACAAGTAACCTCATCAAGCAGACCATTGTGGTGCTGAACACTTCCCCTGCCTGAAGTACCCTGGAGGAACCTAGCAGTACTCACTGGAGCATGTAGAGGCCTGCTGTATCCTCCACAACCTCACCATCATCCCTTGCCATCAGGGATAGGCTGAGCATCTCAAGAGCAGGAGGGAGGAAGAGAGGAGCAAGAGGAAGGAAGAGCAGAAAGGGAGGACGCAATCAACACATCCCCTTTCTGGCTGGGCTGTCCATGATCATCTCTTTCAACTACACTGAACACGACCCCAAATCCGCATTGTCCAACAGTCACAAATATTAGCATACCTCCAATACTGACCATCACAGCATCTTCTTGGCCACGGTGCTGAAATTAAAGCCACCACAAAACAAACATTCCAAACCAATTATCCAGAAAACTTTCAATTATTCGATACAAAAATCAACTATTGACCCTTGTGCATTGCCTTAGTACCTGTCTTTAGTGTGCCTTCTGCTGTCCTAGTTCTCCTACTCAGTGCTACCCCACTGGCAGCAGGATTGCTGGTAGAAGGCTGCTGACTTTCAGTAGGGGAGACTGCAAATGGCCTTGTGGCTTGACCTTGAACAGCTCTGGATTCAGACTGCACCACCTCAGCATGGGTGGAAACAATGTGAGCTGGTTTGTTGGCTGACCAGCAATAGCATGTACACTCGCAGAGTGGCAGTGAGAGAGCAGATGCCACTCCCATGAATGCATGAAGCACTCATAACAAGATGGATAGCACAAATGGAAATAAATGAGTATGATATTGTAGCTAGTACAGAGACATGATTGCAAAGTGACCATGGCTGGTATCTGAGCATTCAAGGGATCTGACATTTCAGAAGAACAGGAATAAAGGAGAAGAAGATGGGTTGGCTCTGTTAATGAAGGATGAGGTCAGTACAGGAGTGAGAAATGATCTTGGTGCAGAGGATCAAAATGTAGAATGAGTTTCATTGGCAATAAGTAATAGTGAAGGAAAGAAAAAGAGTAGTTGACCCCTGACAGCAGCTACACTGGAAGACAAAGTATAAAACAAGAAATAATTGGGGCCTGTAAGAAATGTACTGCAATAATCATGGGAGATCTTAATCTTCATATATATTGGATGAATCAGATTGACAATGGTAGTCTGGAGGATGAGTTCAGAGACTGTATTTGGGACAGTTTCTTAGAATAAGACATTCTGGAGCCAACCAGGGAACAAGCTATTCTAGGCCTGGTAATGATTAATGAGAGAGGATTAATTAATGACCTCATAATAAAGGATCCTCAGGATAAGAGTGATTGTAACATGATGGAATTTCATATTCAGTTTGAGGGTGAGAAATTTGAGTCTGAAACTAGTGTCTTAAAATTAAAGGCAATTACAAGGGTATGAAGACAGTTGGCAAAAGTGTAATTGAAAAATAGTTTAAAAGGTAAGATGGTAGAGAAGTAGTGGCAGACATTTAAGGAGATATTTCATAACTCATAACAAAAATATATTCCATTGGGAAAGAAATACACTATGAGAAAGGTGCACCACCTATGACTATCTAAGAAAGCTAAGGATCATATCAAATTGAAAGAAAAGACATACAATGCTGCAAAGATTAGAAATAGCCCAGGCGATTAGGAGAATTTTAGAAAACAGCAAAGGATGACTGGAAAAAAAAAGAGGGAGAAATTGGAATATAATCGAAAACTCGCAAAAAAAATGTAAAAAACAGATAGTAAAAGTTTCTACAAGTACATAAAAAGAAAGAGAATAGCTAAAGTAAGCTTTGGTCCCTTAGAGAGTGATACTGGGGAATTAATAATGAGAAACAAGGAATTGGCAGTGACTTTGAACGAATATTTTGAATCTATCTTCACAGTAGAAGACAGAAAGCATCCCAAGGATAATAGAAAATCTTATCAAAAGGGAGGGAGGAACTTAAACAATCAGGATCAGTGGAGAAAAAGTATTAGTAAAACTAATGGGACTAAGGGCTGACAAGTCCCCCGGACCCGATGGCCTGCATTCTTGGGTCTTAAAGGAATGGTTGCAGAGATAGTGGATGCATTGGTTGTAATCTTCCAAATTCTCTAGATTCTGGAAAGGTCCCAGTGGATTGGAAAACCACAAATGTAACACCACAATTCAAGAAAGGAGAGAGACAGAAAGCAGGAAATTATAGGCCAGTTAGCCTAAAATCTGTCACTGAGAAAATGATAGAATCCATTATTAAGAAGGTGGTGGCAGCATTTAGAAAGCCAGAATACAATCAGAGTCAACGTGGTTTTGTGAAAGGGAAATAGTATTTGACAAATTTATTAGAGTTCTTTGAGAATGTAGGGGGATGAAGTGTAAAATTAAGGAAGTTTTGCTACAGTTTTACAGGGCATTGGGATACCGCACCTGTAATACTGTGTACAGTTTTGGTCCCCTTACATAATGAGGGATGTACTTGCATTGGAAGCAGTTCTGAGAAGATTACTAGGCTGATTCCTGGTATGAAAAGGTTGTCTTATAAGGAAAGGTCATTACTCAGTGGAGTTTAGAAGAATCTTATTGAAACATGTAAGATTCTGAGGCCGCTTGACAGAGTAGATGTTCAGACAATGTTTCTTCTCATTGGGGAATCCAGATCTATGAGCACAGTTTATGAATAAGGGATCTTACATTTAAGATGGAGATGGCAGGGGTGGGGGAATTCCTTCTCTCAGTGGGTCATTAGTCTTTGGAATTCTCTTTCACAGAGAGCAGTGGAAGCTGAGTCGTTGAATATATTCAAGGCTGAGTTAGACAGATTTTTGATCAGCATGGGAGTTAAATGTTAGGGGGACAGGCAGGAAAGTGGCGTTAAGGCCACAGTCAGATCAGCCATGACATTATCGAATGGTAGAGCAAGCTCAATGGACTGAATGGTGTACTCCTGCTCCTATTCCTTATAATCTTATGGTCAATCCGGCTGGCATCTGGACAGGGAACTTATTGGTGACATTACAGGCCCCTGCTGCATCAAGGTGCAGGGAAATCCCAACTTCCAGATTCCCTGTGACTTTGTGATCCTTTGCCCATTCCTACAACTCAGGAAAGTAAAATTCCAAGACCACATTTACAGAAGGATCTTTTTAAAATTTTTCTGACGAATAAAATTACCCAACTCCCAGAGGAGGACTCTTTATCAGTTATTTCTTTAAGAAAAAATTGAAAGAATTGTTCTTTTTTCAGAGTTACAGTTACTTTATGGGTTAAACTATCCACTGGATCTGCTCACATCTACAACTACATTTTGACAGTTAAAAGGACGTCAATGATTTTGTACTCTGATTTGCTCCATCCAGCTACTGGATAAACTTATTTATTTCTCTTTGTTATAGTTCATTGCATAACATATTTTGCTTTCTAATGTTGAAGTGTTTTCACTGTCTACTTAAAAATGTAATAAGTAATTCATCTAATCTCAGTCCTTGTTTCATACCACAACAAACTAAGTCAGCAGCAAAAATGATCAAACTATTTATCCAGGGCACAAAGTATTTCTTTAGAATGTTTACTTTTATGTTTTTCTTTAAATCCCACCATGGCAGATGGTGAAATTTTAATTCAATAAAAATCTGGAATTAAAAGTCTGACGATGACCATGAAACCATTGTCGATTATCACAAAACCCATCTGGTTTACTAATGTCCTTTAGGGAAGGAAACCTGCTGTCCTCACCTGGTCTGGCCTACATGTGACTCCAGACCCACAGCAATGTGGTTGACTTTTAATTAGGGATGGGAAATAAATGCTGGCCTAGGCAGCGATTGCCTACATCCCATGAATGAATAAAAATGTTAACAGTTTCTTTGTTAGGTTATTTTATAAGTTATATTTTCCCTTTTTTATATATCATTATCTAACCAAGAGGACAGTGGCCTTTTAATGTCTTTACTGGATCAGTAACATTGTGGATTGCCCCATCGTTTTTGCACTGCCAGTTGATCATTTCTTAAAACAGCAATCACTTGGTGATTTACCTGACCTCTTTCCTTATCTTAATCTGATATTCGCTTTGTTTTGTATGGTTTTGTTTTTACCAAAAAGTACATTAAATGAATTGTTATCTCAAATAAACACATGTCTTTCTTGAACATTACTTGTCATTAACTGCTAACCTCTAGATTGATCTTAACACAAATAACTGGATGCCAGGCATTCTTCAAATGCTTTCCAACTCAATTATGCCATAACCTACACAAAAGCCCACAGAAAACCAGGTAAGATTCATTGGTTATTCAAACACATTTTTCTTTTTATTCTTGATGTTAAATCTCATTGTTGATCTCATTGAGTCAGTGATAACACTCTTGGAATCAGAAGGTCATATGTTCAAGCCCCTCTCCAGAAACTTGAGAACAAAATCCAGGAAGACACTCAAGTACAGTTCTGAGGGAGTGCTGCACTGTGACAGGTCTTTTGAATACTCTCTCAGGTAAATATACATTCAAAGAGAAGGAAGTTCCCCTGATATCCTTCATCTAAAAGCAGATGATCTGGTCATATATTTCATTCTGTTTGTGGGACCTTGTGTGCAAATTGGCAACCACGCATCCTATATTTCAACAATGGCTACACTTAAAAAGCATGTCATTTGCTGTTACACACTTTGGGACTTCCAGAGGCTATGAAAGACGCTGGATCAATACAAGTCCTTTTCATTTGTAATTCTCAACTGAAGCCCAACCAGAAGAACACTACAGAACAATAGCAACCACTCCAGATTTTTGTCTTTTGAGTCTTTTCTCAAGACAAGAATTTGGACAAAAAATTCTGAGCTGAAGGCAAGTCAGGATTTTCATCAGTGCGGGTTGAGGTTAATGTTTAGCAGAGGCAGGTAATATTGTGCAAGTAGACACAGGAAGTCTTGTGATTAATAAGATGCAGTTATTTTGAGGCTTGGTTCAGACTTGAATAGGACAAGTGTCGCGCTGTTTGGTTCAGGCTAACAGTGGTGAGCTTTCTTTGAAATGTAAAGTGACTTCACGTCTGATAATTTAAACAAATCACCTCAAAAGGTGTTTTTAAATGCAGTCTGTCCCTCTTAAAGGGAAGCTACACTTAATTACTGGCTGCTGCTGAATACTATTGCTACAATTCTTACCACTGAAAGGTGAGAGGTCAAGAGATGCTCAAGAACAACCCACAGAAGGAATTAGAAGCAATGACTAGGGAATTTGGCATCTGACCCAAAGGCAGCAGTGGCACAAGAGCTCCATGGGCGGTCAAAATTACTGAATGTTCCACTAACCTCTCATGCTGCTTTTTACACCATACACCTATTACACACTCATCAAAAATCCCAGGCACATAAGGCTCATACCTAACATTTAGAAACTCAACCTCACCATCCCACACCTATCAATGCTGCCAGCTCCACTCCCAACTCTTGCTGCCTCCATATACCTCCAGCTTTGCAGCTATGGCAGATACATTATCCAAACACAGTGCAACACAATCACCGACGTTCTTCCCTTTCTCTTGCAGAACAAGGTGGCACATAAGAGAAGGGAGCAGAGCAGAACTGATGGGGGACAAGGATGCTTTCATCTCCTGAGCCTGACAGTGGAGATGGCTATCAGTATCAAGGGGCTGGTTACAACAGAGCTCAAGGCATCCAGCATTGCTGAAAACATTGAGGCATGTTCCTGCATTATGCTCTCATTACATTATGCGTTATGATTAGCAAGGGAGTCGAAGGTTATGGAGATAGGTAGGAAAGCTGAGTTAAGGCCACAATCAGACCAACCGTTATCTTATTGAATTGTAGAGCGGCTTGATGGGCTGAAAGGCCTACTCCTTCTCCTATTTCTTATGATCTTATGGCTTCAACTTGGCTGAGGAGATAGTGCAGATCTTCCCCCCTCTGCATCCTCTGCTCCATTTTCCTGTTGTATCAGAGTCCCAGAGGCACTGTAACTACAGCCTCCCCATACTTATTGCAGCCATTGTTTAGACAGGTCACCAAATTCCCTGCCCTCCCTCTAAGGTAAAACTTCCCATGAAATCCAGAAACTCACCACAACACCTCCAATAATACTCCACCATCCTTCCAAACACTTTGCAGTAGTAGAAGTTCTTGAAATTTGGTTTACTGGTAAGTTAGCTGCCTAGCCCTTTAAATAACACTAGTGCTAGGCCCCACTTTCAGCTGAATGCTTGATCTTTGGTGCACAATGTATGAATTTATAAAATAGCCTTCAAGGTCTAAATTTGGGCAATGTGTCACATCAGCCATTAGAGCTGTGTGATGCCAGGATTGCACCAGTTTAGCTGCTTCCAGCAATTGCATGAGATGCCTGTATGGGCAACTTCTTAAGATTGCACACTGTGCTAACTGTGTAAGGAGTGGCTGCCGACACGACAAACAACCCTGGAGAGGGATCAACTTCTGTAATGCTGATGTAAATTTGTGGCACTCATCTAGGCTGGCTGGAACTGATCTATATAACTAAATCATACATGCATATCAGAAATGTTGTGGGTGCTAAGTGTAATAAGTTACAGCTCATGCTATAAATGATAATAAATTTCCATTGCTAGAAATAACCTATAAATAACAAGTGTTCAAAACAATGGCTGCAACATTCAAGTGCCTAGTGCCAATATTTTTGGTGGTGTGAGTGCTGTTTCAGGTCTAAAATGGAGTCTGTGTCATGCACACACAATTCTGTTGCTGCTCACACTGGATACCATTTTGGGCAGGTACAGGCACAAGAAGCATAAGCCAGAAGTATGCAGCACAAGCAGCTCATGATGTCAGTCAGTGTGTTAGGCTGTTTTGACTCCAACAACACCACTTTCAAGTGCTCCAGCTAACACTCTCTTAATCTCACACAACTGAACATACATTCAGCAGCAGAAAAAAAAACACTAATTCTATTTAAAGGGATTATCAGCCACTTTTAGGCTAGCTGTTGATTGATTTCTACTGCTGGTTGCTGAGTTAGTAGTAGTTTTTGGTAGTTTGTTATTGCTAATTAAAGTTGATGAAGTCTACAGAGAGTGGTGTGCTGTGCTATGAAAGGCTTGGTTCTCACTCCGATGCTTCTGCTCACAACACTTGCTCCCCATCACATCAGTATAGTTTATACCCTCCTTGGGCTGCAGCATGACCGGAAGAATGAGCGGGGACAGCAGAGAGGAGGACAAATTGCTTGAAGAGGGAGGAGGAAGAGAAAGGCCTTATTTGCGCCCAGGGTCCTCAAGAAGCATTTCTCCTATCTCACACTCACTGTGGAGGAGGCACTCACGAAAATCTGCTACCTATTGCAGGCAGACCTGCAGCATCTGAGCTGGGAGGGGGAGGGAGTGGTGGCGGTGGTGGATGGAAATTTTAGTGGCTGTGAAAGGAAGAAGGGGAGGAGGAGAAGGAAGGCAGGAGGCAGTTGGTATGTGGCCATGCTCAGCATATAGTGCAATGAATGTCCTAAATCCTGGCAGTATTCTGCACCAATCCACTGTTCTCTCAGTACAATACTTGGGCCACCATGAGAGACCAGGGGGTGGCTGCTGTGTGAAAAGGCCCACTGGTGACTACCTGGTTCATGACTCTAGCCTGCAACCCAACATGAGCAACCTATGTACACTGCGAGCTATGCTACCACATGAAACATCATCCAGCAGATCATTGGAATGCTCAAGCAATACGTTCACTGCCTGAACCACTCTGGAGGAACCTTGCAGTGTCCATCAGATCATGTGTCGCAATTCGTCATGGTGTGCTGCATTCTGTTCAACCTCACCATCATGAGGGCAGAGCCCTTGTGAGCAAGGATACAGCAAGCAGCTGAGGAGGAAGAGGTGGAAGGGAGGAAGCAACCAGCACATGTCCCTCCTAGCTATGCTGTCCATGATTGCCTTATCTGATTATGATACCAATGAACACAACCCCAATTCCCCATTCTACAACAATCACATATCTTACCATCCCTCCACCACTGACCATCACAGTGTTGTCTTGCCCACAATGATGAAATAAAAGGCACCACAAAACAAACATTTCAAACCAACTTTATCAATCAGACAATCCAATATTATATACAAAAGTCAACTAATCACCTATGTGCAACCCTTTAATCCCTTTGCCTTGCATCATCTGTGTGCCTTTCCCTGTCTTAGTGCTCCTACATTGTGCTACTCTTGTGGCTGCAGCATGGCTAGTGGAAGGCTGCTGACCTTCAATGGGTAGGACTGAATTTACATCTGTCTTTTATCTTTCCCTGGACTTATGCCTGGACTTAACCACATGGAGAACCCACCTCTAAGCTGGCCTCCAAAGTATGTTCAAGGCTGGATTATATACTCCCCCACCTGCAGGTTTGAAGACATTGGCGCACATAAAATCCAGTGGACAACCTGCCTGCCACTTATCCACCCACCCCTACCCCACTGCAATTTTATCACCTGCAAGGCGTCGGGTAGTTAGTGGATCAGTTGGACCACTTAATGCCTGCTTAAGGGCCTCACGCTACCCCTGGTGGGAGAGGCCCATGTCAAACACAGCCCAACAGGATTCCCTGCATAGGCTGGTTATGGGTGGGGCAGGTCCCTCCTTAATGGGCTCCCTGGAAGGGAGTGCCCCCCAACATGTTACTTCCCAGTGGCAGTGGCACTGCCAATACTTGAGAGCTGATGGATTGGCTGGCAGCTCTCTGAAGTGGGACTTTCTGATCCAGAAAGGTATAAGCCCTGCCTCCAACCTATTAATGGCCTATTAAAAGGCTGTGGGGCAGCTGGTGTTTCCTTTGGCAGGCTCCCCCTCCCCTCCCGCTGACATTTTACCCAGGGACCAGGGAGTGAGGAATCTGGAGGCCTGTATAATTTAGACCTCAATGTCATGTGAGCTGATGGATGCAAGTATGAGAGTGAGTGATGGTGTTTCTTCATCATCAGTTTCTCCTTCTTCCAAATCTTGCTTCTGCACTACTGCTTGGCCAGGTGGCAGTTCTTGGGTAGCTAATAGGAGACAGTCTTAAGGTTGGCATGCAGTGAGGCTGAAGTGGGGGGAGAAACCAGGAAGTGCATTTTTAGACCAACTGCAGCTTGTATATTAGAAGAGAAACTACAAAGATACCGAGCACTGATTCCTTCATAGGGGTGAGGCCATGCAGCCATGCTTGACTGATTAGATGCGGCTACCTCCAATTATGCACCACCTGTCCTGCAAGAGAGCGGCAAATGTGTCAGTGAGTGTCATACAATCTGTTTGTGTGGTGTGCCTACCATGGATGAATAGTACGATTGAAATGCATGCAAATTGTGAAATGTGGATGTGAAGCTTGCAGCAGTGTAAGAGTGAGATGAAGCTATGAATGTGAGGTATGAGTCTTGATTGATAGAGATAGTTACATAAGTGAGGGGATACAATAAGTAGTATGTGAGGCTAGTGGTTGAGTTGTAAGGATATGCCATATGAGCGTACTTTCACTGACCATGAACACTTTTATGAGGTCATTGGACTTCTTGCAGCACTGCATGCAGGCCCTCAGAACTAGACTGCTGGCATCGACTGCAATGGCTATCTACTCCGGCTACTGAATGTCTGTTTGGAGGGACACTCTCCTCCTACCCACCTCCTGCATCAAGGTGTCCTGTGCTCTGTCAGAGAACACCCACACACTGAAATAATAAAAAAATTATACAATTTAACAGACCTGATATGGATTTATTACTCTATTTTCACTATCATAATAAATTCATGGATTGCTGAAAAGTTCCTGTTTGATTGCTAATAGCTTAAGATTTACATCCAACTAGAGGCATACCTAAAATAAACTTTAGCAAAGTTTATCGTTGAATACCAATTATAGGACATCAGATAAATCAATAGCAACAAATTCAGAAATGGGTTATGTAGTCTCCTTCACTCAACTTCTTACACAGTATTCTATTTATACACTTTTCAATTCTGTTTTTCAAAGTTATTTCATAAACATAAACTCTAGTTCATCTCTCTTTATTAGTGTCTAACTCAGTAACATGTGAATAAATATCGCAAAAGTAAATCTCACGCCTGGCTGCAGCAGATTTTTTTTTGTTCTAAAATGCAATGCCAGACAATTGTGAACTATATTAAAAGTACATGCCACAACTGCATAGAAACTAAGCCCAATGGAAGAAATTATTCTGGCCAAAGCAACTTTATTAGCGCTGGAAAATCAACAATAATGAGGGGAGAAGAAGTGTTATGTTCTGTGGGTCAAGGGTGACAGGGACAAGTGTGAGGGTGACAGAAGGAGGGTGGAAGGTACAGGAACAGGTTTGGAAGGTTACATTCACCATCTTTTCTTGTTCTCTTCAAACACACGCGGGGATGCCAAGATTGCAGATTGAAGCAAGAGGAAGATAATTTTTGGCGAGAGGAGTTAAGAGTGCAGACAATTGGCTGATTAAAGGGACTCCCTAATAATTAGTTAAATGGATGAGAACCATGGACGAGCATGCTGTCACATGTATGGCTGCGCTCTTCACACCATCCAATTACTGCAATAATCATGGGTCTCATTCATCCGATATTCCTGCAAACTCGAGCACAGGAGGAGAGAATACCAAGAAGGAGAGCTCTTGCTGTTCAACAACAGAAGCCATAAAGCCAAAGCAGGCAGCGTCAGAAGGGGAGGCAGGTCTGGATGCAGACATCCAGGGAAGGCACCGGCGAAGGCGGGCACTGGCGCGTTAATGCATCCAGAAGATCAGAACAAACTACCTCCAGATGTCAGAGAGGTAATGCCAGAGATGCCTGAGGATGCCCCAGGAAACGGTGATGGAGATTTGTCGAATTGTTCATCAAGACATGCAGCCACATGGATTTGGTGTGAATGCCGTCCCGGTTGCCCTCAAGGTTACAGGGCCCTTAATTCCAATGCCAGCAGCAGCTACCAGGACATGATGAGTGACATATATGGCATCTCACAGGCTGCCACAGAGGTGCTTTAAGGACCAATGCCGTATTTAGTCATGCCAATGATTTTATTCACTTCACCACCAATGAAGACAGCCAGGCAGCAAGGTCACCTGTGCTCGGTATAACCACCGGGTTTCCTTGACTGCAAAGTGTCATCAGCTGCACTCGAGGCCATAAAATCTCCCTGGGAAGAACCAGCTGCTTTTCTATACTGTAAAGGCCTTCGCTCCTTGAACAGGTGCTTGAAGGATCCACAGGAGAAGAATCATGCAGGTCTGTGCTCATTTCCCAGGAAGCTGTCGCAAGTCATACATCTGGCGCAGCTCATGACTCCCTGAGCTTTTTGAAGCCCCAGCCAGGCTGATGGATGGATCCTTGGTGATAAGGACTATGCTCTGTGTACATCTTGATGCCAGTGAAGCATCTCCAGAGCTACCATCAAACTTATGCCTCGACTAGACCCCTCATAGAGCACACCACTGGGCTTCTTAATATTCACCTCTGCTGCCTTGACCGGTCTGAACGGGCTCTGCAATATGCACCTCAGCGGACCTCACGAATAACAGTGGTCTGCTGTGCACTGCACAACCTGACGCTGCAACGCAGAGAGATGTTGCAAGGGGAAGAGCGTGAGGAACATCAGCCTTCCTCAGATGGTGAGGATTTGTCAGAGCACGAGGAGGAGGGCATAAATCCTCGGCCTTTTATGGATGCCAGGGCCCTGGATAGTGGTGCAAGGGATGCCAGGAACTCCCTGATCTGTACAAGGTTCACAGAACAATGATGCCTCTGTATGACCATTGCTCCATCAGCAGACCTCCATTGCCTTCCTGGGGCGCAGATCTAGCCCTGCCATCCTCCCTTGCTGAGTTAACTCTAAACCTGCATCCTCTACCACCTAGAATGGAATGGGGAATGAAGCTTTGTCACACATACTCGTTAGTGAGTGCTGGTGCCAAGGACATTTTAGGGGTTTGTGCACATTCTGCCTTGTCCAATTATTCTGATCCAGCACCATCTTTAAAGTACAATTGCACCTGTCTCATTTATACTCACTGAGAGTAAAGTGGGCCAATGTCCTCTGGATAGGTGGGAACCAGCTGTATCTGCATTTTAAGCCATGTAACCACAGATTGATGATTACAGAAGTATTAATTCTCATGAACATTCAATTAAGAATGCACAAAAATGCAAACATAGAATAGTATCTATGTCCATATCTCCTGTTTGGCCATCAAATTTTGAGAAACACGGGGCATGCCATAACCACTACATCTGACACTATGACAGGCTCCCACACTTGTCAATAATTACAAACAATTACAGAAAACAAATTATATAATGAGTATTTTTCCAAGGCAGAAAGACAAGAATAAATCACCCATGCCATCTTTTACTTTTTTCAAATTCCTTTTCCTGCCACCACATCTAGTTGAGGTGGAGGCAGTCTGCTCAGTGTGATGTCCTGTTGCCTTGGAAGACTGTGGCGGGGGTCCTCTGGAGGGATGGGGCCTTAGGGCTTCAGCCTTCTTGGGTTAAATTCTGCCTTTATGTCAAGGGCAGTCACTTTCACCTCACCTCAGGAGTTAAACTCTTTTGTCCATGTTTGAACCAAGGCTGTAATGAAGTCAGGAGCTGAGTGGCCCTGGCGGAACCCAAACTGGGCATTAGTGAGCAGGTTATTGCTAAGCAAGTGCCACTTGATAGCACTATTGATGACCCCTTCCATCACTTTACTGATGATCAAGAGTAGACTGATGGGGCGGTAATTGGCCAGATTGGACTTGTCCTGCTTTTTGTGTACAGGACATACGTGGACAATTTTTCACATAGCTGGGTAGATGCCAGTGTTGTAGCTGTACTGGAACAGCTTGGCTAGGAGCGTGGCAAGTTCTGGAGCACAAGCCTTCAGTACTATTGCCAGAATAATGGCAGGGCTCATTGCCTTTGTATTGTCCAGTGCCTTCAGCCGTTTCTTGATATCGCATGGAGTGAATCGAATTGGCTGAAGACTAGCATCTATAATGCTGGAGAGGCCGAGATGGATCATCCACTCTGCATTTCTGGCTGAAGATAGTAGCAAATGCTTCAGCCTTATCTTTTACACTGATGTGCTGGACTCCTTCATCTTTGAGGAAGGGGATATTTGTGGATCCTCCTCCTCCAGTGAGTTGTTTAATTGTCCAACACCATTCACAACTGGATGTGGCAGGACTGCAGAGCTTAGATCTGATCCATTGGTTGTGGGATTGCTTTGCTCTGTCTATCACTTGCTGCTTATTTTGTTTCTCACTCAAGTAATCCTGTCTTATAATTTCACCAGGTTGACGCCTCATTTTTAAGTATGCTGGTGCTGCTCCTCCTACACTTTTCATTGAACCAGAGTTGATCCCTTGGCTTGATGGTAATGGTAGAGTGGGGGATATGCCAGGCCATGAGGTTACAAGATTGTATTTAAGTATAATTCTGCTGTTGCTGATGGCTCATAGCGTCTCGTGGATGCCCAGTCTTAGGTTGCTAGATCTGTTCGAAATCCATTTAGCATGGTGGTAGTGCCACACAACACGATGAAGGGTATTCTCAATATGAAGGTGGGACTTTGCCTCCACAGCAACTGTGCGATGGTCACTCCTATCAGTACTGTCATGGACAGATGCATCTGCAGCAGGCAGGTTGGTGAAGATGAGATCAAGTATGTTTTTCCCTCTTGTTCATTCCCTCACCACCTGGCGCAGACCCAGTCTAGCTGCTATGTCCTTTAGGACTCGGCCAGCAGCGATGCTACTGAGCCACTTTTGGTGATGGACCTTGAAATCCCCCACCCAGAATACATTCTGTGCCCTTGCCAGCCTCAGTGCTTCCTCCAACTGGAGTTCAACATGGATGAGCACTGATTCATCAGCTGAGGGTGGGCAGTATGTGATAATCAGCAGGAGGTTTCCTTGTCCATATTTGCCATGATGCCATGAGACTTCATGGGGTCCGTTGTCGATGTTGAGGACCCCCAGGGCAACTCCCTCCCAACCGTATACCACTGTGCCGCCACCTCTGCTGTGATGGTGATGTCTGGGATATTATCTGTAAGATATGATTCCATGAGGGTGACTATGTCAGGCTGTTGCTTAACTAATGTTGCATCTACGGACATCTCCCAATTTTGGCACTAGCCCCCAGATGTTAGTAACTCTTTCGAGTACAAACACGTTTCCATCTGTTCCTATTCAGATGAAGTTACATTGTTTTATAGTTTGCCGTTGTGAGATTTGAACTCTTGATCTTGGGGTTACAAGCCCAGTACCATAACCACTTGCACGGTTGACACGGTCGTTGTCGTTTCTGGTGCCTTGGTCACAGATGTGTGGTCATTCCTTTTTTGTGACTTTGTCATGGTTTGTTACAATTGAGTGGCTTAGCTAGGTCATTTCAGAGGGCATTTAAGAGTCAACCACTTTGCTGTGAGTCTGCCAGACCAGTTAATGATAACAGTTTTCCTTCCCTAAAGGGCATTAGTGAACAAGATGGGTTTTCCCAACAATGGTTTCATGGCCATCATTAGACTTTTAATTCCAGATTTTTATTGAATTCAAAACCACCAGCTGCCATGGTGGGATTCAAACTCAGATCCCCAGAGCATTCCTCTGGGGCTCTGGATTACTAGTGCAGCAACAATACCATTATGCCATCGCCTCCCACTTTAGTCATTCTTTAATAGGCTGCCTGTAGATGCAACATTGTCAGCTGATGGTGGGTTTCACCAATGAAAAGCTTCCCCTGTTTTAGCACTAAGAATCTTAATTATGTTCGCATGAGAAATGGCAGAAAGAGAGAAAGCAGAAGTGATGCACAGTTCTGGTTATGATGTCGAGAACGGCTTGCTGTTTTCAAAGTCCCGGCCATGATGTCTTATCATCAGTCCTTTTATTTCCATCAGTATTGATGTTTTTTTTATTCAATCATAGGTTCCCTTCCTTAATTACCCTTAAGAAAGTGATATACCTTCTTGATTGGCTGCAGTCTTTGTGGTGTGGGTGCGCCCACAGTGCCATTGGGAGGGAGTTCCAGAATTTTGACTGGAGGCAGGGAAGGATCATTAACCTTATCTTTAACGGTATAGGTTAGGTTTTAAATATTGGAGTTATTATATTCAAAAATTACACTAATTTTACTCTGAAGCAAAAGCAAAATACTTCAGATGTTAGAAATATGATAAGAAAAGTGGAAAATGCTCGAAACACTCAGCAGGTCAGGCAGCATTTATGAAGAGAGAAACAGAGGGCTGAATCTTCTGAGGAGTGGCAATCACCGTCGGATTGCCACTCCACCCCTATTTTATTTAACTTTGCACCAGAGCTCTGCAATTCTGGCCTGGTCTTCCAAAATAGACCTCTTCAGAAATGCAGAGCGTACCTGTCCTGGGAGAACTTCCTCATGGTGCAGGATCCCCTGGGGAAGCCAAGCTATGGCCCCTTTTTACAGCATTAGCTGCAGTATTTTGGTAAGTCTTAATTCGCTAACATGGTGATAAGCTTTGGGTCATCTAAATAGCTTTTCACTGTGTTAGTGAATAAGCGTGAGTGAGGTAAGTTGGTAGGGTGAGTAGAGTGCCAGCTGGGTAGGGTGGCAGAGTGGGTAGGGTGTAGGTGGTTGGGTGCCAGGTGGATAGGGCGGTGAGTTTGGGTCAGGTCGGATCTGGGGAAGTCCGAGGGTTGGGAAGGGAGTCGGAGGGTTGGGGTGGGGGTGTAGTCTAGTCAAGCTGGGTAGGGGATTTGGAGGGTCGAGGGGCTCGGAGGAGAATTAAAGAGGTCAAGAGGGAGTCGGAAAGTCGGGGGGGTGGGGTGGGGTCAGAGGATAGTTGGAAAGTTGGGGGGATGAGAGGTAGTCGGAGGGGTCAGGGGTGTAGTTGGGGCTTTGGAGGAGGTTGGAGGATCAGGGGGTGTCAGTGTAAGTGATTATGTATAGTTACCCAGGAGTTGGACATGGTTTTTTCTGCATAACCTTTCCTGGCTAACTATCCAGTTAAGTAAATCAGCACCCTCCAAGGTTTCTCTAACTCATAGTTAGAGACTTTTACGGATGGTTCCAGAAGCAGGAAAATTTCCTATCAGAAGTCCAAACTTCCCAGGCAATTCCCACATAGTCAGTTTGTTGCGACTTTTGAGAGTCCTATGGCGCACCTTGCGGGGTATGTCCAGGGTACGACCATCCGGAGACTGGAAGCTCTGAGCCAGAGTTAACTTTTTCGTATGTTAGCTCTGTTTCTCTTTCACAGATGTTGCCAAACCCACTGAGTGTTTCCAGTATTTTCTGTTTTTAATTCAAATTTTAACTTTTTATTTTGGGCACCTGGCATCAGAATCAAATACTCCCAGGTCAAATAAAGTGTACATTATGTAAACATAAAACTTCATATGTAGAAATTATGGTGTTGCTGTCCCACCTCATAAAGTGTGGCAGAGTTGATCCTGTCCCAAATCCCAGGAGTAGGATTATTACCTTATTAGGTATAGGTTTGGATGCCCGTAGCAGTACTGGAGGGACATCAATCCAACATAAATACCAAAACCTTGGAATGGCATCTTTCCGGTCCAAGAAAGGGAACCACAACCCAGAGAAGCTGAAGAGAAAATGATGGCATTCATAGACTTTTCCCTGATTTTGGGTCCAGAAACCTTTCGGGATTGACTGCCACTGAGTTACTTCCAGATGGAACTCATCTACAGCCCAGAAGCCTATGCCTGTTATCTGCTATCTGCAGGTGTAGGTATAACTGGACCAATATGATTCCTCACAGCAACTTTTTTAAATATTGTCAAGGGTCACCTTGTTTATTTGTAGGATTAATGGGCTCTTGGAAGAAATTCAGATTTTAATGTGTTTCTAAGTACTTGACAATCTTTATGCAGCTGCTCTGAAGAGTAAAACTGTTTATTTTGGGGACTTAAGGGTTCTTGGAAGCAATCAAGTTTCTTAAATATGTTTATAAGTACTTGACAATGTTTATACAGTTGCTCTGAAGTATCTATAAACACATTAAAGAGCTGGATTGCATTCAAGAGCCCATAAAAACCCCAAATAAATAATTTAACCTCAGAACTGCTATTCTCAGTAGCTGTCTAAACTGAAAACATAAAAGGAATAAGAAGTGTTAAAAATCACTTACCTTTTAAAACTCTTCCCACCTTCACATATCTAAACCCAATAGCTGCTGAACCCCAGCAGCCTCACACAAAATTTTGAAAACTTTCTGGACACGGGCTGTTAATGAGCCCTCCAATTTGTAACGTAGCTTCTAGCTTCTTAATAGTAGTGGTACTGTCAGGTCCCATCAACCCCCCCCCCCCCCCCACCCCGACCCTTGGGAAAATGGCAGAGGGCAGAAACAGAGGCAGGATTTCTAGCTACACCACTTATAGGCCATTTTTTCCCATCCCGTTTCTGTTTGATTCAGGATGGGAAACTTCCAGCCTTTGTGTTGAAAGTCATAATAGGAGACACCAATTACATACCGGAACCAGAGGGTAACCAAGTGCTTAATATGAGTGAGGAACTTAAAGTGATTCATAACAACAGAGAAGAAGTGTTAGGGAAACTTAATAGACTAAAAGCCAACAAATTTCCATGATCTGATGACCTACATTCAAGGGTTCTAAAAGAGGTAACTACAGAGATAGTGGATGATTTTCCAAAGCTCCCTAGATTCTTGAACAGTCCCAGTGAATTGGAAATTAGCAAATGTAACTGTTCATCAAGAATGGAGGGAGATAGAAAACAGGGAACTACAGGCCATTCAGCTGACATCAGTTGTCAGGAAAATGCTGGAATCTATTATTAAGGAAGTATTAAAAATGGATTTAGAAAATTGTATAATCAAAGAGAGTCAACATGGTTTATGAAACGGAAATCATGTTTGATGAATTTATTAGAGTTTTTTTGAGGCTGTAACTAGTAGGATAGATCAATGGGAGCAATAGATGTAGTATACTTGGATTTCCAAAAGACATTCAATAAGGTGCCACACAAAAGGTTAATAGGCAAGATAAGGGATGCCTGGAACTGGGAGTAATATATCCGCATAGTTGGAGGATTGTATAATGGACAGGAAGCAGAGAATAGGGAAAAGCAAAACATTTTCAGATTGTCAGGCTGCAATTAGTGCAGTATAGTAGGGATCAGTTCTGGACCCTCAGCTATTTGCAATCTATATTAATGACTTAGATGAAGAGATTGAGTGTAATGTAAGCAAATTTTACAATAATACAAAGCAAGGTGGAAATGTAGGTTGTGAGGAAGACACAAAGGGCCTTCTAATATAAGGAGCATAATGTGCGGTAAATGTGAGGTTTGGTAGTAAGCATTGAAAAGCAGAATGTTTTTTAGAAGGCATGAAACTTCTGAATGTTGATGTTCAGAGAGACTTGGGTGTACTGATATAAGGAACACAAGAAGTTAGCATGCAGGTACAGCAAGTAATTAGGAAGGCAAACAGCATGCTGGCATTTATTGCAGGGTGATTAGAGTACAAAAATAGGAAAACCTTGCTATAATTAGGGCTTTGGTCAGACCACACCTGGAGTAATGTGTGCAGTTTTGTTCTGCATATCTAAGGAACAATATACATGCCTTGGAAGTAGTACAGCTTATTAGATTTGTTCCTGGGATGAGAGGGTTGATCTTTGATGGGAGGCTGAGTAAATTGAGTCTGTATTCTCTGGAGTTTAGAAGAATGAGAGGTGATCTAATTGAAACATACAGGATTATAAAGGGCCTTGACAGGGCAGTCACTGAAATGCTGTTTCCCCTGGCTGGGGAATCTAGAACACAGGGGCATAGTTTCAGGATAAGGGGCTGATTGTTGAGGATTGAATTCAGGAGAAATTTCTAAACTCAGAGAATTCTGAGTCTTTGGAATGCTGTACCCCAGAGAGTTGTGGATGCTTCATTGTTGAATATATTTAAGGTGAGAGAGACAGATTTTGGTCCCTTGGGGAATCAGAGAAATGGGGAACAGGTGGGAATGTGGAAATGAGGCCAAAGACCAGCCATGATTGTATTGAATGGTGGAGCTGGCTTGAGGGGGTGTCTTGCTCCTATTTCTTACATTTTTATGAAACATTACATGACCTGATTCTGAAGTGGAGCAAGTAAGTGACAAAAAGATAGGGAATTAATTATTTTGGGAAACAGTGAGCACAATATAATTAAGTTCAGTGTAAGAATAGAAAAAGTTAAAGAAAAGTTCAGGACAAAAATATTTAACTGGAAGAAAGCATACTATGCTGAATAAAACAAAAGATCCTACTCAGGTCAAATGAATGGGAAAATTGGCAAATCAAACTACCTCAATACTGGAAAATAGTTAAGCTGGAATTGGAAAAGGTTTCAATAAAATATACCCTATTGTGGAAAACAAAGTGTAAAATCCTAGGATACCATTGATGAATAAGGAGATTACAATGGCAAAAATGCACTTTTATAGCTCTTTTAATATATAAAAACATCACAAGTCAATTCACCGAGGTGTACAGGAATAAAAAGGGCACTGAGCCAAAGGTGATATTAGGCAGGGTGCTGAAAATTTTCACAAAGAGTTGTATTTCAATGAAAATCTTAAAGGTGGAAAGGTATGTGGTGGTGGAGGGATTTTCAGAAAGACTTCCAGAATGTGGGGTCTAGGTAGTGAAAGCATGACCACCAAAGATACAGAAGGAGGGAGGGATGAAAAAGAGACCAGAATCAGAGGAATGCAGTATTCAGGAGGGGCTACAGAAATGAAGAGCAGTTGGCCATCAAGAGACTTACACATCAGGATCAGTATTTTAAGTTTGAGGCATTAGGGGATCAGGAGCCAATGTAGTGGCAACGAGAACAATGGTAATGAATGAGAAGGACTTGGTGCAGGATAGGCACTGTGCAGTAAAGTTTTGGATGAGCTGAAATTTTTGGAGAATGGGAGGCCATCTAGGAAATCATTTGAGCTAATCAAGTCTGGAGGTGATAAAAAACCTGGATGATGATTTCAGCAGAAGATGAGATGAGATATGGGTGAAGGCAGACACAGAGGTGAAAGTAGATAGTCTTTGTGGAGATGATATGGAAACAGGAACCTCTGGATTGAACAGGACACCATGCTTGTAAAAGGTCTAGCTCAGCCAAAGGTAGCAGCCAAGGAGAGAGATAGAGTTGATAGCAAGGATCAGGGTTATAGAGTTTAACTTCGGTCTTCCCAAATATAACCTGGAGAAAGTTGAAGCTCATTCAATACTAAATGTTAGGCAAATTATGTGACAGCACAGAGGCAGTGGATTAAAGTAAATTTGAAATTGCCAAAGCATTTGCTGCTTTAATAAAAAAAAATAGATAATGCTGGAAACACTCAGCAGATCAGGCAGCACTGGGGGGGAGAGAAACAGTTAATGGGCCATATTTTTTTTCCCTCAGTATTTTAAAACCTCAGTTCTCTGCAACTTCATCCCAGTTGTTTTGTTAAACATTAGGCCCTCTAGCCCTGACCCTTCACACCCCTTCATTCCTCAACCACACTCTAAGTCCATACATGCCAACTCATTCCTGAGCGGTAGCTCAGGTCGGGAAATTTCCCAGCTTAATGCATCCGTTTTGGGAAAAAGTGCACCGAGTGATTTTTGCTCTGGGGTGGGGCAGGCGTGGGGTGGATTCAGGCCAGCCACCTCCAGACAAAGATCAGAGGTGGCCACAGAGGCTGCCGAGTGCCAAGGTGGGCTGTTTAAAAGGCAGTTTTAAAACCTCAGTTCTCTGCAACTTCATCCCAGTTGTTTTGTTAAACATTAGGCCCTCTAGCCCTGACCCTTCACACCCCTTCATTCCTCAACCACACCCTAAGTCCATACATGCCAACTCATTCCAACCATGCCCCCCACCACCCTCATGACCCATCATACCCTCCATGCCAACCCAAGTTCCCCCCACCCAACTCCATGCCCCCCTATGGCCCCTAAGCCAGCTTAGTGGCATCTCATGAACCCCACCCACCACGCTTTGCCCTGACACCAACCATGCCGACTCACTCAGTATCTACCATAGGCAGAGCTGAAGAGCCATGCTGAGGTGAAATAAAACAAAGTTCTATGCATCAAACAGTCTTCACAATTTAAAAAAGCAGTCTGATTCATGAAAGCCCAATCAAAGCATTTAAATCCTCTCAAGTACATAACTCCTTATAAATACAAACATTTGTGTTCATAACCCCATGTCAAAAACAACTTTTCCTTTAAGAACGTCTCCTCCACCCGTGGCCCCCCACCCACTCCTCCTTCCCACTGCGATAATGTAAGTTTTGGAAAGCAGCCAAGCATTAATAAAACTGTAATGATAGCTCTTAGTGTTATGTCAATAAAAAGCTATTGAAACTACATTTTTCAACTCCCACAGATGCTCCAGGCAGGTTTTTGTATTCAATTTTTAAATAGCTGGCCATTTAAATAACTTGAAAGCTTGACAGTTCTATCGACCTTCAAGAGGACCTGTGCCCTCCCTAAAGATTTGTAACTCCCACATAGAGGATAAGGGCCTTGCCCCAGTGAAAATGGAGTCTGCTTGAACTCAGCATTGAATTCAAATCATCCTGCTCAGTTCAGACTTCCCTCATGTGGGAATCACGCCCCACCCCTGTTTCCCCACCCACCCTCTGGCGAAATTAGAACCTGTTGGAAATAGGGCAGGACTCCTGGATCAAGGTTGCATCCACTATTTTTAAAGGCTTCTGATGTCTCCATGACTGCAAAATCCAGGCCAATGTTTCAAGTTGATAACCTTTCATCAAGCAGTTAGTACTTGTGGGGTAAATAACAGCAAAAAAAGAACCAGGATAGAAAGCTACATAAATGGAGTTTAGAAAGACCAAGGTGAGTAATGAGAGAAAATTTGCAAAATAACAAAAAGAACGATAGAAAGGCTTTCTAAAGACACATTAAGAGTAAGAGCTTCATCAAATGTAGGGATAGAGTTGCTAAAAATTGAAGGAGACAAGCTTGTAGTGGAGAATGAGGAAATGAGGGGAACAGTAAATAAGTGCATTGTTATGGTTTCCACTGAAGAGATGAATATTGAAGTTGTTGAAACATCAGAGGTAAAGATGTAATTGGAGGTTATTATTCAAAAAGAAATGGTACGGAAGAAGTTACTCAAACCTTAAGGTAAGAAAATTACTGATGACTGGTGTTCTACATTTAAGGACCAAGTGGGGAGCTCAGAAAGATTCAGTAAAGGCTCTGAACATAATTTTAAAAATGTGTGGAAAGAATAGATGTATTTAAGGAGATGTTAGATAAATATATGAAGGAAAAAAATAATAGAAAGATATGCTGATGGGGTTAGATGAAGAGCACCGGTAGGTGCCATACAGGCACAGACCCATTGGAATGAATGCCTTATTTTTGTGTTGTATATTCTGTGTAATTCAATTTAAGAATAATTATGCCAGAGGACTAAAGAATCTTAAAAAAGTAAACAGAGAGAAACAAAGAAAGTCTAGCCTAACTAGTCACTTTTAAATTGCTGGTAGGCCATGAAGGCAAAATGTTTCACTTTGTTAGAAAGTGGACTTTTTACTGACTTCCCTCTGGATGACCTTGGTGAATTTCCTGAGGTCAATCTCATTATCTTAATGTAGTATTAGGGTGTTCAGGACTGAAAGGGTTAATGTGGGACTGGGGCATCAGTACCACACGTGATGATGGGAGTCACATGGCTAGTAGTAGTCTGGTGGTAGCCTGAATGGAGATAGTTCCTGGCTTGGTTTGAAGAAGCCTACTGTCTTGTATATCTGTACATAGTTATGTTCCACAATAAATAGTTACTGTTCAGACTCTATGTCTCTGAACCACTTCCTAAGACAACCACAACAACATACAACATGGCAGCAGCAGGTGAAGAACCCCAAAATCTCTGAAAATAAAAGTTGAAGATCTACAGTCTGGCCTGACTAAACAGCACCAAAATGGAAGACTTCAATGAAATGGTTGGAGATCATCAGAAAAGCCCTATAACAGACATGTAGGCTGACAGGCCATTGTAAAAGGCTGGGACACTTTGGGAAAATGTGCAGATCAAAAGCCTCTAAGCATACAGAGGATCACCAGTGAATCCTCGCACAAAAAGCCATCAATGAAACAGAAGAGTCACACCAAGTTGAAGAACAACAATACTTCCTAGGCAAGATTAAAGATCCCAGATATACCTTCTGGAATGCTGACATATGTGTCAATAGGCATATCACTAATTTTAAGTTAGACATAGGAGCAAGTATGACAATCCTGTCCGATAGGGAACTGTGGCTAGCCAACTTCTGGCTAAGGATAACAGACACATCATTATGTGGCCTGGGAGGAATCAGACTACCAGTTATAGGCATGCTTCTAGAATCGCTCCAATTCGGGAACAAGCAGATACTGGAGACCCTATATGTAACTCGCAATCAGGGATTTTCTCTCCTGAACTGAGGTGTCTGTGTTGCCCTCAAGCTCATCAAGGAGGCTACATGGAGTCATCGCTCTAAAGAGGAAGAGGAGAGGAAGAAAAGGATCAAGTATTGAATTTCAAACCAACAAAACACCAAATATTGCAGCTTCTACTGAAGAACAGCCAAGTCAGAACAAAGAAATCCAAGTTCAGATTACCAATCCTCTAACCTTCAAAAGAACACAATCAGGAAGATTTGCGAAACCTTCAGACCTTTTAAACCTGTGAAGTCAGAGACTTAAGGGGAGAAGGGTTGGCATGTAAATATAAATGTAAACATATTTGGATAAAGACCTGGAGTGGGGTATATTATTAGAGTGTTCACTACTGACAGGGTTGTGGGACTGGGGAATCAGTACCACCCACACGACGATGTAATGGGAGTCACATGACTAGTAGTAGCCTAGTAGTAGCCTGTTGGTAGTCTGAATGGAGATAGCTCATGGCTTGGACTGAAGAAGCCTACCCTCTTGCGTATCTGCACGTAGTTATGTTCTACAATAAATAGTTACTGTTCAGCCTCTATGCCTCTGAACCACTTCCCTAGACAAGCACAACAACATAGAACACTTAACGTTGAGAGGGGTTGGAGTAAGGGAAGGGAAAGGCACAAGAAAATGGCTTGTGCAAAACTCGACAGTGGCAGCAGAACTGCATCAAATTAAAAAGAAAATTCAAAACCTACTGAAAGCTGGATCATCTTCCAATTGATTAGATTCCTTTATGGGCCTTGCCATAGCAATCTGGATGCTGAGAGCACACTAGTGTTATTAAAAACCAAGATTGCCGTGTAGTGATGGCAGAAACTGTAATGTGTGATGTAATTCTGGCATCACCGTATAACTTGAATGCATTTGCTCATATTTGGGCTGATGTATTCAATGAGGGGTGTTACTTTTAGAGGACAAGCTTGGCAGTGATGGTTATCAGTGGGTATCTGATGAGATGGCTCTATGTCCAACCTTATAGCCCATGTGCAACTGATCTGCCAAAAATTGGACAGAAACCATGTAAAATTTTGCCTTTAGAAGAGTCATCTATAATATGGGATGAAATTACTTGGAGAAATCCAAGTTAATTAACGTTAGTCAGAATGGATTGAGAAGCAGAAAATGCTAAAGCATGGAGGTAATGTCGAATTACTACAAGATCTTAGGGCTGTTGGATTTATGTGTACACCCATGGGAACTGCATTATAGGAAGGATATAGAAACAATGGAAAAGCATAAACTCATTAGAATGTTACCAAGGATGAGGAGTTACATTCATAAATAGTGACATCAGAAGTTAGGGCTTGTTTTCACTGCAGCTGAGAAAATTAAGCAAGTGGAAAGGAATACAGGTGCTGGAAATCTGAAACAAAAACAGGAAATGCTGGAAACACTCTGCAGGTCAGGCAACATCTGTGAAGAGAACGCCAGGCAAGCTGACATTTCATGGGAATTGCATCAGAACATGACGGGGGTGTCCTGATTGGGGGCTTTCAGATAATGAAAGCTTCCAATAAAGTAAATAGCAATTGTTCCCATTGATTGGCAAGATGATAACAAAAAGGCACAAATTTAAAATGGGAACAGGTAGAAAAAATTATTTTACACAGATAGGGGTTAAAATTTACCATAGGCTGTTGTTAGAAAAAAGTCTATAAATTCTTTTAAAAATAAATACATCATTGTTTTAGAAAGTGGAACATCAAAGACTTTGAAGAATGAGCTGGAGACAGGGATTTGACTAAGTGGCTTGTAGAGAAAAGCATTGGCACAGACTTGATAGGCCAGATGTGTCCCTGTGTTGTAACCTTTCAAGATTCTAGTGCAATAATGTGGCATTTCTCATTTCCTTCAAAAGCCTTACTGTGCTGCCTGAGTGAGGTTGTCAACTGTGCCAATTTTGGTTCAATGCCCACTAGAAACTGGTTTGTGCTTGTCCAACCACTTCCCACAGAGGAACATATGCACCAGCTAATGGATCTTTATTGAAAATTTCAGACACTTTTCATCACAAAGGTGATGTAAATTGGCATTTGTGGTTTCACTCAGTTTAATTTGAATTTATCTGAACTGAACCAGCTGTAATATACCATTGAACAACTGTTATCTTGCTAGTTATCTACTGTGGTATGGATTGCAAGCAGATTTTTTTTCTTGAATACCTCCTATAACTGTGTTGGACCTATCTCCCACCCTCCCTTTCTTCTGCTTTCTTTCTCTTGGATCTGATTTGTGAAAGGAAATATATTCTTCAACTTTTTGATATATGGTACTACCTCCATGCAAACAGATATTTAATAATGTTAGTGTATAATTTTTGGCAGTAAAGTCATGTACTGAACAGGGTCTTGTAAAGTGTGACAGTTATCAGACATAAACTTCTGTGGTTGCAACCAGCATTCACTGGTCCTAAATAAGAACACGTCATTGTTTGAATTGAGTTTCAACTGCTAATGGCTCATGGGAAAGTGCTACAAGCCAGATTATTATCTCATTTAGACAAGGAACAAGTTCCATACTCTGAAACTGTGAGATCAAGACTTGCAGCAATTCGTGGCAAAGAAAAGATATATGTGTCTTTCACAAATTGCTGGATGATTTGCATTGCTCCACCATTAGCTTCAACAAGAGAATCTACAACCTTGCATGAGCCTCTCCATTGAAATAATTGTAAGGACTGTGTTAATCAGTTGATTTATAGCTCTGACATTGAGCTCAGTTTACAGGCCCAGAAGCTGTAGAGTCTCACTCCAGCAAGTAGTGAATTAATCAGAGAGGATGCTTATATGTTTTAAAATTTGTATGTATTGACACTATTTTTGTGCCAGTCTTGCCAGCCAAACAATTTTCAGGGTGCAAACCTATTTTGATATTCAGAAATGCAAATTAGGTTTTTTTGCTACTTGAGCTACCTTGCCTATTCCTGCTGAAGGTGTATAGTGTTTACAACCATGAAACAGTAAATTAAAAAAAACCCTAAAATTGCAGAGCTTTCCATTTCCTGCTAAACCAACATGCAAGTTGGCAAAATTTTTCCATTGAATGTTAACAAAGTATAAACACAGTTTAATCAGGCACAGCTCTGTAAACAATTCATTTTCAAGCACATTTGACCCCCAAAATGATTTTTTTTTTGTTCCTTATTGTTATATAAACGACAGCCATCCTTCCTGGTGACCCGCATCCTGTCATTTGCAGACATACTTCCTTTTTAGGTCCATAGTGTATACGAAAGCAGCACACTTGCCATATTCCCTGTTTCATTACCAGTTATTAGTAAGCATAATGATTTATTTATTGGTTAGTTGTAATAATCTACGTGAAATAATAAAAGAAGTTTCTACATTCAATTTTTTAGAAGCAAGGATCTCTCCAAATTCATATCTCTTTAGCATCTGAATAGCTACTTTGTAATATTTGCACTATCAGTTTGTTTTCCTGACAGCACATCCGATAGTATATCAATGGCACTGCACCAAAGATGTTTTTAGGCCATTTAACAATAAAGAAGAAAGGTATTTCCATTCATTCAGTCATTAATGCACAAGCTATTAAGAAGGGGAAATTATCCCGTAGTGAGCGGAATTTTCTGTGCCCACTGGCGTCAGGTATCATGGTAGGCGCGAGTGGACAATATGGCAGAAACCGGTTTCACCAGTCGTGAAACCAGTTTGCAATTATCCGCTCTGCTTGTCAACAGTGGGCTGCGTTTCTTGCCACCGCACATCAGGAGCTTCACTGTAATGCATCTGCATATCATTATAAGCCCAGCCCGCTAGAATCATGCCCCCATGCTGGATCATCCAGGTCGCGCCGACGTGTTTCACAACTAAACATAAGCGACGTGCACCTGGCGAGCTGCACGTCACTCGGGTCTTTGAGGCTTGTTTGCCTACCTTGCTTGGGGCAGTACTTGTGGCCATCGGCGCCAGGCTTCGCAGGCAGCACCACATCACTTTTAGGGGGGCTCAAGGGCAGGACTCTACTTATAAAACTCGTTAGCACTGACTACCACTGTCGCCACCTCCCAAGCCGGAGTCACTGATGGGCCTCCTGCAGCCTGAGTGGGGGTAGAGGACATTGCGGCAGGTTCCAACGGTGTCCAGAGGGCGTCCTAGGGATGCGTCACTGGATTGGCGGGGCTGCAGTCTTCTTGCCTTTCGGGGCCATGTCTTCTGTGCAGCAGTCCTGGGCTGGAAGCACTAAGAGTTGCGTGCACAGCTGCATTTTAAACATGGCTCCCAGAATGAGGAAGCAGTGAGGTGACGGAGTGGCGGGTGAATCAGAGGCCGCCCGCCAGCAAAACAGCCTGTTTCCGGGGAATGCATGATTAATGAGGTGGGATTGGGATGATACGGCGCGAAAACATGCTGCTGCAGCCAGTGGGTAAAACGTCCTTTTTCTTGCCCGCTACCGCACTTGGTGAAAATCTGGGATGATTCCCCCAGTGTCTCTCTTTCCTAGTATAGTAATAATTTCCCAAAATTTGCTGTAAAAGTATTGGCGAATGAAAGGCATCCACCATTATTATTTTGCAAAGGTTGCAGCAATTCACACCAAGGAAGAGATATACAATGAGTTCCAATTCTTCACAAATTGCTGGATGATTTGCATCACTCCACCATTAGTTTCAACAGAACAGAAAATCTACAACCTCACATGAGCCTGCCCAATGAAATAATATTGTATTGGCAGTATTTTTGTACCAGACTTGCCACCCACGCTCCTGTCAGTGTAGCAAGACAACAATTTTCAAGGTGCAAACCTGTTTTGATATTCAGAAATGCAAATTAATTCTTTTTAGAAAACAATTTTGGGATACGGTTTATGATTGTAAATGTTTGTACCTTTCACTCACCTGCCCTAACAGCAATGACCTGCCATGAAAACCTGAGCCTCCTGAGGACTCGATGCTCTTACAGGTTAAGAGAGCCTATCCTCTGCCTATAGACACCGGGAGGAATCGTCCCAGATTTGCACTAAGTGCAGTGGCGGGCGTGAAAAAAGATGTTTTACTCACCAGCTGCGATGACGAATTTTCACGCCGTATTGTCCCCTTCCCGCCTCATAAATTATGCAGTCATGGGAAACACGCTAGATTACTGGTGGCTGGCCTCCGATTTGTTCACCACACATTTACCTCACTGCTTCCTCATCCTGGGCTCCATATTTAAACTGCTGCCATGCACACAGTTCTCAATGTTTGCAGCCCAGGACTGTTCCAGTGAAGATTTGGCTGCAAAAGCCAAAAAGAATGCAATCCCCTGATTCAGTGACACATCCCTGGGACACCTTTTGGGCACCATGGAGGCCTGTCGCGATGTTCTCTACCCTCGCTATCGCTGCGGGAGGTCCATCAATCTCACCACTCCAGCTTGGGAGAGGTAGTCAGTGCCAATGCTGCACACAAGAGGTCAGCCATCCAGTGCAGGAAAAGGATGAATGATCTCATCCCTGCCGTCAGGGTAAGTAAACCATCTTATCAATTTCAACTCATTCACTCACAAGCCCATCACACATTCACTGGCATCTCACTCACTGCCAGCTCAAGGGACATCACCACTCACTCTCTCACACACACCCTCACATCTCCATCTGGCCTCATCTCTTCTGGACATTGCCTCCTTATCCCGTCCATGGCTCCACTCAGCACACATGCACGCTGGCATCCATTTCATTTGGTCTAGCCTGCGTCTTGCTCACACTTTCTATCTGTCTTTATGCAAGGCAAGGTCACGCACAATCAACGGGAGAAGTCCCAGACTGGGGATGGAGTGCCGGATATCACTCCATTAAAGAGTCACGCATTGGAACTGGCCCAAGAGGACCGTTCCTGTGATGAGGGTGAAGTCAGCAACAAGCATCCATGTGAGGATCCAGCACCAGGTCCTCCCTCTCTCAACACTACTCTTGAGTCATCTGTTCTGTGTGTAACGCAACTGCCAAGCGCTAATAATCACCACTTTCTCTCCTAGGCACATCTGCCACATCACCCTCAGGCAACCTAGACCCCGATCCAGCGCCGAGAGCGCCTTGGATGAGGACCCTGAGGGCAGCAACCATGAAGACCCATCATGGCACCCACCCACACCCTCCATCATCGCAGCAACACACACCTCGATGGGAGCTAGATATAGAGCAGCCTCAGGATCATAATCTGGTGAACACAGCACACAATCTGTTCCACAGCAGTGGGAGGCAAGGACATCCTTTTTTTTATTCATTCATGTGATGTGGGCTTCGTTGGCTGGGCCAGCATTTATTGCCCACCCCTAGTTGCCTTTGAGAAGGTGGTGGAGCTGCCTTCTGGAACCGCTGCAGTCCATGTGGTGTAGATACACCCACAATGCTGTTAGGAAGGGAGTTCCAGGATTTTGACCTAGCGACAGTGGAACAGCGATATATTTCCAAGTCAGGATTGTGAGTGACTTGGAGGGGAACTTCCAGGTGGTGGTGTTCCTATCTATCTGCTGCCCTTGTCCTTCTGGATGGTAGTGATTGTAGTTTTAGAAGGTGCTGTCAAAGGAGCCTTGGTGAATTCCTGGTCCAAGGTACTTGGAGGACTGCAGGAGGCAAAGAATCTGCTGAGTCCGAGTAAGATGATGAGCCTCTGGACTCGGTTCTCAATTTGGGGGAGGCGGCATTGTCACTGGACTGGTGTTCCAGTCTTCTCTGGGGTCCCAGGCTTGAATCCAACCATGGCAGATGGTGAAATTTGAATTCATTGAAAGTCTGATGATGACCATGAAACCATTGCCGATTGTTGTAAAACCCATCTGGTTCACTAATGTCCTTTAGGGAAAGAAATCTGCCATCCTTATCTGGCCTGGCCTACATGTGATTCCAGAACCACAGCAATGTGGTTGACTCTTAAAAAATGCTCCCTGAACAAGGGCAATTAGGGATGGGCAATAAATGCTGATCTACTCAGCAACACCCACATCCCACGAATGAATAAAAAAAAGTTGGTGGAGCTGCAAAGTCAATCACAGGAACATCAGGAAGGGATGTCTGGTGCACTCCTCAGATTGCAAGGGACAATGGAGGAATCTGTCCACCTTCAGTCTGAGGTGATAGCACTGGCATGTTGATGCACTGAGGTCAACACTGGCAGGATGGCAGCTGCCATAGAGACCTTGGTCCAGAACATCGGTCCTGCACTGTTGCATAGGCTGAACTCCATCACTGATGCCATACTTGGCCTCCAATAGTGTCAACGCGAGAGGGCTGCAGGGCAGCTCGCTCTCACTCCAGCTTCCCTTTCTCCTCAGGAGTCAGCCAGGGGCTGTTGGACACCCATAGGGAGGTGGACCAGCAGCTAGACATCCCGGGGCCATCTACCCAGGTGATTCCGGGAATGTCTGGCCAATCTAAATCCTCTCTTCCTGTGATCCCATCTTCTCCAGCTCCACAGGCTGAGGAGGATGCACCTGGTCCACAGCAGGACACCCAAAGCAGGCCAGGGTCCTCCAGGTCTCAGCCCTCCAGAGGATGCCCGCCAAAGTCATCACAGGCAATAGGGCGTAGCAGTCAGAAGGCTGCCTCCACCTCCACTGTGGATGTCAAGGGACCACCAAGACATAGCAGCAAGGTTAGGAATGTTAAAATGTAACTCTTTTGTTATAAGATTTGAACCAACCTGGGGAGAGCCCAATGGATTTCAAAACCATCAATTTAACACAGGTGTTAATCGCTTGTACATAACATACACTATTGTAAATAAACTCCCAAGAATTTCTCCTTGTCTGTTTCTCCTTGTTATAATGAGCCATCTACATGTCTTTCAGATGTGAAACCCCATTGCCTGCACAAGATAAGGCAGGTGTCTCAGTCCAGGGCCTCTTCCCTGTGCAGTGTGTAACCATCAGAGCAAAGTGATGGTCCGGCTTCACATTCACTGGACACATCAGTGATGCCTGTACCTCCATGGTGCTTGCCACTGCTGCCAGAATATTGTGGGCAGGCATCACATAGTTCCATCATTCTTTCTGCGGCTCTCAGCACCTTTGAGGTGGAGCTGGCTCCCCATCTCTTCAGCATCTGTGCCCGCTTTATGTGTGTTCCTGAAGGGGACAGGTGCTAAAGGCTGCCAAAGGATAAGGTGTACTTAAAGTTTCACAGCTGTGTCTCCATGATGTGACCCTGATCACAGAGAGCAAGCGAGCAGCCCTCAGCCAGGCACGAGTCAGACATTCACAGAGGATCTATAAAGATCTATGGAGTGTCGCCACTGCAGATCATCATCATCCTCCTGGAATTTTGCAACTATTAGGGCCTTTGCTGTGCCTCCATGACAAGAGCCTGAGCACAATTAATATGCATGCTACCTGCCACACAGGAGTCAAAAGTTTACAGATGCAAGGTGAGGATGTCAGGATTGTCTTCATTGCATCTCGGCATCATCCTCCATGAATCTTGCAGGTATTGCACGCCTACCTCATTTGGCCTTTGAGGGCCTCATCACCCTCATCCACTTTGATGTCCTCTTCAAGTGAGGAGATATGCAGCTCTTCCATCTCCCCATTAGCTAGGTCCCCCCTCCAACCTGCCCCAACCGCCCCCCCCTCAACTGTTGCAGGTTGTGTGGCAGGTAGCAACTATGATGATGTGCAACATACTCTGGGGACTGTATTGCAGTGATCCACCACATATGTCAAGACACCAGAACTTAATTTTCAAGATGCCTATCATTTGCTCCACCAAAGTTCGAGTTGCAGCTTGAACCTCATTGTAACGTCTCTCTCTTGCAGTCTGAGGCTGCCACATGAGTGTCATCAGTGATGTCCTCTGGGTAGCCCTTGTCCCAGGACCCAACTATGCAGCCTTTGTGGACCCTGGAAGATGCCAGGGACCTGCCGCTGATGCATATGTCCATGACAGTATTAGTAGGAATGTCACCGCACATTCCTTGTGGAGATGAAGTCCCGCCTTCACATTGAGGATACCTCCATTGTGTTGTGTGGCACTGCCACTGTGCTAAATGGGATAGATTTCGAACAGATCTAGTGACTCAAGACTGGGCATCCATGAGGTGCCATGGGCCATCAACAGCAGCAGAATTTTTAATCAACCACAATCTGTAACCCCATGGCCCAGCATGTCCCACACTCTACCGTTACCACCAAGCCAGGGGATGGCTTGAAGAGTGCAGGAGGGCATGCAAGGAGCAGCACCAGGCAAACCTAAAAATGAGGTGTCGACCTGGTGAAGCTATAACACAGGACTGTTTGCATGCCAAACAGCATAAGCGCAAGTGATAGACAGAGCTAAGCGATTCCACAACCAACAGATCAGACCTAAGCTCTGCAATCCTGCAACATCCAGTCGTGAATAGCGGTGGACAAGGAAACAACTCACTGGAGGAGGAGGCTCCATAAGTATCCCCATCCTCAATTATAGAGGTGCTGAGTGGTTGATCCATTTCGGCCTCCTCCGAAAATCCCCAGCATCACAGATACCAGTTTTCACCCAACTCAATTCACTCTACATGATATCAAGAAATGGCTGAAGGCACTAGACACTGCAAAGGCTATGGTCCTGACAATATTCCGGCAATAGTACTGAAGGCTTGTGCTCCAGAACTTACCACGTCCTTAGCCAAGCTGCTCCAGTACAGCTACAACACTGGCATCTACCTGGTTATGTGGAATATTGCCCAAGCATGTCCTGCACACAAAAAGCAGGACAAATTCAACTGGACCAATTACCACCCCAACAGTCCACTCTCCATCATCAGCAAAGTGATGGAAGGGGTCATCAATAGTGCTATCAAGCAGTACTTGCTTTGCAATAACCTGCTCACTGACTCTCAGTTCGGGTTCTGCCAGGATAACTCAGCTTCTGACCTCATTTCAGCCTTGGATCAAATGTGGACAAAAGAGCTGAACTCCAGAGGTGAAGTGAGAGTGACAGCCCTCGACATTAAGGCATCATTTGACCATGTATCATCAAGGAGCCCTAGCAAAACTGGGGTCAGTGCAAATCAGGGGAAAACTCTCTGCTGGTTGGAGTCATACCTAGCACAAAGGAAGATGGTTGTGGCTGTTGGAGATCAATCATCTCTGTTCCAGGACATCACTGTAGGAGTTCCTCAGGGTAGTGTCCGAGGCACAACCATCTTAAGCTCCTTCATCAATAACCTTCCCTCCATCATAAGATCAGAAGTGGGCATATTCGATGAAGATTGCACAATGTTCAGCAGCATTTGTGACTCCTCAGATACTGAAGCAGTCCATGTCCAAATGCAGCAAGACCTGGACAATTCCAGGTTTGGGCTGACAAGTGGCAAGTAACATTCATGCCACACAAGTGCCAGGCAATGACTATCTCCAACAAGAGAGGTTATAACTATCGCCCCTTGACATTCAATGGCATTACCATCACTGAATCCCCCACTGTCAACATCCTGGGGGTTACCATTGACCAGAAACTGAACTGGACTAGCCATATAAATACTGTGGCTACAAGAACAGGTCAGAGGCTAGCAATTCTGTGGCGAGTAACTCACCTCCTTACTGCCCAAAGTCTGTCCACCATCTACAAGGCACAAGTCAGGAGTGTGATGGAATACTTCCCACTTGCCTGGATGAATGCAGCAACAACACTCAAGAAGCTTGACATCATCCAGGACAATTCAGCCTGGCTTGATTGGCACCCCTTCCACAAACATTCACTCCCTCCACCAACGACGAACAGTGGCAGCAGTGTGTACCATCTGCAGGATGCACTGCAGGAACTTACCATCGGGTGAGTGTCCCGCGATATTTAAGTAGGCGGGCGTGCGATGTTCTCAGATGCGCGCCCGCCATTAATTAATCAGGTACATAAGGCCCTTGAGGCAGCAATTGTCTGCAATTTTCTGGAGCCAGTACAATCTTCAGGACATAGCACAGGCACAACGGGCAGGCGAGTAGGAGACATTTGTATAATCCACAGACCGGATAAGAGGGGTGAGGGGGGTTTCAAGTGGTATCTGTTAGATATTTAATTGTGAAAGTTTCTGATACTTGCCTGTGTGAGCAGGAATACTTCAAAACTCAGACCAGCTGCTTGGACAGGAGTAATAACCTTCTGGTCAGGACTCTACAGTAAAGATCATTTTTGGGGCCTGCATGTTTCAGGAAGCCTTCCCTTAGCCTGGGGATGGGAGTTGTGCTTTCTACTGGAGGCACCTCCTCTGAGGATGAAGAGAGAGCCAGAAGAGGAAGGAGGCCAGGAGTGCACATTCAGCCTCCAGGGAGCCACCTTTGGGAGGAGAGTGGCAGGCACAAGGGCCGCAGGGCCAAGAGGTAATCCAGAGCGGAGGCTGCAGAAGACGCCACTATCCTGCTGCCAGGGTATGCAGGCGATGAAGCAGCTAGCTTAATATGTCTGAGGTACAGTGCCACAGGAGGCTTTGTCTCTCAAGGGAGACAGTGACCTCCATCTGTCAGATGATAAGCTCTGAGATCTGAGCCAACTGTGTGGGTGGACACCCCATGCCAGTGGCTCTGAAGGTCACAGCTGCCCTCAACTTCTATGCCTCCGGCTCTTTCCAGGGTATGGCAGGTGATCTTTGCGGAGCCTCCCAGTCAGCTTTCCACACTTGTGTCAAGCAGGTGACAGACACTCTGTTCAGGCGTGCTGTGACTTTCATCCACTACCGCTGGGACGAGGCCAGCCAGACAGAGCGAGCCAGAGGCTTCACGGCCATTGCTGGCTTCCCCCGTGTCCAGGGTACAATAGACTGCACACATGTGGCCATCAAGGCGCCAGTAGGTGAGCCCGGTGCCTTTATCAACACTCCATGAACGTGCAGATAGTGTGTGATCACAAGATGCAGATTCTGCAAGTCTGTGCAAGGTACCCAGGCAGGTCCCATGATGCTTACATCCCCAGACACTCCCAGGTGCTGAGGCTCTTCAGTCCTCCAGCCCGGATGGATGGCTGCTGGGTGACAAGGGCTATCCCCTCAAAAGGTGGCTCATGACGCCTTTCTGCCATCCAAGAACAGAAGCTGAGCAGCGGTACAATAGGAGCCACGCCTCCACAAGGGCTGTGGTGGAGAGAACCATCGGTCTTCTCAAGATGCGATTCTGATGCCTGGACCACTCAGGGGGCATACTTCGATACCACCCAGATCGTGTGTCACTGATAGTGGTTGCATGCTGCGCTCTCCACAATCTGGCGTGGGAAAGGGGGGACGCTGTGGAGGAAGAAGATGTAGACACAGTTGCTCCGGCTGCACACGACGAGTCCAGCAGTGAGTTTGAGGATGAGCTTGCACAGGAAAACACTGAGGGGGTAGACACTGACCCGGGCATACTCCAGGGGGGCAGGGACACCTGAGGGGTTTTAATCCAAAGAACCTTCAGCTAGCCCACCACAGATGGACCTCCAATGCAGCCAGGGCTGCAGGTTCCATACTCGATACCTAAGTGCTAAATCTGCCTGGATAGGAACATTAACTGAGGTCCTTGTCAATAAAGCTCAATGTCAAACAACTCACTCATAACATCACGGGTTCCCTTTCACCTGCAGAAATAAGGAATCACCCTGAGCCATACTTACATATCAAAACTTAATAATATAACAAAATGAACTTCATAAACCAAAAAGAAATGTTGCACATCACGCCAAGTCTTAATGAACTAATAGTGGGGCAACATTAAAGTATTAGTGAGAAACCCATGGTGTGCCTAAGTCCCTTAAATTTACACTTATGGTTGCTACGCCTACATGCTGTTCCCTCGCTGGCATTGGCATCGGAGACAGCCTGCTCACTGTGCTGTCCTGTTGGCTTCAATGACCTTGACGGATGTCCTCTGGCCCGTGGAACCTTTGATGGTCCTGCCTGGGAGGGAGCGGCCAGTTCCACAGTTGGCATCTCCCCAGTCACCGCAGCGTCATCGGATGCCACGGTCACTAGCAGAGGAGCAGAGTGGCTACTGCCCTCAACCGGAGCATCTTGAACGGAGCCCACAGAGATGACAGGTAGCTGCTGCGCTGACATGAGGTTGCTTCAGACCTCCCTGCTCACCGTAGATGAATCGGCACGGAGCTGGGATACATGGTGCCCAAACCATCTCCCATACTGACACTGAGCAGCTGAGGTCAATGCCGCCATGAGGGCTTGCAGGTCAAAGCGCAACCCCAGGAGGCCCAGATAGGTCTCCCGGAGGAGTCTCTCCGTGAGATTCCCCACTCTCTTCATGGAGGAAGCATGGCGCTTGGCCATGAGGCTTATTGCATCGGTGATGCTCCGCGTAGACTCCTCCAGCATGGGTACCATGCCGTGCACTGCCTCATGTATCTTCTCTAGATCCTCCCGTATATCCTGCTGCATTTGCTGGCTCATGGACGACTCCAGAGGCACATCATCAGTCACCGACTGAGCATGTGCCTGGTCCCCAGCAGTCCTCCGACTGCCGGCGCCCTGGGCACTCTCTGTCTTCACCCGCACCTCAAGCGGATGTGAAGTGCCCTCACTGCTGTGCCCCGGGACACTAGCCGAAGATCTAATTCCCACCGAGGTGCTAGTATCTGCGCTAGTGCCTGCCTGGCAGAGATGATGTGATGCTGGTGAGTCAATATGTGAGCCATATCTAACTCCTGCTTGAAAACTTACAATGTTTAGGCCTCAGCTATTTTCTGTGGTAGTGAATTCCACGGGCTCACCATTCTCTGGGTGAAGAAATTTCTCCTCATCTCAGTCCTAAATGGTCTACCCTGTATCCTAAGACTGTGACCCCTGGTTCTGGACTCCCCCACCATCGGGAACATCCTTCCTGCATCTACCCTGTCTAGACCTGTTAGAATTTTATAGGTTTCTATCAGATCCCTCCTCATTCTTCTGAGCTCCAGCGAATATAATCCTAACCAACTCAATCTCTCCTCATATGTCAGTCCCGCCATCCCAGGAATCAGTCTGGTATACGTTCGCTGCACCCCCACTATAGCAAGAACATCCTTCCTCAGATAAGGAGACCAAAACTGCACACAATATTCCAAATGTGGTCTCACCAAGGCCCTGTACAATTGCAGCAAGACATCCCTGCTCCGGTACTCGAATCCTCTGTCTATGAAGGCTAACATACCATTTGCTTCTTTACTGCCTGCTGCACCTGCATCTTTACCTTCAGCGACTGGTGTACGAGGACACCCAGGTCTCGTCTCACATTCCCCTCTCTCAATTTATAGGCATTCAGATAATAATCTGCCTTCCTGTTTTTGCTACCAAAGTTGGTAACCTCACATTTATCCACATTATATTGCATCTGCCATACATTTGCCCACTCACTCCGCTTGTCCAAATCATACTGAAGCATCTCTGCATCCTCCTCACAGCTCACCTTCCCACCCAGCTTTGTGTCATCTGCAAATTTGGAGATATTACATTTAATTCCGTCATCTAAATCATTAATATATATTGTAAGTAACTGGGGTCCCAGCACCGATCCCTGCGGTACCCCACTAGTCACTGCCTGCCATTCGGAAAAAGACCTGTTTATTTCTACTCTGTTTCCTGTCTGCCAACCAGTTTTCTATCCATCTCAATATACTACCCCCAATCCTATGCACTTTAATTTTACACACTAATCTCTTATGTTGGACATTGTCGAAAGCCTTCTGAAAGTCCAAATAAACCACATCCACTGGTTCTCCCTCATCAAATCTACTAGTTACATTCTCGAAAAATTCCAGTAGATTTGTCAAGCATGCTTTCCCTTTCGTAAATCCATGCTGACTCTGTCCGATTCTGTCACTGTTTTCCAAGTGCTCAGCTATTAAATCTTTTATAATGGACTCTAGAATTTTTGCCACTACCGACGTCAGGCTGACTGGTCTACAGTTCCCTCACATTGTGCATCAATGGTCAACCCACGTTGCAAACTTCAATCACTGAACATTCAGCAGTGGCATCGCTGCTGGAACACACATGGTGACCTCAGTGCTCGGCAAACATACTTCCCCTTGGCATCCCAGCCTCACTGCCTCCGATGGACCTGGGCGCATGGTATCTCTCCAGATCCATGGCCTGCTGTTCAAAAGGGGTCAAGGTGGCCAACTGGGCCTGGCTTCCGCCAGTCCACATCTGCTCGGCGAAATTGTGTGCAGCCTTCTCCTGAAAAGGAGAGAAGAGCATTGATTAACCCAGCCTGCACCTGAATTCCCATCGCATCCCTGCCAACCCAGCCAGAGTGGGACCTTGCAGGGCTCTAGTTCTTCGTCACCCCGTAGCTGCCAACCACTCACACAAAGAAGCCAGGGCTAAACCCCCCCTTGCCTAAATGCTGCCTCCATCATATTTGGCAGCACAAGGTGTAACATTGCAAAGCAAGGGGGCACAAGCACATGGAACACAAAAGCCAATGGATGGATTGGTGCCCCGCCACCTGGAAGCTCCCCTCTCAGCATGTTAGCACCCTGACTTTGACCTGTTACGCAGTTCCAGCACTGCGCCAAAGTGCAGATCCTTGGCTTTCACCCCCCATTCTATACTGTAGGTGTCAGTGTCACACATGCTGCAGATGCAAAACCCATCTCAGCACAACCCTCTTAGGGTCAACTATGCAAGGGCAATATCTGCTGGCCCACCGAGTGAGGGAAACATGCCATAAAGGGTTCAATGCTGTAACTGAACTCAGAGTTTGTGAGGGTGGGGGTATGTGGGTGGGTGGGTGGGTGGTGGAGGTGGTGCACTTTGGGGTAAAGGGTGAAGGCTGCATTAAGTGACCTCAGCCAACATGGTACTCACCCTTCCCAAGTGCAGGAGGCCATTGAATCTTTTGCGGCACTGGACCTATGTGTACCGCACCACATCATGGGAGCTCACACTCTCAGCCACCTCCTTTCACACACATTGGTAAGTTAGGCAGCCCTCCGCCTCCCATCCCTCAGAAGCAGGACCTCTCGCTGTGCTGCCACCTCCTCCAGGAGGGCAGCTGGGCACTCATCCGAGAAACAAGGGGCACACTGCCCCGCTGCCCTACCCTCCGATCTGGTCTGCTCTGCTGGCCTACCCTGCAGACTTGCCTTCTGGTGAGCCTTTCTCCCGGCCATTGTGAGCAGCCTTGCAAAAGCTGCCAGCGTTTCATTTAAACAGGCTGCCTGGTCGCCATTGGACCCAACGGTCAGTGCACTCCCACCACCGCCCATCCACTCCCGCTATCCTCGGGAGTTGAGAAATATGCTGGGCGGGCCTTGATTAGCCAACCCACGTTAAATGGCGGTGCGGATCTGATCGTGTGCGGCAATCAGGTCCATGCCCACCCAAGCTCGACCGCACCCTCTCCTGCTCAGCCCACCCGACATGGGGAAGTTTCTTGCCCAAAATTCTGGAAAGGTCCCAACTGATTGGAAAACCGCAAATGTAATATCATTATTCAAGAAAAGAGGGAGACAGAAAGCAGGAAACTATAGGCCAGTTCGTCTAACAACTGGAATGCTGGAATGCATCATTGAGGAGGGAGTAGCAGGACATTTAGAAAATCCCCATATAACCAGGAGAGTCAATAGGGTTTTGTGAAAGGGAAATTGTGTTTGGCAAATTTATTAGAGTCCTTTGAGGATGTAACAAGCAGGGTGGATAAAGGGGAACCAGTAGATGTAGTAAATGCCTTCCAAAAGGCATTTGATAAGGCTGCTACATGATGTTGAGGATGATATATTAGCATAGATAGAGGACTAGCTAATTAACAGGAATCAGAGAGTTGGATATATTTTAGGTTGGAAAATTGTGGAGTGCCACAGGGATCAGTGCTGGGGATGTAACTATTTATGGTCTATATTATTGACTTGGATGAATGGGCAGACTGTGTTGTAGCCAAATTTGCTGATGTACAAAGATAGGTAGAAAAGCAAAATGTCTGAAGTATACAAGAGTCTACAAAGGGGTATAGATCGGTTTAGTGAGTGGGCAGAAAATTGGCAGATGGAGTAAAATGTGGGAAAATGTGAGGTTATCAACTTTGGCAGGAAGAATAGAAACCAGAATATTATTTAAAGGGAGCGAAACTGCAGAATGCTGTTGTTCAGAGGAATCTGGATTTCCTTGTACATGAATCACAAAATGTTAGCATTCTGGTACAGCAAGTGATTAGGAAGACAAAAAGAATGTTGGCCTTTATTGTATGGGGGATGAAGTATAAAAATAGTGAAGTCCTGCTACAATTTTCTTTATTCTTCCATGGGACATGGGCGTCAATGGCGAGATCAGTACTTTTATTGCCTATCCCTGATTGCCCTTGAGAAGCTGCTTCCTTCTTGAATTGCTACAGTTCTTGTGGTGTAGGTACACTCACAGTACTGCTATGGAGGGAGTTCCAGGATTTTGAACCAGTGACAGTTGTACAGGGCATTGGTGAGACTACACTGAGAGTACGGTGTTCAGTTTTGGTCTCCTTACTTCTGGAGAGATAAACTTGTCTTAGAAGAAGTTCAGAGAAATTTCATTCAGCTAATTCCTGGGATGAAGGAGTTGCCTTATGAATAAAAGTTGAACATGTTGGGCCTATACTGATTGGAGTTTATAAGGAAGAGAGGCAATCTTACTGAAATACGTAAGATTCGGAGGGGGCTTGACAGGGTAGATCCTGAGAGAATGTTTCCTCTCGTGGGGGAATCTAAAACTAAGGAACATTATTAAAAATAAGGTGTCACCCAATTAGGACAGCGATGAAGAATTTCTTCACTCAAAAGGTTGTTATTCTTTCGAATTTTCTTTTACAGAGAGCAGTGAAGGCTTTTATTGCCCATTCCTAATTGCCATTGAGAAGGTGGTGGTGAAACACCTTGTTAAACTGCTGCAGTCAATGTGGTGTGGGTATACCGACAATGCTGTTAGGAAGGGAGTCCCAGGATTTTGACCCAGCCACAGTGAAGGAAGAGTGAAATAATTCCAAGTAAGGATGTCATGTGGCTTAGAGGGGAACTTGCAGTTAATGATGCCCATTTATCTGCTGACCTTGTCCTTCTAGGTGGTAGAGGTTACGGGCTTGGAAGTTTCTGTCGAAGGAGCCCTGATGAGTTGCTGCAGTGCATCTTGTTGATGGTGCACACTGCTGCCACTGCTGTGGATCAATAGTGGAGGTGGTGGATGGGGTGCCAATCAAGTGGGCTGCTTTGTCCTGAAAGGTGTCAGGCTTCTTGAATGTTGTTGGAAATGTGCTCATTCAGGCAAATGGAGAGTCTTCCATCACACTCCTGGCTTGTGCCTTATAGATGGTGGGCAGGCTTTGTGAAGCCAGGTGATGAGTTCCTCACCACATAATTCCCTGCTCTTGTAGCCACACTATTTATATGGTTGGTCCAGTTCAGTTTCTGGTCAATGGTAACCCCCAGGATGTTGATTCAATCAGCTATAGTAATTCTATTGAAAGCCAAGGGGTGATAATTAGATTATCTCTTGGAGATGGTCATTGCCTGGCACTTGGTGGCACAAATGTAACTTGCCACTTTTGGACACAGACTGCTTCTGAATCTGAAGAGTCAGGAATGGTCCTGCACATTGTTCAATCATCAGCGAACATCCCCACTTCTGACCTTATGATGGAGGGAAGGTCATTGATGAAGCAACTGTACATGATTGGGCCTAGGACACTATCCTGAGGAACTTCTGAAGCAAGATTAACCCCCAAGAACTACAACCATCTTCCTTTGTGTTAGGTGTGACTCCAATCAGCAGAGAGTTTTTCCCCTGATTCCCATTGACTCCAGTTTTGCTAGGGCTCCTTGATTCTGGGCTCGGTCAAATGCTGTCCTGATGTCAAGTGCAGTCACCCTCACCTTACCTCTTGAATTCAGCTGTTTTGTCCAATTTTGGACCAAAGCTGTAATTAGGTCAGGAGCTGAGTGGCCCTGGCGGAACCCAAACTGAGCACCAGTAAGCAGTTTATTGCTGAGTAAGTGCCATTTGATAGCACTGCTGATGACCTCTTCCATCACTTTTCTGATGATCAAGAGTAGATTGATGGTAAGGGGTGGTAATTGGTCAGTTTGGATTTGTCCTGCTTTTTGTGAACAGGACGTAGCTGGGCAATTTTCCACATTGGATGCCAATAATGTAGCTGGGGCACAGCTGGTTCTGGAGTACAAGTTTTCAGTGATATTTGAGGAAGATTGTCAGGGCCCATAGCCTTTGCAGCATCCAGTGTCTTTAGCTGTTTCTTGATAGCACGTGCAAACAAATGAATTGGCAGAAGACTGGCATCTGTGATGCTGGTGACCTCAGGTGGAGGCCAAGATGGGATCATGCACATCCACCCCTCTGGCTGAAACTATTGTAAATGCTTCAGCCTTGTCTTTTGCATTGATGTGCTGGGCTCCCCCATCATTGAAGATGGGAATGTTTTTGGAGCCACCTCCTCCAGTGGGTTGTTTAATTATCCACCACCATTCACAATTGGATGTGGCAGGACTGCAGTGCTTAAACCTGATCTGTTGGTGGTGAGATTTCTTAGCTCTATCTGTTGCATGCTGTTTGGCATCCTGTTTTGTAGTTTCACCAGGTTGACACCTCATTTTTAGGTATGCCAGGTGCTGCTCCTGACATGCCCTCCAGCACTTTTCATTGAACCAGGGATGATGCCCCAGCTTGATGGTAATGGTAGAGTGGGGGATATGCTGGGCCATGAGCTTACGGATTGTGGTTCTGTGTAATTCTGCTGCTGCTGATGGCCCACAGTACCTCATGGTGTTTTGAGTTGCTGGATCTTGAAATCTATCCAGTTTAGCACTTGATATTGCCACACAGTATAATGGGTAGTATCCTCAATGTGAAGGCAGGACTTTGCCTCCACAAGGACTATGCGCTGGTCACTGCTACCAATACTGTCGTGGACAGATGCATCAGCGACAGATAGATTGGTGAGGATGAGGTCAAGTAGGTTTTCCCTCCTTGTTGGTTCCCTCACTATCTGCTGCAGACCCAGTCTAGTAGCTGTGATGCTACCAAGCTACTCTTGGTGATGGACATTGAAGACCCCCACCCACAGTACATTCAGTGTCCTTGCTGCCACCCTCAGTGCTTCCTCCAGATAGCAGAGGAAGGAGGGGTACTGATTCATTAGCTTCGTGGAGGAGGGGTGTGTTGTGGTAGGTGATAATCAGCAGGAAGTTTTGTTGCCTATGTTTATCTTGAGACCATGAGACTTCATGGCATCCGGAGACAACGCTGAGGACATCCAGGGCAACTCCCTTCCGACTGTATAACACTGTGACACAATCTGTGCTGGGTCTGTCCTGTCAGTGGGAGGGACATACCCAGGGATGGCGATGATGGTATCTTGGACAATGTCTATAAGGTATGATTCCGTGAGTATTACTAAGTCAGGCTGCTGCTTGACTAGTCTGTGGGACAGTGCTCCCAATTTTGGCACAAGTCCCCAGATGTTAGCAAGAAGGACTTTGCAGGGTCGACAGGGCTGGGGGTGTCTTTGTCATTTCCAGTGCTTAGGTTGATGCTGGGTGATTATTGGGTTTTATTCCTTATCGACTTTTCTGTGGTGGTGTGGCTCGCTAGGCCATTTCAGAGGGGAGTTAAGAGTCAATCACATTGCTGTGGGTCTGGAATCACATGTAGGCCAGACCAGATAAGGGCAGCAGATTTCCTTCCCTAAAGGGCATTATTGAAGCAGATGGGTTTTACAAAAATTGACAATGGCTTCGTAGTAACTATTACTGAGACTAGTTTTTAATTATAGATTTATTAAATGAATATAAATTCCACCAGCTTCAATGGTGGGATTTGAATCTATATCCCCAGAGCATTAGCCTGGGCCTCTCCATTACTAGTCCAGTGACATTATCACTGCACCACTACCTCCTAGGTCATCCAATATTTTCAAATTTGAGTTAGTCAGATTTATGATCAACAAGGAAGTTAAGGGTGGCAGATAGGCAAGAATGGGGAGTTAATGCCACTATCAGATCAGCCATAATGTTATTGAATGGCAGAGCTCGATGGGCTGATTGGCCTACTCCTGCTCCTATTTCTTATGATCTATGATTTCAGATAGGGTGACAGTAAAGTTCCTATAATATAGTTTCAATGCCCCTTAAATGAGACGGGTAACCTGTCAAGGTTCAATTCTTGATAGCTATCCAAGACTCTTTTTGTAAAGGGCATTTATATGAACATTACTTAAGCACTGGATTTGCATTGGGTTTAGTTGTGTCTGTCTACGTTCTAGGTCCTTGTATCTTATGATTCTCATTAGCTATTTGAGGTAAATCAATAAAGTATTAAATTATTTTCTTGGGAGTCAATTTCAAACAGCTACTTTGATTTATGCCTCAATGATTGTGAAAGCCAGGGGAATGCATTTAACGTGCCCCTGCCGGGTGTGTTTTCGGCAGAGGGGTGGGATGTAAAATAGGGCGGGTGCCCACGGGTGCCCACCCCCCCACCTTCACACCCACCCCCGAGCTCACCCCCATAATACAGGGGTGGAAGGGTGCCAAAATCAGCAGCCCACTCACCCTATTTAAATAAGTAATCAAGGGTCAGTTGGCTTGGTAACAAGCTAATTGACACTGATAACACACGGTCCATGCCATAAAATGTGGGCAGTCAGGCAGGCAGCCTGATTTTTTTTTACATTACCTGTTCAAAGAATGGGAAGGAAGGGGGGTTCTGTTTTCAGGGGCTGCTCTTTGCGTATCAAGGGGTTGTACCCCCTAAGATGAAACCCCCCTCTTCCTACCTGCCCACAGCCTTAAATCCACCCCCGCCCCCCAGCACCCTCCTCCCTGACCTGCCCCAACCCTTACAGTCCAAGATGCCAGACTTACCTGTCTCCGGGGATCCATGGGCCTCCTTCTTCCTCCTCTTGCAGTCCTGGCAGCAGTCACTAACATGCTCTTGGTGCTGCTGGGCCTGATGGCAAGGCTCCCTCCCCAGTGAGGGATGGAAGTCCCACTTGTTTACCCTGCCTGCTGGGCATTATGACTGTGGGCCAGGCCAGTGTAAAGTGTGCCGGATTTTGTTTCCACGGGGGCGGGGGCGGTGGGGAGCTGTCAACCCCTGTATTATTCAGCCCAGGTTTCGCAGTTACTTTTATTCCAATAAACTGTTGTATATTTGGAGCCTTTTGCTTACTGTATTAAAACATCTACTGTGCCCTTTCATCTCTAGAATTTGAGTTCAACACTTTTCAAGACAAAGGGAATAACAGCTTATTCTGTTCAATAGAGCAGTAAGGGGCTGCAAGTGCTAAGTTTGTGAAACCTCAATCCAGTTCCCAGTAGATATGAAATTACAGCTTAAAACTATTTTCAAATTTTGCATTCCTGGGAATGAGCAATCTCGCACTTAGCATCCATTGCTACCATTGACAAGGAGATAAAAAATCAGATCAGCTGTGCCAGCGCAGCCTCTTACAAACTATGACAGAGTGTTTGACAATAAAAGCATTCACAAGTCACCAAAAGTCCTTGAGTACAGAGCAGTGTTGTCACCACACTCCCGTGCTGCAGTGAGACCTGAACTGTGTATCAGCGACACATAAGGGTGCTAGAGAAATTCCATTAGTAATGCCACTGCCATGTCCTCCTAATACAATTGAAAAACCCATCAAACAAATGCTAGTGTCTTTCTTGAAGCCACTTCCATAAGCATTCAGACAAAATTCCTGAAAAATCAACTTCAATGGACCTGACACTGTGTCCCAAATGTTGAAAAGAGTCTCCCTTGCCAGGTCCTATTTTCTCAACTTTCAAATGGCCAACGTTCTGGGGAAGTCAAAGGAAGCACTTCAGAGACACTCCGAAGCTCCCCTTGAATGATGTCAGTATTAACATTAATGACTGGGAGAAGGTTACTATCAATCCTTCAGTCACAGTGTCTTAATGATGAGGAGAGTGGCGGCAGAGAGGAAAACAAAAGGAAGCAAACTGGGAGAAGGTTGCTATCAATCCTTCATTCACAATGTCTTAATGGTGAGGAGAGCGGCGGCAGAGAGGAAAACAAAAGGAAGCAAACCATGCACTCCAGATACCACTGCCTAGTGGGACACCCAAAACCCATGTGTACAAAGATTTGTTGATTGAGAATCGGCCTGTTCAGTCACATGAGGACCCAAGGCAGAAAGTTGTGACCCTGATTAGATATAATCCTCCAAAGGAGGGACAGCCAATGACATCCATATGGACAATGAGTGGGTGGAGGGATAGAAATATCATGATGTTATTAAAACTTTCTCTTCAGAAGTTTAAGTTAAACTGCATTGTTCATCTTTCACTTTTCCAATCACAAACCGCACATCTCAAGTTCAACTTCAGCATTATTCTACGTTGTGGTTTTTCTTATAAAATCTTCCTTTGTCCTCAATTTAACTGTCTTTAATTGTTTAAAAATTTATCTTTGGGTATTAAGATAAACAGATTTTTGTTTGCCACAAACCTCGTGTCTCAATGTTTTTAGCAAAATGAATGTTGTCTACTATACAAGCTGAATCTTTCCAAATAAAGATAGATATAATAAGGAAATAATGCACAGAGCTTTCATTTGAAATGTATTTGTTACTTGTTTCTTTATTAAGATAAAACAGAGATGTTACAAAGCAAAATATGAAAAGTGCCGTTGAACAGAACTAAAGTTGGCATAACTTTGAAGTAAAGATATCTCCAAACAAAGCAAATCATTAATAGTTAATAGCTATGATTCTGAAGAAGCAAATTGGTTATAATTAGTTTAGCAGCTTACTAAAGATATGCTGCTACAGATTAATTTTTAATTTCAAAATGAACGCTAGAATACCTATGAATTATTATAAAGTGGTCAACACCAATCAGTAGGTGTACACCTGATTACTTTACCATGTTTGACATGGCAAAATATGATAGGCAAAATTTTATCAGCATGAGTACACTATAATACCATCTTATGTAATTTATTGCTTTCCACAACTCTCACATGATCTGGAGACTCACTGAAATGGATATAGTTCTTCTACTCTACACGAAGACTGTATGCATCTCAGGTCTTAGGACAAAAAAATTAAGGCAAACAGCTTTTTAACATTTAGTTGTGGTATAACAATTTATGTAGTTCTCACTCTATCAGGTACATTTTATCCCACGTTTATTGACCTTTACATATCAGTTGATCATTAGTACAAGTCCAATACTGACTATATTATTGTAAAATGATCAATAGGGGACTCATTGTATGAGGCTGAAGATGTTGGATAAAGACATTGGATTTGCAATGACAATGACTGGCCTTTACTAGCATAGGGATTGAACGAAAAATTGGAGAAAAGACATTTGACTATCCAGATGGTAATTTTCACCATCTGTATGCAATGATAAGATTATAGAAAGCAAAATCAAGTCTAATAGTTAAATGATGGATAATGTAACTGATAAATTTTGCTAATCTAAAAATAACAAATGGCATACACAACACTACCTGTGGTTTATATCTAATTCCAGGCAACAATTTCTACACTCCCCTATTTAGATCAATCCTAAAATGGGAACACTTTACAGCAGAACTCCCAGAGTCAGAGATTAGAGTAAATAAAAGATCTGAACATTAAACTCCATTCTGTAATCTGATTTAACATCCTTCAGAGGAAGCAGAAACCAATCTGTCTGTTATCACACTTGTAAAACTGAGCAATTTAGATACAATATTGTGGATTATTGCTAGACAATTAATTGTTATTTATTTCATTCTAATTAAATATTATATAAACTCATCTATTCTCTACATTAAAGTCTAAGTGGAACCATTAATTTGTTCATCTGTTTAATGGCTGTCTAATTTCCTGTTCCGCAGAGTTTAAGCAAAGTAGTCCCGTAATCTCCAGAAGTTTCATCCTAAAGCCAAAAATAGACAGTAAGATATAATTTAGTTATAAATTTAAAATCAGTGTTAAAACAGTTAAAATATACTCACCAAAACTTATTTAATAGTTAAATGCAAAATTAAAACCCTGCACATAAAAGCCCTTCCTTTTTTGCTGTTTTTCTTTCATAAGAGTATATTACCCTCCTAAATCTCAATTCCATTTATATTGTTCAAAGAATTACCTTTATGAGCCGAGTGAGAGCAAGTTCAGGCTGGAGAGGGAAATGCAGAGTTCCACAGTGGGTTGTGAAGAGTGAATGGAACTGGAGGTGAATATTTGGGGTACATGATGGAAGGAGAGAACAGACAGCTGGACCTGGGAGGTAAGCCCAGCACCACAGTAGTGGCTGATGTAGGAATGATATGAAGTAGAGTTTAATTCTCCTTAATTTAAGCTTACGGCTTGTAGAAGTCAAGGCATCTCTACATCAGCATGTCGTAAAGGGAGTTGCAAGTTTGTGCAGATAATTTCACTGCAAATTTCACTGCAGTTTTATTCCTTAGACCAAATGAAATAACAATCATCAAAAACCACAATATTTAAAATGACACTATTATTAATAGCTTTCCTCGCAATTTAAGCTATGTTAGCAGCTATGTCTCAAAGAAAGTTTACTATGCTGCATGAAATTTGGTAAGCAAAAAATGTGTTTGGGGAGAAACTTGAAATGAGAAGGAAAATTTTGCATAACTTGATTGCCTATTTTTACCTTTTCCTTATTCATCAATTAGAAAAGCACAGAAACTTAATTAATGAACACTGACTGAAGGCTCAATGATCACAACACAGATGCCAGATCCAACTTACATGTCAGGTAAAAGCAATTTCATGATGAAGACACAATATTAAACTCAGATATCTTGCAGCCCTAGTAGTCAGGCTCATTCAATAAGCTGGATTTTACAGCTCCTACCGGCTTTTTTTGGTGGGGTACACATAGAATATGATGGGTGGGTAACTCACCGCCTTCCTGCCCACCCCAACCCAGTCCCCAATATATAGTGTGTGGGTAAGATGTCCAGTAGGCTCATCGCTCTTAGGCATATTGAGGCCCTTACTGGACACTTAAGGATCTCAATCCGCCTCCACTGCCATAATACGCAGGGCTGTGGAGGTAGGTGAAAGAAGGAAGGCTGTTTTTCACCAAAATTAGTAGAAGGTTGGAAGGAACAAGGGGGAGGGGTACATCTGTTTTTGGGTGCCCTGTGCGCATTGAGAGTGCCCTCCCCTCAGATCGTAATCCCTCTTTGTGCCTTCCCACCTGGCCTCCAGTGAAGCACTTCACTGAGAGAACAGGATCACTGAATAATTCTATACAGAGAATTTTAGTTATTTTTGACCCATCTGAGTGTTGTCATTGCTGTTGCTATGTGAAACTCAATGAGATATATTTTCTGAGTAGGCTCCAATAACAAGCCAACACCGATGTGTATTTCAAAAGGTTTAGGCTTATATCTTGGTATGATGATGTTTACATTGAGAATTTAACGATTAAGAGGTTATTGTCCGTCGTCGTTATGGAACAATTTATAGCTGATTGCCGAGAAATCAATGGCAAATACATTGTACATTGATCTGTAAATAAACAAAGTAATAAAATAAATTCTATCCTGAATAATATTGCTCAGTTTTGTCCCAAATTATTAAACATCAAGGGTTTGAATTCATACTTTTTACATGATCATCAATAAATACATTACGTTACTCATGAGGGAGCAGGAATGTGAAAATTAATATTAGCAACAATAGATCATACTGTTCTATTGTGTATGTGTAACTGATCAATAAGCCTTTTTGAGTTTTCAGTTAATGTGAGCAGTAACAAATATTGATGTACTGAACTTTCAATAGGAACTATTTCCCTTATTCAAGTAGCATGAAAACTCTAAAAAAAAAATGCTTCCTGGTAAAATATGTGCATATTTTCCATCTATGCTCCTCTTTCTTCAGAGTTCTGTCATTATCTCCACTCTCTGTGTAAAGTAGCTTATTGACACCAATAAGGGCTCCCTATGAGTAGCTCTACAGGATCCATGGGGTTTCCTGTGGAATTACTCATCGATCAGCTTCAATGCAATTTTTTTGTGCAGTGACCTCCTGTAAACAGGTGAAAATTGAAATAGGGAAGAGAAGTTGGAAAAATGGTGAATACTTCTCATCAAATCTTCTTTACCACAGTGTTTAAATGAGGGAAGATTTTTTATACTGAAAGCAATTTCCCCCACAAACACAAGTAATTTCCTTCTCTAAGGAATGAGCTAAAAACAGAGGAAAGCCAAGAAACTTGAAAAAATCATGTAAGAGGATGAAGAAAAGAAAAATAATGGAATAGATTTAATTAAGCTGAGAGCAAAGAGAAAAGCAATTAAAGGAAAGAATGAAATTAACTTCATCTATTTGAATTACGTTAATGCTAATACTATATAATAAGGACAGTTATATGTAGTTGTATGGTCAGGTGCAAGCAAACTCAGGGAGAGGGGGTTCCACCCTGCAGCCAGGTGATGCTTTAAAAAAGGACTTTTACTCATTTCATACATTACTGTGAGATAGGTGCTGAGGCCTGGCAGAAGACATAACCTAGTGCTCCAGTTAAGTAATTCCTCAGTGGAAGGAAGAAATTTGGTAGCATTTTGAACTGTATTCTTGAATGATGATGCTCTTGGTTGTAAAAAAGGCAGCCCTCCTTGGCAGCAATTTCTTGGGCGAAATCATCCCAGATTTGCATTAAGTGCCGTAGAGCGTGAGAAAAAAGACGTTTTACCCGCCAGCCGCAGTGGTGGCTTTTCACACCATTCCCTTCTCATTAACTATGCATTCCCAGGAAACACGCCGGGGGCAGCATCTGATTCACCTGCCCCACCGTCATCTTGGGCCTTCAGTAAACCATAGTAAAAGGCCATCCCTGCACAGAGCTGGCACTCTTCAAGGGATAGGAAGCTGCTGGGAACTGATGGCTGCCAAAGAGAGGAGACATGCTGGCCCCAGAATTAGCGATGCTTCCTTCGAGTGCCAACTGGACACAGTGGAGGCCCGCCACAAAGTCCTCCACTCACACTGTGGGCGAAGACCAGCAAGCAAGATCACCAATTCAGCGGGAGGTCAGCGCCAACACCCTGCAAAAGAGAACAGCCACCCAGTGCAGAAAGAGGACGGATGGTCTCATCCGTTCTGCCAGGGTAAGTCATTCTTCTCATCACTCTCAACTCACACTGAAACCCATCACACATCCACAGGGATCTCACACCTCAAGGGATAACACCACTAACTCTCACACACACCTTCATATCTCCATCAGGCTCCTATCCGCTGGAGCTCGCATCCTCATCCTGTCCATGGCTCACCACACAAACATTCCAAGCAGTGCCTTGTGTCCTGCTCACACTCTCTCCATCTGTTTTCATGTAGGAGAAGCTGGCTCACAACAGCAGGGAGAGATCCCAGAACAGGGGTGAAGTGCCCTACATTCAACCCCTCGCTTAGAGGAGTGTGCCATCGCACTGACTTGTGAGGACGTGGACCCTGCCTGCGGTGATGGTGAGGTTGGTGGAGAACACCTACGTGAGGATCCTGCACCACATCATCCCTCTCTTAATGCAACTGTGAGTGCTCTCTCTCCTGCTTTTGACTCTGCTGCTATGCATTAATTGTCACTTCTTTGGTTCACAGGGAGCTCTGCCAAGCAATCAACACCCTCATCCAGCCAGTCCCTCAGCTCCATCCAGGTCTGCACCCCCAGCCAAGAGGATACCTCCTCCATTGAAGAGCTGGAAATAAGCAGCCTGGAAGACCAGTCACAGTACTTAGCCACAACCTCCAACAGCAGAGACACACACCTTGGTGGGACCTTGATCTAGAGCAGGCTCGGGTTCACAATCTGGTTGTCACCGCTCTGACACGTGACAGCAGGAGGAGGCAGGTTCAGCCGAGCTCCCCAAAGTTCGGAGGACTGCTGGGAAAGAAGCATCTGTGAGGTCCGAGTCAGATGACAAACCTCTGGATTTGGCCCTCCAACACATCATGGAGAATCAGCAGAAGGCGGGGTAACATCACGAAGCCTTTAACAGACTGGAAGTTAGAGGAGTGCATCCGCCTGTACTGTGATGAAATAGTGCCCACATGTGCATGTATGGATGTCTCCATGGGAAGGGTAGCGGATGCCATGGAGACCCTGGTCCAGGAGAATGTGGAGACGCATGCAGACCTGCACTCCATCGTTGAAGCCATGAGTGAGTCCCTGCAGTAGCAATGTGAGAGGGAATCAGGAACCTTGGCATTCCTCCGGGCGCGCTCCTTCCCTGTAAGGAATCAAGTCGGGGCCCTTGGAGGGAGGAGCGGCAGCTGGACACCCCTGGGTCATCCACTTAGGAATCTCAGAGGCTGTCCTTTCCCTCTGAGTCCCCTCTGCCTGTGGCCCCCTCAACCTCATCCTCTGTCACCGCAGAGGGAGCAGGTGGCCCACAGGATGAAAGCTGAATCAAGCCGGGGCCATTTAGACCTCGGTTCTCCAGAGACCCACACTGACGTCATCAGAGGCAACAGGGCCAACCATTGCACAGGCTGCCTCCACTCTGCTGTGAAGGTCAGGGCAACACCTAGAAGTGGTAGACCTAGGAAAGTTAAGAAATTCTGATCACAAGTTGTTGCGTGGGTGAACACATTTTGAAACTTTATAATCTGGAAATGTATTCACTTTCACTGATGATGTGTAATGTTGTCTTAAAGTATCATTTACAGGCTTTGTGAGTCTTCTCTTTCTGCATTCCTCACCACTAGCAGTTCAGCAGCACACAGCCGGACCAGAAGTGATTCTAGAGGGAGAATTGCATGTGTGGCAGGGTCTTTCAGAGTCTCATGCACACATTCTCCCATGGAGGCTTCCTCCTTCACACCCATTTCAATGTCCCAAGCATTTGCAATGCTGCCTGCTGGTGCTCTCTTTAAGTTGTCTGTTGCTGTCCACCCATTGAGCGCACTCCCCTGCAGCACCTGTGCCACCCAACACAAGGCTCCTCTCACTTTGATTTCAGAAGTATGGTTGTTATAAAGTTGTTGTTTTCAGCTCCCCATCCTTTCCCCTCCCCCAGTCACCCATGTTCTTTCCACCTTCACTGTTGAACCCTTGGCATCCCCTTCCCCACTGTCATCTGCCAGCCTGAACCCTGTTCTTTTCAGGAAGTCCAGATGAATGTGCATGTTCTCTATCTGCCCAAGAATCCCAACCCCATCCACATTTTCTTCCCCGACATCCTCCTTCCCACCCCCAACGTCAGTGTGTCCCCACCAAACACCTTTGCCATCCCTTCTACCACTGCCGTCGCATCATAACCCTCCTACCCTACTGGCTCACTTTGCCCTCTCTCATACTCACCCATTCCCTCCTACCACACCCACCCTCAGTTCGCTCCGCAGGAGGCAGTCATTGACTCCACAGACCTCTCCGTTGCATGTTCACCTGGAAATCCCCCCCTTACTCCCTCCTCCATCCTTACTCCCTCCTCCCCCTGGACACCTCCCCCTGAACTCTCTCCTCCCACTGGACTCTTTCCTCCCCCTGATGTCATACCGCCCTCCAAACTTCTTCCCTTACACCTTCCTCCTCCCTTCATCCACCTCCTCAGTTTCTGCCTTTTCCCCCATTACACTGTCCTCCTCTGTATTCCTCCCCTACCCTGAGTACACCTTCCTCTCCCAGTCAAACCTAGACCTACCTCTTCACCCCCTCGACAATTATCCACAACAGCCCATAGCCAAGACCTTGATGTCCCAAAGCAGACCCCAGACATCAACAATGACCTTCCATGAGCTGCCTTGTGGGGAAGTCATGTCCATGAAAATCCACCTAGCATGCGTTACACATATCCCGCCAGGGTCTGGTAGTTCTAAAGCTTCAGCATCTTCTGCTCCACAAATGTCTCCGATGTGAGCAAGGCCCTATGGCAAGTCCTGACTTTTGCACGTCTGCAATGTCAAGATGTGTTCTGGGCCAGTGTGCCCGGATGATCCAGCATGGGGGTGGTTCATTCTGACAAGCAGGGCTTATAATTATGTGCACATATATTAAAATGACATTCACAACGTGCGGCGGCAGGAAAGGCGGCCTGCCATTGACGGATGGAGCGGCCATTTGCAAACTGATTTCATGAATTTTTAGCCTTCTCGCCATATTGTCCGCTCATGCCCTCCATGACGCCTGACACCAATGGAGATGCAAAATTCCAGCCTTTGATTTGAATCCCTAGAGCTGTATTTTCAAAAGGATCTGTCCTGCTCTTTTTCCTTCTTGCTGCTATCCTGACCTCCTGTTTGTAAATGTTTTAAATTGGCAATGTGCAGCTCAGCATTAATTGTGAACAGCAACCCTTTGAGAGCTGCCAACTTGCCAAATATTATGTACACACACTCAATGCACCTCCTATTTATCAATCATTTTACACCTGCAATATGTATGGTGAGCAACCTTGCAAGAGCATGCAATGTCATCTTTCACTCAGCTTGTGTGCTGTATGCGAAACTGGCATGATGGGATCATATAATTAGCCTCAATATGAATGTATCTTTAAATGTATTTTTAAATTTATTAACCATGTGATCATGTAAAAATAAATCAGAGTTTATGCCCTACTCAAATCCATCATCAAATTCTGAACTGAATGAAATTATGTTAGGAACTGTAATTCTCAGTAAAGTAATAAACAGCATTTAACTCTGAAGTAAGTTAATCCTGGCATGCACTTACAGCAGTTTGCTGTTGGCTATCTGAAGCACTCATTGTGAGCTATAAAAGACTCAATGATTATTTACAATTTAAACAGAAAGGACCAACATTGTAGCATATTTACATTCATGTCCCAGAATTATTGTGAGTGATAATGAATCATTCTAAAGTTTTATTCAGTTTATTCAATTGCTCATCTTAGAGAACTCTAAAGCCCCATTGTATCAGCTGAAGCACATGGAAGCTAAACAGGAGGCTTCGAAGGCAGAGACTGAGAAGGAAAACAGTTGAAAAAGAGCTATATTTACCGTGAATGATTGCAGACCTACCTTGATAGTAGCGTACAAGGATCTGCCATACAGTTTCAAATACTCGTCTTGAATATCCAAGAGGTCAATTTCTGACCTGCTGACCATGATTCTTGAGAGAGCATTCTCATCAGTGCCAAGACCCTGTAAAAGAATTTCATGCTCTTACTTTATCAGCGTCACTGGTTGCATTACAATGTGAATGTTAGTTAGATACATGGGATATTTGCATGTACTGCTTTTGTACAAGCACACCATGCATCCTTTGTTGATCACCATTGATCTTGTCTGAATGCTGGAATTTGCAATTTTAAATTCACCACATTAAAATCATGGTGTCTTTTAGTTCAACATCATTCAGCATGGTATAAATGAGGACGTATGCTAGAAAATGGTGTGGATTGACTTAATTGCTCTTTTCCCACTGACTGCCCAGGCATCCATTTCTCCCCTAAGGTCCACTCTCAGTAGTCCGAGGGTCCATGTGGCTTAGCTATTTCAATATTCAAATTGGTGTCCTATGACATAAACAGGACTGCTGGTGCTAGTTTAAGGCAGTGTATACTGTGTATTGTGCACCTGCCAACTCATATCAATTGGTCCAGTTGAAGGTGAGCCCAGATGATACATCTTCATTTATTTTCCTGGGGCTGGAGGAGCAGGGGTACTCCTCCTGGCTCCACAAAAAACAATCTGATCCACTGCCACACTGGGTCCACCCTTTCCTAAGAACAAACTCCACTCCCACCTCTCTTCCCTCACCTATCTTTTTTGACTTGAGTCAGCCTCAGGGTCACCCGATTTTCAGCTCACCAGCTGAATGGAAATGAGGCCTGTCCACTGGGCCTCCTATCAGGATGCATTATCTGTCCATCTGTCCACATGGTCTGTATTACTGCAAAGTAGTTTTCATCTTGTAGTGATTCAAGATAAACAGCAGAATTGTAGCTGGGCTTACATTAGTTAAACATTTTGTGGAGGAAGTAGGTTTGCACCACTTCAGGTCTCCAGTTTCAAACAGCATGAGCCAATTTTTTAAACTTTAAGATTAAAGCATCTTTAATCTCCAGCATTAGTGAATACCAGCTTGCATCTTTGGCTCTTCTCTTTTTTAGAGTTCAAGTTGATCTTGGGCTTTAGTGCAAAATGAGTGCTCACAAATTGGACACATACTTTACGCCCTGATAGATATTTGTTCCTTTATTGAAACCAATGGAAAGGAATACCCAGTGGGATTTAAAACTGACTTGCTGATTTGCATCTGTCCATGCTGTGCTATTTCCCAAGATCACAGGGATTCCCTTTATTTTTGGAATTTTTGAATTAGATAGTAATAGTTACAACGCATGAGCATAATGAATACAAACAAAAAAAAAAATAAATTAAACTGAATTATGAAAAGATTAATATGACATTATAGTAGTGGCAGCAAGTATGATATACTTGGGCACACACACTGCATTATTTTCAAATGACCACATATATATTGAAAATTGCTGTTGACATGTTTCCGAATGGAAATTTAGAGGGCTGCTGTCAAATTCCTCTCTCCTCAATAAATGGAGGCAGTACTCCATTTTAGATAAATAGATTAATGTCTCTGTTCAGTTGTAGAGAGAAGAATTTCATGTGTACATGTTAACAATCATAAGATGACACTGCCAACAGAAATTTCCCAGCTCATATATATATATATAGCAAAATGGCAGTAATCCAATAATAACAAACTTAATTTTGTGTGACTAACAATCAAATGCTTGAAGTATGATTAAAACAATCAACACTAATATCAAAATCATTTAAGCTAAACCAAAATGCATTGACTTCAGAGTGTAAACAATGAATAAACCCAAGAATCTTAGAAGCCCTCTTGCAGATTGTATTCCAAGGGTGGGCCAGAAGAGCAAGGGAAAAATCACTTCAAAAAAGCATGAAACAATAACTTGGGACAGAGAATGAACATTGCACAGGGAGGGACATAAGAGTCAAGTGCACTTAGACAAGTGATTGCGACAGGTACAAGAATGCGTGAAGCATTCAAAATAAGATAAAACGAATGATGGCACAAATAGATCTAAATGGTTCAGATCTAAGCACCATTAGAGAGATATGGTCATGGTTACAAGGTTGGAAAATAAATATTGCAGTGCACATAACATGTTGAAGGGGCGCGAGAGGAGACAGACTACTACACCGGACTGAGCCGGAGACTGAGTGAGTAGCGAATTAGGCTCCCATGGTAATTCGGTGTGCGGGGAAAGAGGTATGGTAGATACAGGAATTATTCTAAATCAGGAACAGGAGCAGCTGAGCAGAAATGGCCCTGGGCGTAAACCTCAACTTTGGCGCTATGTTTGAAAAAAAAACATCGAACAGTGACATCACAGGAAAACCGTAAGTTCATTGGTTGTTAAGAAACTGTTCTTAGAGAGTGTCTTTAAATAACTGTAAATTAGAAAAGTGTATTATTTTTAAAGAAGTAGCTACTTGGATTTGAGTAAGAAACACTAGGAATAAAAGGAAGTTAGGGCCAGTAATGTGAAGTAATATAAGTAAGCCAAAGTAAAATAAAGTTAATGAAAGGGAAGTAAAGTTAATACATGGCAGAGCAGCTGGGTCATGTAGAATGCATGTCCTGTAATATGTGGGAAGTCATGGGCTACTGGTTACCTAGATGACCACATGCAGCAAGCGCTGGCAGCTGCAGAAACTTGAGCTCCGGGTTTCGGAACTTGAACGGTGGCTGGAGTCACTGTGGCGCATCTGTGAGGCTGAAAGCTCTGTGGATAGCATGTTCAGAGAGGTGGTCACATCACAGGTTAGGAGCATGGAGAGAATGGGTGACCACCACAGAGTCCAAGGGAACCAGGCAGGTAATGCAGGAGTCCCCTGCGGCTCCACTTGCTAATCAGTTTTCCATTTTAGATACTGGTCGAGGGTGTTGGTTCTTCAGAGGAATGCAGCCAGAGCCAAGTTGGTGGCACCACGAGTGGCTCAGCTATACAGGAGGGGAGGAAGAAGAAAGGAAGCGTAATTGTGATAGGATGTTCAGTAGTTAGGGGAATAGACAGGCATTTCTGCAGATGTAGACGTGACTCCAGGATGGTATCTTGCCTCCCTGGCGCCAGGGTCAAGGATATTACCAAGCGGCTACAGGACATTCCTTAGGGGAGGATGAACAGCCAGAGGTCGTGGTCCACATTTGTACCAATGACTTAGGTAGGAAGGGGGATGAAGTCCTGCAGACAGAATTTAGGGAGCTAGGTAGAAAATTAGCAAGCAGGACCTCAGACGTAATAATGTCCGGATTATTCCCAGTGCCACATGCAAGTGAGTACAGAAATAGTAGGATAAGGCAGATGAATGCGTGGCTGGAAAGATGGTGCAGGAGGGCGGGGCTTTTGATTCCTGGGACACTGGGACTAGCTTTAGAGGAGACGGCACCTCTACAAGCCGGACAGGTTGCACCTGAACAGAGCCAAGACTGAGTTCCTTGTGGGACATTTTGCTAGTGTTGTTGCGGGGGTGTGGGAACCAGGAGAGAATATTAGAGAGAAACACCCAGGTGCACAAAATACTGGGAGAGACAGATAGCAATAGAATAGCAAATAGTAAATTAATAGGCGGAGTCAGAGTAAGGGAGAAAGTAATGCAGTCTAAATCACGGTTATGCTGCATGTATGTGAATGCACAGAATTTAGTAAATAAGATTGGTGAGTTACAGGCACAGATTACCATGCAGATTTATGATGTCATGACAATTACAGAGACTTGGCTCAAGGAATGGCAGGACTGGGTGTTAAATATTCCTGGATATTAGGTGTTCAGGAAAGATAGGCCAGGAAGAAAAAGATAAAAGATGGCTGTATTGGTTAATGGGAGCAATGCAGTGCAGGAGAAAGAGGATGTCCCAGAGGGTTCAAGGACAGAATCAATTTGGCTAAAGCTAAGGAACAAAAAGTGTGCAATTACATTGCTCGGTGTAGTCCATAGGCCACCAGCTAGTGGGAAGGATGTAGAGAAACAAATCTGCTGGTAAATTACAGAGTAATTACAATGGGGGACTTGAATTACCTGAATATAGATTAGGATAAAGATAGCGTAAAGGGCAGAGAGGGGCAAGAGTTCCTAGATTGTGTTCAGGAGAATTTTCTACAGCAGTGTGTGTCCAGTCCAACAAAAAAGGAGGCACTGCTAGACCTGGTTCTTGGAAATGAGGTGGGCCAAGTAGATCAAGGCCAGGATGTTACTAATGTCGGGTGGGCTGGGTGGGAGTGGGAGTAGGCGCAGGCGTGGAGCCGGTCGCTGCCTGCAATCGGCTCCACGCCTCCATTTTGCGCAGGCGGGCCAATTAAGGCCCACCCAATGTAAATTGCGGCTCCCGAGATCAGCGGGAAGGGGCGGGCCGCAGCAGGAGGCCAATGACCACCAGGTCTAAGGGCGAACCGGCAGCCCATTCAAAAATGGCGCAGGTAGCCGCCCATAGGCTGGCACTGATGCTGGACAGGAGGATGTCGGATAGCATTCTCAGAGAGCAGGCCAGGCAAAAGGGCAGGTCAGCGGGGCAGTTGGCCCCGAGGTTTTCAGATGAATGTCTTGTTGCCCTCCTCGAGGAGGTGGCAGCATGCCGCAAGATCTTTGTGCCAAGGGACGGGAGGAGGAGGCCCCCTCCCAAATAACAAAACTTGCCTGGGAGGAGGTGGCAGAAAGGGTCAGCTCTCACGATATGGTGCGACATACCTGGGTGCAGTGCCGCAAGCGGTTTAATGACCTCTTGCAATCGGGAAGGGTGAGTACCATGTTGGCATGGTTCACTTAGGTTGCCCCCTCCAACCCACCCCCAGCACCCCCCCAACTCAGAATTTTGTTCTTGTATTCATTCATTCACTGGATGTGGCCTTCACTGGGTAGGCCAGCATTTAGTGCCCATGCGCTGCATGTGGTACAGGTACACCCACAGTAATGTTTGGGGGTGAGCTCCAGGATTTTGACCTAGCAACAGTGGTGGAGCACCGAAACATTTCAAAGTCAGGATGCTGAGTTACTTGGGGGGGAACTTCCAGGTGGCGGTGTACCCACCTATCTGCTGCCCTTGTCCTTCTAGGTGGTAGTGCTCGTGTGTTTGGAAGGTCTTAGAGTGTGAATGGCAAATGTGATGGAGGCAGCATCTGGGCAAGGGGGTCAGCCCTGGCTACTTGGAATGAGTGTATGGTGGCTCCAGGGTCACGAATCGGATGAGCCCTGCAATGTTTCACTCAAGTGGGGGTGGCAGGGCTGCAATGGCAATGGAGGTACAGGGTGGGCTAATCAATGCTCCTCTCTCCTTTCAGGAGAAGACAGTGCACAATAATGCAGAGCGACTGTAGACTGACAGAGGGTAGCCCCACCTTCTCATCATGACCAGATACAACGGCTGTCGAGCTGGAGAGGCGCCATACACCCAGGTCAACCGGCCGCGGTGAGGTCACAATGTCTGTCAGTGCAAACATTCACTGTTGTCTGTACATTGATTTCAGCATCCGACATGGGTTGCCCATTGATAATGGAAGGAGGAGCGCATTCTGATCCGGGTGCCAGACATGCACATTAACAGTGTAACGACTTCTACTAATCAAATGTCCTTGTTCTTCCTTTCAGCCTCACTGGAGGGACTTCCGGACTCAGGAGTCTGAGGGACTGCCGCTGACCCCTGAGGGTCCAGAAGATATAAATGCACCAGCATCACACCCTCTCAGCCAGGCAGGCACCAGCGCAGATACCAGCACCTTAGTGGGGATGAGATCGTTGGCTAGTATCTAGGTGCACATCGGTGAGGGCACTTCACACTCTGTTGAGGTGCGGGTGGAGGCAGAGAGTGCCCAAGGCAATGGCAGTCAGAGGAATGCTGGGGACCAGGAACATGCTCAGTCGGTGGCTGATGATGGGCCTCTGGAGTCGTCCCTGAGGCAGCAGATGCTGGAAGTCCAGCAGGGTCTGTGGAAGGATCTGGCGGAAGTACAAGAGGGAATGCGTGCCATGGTCTCCGTGATGGAGGAGTCCATGCGGATCATGAGCAATGCAATGACCCTCATGGCCAAGCGCAATGCCTCCTCTATGGAGAGAGTGGTGACTCTCATGAAGAAGGTCCTCCAGGAGAACAATCAGGGCTTCCTGGGGATGCGCTCCGACCAGCAAGCCCTCATGGTGGCATTGACCTCAGGTGGTCAGTGTCGGTGGAAGATGGATTGGGCACCCAGTGTCCCAGCTTGGTGTCCATCCATCAATTGTGAGCAGGGAGGTCCAAAATGACCTCACGCTGGCGCACGAGCTGCCTGTCATCTCTGTGGGCTCCTCTCAGGGCATTCCGGATGATGGCTGCAGCTCCTGTGCCCCTCTGCCATTGACTGTGGCATCTGATGAGGCTGTGGCGACTGGGGAGATGCCAGCCATGCCCCTGGGTGCTCCCTCCCAGTTGGGGCCAGCACAGGCTCCATGGGCCAAAGGATGGCCACCAAGGTCATCAAGGCCAACAGGACAGCAGAGTGAGCAGGCTGTCTCAAATGCCGTTGCCAGCGAGGGGGGAACACCTAGATATAGCACCCGCAAACATAAACGTAAATCACCTTAGGCACACCATGGGCTTATAACTGGTGGTTTTCTTTTGCACCCCCCCCCCCAGGTTTCAGTTGTTTTTCAGTAAGTGTGCTGTTCAATGCCTTTTAAAAGACTTTGATTTCTGTATGCAAGTTGGAAATCATTAAATGTTTTGGTTCTCAACAAGCTTCTGGGTTCTTCATTAATTCTGCAGGTGTAGGGGAACCTATGATGTAATGAGTGACTTGTTTGTCATTGAGCTTTATTGACAAGGCACATAGTTAATGTTCCTGACCAGGCAAACGTTACTCATAGGTATCGAGTATGGAGCCTGCGGCCCTGTTATGTGTTGGTGGTTCATCTTTGGTAGGCTAACTGAAGGAGTGTTGGATCAAAGCCTCCCAGGTGTCCTTGCCTCACTGGAGGTTTCTCAGGTCAGCGTCTATCCCCTCAGCGTTTAATCCTGTGCATGCTCATCCTTGGACTCACTACTGGACTCATCAACTGCAGCCAGAGCATCTGCGTCTACATCTTCTTCCTCCACAGCATCCGCCCTTTCCAGCACCAGATTGTGGAGAGCATGCAACTACTATCCGTGAAACACCATCTGGGGGGTATTGGACTGCGCCCCTGAACGGTACAGGCATTGGAAGCACATCTTGAGAAGACTGATGGTTCTCTCTACCATGGCCCTCGTGCAGGCATGGCTCCTATTGTACCGTTGCTCAGCCTCTGTTCTTGGATGGCGGAGAGGCTTCATGAGCCGCCTTTTGGGGGGATAGCCCTTGTCACCCAGCAGCCATCCATCCAACCGGGCTGGAGCACTGAAGAGCCCCAGCACCTGGGATTGTCTCCGGATGTATACGTCATGGGAACTGCCTGGGTACCTTGCACAGACTTGCAGAATCTGCATCCTGTGGTCACACACTATCTGCACATTCATGGAGTGAAATCCCTTTGTGTTGACGAAGGCACCCGGCTGACCCGCTGACGCCTTGATGGCCACGTGTTCAGGCGATTGCACTCTGGATGCGGGGGAAGCCAGCAATCGCTGTAAAGCCTCTGGCTCGCTCTGCCTGGCTGGCCTCTTTCGAGCGGTAGTGAATGAAAGTCAATGCACGCCTGAACAGAGAGTCTGTGACTAGCTTGACATAACTGTGGACAGCTGCCTGGGAGACTTCACCTGCTGACCCCTGGAAAGCGCCAGAGGCATAGAAGTTGAGGGCGCCGCTGGCATGGGGTATCCGCCCACACTGCTGGAGCTGATCTCAGGGCCGATCACCTGACAGATGGAGGTCACTGTCTCCCTTGAGAGACGGAGCCTCCTTCCGCACTGCACCTCAGACATATTGAGGTAGCTGCTTCACCGCCTGTATACCCTGGCAGCAGGATAGAGGCGTCTTCTGCAGCCCCTTCTGCCTTGGATTTCCTGTTGGCCCTGCACCCCTTGTGCCTGTGCCTGTCCTCCCACAAGTGGCTCTCCTGGAGGCTGAATATGGATTCCTGGTCTCCTCCCCCTTCTGGCCCTCCCTTCCTCCTCAGAGGAGATGCTTTCAGCGGAGACCACAATCCTCATTCCTAAGGTAAGGGAAAGCTGTCTGATACCTGCAAGGCCCCAAGTACTATGATTCCTTCAGAGTCCTCAACTGAAGCCTGTTATTTCTGTCAAAGCAGCTCTGAAGAGAATTGAAGTTGCCCTGTTCACACAATCAAGTTGCAATAAGTTTAAAAACGAAAGTACTAACAACTTGCATCAATAAGCCCATTCACCCCTCTTATCCCGCCCGTGGGTGAGGCTTTTAAAAATCTGGCCTACCCATCTGCCCATTGTGCCCGTGCAACGTACTGAAAATCACATGGGGTGCGAAAAATCATTGTCAATTGCTGCATCAAGGACCTTAACTGGCCATTAATTAATGGCGGGCATGCCTTGCAACTCACACAATTGAGAACCAAGCAGAAGGCTCAGAGGAGAGGTGAGGAAGCATGCAAGAGAAGCAAAGAAGGATTATGAGAAAAAACTGGCAGCCAACATAAAGGGGAATCACAAAGTCTTCTATAGGCACATAAATAGTAAAAGAGTGGTGAAAGGAGGGGAATAGACCCAATTAGGTATCGATCTCCCTCAGCTGATGAATCAGTGCTCCTCCATGTTGAACATCACTTGGAGGAAGCACAGAGGGTTGCAAGGGCACAGAATGTTCTCTGGGTGGGGGCCTTCAATGTCCATCACCAAAAGTGGCTCGTTAGCAGCACTATTGACCGAGCTGGCCAAGTCCCAAATGACATAGCTGCTAGACTGGGTGTGCGGCAGATGGTGAGGGAACCATCAAGAAGGAAAAACATACTTGACCTCATCTTCACCAACCTGCCTGCTGCAGATGCATCTGTCCATGACAGTATCAGTTGGAAATATCAGTTGGAGTGACCGTCGCACAGTCATTGAGGAGACGAAGTCCTGCCTTCACATTGAGGATACTCGCTATCATGTTGTATTGCACTACCACCGTGCTAAATGGGATAGATTTCGAACAGATCTAGCAACTCAAGACTGGGCATCCATGAGGTACTTTGGGCCATCAGCAGCAGCAGAACTGTACTCAAATACAATCTGTAACTTCATGACCCAGCATATTCCCTCACTCTACCATTATCATCAAGCCAGGAGATCAACCCTGGTTCAATGAAGAGTGCAGGAGGGCATGCCAGGAGCAGCACCAGGCATACCTAAAATTGAGGTGTCAACCTGGTGAAGCTATTAACTGGACTGCTTGCATGCCAAACAGCATAAGCAGAAGGGATAGACAGAGCTAAGCAATCCCACAACCAACGGATCAGATATAAGCTCTGCAGTCCTGCCATATCCATCATGAATGGTGGTGGACAATTAAACAACTTACTGGAGGAGGTGGCTCCACAAATAAGTCCACCCTCAATGATGGAGGAGCCCAGCACAGCAGGGCAAAAGATAAGGCTGAAGCATTTGCAACAATCTTCAGCCAGAAATGCTGAGTGGATGATCCATCTCAGCCTCCTCCAGAGCTCCCCAGCCTTCATCCAATTTGATTCACTCCACGTGATATCAAGAAACGGCTGAAGGCACTGGATACTGCAAAAGCTATAGGCCCCGACAACATTCCAGCAATAGTATTGAAGACTTGTGCTCCAGAACTTGCTGCGCCCCTAGCCAAGCTGTTCCAGTATAGCTACAACACTGGCATCTACCCGATTATACGGAAAATTGCCCAGATACGTCCTGTACACAAAAAGCAGGGCAAATCCAACCCGGCCAATTACCACCCCGTCAGTCTACTCTCAATCATCAGTAAAGTAATGGAAGGGTCATCAACAGTGCTATCAAGCTGAACCTGCTTAGCAATGACCTGCTCACTAATGCCCAGTTTGGGTTCTGCCAGGGCCACTTAGCTCCTGACCTCATTACAGCCTTGGTTCAAACATGGACAAAAAAGTTGAACTCCTGAGGTGAGGTGAGAGTGACTGCCCTTGACATCAAGCCAGCAATTGACAGAGTGTGGCATCAAGGAGCCCAAGCAAAACTGGAGTCAATGGGAATCAGGGGGAAAACTCTCCGCTGGTTGCAATCATACCTAACACAAAGGAAGATGGTTGTGGTTTTTGGAGTTTAGTCATCTCAGCTGCAGGACATCACTTCAGGCATTCCTCAGGGTAGTGTCCTAGGCACAACCATCTTAAGCTGCTTCATCAATGATCTTCCTTACATCATAAGGTCAGAAATGGGGATGTTCACTGATGATTGCACAATGTTCAGCACCATTCGCAACTCCTCAGATACTGAAGCAGTCCACGTCCAAAAGCAGCAAGACCTGGACAATATCCAGGCTTGGGCTGACAAGTGGCAAGTAACATTCATGCCACACAAGTGTCAGATAATGACCTTCTCCAACAAGAGAGAATCCAATCATCACCCCTTGATGTTCAATGGCATTACCATCACTAAGTCCCCCACTATTAATATCTTGGGGGTTACCATTGACCAGAAACTGAACTGGACTAGCCATATAAATACTGTGGCTACAAGAGCAAGTCAAAGGCTAGGAGTCGTGCAATGGGTAACTCACCACCTAACTCCCCAAACCTGGCCGCCATCTACAAGGCACAAGTCAGGAATGTGATGGATTACTCCCTACTTGCCTGGATGAGTGCAGCTCCTACAATACTGAAGAAGCTGGGCACCATCTAGGACAATGCAGTCCGCTTGATTGGCATCACATCCACAAATATTCACTCCCTCCGCCACCGCGCACAGTAGCATCAGTGTGTACCATCTACAAGATGCACTGCAGGAATTCAACAAGGGTCCTTTGACAGCACCTTCCAAACCCACGACCACTACCACCTAGAAGGACAAGGGCAGCAGAAAGATGGGAACACCATCACCTGGAAGTCCCCTCCAAGCCACTCACCATCCTGACTTGGAAATATATCGCTGTTCCTTCACTGTCGGCACATGTTTTTAATTCAAGTGTAAGAATTTTATTTTATTTTTATTTGCTTTAGGAAACCTCATTCCGCCCATGGATGAGGTTTCCTGAAAAATGCAAAGGCCACTTAGCCTTATCGCCTGCCCGTCAACTGTTAGGTTGAATGGGCAGTGAAAAATTCAGCTCAATTGGTAACTTAATGGCCTTAATAAGCCTTTTAATTGTTGGCAGGCACGCAGCCAGCACCTGCTGACCGAACTATCATGAGAGTGCACACTGACGTTGGCACACTCAGCCTTGTCAATACACTTTATTTCACGCTCGGGCATGTCAGGCGTGCGCCTGCACACCAAGGGAAAAATCCTGCCCTTAAAGTTGACAAGGCACCAGGACTAGATGAGGTGCATCCAAGGATATTGAAGGATGTAAGGGTAGAAATTGCAGGGGCACTGGCCATAATCTTTCAGTCTTTCAGGGGAGGTGCCAGTGGGCCGGAGAATTGCCAACATTATGCCCTTGTTCAAAAAAGGTTGTAAGGATAAGCTCAGCAATTACTGACCAGTCAGTTTAACTTCAGTGGTGAGGAAGGTTCTATTAACAATTATTCTGGATAGAATTAGTAGTCACATGGAAATATGTGGTTGATTAGGAACAGCCAGCATGGATTTCTTAAGGGGATCTCATGTTTAACTAACTTGCTGGGGTTTTTTGAAGAGGTAACAGAGAGGGTTGGTAAGTGTAAAGCTGTTGATGTGGTGTCCATGGACTTCCAAAAGGCATTCAATACAATTTTGCATAACAGACTTATGAAAAAAGTTACAGCTGATGGAATAAAAGGGACAGTAGCAATGTGGATACAAAATTGACCGAGTAATAGGAAACAGCTAGCAATGATTAATGGACATTTTTCAGGCTGGAGGAAAGTTTATAGTGGAGTTCCCAGGGTTTGGTATTGGGACTCATGCTTTTCCTGATGTATATTAATGACCTAGACCTTGGTATGCAGGGGACAATTTCAAAGTTTCTGGATGATACGAAACTTGGAAGCATTGTAACATGTGAGGAGGACAGTGTAGAACTTCAAAAGAGCATAGACAAATTGGTGGAATGGGCAAAAAGGCAGCAGATGAAGTTCAATGCAGTAAAGTGTGAGGTGATTCATTTTGGTAGTAAAAACATGGAATGCCAATACAAAATAAGGGATACAATTCTAAAGCGTGTGCAGGAGCAGAGGGACCTGGGTGTATATGTGCATAAGTCAGTAAAGGTGGAAAGACAAGTGGAGAGAGCAGTTAATAAAGCATTCACTATCCTAGGCTTTATTAATAGGGGCATAGAGTACAAGAGCAAGGAGGTTATACAGAATTTGTATAGGACACTAGTTTGACCTCAGCTGGAGTATTGTGTACAGTTCTAGGAGGCCACACAATAGGACAGATGTGAAAGCAATGGAGACAGTGCAGAAGAGGTTTATAAAAATGGTTCCAGCGTTGAGAAACTTCAGTTATGAAGATAGATTGGAGAACTTGGTGAGGAGAAAGCAAAGAGGAGAGGTGTTCAAAATCATGAGCGGGCTGGACAGAATAGATAGGGAGAAACTGTTTCCGCTCATAAAAGGATTGAGAACGAGGGCACAGATTAAAGTGATTTGCAAAAGAAGCAAATGCGATGTGAGAAAAATCTTTTTCACACAGCAAATGGTTCAGGTCTGGAACGCACTGCCTGGAAGTGTGGTGGAGGCAGGTTCAATTGAGGTATTCAAGAGGGCATCAGATGATTATTTAAATAGAACCAATGCGCAGGGTTATGGGGAAAAGGCAAAGAAAATGGCACTGAGTCATAATGCTCATTTGGAGAGCCAGTGCAGACACAATGGGCCAAATGGCCTTCTTCAGCACCATAACAATTTTATGATTCTGTGAACAGATGGACAGAATGGAAAAGGAAGAGGAGTAATCCTGATAGTAAAGGGTGACATCAGGACTAGCGAGAAAGGATCTTGGCTCTAAAGATCACAAAGTAGAATCAGTTTGAGTGGAGATTAGGAATAACAACGGTCAGATGCTGAAGGGTGTAGTTTATAGGACCCGAGCAATAGTTATACTGTTGGACAGACCATTAAGCAAGAAATAATTGGAGCTTGTAAGAAAGGCAATGTAATAATAGTGGGGGAATTTAATTTTCATATAAACTGGACAAATCAAGTTGGCAAAGGGAGTCTGGGAGATGAGTTTGCAGAAAGCTTTCATGACGGTTTCCTGTTACAATACTTGTGGAACTAACTAGAGATAAAGCTATTTTAGATCTAGTGTTGTGTAATGAGACAGGATCAATTCATAATTTCATAATAAAAGATTCTCTGGGAAAAGTGGTCATAATATAATTGCATTCCATATTAAGTTTGAAAGCAACATACTTCAGTCCGAAACAAGAACCTTAAACCTAAGCAAAGCCAATTACATTGATATGCGACAAAAGCTGGCTAAAGTTGATTTGGATAAAGAGATTAAAAGGTATAGCAGCAAAAAAACTAGCCGGAAATATTTAAAGAAATGTTCACCAAAAATATATTTCATTAAAAAACAACTCAGCAAGAGATATCCATCCTTGGCTTACTAGGGAAGTTAAGGATAGTATTAGATTAAAAGAAGAGACTTAAAATGGTGGAAATGTTTTAGAAACCAGCAATGGGTGACCAAAAGTTGATAAAAAGGGGAAACAAATAGAACATGAAAGTAAATTAGCCAAGTATGTAAAAAAGGATTGTAAGAGCTTGTACAGGGAGATAAAAAAAGAGTAGCTAAAGAAAACATTGGTCCATTAAAAGCAGAAATAGGATGACTTATTATAGGAAATGAAATGACAAAGATATTGAAGAAATATTTTGTGTCTGCTTTCATGGCTAAGCACGCAAATTACATACCAAAAATAGAGGGTAACCAAGGGACTGATAAGAGTGTCTTAAGATAATTAACATCAGCAGAGAAAAAGTATTGGATAAACTTAAGGGACTAAACACCAACAAATTCCTAGGATCTGATGGGCTACAAGACCCTAGATTTCTAAATGAGATAGCCACAGAGATAGCACTGGTTACGATTTTTCCAAATTCCGTAGATTCTAGAACAGTCCCAGAAGATTGGATGTTAGCAAATGTAATGCCGCTGTTGAAGAAAGTAGGGAGAAAGAAAACAGCAAGTTAAGGTATGACATCAGCTTTCCTCTCGTATCTATGTAATTGGCTTTTTTTAGGTTCAAGGTTCTTCTTTAGGACTGAAGTATGTTGCTTTCAAACTTAAAATGGAATGCAATTATTTGCTTGCTGGAATCTATTATTAAAGATGTCTTAAAAGTGCACTTAGAAAATCATAGTACAATCAGACAGAGTGAACATAGAAATTGTGTTTGACAAATTGTGATGGCCATGTCCTTTGGGGGAAAAAAATATTTCATCTTGAGGTGATGGAACCTTTAAGAACTAGCTCTGAATTTTCTGGCTGGTGGGGGTTGGAGCGGAAGTGGGTGCACCACCATTTTACGCGGGCGGACCAATTAAGGCCCGCCTAGCATGAATCGCGGCTCCTGAACTCAGCCAGAGTGGGCAGGCCGTGGCAGGTCTGCAATGACCACTGGGTTCAGTGATGACCCGACGATCTGTTTTAAAAAGTTGCTGCAGCCTTTCCAAGGCTGCGAATTATGGCCAATGGAAGGGCTCCCCAGAGTGCTGCTGATGATCAGGCCAGACAGGAGGGTAGGGCATGGGGCACTATGCCCCTCATTTTTCTGATGATTGCCTTGCTGCCCTTCTCGAGGAGGTGGCAGCATGGCGGGAGTTCCTGGTACCCCAGGATAGGAGGAGGAGGCCCCCCCCACATGACCAAACGTGCTTGGGAGGAAGTGGCAGAGGTGGTGAGCTCCCGCGACGTGGTGTGGCGCACCTGAGTCCAGTGTCGCAAGCACTTCAACAACCTGTTGCGCTCAGGAAGGGTGAGCACCATGGTGGCAATGGTCACTTAACCCAGCAGGAAGGCTTTCTCCCCTGGTGACCCCCCCACCCCCCACCCCTCTGAAGTCTGAGTATAGTGACTGCATTGAATCATTGACGGCATGTGTCTTTCACTGGGTGGGCCGGCAGATATTGCCCATACTGAGGTCACCCTGAGAGGGTGATGAAGAGATGGGTTCTGCCCCAGCAGCCATTGGTACACTGTGATCCACATGATTGTTTTGGGGGCAACCTGGAGGAGCTGCACCTAGGTGCAGTGCTGGAACTCCAGAGCATGTCAAAGTCAGGGTGATGACATGCTGGGAGGGGAGCTTCAAGGTGGCGTGGCACTGATCAATCTGCTGCCCTCTGCGCTCCACGTGCTTGCGCCTCCTTGCTATGGAAGGTTAGACCGTGTGGTGCTTAATGTGATGTAGGCAGCATTTGGCCAAGGGGGTGGGTGGGGGGGGGAAGGCCTGGCATCTTTGTGTGAGTGTTCAGCAGCAGTGTGGTGTGAAGACACTGGAGCACTGTAATGTCCCACTCTGGTTGGGGTAGGCCATCCACGAAAGGATCCAGGTACAATTAGCACTAATCAATGCTCTTCCCACCTTTTCAGGAGAAGAATGCACATAATGCCGCCGAGCAGGTGAGGACTGGCGGAGGGCTGGCCCTGATAGCGATTCTCAGCCGCTTTGAGCAGGAGGCTCTAGATTTGGAGAGGTGCCATGTGCCCAGGTCCACCGATGTCAGGGTTTCACGGGCAGGTATGTTTGCCCAGCAGTGAGGTCACCATTGTTCTCCCAACAGCCATGGTAGTGCTGAACGTTCAGTGATTGAAGTTTGCAACATAGCTTGACTATTGCTTATGGAAGCATGAGTGCATAATGATCCGGGGACAGGGATACACATTGACATTGTCTCCACGTTAACTGATCCAATGTCCTTGTTCTTCCTTTCAGCATCAGCAGAGCAGGGCCAGGAGGAGGAGCAGCACAGGGGCCCCCTCTCACACCTGAGGGGCCTGAAGTCACAGACTCACCAGCATCACACCATCTCTGCCAGGCAGGCAACTGCGCAGATACTAGCACCTCGGTGGGAATTAGAACATTGGCGAGTGTCCTGGAGCACAGCGGTGAGGGCACCTCACAGTCACTTGAGGAGGTGGCAGAGACAGAGAGTGCCCAAGGCGGAGGACTGCAGGGGACCAGACAGATCCTCAGTCGGAGCCTGATGATGTGCCTCTGGAGTCGTCCACAATGCAGCAAGCGCAGGAAATGCATCTGGGTGTGCGGGAGCATCTGGAGGAGATACATGAGCCTATTCTTGGCTTGGTGTCCATGGTGGAGGAGTCTGCGCCGACTATCACTGAAGCAATAAGCCTCATGTCCGAGTGCCACGCGTCCTCCATGGAGAGAGTGGTGACTCTCGTGGAGAGGCTCCTCCAGGAGACTCATCCGGGCTTCCTGGGGATGCACTCAGACCAGTAAGCCCTCACATTGGCATTGACCTCAGCTGATCAGTGCCAGTGTGGGAGATGGTCTGGGCAGCAAGTTTCCCAGCTCAGTGCCCATCCATCTATGGTGAGCAGGGAGGCCCGAAGCAACCTCACGTCGGCATAGCAGGTGCCTGGCGTCTCTGCGGGATCCTGTCAGGGCGCTCCGGATGAGGGCAGAAGCTCCTCCGCCACTTGTTGCATCCGGTCAGGCTGCGACCACTGGGGAGATGCCAGCTGTGGAACTGGCAGCTCCCTCCCAGGCGGGGCCAGCACAGGCTCCATGGGCTAGAGGACGACCGACAAGGTCATCGAGGCCAACAGGACAGCAGTGTCTCAGATGCCACTCCCAGTGAGGGGGCAGCACCAAAATGTAGCACATGAAAGCATAAACAAAAGGCACCTTAGGCATACCACAGGTTTATCATTGGTGCTTTTATGTTGGCCCGCAATGAGGTCTTTATGAGTTGGTGTGATTTTTAAGACATTTTGTTTCACTAAGTTTCTTTGGTTGCAATATTAAATTCAGGGATAACCTTGTTGGAAGTAGGCAGAAGACCCAAGAAATTTCAAACCTTATACAAATCTTAAAAGCAACACTGAGACCAAGCGGTTAATCTTCCAATTTGGATAAGTATTTGACTTGAGTTTATTGGAGGAGTAGAAGGAAATCAAATTTAAGGAGTTCAGTTTAAATTATAAGTAACTGGGTTCATTGTACTTGTAATGTCTTTTACTGCAGAGATAGTAACTTGCTGCTTAAGATAAAGCGTAGTTAGCAGCGTTCATGTTCTTTGATTTTTGTGCAGTAATTTTTAAAGTTTAAACTGTAAACCTTATGACTTCATTCTGGGTTTTCAGATTTTAAAAAATAATAAACCTGTTACCGAGATCATCAAAAAAACTAAAGTATTTTGAGGGTTTAACTAATAGGGTAGACAAAGGGGAGCCAGTAGATGCAGTAAACCTGGACATCCAAAAGATATTTAATAAGCTGCTACACAAAAGGTGAGTAAGAATGATAAAGATTCATGGAGTTGGAGGATTGGTTAATGGACAGAGAGCAGAGTGTAGGGATAGATGGGGCATTTTAAAGTTCATTGGTTGTAACTAACGGATTGCCGCAAGGATCAGTGCTGGCATCTCAGCCATTTACAACATACATTAATGACATAGACGAAGAGACCAAAGAGTAAAGTATCCAAGTTTGCAGATGCTACAAAGCTAGGTGGGAATTTAAGCTATGAGGATAACACAAAAAGGCTGCAAAGAGATATAGGGTGGAATTTTATGGCCGTGTTGAGGCGGTGGCAGGGCCAGAAAATACGGCAAGCAGTTCAAAATTCCATTGACTTCGGCAGGTCCAGAAGATCCCACCGGTGGGAGAGGCTGTAATATTCCACCCATAGACAGGTTAAGCGAATGGGTAATAAAGTGGCAGATGGAGTATAATGTGGAGAAATGTGAGTTTTCACAATGGTCTTAAGAATAGAAAAGCAGAATATTTTTAAAAGGTATGGAACTTCAAAATTTTGACGTTCAGGAAGATTTTGGTGTACTTGTAAAAGGAACACAGCAAGTTAGCATACAGATACATCAAGCAATGAGGAAAGTAAATGGCATGATGGTCTTTATTGCAAGGGAAATGCAGTATAAAATAAGGACATGTTGCTACAATTATATTGGGCTTTTGCGAGATTACACTAAGAGCAGTTTGCCCAGTCTTCATCTCTCGTATTTAAGGAATGATACTTGCATTGGCAGCAGTATAGCAAAGATTCACTGGACTGGTTCCTGGGATGAGAGATTATCCTATGATGACAGGCTGAGTAAATTGGATCTATATTATCAAGAGTTCAGAAGAATCAGAGGTGATCTTATTGAAACATAAAAGATTCTGAAGGGATAAGAGCAAAATGTTGCAGATGCTGAAAATCTGGAATAAAAATAAAAAATGCTAGAAAAACTCAGCCGGTCTGGCAGCATCTGTGGAGAGAGAAACAGAGTTAACGTTTCGAGTCCATATGACCCCAGATGGCTCTGAAGGGTCATACCGACTCGAAAGATTTGATGGGCTTTGAAAGGGTAGGCATTAAGTGGTTGTTTCCCCTGGCTAGAGAGTCTAAACCACAGGGGCACAGCCTCAGGATAAGGGATCGATCATTTAGGACTGAGATGAGGAGAAATATCTTCACTCAGGAAGTTGTGAATCTTTGAAATTGTCTACCTACAAGACCAGTGGGACCTAATGTCAGAGGAGCACCCTAACTGCATCAACATTACATTTGGAGGACAGGTGGCAGTGGCCACTTCTGCAAGGATGTCAAAGTGCTACTCAGCTTTAATTAGTAGTGAAAGTTAGGATAAAAAAAAAAGAATGCTGTTACTTGTTCACATTAGAAATTGATCATTTAATCCCCCTCTCCCGCTATGCCTTTTTAGGCAACTAGGGAACATAAAAACTGACTGTAAAAGTTTCTACAGGTATGTGAAGAGAAAAAGATTGGTGAAGACAAATGTAGATCCCTCACAGTCAGAAACAGGGGAATTTATAATGGGGAACAAAGAAATGGCTAACCAACTAAACACATACTTTGGTTCTGTCTTCACAAAGGAGGACACTAATAACAAAGCTGAAATGTTGGGGAATTCAGGGTTTAGTGAGAGGAAGGAACTGAAATAAATCAGAATTAGTAGGGAAATGGAGTTGGGGAAATTGATGGGATTGAAGGCTAATAAATCCCTGGGGCCAGATAATCTACATCCCAGAGTACTTATGGAAGTGGCCCTAGAAATAGTGGATGTATTGGTGGTCATCTTCCGAGATTCTGTAGACTCTGAAACAGTTCCTACAGATTGGAAGATAGCTAATGTAACCCCACCATTTAAAAATGAAGGCAGAGAGAAAACAGGGAATTATAGACCAGTCAGCCTGACGTCAGTGGTGGGGAAAATTCTAGAGTCCATTATAAAAGATTTAATAGCTGAGCACATGGAAAACAGTGGCAGAATCAGACAGAGTCAGCATGGATTTATGAAAGAGAAATCATGCTTGACAAATCTACTGGAATTTTTCGAGGATGTAACTAGTAGATTTGATAAGGGGGAGCCAGTGGATGTGGTTTATTTGGACTTTCAGAAGGCTTTCGACAAAGTCCCACATAAGAGATTGGTGTGTAAAATTAAAGCGCATGGGATAGGGGGTAGTGTATAGAGATGGATAGAAAACTGGTTGGCAGACAGGAAACAAAGAGTAGGAATAAACGTGTCTTTTTCCAAATGGCAGGCAGTGACTAATGGGGTGCCACAGGGATCGGTGCTGGGACCCCAGTTATTCACAATATATATTAATGATTTAGATGAGGGAATTAAATGTAATATCTCCAAATTTGCAGATGACACAAAGCTGGGTGAGAAGGTGAGCTGTGAGGAGGATGCAGAGATGCTTCAGTGTGATTTGGACAAGCTGAGTGAGTGGGCAAATGCATGGCAGATGCAGTATAATGTGGATAAATGTGAGGTTATCCATTTTGGTAGCAAAAACAGGAAGGCAGATTATTATCTGAATGGCTATAAATTGAGAGAGGGGAATGTGCAACAAGACCTGGGTGTCCTTTTACACCAGTCACTGAAGGTAAGCATGCAGGAGTAGCAGGCGGTAAAGAAGGCAAATGGTATGTTGGCCTTCATAGCCAGAGGATCCAAGTACAGGAAACGGGATGCTTTGCTGCAATTGTTAGTGAGACCACACATATTGTGTGCAGTTTTGGTCTCCTTATCTGAGGAGGGATGTGCTTGCTATAGAGGGAGTGCAGCGAAGGTTTAACCAACTGATTCCTGGGATGGCGGGACTGACATTATATTCGCTGGAGTTCAGAAGAATGAGGGGGGATCTCATAGAAACCTATAAAATTCTAACAGACTAGATAGGATAGATGTAGGAAGGATGTTCCCGATGGTGGGGAAGTCCAGAACCAGAGGTCACAGTCTAAGGATATGGGGTAGACCATTTCGGACTGAGGTGAGGTGAAATTTCTTCACCCAGAGAGTGATGAGCCTGTGGAATTCATTACCACAGAAAGTAGTTGAGACCAAAACATTGTATGCTTTCAGGGAGGAGTTAGATATAGCTCTTGGGGTGAAAGGGCTCAAAGGGTATGGGGAGAAAGCAGGAGCAGGTTATTGAGTTGGATGATCAGTCATAATCATAATGAATGGCAGAGCAGGCTCGAAGGGCCGAATGGCCTACTCCTGCTCCTAGTTTCTATAGGCAGAATTTTGCCCTCAGATGGCAGGCGGACAGCCGACCCCCGCCTCCGAAACGGGGCCCGCCTCCATGTTGAGTGAGCGGGCCAATTAAGGCCCGCCCAGCTGCCGGCCCGACAGGAAGCTTCATCTGTCAAAGACTGCTCCCTGAGGCAAAGTCCTGTCTCAGGGAGATTAGTGACAGGTAAGAAAAGTCAAAAAATAGAAAAATTAAAAAATTATTAACATGTCTCCCTCATGTGACAATGTCACACTTGATGGGACATGTTAATAAAAATGACATAAACTTTATTAGACTTTTTAGAAACGGACATGAAACCTCATCCCGCCAATGGATGAGGTTTCATGCTTTATCAGAAGCCCGCTGGGGCTCGTGGCCTGCCCGTCCTACCTTAAGGCTGACAGGCAGGTCTTTAATTATCTTGATTAGCCTGTCAATGGCCTCAATTGGCCATTGACAGGTCAGCAGGCAGACAGCTGATTTCGCTGTCCGCCCGCCTTCCTAAAAATATAAAGGGACCGGGATGACATCGCGGGTTCCTCCTGACATCATCCCGCGTCATTTTCCCGTCAGCGAGTGGGCTCCCACCCAACTCGCCGACGGGAAAATTCAGGCCTATGTTTCTATGTTAACCTTTATTCTGCAGGTGTGAAAACATTTTCCTGTTCAGTGCTCTCTCAAATGTTTAGATTAGCGTGTGGCAGATATTAAATAGCTTAAAAAAATTCAGCCCAAAATTTGTAAATTTTATCTGTTTTATTTGTTTTCGTTAAAATGTCTGCATGAGCAAACATGAATACTGGGTACTTAAAAGAAATCCAAATCAAAAACAATGCAGGAGTGATGAGTAAACTAACTGAACAAAAGGTTTCTTCAACCCATTTTGCAATTCCAGTGACAACATATGTTCATATAGCACCATTGACCTAGTAAAACATCACCAGGGGCTTCACAGGAGCTTTACAAGACAAAATTTGGCACCGAGTCACATAAGGAGATATTCTGTTAGATAGCCAAAAGCTTGATCAAAAGGATTGGTTTTAAGTTGTGTGTTAAAGGAGGGAAGCGAGGTAGAGAGGTGGAGACATTCAAGGAGAGTATTCCAGTGCTTAGTCCCAAGGCAGCTGAAGGCATGACCATCAGTGGTAGAGTGTTTAAAATCAGGGATGTCCAACAGGACAGATGTAGATGAGTGCAGATACCTCAGAGGTTTGTCTGGCTGAAGAAGATTACAGAGAAAGGGACAGGTGAGTCAATTAGATGGATTTAAAAACATAAATAACAATTTCAAAATCAAAATAGCTTAATCAAAAGCCTATGTAGGTCAGCTGGCATAGGGGAGATGGGTGAACCTGATGCAAGTTTGAATACAGGCAGCAGGGAATCTTAAGATTACAGAGGATATAACAATTCCAACATACCTTAACACTTTGGTGGATTCTTTCTGCAAAGTAGGCAGGTGTAGACTTCGAACAACTAACTAAAACAAAGTAAATAAAAACAATCATTTAAGATAATATCAAAACCCTGTTTAGTGATCTCCTTTTCCCACTATACACTGGTCCATTTACCAGCCCAGCCAAAAACTAATAAACCAATGAGGCATGTTAGTTCTTATGGTGGAAATACAAGAACTACAATCAAACTCTTCTGCTAGAGAGCCAAACTTCCTTTTACATGTGCTTCTGCACAACTAGAGAATAAATTGATTCCAGATTCCCACCTCTGCTTGTAGAAGCACTCCATAATTAAAGATGCAAACCCTGACCTAAACCCTTGGAATGGGATTGTTATCTTAGTTGAAGCACATTGCCTGTACCTGCAAGAAGGTACAAAACATGAACACGTCAACAGCCGTATGAATGGTACTGAGTGGTGTCATGCCACTCAGAAGGAAGAGGACACTGAAGACTAAATAAAAGAATTGACAAAATAAAAGAAGTTATAACCTTCAGGAAAGATTTAACAGAATGGGACTCTTTTCTCTAGAAAAGAAAAGGCTGAGAGGAGACCTAATAGAGGTATTTAAAATTATGGAAGAGTTTAATAGGCATATTCATAGACAAAATATTCCACTTGTATATAAATCCAAAACTAGGGGTATAAATAGAAGTTAGTCACTAATAAATCCGATAGAGAATTCAAGAGAAACTTATGGAGAGTGGTTAGAATTTGGAACTCGCTACCATAAGAAGTAATTGAGGTGAATAACATAGATGCATGCAAAGGAAAGCTAATTAAGCACATGAGGGAGAAAGAATGGAAAGGTATGATATTAAAGTTAGATTAAATAGGGTGGGAGGAGGCTCATGTAGAGCATAAACCCTGGCATTATAACCCTGGCATTGTCCAGCTGAGCTGAATTGCTTGCTTCTGTGCTTTACGTTCAATGCAATGCTACGTAATTCATTCCCTCCAGGATCAGCACGGACAGACTCTGGAGCATTCCTAAGAACCTCAATGAAAGTCACACACGTCTTAGCTGCCAGCTGTTCCATATCATGAATTGGGCAGTATTGGGTAGAATTCTTGATTGTAGTCTAGGAACGCCAGTGGAGACAACAAATTGATGTACAGACAGGAAGCTTTCAGTAGGTCTTCACAGAAGATAATTGATCCCTGGGAAACAAACTGCCAGATCATGCAGTGAGTGTGGATTGGCTAAACAAGAGATGTGCATCTTGGTCACTGTGGTCTCCTGGAACTCATTTTAATCATTTTTGGGGATAAAATGGTAAAACTATTACCTCTACTAAATTGACTCTTTTAAAAATCTGTTTTTGTACCCTTTCTGGAAAATTTTTTGTTGCTGGGTCAGAGCATTGCAAGTCATCATACTTAGTTGCAACATGACTGTCTGATTCAGGTTTGCTGAATCAATCATATGTTTATATGTCTACCCTGCCATGCACAACCTCATCCCCCAACAGGAATTTATTGGTGAGGACAGGGTTGGAACTACTCCAGCAGAACCAAGTTCCATTTGCAGTTCCAAGTCCCAGGTGGGGAACTGAACCTTTCCACATATTCTCCGACTACCACAATTTTGGGTCCTACTTTTCCTTTTGTCCCTTTAAAAAATTACTATATTTATCATGAACACATAAATCCTGTACTGCAGCTTTTAAGTTCATCAGATAGACTTAGTTTCATACAAAAATATTAAACTACTGTACCACAATGAATTAAATTAGCTGTTCATTATTCATTACACACAATGGACAAATACTATGCCTCTTTACTACAACTAATACCACTCGCTTTGTCTTTTGTTCCATGACGTATTTGTCATCTAATCTGTGCCATCCTCCACCCTATCCCAGACTTTCCCTTTTGTTCTTCCTCCTCCTCCCTCCTTTCAATGGCATAAAACTCATCATATTTCTAACATCCTTCAGTTCTGAAGAAGAGTCATATTCAACTCGAAATGTTAAGAACAGAAGAAATAGGAGCAGGAGTAGGCCATTTGGCCCCTCAAGCCTGACCCACCATTCAATCTGCCCCAACCCTCAACTCCTCTTTCATGCCTGCTTCTCATTGCCCTTAACTCCTCAATATTTCAAAAATCTATCTACCTCTTATTTAAATACTTTCAGTGATCTAGCCTCCACAACTCTCCGGGGTAGAGAATTCCAGACGTTTACTATCCTCTGAGAGAAGTAAGTCCTTCACATCTCAGTTTTAAATCCGTGTCCCCTTATTCTGTAACTATATCCCCTAGTTCGAGATTCCCCCACTGGTCGAAACATCTTCTCAACATCTACACTGTCAAGCCCCCTCAGAATCTTCTACATTTCAATAAGATCACCCCTCATTCTTCTAAACTCCAATGAATAAAGGCCTAACCTGTTTAGCCGTTCTTGATAAGGCAACCCCTTAATTCCAGGAATCAGCCTAGTGAATCTCTTTTGAACCAGTATATCCTTTTTTAAATACAGGAACCAAAACTGTACACAGCACTCCAGGTGCTCACTAACACTCTGTGCAATTGTAACAAGACTTCCTTATTTTTAAACTCCAACCCCCTAGCAGTACAGGCCAAAATTCCATTTGCCTTCTTAATTACTTGCTGCACCTGTTTTGTGTTTCATGTACAAGAACACCCAGATCCCTCTGTGCTGCACATTTTTGGAGTCTCTCTCCATTTAAATAATAGTCTGCCTTTTGATTCTTCCTACCAAAGTGCGTGACCTTACCCTTTCCTACATTAAACCCCATCTGCCAAGCTTTTGCCCACTCATTCAACCTATCTATATCCCCTTGCAGATTCCTTAAGTCCTCATCACAACATGCCCTCCCACCTATTTTTGTATCGTCAGTAAATCTGGATACATTACACTCTGCCCCTTCCTCTAAGTCATTAATATAGATGGTTAATAATTGAGGCCCTAGGACTGATCCTTGTGGCACTCCACTAGTTATGTTTTTCCAACCTGAAAAAGACCCATTAATCCTGACTCTCTGTCTTCTGTGTGTCAACCAATCCTCAATCCATAATATATAACCCCCAATACCGTGAGCTCTTATCTTGCGCAATAACATTTTATGTGGCACCTTATCGAATGCCTTCTGGAAATCCAAATACATTATATCTACCGGTTCCCCTTTATCAACTCTACTTGTTATATCCTCAAAGAGCTCTAGCAAATTTGTCAAACATGATTTCCCCTTCACAAAACCATGCTGACTTTGTTTGATTGTGTTAAGCTTTTCCAAATGTCCTATTTCTTACTTAATAATGGCCTTTAGTATTTCCCCAATGATAGGTTTTAGGCTGACTGGCCTATAGTTTCCTGCTTTTTGTCTCCCTACCTTAATAGAACAAAGAACAGCACAGAAACAGGCCCTTTGGCCCTCCAAGCCTGTGCTGATCATATTGCCCATCAACTAAAACATTTTGCACTTCTGGGGTCCGTATCCCTCTATTCCCATCCTAATCATGTATTTGACACCACTTCTTAAACACCACTATCATACCTGCTTCCACCACCTCCTCTGGCAGCGAATTCCAGACACTCACTACCCTCTGCGTAAAAAAAACTTGCCCCACACATCTCTATAGTTTTCTCCTCTCACCTTAAATCTATGTCCCCTAGTAATTGACTCTTCCACCCTGGGAAAAAGCTTCTGACTATCTACTCTGTCTATGCCACTCATTATTTTGTAAACTTCTATCAAGTCGCCCCTCAATCTCTGTCGCTCTAGTGAGAACAATCTGAGTTTCTCCAACCTCTCCTCATAGCTAATAACCTCCAGACCAGGCAGCATCCTGGTAAACCTCCTCTGCACCTTCTCCAAAGCCTCCATATCCTTCTGGTAATGTGGCAACCAGAATTGCATGCAATATTCCAAGTATGGCCTAACCAAGGTTCTATACAGCTGCAGCATGACTTCATAACTTTTATACTCAATACTCCTGCCAATGAAGGCAAGCATGCCATATGCCTTCCTGACAACCTTATCCACCTGTGTTGCCACTTTCAGTGACCTGTGGACCTGTATATCCAGATCCCTCTGCCCGTTGATTCACTTAAGGGTTCTGCCATTTACTGTATAATTCCTGCCCGTATTAGACCTTCCAAAATGCATTACCTCGCATTTGTCCGGATTAAACTCCATCCGCCATTTCTCGCCCAAGTCTTAATCTATTTATATCCCGTTGTATCCTTTGACAATCTTCGTCACTATCTGTGACTCCTCCAACCTTAGTGTCATCTGCAAACTTACTAATTAGCCCAGTTTCTTGAACAGGGGCATCACATTAGCATTTTTCCAATCCGCTGGGACCCTCCCGGAATCCAGTGAGTTTTGGAATATTTTGACCAATACCTCCACTGTCTCGGCAACCACTTCCTTTAAAACCCTTGGATGCAGGCCATCAGGTCCTGGCGACTTGTCTGCCTTTAGTCCCATTAATTTGTCAAATACTTGGCCCCTCATGGTAGAGACTTTTACAAGATCTTTCCTCCCATTAGCTCCGTGCTTTGGAATGTTTATAGTGTCCTCCACCTTGAAGACTGATGCAAAATATTGATTTAAATTATCTGACATTTCCCTGTTCCCCTTTATCAATTCTCAAGTTTCAACCTCCAAGGGTCTCACGCTCATTTTAACTACTCTCTTTTTATATAACTGTAGAAGCTGTTGCTGTTTGTTTTTATATATCTTGCCAATTTACTTTCATAATCAATTTTCTCTCCCTTTGCTAGCTTTCTAGTCATCCGCTGCTGGTTCCTAAACAATTCCCAATCCTCTGGCCTACCACTAGTTTTCAGAGCTTTGTATGCCTTAGTTTTTGATTGGATACTCTCCTTGACCATGTTTGTTAACCATAGGTGGTTCATCCTTCTCATCGAGTCCTTCTTTTTGACTGGTATAAATTTTTGTTGAATGTTATGAAATATCTGTTTAAATGTCTGCCACTACTCATTCATTGACCTTCCACTTAGTCTATTTTCCCAGCCTGTTTTAGACAACTCTTTCTTCATACCTCTGTAATTGCCCTTATTTAAGTTGAGGGCACCGGTTTGAGATCCGAGTTGCTTGCCCTCAAACCGAATTTCAAATTCTATTGTGTTGTAATCGCAACCCCCTAGAGAATCCTTAACTATGAGATCTCTTATTAATCCTACCTCATTACACATCTGTTTCTCTCTCCATTGATACTGCCAGAGCTGCTGAGCATTTCCAGCACTTTCTGTTTTTATTTCAGATTTCCAGCATCCACAGTATTTTGCTTTAATTGAATCAAATCATCTTTAGTTTAATCTTTGAAAATTACTCCTGCCCTTTTGCCCCATTCCGGATCTGTGAAAAATGCACAGCATGTTGTGGCACTGAGCTACACTGAAGGTTTCTCAACCAGGGGCAGCTCTGGCAAAACATGTTGTCTGCAGAGTTCCCGGCTTTAAAGAGGAAAAAAAAATGATCCTGTGAGCTTCTGATCACTATCCATCAATCCATTTGAAGTATCTGGTGATACTCAATAAATACTAAATTGGATCAGCCATATGGTCAAACACTCACCATTACTCACTACCAGGCTTAGAAATGAAACATAGACACTTAAGTAAGGTGGTACAACCAAGCAACAACAACAATGATTGGCATTTACATAGCAGCTGTAACGATGAAAAGCTTTCAAAGAGGCAGCTTCATCTTTAGGAGTAGGAAAATAAGAAAATCAGAGGGGAAAGCGAATGAGAAACACATAACCACAATTCATTTAATTTAAGAAAGGTGCCTTTAAAAACAAATTGTTTATAAAACTGTAATTTTTTCCAACACAATCCAATGGCAGGCAGTAAGAGAGGGAGAGATCCCTGGTCAGCCATGTGATGGAAAGAATATTGGAGCCTCTACCATCACTATCCATAGCTCCAGATTACAACATGCACGTAAAAAGTGCATATTGCTACAGCTGGGACTCCAAGTGAATTCTGACACACCACCACCTAACATTCAAATGATTAAATATGCCATTCCACTTACCCATTGTCAACATCAAATTCTTCAGATCCCCAGACATTTCGCTTTTAATGCTGTCTTCTATGCTTCTGTTGGTAACTGCTTTGTACTCTTCAAATGCTAACAAAAAAAAATGCTAATACATTCATTCTTTCTGTTCAAATTTTGAAGGGAAATAAAAAACAGTTTCAAACAATTGTCTCACTTATTTGTAACTGAGCAGGGCTCCTTAAGCACAGGACTTCTATAAATTTAGCTTCGTCTGTCCCTAGTCTCTTCTCACCAGCCTTGTAAAGAGCCTAAAGGAAAAAATAGAACAGTTACATAAACAACCTCAGTTGCAGTAGCTACTAATGTGGGTAAGAGTCCAACCCCTATGTGGAAATTGTGTATGTTGGAAACAGCAGCCTTCCTGAAATGCATGGTTTTTTGTCATTTCATATTTATCATCAAGGGAACAGCAAAAGTTTTATTTGGATTGAGCTCCAAGGATAAATTTGTCTTCTGATGAAAACTGACATTGCATATTTTATTTATATAATTAATAACTTGTTAATTAAATGGTGGGAAGAAATGGGTTTGAAGGATATAATTTCTGAGAATGAAATTGCATTGCTATTAATTACAGAGAGAAAAATCATCAAATATCTATACAATATTATTTGTGAGCAAAACACAAGGCAAGCAAATTGAGGTGGTTGCAGAGATGTGAAACTGACCAGGAGAACAAGGCTGAGGCAGAGCTTGTCTATTTTAGATTTTGTGTGATTGCTTTTACAATACTGCTGTCTGCTAGCTGAAGATATCACCTATCTTAATTCAGTTTGTGCATTATACTGACATGTCCCCTTATTTGGAAAAAAGAAGTACATATTAGCTTTGATAAATCAAGAATGATTAGCTGAGGAGAATGATTAACAGTTTGAGGAGCTAATTGACATGGGCATTCCCTGCTGTTGGCGTCATCATCATCATATCATAAAAGTACAAAACACACACCCTCTGTTTCTAAATTCCATACCAGGTGCCGAGATTATACTTCTTAAGTGAGAAAATTTATGCATTCCTGGAAGATTGATAAGTATAACACCAAATGTCTTCATATATTATGGAACTTAGCAATTAGCATAATGAGAGAGGGATATAATTAAAGGATGATTTCAAATCAACATTTGGATTTTTAAAAAGGACTGTTTTTGAACTCTAAAATTTCAATATTAACTGAACTTAAAGATATAAGTTGAAATTAAATTATAAAAATCAGTTCCATGGAGAAATAGGAGCTGGTCTGCTTTTCATAAAATAATCCTGGGTAAATTTCTTGGTCTTAGATATAGGTGCATTATAGAAACTAATATCAATTTCATTACAATTTCTTTGAAGGCTGTGGTCAATGGTTTTTGATCCAGTTTATGACCAAATTACAAATCAGGATTTTATAAAAGCTGCCTCTATATCTAATTAATTATTTGATATAATCACAAAACTTCCCAATTCCAATCTCAGTTTAAATAAAGGAATAACATTTGTTTTTGTTCAACTGTTAACTTAAGTGCTAAATTTCCATGGTCTGATCTTTTAACTGCAATATTGTATACAGCAAAAAATATTTGCAATGTGCAAAAAAGTTCAGTTTGTGTGTTGTAGAGGTATAGCATGGCTCCAACCACAAGGGTGCGATTTTCCACACCCACCCATCACCGCGATTGTCCAGTTCCGTCGCAAGTCAATGGACTTTTGGCTGGGGCGCCGCCTCACCCACAGTGGATCCCACCCGCGGTGGGGCCAGAAAATCCCAGCCGATGGCTGACTGACTGCTAGAAGCTCCATTGCCTGTGCATTCCTTTTGGAGAATGTGCCAACACAGCTTAGTAATTATGGCTCCAGGGAGTACTTTGGCAGCATATTCAATAATAATTACCCATCACCATATCAGGCTTAATTAAAAAACATACCTGGGCATCGCTTCTAAAAAGCCTTTCATCCACAACCTGACAGTTTTCATCCCTCCTTGCCTAGTAATAAACAAAATAATTAAAAGTTCACAGAACATGTGCATGACACTTAGGGCTAGATATTACAATTAGTGCTGGTCACATTTCAATGCTTAATAGACTCATACCAAGTTCCTCTTCATGCTATCTTAATGCAAGCATTTAATTCTCTTATTCTGTCGCTCAGTCCTGTAAAATGCTTCGTTCTCTTTCAATTCTGATCAGGCTACTAACACCAAAAAATTAACCTGCATTTTTTTTAGATGCTGATAGATTTCTAGGATTTTTACATTAGCAATTAATTATCTAGAAAACCCAAAGTATTGAAGCAAGTGTGGGTTTTTGACCATAGGTTTCCTAGCCCATGGCACAGTACAATATCATGCTATTAAAAACTGGGTTAGCATGCTCAGCCTTTAAAATAACAAAGTATGACTGCGCAATACCCTCAAGTTGACATAACAGTGAATGCACTTCAAAGTAATCCAAATTTGTAAAGTACTTTGAACATCCTGAGGATAAGCTAAAGTGTTATACATAAATATCTCATTTGTTCCCAAGTCATCCATGTTGCACGAGCAGATTGTCCATTTTTGATGAGGTGCATATGACATATTCAAAAGGAAAAAGACATTCAATGCCTGGGATAACGATTCAAGATGAATTTAAATGTATAGAAAGAATTATTTGATGAGATACCTCTAGCAAAATGAGTAAAGCCCTTCTAAAATCCCCAGATGTTTCTGCAGCAATATCCTTTGCCAAGTCCCCTTTAAATTCTAGAAAGAAAATAATTATGAAGAAAAATGTGAATATTTTGCTCCTAATAATTACAGAAAAAAATAATGTACTTTAAATTAAGCTTAGGTACTAATGATAGGGCTAGTACACCCAGAAATTATGAGATCACTAAATCACAATACAATTGAATTATTTTAAAATAAAAACTTCAAATCAATTAAGGAGAACAACAAACTAAAGAGAATTAAAATAGCATATCTAATTGATGTGAAGTTGCTTACCCTTTAAACATTAATAATTACCGTAACTAGATTAATGTTGTAGATTGGCCGAGTTGTACTATTAATAATAAAGTCGATCTGCAGACACTTCTTGGGTGGAAACATTATTTACAATATACTCAGCAGCAACTACATGTATGCTTTCAACTCTAACTCCATCTCCACACTGATTGCTGAGGTAGCCCATGCTACTGTCCTATTGGTTACTATAGATCATGTGATCTTCCTTAACAAGTATTATTCTTAAAGGTACATTACACACTAAAGAAAACCATAATTACTACATTCCTCGATCTTTAGCTCAGTTATACATATATTCACAAGTGCATATTTTTCAACACAACATAATATTTACACTGGGTGAGGAATTTATAAGTTCAGTCTTTCAGGTAGCTTCCTGGTATGTATGGTACATCGCAGCTCTACAACTTCAGATTCTTTGTCAGGGACCTCCTTTTCGGAGCTACCTGAACATCAGCTTGGGAACTTGCAGTTCTGTATCCTCACTTATTTCATTTGGTAACCACTAACCACTATGGTCCCACCCCGAAGTTTTTCACGTATACCGGCTCTCCCACAGTAAAGTTTCTATCAGGACTATGCCAGTCGTGTCTGGTTTTCTGGCTTCCCTGACTCTTTCCCCACCTTCCCCTCTAATTTCTCCATTAAGCGCAATCTCATCCTGAGAGGGCGTTTGAACAATAACTCCGCAAGTGTGACACCTGTTGTTGTGTGAGGGGTAGCCATGTAATGAAAAAGAAAGCATGCTAGCTTTGTTGCCAAGGAATCACCAGTTAGCCTTTTCATGCCTGCCTTGAACGTTTGAACTGCCCTTTCGGCCAGTCTGTTTGAGGAAAGGTGGTATGGTGCAGTTTTCACGAGTGATACGGTTGATACTGATAAACCATTGAAACTCAGCTCTCGTAAATATCATGCCGTTATCAGAAATTACCACTTCTGGTAGTCCGTGAATACCAAGGCTCTGACATAGTTTCTCAATTGTAGTGGCTGACTTTGGTGATTTCACCTCATAGATGTCCAGCCATTTTGAATGGGCATTGACAATGAGCAGAAACATTGTTTGCCAGGAAAGGTCCAACATAGTCAATGTGTAACCACACCCAGGGTCTACCTGGCCACTCCCATGGGTGTAATGGAGCTGTCGTTTGCAACTTTTGTAGTTGCTGACATTGCACACAATGCTATACTAAGCTCTCCATTTCGCCATCCATCACAGACCAGCATAGATAGCTGCGTCAACAAGAAAAACAAAAAGTGTTGGAAAAACTCAGCAGGTCTGACAGCATCTGTGGAAAGACAGAGTTAACATTTTGAGTCTGGACTCACCTTGTCTTGAACTCTGTCAAATAACAGGGTTTCTTTGGGTTCCTTCTGCTGTTCTTCCAGGGTTTGACTTAAGACAGCTTGCATTTCTTACGGATTGTTGAGTCCTCATACACTCCTTTTTCAAAGCAGGAATGCTTCCAGCTTCCTTTTGGAATCTCAGAAGTCAATCCATGTTGATTTCCCTTAGCCAACTTTGCCCAAGAAGTCCTCTGCCTCTCAATACTAACACTGGTAGCTTGACTGATTGGCTTCCATAGTGGACAGTTACTCTGCTTATGCCTTTTACTTGAATGTCTTCACCCGTATATGTTTTTAGTTTGGCAGCTGCTTCTTCTAAACTTAATTGATGTTCAAATTATTCAAATATCTGAAGGTATGTTCACCAATTACTGTAGTGGAAGCTCCCATGTCCACTTCCATTCTAACAGGTTTGCCATTTACTTTCACTGTGACAAATGTTGGCTCTGTCTTTCCAACTTTCAGATTAAATAACAAGTAAATATCTGAATTTAAAACAAAAACAGAAATACCTGGAAAAACTCAGCAGGTCTGGCAGCATTGGCGGAGAAGAGTACAGTTGACGTTTGAGTCCTCATGACCCTTCAACAGAACTAAGTAAAATTAGGAAAGGGGTGAAATATAAGCATTTATGTAAGCTTATATTTCACCCCTTTCCTAATTTTATTTAGTTCTGTTGAAGGGTCATGAGGACTCAAAACGTCAACTGTACTTTTCTCCGCCGATGCTGTCAGACCTGCTGAGTTTTTCCAGGTGTTTCTGTTTCTGTTTTTGTTTTGGATTTCCAGCATTCGCAGTTTTTTGTTTTTATTTTTGTTTTTATAAATATCTGAATTTGTTGTTTCAGGCTCTTCTACATAGTAGTGTTAATTGGACCTCTTCTTTTGTTTACAAGCCTGCTTGAATCTTTCCTTTCATTGCCTCATCATATGTCCATTTCTATGACAATAGTAGCATTCAATTTTTTTAAACTGCCAATTGCTAAAAAAACTGATTGTTTCCAACTTGGTTTAAATTATTCTTCAATTTCGCTGCTAAGTTATTTTTCTTTATTCAACTAGCAGGGGCTGTTTCCTGCTGCTCAGCGGAGCCTCACTTTTTCTCACCTCTTTCAGCTGAGGTTTCCTGCCCGATGTGGAGAACGGTGCCATTATGCGCATCCTGTATTGCTTTTCAATCTCTTACAGTGTTTTGCATGGCCAGCACTATCTCTAGCACCTTCTTGAAATCTAGACTCACTTCAGACAATAATCTTTTCTGAATAGTGTCCTCTCTCACGCCACACACTAAACAAACTTTGAGCATGTCGTTCAGAGTCGTAGCAAACTCACAATGTTCCATTAGCTGCTTCAGATTTGCCATGTAGCATGCAATTGTCTCACCCGGGGCTCTGTTTTGCGACTTAAACCTGAACCTCTGCATCATGACTGAGGGCTTGGGTAGAAAATGACCCTTCATGAGGTCCATCAATTCATCGAAATTCTTCGAACCTGAGGCACTGGGTGCCATCAAACGTCGAATCAGACTGTCGGTTTTACTCCCACATGTACTCAAGAGGATCACTCGCCTCTTCTCTTTCCCCGTAGTCTTGCTTACTTGAAAACAGAATGTGAGGCATTCTATATATTGAGACCAATCATCTGTGGCAGGTTCAAAAGGATCAATTCTCTTAAATTGTGGCATTTTGAGAGGGGATAACTTATCCAATTCTAACGGAGCTTGCTACTTACAATCACTGAGTGACACACAGTGCCGATTTCTTTTTAACTTAATTTCTTCAGTTCATTCCTGCTTTATCCTCATCGCCAGTTTGTTGTAGGCTGGCTGAGTTGTACTATTAATGATAGAGTTGATCTGCTGATGCTTCTTGGGTGAAAATATTAAGTTTATTTACGATATTCTCAGCAGCAACTACACTTGGGCTTTCAACTCTTAACTCTATCTCTACACTGACTGCTGAGGTAGCCTGCGCTATTCTATTGGTTACTACAGATCATATGATCTTCCTTAACAAGTATTATTCTTAAAGGTACATTACACAATAAATAAAATCATAATTTCTACAATGGTCTCATAAACAATGTGCACTCCTTTCAAGAAGAGGGAATTACATGTGATTTTTTTTAAGTTAAGTCACAAAATCAAAGCTTATGGTGTTGGAGTTAACATATTAGTATTGATAATGGATTGGTTAACTAACAGGAAGCAGAGGAGGGACAAATCTTTCATTTTTGGGTTTGCAAGCTGTAACTAGTGGAGTGCCACAGCAATCAGTGCTGGGGCCTCATCTATTTGCAATCTGTGTCAATGACTAGGATGAAAGCACTGAATATACCATAGCTAAATTTGCTGATGACACAAAGATAGGCAGAAAAGTAAGTGATCAAGAGGACTTAAAGAGCCTACAAAAGGAATTTAGATAGTTTAAGTAGTGGGTAAAATTTTGGTAGATGAAATAATATACCTTGGCAGGAAGAATAGAAAAGCACTATTTGAATGGAGAAAGACTGCAGAATCCTATGGTATAGAAGGATCTAGATGTCCTGGTTCATGATTCACAAAAAGTTAGTATGCAGGTACAGCAAGTCATTAGGAAAGCAAATGGAATGTTGGCACTTATTGCAAGGGGAATGAAACATAAAAGTATGCAAATATTGTTACAGTTGTATAGGGCATCAGTTAAACTTCATGTGGAGTACTGTATACAGTTTTGGTCTCCTTACTTAAGAAAGGATATAATTGCATTAGAACCAATTAGAGGAAGGTTCACTCAACTGATTCCTGTGTGAAAGGGTTATCTTATGAGTCAAGGTTGTGCAGGTTGGACCTGTACCCATTGGAGTTTAAAATAATGAGAGGTGATCTTTTTGAAACATAAGATCCTGAGGGGACTTAGCAGGGTGGATGCTGAGACAATGTTTCCCATTGTTGGGGAGTCTAGAACTAGGGGACACAATTTACAAATTAAGGTTCTCCTATTTAAGACTGAGAAAAGGAGAAAATATTTCTCTCAGAGGGTTATTAGTCTGTGGAATTCTCTTGCCCAGGAAACAGTGGTCATTGAATATATTCAAGGCTGAGTTAGATTTTTGATCAACAATGGTATCAAGGGTTATGGGGGCAGACAGGAAAGTGGAGTTGGGGCCACGATTAGATCACCCAAGATCTAATTGAATGGCAGAGCAAGTTCGAGGGCCAAATGGCCTACTCCTGCTCCTAATTCTTGTGTTCACTTAGGGGAAGCATCAAGTGTAGGACTAGGGTTGAAAAAAGTACAGGGCAAAGTAAATCTGAAAATAGTGACAGGTGATGTCAAGCTTAAGTGTTAAAAGCTTGAAGATTACAGGATGCAGAGACCAAGAGAGGTAACAAGTTCCACAGCTCAGTGGTCCCTGGAAAGAAGTTAGGAGTGCAGAATTGCATGATTTTAATACAGTGAGAATAAAGGGGGAAAGAGAAGGTAGAATGACATATTTTCAGTTTAAGAGAGACACAAAAAGTAAGTTAAAAGGAGTTTCAGTTAAAAGATAAAGAATTCGGGACTGGAAGTAGGCAACATAGAAATATTAAAATGGGGGCATCTCAAGCTTCTTCTGCCACTCTATTAGATCTCTGCTGATTTATATCTCAAATCCACTCATCTCCCTCTACTCCCACTCATCTCCTTCAATACCTTTACCTAGCAAAAATGTATTGATTTCAGTCTTGAAAATGTAATTTATCCCAGCATCTCCAGCCTTTTGGGGGCAGAGAGTTCCAGACTTCCACCACCCTGTGAGTAAGGGTAAGATAAATGATCAGATAACATGCTTCTTATATCCCGTCCAATGGTGTAAAATGTATGTGTTCAGGAGTGTGAAAACAGCATATCTACACAAATATGGGGGCAGTATTCAAATTTTGGATGGATTTGCCGAAAGAAATGAGACATTTGGAACAGAAAAGGAAATTGAGATTCTTCTAGGCGTGGAAGGTTTATTTTAGATCAGAGGAGAGAGGGAAGCCAAGACTAAACAGAGGAAGGATGAAGAAAGCAGTTATTGAGTTATTTTTGTCTCACAGATATAGCTTGGTAGCAATGTAAAAGTAACAGTATAACTCTAAGTCACATCCCAATGTGAACATACAATACATCAGTTCTAGGGTAAAAGTGCGGGTTTGTCACTTCCTGGAGTAAAGTATAACCTGATGCTGCTTTTAAAAATATATTGGAAAATGGACATTCTACACTGTGCTCTCAAGCCACTTAAAATTTACCAATCGGTAGTGAGGTTCTGCACATTTGTGTAAATACGTGTGTACTTGTGTTGAATTCCCTCATGGCAACAGGCATGTAAAACTGCAGCCCATCTTATGCTAAACTAGTGCATATAACTGCAGCCTAATTGGAGACAAATGTAACATTGTACCAGTTGGCTGGGCTTATGACAGATGTGAAAAACTGTAGAATAGATTTTGTGAGCCTCCGCTCCCAGCATGGAAACTTACTTGGTGTTAGTACAGATCTGTGAATCTGGCATGGATGTAATACACCCAACTCAATACTCTCCTAAACTTCTGGCCATTAATTTTAATTACTGGATAATCAGAAATTCTGTGAATCAATTATGCAATCAGTGCTACTGTGAAGTGAGGCTCCATAATGGAAATCTTATCTCATAAAATTTAACCTTGTGGTTTTAAGCAATCGAGAAAAGTAAGATCATAAAGAATGGATGAAATCAAGATTTAATGATTCAACCACTGAACTATGGGAGAAATGGAGGTTGTGTTTACTGAGGACCTATGGTCTGAAACCAGTCAATGATCGTAGGGTGGAGTCATCAGCACAAAATTTAAGTGTTGGATGATGAGTGGAGGACACTATTAATTCTTTGCATACATTTGTTTGAAAAGTGTGTCCTGATGTAGTAGCACAGTGTGTTGGCCCATCAATGTATGGTATTGTGTCAGTTGGAAAAGGAATACCGAGGTTTGATGTTTTAAAAATTCATTCACAGGTTGTGGGCTTCACTGGCTGGGCCAGCATTTATTGCCCGTCTCTAGCTGCCCTTGAGAAGGTGGTGGTGAGCTGCCTTCTTGAACCGCTGCAGTCCATGAGGTGTAGGTACACCCACAGTGTTGTTAGGGAGAGAGTTCCAGGATTTTGATCCAGCGACAGTGAAGGAACAGCAATATATTTCCAAGTCAGGGTGGTGAGTGATTTGGAGGGGAATCTCCAGGTGGTGGTGTTCCCATCCATCTGCTGCCCTTGTCCTTCTAGGTGGTAGTGTTTGTGGGTTTGGGAGGTGCTGTCTAAGGAACCTTGGTGAATTCCTGCAGTTCATCTTGTAGATGGTACACACTGCTACTACTGTGCATTGGTGGTGGAGGGAGTAAATGTTTGTGGATGTGGTGCCAATCAAGCTGACTGCTTTGTCCTGAACACTGTCAAGCTTCTTCAGTGTTGTTGGAGCTGCACTCATTCATGCAAGTGGGGAGTATTCCATCACACTCTTAACTTATGCCTTGTAGGTGGTAGACAGTCTTTGGGAAGTCCCCCACATTGTTTAATTATGGACTGAAGAGCTATTATGCAGATTACATATGTCTCCCAGGCGGCTATTGTAGAGCAGCATCAGTGGAGACCTCTCAGATTAAGCAGTGCTCATCCAATTTTGAGTAAGGAACTTCAACGTGGAATAAGGTGTGGAAAACTAAAGGTTGATTTTAATGTGTGACAGTGAAAGAGTTATCAGATCTTAACTTTATGATGAGCTGAACTGTTACATGTTTACTGAAGTATCTGTAGCATTGACAACATTTACTGAGATTGATTCAAGCTTCCCTCACACTCATGGTTCTAAAGTAATTCCTCCCAATTTGAATGCAGATAACATCAGTGTAATAATGTTTAAGCAAAAATGCTCCCGATGTTTATGGCCAGAATTCTTACCTTGATGGGTAGGCAGGCCCCACCGGCTCGGCAGCGGGCGGGCAGCCAAACTCTGCTGCCGAAACAAGGTCCGCTGCCATTTTGAGTGGGCGGGCCAGTAAAGGCCCACCAAGCAGCCTGCCCGACAGGAAGCGCTATGTGCCTCCTGTGTGGGGAGTGGAGGGATTCCCCATCTGTCAAAGTGCGCTCTTTAGCGTATGCACGCAAAAGAATGCACAGCTCCCTGAGACTAAGTGGAGATCACTGACAGTGTAAAAAACATTAAAAATAGGAAAATATAAACGTTATTAACATGTCCCCCTCATGTGACAATGTCACACGAGATGGGACATGTTAATAAAAAGGACATAAACTTTGTTAAACTTTTTAAAAACGGACATGAAACCTCATCCCACCAGTGGATGAGTTTTCATGTATTATCAGGAGCCCACTGGGGCTCCTAGCCTGCCTGCCAACCTTAAGGTTGGATGGGTAGGTTCTTTAATGACCTTAGTTAGCCTGTCAATGGCCTTAATTGGCCATTGACAGGTCGGCGGGCGGACAGCTAATTTCACTGTCGGCCCGCCTTCCTCAATATTTAAATAGACCAGGATGACATTGGAGGTTCCTATCTATGTCATCCCGCGTCAATTTCCCATCGGCGAGTGGGCCCGGCCCCCAAATCGCTGACAGAAAAATTCTGGCCTACAAGTATTTTCATTCTTTTTAAATATGAGTATTAATTATGATGCTTTTATTAGTAAAGGTTCTAGGACTCTCATGTCCTATTAGATTTATTTGCTATGCTAGGGAATGCTGGAGACACATTGCTCCTAAGTGACTTTTTATTCGCTTATTTCATGCATTTTCCAATTTTTGGAATAGATATAATCGTGAATCACCTACCAGAACTCCTTCTCCCTTTTCTACCATTTCAATCTCCCTGAGAGCCATGCTTTGGAAATTCTGCCCATCTGCTACCCTTCCTATATTCTGATTTGCCAATCTTAAATATTCAAATCTTACAAGTACAGATAATTAGGAATGGGCAATAATGCCAGTGATGCCCACATCCTATGAATGAATAAAAAATGTCGCTGACTACATATTTAACATGAGGGCTAATACAAAAGATTTCTGTAGCATTGTCACTGATGTCATTGCAAGTTCCTGGTGTGAACAGTATGGAAGATCCTTTTGAGGTAGGTGGGTGGGCATGTGAGTAACAATCCTCATTATTACATAAGGATAGCTTGTTTTCAAATATGGCCATGATTATGGAAGGGTGAGATATTAGATTGGCATAACCAAATCCATCCATATTGGCTTTTCCCTTCATTAAAATTCAGAAAATAACTATAAGTATGCATTTTCAGAAGTATCTCTTTGAGGGTTTCTCTGACTGTGGATTCAGCAAATATTCTTCTGATCCACACACAGCAGGCTTGTTCAAGGTTCAGTCTCTTGTCTGAGAACAGAGAAGCCTATAGTGTTAAACTTTCAGATTTAACCAATAAAGCACCACCAAGCAGAGGACTTGTGATGATTTTTATTCCTAAAACCAGAAAGCCTGAGTATCACTCAAAGCTGCTAGTAAGGATGTTACAGGTGCTGAAGGCATTTTTATATTGCTGTGCTGATTTTGGAGGACTAGCGCCAATTTGCTCTCTTGGCACTGATCTACCCAGATTACATTTACAGTAGACACAAGTGGAATCACCAATTCTAGCAACACTCAATAAGAACCATGAAAAGTAGGTCATTTCGTTCATTGCAGCAAGGCATATCAGGCAATTTTTATTTCTAAGTGCAAGAAATAGAGAGAAAACCACACATTTGTTGTTGACGGCTGTTTTTACATGTGAAGCCCCATTCGTAGCATTGATGGTCAGTACATCATTAAACCTTGTCTCTCCTGATGCCATTTTGTGCAAGTGTTTAATTATTCCCAGTACACTATTGTAGAAACAAATACTTTTCAATTTTACTCTGGTGTTTTTATGAGTCCAAGAAAGATTGGCAAGAAAACAATAGTATAAATACCTGGCTGAATTCAAACAAGAATTACTGTGCAGGAATTCTTATGTATTGCAAGCACTCAAAATGTGTCTGTTGATTGAATGATTTGTAAAGTTCCTACCATTCACAATTACCAGTACATTCATCACTTCTCAATTGTTTCAGTAGTTAAAGCAGAAATGAAAAGCTGAATATTAGAGCCAAGTGGTGAGATTTTGGAACTTGCTACAATGGGGAGCGGTTGAAGCAAATAGCATGGACGCAAATAAAAGGAAGCTGGACAAGCATATGAGGAAGAAAGGAATAGAGGATTATAACAGTAGATTTAGATGATGAAAGATGGGAGATGGATCGAGTGGAGCATAAACATCGGCACGGACTGGTTGGGCCGAATGGCCTGTTTCTATGTGGTATATCCTATGAAATCCTCTGTAATATTGGCCTGAGGGAATGCAGCATAGCTTTACCAGAATAATACCTAGAGCAGAATGTTATGCCCCTCTACACAGCAGAGGTGAGTTCAGAGGTGGGGGGACCGTTTGATTGGGCAGATGGTGGAGACCCGCCATTTTCCAGACTAATACTGATCAATCTGCAGGTGGGAAAGGAGGAGGGTGGTCTTCCCACCTGGAGGTCAATTGAGACTTTTGCTTAACTTACAGGTTAACTTAAACCTAACTTACTTCACTTAAAGGGTTTCATCCCGCTGCCATGCAGAACAACTGTTCATAAAAACTTGTCAGGTATGCCTGCATCCTAATACGGGGGTGTGGGGGGCTGTGCAGTAGTGGGGTGGGAGAGAAGTGGGTGATCCCTCAGACTCAGGTATGCTGTACCTTACCAAGGGACCTGGCATTGAGAAGGGCCAGGGGCTGCTGGAAGCCAGGACTCTAAAGGATTAAATTATGAAGAGAGATTACACAAATTAGGATTGTATTCCCTGTTTAGTCTTGAAAATTAGGAGTGACTGGATTGAAGTTTCAGATACTAAGGGGGACTGACAGAGTAGATGGCGAGAAACTATTTCTGTTAATTGGGAGTCTGGGACAAGGAGGCATAGCCTAAGAATTAGAGACAGGCCTTTTGGGAGTGAAGTTAGAAAACACTGGGGAGAATTTTTTTCCTGTTAGGGGGGTTGTGCGGGGGTGGGCGCGGACCCAATTGGCACCCCCGATTGGGTCCGCGCCGCCATTTTACATGGATGGGCCAATTAAGGCCTGCCCAGTGTGACGACTGAACGGAAGCACTGAGCACTCCCTCTGCAGGCGGGGGAGGGTTCCCTGAGTTGGGGCCCACGCCGTTTCACGCATGCAAACAAAAGAGCGCAGAATTCTCCCTGAGGCACCCCCGCTCACCGAGCCGAAAATTCTGGTCACTTGTATGCACAGAGAGTGGCAAAAATTTGGAACTCTTTATCACAAATGGAAATCGATATTAGTTCAATTGTTAATTTAAATCTGAGATTGATAGATTTTTGTTAACCAAAGGCATAAGGGATATGGGGAAAAGGCAGGTATATGAAGTTAGGTCACAGAGCAGCCATAGTGCAGAATTCTCCCCCCATCGGCGGGGGGAAGTTGAAGAGCGGGTGCGTGGAGGCACGCCTCCGATCGGCGCTCCCGATTGGGGGTGCACCGCCATTTTACATGGGCGGGCCAATTAAGGCCCGCCCAGTGTGACATCCGAACGGAAGTGCTATGCGCTTCTTGTGTGTGCGGCGGGGGGGAGATTCCCTAAACCCGAAAGTGTGCTCTTTCGCGCATGCGCACGAAAGAGCGCCCTCATCTCCCTGAGGCAAAGTGCTGTCTCAGGGAGATTGGTTGTACATTTAAAAATATTAATAATAGAAAAAAAATTCCCTGACATGTCCCCTCATGTGACACTGTCACATGAGTTGGGACAGGTCCATAACTTTTAAAAACACTTTAATTAATTTTTAAAAAACTGACATGAAACCTCATCCTGCCCATGGATGAGGTTTCATGCTTTTCCTAATGCCCGCCAGGGCTTCTGGCCTGCCTGCCAACCTTAAGGTTGGACAGGCAGGTCCATTAATTACTTAAATGATTCTGTCAATGGCCTCAATTGGCCATTGACAGGTCAGCGGGCACACAGCTGATTTTGCTGAGCCCCGACTACCTGAAAATTTAAATGGGGGCACGGTGACATCAGGAGTTCTGCCCGATGTCACCACGTGTCATTTTACGTGTTGGTGAGCGGTCCCTGACCCCTGTTCGCCGACGGGAAAATCCTGGCCATGATCTCACTGAATGGCTGCTAAACAGAATGAAGGTGCTAAATGTCTTGCTCCTGTTCCTGCGTGTGTTCAGGTCAGAGTAGAGTTTTTGTTAATGATCTTGGAGCTCTGCAGAACATCCATTTTATCTGTTAATCTGTAAACAGTGAACCTACTGGATCTCCATAAGTTAACAATATGCCTTTCAATACTGTTTTCAGACTGATTAATCATAGGTTACCTTTAAAGTAATCTGCATTGATTACTTTCAAAATCTTATCAAATAATATTGAAAAATAGATGTGCCTGTAATTATTCCAGCACATTTTCCAATTAGCAACTTGTACAAGACTAACAGCTCCAAATTCATTTTTGAGCATTAAATTCAGCCAAGGGTGTCAGAAAGCCCAGCTCTTTTGCAATCATCAAACAACGTGAAAGACTCCCTACATATAGATACATGTACCTGAATGGTAGGCTTCCTTTATTTCTTTTAATTGTTGATTGCTCCTTGTAGCAAGAATTTCAATCAGCGTATTTTCATCTGTACCAGGTCCCTAAAGAAATCAAAGAAAATTTCAGAGCAAAGCAATATTAAAGTAAAAACAAAAACAGAAATACCTGGAAAAAATCAGCAGGTCTGGCAGTATCGGTGGAGAAGAGCACAGTTGACGTTTCGAGTCCTCATGACCATTCAACAGAACTAAGTAGAAATAGGAAAGGGGTGAAATATAAGCTGGTTTAAGGCAGTGGGGGGGTGGGGGGGGGGGGTTGTTGTTGGGACAAGCAAGCAGTGATAGGAGGAGATAACTAAAAGATGTCACAGACAAAAGAACAAAGAGGTGTTGAAGGTGATGATATTATCTAAAAGAATGTGTTAATTAAGAGTGGAGAACAGGACAAGCAAGGTAGCTCTAGTGGGGGTGGGGTGAAATAAATGATGGGTGGAATACATTTAAAAATAACGGAAATAGGTGGGAAAAGAAAAATCTATATAAATTATTGGAAAAAACAAAAGGGAGGGGGAAGAAACGGAAAGCGGGTGGGGATGGAGGAGGGAGTTCAAGATCTAAAGTTGTTGAACTCAATATTCAGTCAGGAAGACTGTAAAGTGCCTAGTCGGAAGATGAGGTGCTGTTCCTCCCGTTTGCGTTGAGCTTCACTGGAACAATGCAGCAGGCCAAGGACAGACATGTGGGCAAGAGAGCAAGGTGGAGTGTTAAAATGGCAAGCAACAGGGAAGTCTGGGTCATGCTTGCAGACAGACCGAAGGTATTCTTATTAAAGTAAGATTTGTTTTCATTTCTTACTGCTCTCTCCCCATTGTCCCCACTCTCTAGATGAGAAAGTTCACAAGGCTCTGCAAAAATTTCCACTGCTGTGTAATCCTGTCTGGAAGACTGACCAGAGCAGGCACAAATACAAGCAGTAATACCAGACTGCTGTTATGTACTCTTCTCCTCTGGAGCAGCATTTCATTTTTATTTTGATTTTTTATGACCAATGAAATTCAGGTATTGTAAATAACCAAACTCAACTTCAACAACATGGGAGCAGGGAAGAGTGAGATGATTCAGTGAGTTATGTTGCCAGACCGGTTGAGTTTTTCCAGGTTTTTTTTATATTTTTGTTTTGGATTTCCAGCATCTGCAGTCTTTTGCTTTTATCTCAGTGAGTTAGCACGATGTGCTTTCATTTCTGAAACAAGACCTCAAATATGTGATGTATCTGATGTGTTGAGATGAAATTTAACAATGCTATGTGTGATGAGAGATGTATATTTTTATACCTGTGTGACTATGTTTTCTGTGTAGAAATGTGTGGGTGTGTATTTGTCCAGGGTTAATTAAACAGGGGGAAGGTTACTAGAGACAAGTTGTCTTTGAGGCCTAAGAGATGAAAGGTCAAAGGTGTTAGGTTTGTGCATTTGTAATGAGAGGTTATGGTGGGTTTGAGTTACAAGTAAATAGGTTGGATCTGAAATTTGCATTTTGAGATAAGTTGGGGAATTGATTTTTCAGCTGTTGAATTTCAACAGGGTGTTCAGAGGTGACAAGGCATCTTACAGAGGTTCCATGAGTAAACAGAAGAAGATATCTTAAATTTTATTGACTTGAAAGTAGAGGCAAAGTAGAAAACATGAAAGATTTATATATTTGGAGAAGTTGAGTTTCAAAGAGATGTTTGAGGACAGTGAAACCTGAGATGATAGGGGAAAAACATGTTTAACTATAGGGAGTTGCTGTGGGGGAACCCACTGAAGGCCAGTTTCTTTGTGTGTGAGCTGCTGAGAAGCTGTGAAAATTTTGAATGGGAAGCAATCACCCAATGTTAAGCCAGGGCAATCTTTGTTTCAGAAAACAGTTTGTTTCTGAATATCCTTTTGGAATTCCACAATAGAGTGGAAGTGTCTGAGAAGTCGTGAAGAATACCTTTATTAAAATGACAACAATTCCGCGACTTGGGTAATCCTTACTGGATTTTTATGGTTAAAAATGTATCAGGGGTCATTGCCAGAAAGGTAGTTTAATTGTGTACTTTTGACCAAGCATGTTTTTTGAGGTTTTTTTCTGTTTTAACTGTGTAACTTTTATCTTGTGTGCTTAGGTTTCTTTTCTTTTTTTAAATAAATCTTTTCATTTTAAAAATTCTAACGGTCTTATTGGAGTTCTGTATTTTTGAGGTCAGTCGCTCTTTCCCCTCATTTTCAAAATATAAAAAAAAGATTGACAATCAGTGAGACAGACTTCACTCTGGTGTCTGGCTTCCTCAGCAATAACATCAGCTGTGGTCGTTACATGTGCAATTAAATCAACAATGTCAGAAATCAGAACTTCATTATGTTACCAAACTTTTAAAATATGTGGCAAGAACATTTCAGCTGGAGCCCAAGTTAGCAAATGTGGAAAGGGTGAATCTGGGTATGGCTTTAACAGAGACAGTATAAAGAAAGACAGGGAGGTAAATTTACTGGTTCTTGTTTCTATGCATATTGAATTATCTGAATGTAGTGAATAAGAGAAAAATAATATGAGCAGAATTGCATGTCCCAGTTTTGTGTCCATTTAACAGAAAAGAAAGACAGGCACGCTCCCTTTTTGATTTTTTTAGGATCAGATAACAGTGGCAAGGCTGTTATCTATTGCCTAATCCTAATAGCCTTGAAGGAATTAATGGTCAACCAAATAATGTGTTACTGGAGTAACATGTCAGCTTGTTTCTCTGAAGGACATTACTAAACCAATTACTAAGCCAGCTCTTAATGCCAACCTTTATGGCCGTTTGGATCCACTGGTTGTGGGATTGCTTAGCCCTGTCTATCTATAGCTTGCTTCTCTTGCTGTTCAGCATGCATGTAGTCAGGTACTGTATTATAGCCTCATTAAGTTGGCACCTCGCTTTTAGGTGTGCCTGGTGCTGATCCTGGCATGCCCTTCTACACCTTTAATTAAACCAGGATTAGTCTACTAGCTTCGTGGTAATCGTAGAGTGAGGGATATGCTGGGCCATGAGGTTACAGATTGTGGTTGAATACAATTCTGCTGCTGCTGCTGATGGCCCACAGTATTTCATGGCTGCCCAGTTTTGAGCTTTTTCTGTTCTGAATCTAACTCATTTAGCATGGTGTTAATGTTCATAACCCCACGGAGAGTTTCCTCAGCGTGAATATGGGAATTAGTTGCCACAATGACTGTATGATGGTCACTTCTCCAATACTGTCATGGACAGATGCATCTGCAACAGCTAGATTAGTGAGGATAAGTCAAAGTAGTCATTCCCTCTTATTGGTTCTCTCACCTCCTGCTGTAGGCCCTGTCTGGCAGATATGTCCTTCAGCTCAGCAATCGTGGTGCTATTGAGCCACTCTTGGTGATGTACCTAATATCCCCTGGTCAGAGTACATCCTGTGCCCTTGCTATTCTCAGTGCTTCTTCCAGGTGGTATTCAACATGGAGGAGTACTAATTCATCAGTTGAGGGTATGTGATAATCAGCATGTGGTTTTCTTGCCCATGTTTGACCTGATGCTATGAGACTTCAGGGGGTCCGGCCTCAATGTTGAAGGCTCCCGGGGCTACTGCCTCCCCACTGTGTACCATTGTTTCGCCAACTCTTGTGCTTCTGTCCTGCCAGTAGGACAGGACATACATAGAGATTGTTGATTGGCAAGTCTTGGATATTGGCTGCAAGAAATGATTGGGTGGGTATTACCATGTCAGGCTGTTGATTGACTCATCTGTAGGAGACCTCTCTCAATTTTGGCACAGGCTCCCAGATATTAATGAGGAGGACTTTGTAAGGTCGACTGGGTAGGGTGTGCCTGCGTCATGTTTGGTGCCTGGGTCATTGCAGGATGGCTCATCTGGTTTTATTCCTCATATTAGGTCTTCATAGCACAAAGCAGTTTGATACATCTGAATGGCTTAGGTGACTTCAGAGGCCAGTTAAGAGTCAACGGCATTGCTGAGTCTGGAGTCACATAAAAATCAGATTCGGTAAGATTTCCTTCCTGAAAGGACATTAATAAACCAACTTACCTGGGTGAGATTTGAATTCACAACTTCCAGGTTGCCAGTCCAGTACCATAATCACTAGGCTACCATATATCATGAGCATGTAATATTCCCTGACAATGTTTGCTCTATGTGCTGTACTCAGGTGATCCAATATATTCAGGAATGGAAAATCTGCTACATTTTATTCGATTTTAAACTCAGATATGTTGATTTATTTAGACAACACCTGAATATCCTGTCTAAATTTCTTATGAGCATACATACTTTCATACATACTCAACACTTATTCTGTCTCTAGTTTGCTTCTCTTCCATCAAATACTCATTGCCTCTCTTCAAAAAAACTCTCTTTACTACAGAATTATCTGCAATTTGTTAGCCGCAGTATGTCTGTTATTGTGCCATCATTAAGATAATGATAAAGCATTTCCTCCACCAGAACATTAACTCATTCACTGCCAAGATCAATTTAAGAGCAATAATATACTGTAGCAGGACCTAACAGCATTTACTGTTAGATTTGCCCCTGCACCTTTCAGCTCAAGACTTTTTCCCTGTCAAATCACTGAAAGTGTGACTCCTATCTGGCCGAGGGCAGCTCACTTGCATTCTGTGATCAGGGTCATACCGTGGAGACGCACCTCGATGGTGCTTGTCATTGCTGTCAGAATGTCATGAGTAGGCAACAAAAAATTCTGCCATTCTCTGTGTGCTCTCAGCACCTTTAAGGTGAGCCTGACCCCCCATCTCGTCAACGTCTGTGACATGTGACGCTGTGCTCCTGAAGGCATTAGATGCTGAAGGCTGATAAAGGATTTTAAAGTTTCACAGCTGCATCTCCATGATATGACCCTGATCATAGAGCGCAAGTGAATGCCCTCGGCCAGACAAGAGTCAGACATTCCCAGAGGCCATGTGAAGATCTATGGAGCGTCCTCACTGCATGTCATCATCACCCTCCTGCAATCGAGCGACTATTAGGGTCTCCTCTGTGTCTCCGTGACAGGAGTCCTATCACAATGTGCGCTTCCATCAGCCAGACTGCCGTCAAGCTTTCATAGATGCAATATGAGGATCTAAGGTGTCTTCTTACTGTATGTCGTCATCATCCTCCACAAATTTAGCAGCTATGATGGCCTTCTGAGCACGCCTGCCTCATCTGGCCTTTGCGATGGTGTCATTGCTGTCATTATCGCCTTCGAGGACGTCCTCACCCTCATCCCCGTCAATGTCCTCCTCATTAGAGGAGACATCCAGCTCCTCCATCTCCTCCTCAGCCAGCTCCTCTCCCAATTGCAGCGCCAGGTTGCAAAGGGCGCAGCAGGCAATGACAATGTGTGATGCCCTCTGTGGACTATATTGCAGGGCTCCACCAGACCAATCCAGGCACCAGAACCTCATTTTCAGCATCCCGATGGCCTGCTCCTCCAAGTTGTGGGTTGCAGCATGAGCCTCATTATATCTTCGCTCTGCTGCACTGAGCCCACCGTGCAGGTGTCATCAGCATGTCCTCTGCCCTCGTCTCCGATTAGCCCTCGTCCCCAAGGAGCCATCCCTGCAGCTTCTGTGGACACTGGAAGGCGTCAAGGATCTGTGACTGACTGAGAATGTAGGAGTCATGGACACCCCCCCAGGAACCATACGCAGGCCTGCAGGATGCATTTGTGTTGGTCACACGTCAGCGAATGAATTCTTTGTGGTTGACATACTTGATCGCTTGTTGCGAAGGAGATCTGAGCGCCATGTGATGGCTCCCTGCACCCTGAACCTGAGATCTGAGCAAACCCCATCACTCTTGTATCCTGCCTTTCCTGGTCCCAGGTGAAATGCACAAAGTTGTGTGCCCTCGCGAAGGTGGCATCCGTGACCTCATGGATGCATTTGTGGGTGGAGACTTGCAATACCCCACAGAGGTCACCAGTGGAGCCCTGAAAGGACTCGTGTAAAAACTGAGTGCTCCGGTCATTTTCACAACCAACCCACGGGAAAATTTCTCCCCCCGTCGAGGAGGTTGTGCGGGGGGCGGGCACAAACCCGATTGGCGTACCAGATCGGGGATGCGCCGCCATTTTAAGTCCCACCCATTTTGATGCACGCCCGGAAGTACTGTGCGTGTTCGCTGTGCACGCGGGGGGTGGGGGAGGGGGAGTTCCCTGAGTGGTTCCCTGCGCTCTTTCACACATGTGCGAAAGAGTGCAGAGATCTTCCTGAGGTACCTCTGTGCCTCAGGGAGATCCATTTGACATTTGTAAGTTTAAATAAAGGAAGGAAAAATGTTTTGAAACATGTCCTGTCGTGTGACACTGTCACAGGAGCTGGGACATGTCAAAGAATTAATGTAAAATTTTTATTACATTTTAAAACACTTCATGAAACCTCATCTTGCCTGTGGATGAGGTTTCATGAAAAACACGAAGGCTGCCTGGGCTCTTTGCCTGCCCACCAACCTTAAGGTTGGACGGGCAGCTCATTTAGTTGAGTTAATGGCTATTTAAATGGCCTTAATGGGCCTTTGACAGTTTGGCAGGTGTGCATCCGACTTGGCTGCGCTCCCACCGAACTGATAATCTAAATGACGCCTGGTGAAGTCGGGACGCACGCCCAACATCACTGCATGTCATTTTACGTGTCAGCGAGTGGGCCCCACCCCGCCAACTGGAGAATTCTGCCCCATTTCTCTATGGCGCCAAATCCTGCAGTAGCTGGCAGATGTGACCGACCACTTCCCTAGACATGTGCAGTCTTCAGTAGCACTAGTTCTCGGTCATTTGCAGGCATGAAAGGCAGTGTCGATAGACCCTGGGTTAAGTTAGGCGCCAAACAGTAACGGCTTGCTGTGGCTCTTCAGCGACTTATGCAGGAGCCCCAACCACCCCTTCTTCCTGAGGGTGTTGCTCCTCCCTCTGCCCAGCCAAGCACCACTGTCACTCTCTTCTCCTTTGTCGCCACTCTCTGTAAGCCATGAAGCATACAGCTAGGTCACCAGGCTCCATGATTCTGATGTACTCCTCCTGCAAGGTGAAAGAGAGAGACACATGGGTTAGCTTGGGTGTTCTAAGTACCTCTCTTGGTTAAGTCTGAAGGTCCCTTAACGCATCCCGGAGAGTGCTGGCCACCACTTGGATGGCCAGAGTTTGCTACACTGCATGGGTTTCCGAGATCCCACCCACCTCCACCTCATTCCACGCGACCAATTGGCAGCAGCTTTGCCCACTGGACTTCATGCTGTGCTCTCAGCTCAGGCGCAAGCATTTTTACTAACCCACATTGCAAGACTGCACTGTTAGCTTGAACCATAAGGGTGCCTGGCCCAAATTTGAATGACGGCACTGCAAGGATCTGTGAGCACCTCCGCCAATGACTGCTCCCTGGCCAGCTTTAGCAAGCAGATTGTACAATGTGCCCAGTCGTCCAACTGTTCTGCAGTGTACTAAAACGCTCATTAGTTTGCAGTTTGTGCCCGAGACATGAAAAATTCAGGAGCATTTGGTGGCAATTTCATGCCTTTGCGTTGCTTGAGTGAGCAGAAAAGCTAAAGACCTGACTCCAAGCATATCAATGTGGCTGCATCTGAACTGCCTCAGCTGCAGAGGAATGGACATTTTATACAAGGTTTCTCTAATGCATGGCTGCTTCCCTCCCCTCGGCCCTGCAGATGCTTGTGCAGTACCATCAACCTTGTGTAGTCCTTGATCACCCCAACCACAGTGCAGCCCTTCATCCCTGAAGCTGCCTCAACAGCAGTGCAACCCTTGTCCCCCCAACTTACCTCAACCGCAGGGCAGCCCTAGCCCCAGCACCACACTGTCAGCCAGCCGGGAAAAGGTGACTTGCCTGTGCCCTCTCCTGAATGCGTGGCGCCTCAACCTTGAAGCCCAACAGAGGACCCCATAAAAGTGTTGCGCAACGTTACACTGCACTCACCTCCAAGTTCCCTTCGTAGTGCAGCCCGCCAAGTGCAGGCCTTACATATGCTGTTGTGAAACACGTTGGGGTGCAATCACACTGATGTGCTCAGATGATCCAACATTGGGGAATGATTCCGGCACGCTGGGCTGATGCAGATGTATTACGTTGAGGTTCCTGATGTCCGATTGTGGGAAATGAGGCCCACCATTGACAGGCAAAGCGGACGGATGCAAACAGGTTTCACAACGTTGTGAAACTGATTTTTGACCTTCTCACCACATTGTCTGCTCATGCTGTCAAACATGGCTGACGCCAGTGGGCATGGAAAACTCCACCTAGCAACTTCCACTTGTACTGGCAAGATTTAATTCTCTGTGCCAAGTTTAATGGACGAATAGAGCAAGTGCCTGAATAAATAGACCAGGCTGAGATGACATTTTTGAGAAGTTAATGATGGAGCTGTGCAACTAGGCCAACAAAAGTTTTTGGATATTTATATTTAGTCGTGCATCTGCTCATCGTCTAAATTTGCTGTACCATAAACAATGCTGAACACCACTGGCCTAGCCATTACTTTAAACAGAAAATTCTGATCCATTATTTATTTCATGGTTTTCAACACAATACTGATTCTGACCTTGATCTGTATGTTCACAGCTCTCTAACCTCAGAGTTTTGTGGCATTTAATTGGTTAAGTGATGGAGTCAGAATCTAAGTATCTTGGATTGGAACTCTGACAGGATTTACTTAACATTTTATCCTTTCAATTTGGATAAAACAGACCTTGAACTAGGAGAAAGCATGAGATTACACAGTGTTTGCTCTACACTCTTAATAACTGCCCATGTTCACTCCTGACTGTACATAGGATTAGGGTATTCAGCCTCTCAAACCTGTTCTAAAATTCAGTTAAATGATGGCTGATCAACTCCATCTAGCTACCTTCAATAATTTCCCTTCATATGTTTATCTAATAAAACATCATCAAGGCAAATTACTGCAGATGCTAAAAATCGAAATATAGGCAGAAAATAGTGGAAATACTCAGCAGGTCAGGCAAAGTCTGTGGACAGAGAAACTGAGCTAACATTAAAGGCTGGTGACCTTTTGTAAGGACTGGAAAATATTACAGATGTGGCAGGCATTACATAGCTTCAGGAGCAAGGAAGAGAAGAAAAGAATGAAAGGAAACGTCTGTGATAGGGTAGAAGGCAAGAGCAAAGACAAAGCTGGAGACAGTTGCCAAGGAAGGAGATGTGCCTGTGAAGGCAGGTTTTAGTGGATAACTGATCAAACATGAGCAGTTATACTGAAAACAATTAAGTTAAACAAGTAAACAGGACGAAATTCTGTCGGAGAGAAGAGGAGGACATCTTCAAAATGTCTCCACAGACGCTGCCTGGCCCTTTTATAATGCTTGCCCCATTTTCCCATTTATGTTTCAGATTTCCATCATCACCAATGTAATAATGTTGAATTCACTGTTACTTTTCTTCTAGCAATGCCCATATTGGAATATTGTGTACAATTGTGAGCACCATACTTCAGGAAGGATGTCAAGGCCTTGGAGAAGACGTTTACCCCACAGGGATGAGGAACTTCAATTGTATGGAGAGATTGAAAAAGATTGGATTGTTCTCCTTAGAGCAGAGAAGGATAAGGGGAATCCGATTGAAGGCATTCAAAATTATGAGGGGTGTTGATTGAACAAGTAAGAAGAAACTTGTGCCCCTAACCAAAGGTCATAGGTTTAATTTAACTGGTGAAAGAACCAGAGGGGAAGTAACAAAAAATTTTCACACAGAGGGTTGGTAAGATCCGGAATACACCACCTGAAAGAGTGGTGGAATCAGATTGGGCATGTACTTGAAGAGGACTCATTTGCTGTTATGGGGAAAAGGCTGGTGGGTGGGGCTAAACTGGACAATTCTTTCAAAGAGCTGGCGGGGGCATGAAGGGCCAAACAGCCTCCTGCTGTGCTGTAAGAATCTGTGGGTGTAAAATGCTCTTGTGTACCACCAAGGCCTGGTGCCATTTACCAAGGGCATGCAGCACTGCCAGCAGCTTCTGGTGCAGTCCATACGTTGAGGTCTGCTCAAATCGACACCCATTCGCACATTCCCAGCATGCATGGACACCTGAGAAGCAGCGCTATCCACACAACCTAACTGGCTGACACGATGCCAGGACCATAAACTTGAGCATTGCTAATACTGGCAACGTATTCATCCAGCACTTTGCAAAGACCTAGTGGAAGGCTGCAATATGGGCTCTGCACTAGCTTCCCCTATAGGGCCAGGCAAAATGCAGATCAAGTGATTTTTGACAACTTTTTCTATTGTGATTGACTGGAAGTATTCTGGAGTGTTTCGGGGCATCTTTTGTGTTGAGTTCCTGAATTTTCTGGGAGATGTTGTTACATAAATGTAAATTTAACGTCTGCAGTAAGTCACACAGAGTTACATCAAAAACATAAACTAGCACATAAAAGTCAAATCATTCACCAGGCCTTGTCGGAGAAGCACAGTTGTGCATGCTCGTGTGCATGCACGCACGCACGCACACACAAACACACACACACACACCTGTGCCTTAAAATAACTTTAAGAAAGCCTACTAAATACTGATATTTTTACCAGCATGCCTTGCTGGTGGGGAGTCTCACTGGCTACTGCAATTTATAACGGCAGTGCAAATACAGGCAATGCAAATTGGAAATTTGGCACACATTGCCTGCAATTCCCCAAACATGAGGGAAGAGACCAGTAGCAGCATCTCCACTACTGGTGAATGAGGCTCCCATGGCAGTTGGACTATGACTCCTAGCATTCACACAACTCAACTCAATTCAATGCCTCTTTCCCTTATCGCAAGAGTGCAGAATAATATTAAAACTCTTCATACATGGAGAACTGAACTGCATAATTTTTTTAAAAATTATATTTTCAAGAATTTACGTTCATATGCATATTTTATGCAGCTGTAAGCATCTTAATTGCCTTGTTTGCAACCCAACACTAACACATGAAATATTACTTTTTGGTGACTAGCTGTTTTCACAGTATTGTGTAAACAAGATACCTCCATCTATATACAGATATACAATCAGTAACCTTGCAAAACAAATGTCAGAGAAGGTTAATTGAAAAACAAATGACAGATATTTCATTTTATATTTTTCTGGGATTTTCCCCGGACGTTCATCTGATCGGTTGCTGGAAGTACAGCAGAAGCTTGACCGACATCCTGTTTATGCACATAAATGGAATTTCCACAGATTGTCTAAAGTTACAGTGGTTAAGTTGAGCTTCTTTGTGGGTTCTCCCTATGTCAGTGCAGAGCAATTTTACTTTTACATAGGTGGGGAAATCTTAACTTGCCTAGCCATGTGGATGGCTGTACGTACAGCTGGTTAATAGAGTAAAAATATCAGTGTGTCAGGAAGCAGGTAGGGACCCACTGAATATCTCATCTAACAGGAGCATATTTGGTAACGCCTGGGAAACCTCCCTGGGACACGAAAGTCTAACATCTAAATATGATAAAAGGCAATTGACTAGAATTTTAATCCTGGATTCTGCCTTTGACTTTCAGTGCATGGGTTTCTTTGGGTATCTGAAACTTGCTGGGTAAAACAAGGCAAGAGGATAGTGGACATTGATGAAATTCAGCAATTGAGAGGCTAGAAAGCCTTTAAATAAAGCAGCTGCTTCTTTGTCTGAGTGAAAGTTTGCTCATAAGATTTGTTCTCACAGTGTGCTTTCACTGCTTTGGAGATGATTTTCAATATTTCAAAGGTCAATTCTGCTGCCTTGGAGTTAGGTCCTTTGATCTGCACTTCCCAGTTGGGGGACCTGTAAAGTTTCCTGGCTGGCCTTTCCGCCACCCTCCTTCAAGGGCCTCATTTCCATTTCAGGTGCCACACCCCCTCCCCACTTCCCTGAAACAAGGTCTGGAACCCCCCCTCCCACCCCAACCCCGGCCTCTCCATCAAGAAACCAACCACCATCTCTCCCACCACCACTCTTAAGTCTCGCCTCACTGCCCACCAACTCCCCCCAACACACACACACCTCCACCCCCCCACCACCCCCCACACCCCCACCCCCGCCAACCGCCACCCCAAACACTCACCTGATCCTGGATTTCAGGTCTTTGAATCTGGGGACTGCTTGTCGTCCCAGTGCTGGTCACTGTTGCCACTGGTGCTGCTGGGGCTACAGAGCTGCCGGCCAGTCAGATTAACTGGCAGCTCCCTAAGGTTGGCCTTCCATCCGAGTGAGGGGTAGAAGTCCCACCTCCAGACAATTAACCCTCCATGGACTGTTAAATGATTATGGGGCTGTCGTGATAGGTGGGTATGCATTCCTTTGCTAACTAGTTATGCCTCATCTGGAACACTGCATCCAGTTCTGGGCGCCATACTTGAGGAAGGATGTGAAGACATTGGAGAGAGTACAGAGGAGATTTACAAGAATGATTCCAGAAATAAAGAACTGTAGCTATGAAGATCAGTTGGAGAGGTTGGGACTGTTTTCCTTGGAGAAAAGAAGGCTGAAAGAGCACTTGATTGAGGTATCAAAGATCCTGAGGGGTATGTACGGGGAAATAGTGAGAAACTGTTCCCACTCAAGAGCACTTCAAGAATTAGAGGACACAGATTCAAAATAATTGGCAAAAGGAATAAAAGTGATGCAAGGAAACAGTTTTTACTCAGAGGGTGGTTGGAGCCTGAAAGAACTTCCTGAGAGAGTGGTGGAGGCATCAAGATATTCAAAAGGGAATTGGATTGCTATCTGAAAAGAGACAGGCCAATATTTTTCCCTCGTCAGGTGTGCTCAGCGGGAGCGGGCGGGGCAGTCGGGAAGCTGACTGCTGCCCACAATCAGCTCCTCACCACGATTTCACGTGGGTGGTCCAATTAAGGCCTGCCCTGTGTGCACCACAAGGGGCAGCACTGAGCACTACCTGTGCGGACGGGGGGAGAAAGGAGAGCAGGCCTGGCATGCAGTTTGCGCATGCACGCGATAGAGTGCTTCAATCTCCCTAAGGCATGGAGCTGCCTCAGGGAAATTGAAGCACCTTCTAAAAAAATTAATAAAGACAATAAAAATTTTATGAAACATGTCTCCTCATGTTAAAGTTTTTATTTAATTTGTATTAGCTTTAGGAAACCTCATCCCACTCATGTAAAAATTGTAAAGGCTGCTTGGCCTTTTAGCCTGCCCACCAACCATAAGGTTGGACGGGCAGTGTAAATTTCAAGTTAATTTAGCTTGTTAATGCCCTTAATAGGCCTTTCAATTATCGGCAGGCGTGCCAGCGACTCTGGCGTGTACCCATCAAATGAAATATTGCGCAAGTGCATGATGTCTTTGGGATGAACGCCCAATGTAATCACACGTCATATTACGGTCATGCATGTCGGGCACGCACCCGCACACTAAATGTAAAATTCTGACCATAATGTGCAGGGTTATGGAGATAAGGCAGGGGAGTGAGACTAGGTAGAATGCTCTTTCAGAGATCCAGTGAAGACATAATGGCTGAATGGTCTCCACTATTTTAAAGATTCTCTGAACTCTTTGGGTGGCAAGGAAGGAAATCCACCCTCTGAAAAATTTTGCTGATCGGGTATACAGAAAGAGGATTAACTTTCTGGATTTGACTGAACACCAGTGCATCAAGAGGCTCAGACTTTCCTCAGCAGACCTCTTCATACCCAAGGTCTTACAGACAGAGCTAGTTATTAGCCATCTTCAAAAAGCCCTATCTTTACTGCTCACAGCCTACCAGGAGGCAGCCTCAGAACTTTGCCTTTCTCCTCTAATCAGCCTGCCAAGCCACACAAACCCTTATTAAAAGCCTCATAGTCACACAAGTATCCAACCGAGATACTGGTTCATGACTTAATGTATTGTATGCTAAGATATAAAACATTTAGTAAAGGAGCTGTATGCTGCTGTGAGCTAAATGTTTGCTTATTTCACCTATAATCTGAACAAAACTGGATCAAACTGGAAGAACCATACAAACTAGAATTAGCAAATCTTCAGGAATTCATGCTTTTTTAAGTCTACAGCATGAACTTCATAATTCAGTACAACCATGTTCTTGTGATGCAAAGAATTTAGTGCAAAAAAAAATTCATTATTGTCGATAAGCTGACAATCCACTTCCCAACATATAAAAGAACAAACTCGAAAGTAACAGAAAAACAAGCTCACCCGCATTGCTCTTTCTAGCTCCTTTGCATCAAATACTGCTGGCGGCAACACCAGAGCAGTGATCACTTTTTTAAAGTCACCAGAAAGGTCACCTTTTAAATCATCAATTAGCTTCTGAAACAGAAAAGCACATCAACCAATTCAAATTTAATAACAATGTCAAACAAAACTATTTAGTCATTTTGCACAAAATTTTTCAGCAATGACTTATTCTGGTGCCCTACACAGTGATCTCTAAAGCATCCTGACGTTCCATCTGACATTTATATAGTATAGGTCACATCCTCAACACAGCCCAAAGCATTACACATACATACAATTTGTAGTGTAATCACTTGAAATGTAGGCAATTACAACAGCCAATTTGCACACAGCAAGGCCCCATTGACAGCAGTGAAATAGAAACTAGTTAAGCAACTCTGGGGTGTTGTTTGAGGAAAGAAGGTCAGATAGGACATCAGGAAGGCACCCCTATTCCTCAGGGATCTTTTGCATCTACTTGACCAGACAGACAAAGTTGCAGTTAAAATTTAGTCTGAAAGGCAAACCAATGGAAATGAAAATCAGGCAGTCCCTATATACACGTTGTCAGTCCACAATGCCGGTTTTATATGGAGATAACAATAAAAGTCTGTCTAGTGACTCTGTTTGTAGAGTGGGTCTTGTAAATATAACCATCTAAAGCAAAAGTGATGCCACTGACCACATTGGCATTTTGATGAGGTTAGCTTTTCTTTGCTCCTGATAGAGAAACCTTATGTTACCTGCTCTTCAATTATAACAGCCTCAATCTTAACCTCACCCGTGTTTAATTAATGAGTATATTAATTAATCATATTATCTTACAATTGGCCTCTTCATAAACAAAATCCTCTGATAACTTATTTAAGAAAGTGTCCTGTTATAACATGTTAAGAGTAGAAAATAGCTAATTTTAATTTCATCTCTAACACTCCCTGGTCTTTTCTAACAAATGTAAATATACTGTGGCTTTCACTACTGGCATGCTCATGCTCTACCCCACAGTTGGTATAGGCTTGTGTCAATCATGATGACTTTATGCAATTGAATAGCAGTAGGGGAAGTTATAAAGTGCCGCTTTAGGATCTGCTCCTTTTGAGACTAATCAGAAAATTTTAAATTGCCCAATCTATTTATGAATTTCATTAGCATTGATGGGTTCCACTTGTTAACAAGATTTATTTGACAACAATCTCAATAACACTCCTGCTTTTATATTGCTGTTGTTGAATATCTCAAAGAAGATAAAGTTAAGAACAGAACATGCATTTGTCTTTCTGAGTCCTTTAGGAACTAGTAGCTACACACTGCTGATTCTGACAGGACTGTATTTCTTTTATGTCCCCCATTATTTAGTGTATTTTGCTACTTTCACATTTTCAAGGATTCTCTGGAAGGAGATTTTGGGCAGAAAATTTGTTCCCAGACAATTGTGTTCTGTATTTAGGCAGTGGGACATGTGGCACTAATTATTTTCATGCTTCCTTATAATACAAGTCCCCGTCTTATAATTGGCAATTTCCCAGAGAACTGCTGATAAGTGTATAAATCTTCCTCCATTTGCTAATGTGAATGATAACATTGTTGGCAACTAGAGGGAAATATATTCATAAAGCAGGAAGTTGACGTGAAGGAACTACGTTTACATTGAAAAAGGTAGTATTTCCTTTAACAATATAATTAGATCTTAAGTGACTAAACAAGATCCATAAGGGATGGCATGGTTCACTCAATTTGGAGGTACGGTATTTGCAATTAACATGGAATTTGTGCCCATATCCATGATCCACCATTACAGTGAGTTCCAATCTTAGCTATACTGCTGTAACCAAGTCTTGAGTGGAAATCAGATAATTACCAATAATAATTATGAAGAAAAAGGCAACAAAATAGGACAATCATCTTAGGTCATTGCTGGGGACACCCTATGCTTATTTTTTTTTTAGTTATTAATTGGTTTATTAACTTATCACACATACCTTGACCAAGTTTAAATGAAAAGAAATCTGTGTTGCTGCGAGGTGATCACTTTAAACATGACAGTATTACATAGATATTATAGATAGAAAAAAGCAATAATAGAATGCATCAGCTCCTGGACAATGAGCCAGTGCCACCATTGCTTCATTCAATTTCCACCTCCAAAGAAATTAAACCGTTCTTGCTCTTGTTGTCGTATGATGTGATTCACCATGGACAGGCTAACAAATACCATCACAATGCAGATTACGATGGCAAGGATGCTCAGCACTGTGGCTGCAATGTTGCGTGATCGGGCTGTAGATGCATAATGTTGAGCTCCTTCTGCATCTCCCAGGGATTTCCGATCTCTAGATTTGACCGAGAAGACCAGCGCCACGAATCCGAGGCAGTGGAATTGATATAGGTGATGAATGGGATTATATAGTTTAAGAGTGAGGGGGGCAGGGGGAGAAAAAAACTCTTGAAATTAAGTTCTGTTTATTTCAGAGACACAATAATTTGAGCAATGCGTGTAGCAACAATTTTATCTGCATGCATTAAATTCAAGGCAAAAATCCATTCTATAGAGACCAAAATTATCTTTCTTGACAGAATATCTTAACAGCTTGAATTTTAGTACGCACACGTCCAACGGCCCCTTTATATTCTTTAGAGATCTGTTGACGTTGCCAGTTGCTTCTGTGTGTCAGAATTTCAATAATTGCTTGTTCATTAGTGCCTAAAATTAAATTAAAAACGGATATCAGCTTCTCAGTAAGGGTACGTGTAACATTGTAAGTTTGGACAGGAGTTAAAGAACATATGATTTTAGGTACATATCCTTAAAGCATCTTTTTGTATATTGCAATAAAAATAAATAACAAAACAAAATACATCTTTATCAATGATACATTTCTTTCCCTACCGGCACATCCTAGGGAAAAGCATAACTAATAATATTTTTGATAATTAAGGGTAAAGACTTATAGTGTATCTCCTAAGTACTTGCTGAACCAGAGTTGTAAAATTAGTTCAGAATTCTGGCTGTATGTCCTGAAAAAACTGGGTATGTTCTGGAGACATGCACTGTTGACATTGGAAGCTACTGAATTTACCATTGGTTCTGCAATTGTTGGAACCTTTCCTAAATTTACAATATTTCCAAACTGTTTTAGGATGACAGAAATCCTCAAGTGAAGCCTGTAACTGTCTATAGGTAAGGTATATTATTTACCCAACTACTGTTACAATTCCAGAGAAACTCAACTTTCCTTCTCTAGCTTAATAGATTGTTCAGTTATTCATAGTCTTACTTGAAATAGACCAGCTCAGGTTCTAAATGATACTTCCCATTTAGAACCCCTCAATAATGGCAATCTTTCTGCCAGATTCTAAACATGATCTTTAAAATTTGACTAAAGAGCTGGAAAAATTTCAAGATTCTTATTGGTCTTTCCTGTCAATTATCCACAACTGATAAAAGAATGTAAATTGCAGAAAAGCAGACAGTAGTATCAATAGTGAAAGTCAAAACCTTTCAGATAGTTAGTTGAATCAGATGGCCAACCTTTGGGCTGATCCATCACAAACTAAAGTTGTCAGGCATGTTTACTAAAGTCTTGTCACCAAAATTAGGGTATGGCAATTCTGAAAGGGAGTCCAAGACATGAATCTTTGTTAAGTCAGAAGGGCTCTGAGCCTTAGCAAAAATGGTGCTGGAGCCCGGAATCCGGGAACCCTGTCCATGAACCCAGCACCCACCATTTTTGCTGGGGTTGCTAGTTGGGGGGCAGGGGGGTGAGATGGGAGTGGTGGTGGTTGGGGTTGGGTATGGGGGTGGACCAGGGCAGGAGATATATCGCACATCGGAGGTTCATGGAGACAGCAGCATGTTTAAAAGTCCAGCTGCCTTCAAACAGAGCAAGTTTTGTCATTAAAGTTTCTTAAACACAACTTGTGGGCTTTAGACATTTGAGGAAAAGGTCTAAGCCTAGCAGAGGCTTTGGAGAGATTTGGTACTCTTTTGGAGAGGTAAGGCACCCCTTTTGGAGAGGTCGGGCACCCTTTGAGAGAAGTCAGTTACTCTTTGAGAGAGATAAAAGCTAAAACTGCGGATGCTAGAAATCCAAAATAAAAATAAAAATACCTGGGAAATCTCAGCAGATCTGACAGCATCTGCAGAGAGGAACACAGTTAATGTTTTGAGTCCGTATGTCTCTTCAACAGAACTAAGGAAAAATAGAAAAGAGGTGAAATATAAGCTGGTTTAAGGGGTGGTGGGACAAGTAGAGCTGGATAGAGGGCCAGTGATAAGTGGAGATAGCCAAAAGATGTCATAGACAAAAGGACAAAGAGGTGTTGAAGGTGGTGATATTATCTAAGGAATGTGCTACCTTGCTCATCCTGCTTTCTACCCTTAATGTAACCTATTAGCACATTCCTTAGATAATATCACCACCTTCAACACCTCTTTGTCCTTTTGTCTATGACATCTTTTGGCTATCTCCACATTTCACTGGCCCTCTATCCAGCTCTACTTGTCCCAACACCCCTTAAACCAGCTTATATTTCACCTCTTTTCTATTTTTTCCTTAGTTCTGTTGAAGAGTCATATGGACTTGAAACGTTAACTGTGTTCCTCTCCGCAGATGCTGTTGGACCTGCTGAGTTTTTCCAGGTAGTTTTATTTTTACCCTTTGAGAGAGGTCAGTTACCCCTTTGGAGGAGGCCAGGTCCCCTCTGGGATTATTCAGACAATGTCACAAATGTGCATGAAAAGCGGATATGCTCTGTGGAACTGTCAAGTTGTCAAATCATTTAAGACTCCTGCCTTTTAACTGTTTAAAAAATCAGCTTGTTGTGACTCTCAGTTGAAAAAAAAATCAGTGCTTGCAATTGCAAGAGATATTTGTTAACATAAGCCTGGGGATTATCATTACAAGATTAATGCTGCTTGACTGCTTCCACAACTTAATATTATCACAGTGGAGGTGGGGGGGGGGGGGGGGGTGGGGGGTGGTAAAATGACTGTTTGATTGACAGCTCCAAGTGGTTATAGAGATCAGCTGTCTTTGAAGTGGGATGATGAATACAAATGTTTGTTTTATAAGGGATTCAGTATTGGGGTGGAATGATTGTTTTCATTAGGTATTAAGCACTTAGGGGGATTTAAATGTACTGAATGGTCTTTCATCAATGAGAGTGTTTTTTTGTGACATAGTGAAGTCTGTAATAGATAGAAATTTATTTTATTTTATCTCGCCATAGCTCTTGAGGTCTGTCCATGGTGGATACTGGATGAGTTGGAATAAAGGGGGCGAGGGTAAAGTGTGATGAATGGGAGGACATGTGTTAACATGAGTAGGTGCTACCTTGGCATATTGGCTCCAAAGGGCTATGAGGATGAGTGAGGGGTCATGGGTTGGTATGAGTTGGCACTCAGTTGGCATAAGCACTATAAAGGGTTATGGGAATGAATGAGGGGTCATGGGTTGGCATGAGTTGCTGTTAAGTTGGCATATGGGCTATAAAGGGCCATGTGGTCAGGCAGATGGGCATAGGTTAGCATGGAGGGTATGAGGGGCCATGGGGAGGTTGGGTGGGGCATGACATGGCATAACTGGATACAGATGGAGCCTGGAGCGTGTGTGGGGGGTGAGGGGGTGTGTAAGGTGATGGCTAGAGGGCTTTTTTTGTTTTTATTTTAGTGTAACTGGAACAAAATCCCAGAGCACCAAGGCAAGCATTGTTTCTGGGGGCAGCATGCCCAACTTCAATTAACAACTGGCCCCCCGGAACGAAAATCAAACCATTCAGGGCACTTTCTCTCCAGTTGGGTTTGTAGAGTTGAGAATGTTACCGACACTACTCTCCTGACTTGGAAGCAAAAATTTGGGCCCAAGTTAGAAACTTGATATAGCAGTTAAGCAGAGCCAAGGGTATGAAAGAGTTTCTTTTGCTGTGTTTTGATGTTAATGTGTGATTTCTATATTTGTGCTGCTTTAAGACTTCTTTTAAGAATTGCACTGGCAATGTTGAAACCTCAGGACACCTCCTAAAATTGTTTGGCCAATTGAATACCCTCAGTGGATAACTGCCTCTTGGAATAAGTTAACAGGAAAGGCCAAATAAATCTGGCCAGATAAATAGGTTCAATTTACCAACAATTAGATGTGTTTCCAGAAAAGGGAGGTGTAAATAGAATGTGGGGATAGATTTCTCTGATCTCCCATTGTGCACTCAGTGGAAGATTGGTGGAATCCCCACCGAGAAATATCATACCTGGCTATTTACATTATTTCTCTGGGGTTTCCACTGAAGTTACGCCAGGAAACTTCTGGTGAAGGTGAAAAGGTGAGTAAATATGGTTAAGTATGGCTACCAAAAGAAGATATAATATGTTGGACCTAAAGAATGTTCCTGTTCGGAAAGATTCCACCATCCCTTTGGTGTTTCAGTAGATCTTCCGCAGAGTTACAGCAGGAGATCAGAACCCCTCTGAAAATTCCAGGCTGTATACTCATTCTAAACAAAAACAGAATTACCTGGAAAAACTCAGCAGGTCTGGCAGCATCGGCGGAGAAGAAAAGAGTTGACGTTTCGAGTCCTCATGACCCTTCGACCGAACTGAGTGAATCCAAGAAAGGGGTGAAATATAAGCTGGTTTAAGGTTGGCGGCGGGGGGGGGGGGAGAGAGAGAGAGAGAGAGAGAGAGAGAGAGAGAGAAGTGGAGGGGGTTGGTGTGGTTGTAGGGACAAACAAGCAGTGATAGAAGCAGATCATCAAAGAATGTCACAGACAACAGAACAAAAGAACACATAGGTGTTAAAGTTGGTGATATTATCTAAACGAATGTGCTAATTAAGAATGGATGGTAGGGCACTCAAGGTATAGCTCTAGTGGGGGTGGGGGGAGCATAAAAGATTTTAAAATATTTAAAAATAATGGAAATAGGTGGGAAAAGAAAAATCTATATAATTTATTGGAAAAAACAAAAGGAAGGCGGAAGAAACAGAAAGGGGGTGGGGATGGAGGAGGGAGCTCAAGACCTAAAGTTGTTGAATTCAGTATTCAGTCCGGAAGGCTGTAAAGTGCCTAGTCGGAAGATGAGGTGTTGTTCCTCCAGTTTGCGTTGGGCTTCACTGGAACAATGCAGCAAGCCAAAGACAGACATGTGGGCAAGAGAGCAGGGTGGAGTGTTAAAATGGCAAGCGACAGGGAGGTTTGGGTCATTCTTGCGGACAGACCGCAGGTGTTCTGCAAAGCGGTCGCCCAGTTTACGTTTGGTCTCTCCAATGTAGAGAAGACCGTATTGGGAGCAACGAATGCAGTAGACTAAGTTGGGGGAAATGCAAATGAAATGCTGCTTCACTTGAAAGGAGTGTTTGGGCCCTTGGACAGTGAGGAGAGAGGAAGTGAAGGGGCAGGTGTTACATCTTTTGCGTGGGCATGGGGTGGTGCCATAGGAGGGGGTTGAGGAGTAGGGGGTGATGGAGGAGTGGACCAGGGTGTCCCGGAGGGAACGATCCCTACAGAATGCCGATAGGAGGGGTGAAGGGAAGATGTGTTTGGTGGTGGCATCATGCTGGAGTTGGCGGAAATGGCGGAGGATGATCCTTTGAATGCGGAGGCTGGTGGGGTGATAAGTGAGGACAAGGGGGACCCTATCATTTTTCTGGGAGGGAGAAGAAGGTGTGAGGGCGGATGTGCGGGAGATGGGCCGGACACGGTTGAGGGCCCTGTCAACGACCGTGGGTGGAAAACCTCGGTTAAGGAAGAAGGAGGACATGTCAGAGGAACTGTTTTTGAAGGTAGCATCATCGGAACAGATGCGACGGAGGCAAAGGAACTGAGAGAATGGGATGGAGTCCTTACAGGAAGCGGGGTGTGAGGAGCTGTAGTCAAGGTAGCTGTGGGAGGCGGTAGGTTAGTAATGGATATTGGTGGACAGTCTATCACCAGAGATTGAGACAGAGAGGTCAAGGAAGGGAAGGGAAGTGTCAGAGATGGACCACGTGAAAATGATGGAGAGGTGGAGATTGAAAGCAAAATTAATACATTTTTCCAAGTCCTGACGAGAGCATAAAGCAGCACCGAAGTAATCATCGATGTACCGGAGAAAGAGTTGTGGAAGGAGGCCGGAGTAGGACTGGAACAAGGAATGTTCCACATACCCCATAAAGAGACAGGCATAGCTGGGGCCCATGCGGGTACCCATAGCCACACCTTTTATTTGGAGGAAGTGAGAGGAGTATTCTGTTGGGCTGTGCCCATATTCTGTTGAGTCCATAAGATCAGAAGACCATAAGACGTAGGAGCAGAAATAGGTCATTTGGCCCATCGAGTCTGCTCCGCCATTCAATGAGATCATGACTGACTTGATAATCCTCAAATCCACTTTCCTGCCTTTTACCCGTAACCCTTGATTCCCTTACTAATTAAAAATCTGTCCATCTCCACCTTGAATATACTTAATGACCCAGCCTCCACAGCCCTCTGCGGTAAAGAATTCCACAGATTCACTACCCTCAGAGAAGAAGTTCCTCCTCATCTCTGTCTTAAATGGGCTCCCTCTTACTCTGAAATTTTGCCCTCTGGTCCTACACTCTCCCACAAGGGGAAACAACCTCTCAGCATCTACCCCTAAGAATCTTATATGTTTCAAAAAGGTTGCCTCTCATTGTTCAAACTCCAATGAGTACATTGGAACCTACTTCACCTCGCCTCATAGGGAAATCCCTCCATACCCAGGGTCAACATAGTGAACCTTCTCTGGACTGCCTCCAATGCCAATATATCTTTCCTTATATAAGGGTACCAAAATTGTTCACAGTGTTCTAGGTGTGGTCTAATTAGTGCCCTGTATAGTTTTAGCAAGACTTCCCATTTTTATACTCCCTTCCCTTTGAAATAAAGACCAACATTCCATTTGCCTTCCCAATTACCTAGTGAACCTGTATGCTAGCTTTTTGTGATCCATGCATGAGGACGCCTAAATCTCTCTGTGCTGTAGCTTTCTGCAATCATTCTTCATTTAAATAATACTCAACTTCTCTATTCTTCCTGCAAAAATGCATAACCTCATATTTTCCCACATTATATTCCATCTATCAAGTTTATGCCAACTCACTTAACCTGTCTATACCCTGTAGACTCTTTGGGCAGAATTTTCTGCCTGTCGAGCGGGCGGGCCCGACTGAATCTCCGGCAGGGAGCCGATCCCCGCCGGAGAAGCAGGCCCTGCCGCCATTTTACGTGGGCGGGCCAATTAAGGCCTGCCCAGTGCGACGTCTGCTGGGAAGCGCTATGTGCTTCCTGTGTGGGCTGGGGTGGATTCCCCAAAAGTGAGAGTGCGCTCTTTCGCACATGCGCACATCTTTCTGAGGCTAAGTGCTGCCTCAGGGAGATCGCTGACAGTTCTAAAAACATTAAAAATAGAACAAAAAATATCCTTAACATGTCCCCGTCTTGTGCCAATGTCACATGAGATGGAACATGTTCATAATCTACAGTAAAACTTTATTAAACTTTTAAAATCACTACATGAAACTTCATCCCGTCGGTGAATGAGGTTTCATGTTTTTTCTATTCCCTACCAGGCTCCTGGCCTACCTGCCAACCTTAAGGTTGGATGGGCAGGTCCTTTAACTGTTTTAATGATCTTGTCAATGGCCTCAATTAGCCATTGACAGGTCGGCAGGCCCGCAGGTGATTTTGCTGCGGGCCGCCTTCATAGAAATTTAAATGGGGTGGGTTGACGTCAGGGGTTTCCCCGACGTCATCCCGCGTCATTTTGCACGTTGGTGAGTGGGCCCCACCCCCTGCTTGCCAACAGAAAAATTCAGCCCTTTGTGTCATCCTGACTACTTGCCTTCCCACCTATTTTTGTGTCATCTGTAAACTTGGTGATAGTACATTCACTTCCTTCATCCAAGTCATTAACACATGTTGTAAATAATTGTGGCCCCAGCACTGATCCCTGTGGCACTCCACTAATTTCAGGTTGCCATTCTGAAAATGTCCCCATTATCCCAACCTTCATTGTCAATTAGTTAGCCAATCTTCTAGCAATGCTAATATACTACCCCAACACCATGAGCTCTTGTCTTATTAAGTAGCCTTATGTGTGGTTCCTTATTGAACACTTTTTGGAAATCCAAATATATTACATCTACTGGTTCTTCTTTATCTATCCTGCTTGTTACCCTTTCAAAGAATTCTAATAAATTTGTCAGGCATGATTTCCCCTTCACGAAGCCATGCTGATTCTGCATGATTATATTATACATTTTTAGACTAATTTGCAGAGCCGTAAATATAAAATCTCCCGTGGACCAGTGCAAATGTGCGGCTTTTCGAACCTTTAGAGAAGTAACCTGATGCAGTGTTATTAATGCACTGAAAATGGGTTTGTCACAAAAAAGTCACCAATTTTAATAAGTGTTTTAATTAATGAGAAACCTGATTTCAAATCACTGAAAAAGAATTTTAAAAAGCTACACTGGTGTATAGTTATCAGTTTCTTAACACGTTTAGATGAGCATTTGAAACGCCATGGCATACAGGGCTACGGGCCAAGTGCTGGAAAAAGGGATTAGAATAAATAGATATTTGATGGCCAGCATGGACACAATGGGCCGATGGGCCTGTTTCTGTGCTGTATAACTCTATGACTCTAAATGCCCTATTATTACATCCTCTCTCATAGACTCTAACACTTTCCCAATGACAGAAGTTAAGCTAACTGGCCTATAGTTACCTGTTATTTGTCTCTCTCACTTTTTGAATAAGGGTGGTACATTGGTAGTTTTTTAATCCTTTTGGACTTTTCCAGAATCTAAGGATTCTTGGAAGATTACTACCAGTACATCCACTATCTCTGCAGCTACTTCCTTTAATATCCTAGGATGCAACCCATCAGGTCCAGGGGATCTATCAACCTTTAGCCCCATTTGTTTTCCTAGTACTTTTTCTCTAGTGATAGTAAATGTATTTATTTCCTCATCCCCCCACTTTTGCCCCTTGATTATGTAGTAATTTTGGAATGTTATTAGTGTCTTCTACCATGAAGATTGATGCAAAGTATTTATTCAACTCCTCTGTTATTTCCTGGTTCCCCATTATTATTTCCCCTGCCTCATTTTCCAAGGGGCCTATGTTTACTTTGGCCTCTCTCTTCCTCTTTATATATTTAAAGAAGTTCTTACTGTCCATTTTTATATTACTTGCTAGTTTACCCTCAAAGTTTATTTTCTCCCTCTATTATTTTTTGATCACCTTTTGTTGGTATTCAAACCTTTCCCAATCTTTTGGCTTACCACTAACCTTTGCCACATTGTATGTTTTTTCTTTCAATTTATACTATCCTTAATTTTCATGGTTGGTTTATCCCTTTCCTTGAATCCTCCTTCCTCACTGGGATTTTTTTGTTGAGTCATGAACTATTTTCTTAAACGTCTACCATTGTTCATCAACTGTCTTTTCTGCTAAACCCCAGAGTCATATAGACCAGGAAGAAAGTGTAAAAAAGTGTAAAACTGCCTTTTCTGCAAAACGTTGAATTACATAAAATTATATAGCAAAGAAACAGGTGATCTGCTCCAACAGGTTTACGCTGGTGTTTATGTCCCACTTGAATCTCCTCCTACCTTACTTCATTTTACCATATCAACATATTCTATTTATTTCTCTCTGATGTGCTTATCTAGCTTTCTCTTTAATGTGTCTATTCTTTCACTTTAACCACATCATGTGGTGTAGAGTTTTACATAGTCACCACTCTACAACAGAGTAAATAATTAAGATCACTTTTCATGAAGACTTATCTAGACAAATATGGTTTTATAATATATAGTATATGTACTTAATTAATATCTCATTGTTATTTTCAAACAACTTATTACAAAGCAGCTTTATAAAGTAAAAATCATTAATAGGCATGTTTAACATGATCTCTTCCAAAACAATAGTGCAAATAATTACTGTTAGAAGTTACATACAGAAATGATTGGAGCCGTATTTTAAAATGCAAGTCCAGATTTAACATATGCTTACCTAATCCTACTATTGCCTTGCGAAGATTATCAACATCTCTACCGACATTGAAACAGGTGCAATCTTTCACGGTCCCACGGCTTCCAAGCTAAATGAAATTATTAGAAGAGTATATTACAAATGACATTTGCATAACATGTTCAGTTACTTTAATGGCATTCATTAAAGGTAATTACTATTGATAATTACTATGACAAACTTTATTTGTAATAAACCCAGGCTTGGTACTGATCAAAATAGAAATATTCTGCTTTAATGTATCTGTGTGTAATGGCGCTAGGGTGGGGACTGGGTGGTTGCCACAGATTAGTTTGTCATTCCAATGCATAAAGAGAGGATAACAGCATAAATGTCCTGTTGGAATTCATTACACTTTCATTCACTTGTAATATGGGCAAAAAGTATTCCAACAAAACTAAGGCCTGGAGTTGTGCTATTTTCTCAGCACAATGCGATGACAATTAGCCAGTCCAAGAATTTCAGGCGCAAATTATATCCAGCGTAAATCAAGTTTCTGCAATCTTTTAGACTAGTTTAAACAACATTGTGCTAGAAGCTGCTCTTCTTGCCCTCAACACTGACCATGCCCCCAGATCAAATTGATCACCACTGGGAGATTCTGCTAACTGTGCCTGTTTGCAGCCCTTCATGGCCTTCAGCCTGTGCCATTAAAAGGGCGCATGGTTTCTGCATGGATTCCCTTCACCGATGCTTTTAATCATTCATAGGATGTGGGCTTTGCTGACTGGGTCAGCATTTATTTCGCGTCACTAATTGCCCTTGAGAAGATGCTGGTGAGCTGCCTTCTTGAACTGCTGCAGTCCATGTGGTGTAGGTATACCCACAGTGCTGCTAGGAAGGGAGTTCCAGGATGACAGCGATATACTTTCAAGTCAGGATGGTGAGTGACTTGGAGAATTGCCAGGTGGTGGTGTTCCCATCTATCTGCTGCCCTTGTCCTTCTAGATGGTAGTGGTCACAGGTTTGAAAGATGCTGTCTAAGGAGCCTTGGTGAATTCCTGCAGTGCATCTTGTAGATTGTACACACTGCTGCTACTGTGCGTCGATGGTGGAGGGAGTGAGTGTGGTACCAATCAAGCGGGCTGCTTTGTCCTGGACGGTGTCAAGCTTCTTGAGTGTTGTTGGAGCTGCACTCATCCAGGCCAGTGGGGAGTATTCCATCACACTCCTGACTTGTGCCTTGTAGAAGATGGACAGGCTTTGGGGGGTCAGGTGGTGAATTACTCATCACAGGATTCCTAGCCTCTGACCTGCTTGTATAGCCATAGTATTTATATGGCTCGTCCAATTTAGTTTCTGGTCAATGGTAACCCCCAGGATGTTGATAATAGGGGATTCAGTGATGGTAATGCCATTGAATGTCAAGGGATGGTGGTTAGATTCTCTCTTGTTGTCACTTGTATGGCATGAATGTTACTTGCCACTTGTCAGCCCAAGCTTGGAGATTGTTCAGGTCTTGCTGCATTTGAACATGGACTGCTTCAGTATCTGAGGAGGCGTGAATGGTGCTGAACATTATGCAACCATCAGCGAATGTCCCCATTTCTGACCTTATGATGGAAGGAAGGTCATTGGTGAAGTAGTTGAAGAAGGTTGGGCCAAGGACACTACCCTGAGGAAATCCTGCAGTGATGTCCTGGAGCTGAGATGACTGACCTCCAACAATCACAACCATCTTCCTTTGTGCTAGGTATGACTCCAGCCAGTGAGTGTTTTCCCCCTGATTCCCATTGCTAGGGCTCCTTGATGCCACACACGGTCAAATGCGGCCTTGATGTCAAGGACAGTCACTCTCACTTTACCTCGGGAGTTCAACTCTTTTGCCCATGTTTAAACCAAGGCTGTGATGAGGTCAGGAGCTGAGTGGCCCTGACGGAACCCAAACTAGGCATAAGTGAGCAGGTTATTGCTAAGCAAGTGATGACCCCTTTCATTACTTTACTGATGATTGAGAATAAATTGATGGGGCAGTTATTGGTCGGGTTAGATTTGTCCTGCTTTTTGTGTCCAGGACATAGCTGGGCAGCAGATAGATGGGAACACAACCACCTGGAAATTCCTTTCCAAGTCACTCACTATCCTGACTTGGAAATATACCACTGTTCCTTCACTGTCGCTGAATCAAAATCCTGGTATGCCCTCCCTAACAGCACTGTGGGTGTACCTACATGACATGGACTGCAGTGGTTCAAGAAGACAGTTCACCACCATCTTCTCAAGGGCAATTAATGATGGGTAATAAATGCTGGCGAAGCCCACATCCCCTGAATGAATCAAAAAAAAAATCACATTGCTGGGTAAATGCCAGTGTTGTAGCTGTATTGGAACAGCTTGGCTAGGGGTGCAACAAGTTCTGGAACACAAATCTTCAGCACTATTGCCTCCATGGTTTCCTGCACTGAGGGAGTTCTGCAGGATCCTCCAATGGAAGATTGCCCAGAACAATCAGAGGAAGGTAAGTGTGTATTTTTTTGTCGTCTTATCTGGGTTGGAAATAGGGTTTCGAAATCTGAACTGAGGGTTTGGACCATTATGCTAAAGGCACTATATAAATATAAGTTATATAGATATAAGTTTTTCTGGTTGTCATGATATACTTGAGCAACCTTTTACACTGCCAGATAGATGTCATTGTCATAGTTGTACTACTACAACAGGCAGCATTTTTGAGGAGAGAAATAGAGTGGTTTGCAGGTGTTATTCATCAGTTATGAATTACTTGGGTAAGTATGGAGTTGTAATTTTATTTTTTTATTTGTTAATTAGCATGTTTTGATGAAAGATCTTTTCCTGAAACATTAACATATTTTTCTTTCATATGCTGGTGAACATACCATGCAATTTCAGCATAAAAAATGACATCACTAAGGAAGACTGAAATACACTCACAAAAGCACCAGTGGGAACTGGAGTCAGATCTCCTCCGGGTGTAAGTTGCTCACCAACACCACCACAGCCTACAGGAGCGTATCCACCATTAGGCCACCAGGAATCACATGCCCCACCAGTAGACTGTCAGTAAGAAGAAAGATAAAGAATAATTTGCAAATTAAGTACTTTAAAAAAAATCACATACACTCTATGAAAGATTGGAGACCCCCTTCCATGTCCCCAACCAATGCCCACTCCCAATTTCACCAAATAATATGGCTTGTAATTGCTGCTTTGTCACAGAGGGCATTTTTAGTGGATGCGGTTCTGCATGTGAAAAAGGAAAAAAGGAATCGATTTTTATGATTCATGGGACATGAGCATCGTTGGCTAGGCCAACACTTGAGAAGACAATGGTGCGCTGCCTTATTGAGTCACTGCTGTACATGTAATGCAGGCACACCCACAGTGTTGTTTGGAAGGAGGTTCCATGTTTTTGACCCATCGACAGTGAAGGAACAGTGATGAAGTTTCAAGTCAGGATGGTGTATGGCTTGGAGGGAAACTTGCAGGGACTGGCGTTCTCATGGATCTGTAGCACTTGTTCCTTCTCAGTGGTAGAAGTCGCTGTTTTGGAAGGTACTGTTGAAAGAGACTTGATGAGTTACAGCAGTGCATCTTATAGATGGCATACCCTGTTGCTACAGTGTGCCTTTGGTGGTGGGAGTGAATATTTAAGGTGGTGATAGGATACCGATCAAGTGGGCTGGTTTGTTCTGTGTGGTGTTGAGCTTTTTGAGTGTTGTTGGAACTGCATTAATCCAGGCAAGTGGAGATTATTCCATCACACTCCTGACTTGTGCCTTGTAGATGGTGGACAGGCTTTGGGGAGTCAGGAGATGAGTTGTTCGCCAAGAATTACCAGTCTCTGACCTATTCTTGTCGGCACAGTATTTATGTGGCTTTATCCAGTTAGGTTTTTGGTCAATAGTGACCTCCAGGATGTTGACAGTTGAGAATTCAGTGAATTCATTGAATGTCAAGGTTAGACTATCTCTTGTGGAGATGGTCATTGCCTTACACTTGCATGGTGTGAATGTTATTTGCCAGTTATCAGCCCAAGGCTAAATGTTCTCTTGGTCCTGCAGCATGTAGGCTTTAACTACTTCATTATTTGAGGAGTTGCAAATTGAATCAAGCATTGTGCAATCATCAGTGAACATCCCCCGTTCTGATATCATGATAAATGGAAGGTCATTGATGAAGCAGCTGAAGATGGTTGAGCCTAGAATACGGCTATGATGTCCTGGGGCTGAGTTAATTGGCCTCCACCAATTACAATCATCTTCCTTTGTGTTAGGTATGACTCCAACTAGTGAAGAGCTTTCCCCCTGATTCCCATTGACTTCAATTTTGTTAAGACTGCTTGATACGGCATCAAATGTTACCTTGATGTAAAGGGCAGTCACTCTCACCTCACCTCTTTTGTCTATGTTTGGACCAAGGCTACAATGAGGTCTGAAGCCAAGTAACACTGATGGAACCCAAACTGAACATTGGTGAGCAGATTGTTGCTGAGCAAGTGCTGCTTGAAAGCAAAGTCAGTGACACCTTCTATCACTTTGTTGATGATTGAGAGTAAACTAATGTGATGTTAATGGTCAGATTGTATTTGTTTTGCTTTTTGTGGGCGATTTTCCACATTGTTGGGTAGATTCCAGTATTATAGTTTCACTAGAGCTACTTGGCTAGAAATGCAACTAGGTCTTGAGCATAGGTTTTCAGAACTAAAACCAGGATGTTGTCAGGGCCTGTAGCCTTTACTGTATCCAAAGTATTCAGCTATTTCTTGATCTCACGCTGTAAATTAAATTTCTGAAGACTGGCATCTGTGTTGCTGGGTACTTCAGGAGGAGAGCAAAATGGATAATCTACTTAGCACTTCTGGCTGAAGATGGTTGACAATGCTTCAAATTTGTCTTTTGCACTGATGTGCTGGGCTTACCCATAATTGAAGGGGATGTTTGTGGAGCCTCCTCTTTCAGTTAGGTGGTTAATTGTTCACTGCCATTCACAATTGGATTTGGCATGCCTGCAGAGATTTAATGTGATCTATTGGTTGTGAGATCACTTAGCTCTGTCTATTGCGTGCTGCTTCTGTTGTTTAGCATGCATGTAGTTTCACGTTGTATCTTCACTAGGTTGGTACCTCATTTTTAGGTAAGCCTGGTGCTGCTCCTGGCATGCTCTCCTACGCTCTTCATTGCATCAGGGTTGATCCTTCAGCTTGATGGTAATGGCAGAGTGAGGGATATGCCAGGCCGTGAGGTTACAGATTGCAGTTGAATACAATTCTGTTGCTGCTGATGGCCCACAGCTTCTCATGGATGCCCTGTTTTGAGCTGCTGGATCTGTTCTGAATCTATCCCATTTAGCACAGTAGTAGTGCTAAACAACACAAAGGAGGGTGTCTTCAGTTTGAAGATGGGACTTTGTCTCCACAAGGGCTGTGCGGTGGTCACTCCTGCCGATACTGCCATGGACAGATGCATCTGCAACAGGTAGATTGGTGAGGACGGGCTCAAGTAGGTGTTTTCCTCTTGTTGGTTATCTCACCACCTGCTGCAGGCCCAGTCCTTCAGCACTCAGCCAGCCCAATCACTACCAGTTGCTACAAAGCCACTTTTGATGATGGACATTAAAATTCCCTATCCGGAGTGTATTCTGTGCCCTTGCTACCCTCCATGCTTCTTCCAAGTGGTGCTCAACATGGAGGCATTCTAATTTATCAGCTGAGGGAGGGCAGATAATAAATAGGAAGTTTCCTTGCCAATGTTTGACCTGATGCCATGAGATTTCACAGGATCCAGAGTCAAAATTGAGGATTCCCAGTGTATACCACTGTGCCACCACCTATGTTGGGTTTATCCTGCCAGTGGGTCAGGAAAGACCCAGGGATGGTGATGAAGGAGTCTGGGACATTGGCTATAAGAAATGATTATGTGAGTATGACTATATCAGGCTATTGCTTGACTAGTCTGTGGTTAGTCAGTTGGCTAGTCAATTCTCCAGATGTTCATGAGATCTTTTGTAGGGTTTCATTCTTTAGCAACTTTTTGTAGCAATTTGGTACAACTAAGTTAAAGGGTAATTAAAAGTCAACCACATTGCTGTGGGTCTGGAATCACATGTAGGCCAGACTAGATAAGGATAGGGCATTTTACCCTAATCCAGTTGTTCCAGATTATTAATTGAGAGTTGAATTTAAATTCCCTGGTGGGATTTGAACTCCAGAGCATTAGCCCAGTTCTCTGGATTATTATTCCAGTAATATTACCACTACACCACTGTCCAATGATAGAGGCTATTTCTAACAACCCAACAAGTTTACAGTGCTGGCCCTACAGCCCTGACTTTGGTAGCAACACCACAATATGAATGAAACAGTGTTACAACGCTAAACTATACAAAGCACACAGAATAAACTGCTGACCAACTGTTTATACAAGTATAAGTATTTGTATGGACAGAACAAAAATAATAAAACACTCCTGAACTAGAAAGACAAAGGGCAGGATTTTCTGGCCCCACCCATCGCCTGGATGGTCTCGTCCCACCAAAAGTCAATGGATTTTTGGCTGGGCCACCGTATCCTCCACCATGGGTCCCACTATGATGGGTGTGGAAAATCCCAGCCAAAGATTTGGACAAGAAACATACAATGTGAAACGTACAGTCTGTATCTTTAACCAGTATAAATAAAGAACAAATAACCCATAGTTTCCATTAATGATTCTCTCTCAATGTTAGGAGAGGATAATTCTGAAAAATTGGTCCCATGTTCTCTCAGAAAACACTGAGCCCTTTAAAGTGAAGCCATATTATTAAATACTTAGATGTATCTGATCTGAGGGCAGTACACTCTCCCACATCCAGTATTTGAATGCCACATAATTACCCACTTTGCTGAAGTGCATCTGCACTCCTGTAATTTCTGAGATCCCAGAAAGCTTTCCTAAATATAGTTCAAAGAATTTAGATTCAGATGATTGCTATATATTTACGATTAGATGGAATCATAATATTTTTCAGCACAGGAGGAGGTCATTTACCCAGTCACCTCTTTGCCAGCTGTCCTGAGAAAAGCTGATTTATTTAATCTAATCCTCTGTCCTTTTCTTATACCATTATTTTCTATTTACAAGTTTTTATCCACTTTCCTTCTCAAACTTTTATTCTGCCTCTACCACTGTCTTTGATCCTAACATTGTGATGTTAAAAAAAATCTTCTGATTCCTCCTTCTAATCTTTTGGTGATGCCTTTTAGGTCAGTACTGATCAGTAAAAATAGTTTTTCTCCAAATTATGTTCTAATTTTGAAAATCTCGATTAAATATTACTCCTTAACTTCTCTTCTTGTGGAAAGAGTCCCAGATTTGCTGGTCCCTACTCATTATTAAAACCTTTAATTTCCCTTCATCATCCTTTCAACCTGCTCCATGGCTTTGACATTTTTCTTGGACACAATATTCTAACCAACGATTGTATAGATTTAACGTTACCTCAGCTTTTGTAAATTGAAAAGTTGTCTCCACAAATTTTCTAAACAAATCCCGCTCTTTGACTTCCATCTCTAATTAACACATAAGGTTAATCCTGCCAGGAATAACAAATTGATATGAAGCAGCATCAATAACAAATTTTAAAGAATCATCAACTACTCAGGCTGCTTCAGTTCCTGGAAAGATCAAGAACAGGCAGATGAAAAATTAACTGTTATTGGAACCAGTATTGGCCAACAAGCAGATCAGCACAACAGGAAATGTAATATTGTTTGTAGCAAGGACTTTGGTAATGTAGCTTCTTCAAGCCCATGCTAATTCTTTTGACTATTTCAAAATAATTGTGGAAGTCGGTTACATTACATTAATGATGTTATCTTGTCAACAAGTGATGCAATTCTTGTTGCATGTTCCTACAAATATTACTGAAAAAGTGTGCAAAGGTACCAGTTTAAATCATACACCTGTAATTCAGAGGTCTCTATTTGGACAACTAGCACCTCCTCCCCTCAACATCCTGGGAGGATGTATTTTTCAACACTAATCTAAACTGGCGGATCTTTCCTCCTTGGATAGACTTCATATTGAATGTTACTTGTAATTTACCCATGTGGACGACATTTTCTTCTTCAGTTAAGAATGTTGTTAAGGATGTGTGCTCTGCAAAACAAAAAAAAGTTAAATAAATGAGTTACATGCTGTAGCAGAGGATCTAAAATTATCTGTAATATATGCATATAATAAATAGACACCCAAAGTTGGACAGATTATGATCCTGGCACTTACACTGAGATCGTATATACTAATAGTAACCCTGCAGTGTACAGGGACAGAGCATCCAACTGGTATGAAACTGGCTACCGTGTTAGCAGTGGTGCATCTAGGGCACATCCCAACTTCCAAATCTGCTGAGAGATCCAGTATCACTGGGTGGTTATTGGACCCTTGCCCCAGAAACATGTAAAATTGATTCCTTTATAAAAGAACCTATTAGGCAAAAGAAAATTAACTTCTGAAGACCTTCAGGAATAGAGGACACTGTCTTGGCCTGGATTCACTTGTGCCACCAAAAAAGCTTGTCCATCTCTTTTTGCCAAAACAACACACATTCCTTGAGTGGTTGAAGACAAGAGAATTCCCAGCATAAAGCATTCCTGTCTTTCGATCTTTTTCAGGAACAAAGGAGAGTCTGCTCCTAACAAAACCTCACCAATACTGGTAATGCAGTACGGTACCTGGCATATTCAGCTTCCTGACAGTTTTCCAATTCCTCTACTGCACTCCTGCCAAAGTTGTGGTGGGAATGCATTGGAAGGACTGTGGTTTCCATGCCCTATGTAATTTTTCACATCCAAAAAAAAAACTTGGTGCTTTTGTTTGCTGCAGAAACAGTCCTAAATAATAAATGTGTTTCAGAATAATAGCTGGAAAGTTCCATTTTTTACTGACAGTCTATTCTCCAACTTTGGAGAGCTTAAAAGCCATATGCTTATGCACTTCCCAGTTTGGAGATGATGCATACAGTATTAGGAGGACCACAGGCCTATGTAGAATTAGTTGACCCTTTGCAATGGCAGTTCTACAATTGACCTCAATGGTCACAGGTTGAGGTGGGAAAAGGCAAAAATCAGGAGCAACACCTGGCCAACTCTTACCTTCTCCAGCCTCAGGATATTGCTTTCAACTAGAATCATAGAATCTTGCAGCACAAAAGGAGGTAATTTAACTGATTGTACCAATGCCGTCTCTTTGAAAGAATGATCCAATTAGTCCCACTTGCCTCCTCTTCTCCCATAACCTTGCATTTTTTTCTCCTTTTCATGTTTATATCCAACTATTGTAATTTCAACCAGACCAAGGATTGTGCTTGGCACTGTTTTTCTCTCTGCATTTGATTGTATGTATATATACCCACTGCACCAGAGAACATGAAGGATTTTAATAACATTTAAATATAGGTCTGTATTTGCATGAGGGTTACACCCAGGACATTCTTGCAATTAGACTGATTTATAACCCAGTGTATCTCACTAAAGCTTAAATAAAAGTACAAATTTCTTTAGCTAGTTGTTAGAAATGCTTTTTCTTTCGTCAAAGGATCGTTATGTTCTAGGTACTACTGAGACATGTCATTCCATGGTCAGGACATTCTTTCAACCAAAGCGCCACTCAAAGGTTTGATATGATAACATCTTGCGCTTGATATAATTATAAGAGAGTACATAATGCAGTCAATCACAGACAAACAAGTAATAAGAGACAACTCCAACAGTATAATCAACTGCAACCCAAATACAAGGTTGTTTGAATTTTTTAAAAAATCACTCAGTGTCTCATTTTCAAAAGTAGGACATATAAAACAGAGGAAATGTATAAATTTTAAACACATTATAATGGACTCAGTTATAGAGTGAGGCAACTGGATCTTTGTTGTGGAGTTTGCCATCTTTGGAAGCATTTGTTCCAGCAGGCACATCATGATAACTCACGAAAATCTTAGCTGCTATGGGTATGGTTACAAAGTGAGTGAATGTACTCAGACAAAGTGCTTCACATTTCTGACCCTCAGAAAGAAAGAGCTTGCATTGATTCTTGCAGAATATCCCAAAGTACTTTATGGAGAACTAATTGCTTTTAAGTGCAGTTGCTGCTGGTTTGTAGGCAAAGCAGCAGCCAAATTGATGTTCATCAATCAGCAAAGTTAAACATTTTTATTTGGTGCTGTTGATTGAGGAAAGAATATTGACCAGGCTACCTGCCTTGCTGTTCTTCAAATCATATCATGAGTTTTTTAACATCTTTTTAAATAGAAAAGATAAATAAGACATCATAGTAACATTTAATCTAAAAGGTGGCACCTCAGACATTGCCTCACCCTTTCATTATCACACACAGCCATTAAGTAATGATTGGTAGATTAGATGGTCTTGCAAACTATGATATGCTCATATGAAGTGATTTCAAACTTCCCAAATCTTATCTAGAATTATTGGTACCAATGGCCAAGCTGGCAATCTTATGCAACTGGCCTGATAGGGAAGGTGAGAAATTGGGCATCGACTATGTGGAGCCAGCTGACAATCTAAGCTGATGAGGGGGGAGTGGGTTTGCATACAGGCAGAAATATTTTTGTTGGCCCAGGAGGAGTATTCTGGCCTCACAAGATTAAAAGATGAAAAAAAATTTAGGCCTCAATCTTGCATTCCAAGGTCGGATGCGGACCCAACCCAAGCGTACGTAAAATTGCGCAAAAAGACGTCAGGCGTGTTGCCCGTGCAATTTTTAGCTCATCGCATGGGCAAAAATGATGGGCAGCATTCACATTTTATTCATTTCCTCATCCACGGGTGGGATGAAATCTCCGTTAGGATATAGAATAAAAAGAAATATCTGGGGACAGCATTTTTATGAGGTATACTTTCAGGTGCTTGATTGTGCTACATGGATGTTTTTGCAGCATTTTTGCGCTTTTTTTATTATTTGTAGGTCTGCAGCTCCCTGAGCATTTGCCTGCCTTGAGGGAGTACAGTGGAAGCACTCACCAGCACGCACGGTGACATCAGCTAAAGGGTGGCACCTCAGACACCGCTTCCTGCCCCCACCAGCAGTGTTGAGCCTCTCTCAGGGCATGCCAGGGGCCCGTTTCCCATCCGCTCTGGGGCCTGTCAGTCGCGCGCGCCCAACGAATGCAAAATTCAGTCCTTAGTCTGTGTCAGCCTTGACTCATTTGGTAGCACTCTTGCTACAAGGTTCGGGGTTTAAGCCCCATTCCAGGACTTGACAACAATCAAGCCTAACACTCTGATGAGGTACTGAGTGAGTGCTGATTTATTCAAGGTGCTAATTTTCAGATGAGACATTAAACCGAGGCCCCCATGCGCCTGCTTGTATGGATGGGAAAGACCCCATGTCACTATTTCAAAGAAGACGAGCAGTGGAGTTATCCACAGTGCCCTGGCAAATTTTTATCCCTCAATCAATATCACAAAAAATAGATTTCCTGATCATTATCAAACTGCTTTTGATGAGAGTTTGCTGTGTGCAAATTGGTTTCCATGTTTCTTGCATTACAACAGTACTATGCTTCATATCTGTTCTGTGAATCTGATAGGTGTGAACTTTTGCTTGACATGGTGCAAGTCAAAATTGCTTCACTGGATGTAAAACACTTTGAGACATCCAGCATTCATAAATGCCAGCCTTTCTTTTTTGTTTCTATTCTTTGAGCTGTCTCCAACAGTCCCTTTAATGACCATTCTTTAGGCTTCTTAACACCACTACAAATGGGCAGAATATATGCTGTACGTCTGCTGATTTGTATTTCAAAATGTGCAGCAAATGTGGACATTTACCTAAATGTTATGAAGGAGCCCAAGAGTAGGGTAGAAAAATACAAAAAAGAACAATGTTAAGATATCGAGGAAATTTTCACTTGCAGTGCTGGGAGGAAAACAGGCTGCAGTCAATTGACCACCCGCTTTTTATTGTGAATGGGAGTTCGATCCATCACCGTCCATTTGCAGTCCAACAATAAAAATGAAAATTCAACCCAACATTTTTACAAATTAAATTAGAGAAAATGGCAGCAATAATTTTTCAAATATTAATTTGAAATCATTAGAGAAAAGGCTTTTCAGAAAGCTAAGGATAGATAACATTGTATGTTTGCAAATGTCCATAAACCATGCACTAATGTGGCTTGGCTTAATCTTTAATTCTACTTCTCTTTTTTCTCCTAAGCTATTGAAGATATTACCATATGTAGAAACACAGATATAAACCCAAGTCCTACCCTTTTTAATGTAACACAACAGTACACTCTATCAGTGAAGGTATCCTTTTAGCTGTAATACTTCATTCAGTATGTTATCATCAGTGTGAGTAAACTGAAAGAAATAAAACTTAATTAGAAGAATATTTACCAAAAACATCCCATGGCTTTGCTTGCTTACATCTGATGATTTTGTCTTTGAAGTATTAGATGCATTTACAGCTAAAAAAATCTGAAGATTCTTTCAAATGATCTGATTGGTGTTACTGCTAAATTACTAAATTTTCTTCGATATACTTAAAGCTCAGCATTTAATGTCAGTTAGAATGTTCTGTTATTTCCGCCAACAGCAGGAATTGTGGCAGGCAGGGGCGTTTAATTTGGCATGATTGAATAGGTCAGTTTGTTCTCCTGACTTTGATGGCAGGTTAAAGGTGGGTTGAGTTTCCTGATGCGCAATGTTGGGAAATCCATTTGCATTCTTTTGCATTTCGTGCAAAAGGCCATCTCGCTGGAATTAATTTGTCCTCCAAATTAAGTTCCCCACCAGCGAGAATTTAGAATGTTCAGTTTTACAATTGTATATAAGCGGCATGCACATGGTGAGCTTCAGCTCTGCCACAACTTTGAGGTCATCAGATGTTGCTTTTACCTTCTTAGGGACCTCGCATAACTTCACTTGAGTGCCATTAGCAAGTGGTGCGCCAAGGCTGGAGAAGGGAGGCAAGCGGAGGCTGGAGGGGAGGGGTAGGGTGGAGCGAAGTTTGGACAGGAGAGGCAGGCTTATTGGGGAAGGGGATGGAGAGTGTCTGGGGAAGGTTGTGGGGAGCAGTATCTTAGAGGGCAGCTTTGGTGGTGTTGACAGTGGGGTCCTGGGAGGCTGAAACAAGGTACTGGTGATAGGAGGGAACAGTTACAGTCAGTGGGAGATTAGGATGTGGTAGGGTGGCAGGACCCATGTGAGAGTGTGATAAGTGAAGGTCGCATTGGTGTGGGTACTATAGAGGGAGACTGCACAGGTGACTTGGGAAACAGGAGGGGGCAGATTCAGGGTGGGCATGGGGATAATAGTGGGTGTCAGCTCTGAGGGGAGGGAAGGCCTTTGGAGATGGATCATGATCGGGTCCAGGAAGGAGGTTCAAAAGTGACAGAGGAGAGAGGAATAGTGATATTGGGTGGGTCTAGGGTGATGGCTGACCTTGAACATGCAGTTAGTTAGTCAGCGAGATCTCCCGAGGAGCTGCTGTTCATTCTGTGCCATTTGCCATTGGCTGCAGAGGCAGCAGGGGAGGGAGGGAGGTGGATGCCTTCAATGGCTAGTGGCAGGCAGCAAACTCCTGACTCCAAACCTCCATCCTCCCAGGTGAATAGGCGTGGCTGATGAGGGCTCATCTGGTTAGTCTTTTCATGCTGCCCAGGGAAGTAACGATGTAGTGATATTGACGCTGGACTAGTAATCCAGAGACCCAGGGTAATGCTCTGGGGGCAAAAACAGAAAATGCTGGAAAAACTCACAGGTCTAACAGCAGATCTGTAAAGAGAAAAACAGAGTTAATGTTTTGAATCCATATGACTTCTTCAGAGCTAAAGAAATGTAAAAATGTGATTAAATTTATACTGTTTAAGGAGGATGGAGCAGGTGAAGCTGGATGGAAGGCCAGTGATAGGTGGGGACAAAAGAGAGATTGACAAAAATGTCATGGACAAAAGGACAAAGGAGGTGTTACTGGTGGTGGTAAGGGCTAAAGTTGGTGCTGATAGTGGCATTAAGGTAAGAAAAGCAGAATGTGATAATAGCAGGAAAAGGGTTAGCGCTCTGAAAAGAACAACATAAACAAGTGACGGATGGCCCTTGTGGGGGTGGGGTGGGGGAGGGGACAGTGATGGGGAAAAAAAGATCGAAAATAGGATGAAAGTTGGGGATAAAACAATGAATAAATGAATAAAAATGAAAATAAATTAAAAATAAAAATAAGTGGAGACTGCATTTGCTGCTCCCAATGCGGCCTCCTCTACATTGGAGAGACCAAGCACAGACTGGGTGACTGCTTTGCGGAACACCTTTCGGTCTGTCCACAAGCATGACCCAGACCTTCCTGCGCTTGCCATTTCAACACACCACCCTGCTCTCATGCCCACATATTTGTCCTTGGCCTGCTGCAATGTTCCAGTGAATCCCAACACAAACTGGAGGAACAGTGCCTCATCTTCTGATTAGGCACTTTACAGCCTTCCGGACTTAACATTGAGTTCAACAACGTCAGATCATGAAATCGCTCCTCTATCTTCAGCCCTTTTTTTATCCCGTTTTCAATATTCATTTTTATTTTTTTATTTTAATTTTTTATTTTTTATCCACTTATTTTTATTTATTTTCATTTTTATTCATTTATTCATTGTTTTATCCCCACCTTTTATCCTATTTTCAATATTTTTCCCCACCACTATCCTCTCCCCGCCCCCACCCTACCCCCACAAAGGCCATCTGTAACTTGTTCATGTTATTCTTTTCAGAATGCTTACCCTTGTCCTGCTATTACCACATTCTGCTTTCTTTCCTTAATGCCACTATCAGCACCTTCGTTAGTCCTTACCACCACCAGTAACACTTCCTTTGTCCTTTTGTTCATGACATCTTTGTCAATCTCTCCTTTGCTCCCACCTATCGCTGGCCTTCTATCCAGCTTCACTTGCTCCACTCCCCTTAAACAGTATAAATTTCATCACATTTTTACTTCTCTTTAGCTCTGAAGAAGAGTCATACAGACTCGAAACATTAACTCTATTTTTCTCTCCACGGGTGCTGTTAGACCTGCTGAGTTTTTCCAGCATTTTCTGTTTTTGTTTCAGATTTCCAGCATCCACAGTATTTTGCTTTTATCTTAATGTTCTGGGGACCCAGATATAAATCCCGCCATGACAAATGATGGAATTTGACTTCAATAAAAACCTGGAATTAAAAGTCTAATAATGACCATAAAACCATTGTCGATTGTTGTAAAAACCGATCTGGTTCCTTAATGTCGTTTAGAGAAGGAAATCTGCTGTCCTTACCTGGTCTGGCCTCGGAACAAGGGCAATTAGGGATGGGCAATAAGTGCTGGCCTGGCCTAGCTGTGGGATGCCCACATCCCATGAAACAATAAAAAAAAGGAATGGTCTCTCTATAGACTCTCAAGGGTAGTGGAAACAAGCAGAATAGTGTCAGAGGGAGGCTTCTTGCACATGGCTCTCATCAAAGAGCAATGTCTCCATATGCAGTCATGTATGAATGGGAGAAACACCTATCTCTGGTCCTCCAGGATGTTTGCCATGTCTTGACGGAGGGAAACCTGTAAGGGACATGCTCACTTCAATTTGTTCACACATCCACTGGGGCTGCAGGTAACACTGCCTTGGTAATGGCTCTCATCCAGATGAGGAGAGGGAAGGCCCATCACCAATTGGCACACAGCCAAGAGGAGCAAGGGCCTGAGCAACAAGAGACGGCGGGGCCTCTAGAAGGTCAAGGTGAACATGGATCATTGCAACGGTGAACATTGGCCCGACTGTGTGTTTATTGCCGGAAGTGCTCTTATCTAGAAGTGAGCGAATCGCAATGCCCAAAGCTTTGTACATGCCTGCATGTACACACCTGCCAGCTTCTCCCATATGAGCTGCGACCACAAGGACAATGGAGGAGTAGTGCGGAGCTCCTGGCCTGCACTGAGTGAATGTCTGTCTGAGTACATTTTAAATATGGCACAAGGACCTTCGACCCCATGAGGTGACAGCAGGGCAGGCGACTTCCTTCCCACCCTGCCATAAGATTCCCTGAGCTCCTCACAGATGCATAATTAATAAGCTGACCAGCGGAAGATCATGCATGTTCAGTCACCCCCCCCACCGAGCGGAAATCAAACCAACTTTCCTGCCCCCCACCAGACTTAGTCTCCAGAATGGAAAACTCTGTCTGCAATGATTCTTGTTCTTGTTATCAGTATATCACAATGAAGTCTAACCATATAAGCAATTGTTTCAAACATGTCCATCTAGGTATAGAAGTCCAATCTCCCATCATTAATATGCAAACCATTATATTCAATATTCTGATGAAAAGTCATTGATCTGAAACATTAACTCTGTTTCTCTCTCCACAGGTGCAGCTTGAATACATTCCATCCAGGTAACAGGTCCTGAAAACTGGAATACCCTATGGTGCAGAGTGAAATGAATAATAGTTACTGGGCTTACCCCCATCTTATTCTTCTGTACCCCCCACTGTGCAAGCTGGGAATGAAAGCCCATATAGCCTTCAGTCAGGTCCTTCCTGATCAAAATGAGGGAAATTGCAGGCAGGAACCTAATTGCCATCACCTAATGCAGCTTATCCTGTGCTTGGATGTAATTTTCTGTACTTATTTGTCCAGACTTCAAAACAAAATTTAAGCTAGAGGTGTCAGCTTTCTTCATATTTTCAATATTTGTGTAATTTCACAGGTGTGTCCAGGTTGAGAGGCCATCCCATTAGGGTAACTAATCCACCAAACCCAGTTGTCCATTATCTGATTTCTTATTTAGGTTCTATATGAGTATTTCCAGTATTTACTGTTTTCATTTCAGTATATTAAACAGCCTGGTACAAAAAAACTGCAATGTTTACAGTAGAAATGCTTTACAATTTTTGAGTCTAACAGGTAAAGGATTTAGTTTAATAATTATACCATGGGACTTGCCAGAATATAATTCCATTTGATCGGCAACTGTGAGGAAATCCGCTGGTTATTTTATGGCTTCACCTACCTACACTCGTACTTTCAGGCAAATGTCAATTTGAACCCTGTTCATCAATATCCATCATTGTCAATCTATTGATTATAGAATCGTATTCCTTGGCCCAATATTTATGGGAAGGTGGAGAGGGAGAGGGTAGTGGGGGCAAGGGACCATAACAGCTGGGTAACCCAGCAATGTGGGTACTACTTAACCTAATGGCAGGACAACGTTTCAATCTTTTCTCCATTTCTCATCCAGCCAGGTTGAGAGGTTGGTAGGGCTGTGAGTTGAGATCCTAAAAGCTGGAGCAGACTGGAGATTGTAAAGATTGGGGGTAGATCATAAAAACCAGCAAGGGACGTTGGTTGTGGAGCTTGTGAAGTTGGGTGCAGTGGGAAAGAAATCATAAAGATTGCTGGGGGCTTTGGGAACATCATGAAGGCTAGGAGAGTGGGGCGAGGGGGTTGAGAATGGTGGCATAGATCATAAGAGTGGGGAAGGGGGTGGAAAATAGCTCAAAAAGGTTGGGGGGAAGGGTGATCAGAATGTCCTGGGCACGGTGGTTAGGGACTGGAAAGACTGGGCCAGGAACGGGGAGGGGAACGGAGATTGGAAAGGCCTCATTAAAATATTTGAATCACACAGCTGCCTCTGGGGAGAAAGTTATTTGCCTGCTCCCAAACTGGTTTTTGAAATTTTAACCTCCATCTCCACCCGACACTCATGTACCCTAATTTGTTATTTCTCATTGATCAACCATCTTTCTATTCAAGTTGCATTAAAAATCACATTCTTAAAACCCACATAAACTATATATATGGTGTTCTCTTTATGTATGGTGTGCTGAGGTAGTGAAAGGTGCTATATAAATGTAAATCTTTCTCTTTAAAAATTTCAGATTCATTTCAATCTCTATCTATCCATAGAACTGTTTTTGATGCACCCCGTTTCTGTCTTCTGCGAAGATATTTACTTTGTCTTCTATGCATCTTATATTTGAAAACCCTACTGCTGAACTGTCTATTTATTTGTTAACCTTTCTGTCCTATCAACTGAGTTAGATGCATCTCCGTCTCTTCAAATTTCTGCCTTTTTCCAGTCTATCATGCTAATGCTTGACCCGTCATTATGTATTGTTATTCTCACATTGAACATATCATGTTCACTTTGCTCTTCTGCCCTCTCATGAATGCTTGTGCATTTCATTTCCGGGAACTAAAATTGAACAATGCTTCTTTTCATATTGCTATATGAACATAGTGATTTAGGAAGCAGTCATGAATACTTTCCACAAAATATGATCACATGCATTATCTTAATACCAGTTTGCCCTGCAAAAGTTGAAATCCCCAATATTATTCTTTGCTGCTTCTACACATCTCTCCAAACTGTATGAAAATTTAATCGCAATTCTTCTGTGGGCTGTAACACACACACCGAGTTGCACCAATTCTTTTCCATTTCTAACTAACCATGCGAGTTCTGACTTGACACAACTCCCTCGGACACATTTCCTTTCTAGCACAATGGCAGAATCCTTTACTAACACTGCGATCTCACTCCTCCATAGACTGGCTTACTGTACTGAGGCAGTACACTTAGTAAAGTAATGAATTCTCTCAAAAAGTATTGTTTTTAATGTACAGTATACAAGTTATATTTTTCCACTGTCTAATTATTAATATTTAATAAAAATACATTCAAACATAAATGAATATATTAACTAATTTATAAGCTTACTTAAAAACATTTATCCATGTCAGCCAATCTGTTGCTCTGTAATGGGAAACTATATAATGGACAAAATTTTGCAGTCAGTGGCAAAGGAACATTACTTGTCGCTGACCTCAAAAAAAGCTGTCAACAAAGGTATAGTGGTGCCTATTGTGTCAATTGCCTCATTCCCGAGATCATTTGAATCTGGCGCCAAGTCAAGGGGATCTCTAGGTGTCCAGCAACAGTAATGCCATCAAGCAGGGATAGATAAATAGCTAATCACGTTGAAAAATGTGCGCAATAAGAAAACCAGGAAATGTAAACCATTGACTTCCTTCACTTTTAATCTTAAAGATTAAATTTTATAGATACTGAAATAAATTATTTGGACATACACATAGGGGAGAATTTTCTCCCTGTTGGAAGGGGGGGGCGTGGGAAGCGCAGGAGTAGATGCAGGCAGGCACGCCACCATTTTACGTGGGCGGGCCAATTAAGGCCCGCTCAGCGTGACGTCCGCCAGGAAGCGCTGTGCGCTCCCTGTGCGGTGGGGGGGAGGTGGTGGGGGGTTGGGATTCCCTTAGCCAAGAGTGTGCTCTTTTGTGCATGCCCGCAAAAGAGCGCACTGATCTCCCTGAGGCTAAGTGCTGCCTCAGGGAGATCGGCTCCAAATGTAAAAATGGTGAAGGGGCAAAAATAAAATTTCCCTGACATGTCCCCTCATGTGACACTGTCACATTAAATCAAACATTTATTAAATTTTAAAAAACCCTCATGAAACCTCATCCCGCCCATGGATTAGGTTTCATGCTTTTTCTGAAGCCCGCCAGGGCTCTCGGCCTGCCCACCAACCCTAAGGTTGGACGGGCAGGCCCATTAATAAGGTTCATGATTTTGTCAATGGCCTCAATAGGCTGTTGATAGGTCGGCGGGCGCACAGCTGATTTGGCTGTGCCCCCGCCCACCTGAAAATTGAAATGACGCAGGGTGACGTTGGGAGTTCCACCTGATGTCATGCTGCGTCATTTTATGCGTCAGCAAGTGGGCCCCGCCCCCCCCCCCACTTCCCAACTTCAAGATCCTATCTATGGATTAAGGTAGAAGCTAAAATATTTTAAACAATTTTCATTAAAAATTTCAAAATATGTAGAATTCTTATTATCATAATGGAGGAATTTGACATTCACCAAATATAAAATTATTCCTTCAGGGCCAATGAGGCTGGTTAGTAGTAACTATGGAATTAGGACACTGTTAAAAACCCAGCAACGTCTCATTCAACAAGGTGCAACTTTCTCAATGGTTTTTATAGCAAGGCCAATGGCGCAAGAGTAAAATTCTCACCAATTCAATAATTTCTAATTGATTTTGGGGACTTCAATAATGTGTCCTTGGAGAAATGTAGAATCACTGACAGCAACCTCTGGATTTCTGTGTTATTCAGCACATGTGGGGACTTCAGAACTTGCTGTCAGGTTCAGAGGAGGAATGGCAATGAATGCTTATAATTTCACTGACAAATATTTCTATGTTTACAGCAGTAATCCAGGGTTTATTTAATTTAGATAAATTGTGATTTAACATTTAAGTTCTCAATATTTTCTTTGCATGTGTCAACAAAGGAAAACATTAAAAAGTGCAACAATTTTGTAATTTTACAAATACACATATTTATAGAACGAGAGAGAGACCTCAAAACACAGTACAACAATTTATTTTTTACCTTAATATTTGTGTAACCTTTCACCCTTTGTTGCAGCAGCCTGCAGAAGTGTTCTGGAACTCAAATTGACCAGTTCGCTCTGAGTCTGCTTTATATACACAATAACTGGGAGGAAGTGATGCAATTTGGGCATTACAGTGTGTTTTTGTGGTTCTCCATGAAGAGCTATCGAATTGCCTGCTTTCACTTCAATTACAGGCTTATTTCATAGCCACACCAAAGAGGAGGGATGTTCGCCACAATCTGCAATTCTAGGGACTCCACAAAATCACACTCTTTACTGTGGTTCAGCCTCTAACTAAAGTAGAAATGTTCTCCTTTGGTGAAATTCCCCCCTATTGCAATAAAACTAAAAATGGAATAAAACCGCATTCAGCATACACCTTATCTGTTGTCAAAAGTGCATGTCGGTATAGTGATAAGCTTAAACACATATTTTAAGAATGCTTTCTACAATGGATCATTATTATTCCTGTCTCATCACTAGTGTTTCAAGATTATGATCAGTTATTTCCTGTCAACCACTAAATGTTTTGCTGTTTTTACTTTCAATGTTCACCTGTAAACATTTGCAAGTACGAATACGCTAAGTGTAAGAATTTCCTTCCAATAAAAAGCAACTTTACTAAAATACTTAAAAGAAATAAAAATACAGACTTGAGATATTTTCCTTTATGTGTGAAATGTAATTTGAAAAGATGTACAGTGTTCTGTTACTAGTTATATTACTATTTATATTACTAGTTCCAGTTTTACTTTTATCCTGAAGTGGGTGTAATAAAATAGTTTTTAAATAAAGCTTGTTAATTGCCTGTGTTAAGAAGGATATGTAATTTTGTTCTTTGATGTATATCAAAGAAAATAGTTATTTGCTTCTATTTAGTTTGGGGAAAAACTCCAAGAAAGATTTAAAGGAGTTAAATCTTTCAGCACAGGATTGGCACAAATTAGTTCAGTTGAGATTTGTCATCTGTATATTTTGGGTCAAGTGGCTTCTATCTGCTGTGCCATGGTGCAGCAGCAACTGCAGGAAGAGGACAACCCAAGGTTCTAGAGATATGTAAGGCACACCATTTGTAAAATAAAGAACCCGAGGAAGTAAATGCACTGCAGCAGAGTTAGTTACTTGGGTATGGTGGAGAACTAACACGTACATAACGATGTTCAGCTTCAGCAAGAAGCCTATTACTGAGGTTGACTGGTTGATCCATGAAGATTTGGAGACACAGTCATCACTGGCAATTTAATTCACACTGAATGGTCTACCCTCAATGACCATGTCACAGGCCAGCTTTTGATGACATTGGAGGAGTCTGTTGATCTGCCAATTATGAAGATAACTGAAGCAGTCTTTTATAAATTCAAGGCTACTGTAGATATCTTTGCAGGTACAATTGTGTCAGTCACTTCTCCCCCTGTGGTCTGAGCACCTGCTTTTTATAAAAGTTGTCTCCTGCTGCCCAATATCTATCTGGTCAGATTTCCATGTCTAAAGCACCTTTAACCTCCCCAAAGACGGAATGAGTAAACACCGTTGAGGTGAGGTTTGCTTTGAATCATAAGCTAGTTTACTTCATAGTTGACAAACCACACAAAGCAATGAAATTGATGAATCATTGAATACAATTGGTGCAACTACTGATTGCTAAAATGCAGAAGTGTTTTTTGAATAAGGAGACTGGGCCACAAAATGGCCATTGGCCTCTGAGAGAAACAATTTCTCACCTTGCATTGTAATGCCATTTATCTACCTAACAAGAAGCAAACAACATTTGCTAAAATGTTTGTGAAAATAACATGGGTGGAACTTCCCATTCTGGAGACTAAGGCCGGGATTTTCCATGCCTGCCGGCATTGGGCTTGTTCAGTGGCGTGAGCAGACAATATGGCACAGTCAGTTTCATGACGGCGTGAAATCAGCTCGCGATTGTTCGCTCAGCGCGCCAATGGCAGGGCGCATTCCCAACCATTGTACATCAGGAACCTCATTGTAACACATCAGCATATCATTACTGGCCTGCACATTGGAATTATCCCCCTCACCACTGGATCATCAGCCCAGGTCAGCGGGAAAACACACCGGTGTAGAACATGTCTTGACAACTGTGATATGTAGAAGCTGGGACATAGCTGCAAGGGCTTTGCTCACATCGCAGACATCCAAGGAGCAGAAGATGCTGGAGTCTGACAGCAATGGCACACTGGAGAAATGTCCATGGCATGCTGGATGGATGCTCATGGACATGGATCTGCTGTGAAGCAGCTCACGGATGTTGGAAAGTCACCGTTGATGTTCGCAACAGATGATGGTTGAGGGGTTGGGAGAGAAAAGTATAGGATCATATAGGATCGACTAGGAGAGGAAGAGGTGTTAGGGGGGAAATGCAGGTGTCAAGGGGGAGGTCGGGGGGAGGGAGAACGGGGGGAGGAGCAGGTAACGGGGAGAAGATGGCAATTGGGGAGGTAGGTGTAACAAGGGTTTGAAGGTGTAAAGGAAGGAGTGTGGAGAAAGGAAGGAGTGCAATGTGGGGGGGAGTCCGGGGGAGGAAGAAGTAAGAGTGGGGGAAGGAGTCAGGGAGAGGATAGGAGTAAGGCAGGAGGAAGAAATGAGGCTGGAGAAAGAGGTAAGGCTGGAGGAAGGAGTCAGGAAGGTGGAGGGAGTCCGGGGGGTTGGGAGTTCCAGTGAGGCAAGGGGTTCCGGGGGGAAGGGGTTCTGGGGGTAAGCAGTGCAAAGGGGGGAAAGGGTGCGAAAGGGGGAAGGGAGGCAAAGCTGGGAAGAGAGGTGAAGGTGGAAAGGAGTGCAGAGGGGGGATGTGCAGGTGAATATGCACAGGAGTGGTCGGATAGGTCTATGTCTGCCTCCTGGGGAGGGAACTGAGGGTGGGGGTGGTATGGAGGAAGGCTGAGAATGGCCAAGGGCAGAATGAGGTGGTAGATTGGGAGGGTGAGGGTTTGAAGTAGTGATAGAAGGGATGACGAGGGTGGTCAGTGGGGTCCTGGAGGTTAGACACGAACCCTGTAGGTGGGAAGGAGGAGGTCAGGGAGGTGAATGTGGATGGTGGCAGGATTTTCAGTAAGGAGGAGAACGTGCACGTTCACCTGGACATCCCTGAAGGAAAAGGGTTGTGGCTGGTAGGTCATGGAGGGGAGATAGAAGGTGATGCCCGAGGGGTCAACTGTGATGGTGGAGAGGAAATGGGTGACTGGGGGAGGGGTAAAAATGGGGTACCGCACAAAGCAGTGAAGCCAGACCTTGTTTGCTAAATTGAAAGTGAAATGAGAGTCGTGTGGGCGAGATTAGGTGCTGTATGGGGATGTGATCATTGGGTGGGTGGAGATGCCGGTCAGCTGATGGGATGGCGAGGTGCCCCATTTCACTTTCATGTTGTCAATGCAGGAACTCACCCATGGCTGCCACGATGGAGAGCAGGTCTGCACACAGCTCTGCAGTCTGCTAGACCAAGGCCCCCATGGCATCCGTCATCCTCCCCATGGAGAAGTCCATGTATGCACATGTGGGCACCACTGCATCAGAGAGTAGGCAGACACACTCCTCTGACTCACATGCCACTCTGTTGAGGACTTTGAACAGCTCTGCGTGATATTCCGCCACCTTCTGCAGCCTCTCCAGGATGAGTTGGAAGGTCAAATTCAGAGGTTCATCATCTGACTCGGACCTCACAGATGTCTTCTCCCCAGCAGTCCTCCGAGTGCCAGGGAGCTCGGCTGAAGTTGCCTCTTCTTGCTGCGGATACATGTCCGTGCAGTGACCACCAGATTGTGAACCCAAGCTTGCTCTAGATCTAGAAGTTGTAGAGCTGTACTTCTGCACTTGTGGAGGGTTTGGGTAAGCGTTGTGACTGGTCTTCCGGGCTGCTTATTTCAACCTCTTCACTGGAGGAGGTGTCCTCTTGGGCTGCAAATGAGAACATGGATGCAACTGAGGGACTGGCTGGCTGAGAGTGTCGGTCGCTTGGCAGAGCTCCATGTGAACCAGCCTAGAGATCATTAGTACACAGCAGCAAAGCTAAAAGCAGGAGAGAGAGAGCAATCACAGTTGTGTTGATGGAGGGATGATGTGTTGCAGGATCCTCAGGTGGGTGTTTGTTGTCAACCTCATCGTTGCCACAGGCATGTTCCACATCCTCACCAGTCAGCATGCTGGCATGGTCTCAAAGTGAGTGAGGGGCCGATTGTGGGCCACTTCACCTTGGGCTGGGACCTCTCCCTGCTGATGTGAGCCAGCTTCTCCTGCATGGGAACAGACAGAGAGAGTGTGAGCAGTACACATTGCACTCTGTGGAATGTTTGTGTGGTGAGCAGAACCATGGACAGGATGAGGATGTGAGCTGCAGAGACTATGAGCCTGGTGGAGATGTGAGGGTGTGTGTGGGAGTTAAGGGTGTTGTCCCTTGAGATGTGAGATTCCTGTAGATCTGTGTTTGTGAGTGTGTGAGTTGAGAGTGATGAGAAGAGTGAGTTACCCTGGTTCTACGGATCAGACCATTCATCCTGTAGTGACTCTGGGTGACTGTCCTCTTTTGTAGGGCATTGGCACTGACCACCACTGCCACCGCCTGCTATGCTGGATTGGTGTTGCCATTGCCCATCCTGCGGCCAGAGCTGGGGTAGAGGACATTGCGGTGGGCCTCCACTGTGTCCAAATGGCATTCCAGTGATGTGTCATTAAATCTGGGGCCTTTCCTGGACATCTTCTCTGCAGTAGTCATGGGCTGGAAGCACTGAGATGTGTGCACATGGCTGGACTTTAACTATGGTGCTCAGCATGATGAAGTGGCGAGGTGATGGCGTGGTGAGTGAATGAGAGCCTGCCCACCATGGAAACAGAGTGTTTCCCCAAAATGCATAACTAATGCAGTGGGTTTGGGATGATATGGCGTGAAAACCAGCCATCGCAGCTGGTGTGTAAAGCATTTTACCCGCCCGCTACTGCACTTAGTGCAATTCTGGGACGATTCGGCCCTAAGCGTGGGTGAGAAAATTGGCATGATTCCCATTGGGCGATGGGTTGGATTTATCCACCCGATTTTCTGCTTTTCGGTTTGTTAATTATGCTTTAACGAGGAACTCATCAAATATCGTAGCAGGACATGCAGGGATTTGTCTGTCCCGCCATTACCTAATGGGTTTGAATGTCCTGGCACCGTATTTAAATGGCATCGCACAGATATTCACTCACTGCAGGCCAGATGTAGTCTGAATGTCTGCTTCACCATGGCACCTAAACAGATAAAACCCTCAGATCCACAGTTCAGCAAGGCCTCCCTGGGGATTCTCTTCCAGACTGTCCAGGAAAGGCAGGCACAGTGTCACATGAGCTGGGACATGTCTATTAATTTTTTTGAAAAATTTTATTCAAATTTAAAGACCCTCATGAAATCTCATCCCGCCCATGGATGAGGTTTCATGATAAATGCAAAGGTTGCCTGAGCTCCTCGCCTGCCCACCAACCTTAAGGTTGGAGGGGCAGCTATGTTAATCATTTCAATTCAAATTTAAATGGCCTTAATAGGCCTTTGACAGTTCGGCAGGCGCGCAGCTAACTCCAGTGCGTACCCATCGAACTCAAGACCTGAATGACGCGCGGTGAAATCAGGACGCACGCCCGAAATCACCGTGCGTCATTTTATGCATCGGTGAGCAGACCCCACCCCCGCTTGCTGAACTGAAGATTCTGCCCATGAACAATTATGCCCTCCTTCACTACGCAATCACTTAAATACAATTCAGTAGGCATACATCATGGATCAGGTATTGAAGCAATACCTGATTTAGACAAAGTGTGTAACAATTGTATTGTGTAGTTCTCTCTGTGCCAGCAAGTTCTGAACTTGAATGCTGTTGTGCTCTTTTTAAGCTTGCTTCACTTTAACAGAAGAACTCTTTGGAGGAAGATTCCTTCTGTGCACCGTGCATAACAAAATTGTAAAGATATTTGTAAACAACAGATTACTTTTTAATTACATATTGAAAAGTCATCTCAGTTTCAGGACATCACTGCAGGAGTTCTTCAGGGTAGTGTCCTCGGCCCAACTACCTTCAGCTGCTTCATCAATGACCTTCCTTCCATCATAAGGTCAGAAGTGGGGATGTTTGCTGATGATTGCACAATGTTCAGTACCATTCATGATGCCTCAGATACTGAAGCAGTCCATGTCCAAATGCAGCAAGACCTGGACAATATCCAGGCTTGGGCTGACAAGTGGCAAGTAACAAATGCACCACAAAAGTGCCAGGCAATGATCATATCCAACAAGAGAGAATCTAACCATTGCCCCTTGACACTCAATGGCATTACCATTGCTGAATCCCCTACTATCAAAACCCTGGGAATTACCACTGACCAGAAACTGAACTAGACTAGCCATATAAATACTGTGGGTAGAAGGGCAGGTCAGAGGCTAGCAATCCTGTGGCAAGTAACTCACCTCCTGACTCTCCAAAGCCTGTCCACTATCTACAAGGCACAAGTCAGGAATGTGATGGAATATTCCCCACTGGCATGGATGAGTGCAGCTCCTACAACTCTCAAGAAGCTTGACACCATTCAGGTCAAAGCAGCCTGCTTGATTTGCACTCCATCCACATTCACTCCCTCCACCACTGACGCACAGTAGCAGCAATGTGTACCATCTACAAGATGCACTGCAGGAATCCACCAAGGCTCCTTTGACAGCACCTTCCAAACCCATGACCACTACCATCTAGAAGGACAAAGGCAGCAGACACAGGGAACACCACCACCTGAATGTTCCCCTCCAAGCCATTCATCATCCTGATTTGGAAATATATCGCCATTTATTCACTGTCGCTGGGTCCAAATCCTGGAACTCCCTCCCTAACAGCACTCTGGGTGTACCTACACCACATGGACTGCAGCAGTTCAAGAAGGCAGCTCACCACCACCTTCTCAAGGTCAAATAGGGATGGACAATAAATGCTGGTCTAGCCAGAGATGCCATATCCCATGAATAAATGAAAAGAAAGGAAATCATCCTATTTTGTTATCTGAATCATAGAAGAATGACAGCAATGACAACAAATATTCAATATAACTGAATTTTATCATCCATCGGCATATTCGGCACTGGAGTATATGTGCTGTAAAAGTGACGTCAAAGTTAATTTGCTATTTGTATATGTGTATTGATTATATACACATTATATATTGATTGATACATTTCCCATTCTGACACATGTATTTTTGATGACTCTATATGTAGTTTAAGGCAAAGCCTACTTTACCTATAGTGCATGTTTTCTGAGGCATCTCACCACCTGCATGGGTTTCATCAGTCCTGCTACCTCCAACTGTAACTGCCTCTGCAGTACTGCTGGGGGACTGCTTGATGGAATTCATGCGAGTTCAATTTCTCTTGGATTCTGTAATCACTTGTGAATGGCTACACCCTGGCACAAGAGATACCACTGATACATGAGCTAAGTACTAGCTCCTGTGTTTCTGCATGCATGTAAACACTGTCCACATGAGACCCAAAATCAAGTTGGCAGTTGCAGGCTGTCTTAATCCCACCCTCACTGTTGCTACCGTACATTCTTCACACAAATTGAATTCAGTCATGATTACTGGGTGCTAATTATCAGTACAACCCCCTCCTGGCTTGGGTATCAATGTATGGAAACAAATTGTCATGACTGCGAAGGTCTGCATCCTGTGATAATGAATATAGACCACAAGGCCCGTGATCTACAGCTACACATCTGTAATCATTTCATCCTCGTTCTATTATTTCATCATCCATATCATTTGTGTTTTACTCAGTGTTTGAGCAACCACATCAACAACATCTTGCATTTATGTAGTGCCTTTTAAGTAAAACATCATCTCCTAAATGTTGCATGGTGCTTCTATCTGAGCAGTATATAGTGTGGATGTATATATTTGTTTTTGTAGTAAGTGCTCCCTGGCTGTTGGCATTGCATTCAGGCAGTGTGAACTTTGAATTAATTTATATTTCACAATCTTTAAGAACTAGGCAATTCTACATTCTTATATGTAAATCAGCTGCCTGGATAACATTGCACCTTTAACTTTTTTTCTGAAATGTTTTACAGACTTTCTACCATTACTTCATTGTTTATGATCCTGGGTTCAATTGTCCCTGGATGGCTTCCCAGGCTTTTATCAATGACTGACAATAGTGGACTTTTCTACAAGACAAAAGTTTGTTCTTTCTTTGCATCAAAGGATAAGAATATCTATAACATAGTCTTTGAATCTTGCCTTGTAATTTTGTTTTGTAATTGAAAAGCTTTACTAGTCGCCTGTGCAGTTAACTGCTAAGTGAAAATTATGACATTTATAGGGATTAACTAATGTCACTGAGAAATGTTAAATCAGCGTTATTTTAGTTGAAGAATAAGTGAAAGAATTGCACATGTTGGAATTCTGAGACAAAATCAGAAACTGCTAGAAACACTCGGCATGTGTGGGGAGAACTGGTGAACCCAGTTTGACAGTTTTGTACTAATTAGTATTACATCCTTTTGAATAAGGGAATCCCTCTTGATCTGAGAATATAGCCACTTGTATCTACATCACAACATTATTGGCTGAAAGAAAAGTATTTAGGGATCTTTGAAATCATTTGTTAGTAAAAGCTGATTTCTTTCCAAATTGGAGAGAAAAACTCCAAGATTTCCCATTGTTTTAATTGGAAATATTAGAAACAGATGTGTATAAATGCATCCATAATGTTTATAAATGTTAGAGCCCTGATAATGATTGCAGCTATGCTCTGAACAAGATTTGTACACAATGATCACACTGTACTCATCATAGCATGCACCTGCATTGCAAAATTTAACTTAGCATTATTTCATATTTCAGTTAGAAATAGTCGCTTCAAATTATAGAACTTGAATATTGTGGAAAACAGAGATATGTGATTGAAGCTTTTCATCTTGTACTCATCAGGACAGATGCAAGAATACCAATTTTCTTCAAAGGTGACAATGAGAAAAGAGGTGCTGATTCGTTAGTAGGTCAAAACTGATTAGTAATGCTATGGAGAATGCACCAGGAAACTATTGTCCCTCATGCTTTTGTTTAATTCAAGAATGGCGTAATGGCTGGAAATGTTCTTTCTGCTTGCAAAGGACAGGCCCCTGCACTCGAGTATTTGCAGCTTCTAGCAAATGTAAGTAAACTATATTTTGAGCCTGCGTGATAATCTTAAATTGGTTGCTAGTGTAATTATTAGCACACTTGGGATTGTTTGGCAAATGTTGTCCAATCGTGGAATCATATCTAATGTTAGACATTATGTTCTGAATTTTGCAAGCACAAGTTAGTTGAGTACAGTCAATACTCTGCCTATATGTGAACAACCAAAGGGACATGCTATTTCAGTTAAGCTTAAAAATATTTGTGTTTCATGATACTATGCTGATGATGTGCTAAGCATATATTTTATCAGTTAACATTTTCCTATACACAGCCAATTCAGATAAGCCCAAATTTATGCAGGTGGTTTCCCTTTTGAAGAGCAGATTGCCCTTGTTGCTTTGTAGCTACCTTCAGGTTTGATATGGTGGCTGAAAGGTGGACTGGAACAGGATGGACGCATCATGAGTGTTGCCAAGATAGCGGGCACGTCTTGTGGTCGCACACTAACTGCACATTGAGTGAGTGGTACATTACAGCATTGAGATATGGTGCCCACAATGCCACATATGTGGATTTGATGGCACCCTTCACCATGGGAAAGCCCGCTATCATGGCAAAGCCACATGCATACTCCTCCTGCTTCTCTCTGTTTAAAGAAAAGACAACGAAGTCCTCTCTCTTTGCAAACAGAGCCTCTGTCATCTCCAGGATACAGCATTGGGCAGCAAATTGCGAGATATTTGCTATGCCATCTGTTCCAGTCTGGAAGCATTCACTGGCTAAAAAATTCAGGGCAATAGTCACCTTGATGGCCACTGGCAGTTCCGTCCTCACCCTCTCTCAGGCTGCAGGTCTGGTTCTAAACAGTGACCCTGTTCTGTGATCACCGCTTTGCTGAATTGACGCCACAGTGTCACCTGAAGACTCTGGGTGGATGTGGCCTCTTGCTGAGAGCCCCTCTTTTCCTCCCTCTGTGAGCAGCTTGTCTTCTTTGCTGCCTCTGCTCCATCTATCTTTGTGCTGCAGCCTAAGGGGGTACTGCAGCTATAACCACTTTGACTGGGAGCAAGTGGTGTAATCAGAGTCTTTGCAATAACAACAAATAACTTCCCAACTTCCAGCACCACTTCCTGCAGACTTTACCAATTTTTGACAACTCTTCTAAATACACACTACTCCTACAAACTCTGCAAGCACCAGTAAATAGTAATAAGCAATCAACCTGAAAGTTGGATGGGTCCCTTTAAATAGCACTGATATCCCTTATGCAGCTGAATGCATGTTCAGCTGTGGGTGTTTTAAAAGAGTGAGGTTAAAATAGCAAATCAGCATTCAATACCAACTGGTGCCACAATCTGCCTACTCTGCATAGTTCTGGTGCAAGCACACAATGTCTGCACTGCCGCCCTCAAAAACATGGTCATTACCATGGGCCACTCCTAAAGTGGTCAGGAGTGCCTGCCTGATCCTACCATTTTCATCTCAACCAGCAAATTAGCGCCAAAACTACCAGCACTATGGTGCTGAATCATGTGGTCGTAAATTTTAAGGAAGCCTTTAAAGGAGTTGAAAGAGGTAAAGAGGCGGGGAATTTTAGGGAGTGAATTCCAGACCTTAGAGCCTAGCCAGCTGTGCTGAGCATTTAAAATCTGGGATTTTCAAGTCCCCAGAGCAGGACATAGGAACAGGTGTAGGCCATTCAGCCCCTTGAGCCTGTTCCACCATTCAACACAATCATGGCTAATCATCCACTTCAATGCCTTTTTCCCACACTATCTCTATATCCCTTTATGTCATTGGCATATAGAAACCTGTCAGTCTCTCCTTTAAACACACTCAATAACTGAACTTCTTTGGCCCTCTGGGGTAGAGAATTCCAAAGGCTCGTAACACTCTAAACAGAAAAAATTCTCCTCATTTCAGTCCTTAGTGACTTTCCCCTTACTTTGAAATTGTGTCCCCCGGTTCTAGACTCCTCAAAAGGAGCACAGAGATCCTGGAGTGTTGTAGAGCTGGAAGAATTTGAAAACGAGGATAAGATTTTAAAATCTAGGAAGCAGTTTATAACATCATCTAAGTTCCTTGATATACATTATGACCTTGCCACATACTCTAACATGTCTATTCTGTTTACAGTAGATATATTAGCAATTTTCTCTTTTAATAAGGAGTTCAAACTTTGAACATCACTCTCTGTGTGCATAATTATGTCAGGCGCACAAGGGATTTGTTAACAGATGAAAAGTACCACTGATGGGATGCTAGTATAAAAACTGACAGCCAGCCATTAACAAGTATTATATCCTGATGGAAAAGGAAAATTGCAAGTGTGAAGGCAAGTCACAGACATAACGACATCATTATAAATGGTGAAGATAAAAGGCCTCTTTATTTAAGCCTTCACTCAGTAATAAAGCATAACCATAAAACTGAAAAATGAAAATATAAAATTTTTGAAGGTACCTTGTTCAGGGTCACACGTCAGTCTGCCAATGATTCAAACATGCCCCTACATGGGGAGATTGGTTGAAGGCATCCAAGTCAAAAAGGAAAATCCAAAACAAAATCCGGTCCAATATTGCATATATCAGGTGTTCTGAAGAAGAGTCATACACACTTGAAACGTTAACTCTGTCTTTCTCTCTACAGATACTGTCAGACCTGCTGAGTTTTTCCAGCAATTTTTGTTTTTTTTGCATATATCAAGCCTTAATGGACTGGATTCTCTTTAAAAGCATAATGGTCTTCATCTATTTATTTGTAAAATTAGGTTATGCACTTCTGTCCTTATGGATTTGAGTTGTTGCAGTGAACTGAAGGGACAAATATGATACTGAGCCTATTGTGCCTGCCTTGTTCTAAAATCAGCCCATGAGAAGGACCAGTGTCACACAATTGCGGTAAACTTAACACACTAATATATAAAATAGTAGCCTTGACAGAGTAGACAGATATTTAAAAGTATGTAACTAATTACAATCATTATTTTTTTGATTTGCATTACTTGAATGGAGCTTCCCGGCCCCCCAAAACGGTATAGGATTCAGATTGCATTACGCATGAATAATATTCCAAGGTAAGCCCAAATGTTATAGCTTTTTACCGTAAAAGAATATAGAATTAATTATCTAAAAACTTTTTTTAACTCTTTATTACATTTCCCATATCATATACACCTAGGAACAACAGCAAAAAGAAAATGAAAATAACAAAATATATATCTAATCACTGATAATACTATCATTTACTTTATTTATTCATTCACGGGATGCAGGCATCGCTGGCAAGACTGGCATTTGTTGCCCATCCTTAATTGCCCTCAGAATGTGGTGGTGAACTGTTTTCATTAACAGTTGAAATCTATATGGTGTAGGTACACCCACAGTCCTGTCAAGGAGGGAGTTCCAGGATTTCAACTCAGTCGCAATGATGGAATGGCAATATGTTTCCAAGTCTGGATGGTGTGTGGCTTGGAGGGGAACTTGGGCGGTGATGTTCTCATTCCCTTTACTGCCTTTGTCCTTCTAGGTGGTAGAGGTAGCGGGTTTGGATTGTGCTGTCGAAGGAACCTTGCAAGTTGCTGCAGTGCATCATGTAGATAGTACACACTGCTGCCACTGTTTGGCAGTGGCAAAGAAAGTGAATATTTAAGGCGGTGGACAGGATGCCAATCAAGCAAGCTGCTTTGTCCTGGATGTCAAGCTTCTTGAGTGTTGTTGAAGCTAAACTCATTCAGTCAAATGGAGCATATACCACCACTCTCCTGACTTGTGCCTTGGAGGTGGTAGACAAGCTTTGGAGAGTTAGGATGTGAGTTACTCATCATGGAATACCCAGGCCTGCTCTTGTAACCACAGTTTTTATGTGGCTGGTCCAGTTATGTTTCTGATAAGTGGTGACCCCCACGATGTTGGTTTTGATTATAGTAATGCCATTGAATGTCAAGGAGATGTGGTTAGGTTTTCTCTTGTCAGAGATGGTCTTTGCTGGCATTTACGTGGTGCAAATATTACTTACCACTTATCAGCCCAAGCCTGGATGTTTCCCAGGTCTTGCTAATGTGGGCATGGATTGTTTCATTACCTGAGGAATTGCAAACAGAACTGAACATTGTGCAATCATAGGCAAACATCCCTGCTTCTGACCTAATGATGTAGGGAAGGACGTTGATGAAGCAACTGTAGATGGTTGGGTCTAGGACACTACCCTGAGGAACTCTTATAACTCCTGGTGACAAGATAGAGGATAGAATGGTCACAGCACAGAATGGGGCCATTTGACCTGTCAAACCTGTGCTCGTTCTCTGCAAGAATAATTTTGCTACAGCCATCCCCTGTCCTTACTCTGCAGCCCTTTAAATTTTTCCCTTCAAAGGCTTATCAAATTCCCTTATGAAAGGCACAATTGAATCCCTTTCTGGCAGTGCATTCCAGTTCCTAACCACTTGTTGCATCAAGCCATTTTTCTTCATGTTCCCTTTGATTCCTTTGCCAATTATATTAAACTTGTGTCCTCTGGGTCTTGACCTTTTTGCGAATGAAAACAGTTTGTCTACCTAATCTGCAGATGCCACTCATGATTTTGAACTAAAGATGGTTGGGCCTAAGAAACTGCCCTGAGGAACTCCTGCAACAATACCCTGGTGACAAGATAGAAAATAGAATGGTCACAGCACAGAATGAGGCCATTTGGCCTGTAAAACCTGTAGTAGTTTTATCAAATCTCCTCCCAACCTTCTCTCCTCTAAGGAGAACAACCCCAGCTTCTCGAATCTATCCACATAACTGACGTCCCTCAAGTCTGGAACTATTCATGTAAACTTTTCTTCACCCTCTATAAAGCCTTCACATCCTTTCTGATAAGCAGTGCCCTTCGCTTTGGTACTCAGTGCCACTAACTATAATGCCAGGATCCCATATGCCTTTTTGGATCACTTTCTCCACCTGCCCTGCCACCTTCAACAATTTATATACATATACCCTCAGGTCTCTCCATTCCTACACATTCTTTACAACTTTACATTAATTCAATTTGCCTCTCCACATTCTTCCTACCAAAATGTGTCACTTCACACTTCCCTGCATTAAGTTTCATCTGCCCATTTCGCCAGTCTGTCTATTTCCTCTTGAATTTATTGCTTACCACCTCACAGTTCCCAAGTCATCCACAGATTTTGAAATTATGCCCTGTACACCCAAGCCTAGGCTATTAATATAGATCATGAAAAGCAATCGTCCGAATACCAACCCTTGAAGACCTCCATTATATGCCTTTCTACAGTCCTAAAGGCAATAGTTCAACAATACTCTGTTTACTGTCACTCAGCCAACTTTGTACCTATGCTGCCACTGTCCCTTTTATTCATTGGGCTTCAGCTTTGCTGGCAAGCCTATTGTAATGCACTTTATGAAACGTCATTTGGAAGTCCATATACACCACATCAACTGCAATGCCCTTATCAACTCTTTCTGTTACCTCATCAAAAAACTCAATCAATTTAGTTAAATGCAAATACGATCAAATTAGTTAAACACAATTTGCCTTTAACAATTCCACGCTGCTTTCCTTAATTAATCCACATTTATCTAAGTGAAGAATATTGGCCTCCAACACCACAACCATCATCCTTTGTGTGTGGTGGCCAGTGGAGAGATTCCACACCACCCCGCACCCCCCACCCCCACCACCATCCCCACCACCATCCCCACCCCCACCCCCAACCCCACCCAATGTCCATCAGTTTTAGATCAAATCCTGCCTTGATGTCAAGACTAGTAACACTCACCTCACTTCTGGAATTCAGCTCTCTTCTCCATGGTTGGACCAAGGCTTTAATGACGTCTGGAGCCAACTCATTGGCAAAAGCCAAAAATTGAGCACAGTTGCATTGATTATCAGTAAGTAATTGCCACTTGATAGCACTGTCAACAACTCATTCCATCGCTTTGCTGGTGATTCAGAGTAGACTGATGGGACAGTAATTGACCAGATTGAATTTGTCCTGCTTTTTACAGACAGGACATAGTTAGGCATTGTTAGCTAAATGTCAGTGTTATCTTCAATAGCTTGACTAGGGGCATGGCTTGCTCTGGAGCACAAGTCTTCAGCATTGTAGCTGGGTTTTTGTCAGGGCCATAATCTTTGCTGTAACCAGTGCACTCAGACATTCTTGATAACGCATGGAGTGAATCAAACTGACTGAAGCCTGGCATCTCTCATGGTGGAGACTTCAGGAGGAGACCAAGGTGGATCATCCACTCGATGTTTGCATATATGTCTCCCTTGCCTTTTGCAATGATGTGCTGGGCTTCCCCATCATTGAACTTAGTAGTTTAATTGTCCACCACCATTCACTGCTTAATGTGACAGAACTGCAAAGCTTTGACCTGATCCATTGTTGTAGATGTCTTTTCTCATGATGTTGTATTATGTACAATATAACTACCATAGTATAAAGGTGTAACATGTATCATATATCTGAAATTTTGTCTTGTCTTTTGAACCTAGATAAAATGATTTCACTAATTCACAAATAATTATTTTATCAGGTGTTTTTGTTATCTGAATGAAATAATTGTACATTGATTATCAGTCTCTTAATTGGCAGACTTGTTTAACTGGAAACTTCTTAATGACTAACATCTTAATATACAAAAATGAGTCCCTTGTTGATTGAGCTAGGAAAATTTCCATTGAGCTCTACACTTGCATAATATATTCTGATTCATGTCTTGTAGGTTAACTGAACTGTTGTAATATTTCAATGTACTGTTGCTAAGTATGTCCAAAAACCAGCTTCAGAAATAGATCATATGTTGTAAAGAGAGTTTGTTTCAGTTAAGCAATTCTTGCAACTTCTGGTGATATAAGAGGTGGAATGCTACGCTTTATACCAATGTGAATATAAGACACAACTTCAGCAGAAACTTTTTTTTATACAGTATATCTGAAGAGATTGTTGTGAACAGTAATTCATCCTCAATGATATTTTGCATATATATAAAGTAAGATAATTGGCCATAGTCATCTCTCTCCATTTGAGAGAGACCACAATTTATACAAAGCTTGAGGGACATCACTCTGCAAGGTAAGGAGGCAGGTCTCCATGAACAGCCAGTAAGGGATTGAACCCATATCTTTGGCATCATTCTGTATCAGACTCTAGCCATCCAGCCAAGTGAGCTAACTGACTCCCATTGTATGTATGGTTTGTATTATAATTTTAGTAAGTTACCTCATATTTGCCGATATTGCTCTTCATTTACAGGTATGTACTAGAGTGGTGGTGAAATCAAATCCTCTGATCTTTGTTAGATGTCAGCCAATCCAAGCGAATGTGGGAATATAATCTGATTTTGTGTTAAATCCAACCAGCAGATTACCCCAAATAATTTAGAAGACTTCCTGCATCTAGAGATAGATGAAGCACATGCTCACGTCTGTTTTCCTATTTTGTCCTGGAACAGGTTGCTAGCCTGAAGTCATAGGCTATAGCTTGAGGGGTGCCATTCTGCAACAAGCATGGATGATCAGAAGTCTCTCCCGCTCTCATCATCTGCCATTGGCATATGTTGGAAGGATTTACAGGTTGATACTTAACCTGTTTGGCCATGTGATGAACACACCTTCTATGGCCATCAAGTCCTGGAGTAGGACATGAGCCCAGAGCTTTGGCTCAGAGATAGGGATGCTACCCATTGTACCGCAAGACCTCCTCTCTACCCCAGATAAGGTGGATGTTAACCCTCAGGTCATTGCATTCTTCCAAGGCAGAAAATAGAAAAAGGACAGTTTCTAGGTCAGTAGAAACAAGACCCACTTATGGGATATGTAACTGTGGAAAGGCAAAACAATTATGTAAGACCTTGCAGTAAAATAGCGTGTGGCAATGATTTTTTTAAACAGAATACATCAAATTTCTTCTACCTTTCAAACTATCACAAATGTAGAACAGAGAGAGATTGGCAGTGAAGCAACATCAGTGTGTTGCATTATAGTTCCCATCATCAGGCACATGAGAATATTCTGCTCATGGTTATTTATTGCATACCAGAATAAAACAGCAATGGATAGAAGGACACAGACAGATATCATGAAAGTCAATAGGTCCTTTATTTATATATCCTGGAATTTTGAAAATTAACTTATGTTACCATACTCCCTAAACTTCATTACCTAACAGTTCAGATTAAGTTTCCAGTTTTATAATTCCATTGAGAAACTTGCTTGGTGAAGAACTTTGTGCAGTATTTTAAGCAATGTTGGTATACCCGGGCCAGAATTCTCCCGTTGGTGTGTGGGAGTGGGCCGCTGATGGGAAAAATGACGCACAGTGACATCGGGCAAACGTCACCGTAAAATTTAGGTGGGCGGACGCACAACGTTCTCTGATGTGTGCCCGCCATTAATTAATAATGCAGTTAAGGCCCTTGAAGCAGCAATTGCAACTTTTCAGGGCCCGTGTGACCTTCATTACATCACACGGGCATAACGGGCAGGCTGGTAGGAGACATTTGTATAAGTCTCATCCATGGGTGGGATAAGAGGGGTGAGTGGGGTCGCGAATGTGATCTTTCAGGTACTTAAGTGTGAAAGTTACTGATATTTGCCTGTGTGAGCAGGAATACTTCAAAACGCATGCCAACTGCTTGGACAGGTGTAAAGGCCTTCAGGTCAGGACTTTACAGTAAAGATAATTTTTGGGGCCTGCAGCTTTCAGGAAGCCTTCCCTTAGCCTGGGAATGGGAATTGTGCTCTCCACTGGAGGCACCTCTTCTGAGGAGGAAGGAAGGGCCAGAAGGGGGAGGAAGACAGGAGTCCATATTCAGCCTCCATGAGAGCCACCTTTGGGAGTACAGGCACGGGTACAATGGGTGTAGGGCCAACAGGAAGTCCAAAGTGGAAGGGACCGCAGAAGACACCACTATCCTGCTGCCAGGGTATGCAGGCGGCAAAGCAGCTACCTCAATATGTCTGAGGTGTAGTGCCAAAGGAGGCTCCGTCTGTCAAGGGAGACATTTGTCAGATGTTAGGCTTTGATATCTCTGCAAACTATGTGGGTGAACACCCCATGCCAGTGGCTCTAAAAATCACAGCTGCCCTCAACTTCTATGCCTCTAGCTCCTTCCAGGGGTCGGTGGGTAATCTCTGTGGAATCTCCCAATCAGCTGTCTACACTGGTGTCAAGCAGGTTACAGACGCTCTGTTCAGGCATGCATTGACTTTCATCCACCACTGCTGGGACCAGGCAAGCCAGCCACAGCGAGCCAGAGGCTTCGCGGCCATTGCTGACTTCCCCTGTGTCCAGGGTGCTATAGACTGTACACATGTGGCCATCAAGGTACCAGCAGGTGAGCCCGGTGCCTTTGTCAACAGGAAGGGCTTCCACTCCATGACTGTGCAGATAGTGTGTGATCACAGGATGCTGATTCTACAAGTCTGTGTAAGGTACCCAGGCAACTCCCATGACGCCTACATCCTCAGACACTCCCAGGTGCCGAGGATCTTCAGTGCTCCAGCCCGGCTGGATGGATGGCTGCTGGGTGACAAGGGCTATCCCCTCAGAGGGTGGCTCATGACGACTCTCCGCCATCCAAGATCAGAAGCTGAGCAGCGGTACAATAGGAGCCACACCTCCACAAGGGCTGTGGTGGAGTGAACCATCAATCTTCTCAAGATGTACTTCCAATGCCTGGACCACTCAGGGGGCACGCTCCAGTACCTCCCAAATTGTGTGGCGCTGGTAATGGGTGTATGCTGGGCTCTGCACAATCTGGTGCTGGAAATGGGGAATGCTGTGGATGAGGACGACGTAAACGCAGTTGCTCCAGATACACACGATGAGTCCAGCAGTGAATCCGAGGATGAGCACCCACAGGAGAATGCTGAGGGGGTAGACGCTGACCCGGGCATACTCCAGGGAGACAGGGACACCCGGGAGGCTTTAATCCAAAGAACCTTCAGCTAGCCCATCACAGATGGACCTCCAACACACACCAGGGCTGCAGGCTCCATACTCGATACCTGAGTCCTAAATCAGCCTGGATACTAACATTAACTCATGCCCTTGTCAATAAAGCTCAACGTCAAACAACTCGTTCATAACATCATGGGTTCCCATCCACTTGTAGAAGTAAGGAATCACCCTGAGGCATACCAACACATCAAAATTTATTGAGAGAACAAATGTAACTTCAAAAACCAAAAGAAAAGGTGTTGGACATCACACTAAGTCTTTAATAAACTACTATGGGCCAACAAAAAAGCACCAGTGAGAAACCAGTGGTGTGCCTAAGGTGCCTTAACTTTATGCTTACAGGTGCTATGTCTAGGTGCTGACCCCTCGCTGGCACTGACATCTGAGACAACCTGGAATCTCCCCAGTCGCCGCAGCCTCATCAGATGCCACCGTCACTGGTAGAGGGGCGGAGGAGCTGTTGGCCTCATCTGGAGGAAGCATGGCGCTCGGCTATGAAGCTCATTGCATCGGTGATGCTCCGCGTGGTCTCCTCAAGCATGGGCATCATGTCACGCATAGCATCCGCCGGATCGTCCCACATACCCTGCTGCATTTCCAGCGTTTGCTGCCTCACGAACCACTCCAGAGGCACATCATCAGCCACCGACCGAGCATATACCTGGTCCCCAGCAGTCCTCCAACCACCGGTGTCCTGGGCACTTTCTGTCTCTGCCCTCAAGCGAGTGTGAAGTTCCCTCACTGCTGTGCCCTAGGACGCTAGCCAAACATTTAATTCCCACTGAGGTGCTGGTATCTGCGCTGATGCTTGCCTGGCAGAGATGGTGTGACGCTGGTGAGTGGATTTCCTGTGGGCCCTCAGGGGTGAGAGATGGGCCCTCTTGTCTCCTCCTCCTGGCCCAGCTCCGGTGATGCTGAAAGGAAGAACAAGGACATTTGATTAGTTACAGTGCAGACAATGTCAATTTACATCCCTGGCCCCTGGATCATTATGCGCTCATCCTTCCATAATCAATGGTCAACCCAGGTTGCTAACTTCAATCACTGAGCATTCAGCAGTGCCATGGCTTTTGGGACACACGGTGACCTGAGTGTTCGCCAAACATACCTCCCCGTGGCACCCCAGCCTCACTGCCTCTGGTGGACCTGGGGGCATGGCACCTCTCCAGATCCATGGCCTGCTGCTCAAAATGTATCAGGATCGCCAACTCGGCCTGGCCTCTGCCAGTCCGCATCCGCTCGGTGTGCAGTCTTCTCCTGAAAAGGAGAAATGAGCATTGATTAGTCCAGCCTGCGCCTGAATTCCCATCGATTCCCTGCCAACCCAGCCAGAGTGGGACATTGCTGGGCTCCAGTTCTTTGTTACCTCACAGCTGCCGCACACTCACCCAAAGAAGCCAGGGCTGAGCACCCCTCCCATTGCCTCCTTCACATGTGGAACTACAAGGTGTCACTTTGCTAAGCAAGGAGGCACAAGCATGTGGAGTGCAAAGACCAGCAGATGGATTGGTGCCCTGCCACCTGGAAACTCCCCTGCCAGCATATTATTACCCTGACTTTGACATGCTTCCCAGTTCCAGCACTCTGCCTAGATGCAGATCCTTGACTTTCACCCTCATTCTATACTCTGGGTGTCAGTGTCACACATGCTCAGGGTGCAGAACATATCCTAGCTCAACCCTCTCAGGGTGAACTAGGCATGGACAATATCTACTGGCCCACCTCACGAGGGATATGTGCCATGAGGGATTCAAGAGTTGCCGGTGAGGGGGTGGGGCTGGGGGGTGGTGCAGGTAGTGGGGGCTGGAGGGAAAGGGAGACGACTGCATTAAGTGACCTGAGCCACTATGGTACTCACCCTTCCCAAGTGCAGGATGCCGTTGAATCTTTTGGGGCACTGGACCCATGTTCGCCGCACCACATCATGGGAGCTCACACTCTCGGCCACCTCCTCCCACGCACGCTTGGTCAGGTGATGAGGCCTCTGCCTCCCGTCCCTTGGAAGCAGGATCCCCTGCCGCACGGCCATCTCCTCCAGGAGGGCAGCTAGGCACTCGTCGGTGAAACGAGGGGCACACTGCTCCGCTGCCCTACCCTCCAGCTTGGCCTTCCCCATTGGCCCACCCTCTGGCCTGGCCTGCCCTGATGGCCTACCCTCCGGACTTGCGTAATGCACATAGCCCCTCTGCTGTGCTTTTCTCCCAGACATTGTGAGCAGCTGCTGCCCGCCCACTCCCGCTATCCTTGGGAGTCATGAAATATGCTGGGTGGGCCTTCATTGGCAGCGTGGACGTGATCACGGATGGCAACTGGATCTATGCCCACCTGTTGTTTTTTTTGCTATCATTAAGTTAGTAGATAACATAAAATTCTAACTCCTTAATTTGCATCCTTTGGATACAATTACCTCAGTACATCAGTGAAGTCACGCCCCAGATTTAAATATGCTAATAGAATATTATATGAATAACATTTTTAAATTGTTACAATCAAAAGGGATAGACTGACTCTCCACTTTTCCCACTCCTCACTTGACCACAACAGGGATTTTTAAAAGGATACACTTGCCAATTCAGGGAGCATTTAACCATTTACATGTTTTGGCTGTAAAAGACACACACAGACAAGTTTCCTTTCAAGTTTTTAAAAGGAAAAGAAAATAATGTTTATTATGCTTGATGTCCAGTCTAAAAAGTAATGAAAATGTTTCAACCCTCACACACACATGCATACAATGGGGTACCCATGTGCTCACACACATAAGTAGGTTCCAAAGTGGAAGGATAGATTAAGCAGTTTTTCTTAATTCCTAGAAAAGTTAATGGTTTACAGATCTTGTATGATGACTTGGATGATTTCAGGTAGGACTCAACGGTCCCTTAGGATTCAACGTTGAGATAGTTTAAAGATGTTAATAATGATTTATCTATTCCCATGGAGCTCCAGTTGCTGAGTTGATCCTTAAAACACTGCCTCCGGCAAGTGGATAGTCAAACAACAGGCAGGGCTTGGCCTTGCAAGGTTGTTGGAGAGAGAAAGAGTGTACCCATTCAGGGGTCCCACTTCTTTGACATCTCTCCTTCTTCTATACTTTGGCCTGAAGAACAACAGTTTCTTAAACACAAAAATTAGGGTTAGTTGGGTCATCATGTGATCCCCTCTCACCAACTGACCAGTTACCCAAACATGGTCATTGTAAGTTGCTTCCAGTTCCATGGTTTAGACATGATTATATTATGGTTGGATGAGTTCATTTCTCAGCCAGAGTCAATTGTTCAAAGTGATTACATCTAATGTTTGTTCCCCATCCAACTGAACACACAGGTGATTGTCTGGATATTGTATGAATGGGCCAGGAGATAGTCCATTCATACTCCTTCAAGGGGATTATCTCTGATGAGGTGTTCTAGACAGGCTGACTCCATTTTAAAGACTTTGGAATTCGTAAGGTATAGTGAAGTAAATGTTTAGCCATCTTAGTAGCTGCTGTCTTAAGTCACTTAGTTTAAAAAAGTTGTTGTTCAGTCTTTTTAAAACTCAACCAGTGGTTTTCAGCCCAATAAATAAATAAAGTTATTTTTGATATAAACATGGTCTTATAATAAAATTGATATGCATGTGTCACATACCTAACACTATTTTCTGTGCCTGAAAGGATAATTTGGGGTCCTCGTGCATGAGTCCCAAAAAGATAGCATACAAGTTCAGCAGGTAATAAGTAAGGCAAATGGAGTGTTGGCCTTTATTTCAAAGGGAATGGAATATGAAAATGCTAAAACTGTACAAGGCACTAGTTAGACCAATCCTAGAATACTGTGAACAGTTTTGGTGGTCCCCTTATCTAAGGAAAGATATACTAGCATTGGAGGCCGTCCAGAGAAGGTTCAATAGGTTGATCCTGGAGATGGAGGGATTTTCTTATAGGGAGAGGTTGAGTAGGTTGGGCCTATACCCATTCGAGTTTAGAAGAGTGAGAGGCGACCTTATTGAAACATATAAGATCCTTACGGGGCTTGACAGGGTAGATGCTGAGAATTTGTTTCTCCTTGTGGGAGAGTTCAGGACCAGAGGGCATAATCTCAGAGTAAGGGGGTGCCCACTTAAAGCAGAGATGAGGAGGAATTTCTTCTCTCAAAGGGTAGTTAATCTGTGGAATTTTTTTACCACAGAGGGCTGTAGAAGTTGGGTTGTTAAGTTTTTTCAAGGCTAAGATAGACAGACAGATTTTTAATCAGTAAGGGAATAAAGAGTTATGGGGAAAAGGCAGGAAAGTGGAATTGAGGATTATCAGATCAGCCATGACCTCATTGAATGGTGGAGCAGACTCGATGGGCCGCATGGCCTACTTTTGCTCCTATGTCTTATTGTCTTAATTTGAAGGATACAATTTATGAGATTAGAATATTGTCTTGTTCCCAACTTCCATGCTTTAGTGAATACATTTCCTCGTTCCTGTGTTTCTCATCATAACTCTCATGCATTGAAATATAAGTTTGTCTTGGGAGGTGACAGAACAGATGGGATCAGATTTTTCTTATTCAGATATTAATCGGCTGTCCATAATACACAGTGCTTAATAGCCAAATTCAATGCAGACAATGGTATCTGAATTGCATCTTTCCCATGGCTCCAGTATGTTTTCTATTAAAATTTTCCAAAACTGTTCATGTATTCCAAACCTACCTAATAGCTGGCCCAGAATCTTCATTGTTGTCTTACGTTTATATTTAATGTTCCAATAGAGTCATAGGATAGAATTTAATCAGAAGAACACAGCTCCCGACAGCAGGACTGGAAGTGGGCACCACTTCCGTTCATGTTTTGGGAGCCACAATGCGCACAATTATGATGTAAATTTTAAGTGTACGTGGCACATGCCCCACCTGCAATTACACGATGAGGGTGGGCAGGAATTGTCCACTCCCATCATCAACCGATTCAATTCAGGTTGTGATGGCCTATAAAAGGCCTGCCTCCACAAGTATTCAGTCTCAGCAGGCAAGGAGTTTGAATACAGATCATTCACCTGCAGGGCCATTAGGTATTGTTTTGCAACTTACAGCCTCCATACCTCTTAACATCTTCCATCAATAGCTTAAGTGACTTACGTGCCAGTGAGAAGCCAATATCCTTGGGGGCAGCAATCTATTTTTATCATGTGTGATAAAGGTCTACTCTCCTTGGCCTTCTAGAGGATAGAGGATGTGGGTAGTGAGGTAGGTCTGGATAGAAGCTGGCAGAGATGGGCATGTAGGTGGGCAAAACAATTGAAGATGAGGTTGTTTCTCGCAGCTCTGACACATCTCTCCATGCCCCTGGCATCTTAGAGAGGTACTACAATATTTCTGTCCTCTTCCTCATATTCCTCTCCATCATCATCATCTTGGGCAATTAGCAGCTCCTCCATGTCCTTTCACTGCAATTCCTCTCGAATTTGCAATGTAGTGTTGTGCAATGCACAGCAGAGTATGAAAATCCCGGATACTTTCTGTGGCATGTATTGCAATTCTGCGCTGGACTGGTCAAGGCAGAAGTACATTTTCAGCAATCTTTTGGCCTGCTTTATGACCCTTATGCTGTATTGTAACGCTGCTCCATGGGACCATGGGGATGGTGCACTGGTATCATGAGCCATGTCCTGAAGAAATAGCCCTTGTCACCTATGATCCAACTTGCACAGGGATCTCAAATAACTTTGGTAGCTGGGAGTTCCGTAAAATGTACAAGTCATGAGAGCTCCCTGGGAAATGAGCACACACCAGCATAGTTCTTTTCCAGTGGTTACAGGCTAATTGAACAGTAAGGGAGTGAAACCCCCTTCCGATTGACAAATGCAGCTATTTCCAGCGAACTCTAGTGGCCGTGTAAGTGCTTCAATTACAGCCTGTACTTGTGGGAAGTGTGTGATGACCTCTCAGCCAACTGTTCTAGCTGGCTTGGCTATCAGCAGCTGTTGCAAATCAAATGAATTTGTTGGCCCTTTTGAATAGGGCTTTGGTCACCTCCATTATGCATCTATGCGTTCCATATGTTCCCCATGGACCTCTCCAGCATCTACTGCTTTTCATGGGAGACAGTTTCACATTTCTACCACCTTTAGTGTGAAGAAGTATTTTCTAACTTCTCTCCTGAGTGGGAATTGAGCTGATAGTGTAGGAATTTAGAGCCACGGTCATGTTAAAGATGATGGCATTGGGTTCCTTCCAGAGCTGAGGGGCTGCAGGTTTTATTGAAGGAGTGCACACAGGTCAATGAACATGGAAAGCCTTAGCTGTCTCTGGCATTGCCTCTCAGATATCTGGAGGTGGTTGATACGTGTTCTGAACACGCATTGATGTGTCAATGCTCTTCGCTGATGAATAAAGTCCTGGCTGCCTTCCTCATGACCTCCTTTCCCTTTGGCTGGTGGTGGCTGATGGCCTTGTAGCCTATGTTGCTGTGCAACCATGGCCCTCCTCTGGTGAATCCTCTCCCTCACTGCCTAAGGTTGCAAAAATATTGGGTATATGAGACCCATTGCAAATCCACAAAATGAACCGTGTGAAGAAAACAGGCAATGATATCACTTGCTTACATGGCCTTTATTCATAGAGCAGCTGTACTTGACCGATGGGCCACACCTAGAACTCGTCCCATCCCACAGTGACTTCCTCCCACAACAACCTGATCTCCTGCAAGCTCAAACTTTCTTAGCAGCAATGTCGATGACATGCACAACGTGACCCTGCAACTGCAGCTCATCCATCTCCACACTTTCTCTGTTGCCCTTGAGCTTCCTCCCATTGCCCTTGACTCTCTCATTACCCTGCTCCTTTCCCCAATCATCCTGGAGCTCCAGCCATCACCCTGGACCCAGAGCCAGTGACCCTCAGCCTTCCATCTCTCACTCTCCACCCATCTCCCTCCTCATCCTCTGCCTTCCTGCTATTATCCTAGAGCCTCCTTCCATCATCCAGTGACCTACCCTTGGTATCCTTTGACCCTCTCTCGGAGACCATTGATCTGCCGTCCCTTCAGCTGGATTCTATGATAATGCTATATTTGTGCCCTACTCCCCTTTCCCTTTCTTGATCTCTTCACGCCATAAAGAGTCCTTCAGACAGTAATGAATAAGGTGCAGCTTTCTTTTAATCTCACTTCAAAACCATCTGTGAGGCGGAATAAACAAATGACCTGAGAATACGCTCCCTCTATCTGGGAAATGTCTGGCTTCTGTTTCGTATCTCTATGTATCCTTCAGATTACATTCAGTGTTTGTAACTGTGCTGGTGGCTGCAACAGCAAAATCGAATGAAGGTGTGTCTTCATTTTCATTGTCTTCTTGTTCTTCCTCCACACTCTGGCTAGGTTGCGGTTCTTGGGTAAGTGAAAGGAAAAAGGGACAAAGGTAGGATTGTGATGAGGGAAGAGGAGGAAAATAAGAAGTGCAGATGTGAGAGCAGATTGTGGGATGAGGGAGAATGCAATGAGAGAGGGAGGATTGGGACTGTGGATGCCCTCACTTTCAATGCCTTCAGCATTGCTGGTGACAACATGGCCTATCCCATAATAGCCAGCATGGTCTCCTACATGTGGGTTAGGAAATGCAGGTGTGCTTTTCTGCTTCTGGTTAGCTTCTGCAAGAGAGGGGGAAATATATCAGTGAGTGTTGTGCAATCTGTGTGGAGGTGTGGCTGTTATGATTGGGCAGTTGGCAGTTTGTGCAAACAATGAGATGTGGGTTTGAGATTTGCAACAGTGCTAAGTGTGTAAGGGTGATGTAAAGCATATGCTTATTAAAGGTATGTATCCTGAATGAGAGATCGTTGGTAGGTGAGTGATGGGGATATGGAGAATTGAGCAGTAGCTTAGGTTAATGGTGCCATTGGTATGATATGGCATTAGAAGATTCATTCATGGGCCTTGTCCACTCATGTAAAATCATTAAACTTACTATAATAAAAGCAAAATACTGCGGATGCTGGAAATCTGAAACAAAAACAAAAATAGCTGGAAAAATTCAGCAGGTTTGACAGCATCTGAGGAGAGGAACACAGTTAACGTTTCGAGTCTGTATGAACAGTTCTGATGAAGAGTCATATGGACTAGAAATGTTAACTGTATTTCTCTCCACAGATGCTGTCAGACCTGCTGAGTTATTCCAGCTATTTTTTTTTTGTTTCATTAAACTTACTTCTCACTGCATCCATTCTCCTGGAGCCATACTGAAGTTCCAGGTATTGACCCTCTCAGCTCTTACCACTGCTTCGAGCTTGTGTCTGGAGGGCCTCCGCCAACCCCCTCTCCCTCCACCCGTCTCAGCTAAACATCTCTCCTTCTTCCACCTCATCCACCAAGACCTCAAGTGCAGCATATGAAAACCTTACTCCTCACTTTTTCTCATGGTCAACCATTGTTGTTTGTTGTACAGCACACCATTCTCAATGGTCTCAGCACCTCATGCACCTTCCCTTTAAGAGGTGCAGGTTAGTTTTAAGTAGCAGTCAAATGGTGCAGTTAGAAATGGCTGCACTTAGAAATCATTATAATGAGCATGCAGAATGAAGTTAGCATCCAGCCTGCATTCAGGTTAATCATTCATTGCAATCCTGTGCCTGTTTTGGGGGACTATCCAATTTAACATTTAAATTCATTTTTTGTTTATTCGTTCAAGGGATGTGGGCAACACTGGCCAGGCCAGTGTTTATTACTGATCCCTAGTTGCCCTAGTTCAGAGGGCATTTAAGAGTCAACCACATTGCTGTGGGTCTGGAATCACATGTAGGCCAGACCAGGTGAGGATGGCAGATTTCCTCCCCTAAAGTGAACCATTTGGGTTTTTTACAACAATCGACAAATTTTTCATGGTCATTAGACTTTTAATCCCAGATTTTTGTTGAATTCAAATTCCACCATCAGCCATGGTGGGATTCAAACCTGGGTCCCCAGAGCATTACCCTGAGTCTCTCGATTACTAGTCCAGTGACAATACCACTATGCCATCACCTCCCCCCCTTTATAGGCATTTCATGCCTATCCACTAGATTTTATTGATTTTGAACTTGGACCCCAAAATCCCTCTGCTCCTCAACAGTCCTTAGCTTACTACCATTGAGAAAACACACTGATTTATCTTTACTGTGTCCGAAGTGGATGATCTTACATTTCCCCACATAAACTCCATCTGCCACAGTTTTGCCCACTCACTTAATCTATCAATGTCCCTAAAAGGCATTCAGCTCTTTTTATGGAATTTCTGAAAAATAGTTTTATTTTGAGAGCAGCACATTAGGCTTCACCTTTTAAGTAAATTTCAACTTTCACCATCAGACGTAAACTCAGCATTCTGGATCCACTGCCTGTCACATACCCTACATGATTCCCACATTTATTTGAGTTAATTGAAAAGGTAATTTATGAGCAGTGATTAAAAGCAGACGACCCTCAAAAGTTGAGGTTATTGCCCATTGATGAAAGCTAAAAATCCACCCTTGTTTTCATTACTGCATCGATTTATATCCATCATTTAATCTGTAAGTGACCTCTTTCTGTGCCACAAAGAAAGAATGAACATGTGCTGATATAGTCCCTTCCAAGCCATCAGGATAGCCCAATGTGCTTCAGTGTCAAAATAGCTTCATATTCTGTGTTGATGCATAAATGTTAGTTGAAAAATGCTTTGGTGAAAATATATAAAAGAATTATAAAAATACAGAGAGGATTCATTCACATTAAATAGAACGTTCTTTATTAGTTAAAAACTTCATGATAGGTAATGTAGAGTCAATTTACTCATATCATTAGCTCAACATATTGATGTAACGATAAAACTACAGCACCACAATTGGATTGCTCAGTTAACAACATGGACAAGTGCTCACTGAGAGGGCTGATACATACTGAAAAATAAATGTTGACAGTGTTTTGTTTCTCATAGATACATAATCAAATAATTGAAGACAGTGGTGTGCTATTGCCTCCCACCAGCAGTGTCTGCTAGGGTTCTCTTGTGGATACAGTAATATTACAATTCAAATATGATTTGTCACACAGCTCCTTAAACAGTTTAACATAAACCCTGAAGTTTGCTTGTACTACTCCACTACACAGGATATAAAAGCAACAGTATATAATATAGTACATAGTAAATTGGTATTTGTTTAAAATAAATCACTTAAACCGAGATTACACTGGGGATGCTAACAGTGCCAAATTTTTAATACCTTTCTGATTTTGGTTTGTCCAAAGTTCCGTTTACCACATGTATAAAAATGATAATTGAAAAATAACTTTTCAAGTTGAAATAAAGTCAATGAGGACTACAATCATTCAGAAACACACAAGCTGATCGTTGCACAAGTTATCCTGGATGAACTTTGCCTCTACATCAGAATTGCACTTAAAAAAGGATATTTACACATCTCATCCAGTTATAAACAAACTTTTATGTGAAACACATGAGTGCATGGCTGGAAACAAAGCAATAATACTCAAGTGTAATTTTAGTGGTTTGATCTTTCACAGGTATTTTTCAACAATTCAAATTATCATTCAACCCAGCTATAAAAAAAGAAAAAGCTTGAATATTTAAAAGCATGCACGATGATTGAGCTACCGGTAGAAAAATGTTAACAGAGATTATGGCCAGACAGAAAATACTTCACCAAAGGCATCTAGTTTTCAAAGGAGCTTATGAAGATATGCACCTGGTTTAACAAGTATTGTATTAATGTGGTACATGCTTGCATAGAATGAGGTAGCTCAATTGCAAAATGGATTACACTGCACAATCACTACCACACAAACCATTTTCCCTTTTTTTTTTACAATTTTTTTTTAAAGACCACTCTCTTTCCCCACAAGACCTGTCACAAAAAATTACATATTTTGTAATAAAATTTGTCAATCATCAAACTTCTGTACCATCCTGTAAGTTATTCTGAAGCTTAATGTTGAGGTTTACCTGCTTAACCTTGACACCCTTTACCCGAATGATATCATTTTTATTTAATATGTTGATATTCTTCTCTGCGCAGTGCTTGCCATTTAAATTCTTCTCCAACCTATTCAATGCCTTGTTGCAAATTTCAACTTTTGTGTTCAGTGGATATTCCTCTGGGATCTCCTTGGGTAATTTCTTCTTATGTTTACATTTTCTTGCTAAAAAGCAAGCAGCAGTGAGGAACAGGAGTAGCAGCATTACAGCAGCGACAGCACCTCCTATTGATGCCTCTTTGTGTGAGGTCAATGCTATAGTTTCAGACTCCAGCCTTAAGTTCTTCATGTTGGTGCCATTCTTGACCTGATCATTCTCATTGTCATAAATCAAAGAGTCATCAAGTGTCAGCTTGCCATTCTTGTCCACCAGGTCTCGCTTTTGGCGTGGGAGTCGGTAGCTAAGTGAGCGTTGAACCCGTGGCCCAGAAAGTGATTCTGGACCAATAACGTAGATGACTTGCAAGTACCACTGATGGCCAGCTTCCACCTAATAGGAAATAACAAAGCTATAGCAATAAAAAGAAGTTTTGCCAATGGTGGTTTAAAATGTATAGGCAAGACCTGAGTAAGATCTGGCAATGGCCATCTTCAACAACTATTTCCCACTGACATTCAATGGAATTATTATCACTGGATCCCCACTATCAACATCCTGGGAGTTACCAGTGAAACATAACTGGACCAGCCATATAAATACTGTGGCTACAAGGACAAGTCAGAGGTTGGGAATTCTACATCAAGTAGCTCACCTCATGACTCCCCAAAATCCGTCCACCAATGTACAAGGCACAAGTCTCCATTTGCCTAGATGAGTGCAGCTTCAGAAACACAAAAAAACTTGACACTATCCAAGACAAAGCAGCCTGCTTCATCAACATTGCATCCACCACCTTAAACATTCACTACCTCCGCCATCATCGCACAAATGGCAGCAGTATAAACCATCTGCAAGGTGCACCGCAGCAACTCACTAAGGTTCCTTCCAGCATATTCTAAACCTGTGACCTCTACCACCTAGAAGGACAAGGGCACCACTTGCAAGTTCTTCTCCAAACCACACACCATCCTGACTTAAAACTTGATTGCTGTTCTTTCCCTTTTGACATGTCAGAAACCTGAAACTCACTTCCTAAAAGCACTATGGGTGTATGTAAACCAGATTAACTACAGCAGTTCAAGAAGGCAGTTCACCACCACAAGGGCAATTAGGGATGGGCAACAAATGCCGGCCTTGCCAGCAATGCTCACATCCCAAGAACAAAGAGAATTTAAAAAAAAAAGTTTAAATTTGTTAAGAAGCCACATACAAGATCGAAAAATTGCACTTGTAGCTAAAAATGTCACAAATAATCAATAATACATGTGATTTAAAACAAAATCTTTTTTCCCATACTATGCTGGAGGAGGTTCCTGTAGCACTGATCACATTCTGGTACTTCACCGAAGGGCCCATTATTGGCAGTGAGCTGACTATGAGAGGCATCATGCCCAATACCACTGCTGTCCTGCTCGATAGATAGGGATCAGGAATGGGCTGCCTTTACCTCCCAATGTGAGGATAGTGAAGAAAATGTAGACATCATCATGGAGATCCAATGTGTAATTTTCCTGTCTGTATGGTTCAGCTACTCATTGAACAGACTTCAGTGATCCCTCATTGAGTGCACACCATTTGAGGTTGGTTGTGATATCCTCCTTTGCTGAAGGGTGTGGCTCACCGTGATTATTTGAACAAATACATGTGTTAATTCCCATCCTCACATCACTTTCCAACAAGCATGATTTGGAGAAGAATATCAGTGTTCATGCCATTTATTTTGGAAAGACAGTGTGTTTTGGTGAAACTTTGTATATTTAAATATGCAGGGTTGTTAAATTAGGGTACAACTTGTAAATGCCAATTGTCTGATCTATCAAGAAGGTTTTATTCTGATCTACTTCACAAGTCCAAGGTTCCAGCCGTATAGAGTAAATGAATTAAAGCTGTATCAAGGGGAGCACAGCCTGGGTTTGGAGATAATTTAATAGTTTACTTACAAAGACAATCTGGAATGCACTGGATCAAGGAAGATTTAATGTTGTTTCTCAGGTGCAATGCTACAAACTGTATTTCTCAAGATACATGTCTTGCCTCACAAATTTGATTGAATTCTTTGAAGAAGTGACAAGAAGGGTTGATGAAGGTGATGCAGTGGATGTGGTGTACATGGGTTTTAGCAAGGCATTTGACAAGGTCTCACATGGCAGATTGGTCAGGAAAGTAAAAGCCCGTGGGATTCAGGATAATGTGGCAAACTGGATAAAAGGTTGGCTTTGTAACAGGAAACAAAGGGTAATGGTCAATGGATGCCCTTGCGAATGGAAAGTTGTCTCAAATGGTGTTCCACAGGGCTCGGTGTTGGGACCCTTGCTGTTTGTGTTATATATTAACGATTTGGACGTAAACGTGGGGGGCATGATTGGGAAATTTGCAGATAACACAAAGATTGGCCGAGTGGTGGATAGTGTAGAGGATTGCCATAATCCCCAAAACAATATAGATGGGTTGGTGGAGTGTGCGGTAAAGTGGCAGATGGATTTTAACATAGAGAAGTGTGAGGTCATACATTTAGAGAGGTCAAACAGTTACAGGGATTACACAATAAATGGGAATATATTAAGAGGGTAGATGAAGTGAGAGATCTTGGCATACAAGTACACGGGTCCCTGAAGGCAGCAGTTCAAGTAGACATGGTTGTAAAGAAGGCATATGGAATGCTCTCCTTCATTGGCAGAGGTATAGAATATAAAGGTAAGGAAATGATGTTGGAATTGTATAAAACACTGGTGAGGCCACAACTGGAGTATTGTGTGCAGTTCTGGTCACCACATTACAGGAAGGACATAATAGCTCTGGAGAGAGTGCAGAGGAGTTTTACAAGAATGTTGCCAGTGTTAGAAAAGTGTAGCTACGAGGAGAGATTGGATAGGTTGGGGTTATTTTCCTTAGAACAAAGAAGGCTGAGAGGTGACTTGATTGAAGTGTACAAAATTGAGGGGAATAGATAGAGTGGACAGGATAAAATTGTTTCCCTTGATGGAGAATTCTAGAACCAGGATCATCGATTCAAGATAAGTGGCAGAAGGTATAGGGGGGACATGAGGAAGAACTTTTTTCTGCAGAGGGTAGTGGGTGTCTGAAATTCGCTGCCCAAGTTGGTGGTGGAGGCAGAAACTCCAAACTATTTTAAAAAGTACCTGGATCTGCACCTAAAGTGCTGTAAACTGCAGTGCTATGGGCCGGGTGAAGGAAGGTGGTATTAGAAAGGGCACCTGGGTGTCCTCGGGCTGGCATGGACAAGATGGGCCAAATGGCCTCCTTCTGTGCTGTAACTTTTCTATGGTTCAGTAGATTTGGCAGAATGTTGAGCTTATCAGTTATTGTAATTAACCTCTGAGAAGAAATGTGCGAACATTAGACTCTTAGTGCTTTGCTTTGTAACATGAATTAATTATGTGAGATTGATTGCAAATGCACCAATGATCCACTGGCTTTGAGAATGTTTTGAACCATGTCAACAGCCAGGTACATAAAACAGATGCTCCCTACCAAGATGTCAACTGCAAATTCTCCATTATAGAATTTACAATAATATGGACAAATATTCTGAATGATGTGGAAGTCAGTGGCCAAGGGAAGGGTTCCAGTAGTCATGCGTCATCAATTATGGGTCAGTGGGGGAGCTAGTTCTGAAGTGATCTTGGTCTGGCGGGGGCGAGGGAATCCTGGGACGGGAAAGGCACAAAGTTTCCTCGTGGGACCTGCAGGAACACTCCGGCTCCCACAAAGAAACCTTTAAAAATTTAAACAGTAGAACTTGCCACAATCCTTCTTACCATTTAACGAAAGAGTTCCAGACTCGATAAGCCTTTGTCAGTCTGGAGTTAAAATAGTGTTTGTGTCAGTAGTGTTAACACAGTCTCGGCACAAGGTTGGACTTGTATCTCATAACTTTCTCAGTGCATTGCAATTTGTGGAGGGGTGATGAGGAGGTGCAGTTTGTCTGCCAGAAACACAAATATATTTACAGAAACAGCGAATAGGGAAGTTACAAAGCATACTGGGATATTTTTAAACTTATCTATGGGTGGAATCTTGTCCCCTTTAAGAATAACCATGAGGCGGGACCATTTCCAGGACCCGATCCTGCTCCCCAACTAAGCGACCACCTCCAGGAGTGCTGTCCAATTAAGGATGACGGGCAGGTCCCTGAGACTTCAGGCTCCATGAGAAGATCAGCAGCTTGGAAAGATGGCAACCCCACTGGCAAAGATGGGCCTGACACTGTAGGAGGAGAAAATGGAAGGGGGCATCCATCTTGAGATGCATTCTGAGGTGGTCTTGCTATTTTAAAAAATAAACTATGGTCACAGTTGCCAGGCCTCCCTTGTGGGGGTAAGTTTAGGAGGCCTTGCCAGCTGCCTCCAAGAACCTGCTGGGCTTTGGCCTCAGCTGGGGGGCTTGTCTTGGAGGCACCTAATCTGCCCACAATTGGGCACTTAATTATTCCAACTGACTACCTGCAGCTGCCAGACAGGTAGCCATTGCCGGTGGTGACATGCCTGCGGCAAGATTGTACGGAAGCAGGAACACATCAGGCCACTGACCCAACAACCGCATTTCAGATTTTCCTCCCAGTCCTGTCTTCAAGCTTGCATCTGTGGAACCAGGAAGTTTCCGCCTTATGTGTGCACATGAGCGCTATATATTGTTAAAGGAATTAATGCCAATGTCCATCTTGACACAAAATGTAATTACTTCAAAATTAAAGATAATTGTCCAATCCAAGTCATTGTTTGCTTTTGCTTAAATCTTGCTCTGACAGTAACTACTGCGCAAGTGGATCACACAACAACTTCAGGGTTGTCCCTTATATGAGGAATTGGGCAGGGCAATGCATCGATGTTTATGCAACTAGAAAACTGCCATTGTAATGTCCTTAACAATGTAAATTGAATGAGCAGACAAACCTTGTAAAGAGCATCAACCTTCATTGTGAAACCATCCACTCCAGGCACATCCCTCATTGTGTGAAACTCTGGTGCATCAGATGCAAACTGAGCATCAAATGGTACATCATGAAAATACTGGTCAGTTACTTCTGGCTGGTTCCGATCCTTTAAAAGAGCAAATATTAATATTCAACAAAACCAGCATGCAGGAGGCAATCTATAATAGGCAAACACAGTCTGTAATTAGACTGTGTAATTATTACCAAATCATGGGTAGTAATCAAGAAGAATCTTATAACAGGATTACACAAGTTATAGTGGATTTCCAAGTTCATAATAGGGCTGCATAATCATTATTAAATCAAAGGTAATTTTCAGGAGCCAGTCTATAACAGGACAGCATGTTTAGAAATGAAAAAATGTGGCAGACTGAGTGGAAGACTGAAAGGTAGAAAATGGACTTATTGGGAAAATATTCCTCTTTCATACAATTGTGGAAGCAACATTCCAGGTCTATAGAGAATTTATAAGAAGACCCAGAGTCAGGCTGAAGATTATATATCATCTCCATACCACACAGGATGATCTAAATGTTCTGGGGTTTTGAAATTCGAGATGGCAGCAACCAGAGTGCAGGCCTTGGATTTCCTCCCACATGTTCTGGCGCAAGGCCCAGCAGAGGAGACAGGTATGATTCTCAGTAATCAAAGCACCTCAGGGGCAAAGTCTAATTAACTTTTAGCTTGTTTATTGTCTTCAGTAGTATAAATGGTGAAACATTCAACTATGGCACAGATGACAGCTGATCATTTTTATACACATTTTGTCAGCTAACTTCATACTATAAGACTATCGACATATCATAGTTTGAAAATGGGAGAAGTTCCCTCCATAAAATTTTGATAAGCAAATTTTTAAACGTACCAAAAGGAGGAATCTATGTTTCAGGTGTTTGTTGGGTTGGATGCAGCCATACTGTGGACCCTCATTATAAATAGTTCCAGTGGGATCAAAGAAGGGGACATAGCCATCTTTTCCGGTGCAGAGATACACCTTCTCTAATTGCAGCCTGTAGGCAGAGTTGAGGTTTTGCTCAGGATTCCAAAGCACACGTCCGTACAGTCTCTGACCTATTAAAACAAGAAGGTATGAGAATCATCATAGCCTCGGCAATGTTTCATCATGTGAATATGACACATGTTCTATGGTAATTGACTATGTCTTGCTATACATAAGCACACTCTAAGATCACCATGGGCAGAATTTTACATTTGGCGTGCGGGCAGACGCCTGAGCATAATAAAACATGTGTCCTGACATCATCGCGCACTCATGTGATAGTTCTTCCAGCGGGCGTGTGCTGGAGTTGGCTGCTTGCCCGCCGATAATTGAAAGACCTATTAAGGCCATTTACAAGCTAATTAAAATCAAATTAATGCTACCCATTCAACCTTATGGTTAGCGGGCAGGCGAAAAGGCCAAGCGGCCTTTACATGTTTTAGGAAACCTCATCCACGGGTGGGATGAGATTTCCTAAAGCAAATAAACATTAACTAAAAACTTTATTTTTTTTAATTAAAAACATGTCCCAGTTCATGTAACACAGTCACATGAGGGGACATGTTTTTCAAAATTTTACTGTCTTTATTAATTTTTTTTAAAAAGCGCTTCAATCTCCCTGAGGCAGCTCCGTATATCAAGGAGACTGAAGTGCTCTTTTGCATGCATGCGTGAACTGCGCGCCAGGCCCACTCTCCCTCCTCCCCCCACCCGCACAGGCAGCGCTCACCTGCTCACGATCCACACAGGGTGGGCCTTAACTGGCTCACCCACTTGAAATCGCGGAGCAGAGCCGATTGCAGGCAGCGTTCGGCCTCCCCGAGCCTGCCCGATGAGGGAAAAATTCTGGCCCATGTGTTCATATCTGTTCAGGTGGAAAAATTATTTGATAATGCATAGGTCTCTCAATTACTTCTAATTGTTCTTCTACTTGTATCATTTCGACAGATAAGTCAGGCGCAAAGTTAAAGAGGACAATCTGAAAATGGGCTGAGCAAGAATCAGTGTTTTTTTTTAACCCCAGTGCCAAGACAGTGTAAAGCAAAGGGCTTTAATTATGGGCACTGCTGTGTAATCTTAAGCAGAACTTTTAAATAGTATGGTTCAGCGCTGCCCCTCAAATTCTGCTATGTTAGGAGTCAGAAGAAGAAAAAATAATGAAAGATTGCAGTGAGTTGAATGACTTCTAAAAATAAAACTGTGGTGATTTATTTGTTTTTTTTTGTAGTCAAAAATTATTCTCATCCTTTCTTTTGGAATCTTGAGAAAAGCTTTGAGTGTTCCAAACAGCTCTAGTGGTCGAACACTTACAGCAAAAACACCAAGAGCTGGTTAATTTAAGTTATGGAAAGTTTGCTAGCTCTCAGCTGGACCATTGGATAGAAAGCCATGCTGGATACAAGGTATTCTTTCCAAGGAAAGGAGTCTTGCTGGCAGGCCAGAATTGAATCCCATGCCTTGATGTTGGGCAGTGACAATTGCTATGGATTAGCCAGCAGTTCAAATAATCCAACTGCCTCAGGGGAGGGAGAACATGTGAAACTGAGCAACCTCCAACTGGAGACATTTTGGAAAAGTGAGACACAGAAAAAAAGAGAAGAAACACAGTGGCCTGGATTTTCCCAATGATGGAGAGCCTTTCCAATGGTGCAAAAATGGCAGAAGACGCCCGAATCTGGAAGCCCTACATTTTTGCAGGAGTGGGATTGGGCTGGGGTCAGGGTTTGCTCATGCATTTTTTGTGACGGTAACTGCCCATAGAAATCAGCAGCTGTCTCCACTCATGTGGTTTTGGTATGAGAGGTGGTGAAACCTGACATGCACAGATTAGACCTGGTAGGCATGGTCTGAACTTTGTGGATTTGTTTGGATAGTGGGGGTACCCTTTTGGAGAGGTAAGGTTCCCCATTGGATATGGTCCTGGGATTCCTTTGGGGGAGGTCAGCTGCCCTTTGGAAATGTTAAAATTAGGCAGGAATGTGTGCAAAGAGTGCATAAACTCATTGGAACTGTCAAAAACAACTGTCAAAGAGTCAAGATGAGCTGTCAAAGGGAGCAATCAAGCTGTCAAGGCATTAAAATTCTTGCCTTTTAAATCTTTGAAAGAAAACTCTCTGGAGTATTGAAAAAAATTGCTTGCTATTTCACCCGGTCTGTTGACATAAGCCTTAGGGATATCATTATTGGATTAGTGCTGCATGGCTGATTTTACAACAGTCCATTATCACAGTAGGGTGCCTGCCATTTCACAGTTTGACTGCCAGATCCAAGTGGTAATGGGCTCTTTGATGTGGAACTATGAATTCTAATACTTGCTTTTATAAAGAAATATGCAATTGAATGAAATATTTAATATTTAAGGGATGATATAGTTGAAGGAATGTAAATATAGTACATGGGTTTTAAAAAAAATAAAGTCTGCGATATCCACTCGTAACTTTATTTTATTTTCTGAAATTGGTTTGTAACATTAGAATGGATTTTCGCTTCATGGTTGGGAGAGCAGAGTTGGGACATTTCCCGACTCTGCCAACCTGACCTGGGAGAAAGTGGCCCTTGATGGATGCTGGGTGCATTGGCATGGTAGGAGCAAAGGCAAAGGGTGGTGTGTGGGGGAGCATAGGTTGGCACTAAGTTGGCATGGGGCTATAAAGGGCCATGGGGTGTGGGTGGGGGACATAGGTTGGCATGGAGGATATGAGGAGTCATGTGGAGTGGGCAGAGGGGGATAGGTTGGCATGTAGGGTATAAGGGTTGATGGGTCGGGCAGAGGGGCATAGGTTTGCATGGAGGGTATGAGGTGCCATAGGTTGGCATGGACGGAGCATGGGGAGTGTGTGGGGTTGTGAGAGGGTGTGAGGAGTGAGGAGGGGTGAGGGCTGTTTTCCATTGTTTCATGGTTTTTTAAAACTTCAATATATTGCCAGTGCACTGAGGCAGGCCTTCTGCCTAGCATGCCTCTGCACTCGTTTCTGGGTCACCCAGCCCGATTCCCAGGGAACCCCGCCACCCTGGAACAAAAATCTGACCTTTGAGGCCGCTTTCTCCCAGGTCAGGTTGGCAGAGCCGGGAAATGTCTCAACTCTGCTCTCCCAACCAGGAAGTGAAAATCCATTCTAATGTTACAAACCAATTTCAGTATCCCCTTGCTACTCATCTGGAAAGAGAGTAATTTCAATCATTGATATACAAGTTTAAAAAAAAACCAGAAATGACAATTTGTAAGTGTACCACATTCCATATTACTTGAGGCACAAGAAGGCTGGATACGAACTTAATGCTAGAAAATGTGCTGAGCTACTTGTTAAGAGTTACCTTTTGCACTGGAAAGGATCTCAGACCAGCCACAGAACTCTCACTCCCCAAGAAATGGCATGTGCCTTTTCTGGTCAATTAACTAGGGAATTTGCAGTGACCCAATGGGCAAACAGAATACTCTCTTTATCACTGTATTTCAGCAACTGATTGTATTATATGCCCAATGTAATGTTCCTTGATTTTGGAGAATATTCACATCAATATGACTTTGGTAAAGAACTGCCAAATATATCTATGAAGCAGGAAGTGATAGGTGAACAGTAGCAGCAACACATTTTAGATTCACAATATTTACAGGTTCACTAATTTCTTCTTGGAAGATAGAAAACAACAGTCACCTCTCCTGTACTGAACTACAATGCAATCTTAACCTGGTACAAGTGTCACTGAACATTAACATTCCGTGATGGTTAATTGTTAAAAGTCCACAGGGTTGGTATGGTCTATCAATCTTTCTATACTGGCTTCTGGTGATAGGCTAAGATAGAAGGGAGATTTTGAAGTCTCTTGCCTGGCATAAAATGGGGCAAAAACACTCAAAAAATGGTTTGGTATGATTTTCTACCCTGCTCCTGCCAATGGTGGGTGGTGCTATATACCAAATGATCTTTGTTTGGTTGGTGACAGGGTTGACTCACCTGGTGGCTGTTTTTTTATAAATTTGCAAATAAGCGTCCTTTGTTCTAAGTAGGACTTTAAATGCCATGTTAGAACAGCACGGGGCAGAACACTAAAATTTCAGCTGGTGACTCAGCCGAAGAGGAACCCAGAAAATAGGCTTTAATTCATTTTTATGGGACAGAGAGGAGCAAGAATGCTCTTCAGGCTTGCAAAACAACCTGAGACACTGTAGTGCTGGTTCCATCCTTCCTCTAAGACCAGATCCCATGCATCCCACTACCCCCTGAACTTTTGCCAGGTCTGGATGCCGACCAGGTCAAACTATTTTGGCGACCTGGAACCAGCGCACTTGTTTGTTGTCTGCTGTCTACTGTTCATGTTACTGAGGCCCAGCTTTGAAAACAGGCAGAATGGGCGGAATTAATGTTTCTGACGGGGATCTTGCCCACCAGTTGGAGAACCAGTGGGAGCCCTGCATCCCCTCCACTGGGGGAGACCCGCTGGTATTAGGTGCCCATTAGGCGCTTTATTGGTCAGCGTTAGATCTTCCCCAGGATTAAGGACCCTGGGGGTTTAAATCCTGTCCCTTGAGAGCTGCTAGCCAATCATAGCGTGGCAGCTCTTCACTGCCTTCAACACCATTGGAAAGCGGTGGCAGCTGCCAGCAATGCACCTACCAGAGCTCCAGGATCCATGAGAGACTCCACGCCAAAGGTGAGTGTAGTAGGTTGTCAGGGGGATAGTGCAGACCTAAGGAAAGGGGGCCTTGGACTTGATTGGGTGGAGGTGAGAAGGCAGCAGTGTCCTTTCATCCAATCAAATGCATCCCCCATCTCCAAACTTGCCTTAGTGGGGGGTGGTGGTGGTGGTGGTGGTGGTGGTGGTGGTGGGGGGGGGGGGGGGGGGGGGGGGGGGGGGGGGGGGGGGCGGTGCGGGGCAGCGGCAGCAGCCAAATTCTGCCCAGTGTTTCACAGCCTAACTGTCCAAACACTGCTGGGGTCTGAGGGGGTGTGGGGTGGGCAAGTGTGGCTGGTGGGGGAGAGGGACTACCCCATTCTTTCAGTAATTTTAAGTGTGCATCCTCAAAGCTCAAATGCAGCAGCTAAACGATCGAAGGTTTAAGGAAAACCCACCAGATGGTTATGTTTGAACTGAATGACGTGACCCCTCTCTTGGGTATTTGTTGCAGTTTGCTCTGGGACCTTTAAGCTGGGCCTGTTCTGTGGGTGAATGCGACTTTATTTTTAGTTTTCCTTCTACCTCTGGTACTTTATCCTCTTTCTCCACCATGAAAACGGATACAAGTCATTGTTTAATAAAATCTGCCAGCATTTTGCTGTCTATTACAATATCAGCTGCATCTTTCTTTACCAGACCCATATCTTTCTTAGACACTCTCTTATTGTTGATAAATCTATTAACACTTTTTTACTATTAGCCTTTATATTACATGCAAGTTCTTTTGTGTTCCTTTGTACAGCTTTCAATATTTTCTTTGTACTCCTCAGCTGATTTCCATATTTTTCTCAGTTCATTGGATGACTCGAGAGAGTGTCTCTCCTCCTGTGAGACACATAATGCTAGAAATTGGTCCACATCGTTCGTTCTTTTGGGGCAGGGTGGGGTGGTGGGTTCATGTTTCTGCCCTGACACCTGTTGCCGGAGAGGTAGGTAGCACGCAGATTTGATGCTGCCCCCTAATTGTTCCATTAGTCTGAGAGGGGCCTGTGCTGCTGTCAACCTCATTGCTCAGCAGGGGGATGAGCAATGTGTGCAGATAGTGGTACAGCCAGCCTGCTCTTCCTAAAGGGCTGTCTGCTCCTTATAAAGAGAAGCTGCACTGAATCACAGGAGGCTCTTGTTGAATGTCATTGTTGCAATTCTGAAGAAAGAAAATGGGTCAGAGAAAGGGCTCCGGGTTCACAGTTGTGGCACTGGAGGCCTCAGTCATGGGGATGAACAGAAAGAAGGACCACGATTCTTCAGGGGGGAAGAGGGGGTTGGTCACCAGAAGGTCCTCAAGGACAACCCTCAGAAAGGACTGGGAACCGATAACAGTGGCACAAGATGGCTAATGACCTTACATGCCTGATCAAGGTCAGTGCACACATCATCTCATGACATCTCCTACCTACTGTAACACCAACTTCTCATGCTGCTCAATGTATCAAAAGAACATAAGAAATAAGAGCTGGATTATACCATTTGGCCCTTTGAGACTGCTCTACCATACGTACAAACATACGAATTAGGGGCAGGCGTAGGCCACTCGGCCCCTCAAGCCTGCTTTGCCATTCAATAAGATGATGGCTGATCTAATGTTAACTCAACTTCACATTCCTGCCTACACCTGATAACCTTTCACCCCATGCTTATCAAGAATCTAACAACCTCTGCCTTAATGATATTCAGCAACCTTTTGAGAAAGAGAATTCCATCTCACAACCCTCAGAGAAAATATTTTTCCTTATCGCTGGCTTATTCTTAAACAGTGGTCCCTAGTTCTAGATTCTCCACATCCACCCTGTCAAGACTCCTCAGGATCTTATATGTTTCAATCAAGTCGCCTTTACTCTTCTAAACTCCAGTGGATACAAGCCTAGTCTATCCAACCTTTCCTCATAAGACAACCCACCCATTCCAGGTATTAGTCTGGTAAACCTTCTCTGAGCTGCTTCCAATGCCTTTACATCTTTCCTTAAATAAGGAGACCAATACTGTACACCGTACTCCAGATGTGGCCTCACCAGTGCCCTGCAAAACTGAAGCATAACCTCCCTACTCTTGTATTCAATTAGCCTTGCAATAAACTATAACATTCTATTAGCTTTGACAATTACTTGCTGTACCTGCATACTAGCCTTTTGCAATTCATGCATTAGGACACCCAGACCCCTCTGCATCTCAGAGTCCTGCAATCTCTCACCATTTAAATAATATACTTCTTTTTATTCAACCTGCCAAAATGGACAATCTCACATTTTCCCACATTATACTCCATTTGCCAGGTCTTTGCCCACTCACTTAACCTACCTATATCCTTTTGTAGCCTCCTTATGTCCTCCTCTCAACTTACTTTCCTATCTTTGTGTCATCAGCAATTTAGCAACCATACCGTCAGTCTCTTCATCCAAATCATTTATATAATTTGTAAAGAGTTGAGGCCCCATCACTGATCCATGTTGCACACTACGCGTCTCATCCCGCCAACCAGAAAATGACCTATTTATGCCTACTGTCTGTTTCCTGTTAGATACCCAATCTTCTATCCATGCTGTTATGATATCCCTTGCACAATGAGCTTTTATTTTCCGCAATAACCTTTGACGAGGCACCTTATCAAATTCCTTCTGGAAATCTAAGTACAGTACATCCACCTTTATCTACAGCACCTGTTACTTTTTCAAAGAATTTCAATAAATTGGTTAAACATGATTTCCCTTTCACAAAACCATGTTGACTCTGCCTGATTACCTTGAATTTATCTAAGTGCCCTGTTATAACGTCTCTAATAATAGCTTCTAACATTTTCCCCATTGTAGATGTTAAGCTAATTGGTTTATAGTTTCCCACTTTTCCCTCCCTTTTCGAATAAAGGAATTACATTAGCTATTTTCCAATCTAATGGAATCTTCCTCAAACCTAGTGAATTTTGGAAAATTAAAACCAACACACCAAATATCTCACTATCTTTGTTTAAGACCCTAGGATGAAATCCATCAGGACCCGGGGGCTTGTCAACACGCAACTAGATCACGGCTGATCTTCTACCTCAACTCCACTTTCCCAGATTATTCCCATATCTCTTAATTCCCTTAGTACCCAAAAATCTATTGACCTCTGTCTTGAATATACTAGCCACACTCCCATCACTCACCTAGCAGCACTCCCTGGCACCCAGGACTCATGCCTAACATCCAGACACTCCACCGCATCCTCACACACTCCCCAACGATGACAGCCTCACACCTAGCTCCTGCCAATTCACATACCTCCAGCTATTCAGCTATGGCAGGCACATCACTCAAACACAGTACACTGCAATCATTGACCTTTTGTTCTTTTGCTTACAGGTCAAGGTAGCACACAATAGAAGGGAGCAAAGCAGAACTGATGAGCTGCAAGTATATCAGCATCTCAAGAGCCCTACGGAGAAGATGGCTCTCTGCATCACGGGACTGGCTGCAACAGAACTTGTGACATCTGGTATTGCTGAGAACATTGAGGATGAAGGTACATTCCTGCCTATGCCTTTGTCAACTCCCAGCTCACCCCTGTCCTGCTATCTGGCATGATGGGCAAGCTGCAGATGATGTGACCACATGGACCTCTTGCTTCCCAACGAAACAATAACCTTCCCTGACCCCAACCTTTTCTTTTGAGTTCCTGCTTTCAGGTACCCAAGGACTGCCTGCACAGCTATAACCCACTCAGTAGCAGGAGAGGGAGCAACAGTATAGCACTGATGAAGAAGCCCCGTCATTTGATCAGGCACTCACAGCCACGCGCTCAGATACTGGCAATGCATGTACCTTGGAGGATAGTGTAAAGTTGGATCCGTATGTGGTGAGTCACCAAGCATGAGGAGCTGCATCCGGGCCAGCAGGAAAGGAGCTACAGTGGGCTCCACTTGGAGGGCCTTTGGCTTCCATTGTATCATCTCCAATGTTGCTACAGATCCAAATTTTGCAGCCACATACATGCACATTCTCCTTTCTCAGGGAGCAATGAATACATCATGGCTTCAGGAAATCTGGAAAGCTAAAATGACTTCAAGTGAATTGTAGTCCAGGGAGGGAAGGTTGCAGGGATGGTGTCGTAGAACTGCTGATGCTGAATACTAATTCTGTATTGGAACCAAGGCAACTCAGATTCAAATGAGCACACTGTTCTTCTTTGGGAAGGGAAAGTTATTTCTGGAGCTGGAAGGGTGTTTTTGGAGCAAAGTTATCAGTAAGCTTTTACTTTTTTTTAAATGTTCCTTTTCTCATATATTTCACTTTTTGGAATTCATAATGGGCTGAGTGCATATCATGGCAACTCTATGTTGGAGAATTATGTGTTGGAATGGACCTGTACAGAATGTTTTGCTGGAATGTGACAGTGGAAAAAAGTTCTGCAAGCACGATAGTTGTTAGCTTTAGCTCAGTGTGTAGCCACTAAGCCCCCATGTCAGAAGATCATGGGTTGAAGTCCCACTCCAGACACGTGAGCACATAATCCAGGCTAATACTTCAATAAAAGTAGAATTTTGTTTTTTATTCATCCATGGGATGTGGGCATCGCTGGCTAGGCCAGCATTTATTGCCCATCCCTAATTGCCCTTATTCATTTTTTTTTTTAAAAAGAGTGAACCACATTGCTATGGGTCTGGAGTCACATGTAGGCCAGACCAGATAAGGATAGCAGAATGACTTCTCTAAAGGACATGAGTGAACCAGATGGGTTTTTACAACAATCCACAATGGTTTCATGGTCATCATTAGACTTTTAATTCCAGGTATTTAGTGAATTCAAATTGCACCATCTGCCATGATGGGATTTGAACCCAGATCCCCAGAGCATTACCCTGGGTCTCTGGATGACCAGTCCAGTGACAATACCACGATGCCATCACCTCCTCCAAAATAACCAATTAGAAAGGAATAAAGCTCACAGGAAGAGAACGTTCACAAAGGCAGCACTCAAGATATATTATGGCTGATGTTTATGGCAGATTTTATTCCAAGGTTACTGAGAACTTTATGAACATATCCCATTGCAGTATTCGGACATTACCATGTAGTAAAAAGGCAGCTGAGTGACCTCAGTAGTTACTCTACGAACCCCCCTCCTACCATGGTTGTAGGAGCTCTTATTCTCTACCCGACTATTGTCTTGACACCATCAATAATCATAAATGCAGTATTTTACTTCTCCATTCATTTTATGTTGTGATATGCACAATTGGGCAGGTTTTGAATGATTAAGGCAATTGAAATGAGTGCTGATCAGGATACCATAGGCCTCCAACCCCTAGTTTTCTGTTATTTTATATTAATGGGCAGAATTAAAGAGCTGCAGACAATTAATTTTCCAGCCAGCTCTCCAGGCAAGGTGTGGCCCTCGCTGGGAGTGCCCTATCAGAGCATCAGCTCTCAAATTGAGAGCTTCCTCCTGTGTTCCAATGTGCTGATATCAACACTTAGTCATTACTGCTAAGTTCCATTCCTTTCCACAACCTAATCCTCATTTCTATTCTTGACTCAAATGACAAAAATAGAATAAAATCTATTTTTAACAAATGAAAAATGAGAGTTTTTTGCCTTAGGCAAAATATTGAAAAATTATTGCTTTCTGAAAATTATTTCATACAAATTCGCAAAATGGAGGAAATGATTCGCTTGGCACAGGGTTGGCAGAGGGGAGGATAATTTTGACTTTGTGGAAACAGGTCCCATACTGTAAGAGAAGTGACGTTGGATCAGACGCCCATTATGCATCTTTTCTGACATCATGGGCAAGAGTTTCCGCTCGGCACGCCCGACACATCTGAGCGTGAAATAGTGCGCAATGACGTTGGGTGAGCGTCCCAACTTCATCATGCACTCACACGATATTTCATTTGGCAGGCGCATGTGAGAGTCGGCAGTGTGCCCACTGACAATTAAGAGGCCTATTAAGGCCATTAATCAATAAATTAACTGCTATTTTTTGCTGTCCATCTAATGTTACGATTGGCGGGCAGGCGAATTGGCCAGGTGGCCTTTGGATTTTTGAGGAATCCAAGGGTGGGATGAGGATTCCGATAATTTTAAAAATAAATAAAAACATTTGGGCAGAATTTTTATCGTCAACATGTTTAGGTGAATGGTTCTTATGGGCTGCAAATTTTTTCCGTGATTTTAAAATCTTTATATAAGGGTTTAAAATTCTTCAGCTCTGAGGCAGCTCCCTGCCTTTGGGGAGCTTTCATTGTGCGCTCCCCTGTGCCCACGCTGACTTCAGCGTTCGCCCTCCTTCTGCTCCCACCCGAGCAGTACTGAGCATTTCAGTGTTTCGCACTGGCTAACTGTTAATTGGCCAGCCAGCATGAAATCATGGGGGTTGGGGGCCAATCGCGGATGGCGGGCCATTTCCTGGCTGCTCCTGGGCCCACCTGCTGCTCCCGCCCATGATCTCAAAATCCTGCCCCATATGAAATTCAGTTAAACACACATGGCTGAATTTTACATGCCCCCAATGGGCATGTTTCCTGTGGAAGTGTCACATACAATAGGGTGGCCGCCCATCCCACCACCTTCCCACCCACCCCAGAGCTCATTCCCTTAATATGGGGGGTGCCCAAATCAGCAGCCCACCTGCCATATTAAAATGAGCAATTGTTACCAAGCCGATTGACCCAAATAATATACTACCTGTGCCATAATGCATTTGGTGCGGGCAGCAGAGCAGGAGTGGGAAGCCTGATTTTTAACCTGAAATGGTCAAAGGGCGGGAAGGAAGGGAGGGATCGCTCTTCAGGGGTTGCCCTTTGCCATTCACAGAGAAGCCTCCTTTCCTTCTTACCCATTCCCCCCCTCTTAAGCTTAACCCCTCCCCACTACTGCCCACCTCCCTAATGATCCCAAACCCTCCCGGCACAAGAATCCGGACTTACGTACTCCGGGGTTCCTAGACCTTGGGCCCCATTCCAAACCTGTAGTCCCGGCAGCTGTCACTGATGCCTTCTGGCGCTGCCAGGACTGATGGAGCTGCCAGCCAATCCAATTGGCCAGCAACTCCAGAGTGTGGGACCACTGAGGGGCGGAAGTCCTAGTCAGCCCTTGTTAATGAGTCCCGAAGGGCTTTATTGATGCAGGGCTGGTTGGCGTGGAGCTTGTTGGCTCCACCCCGACGTGGTTTCTGGGAGAGGGGCCGTGCTATCCGCACCCCAATAAAATTCAGCCTGTGGCATTTAACATATCTAGAAACGAGATTTGCATGAGTTATTTTTAGGTTTGTCAGGATGGTGAGATGATGACAGCTGATTGACAGACGTAGGTGGTCGCGTCCATTAAAAATAAAGCAGTAAAAGCAATATCTGAAAAATATTTATAACACACTGAACTCTTACACAGGGAGGTGGAGAGAGTAATCCTGATCTTGTCTAAAGCAGGTGCTAGAAAATCAGTGTGGAAGTGTATGGAAACAAGGATCAGGAGAGATGTAAAACAGGCATCCGAATTGCTTCAGCAGATTTTATACAATCACACAAAGCCAAAATCCCACCACCAGCTGTGCCGAAAAGTCTAGGGTGAATGATACTAGGTGCATTTTTTTAAACAACAAATGCTGTTTGTGAAACAAGCAGCTAGTGTTTCAAACAGGGCCGCCAAAACAATTGGAAATGAGAGATTTGTAATAATTGAACCTATTATTAAAAAGGTTAGGCTGTATTTCATAATGAGTTTAAAAAGCGTATACCCATGGAAAAGGCTCCTTTATAATCCATTTCAGCCAGGGACATCTCTGTTTCAGACGGATCCATCATAAAAACCTTCTCATTATTACAAAGATGAAACTCTGTATTGAGCGAATAGACAACTGGAACTGGGCGATTTGTCTGTTGAAAGGCAATAGGGACGAGGAACCTAGTCAGAAAAAAAAAACACAAAGTCAATGTACTTATACTATCTCAGAAGACAGTTACTTAACATTTATATTAAATGTTCTCTGCTATAAATGTAAGCAGCAACCACAGTTACAAAAACAAATTTCTTAAAAACTGGAAATCATATTGCAATTATTTCTTGATAAATGTACTTTATCTCTCATCTTTCACAATGGTTATTACACTGGCATTGAACAGACACTGCTATATTAATGAAATAATGCTTTGAAATAATGACTTAAGAACAATTAAGGGTCAATTTAAATTCCAGGTGGGAATTGGAAGTGCAGGGCCTAAAGGGGTGATCTGCCCAGTCCCCCAGAGGGGGAGCTCCAGAAGATTTGCCCAACCCTGGCTCTGTTCAATGCCAACGCGGGTGACGTCAACTCTGCATTCCATGTAGCATTGAGAAATACACGTGGTGCAGGATTTTCTGCTTGGTGTGCGGGCACATGCCTGACACGCCTGAGTGCGGAACAGTACACAATGACATTGGGCGAGCGTCCCGATGTCAACACACACTTGTGTGATATTTCGGTTGGTGGGCGTGCACGAGTGTCGGCAGCGTGCCTGCTGACAATTAAGAGGCCTAGTAAGGCCATTAAAGTATTAATTAACTGCTATTTTTCACTGGCCATCCAACATTACAGTTGGTGGGCGGATGAATCAGCTAGGTGGGTATTTGTTTTTTTAAGAAAACCTCATCCACAGGCGGGATGAGGTTTCCGACATTAATTAAAAAAAAAATGTTTCAACATAATTTTTATCATGTTTCTGTTCATGTGAGTGAATCCTACATGGGGACAATTTTTTCTGATTTTTAAAATCTTTATCTTTTCATTTAAAATTCTTCAGCTCCCTGCCTTCAGGGCACTTTCATTGCGCTCTCCCCCGCGCATGCACAGACTTTTGCGCTCGCCTGCCACCCGCCCACACCCTGGCAGTGCTGAGCTTCTCAGTGCACCTTTCACACTGGCTGACCGTCAACTGGCCAGCCAGCGTGAAATCACGGTTGGCGGCCGATCGCGGGCGGCAGGCCGTTTCCCAGCTGCTCCTGGGCATGCTTGCCCGACGACCCAAAAATCCTGCCCATGGAAAACCCAAATCTGGGATGGAAACTACAAACTTTGCAGAAATATGATGGAAACAGGTCCCATCCCAGAATTCATCCATAAAATTGCTGGTGGAGTACTCCGAGCCCCTACCTCGCCAGAAAAGCTCAGTAAATTCAGGACCAATAGGTATAAGACAGCTAACAATGTGTGAATAATAACTTTGTCAAATAAAGCTAAATACTTCAATTTTTTCTGGCCATTTGATTAATACAATTTGCTTTGGTTATTTTTTTTCGATTGCTGATAAATCCATGCTTTTTTGCACATAAGCTGGCTTTGCAAAACTCAAATCTAGGATATTAAACTAAATAAGGCCCAACTTATTTATCTGGGACATATAACTGGTAATGTTGCTGGGTCAGGAGATATATCCTATTGCATGTATTTTGAAGGCCTTTCTTCAGGTAATACAAGTTACACAGGTGATTTCCTTTCCTATAAAACATGGGACAGCATGATATTTGGCAGTGGTGATGACATACGTGTCTCTTGCAGTCTTAAATCCTGTAATTTTAGCTCTTTTCGTTATCATTGGCATATTACAGATGGTTCAGTGATCACAAGGCTGGAAAAGGTAGTGTGAAGAAAGTTGTAAATTTAACTCCAGTTTTGCTTCTGCAACCTACTGAGCAATCTGAACCCCTCAGATAATTTTGAGCTTATTATATCTCTAATGTTATGTGTGTTTAATGATAAAACAACACAAAGCAATTTCCCGTGACACAAAAAAAAATGGAAAAAAAGCTGGATTTTGGATATTTTGTGCTGAAGTTGAAGAAATATTTGTGTAATGGAATTATAATATTTTCATACTTTTCAGGAGCATGTGCAGTACAGGCCAATGGCTTATCTCCAGGGTCGATCCAAGGTTGTGTGGGTTGTACTGTGCAGGGTATCATAAAGATTGTATATTCTCCTGAATAATCTTTTCTGTGGAGGAGAAAAGAACATCATAAAAAAATCATCCTGCAAATTCTTTAAAAAGCTGCTGGTATATCATATATCCCAAAATGAGCTGATTCAAGTCTACAGATATCCCACTATATCCTATTTAACCTAATACAATTAATAAAAATGCACTGAATTAACATTTGCTTGATGAAACCTTCAATAGCTGTAAATATCTTCTTGGATTCAAAAGACTTTTTAAAAATAGAATGTCATAAATGGTAGTTTGCTGAGAAATGTACTTACTCAGTTTCAAATTCTGACAGGCTAAAAAATCACACAGAAATAGTCAGTAATGACAAAGAACTGTGACAATTAAAGATATAAGAATTTTTAGCAATTCTATACAAGGCAGAAAAGTCCAACATGTTTGTCCCCCTTTGACAGATCTAAATCCCAAGTTGTTAGCTTTCTAAATGTGCTCAACAGAATTCAAGGTTATCCACATTCTAGACTTAACAATACAATCCTACAGATTGGAGGGTAGCTAATGTAACCCCACTATTTAAAAAGGGAGGCAAAGAGAAAACTGGGAATTATAGACCAGTCAACCTGATGTCGGCAGTGGGGAAAATTCTAGAGTCCATTATAAAAGATTTAATAGCTGAGCACGTGAAAACAGTGGCAGAATCAGACAGAGTCAGCATGGATTTATGAAAGGGAAATCATGCTTGACAAATCTACTGGAATTTTTCGAGGATGTAATTAGTAGACTTGATAAGGGGGAGCCAGTGGATGTGGTTTATTTGGACTTTCAGAAGGCTTTCAACCAAGTCCCACATAAGAGATTGATGTGTAAAATTAAAGCACATAGGATTTGGGGTAGTGTATAGAGATGGATAGAAAACTGGTTGGCAGACAGGAAACAAAGAGTAGGAATAAACGGGTCTTTTTCCGAATGGCAGGCAGTGACTAGTGGGGTACCACAGAGATCGGTGCTGGGACCCCAGTTATTCACAATATATATTAATGATTTAGATGAGGGAATTAAATGTAATATCTCCAAATTTGCAGATGACACAAAGCTGGGTGGGAGGGTGAGCTGTGAGGAGGACGCAGAGATGCTTCAGTGTGATTTGGACAAGCTGAGTGAGTGGGCAAATGCATGGCAGATGCAGTATAATGTGGATAAATGTGAGATTATCCATTTTGGTAGAAAAACAGGAAGGCAGATTATTATCTGAATGGCTATAAATTGAGAGAGGGGAATGTGCGGCGAGACCTGGGAGTCCTTGCATGCCAGTCGCTGAAGGCAAACATGTAGGAGTAGCAGGCGATAAAGAAGGCAAATGGTATGTTGGCCTTCATAGCCAGAGGATCCAAGTACAGGAACAGGGATGCCTTGCTGCAATTGTTGGTGAGACCACACCTAGAATATTGTGTGCAGTTTTGGTCTCCTTATCTGAGGAGGGATGTGCTTTCTATAGAGAGAGTGCAGCGAAGATTTACCTGACTGATTCCTGGGATGGCAGGACTGACATATAAGGAGAGATTGAGTCGATTAGGATTATATTCGTTGGAGTTCAGAAGAATGACGGGGGATCTCATAGAAACCTATAAAGTTCTAACAGACTAGACAGGGTAGATGCAGGAAGGATGTTCCCGATGGTGGGGGAGTCCAGAACCAGAGGTCACAGTCTAAGGATATGGGGTAGACCATTTAGGACTGAGATGAGGAGAAATTTCTTCACTCACAGAGTGGTGAACCTGTGGAATTCGTTACCACAGAAAGTAGTTGAGACCAAAACATTGTATGCTTTCAAGAAGGAGTTAGATATTGGTTTTGGAGTGAAAGGGATCAAAAGGTATGGGGAGAAAGTGGGAGCAGGATATTGAGTTGGATGATCAACCATGATCATAATGAATGGCGGAGCAGGCTCGAAAGGCCGAATGGCCTACTCCTGCTCCTAGTTTCTATGTTTTTATGTTAAAACAGACTCAATTTTTGGATATTAATTCGGAATCTTAACCATATAAGATCTTGTTGCTTGCAAGAGGAAAATGTTCCTGCTAGTCCTAGGTTCATGGAGGTGCTAGCCTTGTTGTCTTTTTTTAACCTAAATCGTATGAGTTGCCCAGTTCTTACTATCTACTACATTGCCCAGTTTTTACCACCCACTATAATTTCCCTACATAATCCCAGTCACTGCACTTCAAAAGTTACTCATTGCTTGGGGCATTTTGACACCTTCCAATGTGACACAGCATTAAAGTCTAAAAATGACTTGTGATGATATTATCAGAAGAATGTTGCATTTGTATAACATTGCTTTTTCCCCAGTTTAACAAAGAATTACAACCACATTACACATTGGTCCACCAATATAGCTGACAGAAATTTCTAGGCTTATATGAACGTAAATATTCCTATCCCACTGATTTCACAGATTGCCTTATCTGAAATGGTCTCAATTCTTTCAAAATCAGAATCCATCAATGAATCTGACAAATCCTGCATTAAAACTACATCCACCAAGAACAAGGAAACATTTTGTAGCTAATCACATTGTCTCCTTTTACACTTGCCACCTCATGTTGAAAGGCAACTGCTTAATTGAAGAATATCAGTGCCTATCATAATGCATGATAAACATGTTCTGGTTTTGACAAATGGATTAATTACTCTCTGGGATGTGTCTCAAAATGGGACTCCTGTGTTTCCCCCACCCCCCAGCATGAGAGAATTTAATTTTCAAAGTAAATAGATAAACCTTAGGAACACATCAAACAAAAGGGAACTTTATTTTATATATAAAATCTCAATAGCTTAAATCAGATCTTTTGTTGAATATTTAATCTGCATGCTGCTGTTTGGTGGAGAATTACGGCCTTTATGAAGGCTGCCTTACACAATAACTGGGGCTGAATTCCCACAGGGATTCTATGGATCGTCCACCATAAGTTTGAGGGAAAATCCGTGGAAACACTGGAGAAACACTGTAAACAGTCTTTATGCTTTTCCTCCCCAGATTTCTGCAGATCTTCTCCCCAAGGTACAATGAATGAATGAGGGACCCCACTGGAAATTAGCGCTGGTTGTCTCTCCTCCACACAATGCATTCTGGATAGACAGTGTTCTTTGTGGCTGTGCAAACATTTTTTAAAAAGAGAATTTAGGCCCCTAAGCAAATCAGATGTTTATTTTTTGTATGAATCAAAGCTCAATGAAAGGTTTTACATACAGGTACAGAATGCTGCATTACAGGTACTGAAATTGATGTAAGTAAAAGTTAAAAAAAATTGGCACTGTCATCCTTCCCAGAACAAACAGTATGAACATGCAAAGCATAGACCATAAGACGTAGGAGCAGAAATTAGGCCATTCGGCCCATCAAGTCTGCTCCGTTCAGCCATTCAATCATGGCTGATAAGTTTCTCAACCCCATTCTCCCGCCTTTGCCCCGTAACCTTTGATCCGCTTAACAATCAAGAACCTATCTATCTCAGTCTTAAGTACACTCAATGACCTGGCCTCCACAGCCCTCTGTGGCAATGAATTCCATAGATTTACCACTCTCAGGCTAAAGAAGTTTCTCCTCATCTCTGTTCTAAAAGGTCTTCCCTTTACTCTGAGGCTGTGCCCTCGGGTCCTAGTCTCTCATCCTAATGGAAACATCTTCCCCACATCCACTCTATCCAGGTTTTTCAATATTCTGTAAGTTTCAATCAAATCCCCCCTTATCCTTCTAATCCCCATTGAGTATAGACCCAGAGTTCTCAAACGTTCCTCATATGTTAAGCTTTTCAATCCTGGGATCGCTCTCGTGAACCTCCTCTGAACCCTCTCCAGGGCCAGAACATCCTTCCTGAGATACGGGGCCCAAAATTGCTCACAATCTTCTAAATGTGGTCTGACCACAGCCTTATAAAGCCTCAGTAGTACATCCCTGCTTTTATATTCTAGCCCTCTCAAAATAAATGCCAACATTGCATTTGCCTTCCTAACTACCGACTCAACCTGCAAGTTAACCTTAAGAGAATCCTGGACTAGGACTCCCAAGTCCCATTGCAATCCAGATTTCTGAATTCTCTCCCCATTTAGAAAATAGTCTATGCCTCTATTCTTCCTAGCAAAGTGCATGACCTCACATTTCCCCACGTTGTATTCCATCTGCCAATTCTTTGCCCATTCTCCTAACCTGTCCAAATACTTCTGCAGCCTCCCTGCCTCCTCAATACTACCTGTCCCTCCACCTATCTTTGTATCATCTGCATCTCACTATCACAGTGAAAAAGTTAGATTAGATTCTAGGTTTTTTTCAAAATGTGGCAGCTGGCAGTTCAGAATAAAACAGCAGTCTGTATTCATATCTAAAACACTAACAAGTTTAAAATCTACTTTTACATTGTAGCATTCCTTAAAAAGCACTAGGTCAGCAAGGAAGATAGCTTTTTACTTTACCTGTTGTAGGAACTAGTTGCACGCCATAGTTGATATGGGGAATCAAATGTCTGAGCACTCCAGAGCAACTGCAGGTCAAATTCAATGCCCCCTAAATGATCAGGAGCTACAATTTGGGACTTCTGCCCTGGCAGTGTGTGGTGATCCATCACAAAGTGACCTGGAGAGGGACACATGTACAAGGTTCAGGCTTCTTCTCTCTCTGCTCAGAACAGCAGTTTGATGCCATGATTGGATACACTTTATTTTGTTCTCTATCATTAGTAACTTACATCCGCAATACTAACACGGTCAGTGGATAGTGATACAGAATCATCTGATATTTGCTAACTCAACACAATCTGGAGTATATTTTCAACTTTACCTTCACACTTCATCCTTTACAATTCAAATCCTGTTCTACCTATTGTAATCTTTCCAATTTTTTGAAAGTGCAACAACAATCAACTTGCCTTTCTCCATTTGGCTGCCTATTTTCCACTTTGGAGGCGGGAGGAACTTATTTTTTAAGAAGAGAGTTCATTGATTATAATCAGCCTTGGGGCCAGCTTTGAAGCCTAGATGAAAAGCCTAGATTCAGAACACTGACACGGTTTCATGCCAATGTTTGCTCTATCCAAATTAGGAAATGCTGTGGGTGCTATGCTCAGAGTACTTTAACAAGCCTTGAAAGTAAAATGTGATACAAAGGAAATATTTACTGAAAACAATCAATGCCTACTTTACTGTGTTATACATAACACAGAAGGGTGAACTTTCTTCATGACAGGATTGCTACCCGAGCTGGTTGAAGCAAGGCATCTGCCCGTTGGTCTGAACCTGCTGTGACTCAGTCCTATTTTTCTGCACCTGGGTCAATTGAGTATTTCAGTGTTAATGTCAGTCTTCAGTCAGAGTCCACCTCTATGGGATTGGATATGCTGTGCTCCTTTAGTGGTGCACTCACTGCAGCAGTTTCAAGGAGCCAGTCAGCAAGGTTTCTCAACAGCAAAGACAAATGCATGGGTAGGGTTCTTGGGAAGTTTCTGTACTGTGGAGGGCTGGGAGGCAGTAGTACACCAAATTGTGGTAAGAAACAAATGGACAGTAACACCATGCATGCTTGCGTCCCACTGGAGATGTGGTTGTTTATTGGAGGCAGAGGAGCATTTATGCGGAGAAAAATCCATATGCCATGCCTACTTGCCAATGATTTAGATGTGGTTGGCTAGGCAGGTGGAAGATACTGTGGTCCACCCGAAATGAGCAGAAGAAAATTGTGACCATTTTTGAGGGCAGTTAGTGGAAACCTTTCCTGCCTAGGACCTCCCCAAACCTGATGGTTTTCCTGAAGAAACACCACCTAGAACCTCATACCAAAGGACAACATTTTTTCTTGACAAATTTGCAGTATCAACCCATCATTAGGCCTATAGTATAACTATAATTACACAGCAATACCATGACTGAACTGGCAGAGCAGATGATGCAAAGTGAATCAATAACTAAATAAAACCAACTGAAGAGATAAAAATAGTTACAAATGATTAAAAGCAGATATCAAGGTTGAAGTAAAAAAAAAACCCAAATCTGTTGCTCTTATAGTTTAGGAAAATTCAGAAATTCTGCTTGTCTCGGAGCAGGATTCTGGTGTAGTAGTTTTTTGTGCTGTAAATTCTCTGTGGTGGAGAGACACTGGATTTGGTTATGGATTATGGATTTGGAATAGCACTGCTGAAATTTGTGTTCTAATCTCTCATTAGATTATTCCTAAGTATCCATTATTTCTTTCTATTACTAGATCAAAAGGTAATGTTACATTTTTGGATTCAATAGTAACACAGACTATACCAACAAACAGTTGAATATGAATTATGTTATTCTTCTAAAAGTGATTTATAGAAAAATGATTTTCTCTTGTAAGATATAAACTATAACTAACAGTTAATCCTTCAGTAAACCCTGGCTTTTCCCCTTTGTCAATATCCTTCAGCCCATAAAGAAATTACTTGCCTCTAAATTTTGCATGGGTCTTGAATTCAATGACAAGGCGACCATCATCCCTTATATAAATCCGTATTATCTGAAGTCGTGCTGACAGTACACTGTCAGTTTGTATGCCTGTATTAAGTAAGAAGATAAAGTGAAAAACTTTACATTAGATAAATTTTTAAAATGTAAAATAGAAAAAGAAAACAATTTCTTTTCAACCATCTTTTTTACCTGTTCTCCATAGAACTGTGTCGTAAAAGAATGAGAACTCCATCTCAGTGTGATGCTCGAGTGAAGCCCAGCCTCTTGGTGCAGTTACGTAAATGTAAGAGACATACAATGGCACTGACACTGTCAGGAATGACTGGGCGGAATCTCGAACCTGCCAATTATAAGAACATAAGGAAATGTAACACAGGAGAAAATCTTTGGGCCCATTAAATCCTTTGTCACACAGACTATTATCATGATCCACTTCACTGTGAACCCATCACAATCCACTGACCCTCCAAGAAACTGTTCTTCAAAGTCTCTCTCTGCTCTCACTCTCAAGATCATAGGCATTGTTATGCATATACTGTGGACTCAGACTAAGGCACACATCACCACACTAAATCTAAACCTGAATTGATAAGACACTGTAATTAAACTAAATAGGTACTCTAATTAATAATAGCCTTAAGTGAGAAGATAGTCCAAATATAACAAGCAATATTTCAACTTTGTTTGGAATAATCTCTTTTTCATAGAGTTCAATCACAATGTAAGTTTGCCTCATTTGTTAGGATTCCCATTCTGAGTTAGAAGACTGCGTGAGTGATTATGACTTTGGGGGCTGAATTTTCACCCCCATTGGGGGGGGAAGTTGATGGGGGGGCGCGCCTCCAACCCCCGATCGGAGGCGTGATGCCATTTTACCTTAATTGGCCTGCCCAGCGTGACGTCTGCAGGAAAGTGCTAAGCGCTCCCTGAGCGGGCGGTGGGGAAATGCCTAAAATCGAGAGTGCGCTCTTTCGAGCATGCGCATGAAAGAGCGCACTCATCTCCCTGAGGCTAAGTGCTGCATCAGGGGTTCATGTGACAATGTCACATGAGTTGGGACATGCTTGTAATTTCCAAAAAAAATTTATTAAAATTTTTAAAACCCTACATGAAACCTCATCCCGCCCTCGGATGAGGTTTCATGCTTTTTCTAGTTCACGCCGGGGCTCCTGGCCTGCCCGTCAACTTTAAGGTTGGACGGGCAGGTCCACTAATTACTTTAATTGCTCTGTCAATGGCCTCAATTGGCCATTGACAAGTCAGCGGGCACGCAGCTGATTTTGCTGCGCTCCTGCCTTCCTGAAAATTTAAATGGGACGCGGTGATGTCGGGAGTTCCGCCCGTCATTTTACGTGTCGACAAGCGGGCCCCGCCCCCACTCGCTGATGGTAAAATCCAGCCCTGGGTGGCAGTATAAAACGAGTGATATCAGCTCAATTACCTATTGAAGCCAATGGAAACAAATATTGCGGGAAGTGTATAATGGGTGACCCACTATACACCATCGTCCAAGGTCAAAGTTACTCATTGTGAGTTCAAATCTTACTTCAGGTCTTGAGCATACTACTTAGATTAACATTTCAGTGCAGTACCAAGGGCATGCTGCATTGTTGAGGTGCCACCTTCCCCTAAGGTCCCATCTATCTGTTTATGTAGATGCGAACAATCTAGGCCAATATTCTTTCCTCAACCTCAACTATAACCATCAAAATCAGACATACTATTCATTTGATTTGCTGTTCGTGAGGCCTCCATGTTGAGCTTCATGGCAGCATGTCAAAAGTAATTAACTGACCATAAATTGCTTCAAGAATGTCATGAGGTGTTATTTAAAACTCTTTTAAAAAATAAGAATCTGAATAATATAAACTTCTTCTCTCGTTAAAATAATGGAAAATACCAAAACAGAGCTTTTCTTTTTTGCTGTGATAGCAGTCTTTCATTTAATTGATAGAGATGCAAAGTAAAGTTGCTTATAATTTGGACCATTGTCAGTCAAGTAATTGTAGGCCATGTTCAAATAAGAATGAGCAACCAGATTTTTCTGTATCTAATCACCTGGAAGTCAGCTGTCACTGAGCCACCGCAGACATCAATGAGTTCTGTCATATCGTAGTAAGCATCAAATGTCCAGATACAGCTCTTCAGGTTGAGGTGCTTATACAGCTGGATGGTCTTGGGTTCTCTTACATTTGGGTCAAACTGGAATGGCCGATCATACCCAGGGCCAAGAGTGATGCTATCATAGTTGACATCATCCAGAAATCCAGAATCTGCAAACACATCTTTTCTTAATGCTTTGGCTATTATAACCTGCTGAGCTGATAACAGAAATATTCCATCTCTGTATTAACACAGCAGGAATATTTGCTTTAAATGAATAAACAGAAAGCTTAAAAAACAGATATAGTGTTGCTTTTTATTCTCTGACTTCTAAGGTGCAATTAATTCTAGAATTAGAATGATTTTGATTTGACAATCAATGTACAAATTATGGATAAAATTCAAAGGATACTAAATCAAGTAAATCAATAGCACAGATAAGGTAAAACGTTTGATATTGTTCTAAAATTGCACTTCACCCATTTCACAGAATTCCTATATTTTATATAAAAACTTATTTGTTGAAACAAAATGTTATAGGCCTATTAAGGCCTTTGAGGAGTTAAAGTTAAGAACGCTGCTCGTCCAACCTTAAGCTTGGTGGGCAGGCGAAAAGCCCAAGCGGCCTTCACGTTTTTCAGGAAACCTCATCCACGGGCGGGATGAGGTTTCCTGAAGCTTTTATAAGGTAAATAAATAAATTTTCCCACCTTTAGAAACATGTCCCAACTCATATGACACAGTCACACGAGGGAACATGATTGAGTAAATTTTTAAACCGATTCTTCAATTATTTTCATATCCATTCATTCTCCCTGAGGCAGCTCAGGGAGATTGTTGCGCTCTTTTGCACACATGCGTTCCATGTTCTGCACATGGAACTGGTTATGGTAGTAGCACTTTGGAGTCAATAACAAGGGGATGTATTTTCATAAAGACAGATGAGTTCTGCGCCGTAGCTAAAATGGTAGCGGAAACCCAAATCTATCTCGCCCCTGTGCCCGGGCTGGAAGGGAGGTGGTGGATTGTGGGGCGGGGTGGGGGGGGCAGGGATATGGAGGCAGGACATATTTCACACATCTGTGGTAAATAGAGTCAGCAAGCAGCACGTTTAAAAGTGCAGCTGCCTTCAATCAGAAGCAATTTTCTCCACTCAGGTCTCTGAAACACAACTCATGGGCTTTGTTAATCTGAGAAAGGCCTAAACATAACAAGAGTTCTTTGGAGAGGTCAGGTACTCTTTTGTGATTAAGAGCAGACATGAATGTGCATAAGAGGTGACTAAGGTCCATGGAACCATTAAGCTGTCAATCACTTAAATCCCCTACCCCTAGGAGTGCAGGGGGCAGGGGGGCATTGGTGGAGGCTAAAGTCCACAGTTTGATTGGCAGCTCCAAGTTATTATAAACTTTGATGTGGATCTATGAATAAAAATGTTTGTTTTTATAACAAATTAAATACTTGAAGGGATTTAAATGTATAGAATGGGCTTTTAACAATGAGGGTGTTTTTTAATAATATAGGCCAGAATCTTCTGGTCAGCATGTGGGGGTGGGCTCCACACATTTATGCGTAAAATGATGCGTGGTGATCAGGTGTGCGTCCCGACGGCACCGCGCGTCATTCCCATCGTCAGTCCAGCGGGCGCGCACCAGAGTTGGCTGCGCACCTGCTGAACTGTCAAAGGCCTATTAAGGCCATTAATCAACTAATTGAGGCACTTGTCAGGACTGCCTGTCCAACCTTAAGGTTGGTGGGCAGGCGATGAGCCCAGGCGGCCTTTGCATTTGTCATGGAACCTCATCCACGGGCAGGATGAGGTTTCATGAAGGCTTTATTAATTTAATAAATTGTTTCTGTGTGAATTAATAAACATGTCCTACCTCATGTGACAATGTCTGAATAATTTTATTTTTTTTATCAGATTTTTATGACTTTCCTTAATCTCTCTGAGGCAGCTCCATGGATTTTGAATTTTTTAAAAATGTGTTGGTATTAGCTGGCGATTTCACTCTGTTGCCATAAGCCTGAGGGTTGTCATTGTAGGTTTTGTGTGGCATGACTGATTTTACAACCTAACATCACAGCAGGGTGCCTGTTAAGTGAGCAGTTTGGTTGACAGATTCAAGTGGTTATAGAATGGAGATTTTTGTTTTCATAAGAGATTAGCTGAAGGAATTTTAGTGTTGCATATTATTTGAAAGTGTTGTTTTTAAATAGTGATGCCATAAATAGACACCACTTTATGTCAGCATGTCTCTTGAGGGTTGCCCAAGGTGGATGCTAGATGAAATTGCATGGAAATAAGGGAAAGGGTGGCGAGTTGGTACTAAGTTGGCTTTTGGGCTATGAAGGACCATGAGGATAAGTGGGGGGTATGGGTTGGCATTAGGGGTGTGAGGGGCCATGGGAGAGTGGTTAGAGGGGCCTAGGAAGGCATAGGGGCATCAGCAGCCAAGGGGGTGGGTAATGGGACATAGCATGGCACAGGGCGTATGAAGGTCCATGGGGGTGAGTGGGGGAGCATAAGGTGGCATAGGTTAGCATAGATGGGACACAGGGAGTGTCGGGGGGGAGGGGGTTTGAGGGCCGCATGGATGTTTTTGTTTTATTGTTTTTTTCCAATCTTTCACACAGTCCCGGTGCACTGAGGCAGACCTTCTGACCAGCCAATCTCAGCACCCAGCAGTCTCTGCACTCGTCCAGAGGCAATGTACTCAACCTCTAATCCAGCCCGCGCCCCCGAAATAAAAATCACAACTTTCGTGCCTCTTTCTCCTGGGTTGGGGGCAGGGAGCCGGGAAATGCCCTGTCTCTGCATTCTGGGCCTGGGAACAAAAATCCGTGCCTAAGTTTTGAACATGATAAACCCTCAACTTTATATGTTGTAGTTTTTGTCTTTAAATTATATTAATAAAAAGATGGAAGAAACTTCACTGATGACAGTTTATGTAGCATGAATTCACGCATGGTTCTACCTGTGATACTCCTCAGGTCCTTGACTGTAACCAGGTTGGAACAGATGTGCTGGTGCCGGTAGATGGATTCTGACAGGAGAAAGTGCAGGTTATGCAGCGGCATGGTGGATACTAGAGGCAGCATCCCATCCTGGTGAGGGATCTGCACAGAAATGTGGATTCTGAACAAAATAAATGGAAAAGAAACCTATAAACATGCAAATTCCATTGTTTATTATCTGAATGACAAAAAAAACCATTTCACAGTATTGAAAAGCATTTTATTTAATGAAGGCAATTGGGTGGTACTCTATTGTGACTGCTAATCTTGGTACCACATAAATATTGTTGCTTGATTGCTCTTTCTTTCCTCATATTCTTCAATCTGAAGATGTTTCCTGCAGAGTAGTCCTTTGCACTTCAGCTAAACTGTTCCTTTAATAACAACTGTACTGGATCTCCTATAACTTTGCCCACGGAAAGTCAAGACAAGGCAAACTTCCCTTAGAGACCATTAGTGATGTTGTAGGTACAGATACAAGGATCTTCAGCTTCTGGAGTTTTTGAAGCTCTTATCGGTTGTAGAAGCGTGCAACTAGGGATGTGACTACATCACAGAATGGTGGTGCCCAATTAAGCTGTGCCTGATATATTATCTGTTGACTTCAAACAGTGGACAGCTGTCCTGCCCCACTGCCAATTGAAGCCCTTAAGTGGGCAATTAATGCCCACTTAAGGGCCTCATCCCGCCCCTGCGTTAGGAGAGGTCTCATCATGTGGGGAGTACGACAAGCAAATCTGTGGAGCGTTGCCTGTGGGCTTCAAGGTTGTGTCCCTCATTCAAAGGCAATCAGTGCCTGATCGAGAGAACCAGCATTGGAAGGGGAGTCACCTGCTGAGACCCACCCCTGCTCTTGCTGCTGACCCCCCTCCCCCACCTGTCACCCACAACCCACCATCACTCACCCTCCTTTTTATAAATTTACGGGATGGGGTGTTGTTGGCTAGGTCAGCATTTATCGCTTGGTCTCTAATCGCTCTTGAGAATGTGGTGGTGAGCTGCCTTCTTCAACCGCTGAAGTCCATGTGGTGCTGGTACACCCAGAGTGTTGTTAGGGAAGGAGTTCCAGCAACAATGAAGGAACGGCGATATATTTCCAAGTCAGGATGGTGAGTGACTTGGATGGGAACCTTCAGGTGGTGGTGTTCCCATGTGTCTTTTGCCCTTGTCCTTCTAGATGGGTTTGGAAGGTGCTGCCTGGGAACTATGATGGGTTTCTGCAGTGCAACTTGCAGATGGTACACACTGCTGCCACTGTGCGTTGGTAGTGAAGGGAGTGAAAGTTTGTGGATGGGATACCAATCAAGCGGACTGCTTTGTCCTGGACAGTATCAAACTTCTTGAATGCTGTTGGAGCTACACTCATCCAGGCAAGTGGAGAGTACTCCATTACACTCCTGACTTGTGCCTTGTAGATGGTGGACAGGCTTTGCTAGCCTCCTGCTTTCTCCCACTCTCCCCTGCTGGCCTCCTGCTCTCCCCCACTGACCTCCCGTTCTTTCCTGCTAGCCCCCTACTTTCTCCCACTTTCCCCTGCTAGCCTCCTCCATGGAATGCCTGATTGGCCAATCAGAGCATTCTGGCAGAGTGGCTAATCAGGGCACTGAAAGGCAAGCCATGTGCAAGTAAATGGAACATGAGGAGTGGGGAAAAGGGCAGAGTCCTCAGTGGAGCTGGAAACCTGGGCATTTGAGCAATTTGGAGTAAGCCGTTGGGACACCAGAGCGCTTAGTGAAAAACCCGGACTGTCCCAGTGAAACCGGGAGATCTAGTCACTCTAATATTATTACAATTACAATAAATCTCTACTCAGGTTGCTAATCTGCAATAAGATGCACTTCCTTTAGCTCTTTTTAGGGTTAGATACATTTCTGAAACCTCTACATCAGCCAAACAGTTTGTAATTTTTTTTTAGAAAACACTCATTTATACCCAGATATCTGCAACAGTAGGGTTCCTTTTCCTTCTTACAAAAATGTGATGCGACCATCATAACAAAATATTCTGTTCCAGGAATGAAATCATTTGTTTCATTACATGGTACCCTTTTCACTCTAATTAACATTAAAGTCGAGAAACAGTCACAGTAATTAAAAGGAAAGGACAGTGGGTGATCTAATTAATGAATGATTTTGCAGCAAGGAGCTACGTTGCCCTTGAAGTACTGAAGGACAGATGCACAGGCACCGTTGCTTAGCTATCTGTAAAGGTTTGCAACTACTATAGTCTACCATCTTCCTCATATGAGGAGGTTTAAAATCTACTAATTATAATAAACAAACTAGACTAATTGAATCACGTCTCTACATTTTAGATGTTGCCCTGATCCAAACTTCTCCCCTTTTCTTGTTGACTGTCATCTTCTTAGCCTGGCAACCCACATTTCACCATACCATCCACACTTACCTTGTATTAGTACCCTTAACTTGTATCCTTATTCCTCTAACACTCTACCACCCTCATGCTTTTTCTTCTTCTCAGCTATCATCATTCCAAGTGGCCTGGTGACATAGCTACAATCACCCTTCACCTCAGTCAATAAATCCACATCCTTGGGTGATTTTAGTTTTCACTGAAATTCATCTAACCCACTAAATTTTAATTTCTGTCCTCGCTGAACCCCATGCTCCAATAAACGCCCCCATTCACAGCAGTGTGCTGGTCTTGCCACGTCCAAAGTTTCTATCTTTGACCAGTTAACCATTTCACTAATCAATGACATTGTTCCCTATATGCCCCTGTGGGAAATGCTAGCTCCAGCCCACTTTCCAACACTTTCTCAAACTCCAAACTTTCTGTCCTCTAGCTATCCAACTGCCTCGGAACAGCTGTTGCACTTGTCCTGTCCAAAAGCAGCCCTGCTTCTGCCTTCATGACCTTCTTCTCCATCCTTAACTGTCTTCTACCCCCACCACCCCCCTGACATTTCTGGTACAATTTCCACTTCTCTTCCCTTAATTCCTAGCGCACCTGGTAGTTAGCTCTGAATTTGGATCAATTGCATAAAGCAATACTGTGTTTCATGTTTCAGGTCCAAATCACTCCAGTACTACAAGATTCTCCTGGAGATTAAAGATAATCTCAGGCTCCTCTCTTTGATTATAAATTATGTCCTCCAGCTGCATTCCTCTGTCCCCTTCAAATTTTCCTCCAACATCAAAGATTGAAAGCTTATGCATTTCTTTATCTTAAAGACTGAAACTAAATACATTGCCAGTGTGCAAGGCTCTGTGCCAGGAACATGAATCTGTAAAATATATATTTAGTAATCAAGCTCATAATGAGAACAAGACATGAATTAATGAACAATGTAAAATTATTAAAACTTACATTTTAACTGATTTGTATACAGGTTGATTCTTTGATCTGATGCTTCTAATGAGGGGCTACACTCAAAGGAAGTGCACCTTGAGATATCACAGGCTCAATCCCAATGAAAGGATAATCAGGATGCACAACCTGCAAATGCTACTTCCAAATGGGAGTGCTATGATATTGGGTCACCCTTATAGCGTAATAACCAGGCCACTAGACCTCTCAGTCTAGTCCATATAAAACAATACAATAGGAGATCCACTTGTATTAAATAAAACAAAAAAATGTACTGACGTGGGTTACAGCCAATAACACCATCTCCTGGAGTAAGATAATGATTTCAAACTTCACTGTCATGGATGCACTGACTACATTGCAGCTTTGTAACATAGTCCTGATATTCACTAAATAACACAAAACGGTATTACTGGAAATTCCCAATAAGGGTATTTCCACAATTTATCATTGTTTTTCCCTTTCCTAATTTTCTACTGATTTTTTCTCTTCTCACTCTGCCAGCTCATGCTGAGGTTTGGTTCCACAGGCAGGATAGAAGACCTCTGGAACTATCATTATTCCTTAGACAATGACCCTAAGGGGATCACTGCTGAGGCTTTCCCAGACCAGGGACTAGAGTCTCACTGTATCATCCCACTGCTGCTGCAGCTGAAATCATCTGTTGCAGCAAAGACCAAATATAGAAGTTGAAACATTCTTGATCTGTAAGGTTGAGTATCACATTATAAGGAGGGTGGAATCACAGAGTATTTGCAACAGCTTTCAGGTAAATGATTAGATGGTGAAACTAAAATTTACTGCAGCACAGAAGTATTCAGTTAAAACAGAAAATACAGCTAACAATATTGGATAATATTTTATGAATGAATGTTATCACAATACTTACGTGTTCACATTAATATGGCCTTTGATGATTATATCAATGTGTTATGAATACTCTGACATCATAATAATGATCTATTTTCTTTACAGTACCTGTTGGGATGCTCCTTGTGCTTGACATCCAAGTACTTCAGAGTTGCAATGAAGGATTGGGCCTGGAATCCCCTTGCTGTCCCTGCCACTACAGGTGTATGACATATAGAACTATCTGTTCCTATGGTGACAATATTGCTCCTCAGCGGTGTCCCAACATGGCCAGACTTGTCAACTGCTTTAGCAACACAACGGACATGGAATCGACGACTGAAGTAGATACTATCTAAGACCTAGGCAAGGGGACAAGATTATAGGAAGAGACATTAGTTTTCTGGAAATGTACTTAAATACTTTTAGTAACAACATCAAATACATTTTGATACAACGGGAAAACCCTATTACATTTCGTTCAAAACAAGCTGTCACAAATGACATCATATGCGACTGTGATCAAGGTAATCTATCTCTCCTCATCCTTTCAACCTATAACACTGCTGACCACACCATTCTCCTCTAACACCACTCCACTGTCATCCAGCTGGGTGGTTGTATTCTCATTTACCTAATCACTGTTAGAGAATCACCTGTAATAGCTTCTGCTCCCACTCCTTCAATGTTACCTGTGTTGTCCCTCAAAGATCTATGCTTGATCCACACTAGTTGTCATCTACCTGCAGGTATTATACTGACTATTCCAATGCATTCCTGGCCGATCTCCCACATTCGACTCCATAAATATGAGGTCATCCAAGTCTCTGCTGTCTGTGTCCTAACCTGCCCTAAATTCCATTCACTGACCTACACTGGCTCCTGGTTAAGCAATGCCAGGGTTTTAAAATTCTCACTTTTGTTTTCAAATCCCTTCTTGCTCCTATATATCTCTGTAATCTTCTCTAGCCTCACAATACTGAGATATCAGGGCTCCCCTAATTGTAGCCTCTTGAGTATCCTCTAATTTCTACACTGCTGGTGGCCACGACTTTCAGTTGTTTCGGCTCTAAGCTCTGGAATTCCCTCCCTAAACCTCTCCACATCTCCTTCCTCCTTTAAGACGCTCCTTAAAACCTACCTCTTTTGCTAAGCCTTTGACATCTGCCTTAATATGTCCTTATGTGGCTTGATGTCATATCTTGTTATCCAATGCTCCTGTGGAGTACCTTGGGGCACTTTATTACCTTAAATGTGCTATATAAATACAAGCTATTGTTATAACAAGTCTCGTGAATTTGTTTCATCTCACAAAATCCAAGGAAATAAAATTCTAGAACTTCTTCCCCTCCTTTCCCGAGTCCCAGAGAAATCGGTAAAGCTCCATGGTGCCAGTCAAGTTTTAGTCTGCATCGTTCAGCCTAAGTACATTCTATAGATGGTGCCAAAAGGCCTGGAGCTAGAGTTGTTCAAAGAGTATTTGATCATCCATGCCTATACAGTACTTTTAGACTTCAATCCTTTTGATAATCAGACATCCGTTCAACTATTTTTAAGTTTTAATTAGCATTGCATTAATTATCTTTGATGAAAGGCTATTCTACCTATCCACTAGATTGAGGGAAGCATTCTTTTAATGTCTGGTTTTGCTTGAAGCTTGCTAATTTTACAATCATTTCCTTTAATCTGTGACTGGAGTTTAAAGTTAAATAACTTTCTTATAACCACAATATCTGTGGCTTTTAGTGCTTTGTTTCCTTTTATAATTGCTCCCCCTATGTTGGCAGCCTCTCTGTATCCTATTCAGCCCCAGTCCAAAAAGCAAATAAGAGATGTTCCCCCAATCTTCTTCAAAGCCACTTCATAGCACTAAATTGTATTGATTTTTTTTTGTACTCAGTTGTTGGTGTCAATTTGGGAATTGAACTCTCAACTGCTCTATGGTTGGGTATAGTTCAGGAAAGCTCTCTCTATCCCTGATCAAAACATGTGCCTTCATCCCAAATTCAGAAGAGAAAAACCTCAACTGCATCAGTGTGAACTTTAGTGCCAGCTGTTATTGCAGCTGCACCATGGGCTATTAATCATTTAAAATAAACTTGAGAAGGGACATGATTTACACCATTAAAATACTAAAAGAATGGCAACTTTGTACAGAGGGCTAGAGCACGGCTTTTTCACCTTTATTACCTGCATTCTAATCCAATTGATACTGACAACGAAAAATAATCCCTTCCCTGCTGGTTGTTTGAGACCTAAGTGAAATCAGTGTAACATCTAACTCAATGACCTGAATCTTCTGGCCGATGTGTAAAATGACGTGCGGCGATGTCAGCCGTGCGTCCCGATGTCACCACGCCTCATTCTGATCCTAAGTTCGGCTGTCAAACGCCTATTGAGGCCATTAATTAACTAATTGAACTGATTCTCAGGGGTGCCCATCCAATCTTAAGACCCTCGCATTTATCATGAAACCTCATCCCGGGGCGGGATGAGGTTTCATGAAGTGTTTATTAATTAAATAAAATCTTTTATTAAAATTCATTCACATGAGTGGACATGTCTGAATAATTTTTTCTATTTTTTTTTGAAGTTTTCATAAAGAAAATAATCTCCCTGCGGCAGCTCTGTGCCTCAGGGAGATTTCACATGAGTGAAAGAGCGCAGGTCCCGACTCTCCCTCCTCCACCCGCCTGCACAGGGAGTGCTGAGCGCTTCCGGGTGCGCGTCATACTGAGCGGGCCTTAATTGGCCTGCCCACGTAAAATGGCAGCGCGCAGCTGATTGCGGACGGCGTTCGCGGGCCCCATTCCCGCCCGGCCCGTCCGACGGGGAGAAAATTCTCCCCCGTGGAGTGCGATTCCATAACATAAAACTGCTCAAATTAACCACATTTAACTTTACAGGCTCACTCAGTAAGACCACGTAGACAGTTGCTGTTGGCAGCAAAAATAAATTGACACTAGTGTGACAGGAATGGATCTTCTGAATTTGGGAATTATGATAGTTGTGCATTTAATACTTATTCATCAATCAGGAGATATTCAAAACAGTCAGTATTGATAGCTGGTGCTGTTCATGATGGTATGTATTAAAGTGCTCTCTATATTTTTGAGGTCCATAAAAATGAAATAAAAATGTGAATACATTTGTAATTATTTTAAACATCCACTTATGCAAACATCATGCAGTGCGGGTAACACAGCCGGACCCAAATTTACTCTGTTTACCTGACCTATATGTTCCTTAGTAGATTCTGCATTAATTTTTTAAAAGGTGCCCCATACTTGTTATTGCTGCGTATTTGTTTCTTGCTACCCAAAAAATATAAATTAATTTCAGTGATGTGTCATTGTGAATCAGTATTTACATGTTGAAACAAGCTGTGGATTGCAGTATACTTTCAACAAGCTGCTATGTTTGCACTCTGCTCAATGTTGACAGTGAAAGTGCAGAATTTTCAGTTTTCTTCAGAATAAGTTTTGGCTACACATGAATTCTGTCCTTTCTATGACCATAAAGTACCCATTTCCATTGTTCTCCTCAATGTAATATATTGTGAGAAAAGGCAGAGGGATCAGTGTTAGGAGTAGGTGAAGAGTGTATCAGGATTAATATTTCCCCTGCATTGTTTCAGCATTAATGTCAATACATTCTCCCATCACAGTGAAATATTGACAGAGAGTGAAGCAATGCTGTCTTTCTGTCTGGGTGAAATTCCCCATTCAATGGAAAAATGGGAGAATGGCTGTTCCTCAGAAAAAATAATCTGTCAATGAAACTGCTTTTTCAAACATTGCATGCCTTTAAGTTGCACAATCCTGGAATCTAATTAGCATGTCAGTAATTGCAAAGAAACAGTCACTCACATTTGTTGTTGGAATCGGAGCTCTACCATCTGGTTTAAACAGGTGATATTACTTATTTTTAAAAACAGTTATTTAGCAGAGTCACCCACTGACAAAACAAGTTAAAACAAGATAAGTTTCTGATTTGAACGCAATTGGGAAACTGCACCCAAAATGCACTTGAAGTTGCGCTGTTTTAGCTGCGGTTCAGGGCCTGAAACTTCTGCTCGGCGTTCGGGGGCGGGCCCTGCTCGCTGACACTTAAAATGACGCGCGGTGATGTCGGCCATGCGTCCCGACGTCATCACGCGTCATTCTGATTTTCAGTTCGGTGGGCGCAAACAGGAGTTGGCTGCACACCCGCCGAACTGTCAAAGGCCTGTTAAAGCCATTTATCCCCTCATTATAGTCATTAATAGGGCTACCCATCCAACCTGAAAGGTTGGTGGGCAGGCAAAGAGCCCAGGCGGCCTTTGCATTTTTCATGGAACCTCATCCATGGGCGGAATGAGGTTTCATGAAGGGTTATAAGTTTAATAAAATTATTAAAATTCATTGACATGTCCCAGCTTATGTGACACTGTCACATGAGGGGGCATGTCTGAATAATTTTTTTCTTTATTTCAACTATTCATAAACAAAGTAGTCTCCCTGAGGCAGCTCCATGCCTCAGGGAGGTTTCTGTGCTCTTTCGCGTGCACACGCAAGAGCGGTCAGGCCCCAACTCTCCCTCCTCCCCCCACTCTCACAGGTAGCGCTGAGCGCTTCTGGGTGCGCGTCACGCTTGGCAGGCCTTAATTGGCCCACCCATGTAAAATGGCTGCACGCAGCTGATCACGGACAGCGAACGGCTGTGTGCCCGCCTACACCTGCTCTTGACCGGCCCGCCCAATGATGAGAAAATTCTTCCCCAAGTTTCTGATAAACTTAATTTGCATAATCAGATGAAATCTTCCATTAACCAGCTCAATTGGGCAACATAATAGCACATAACAGTATATATTTATTTCCAGTAAAAAGAGTTCCTCGATGTATTTAAGAGTAGTAACTCGGTGCGGTTTTGCTTATTAGCAAAAATATGCAATTTAATAAGGATGTCCAAACCTTCACATGTGAGAACTTGATATAAAACAACTTTAAAACAAAAACTAAACTTTTAATACTTTCATGGTGTACATTGGTCAGCTTTCTTGATTAAATTGAATATTTTATGGTCACACTTTTCATAACTTTGAAAAGGTGACTACATCTTGTGTCTGAGAAAATGAAGGCAATTTGATGAGCCTTCCCAAGCCAACACCAAAGAGTGGAATTTTGCCATTTCAAGCTGAGGGTGTGACCCAGTTGATGGACAGTGCCTGATCCAGAAGAACTGAATCTCAAACCTGCACAAAGGATTGAAAATATGGAAGTAAGTAGTTTGGGATGTTTCTCACATTTATAATTCCTTGGTCTTTTGTGCTAGTTTAGCCGATTGCACCCAGACTGTGCTATTATTAATGGTTTAAACTAGCAGAAACTATACCCCTGTAACTTTCTAATCAAACTGATTGTACCCAATGAGAACCAATGACATAATCTTCCATGGTCATGAATGGGACTTGAAGCCTTGGTTTGTTCAGCACAACAGATTTTTAACCTTGGCCACCTTGCCACTGACTTTGCAACAGTTGAGACCAATGCCAGAATTTTCTGTGCCTGCTGGCTCTGGGTGTCATGGCGAATGTGAGCGGACAATGTGGGCATCTGCATATCATTATAAATCCAGCCTGCCAGAATCATCCCTCCAGACTGGATCATCTGGGCACATTGGCATGATTGCACACCAATGTGTTTCACAACTGAACATAAGTGATGAGCAAAAAACAACAAAAATACCTGGAAAAACTCAGCAGGTCTGACAGCATCTGCGGAGAGGAATACAGTTAACATTTTGAGTCCGAATGACTCTTCAACAGAACTAAGGAAAAATAGAAAAGAGGTGAAATATAAGCTGGTTTAAGAGGGGGTGGGACAGGTAGAGCTGGATAGAGGGCCAGTGATAGGTGGAGATAACCAAAAGATATCATAGACAAAAGGACAGAGGTGTTGAAGGTGGTGATACCTGCTGAGTTTTTCCAGGTATTTTTGTTTTTGTTTTGGATTTCCAGCATCCGCAGTTTTTTGCTTTTATCATGAGTGATGTGCACCTGGTGAGCTGCACTTTGATCGGAACTTTGTGGTTTGATTGCCTACCTTGCTTTGGGCAGCACTTGTAGTCATCAGCATCAGGCTTCGCAGGCAGTAACGCATCACTTTTAGCGGAGCTCATGGGCAGGTCTTTACTTGTCAGTTCAGCTATAAGGCAGGGTTGGCTTTTCAACAGCTGCAGGGCTAGGGCTTGCTTGCAGAAGGAGAAGTGGCCTCAGGCAAGGCAAGAAGCTGCAGGGTGAGGGCACTACTGGTGAAGGAGGGTATCCTAGGGTGTGTATGGGAACCCATGTCGATCTGTGCAAGTGGCCTCAAGAAGGTGAGGGCCCAGGAGGCAGTCTCCAGAGGAGATGAGTCCACATGGAGATGTGAGGGTGTGTGAGAGAGTGATGTCCCTTGAGTTGGCAGTGAGTGAGATGCCAGTGAATGTGTGATGGGCTTGTGAGTGTGTAAGTTTAAAGTGTTGAGATGGTTGCCTTATCCTGGTGGCACGGATGAGATCATTCATCCTCTTTCTGCACTGGATGGCGAACCTCTTCTGCGCAGCACTGACACTGAACATGGCTGCCACTGCCTCCCAAGCCAGAGTGGTGAGACTGATGGGCCTCCTCTGGCCAGAGCAGGGCTAGGCAACATTGTAGCAGGCTCAAACGATGTCCAAAAGGCATTCCAGGGATGTGGCACTGAATCGGGGGGGGGGGGGGGGGGGGGGGGGGGGGGGGGTGCTGCAGTCTTCTTGCCTTTTGGAGCCATGTCTTCTGTGCAGCAGTCCTGGGCTGGAAACACAAGAGGTGTGCGCGCAGTTGCACTTTAAACATGGCACAAGTGTGAGGAAGCTGTGAGGTGACGGCGAGGTGGTGAATCAGAGGCCGCCCGCCAGCAACATGGCATGTTTCCTGGGAATGCATGATTAATGGGGCGGGAGTGCAGCAATATGACACAAAAACTCGCCAAAGCGGCCAGCGGGTATAACGTTCTTTTTCCCCATCTGTTACTTCACTTAGATCTGTTACTTCATTTAGTGCAAACCTGGGACAATTCCACCCCAAATTTTTCAGTTGGATATCAGAATTATCTGGCAAGACACCTTTCTTCCAAAAACTGGCAGAAGTTACTTTGTTTTAAAATAATCCCAAAGAGTAGGCATTTAAATGTATTCTTGATGATTCTCCATACCTATTATTTTATTAATAATGCAATAAATATTTAGGATTGATGCACAAAATCAATGTTGGATTGTTTTTTGCAGAACGACCATCATGTTTGATGATATTCACTTATTGTGAAAAAAACTTCCAAAAACCATTGTGTGCACACAATGCAGAATGTTTAGTATGAGACTTTGACAAGAACATCCTAGGCTGGATTTGGCAATCTTGATAGATTTAAGTAAATCAGAGGAATTAAACCTGAAAGCAAATAATGTTCTGAAAACATTAATAATAAATTAACATACTGCCATTTGAAATATTTACCCCCATAGTTTAACCCACTGGAAAATATTACAGAAATATATGGCAAGACCATTAATGGAACTGATGCAGTGCACATCCAATTAAAATTCTCACACCAGCATGTGGTTACTTTCGTCACAACCACTCATTTTTAAATTATACTCAATTCCTGAGACAGCCTACTTTATAAAAGCTATTTTTAGGAAAGGAATAAGGAAAGTCAGGAATGAGAGAAGGCCATTCAGCTCATAAAGGTTAATCTCTCTAGGATATTAACTCTCCAATTGACAGGCAATATGACAGTTTTGGAACTGTCGTACTGGCCATTGGGGAAGTTAATTCCTAAAGTTGATATCTACTGCAGTGGGAATTTCTGCAAAACAGCCCTTTATGGGGAACTTTGACTTAAGTCGGAAAAAATAATTTCAACTTCATATGGATAGAATCTGGCAGCTCATTTCGTTGAGCAGTGAACTGGATGCTTGAAAGCCCAGGTTTGAATTCTGTCAATGTTCACACAGTTTTTCATGCTTCTGAGGTGTCATAATGAATGCCATGTGAGGTGACAGGGAGAGTAGAGGGACTGTAGGTGTTGCACAATGACTGTAAGATCTACCTTCAGTAATATTTGCATTTGGCAAAAAAATTACAATCAGTATCTTCACACGCTACCATGTGGCAATAATGAGTAAAATCTCTCTCATTTTTTATATAGTTATAATTAGTGACAGAAATGACATAATTTGTGTTATATGTTTCCAAGAACAGTGCTTTATGCCTGTTGAACACACAAAGGTCTAAAATTTTGAAAGGACTCAGTTGCAGAATTTTCACTACAGCATGTACAACTTGCAGTTATAGAGCATCACAACTCCTTTGACAGCACCTTCTGAACCCGCGAACTCGAACACCTAGAAGGACATGGCAACAGATGCAAATTCCCCTCCAAGTCATATACTATTCTGACTTAGAACTATATTGCCAATCCTTAACTGTTGCTCAGTCAAAATCCTGGAACTATTTTTTTAAATTCATTTATGGGATGTGGGCATCACTGTCTAGGACAGCATTTATTGCCCGTCCCTAATAGGAAGGTGGTAGTGAGCTGCCTTCTTGAACCACTGCAGTCAATGTGGTGTAGGTACACATATAGTGCTGATAGGGAAGGAGTTCCAGGATTTTGACCCAGCAACAGTGAAGGGATTGCCATATATTTCCAAGTCAGGATGGTAAATGGCTTGGAAGGGAACTTACAGGTGGTCGTGTTCCCATGTGTCTGCTGCCCTTGTCCTTCTAGATGGTAGCAGTCGTGGGTTTGGAAGGTGCTGTCTAAGGAGGCTTGATGAGTTCCCGCAGTGCATCTTGTAGATGCTACACGCTGCTGCCACTGTGGACAGAATTTTCCTTGCCCGCTGGCGTTGGGCATGTTCAGCGACGTGCGCGAACAATGTGGTGAGAAGGCCAAAATTTGGATTCATAACGTCATGAAACCAGTTTGTGATTGTCTGCTCAGCTGGTCGGTGGCGGGGCCGTGTTTCCCACCATCAGATGTTGGGAACCTCATTGTATTATATTTGCATATCATTATAAGCCCAGCCCACTGGAATCATCCCCACAAGTTCAATTGTCCAAGCAATCACATCGACGTGTTTCACAACAATATATATAAGGTGTGCACTTGGTGGCCTGCAATTTGAGGGGAACTTGCAGGTGAGTGCACAGTAACTTTGTGCAGCAATCGAGAGGATCACCGGTTGGATTTCAAGGTTGAGGCAATTGGGGGAGGCGGGGAGGCAAGGGCTGCCCAGTAGTTGAGGCAACTGGGGCAGGGGGTTTGGGGGGGGCGGTGGTGGTGGTGACAAGGGCTGCCCTCTGGTTTAGGTGACTTGGTGGGGGGGGAGGTGCAGGGGCAGACCTGTGGTTGAGGTAACTTGGCGGGGTAGGGATGGGAAAAGGCTACCCTGCATTTGAAGGTAGCGCACAAGAGGATGCAGGGTGGGGGAGAGGGAAGTGGCCACGCATTAGGGAAATTGTGTATAAACTGACCATTCCTCTGCAGCTGAGACAGTTCAGACGCAGCCACATTGCTATGTCAGGAGTCGGGCCTCTAGCTTACCTGCCCACCCACTCAAGCAACGTAGAGGCATGAAAGTGCTCCAGAGCTCTTCACCCCTCAGGCATAGACTGCAAGCTAATGAGTGCTTTGTGGGACTGCAGAACAGTTAGATGACTGGGCATGTTGTACAAAAGCTGGCCTTGTGGCAGTCATTGATGGGGGTGCTCACAGATCCTTGCAAGGTCATCATCCCGGTTTGGACCAGTCTCCCCCATGGTTCAAGTTAACAGTGCAGCCTTGTAGTGCGGGTTAGGAGAATGCCTCTGCCTGAGCTGAGAGCACAGCTTGCAGTCCAATGGGCAAAGCTGCTGCCAATTGGTCAAGTGGAGTGGGGCGGAGGTGGGCGGGTTTTCGGGCAGCCATGCAGTGCACCAAACTCTGGCCATCCAAGTGGTAGCCAGCACTCTCCTGGATGCATTAAGGGGCCTTCAGACTTAACCAAGAGAGGTTCTCAGAACACCCATGCTAACCTATGCGTCTCTTTCATCCTGCAGAAGGAGTACATCAGCAGCATGGAACCCAGTGAACTAGCTTTATGCCTCATAGCGTACAGAGAGCAAAGACGACAGAGAAGAGAGTGACGGAGGCGCCTGGCTGTGCAGAGGGAGGAGCAGTACCCTAAGGAGGGGCAGCTGGGGTTCCTGCACATGCTGCCATAGAGCCCCAGTGAGCTGTCACTGGTCAGCGCCTAGCTAGACCCAGGGTTTATAGATGCTGCCTATCATTCCTGCAGATGACCGACAACCAGTGTCGCCAAAGACTGCACATGTCTAGGGAACTGGTCAGTCACATCTGCCAGCTGCTGTAGGATTTGATGCCACGGGGACATGGAGGGCATCCACTGCCCATGGCCATGACAGCGACTGTGGCACTCAATTTTTATGCCAGTGGCTCCTTTCAGGGCCCAACAGGTGACCTCTGCGGGATATCACAAGCCTCCACACACAAATGCAACCATGAGGTCACGGATGCCATCTTTGCGCATTTTTCCCAGGACCAGGAAAGCCAGGAAGCAAGAGCGTTTGGATTAGCCCAGATTTTGGGTTTCCCACAGGTGCAGGGTGCCATCGATTGTACTCACAAGGCACTCAGATCTACATCGCAACACACAGTCTACTACCACAACCACAAGGGCTTCCATTCGCTGAATGTGTGGCTGGTGTGCGACCATCATAAACGCATCCTGCAGGTCTGTGCATGGTTTCCAGGAATTATCCACAACTCCTACATTCTCAGTCGATCACAGATCCCTGACATCTTCCAGGGTCCACAGAGGCTGCAGGGTTGGCTTCTCGGGGACAAGGGCTACCCACAGAGGACGTGGCTGATGACACCTGTGTGGCAGCCTCAGATTGCAGTAGAGCGGAGGTAGATTAAGACTCATGCTGCAACTTGCAAATTGGTGGAGCAAACCATTGGGATGCTGAAGATAAGGTTCCGGTGCCTGGACTGGTCTGGTGGAGCCCTGCAATATAGTCCACAGAGGGTGTCACGCATCGTCATTGTCTGCTGCGCCCTTCACAACCTGGCACTGTGACAGGGAGAGGAGTTGGCTGAGGAGCAGATGGAGGACCTGCACATCTCCCCCAATGAGAAGAACATCGACGGAATAATGGTAAGGAGGTCCTCGAAGGCCATGATGATGGAGATGAGGCCCTCGCACTGGCCAGACAAGGCAGGCACACTAAGGAGGCCCTCATAGCTGCTGGACTTTTGAAGGATGATGACGACATGCAGTGAGGAGACACTATAGATCCTCACATCGCATCTATGAACGTTTGACTCCAGTCTGCCTTATAGCAGCGCGCATATCCTCTGTGATGATGCTCCTGTCATGGAGACACAGTGGAGGCCCTAATAGTTGCTCGATTGCAGGAGGATGACAATGACATGCAGTGAGGACACTCCATAGATCTTCACATTACCTCTGAAAATTTCTGCCTCCTGTGTGGCTGAGGGCACCTCACTTGTGCTCTGTGATCAGGGGCATATCATAAAGACGCAGCCATGAAACTTTAAAAACACCTGATCCTTTGTCCACCTTCAGCACCTGAGCCCTTCAGGAGCACAGTGTCACTGGTCACAGATGCTGAAGAGATGGGGGCCAGCCCCAGCTTAAAGGCACTGAGAGCACACAGAGAGAATGATGGAACTCTGTGACGTCTGCCCATGACATTCTGGCAGCAATGACAAGTACTATCGAGGTGCAGGCATCAGTAATGTGTCCAGGGATTGTGAGGCCGGACCATCACTTTGCAAACTTGAAGGCAGTACAGAGCACAGGGAAGAGGCTCTGGACTATGACACCTGCCTTTCTTGTGCAGAATGGTCCACATCTGAGTGACATGAACACTGCTCATCATAACAAGGAGCCATAGGCAGGGAGACATTATTGGGAGTTTATTTGCAATAGTGAACATTATGTACAAGTGATTAACACCCAGGCTGTTCAACTGCATCTTCTTAACTTTCCTAACCCTGTTGCTACGTCTTGGTGCTCCTTGGACATCCACAGCGGAGGTGGGGCAGCCTGCTGACTGCTATGCCCTGTCTGAGAGGACTTTGACGGGTGTCCTCTGGAGGGCCGAGACGTGGGGGGCCCGGGCCTGCTGTTTGGCAGTGGCACCCTCCTCGGCCTCAGAGCTGGAGCTGCTAAGGTCACAGGAAGAGAGGATTCTGCTGGGGTGGCCTGGTGGATGGCCCTGGGGTGTGCACCTGCTAATCCTCCTCCCTATGGGTGCCCGAGGGCTCCTGGCTGACTCCTTGAGGAGAAGGCAAAGCTGGAGTGAGATTGAGCTGCCCTGCCCCCCTCTCGCATATACACTGTTGGAGACCAACTATGGCATCAGCAATGGAGTTAAGACCTTGTAGCAGTGCAGGAGTGACATCCTGGACCAAGGTCTCCATGGTAGCTGCCATCCTACCAGTGTTGCCCTCGGTGTGTTGGCATGCCAGCGCCATAACCTCAGCCTGAAGATGGACGGACTCCTCCATCATGCCTTGCAACCTGAGGAATGCAGCAGACATCCCTTCCCGATGTTCCCAAGCTTGCCTTTGCAGCTCCAGCAACTGAGACAGGACTGAGTGCCAGGGACCTGGGAAGTCCCTGCCGCCACCTGCTGTGGATCAGACAGTGTGATGTGCTCACCAGAATGTGATCCAGAGGCTACTCTAAAGCTAGATCCCGCCAGATGAGCCTGTCAAGACAAGAAGAGATAATTAGTGCATGGCAGGGGACTGCGGAACAGGACACATCACTCACAGCATGGTTGTCTGATGGTAGAGCACTGCCAACCTCACTGTCAACACAGGAACAGTCCAGATCCTTGCTGGCCAGCTGGATGGCTCTATTTTCAAAGTCCATGAGGACCTTGATTTCAGACATTTCTCCACCGGTCTGCAACCTCTCCCTCTTGTTGTGTGCCAGCTTGTATTGCATGAATAGAGATGGAAAGAATGTAAGCAGGACACTTGCTAGGTCGGATGATAAATATGCTTGGCATATGTGGGTGGTGAGTGGTCCCATGAATGGGATGAGGACAATGAAGGTGTGTGTGAGAGAGTGAATGGTGATGTCCTTTGAACTGAGGGAGTGAATGTTTGTGGATGTGGTGCCAATCAAGTGGGCTGCTTTGTCCCGGATAATGTCAAGCTTCTTGAGTGTTATTGGAGCTGCACTTATCCAGGCAAGTGGAGCGTATTCCATCACACTCCTGACTTGTGCCCTGTAGATAGTGGACAGACTTTGGGGAGTCAGGAGAGGAGTTACTCGCCATGGGTTTCCTAGCCTCTGACCTGCTCTTGTAGCCACAGTATTTCTATAGCTAGTCCAGTTCAGTTTCTGGTCAATGGTAACTCCCAGGATGTTGATAGTTAGGGATTCAGCGATGGTAATGCCATTAAATGTTAAGGGGCGATGGTTAGATTCTCTCTTGTTGGAGATGGTCATTGCCTGGCACTTGTGTGGCGTGAATGTTTCTTGCCACTTGTCAGCCCAAGCCTGGATATTGTCCAGGTCTTGCTGCATTTGGACATGGACCGCTTCAGTATCTGAGGAGTTGCGAATGGCACTGAGCATTGTGCAATCATCGGCGAACATCCCCATTTCTGACCTTAAGGGCACAGTGGGTTCACCTACACTACATAGACTGCAGCAGTTTAAGAAGACAGCCCTTCTGCAATAAATGTTGCCCATGCATGAATAGAAAAAAGTCACAAGTTGCTTCAGATATAGGGGTTAAACCTGAGCAGGAATTAGTAATGTGGCCAAGGAGATATGTTTTAAAGAGATATACTTATGAGGACCTTATTGAAATTGCTGCACAATTGAACTGTAGGGATCGAGATTAGCTTACCATTTTATTTTTAAACATACTACAATGTCAGCAATAAAGGCCCATACTAAGCCAAGTGCAGTAAAAATAGATACACACTCGAATGTGGACAGTTGCAAATGCATGTTTAAGCTGTTGTACGAATGTATTTTTACCTCACGTTTACATCCAGCTGCAGGAAAATACATCAGTATGATGGGGAGAGAATAATCACAAAACATGACCATTAAATGGTAAGTCTCATAACTGCTCCAAATTATGGGTGGAAATACATGATCCACTCTACTCAGCAACAGAGACCAGAGATATGACAGGTTTGATCTCCATCTTTGCTGAGTTAACTAAAACAACACCTCACCTGCTGGCTTTCCTTGTACTCGTCTAGAATGCACCCCTTTCTCTAGTTTCTCACCTATCTTCCCCCTGAGCTCATCCAGTCCATGATACCAAGCTCCTACTCTCTTATCACCATTTCCCCATAATTCCTGAGCACCCAATTACCTTCCAGATCTCTATGTTAGCTGATATTTTGTTTCCTCTTTTCAGGTTCTGTCCTTGTGTTTTCAAAACTGCTATTAATCGCCCTTTCCTCAAAATCCCATCCTCAACAAATTGCAAACTACTCTGCCATTTCCAATCTCCCATTTCTTCTCCATAATCATTGAACATGTAGTCACTTCCCAGATCCATGTCCATCTTTCCTATAACTCCATGCTCAAATCTCTCCAGCCAGGGTCCATCTCCTACCCCACAACTGAAACTGCCCTGAAACAGCCTTAATCAATGTCAAAGTCAAAGTGAGACCTATTGTGATTTTGACCAAGATTCACTCTCACTATGTGTCTTATTCAATCTCCTTGCAGCATTTGACATGGTGAACCACACCATCCTCCAACAAACGTTTCTCCACTATTATCTAGATTAGTGGAATCGTCCAGTTCCACTCTTATCTATCAAATCATCGCCAGAGCATCTTCAATAATGGATTCTCTTCCTGTCCCCTTGAGAGTTCCCAAAGGAATTTTTCTTCCTCAACAGCGACTACACTTCATTGGTTATGAAGCACTTTGGATCATCATGAGGCATGAAAGATGCTATATAAATCTAAGTTCAATCTTTACACTATTCCCTTGCTAACATTTTCCCTCTCTCCACCCTTTTTCCTTTAAGACATTCCTTTAAACTCATCTCTTCATCCAAGCTTTTGGTCATCCTTTAAATATCTTCTTCTTTGTCTTAGTGTTGATTATTATTGACTTATGCTTCGCTGAAGCACCTTGAGATGTACTTTTCTACATAATAGGGTTGCAATTATTAGTTTTTAGAGGTTACAGTGCCATCCGTTGGAAGACGTGAGGACAGCATGCACCAATACAATGTTACTTAATGATTTCAAGGGTCTGGGAGACTAACAAGGTTACAATTCAGGTTTTCATATATTTGCAGGCTTTTCCATTGCAGCTACAATATTTCAAATGAAATGTTGAATTTCATTGAATTTGAATTCAAAGACTATGAGCATTCGCGTGGTATTTCGCTCGGCAGGCGCACACCAGAGTCGGTTGTGTGCCCGCTGATAATTGAAAGGCCTATTAAGGCCATTAACGAGTTAGTTAAAATCAAATTAACGCTGCCCGTCCAACCTTACGGTTGGCAGGCAGGTGAAAAGGCCAAGCTGCTTTTACATTTTTTTAGGAAACCTCATAAACATGAACTAAAAACTTTATCTTTGAATTAAAAACATGTCCCAGCTCATGGGGGACATTTTAAAAAAAATTTTACTGTCTTTAATATTTTTTTAAAAAGCGCTTCAATCTCCTTGAGGCAATTCCGTGCCTCAGGGAGAATGAATCACTCTTTCGTGCCCATGCTCGAACTGCGCGCCAGGCCCGCTCTCCCTCCTCCCCTCCACCCGCACAGGCAGCGCTCCTGCTCGCAATCCACACAGGGCGAGCCTTAATTGGCCCGCCCATGCGAAAACGCGGAGTGGAGCCAATCACGGGCAGTGGTCGACTTCCCGACTGCCCCTTCTGAGCTCGCCCAACGAGGGAAAAATTCTGGCCTATAATTCAAAAAAAAAAATCACCGGTGATCATTTTTGATTTATTTATTTATTTTCTTATAAGATGGAAATAGGCTATCAGTGAATTCCAAACACTTGCTTCATGATGTATGGTCACTTGGATGAGGAATTGGAGGGCACCTGAGTATGAATTTGTGCCTTCAAGTTAAGAGAGAAGAGAAGTGGGGTAAAAACAAACATGAAATTTCCATTACTCAGAAGGACAAGGGCAGAGGTGTATCTGAACATCACCATCTTCCAAATTAGCCTGATTTGGGAATATATCCTTCATTGATATGCATCATTGCCTACCTTATAGAATTGAGTGAGCACCTTCGCCACACAGACTGCAACATTTCAAGAAGGTGGCCCAGCACAAGCTTCTCCGGGCAACTAAGGATGGACTATGAATGTAGGTCTTGCCAGTGACACTCGCATCCAATGAATATATATTAAGATATATAAAATACTGTATGCCAGTTTGGAGGCAAGAGAAATAGCAGCTCGTGAACATCACTTTTTTTTTAACAAAATAATAAGTAATGATGGTGACACTTATTACTGGTGCTAAGCTTTAAGAGCAGGAAAAGACCATCAGTTTAAACAAGCCTATCACATTTTAGTTAATCTTAATTCCATCAGCCTGGCTATTTCATCATATCCTTCCTCCCTGAAAATTTATCTAATTGCCACTGCTATAATATCCATTACAATCACTTTCAATTTTGCACTAGCGAAGGGCCAATAAAATTCAACATTGCTTTTTGTCTGGTCGTTTAGCCATCTTGAGATCTCGGACAGATGTATTGTTTTCTACACTTACCATGTGGTTGATGCTGGTGAAGGGGGTATTATCTGTTACAGTCTCAAAGGGAGATCTGGCTCCACTTGTATCTGTAGGTGTGGCTACTTCCCAGCTGAAGCGAACAGTAGACTGGTTAATTCCTGCCTCGTCACAGCGTACCTTCATAACAGAGTGCTTAGGAAAATGTGTGTCACATGGTGTCACACACACCAGTGGGTAGCCAGGGGATGGGTTCTTTTTGGTTCCTTCCTTTGTCACTTCTTCAACATGATCATAATCAACCAAAGACACAACCTGGAGCGAAACAGAGAACAATAAAAATTTAAGATCAACCCAAATGTATTTCAGTTTTTAAAACACCAAATGTATATTATAGTTTTTTTACAATTCTTAGAATTTCTTAGGTGTAGCTTCATTTCTCCAGTATGCCACTACTGAACCCCGTTCTTCCTCCAAAAGTTTTAGTTGGGGTATTTCCATTCTTATCAGATCATATTGGCGATAGCAATGGCACTGGTGGCAAAACTGAAGCTGCAGCAGAACAACTGGCATAAAGTCTCCTCAACATATGAATTTCCATATACTTTCATTAATTGCTAATCCAGTGTGCTCACATCCCTGGGCTGTAACTATGGGCAGAATTGTCTGTGCCCATTGGCATCAGGAGTGTGTGGCAGCGTGAGCAGGCAATATGGCGAGAAAGCTAAAAATCGGTTTCACAACCTTGTGAAACCAGTTAGCGATCGTCTGCTCAGCCCGTTGATGGTAGGTCGTGTTTCCCGCCATTGGACGTCAGGAACCTCATTGTAATACATCTTCGTATCATTATAAGGCTAGCCTGCTGGACCCACCCCGTCATGCTGGATTGTCCATCTACACTGCATGCCGACATGTTTCACAACTGTACATAAGTGATGTGCATCTGGCATGCTGCACTTTCCTCGGGACTTCGAGGTTTGTTGGCCTGTCTTGCTTCAGGCGGCACTTGCAGTCTTCAGCTCCAAGATTTGCACTCAACATCACAGCACTTTTAGGGGGGCTCACAGGTAGGTCTCTACCTACCAGACCAGCCATACGCTGGGGGTGGTTTTGTACAGCTGCAGGGCTAGGGCTTGCTTGGGGAAGTGGGAGAAGTGGTCTCGGGCAAAGGGAGAGGCTGGAGGGTGAGGGATGTACTGAGGAAGGGGGTATCCCAGGGTGTGTGTGGAGGCACAAGTTGATCTATGCAAGTGGCCTCAAGATGGTGAGGAGGTGGTCTCCAAAGGAGATGAGGCCAGATGGAACATGTGACTGCATGTGTGAGAGAATGGGTGGCTATGTCCCTTGAGCTGGCAGTGAGTGAGATGCCAGTCAATGTGTGATGGGCTTGAGTATGTGAGCTTAGAGTGATGGATGGTAGCCTTACCTTGGTGGCACAGAGGAGATCATTCATCCTCTATCTGCATTGGATGGCCAACCTCTTCTGTGCAGCATTGACAGTGATCACTACTGTCATCGCCTACCAAGCCAGGTTGGTAATGTTGCTGCCCCTCCTGCGGCCAGAGCGGGGGGTAGAGGACATCACAGTGGGCCTCCATAGCAACCGAACAGCGCTCGAGGGACATGTCACTAAACCTGAGGGCCACGGTCTTCTTGCCTTTTGGGGCCATGTCTTATTTGCAACACTCCTGGGCTGGAAGCACTGAGAGGTGTGCGCATGGCTGTACTTTAAATGTGGTGCCTGGCATGAGGAAATGGCAAGGTGGCGGTGTGGCGGGCAAATCGGAGCCCGCCTGCCATGAAAATGGTGTGTTTCCTGGGAATGCATAATCAATGTGAAGGGTTTTGGATGATACAGCGCAAGAAACCACCATTGCGGTCGGTGGGCAAAATGTCATCTTACCTGCCCACTACCACACTTAATGCAAATCTGGGACGCTTCCGCTCTATTAATCGTGGGGGTAATTCATGCAGCATATCTTAATATTTAACTTATCCTCCTGTCTGTTTTAGATTTCAGCAGCTGGAAATTTGTGAGTGAATGTAAATTACTGCAGATTTGAAGCAAAGGAATTCCGCCCATCTCACGGACCAAGTTGGCCAGTTTTCCATATAAGAGTCAAGCAAACCTGATCAGAATGTAGTCTCCATACTGTCTGGCACACAAGAAAAGTGTAGAAATACTGTGATACTCTGCTAAGTATTGGAAATGTAGATTTCACAGATTATCTAATACAACCTGGATTAAATCTTCAGGATTCAGTATGCGTTGGCAAGTGACATGCCTACTTACAATAGGTGGCGCTGGCAAAATTAGACTTCCTGCTGCTTCCTGGTCAAGAATGGTCACTGTGGCCATGGTGATGTCACCAAGAATCGCCTCAACTGGATCATCTGGGCCCAGCACCAGAGAAAAAGATTCATGCCACTCTCTATCATCATTGGACAGGATTTCCACTTTAAATAGAATGTGGTCAATGCCTGTAGAAAAAAGAAATCAATAGAGGCAATGAGGCTACTGTGCCTACTTCTTGTAAAATCAATAGTAGTATATACACCCTTGTCTGACAAAGCTGATGTAGTTAACCGAAAATTTTGGGAGCTGGGGGCTTGAGTAAATAGGAGCAAAGACTATAGCAACACCCTCCCTTTCTTAACATTATAGCATAATTTCCTAGTGCTGTGCAACAAGCTCATTACTCCTGTATTTGCAATCAGAACAGTAGCAGATTTCCCGCCTACTATACACCCAGCCTGAGTTTCCTTCCGTTGACCTCACCTGTGCCTCCAATATTCACTGGATTGTAAAAAGTATGATTCAGCTGCAATACAAACTCATAGCTCGTGGGGGAGATGCAGTTAGAACTCAGAATGCTTTCATAGTACGGGCACAGGTTATGGATGAAGAGCAACAGGCAAAAAGCTAAATTCTGAATTCTCATTGAAAACCATAGCGTTATTATGGGTTCATTTCAATGCAATTTCAAAACTAATACAGGGATGAGAGTGGCCAAAGACAAAAATGCCTGTAAATTTGCGGTTGAAGACAAAAAGGTCTGAAATATTTTTGTGGTAAGGAATCACGTACACATTTTAGAACAAAGCAACAAGTTCAATGCAGCTTGAGGGACCAGAAAATCATAACAATTTTTATTATCTGTGATGAAATGCAAATAGTTCTAAGCCACTTCAAATAGGTGGAAGTGCAAAAGTACCTTGAGGGAAATGCAGTTGGGCTCATTTTTGAACTCCAGACCTAACAGTTACCTGATGTGGCCAAGATGCTGACTTTCCAGTTACTTCATTATAATGGAACAGAATAAAAACCTTACTGAAATATCAGGGATACCTGAGAGGGAGGAGAAGGAAGCAAGGGAGTGGGGGGGGGGGGGTGGGGGGGTTGGGGTGCAGAGAAGGAGGGAGGAGGAGTCGGGGTGGGGGAGAAAGAAAACAGTGGGAGCTGTGCATTAACCACAGTGTGAGCGCCGCAGCACATCCCCAGGTGAGTGCTGTTTCCAGTCTGATGTGGGGGGACAGCCATTGGGATTTTGGGAGTAGGTATGGAGCAGAGTTGGGAACAAGTACCCCATCTCCCTCCCATACTAATCACGTCCTCAATACCAAACCCCAGCCCCACTCCATCAGCAAAGTCTGCATGGCGCACTTGGTACCTAAGCTGTGATTGCCTCACAGACTGACATAGCACTCACCTCGCTCAACATCATCATCTCTGTTTAACAGATGATAACTTACCAATGGCTTAATGCAGTATCACTGGAAGCAAAGAGGACTCCAGTTCTCTGGGAGTACCTCAAGCTGCAAACATGGATGGCAGCAATGTCTGGCCTGGCGCAAGGCTGAATGACAGCTCCTCCAGGCATGCTCCGGATTCGTTACTGGCAGATGCTCCGTCCTCTTTTCTCATTTTCTGATTCTTCTCCTCAGCCTTCTGGAGGATGTTGAATGATTGATGACAGCATAGCTGAAAGTCTCTTGCATGACGGTCATGGGATCAGCCCCAGAATAGCTGCTCAAGACCTTCCAATCACAAGAGACCTTGCTGCTCCTTGAATCATAGACTCTGTCTCTGGAAGTGCAGCAAGAGCGGGAGCAGGGAGACTGTAATTGGAGGAGCTGGAGCAGCGAGTGTGGGAGAGACAGAGCTGCTCCTCTAATCACAACTCTGCAGTCCGTTCCCACTTTCACTGACTGACAGCACAGTTGTGATTTTTTTTAAGCCCTGAAAGTCACAATATGTATGTAAAATGGCAGGTTTCTGATACGCCATTGTTGGAAACCCACCAAATGGCAGAAATTTCTCATTCCTGCTAATAGAAGGTTGTATTTTCTTAGTTCTGAAGAAGAGTCATATTGGACTTGAAATGTTGATTCTGTTTCTTACTCCATATATGCTGCTATAGATGCTGCCAGACCTGCTGAGGTTTTCTAGCATTTTCTGTTTTTATTTCATACTCTTATGTCACTCTTGAAATGAGTTAGTTTGCATTTTACTGGTTTTTTTGTTGTCCTGATTTAGTGGCCTTTAGTTTTATTGCTTTATTTGGTAGCTGATGTTTAGTGCCCTTAATTTGCTCCACCATGCTGGTGGGCCAGTGTGTTGTGCAAGAACCTGAACAATCTATCTGACCCTAGTGATTGCCTTTAACTACAGTATCTGAGTGTTATCACATAGCTCCAGAGGTCAGACTTCACACTTGGGATATCGCATGCACTCCAATGTTTTTTTTAAAACAGGTCAATTGATTGGCAGAGTACAATCAAATAACCATCTCACCCAGTTAATCTGATACAGAAAGCATATGCTGATTATAAATCTTTTTAAATGCTGTGACATTACTCACTGGGGCTAAATTTAAGGACCCTGCTCTTAGGGTTGTAGTCAATGCCTGACTGGGCTGATCCATCCCGGGTGCTGCAGCGAACTTTTGAAGTCCTGTTCTGGTCTCCCTTCCTAATCACTTTGACATTCAGTATAGCGATGCCATCAGGGCCTGGGGGCTCATGCACCTGGTACGTTGCCTCCTCAAATTCAATTGTTGGGGCTTGAAAAGGAAACATCAAAATAAAGTGTGCATTAGAATAGAATTAAAGTTAAAAAACAGATCAATGTAAACGATTTGCTGCAAGTTAGAACAAAGCATCAACATCTCAGACTTAGACTGCACCCAATTGTACTTTATGTTAAGTGATAACTTTCTTAAAACTTGAAGTATTGAGGAACCCTTCCTGTTTATCCCTGATTAATTTATTTTCTGATAAATCACTTGCTGATCCAATAGTTAGTTAGAATTTTGCAAGTTGATTTTCCTGTTGAACATTTGACAATATTATTAATGAAACAATTAAGCCAACAATGTTTGCACACATTTAACCATGTGAGAATGGGAAGGGACTATTTGTGGTCTTTTTACTGCCTTGTTTACACCATAAAATAGCAGCAGCAGTAAGGAAATGGGTCTGCCTTTAGTATTGCTCTGCATATTATAGTACAAGTCTATAAAGGCTGAAGTATAAGAGTGTAGTGATTATGCAAAGCCTTTACAATACACCAGCCAGACCACACTTGAAGCACTGCATTTATTTCTCACCAGTGCCTACAAAACATTAGCTGGAGAGAGTGTAGAGAAGTGTTAAAAATAACCCAGGCCTCAACTGATGCCTTTGGGACAGGGTCTGACACTTACCCTGTCCCTGCCCACTTGAAACCTGCTCCCAGTTTACTCCATCACATGCAATAGGAGGTTTTTAATGAGAAACAATATAGCTGAAGAAGATATGAAATAGGAGCAGGCCCTTCAATCCCTCAAGCCTGCTTCACCATTCAATAAGATTTTGGTTGATCTGATCATGGCCTCAACCCCACTTTCCTGCCTGCCTTCTATAACCTTGACTCCATTGTAGAGCAAAAATCTCTCTAACTCAGCTTTGAATACATTCAACGACCCTCTGAGAAAAGAAATTCCTCCTCATCTCACCTTAAACGAGAGACCTCTAATTCTGAATCTATGCCCCCTGGTTCTCAATTCCCCTAAAAGGGGAAGCATCCTCTCAGAATTTACCCTGTCTAGCCCCTCAGAATATTATATGTTTCAATATGATCACCTCTCATCTTCTAAACTCCACTGAACATAGACCTAACCTGCTCAACCTTTCCTCATAAGAAAAACCCCTCATCCCAGGAATCCACCTAGAGAACCTTCTGTGAACTACTTCTAACGCAAGTGTGTCCCTCCTTAAATAAGGAGGCAAAAACTGTACACTGTACTCTAGGTGCAGTCTCACTAATGCTCTGCAGAGTTGCAGCAAGGCGTCCCTACTTTTATACTCCAACCCCTTTGAAATAAAGGCCAACTTTCCATTTACCTAATTACTTGCTGTACTTGCATGTTAACTTTTTGTGATTCATGTATGGGGACACTTAATTCGCTCTGTACCACAGCATACTGTAGTCTCTCTCCTTTGAAATAATTATCTGCTTTTCAATTCTTCCTATCAAAGTGGACAATCTCAGATTTTCCCATATTATATATTTAACATCCATATATCTCTTTGCAGATTCCTTGTGCCCTCCTCACAATTTGCTTTCCTACCTATTGTTAGCAAATTTGGCTACAATAAACTCTGACCCTTCATCCAAGTCATTAAAAAGATTGTAAATAGTCGATACCCCAGCACCGATTCCAATGGAAACCCACTAGTTACAGTTAGCCAACTTGAAAATAACCCATTTAACCAGTCTCTCTGCTCCTTGTTAGTTAGCCATCCCGCTAACCATGTTAAAATATTACCTCCAACATCATATGCTTTTGGTATAGTAACATTTATGTGGCACCTTATTGAGTGTATTTTGGAAATCCAAATATACTACTTCTACCGCTTCTCCTTTAACCATTCTGTTTCTTACATTTTCAAAGAGCTCTAATAATTTTGGCAAACATGATTTACATTTTATTAAAGCATATTGACTCTGCTTCAGTATATTATGATTTTCTAAATATCTTGCTTTGTTTCCTTAAAAAAGCATTCCAGCATTTTCCCAATGACAGGTGTTAGGCTAACTGGCTTATTGTTTCCTGTTTTCTGTCTTCCTCGTTTCTTGACTAGAGGTGTTACATTTATGGTTTTCCAACCTGCTGGGACCTTTCCAGAATTTTGGAAGATTACAATGAATTCACTCATTCTGCAGTCACTTCTTTTAAGACCCTAAGAGCAGGATCTTCCCCCCCATCAGGGGGGTTATGTGGGAGTGGGCAGGTTGCCGATTAGCACCCCCGGTCAGGGGCGCGCCGTGATTTTATGTGGGCGGGCCAATTAAGGCCAGCCCAGCTTGACATCTGCCAGGAAGCGCTATGCGCTCCCTGTGCACGCGGGGAGGTGGGTATTCCCTCAGCTGGGAGTGCGCGCGAAAGAGCGCACAGATCTCCCTGAGATAAGTGCTGCCTCAGGGAGATCGGCTCAGGTTTGAAAGTTCCAATACAGAAGGGTAAAATAATTACTGACATGTCCACTCATGTGCCACTGTCACATCAGCTGGGACATGTCAATTTCTTTCACTTCATGAACATTTTAAATCCCTCGTGAAACCTCATCCCGCCCGTGGATGGGGTTTCATGTTTTTTCTAAAGGCCACCTGGCCTCCTTGCCTGCCCGACAAACTTAAGGTTGGGCAGGCAGGTCCATTAATTACCTTAATTACTTTTTAAAAGGCCTTAAGTGGCCATTGACAGTTCGGCGGCACACAGCTGAGTTGGCTGCGTGCCCGCCAAACTGATAATCTAAATGATGCGTGGTGATGTCGGGACACACGCCCAATGTCACCCCGCGTCATTTTGCGTATCGGTAAGCGGGCCCCATCCCCGTTCACCGACCGGAAAATGCAGGCCTATGGTGTAAGCCATCATGTCAGGGGACTTGTCAGCCTTTACTCCCATTAGTTCTCCTAGTACTCTCTACTGGTACATTTTCTCTAGCGATAGGTTTAAGCTCCTTTATCCCTTCTGTGCCTCGGTTTTCTGCTATTATCGAGATACTTATAGTGTCTCCTACCATGAAGACAGATACAAAATAATTGTTAAATGTCTCTGCCATTTTCTTTGTTTCCCGTTATTAATTCCCCAGTTTCAACCTCTAAGAGACCAATATTTATGATAGCTATCTCTTCCTTTTTATATAACTGTAGAAGCTCTTACGATTTCTTTTTATATATCTTGCTAGTTTACTCTTACATTCTAATGTTGCCCTCTATTTTATTTAGCCCTCCTTTGCTGGCTTCTAAAATTTTCCCAATCTTCTGGCCTACTAATAATCTTCGCATTATTGTACGCTTTTTCTTTCAATTTGGTACCATCCTTAACTTTCTTAGTTAGCCATGAGTAATTCATCTTTCTCACAGAGGCTTTCTTTCTCAATGAAACATTTCTTTGTTGAAAATGATGAAATATCTTATCTGTCTGCCACTGCCACAACTATTATATTCCTTTTTATTTACAATCTTACTTTTTAACCTATATCCCCAGTCTACTTTAGCCAACTCTGTCTTCATACCTTTGTAATTGCCTTTATTTATGCTTGAGACACTAGTTTCAGATCCAGATTTCTCACCTGCAAACTGAATTTGAAATTCTATCATGTTATGATCACTCTTATCCAAGATATCGCTTACCATGAGGTCATTAATTAATGCTGTCTGATTACACATTACCAGGTCTAAAATAGCCTGTTCCCAAGTCAGTTCTGGAATGTATTGTTCTGAGAAACTGTCCTAAATACGCTCCATGAAGTCACCCTCAAGGCTACCTTTGCCGATTTGATTTGCCCAATCTATAAGAAGATTACAATCACCCACAATTATTGCAATATCTTTTTTACAAGCTCCCATTATTTCTTGATTTATACCTTGTCCTACAGTATAGGCACTGTCAGAGGCCTATTAGCTACTCCAACCAATGTCTCCTTTCCCTTGCTACTTCTTATCTCCATCTAAACTGCTTCTATATCTTGATCTTCTGAGCCAAGATCATTTCTTACTACTGTACTGATCTCATTATTTATTAATAGAGCTGCCCCATTTCCTTTTCCTTTCTTCCTAAAACTCAGAAATGTCAAATACGCTTGAATATTCAATTCCCAGCCTCGGTCACCTTGTAACTATGTCCCTTTAACAACTATCATATCATACCCACTTATTTCTGTTTGTGCTGTCACTTCATCTATCTTGTTTCAAAAGCTGAAATTCAAATAAAGAGGCCTTAATTCTGTCTTTTTACCACCTTTTTCTGTTCTGGCTCTATTTATTGGTGCACTCTTATGTTTGTATGATCTGCACTTTCCTGTCACATACTGATTATCAATACCTGCAGTGCCACCCTGAACTACTGCCATGTTCTTTCCCATTAACCTTCTAAACCTCACCTCATGTGAATCCCCCCTCCTCCACACTATTTCAGTTAAAACTCTCTCTACAATCCTAGTTATTTGATTTGCCAGAAGACTAATCCCAGCATGGTTCAGGTGAAAGCTGTCCCAACAGTACAGCTCCTTCTTTCCCCAGTACTGGTGGCAATGGCCCATGAATCAAAACCTTTTTCTCCGCACCAATCTTTAAGCCGCACATCAACTCTCTAATCTTATTTATCCTAATTTGCTGGACACTCAGGTAGTAATCCAGTGATTATTCCCTTTGGGGTTCTTTTTTAATGCACCCCCAAGCTGCTCATAATCCCTTCAGAAAACCTCTTTCTTAATCCTACCCATGTCATTGGTACTCACATGGACCACAGCAACTGGATCCTTCCCCTCAAAGTTCCTCTCAAGCCTGAAGAAATATCCATCACTCTGGCACTGGACAGATAACAGCCTTCGGGATTTGTGCTCTTGGCAGCAGTGAACAGTACCTAACCCCCAAACTATACAACTACTACATTCCTTTTTATTCCCCCACTTGAATGGCTCTCTATACCACAGTGCTGAAATCAGTTTACTCATCCTCCCTGCAGCACCTGCACTCCTCTACACAGTCTGACCCGAACATCATACCTGTTTGACAAGTGCAGTGGCTGAGGCTTTTCCAGTGCTACCTTCTGGATCTCCACCCCTGCCTCACTCTTATTACACACTCTTGTTCCTGACCATAGACCAAATCTTAACCCAATGGAAGTGACTGCCTCCTGGAACCAAGTGTTGAGGTAACTTTCCCCCTCCCTGATGCATCACAGTAACAAAGTTTGGACTCTAGGTCATCAACTCTGACCCAAAGTTCATTGAGCTGCAGACATTTACTGCAGATATGGTCACTGTAGATCATATTTGTGTACATCAGCACTATGCTGCAACACATCACCTGTCCTGCCATCTCTTCTGTATTCTGCTTAACTAATTAGGCTTTCAAGTTTTGAGATATTACTCATTGATTATTTGTAGTTATATCAACTAGTTAAGCTATAAATTTAATACAACGCTTGTATCTCCTGTGTTGTAGTTTAAGCTAATGCCCTGGTTTAGAGAAAAAAACCCAGTTAAATTCGCCAATCAACCACCTACCTGCTCAAAGAATTAATGCCTCTAGACCTCAGATCTCAGGTCTTACTGTCTGTCACTCCCTGTCTTGGACCACTCTTTATCTTGTAAAAGACCAGAACAGCACTTCTTCCTTCTTAGAATTCCTCACTCACCAAATTTCTGAGTTTACCACTTTGCCAAAGCTGTACTCCATCAAGCTGGCCTCCAGGCTACTTATTCTGTGCATTAGCAAAAGCTTCCTGTTTTTATACAAAAGAGAATTCCAAAGACAAAACAGGTGGGTGCATTGGACACCTTTCAAGTTGGGTCTGGACACATCATCTGTATTAAAGAGGCATAAGGCTACCAAACCTACTTTGAGGCTGTTAACGCCAAGCGAAGGCAGTGAAAATTGACCCCCTACATCTTGGCAATCTTGATCTTGACCTTCATTTTCTACCATTTTGTAGAAGAACAATGTTCCTGTATATAACACAATCTATAAATTACAAGTAGCTATAATGATAAGGCATAATCTACAGCCATTTAACACCTAAAAAGATTCTTAAAAAAAACAAAGTAGCTTACCATCTTCATCATTTGATATGGTTATAGTGGCTACATCATTTTTTCCAACTTTGGCTCCACTCCAATGATTTCCCAAGGGGTTGCCCAGGTGGAGCTGGAACTTTTCCTCGGGCTCAAAGATCGTATCATCATTTATCAACACTGTGCAGTTCTTCACCTGTTTATTTCAAAGGTAGACATTAGAGAACATAAAAAGTGTTTCTCTTCAAGTGGAGGCTTTATTTCCGACATACTGTTTAGCTGGAGTTTAGTGCTTTCAAAATATATATCTTCTTAGGTTAAGCAGCAGCAGTCATTCTCATAAATGGAGCTCGAGTTCCCACCAACCTATTTCTACCCAGCATCTAGTTATACAACCCAGAAATCATAGCAGAGAATTCCTACTGCATACATCTGCCAATAGAAAGGCCACCATGTGAGGTTAATAGCAGCTTGGTAGGGTGGTGGCAGAGACCCATGCTTCAATATTAACCCGCCTTGATGAGTGGGATGGGGGGCTGTGAATTAATAATTTAAAGCCTGTGAACAGAACTTCAATCTGCCTTGAGCATGCCCATTGTTATTTTTATAGCAGTGGGTTTCTTGGCATCTGACTGTCCTGCTCTGGAGAGGCAGAACATTACATGAACATATTTATATTTGTCTCCCACTCTCCAATTGCGAACCCCATTTAAATGTTTGCTGTTGCTATCAGAAAGGGGCTGTGGCTTCACAAGATAAGTACCTTTTCCAGAACTTCTTGTAGGCCAGAAGGAGCTGGAGATCTCCCACCTTGGCCCCTCAAAGAAGCTTTCTGCCTCCAATTTGCCAATGGTTCTACTCTCCATCTCTCCAAAATCCCAATCTTGGCCAATCTTCCCTACCCTCCCAGCTGCTGTGGATTATTGCCCAGGATCTCTGGCTGTGCCCTCCTGCCACTGGTTTTTCCGCAGGCTGTCAATTTGACCATCTGCTGAACAGGAATGGAAGAAAAGAATGATAGTTAAATTTAGCAGGACCTCCTTGTCCTTGGCTTATCCAGATTCTTTGGCCATTTCCAACCTCTTCATAAATATCAGGCCCTCAGGCCTACATCAGGCTTCTTCACTGTCGCTGGGTCAAAATCCTGGAATCCCTTCCTAACAGCACTGTGGGTGTTCCTATACCACATGGCCTGCAGCAGTTCAATAAGGCAGCTCAGCACCACCTCCTCAAAGGCAATTAGGGATGGGCAATAAATGTTAGTCTTGCTCATAAGCAAATAAAAATTGCTTTCACCTGATCCTGCCAAGATAAGTTTAAACCATATCTTTTAGAGCCTCTGTTTCTTCTCCAACAGATTTGAGAGTCAGCAGTTAAATGCCATTTAACAAAGGCCATTTGATATATTTAACCATATGGCACCCCATTTCTTCCAAACGGAGTGGATTAAAATTGCCTGTGTACAACAGAAAGAAAGATCTCTCCTACCTCTTAAGGAAATGAGTTGAAACCCTGCCTGCTGATTTATCAATGACAGGATTCTAAACCAGGTGCTGCACAAAGAACTGTGGGAGGAAGATTTAGTTAACCCAGAATTGCTATTCGCCAATGTTGATGTTGTCCATCAAACAACATCACTAAAAAGCGTTTATTGTGCAGGGCAACAGCCCTGTACATTTCAAAATAGAGCCATTTAACCCTTTATATCCATGTAAGAGGACAAATGGGATCATTTTACAGAAAGCACCTCTCATTGAGTAGTGCTCTCTTAGTACTCCCTGGAGTAAGCTTCTGACTCACAGGCGAGAGTGCTACCACGAACCCGGGTCAAACACTGAAGGACTGCTACATTGTCCTTTTTAGGTGAGATGTTAAACCAAGATCCTGCTTGATTTTTCATGGGGACATCAAAGAGTCTATGGCACTCTTTGAAGAACTGCAAGGAGTTCTGCTGGTCATTTTCAGTCCTGAAAGAAGTGCTGCAAACACGGGTGCATGCTTCAAACAGCCCACAATAGGACCTCAATAATATCATTTGGGTGAGCTGTCAGGACCTTTCACACCACTGCTGGATAATCCTGAGTGGAATAGGTATTGCACCTATTCATGTCTGCCCAAAATCAACAAGGAGGTAGGCATTAAGACCTTAACATATGTAAATGAAGTGATCATGAGGAATGTCTGAAAAATGCCCAAACCCAATATGTTGATCCCAAAAATTGGCCCTTATTGTGTTTGATTGCTGAGCATGTAAAACATGCACATTGAGCTCCAAACAAGCTTGTGGAACTTCACTGCGTGAAAATTGGCTGCTGAATGTTCCCATTTAACAACTATGACTACACTTCAAAAGCAATTCATTAGTTGTGAAATGCTTTAGGGACAGCTGCTAGCTAAATAAATTCAAGTTTGTTCTTTCTTGATGTTAGTGTATGTCTAAAAATGTTGAATAAACATTTACATGGAAATAAGAGTTTACAAGTTCTAATTCAACAGATGAACTATCAACAGACATATTGGTTTTGCATTTCTGCCACAAACTTTACTGTGCCAACGCTTTCATTCTTTTTAAGAGGTTACTGAAAAAGAGAAAATCTAACCACCTCCCCGTGACATTCAAATGTATTACCAGATTGAATCCTCCACCACCAACATCCTGGACTCACCACTGGTCAGATTTCCATCCCAGTTTTTATGGGATTGTCCCAATATTGAGGTGATTAATTTGTGTCCCAGGTTGTATCTTGGCAGGACTCTGTTTTTCCTATTTTAAGACCTTTTAAGTTTTGCGCAAGCACAGTATGCATCAGTGCATTTGCACTGTTTCCAGCTGCCTGACCTGACAGGTTTGCCAGCACCTCCCCCACCCTCAGTTTCACCAGCAACCCCTGCCTACTCGTACGGTCCCCAACACCAAAGTGCCCCTTAATTTTTTCCCCTTAAATTTGCCCACCCAAAGTCAGATATATCTTCGCCAGCCACATAAATGCTGTGGCTACAAGAACAGGCTGGGTATTCTGTGGCAAATTACTCACCACCTGACTCCACAAAGCCTGTCCACAAGTCAGGAGTTTGATGGAATACTCTCCACTTGTCTGGATGAGTGAAGTTTCAACAACACCTGAGGAACTCGACATGATCCAGGTCAAAGCAACCAGCTTGCACGGCACCCTATCCACTATCTTAAACTTCCTTCACTATCAGCACAATGTGGCAGCAGTGCGTACCATCTACAAGATGCGCTGCAGAAGCACACTAAGGATCCTTCGACACACCTTCCAAACCCACAACCTCTACCACCTAGGAGGACAAGGGCAGCAGGTACATGGGAACACCACCACCTGCAAGTTCCCCTCCAATCCCGACACCATCCTGACTTGGAATTATATCACCATAACTTCACTGTCACTGGGTCAAAACCCTGGAACTACCTCCCTAACAGCACTATGGGAGTACTTTCACCGCTTGGACTGCAAGGGCTCAAGAAGTTGACTCATCAATGTCCCCTGCATTTCATTTGGGCATACAGTCAATTTCTTTAAGTACACAACCATGCAGAGGCGAAATTTAAAGCAGTGGTCTTGTACCCGGCCTGCGTGGTAGCGTATGGGATGCTGCATAGCCATGTGACTGCACAGCTTAGAGGGAGCTTTGCGTACCACCATCTTCGCAAGGGCAACTGAGGATGGCCAATCAATGATGATCTTCCCAGTGGTCATCACAACCCATGAATGAATTTAAAAATGTTTCCTCACATCAAAATGTCTTTGTGAAGGGCAGAATGGCACAAGTACTATGAAGCGGACATTTCTGTCCAATTTGAGGGAAATGACAAGTAAGCAGATAATATAAGCCTGGACAAGTTAAAAAGAGATTTACCTTTTCTCCCTTCTGGAATGTAAGGCGTGAGTCATCTGAATTCCTTCTTTCTTCAAAGTCTTCCAACACTTCTGCAGTCAGCTGTCGAGTGTAGCATCTCACAGAGGACTCATAGCTGAGATCACCAGTTCTGATAATAGGAACATGTAATTCATCTTCCTTCTCCTTCACTCTGTAGATATCCTTACCAAACTGCATGCTAGGAACTGAAATATTAAGTAAGGCTCTTTAAATTACAACAGCAATAAAGTAATTCTGTCTAATTTTAGGTTTACCAAGCATAACCTCATTTACATTTTTACTATACATTTTATACATTGCAACTGTAATCTTAATTCAGTGAACAGGCTGGCAACTATGATTTTAACATAGCCCTTTGTCGTAATGTTGTGTTCTCACCAGAAATATTAACTTGCATCTTCTCTCCACAGATGCTAACTAACCTGAATGTTATTAACATTTTCAGTATCTACAATACCTATTTTGTGCTTTACATTAATACTCCTTTTACCTCAATATGGCATACCAACTCATAACAGCACAAAGATCAAGTTTATATGACTCGGGAGTAGGAGATCACCTATCTTGGATTGTCATAACAACATATTCATGTTTGTGATCAGCATGTGTTTTCCCCAACATCTACCAAGCAAAAACCAAAATCTTTCAATCCATGGAGGATATAGAAAGAAGACAACCTGTTGTTTCCCATCCCCCTGAACACTGCAGATAAACTGAGAGAGCGAGAGAGAAAACCAGAGAAAGCAAGAGAGAGAGAGGGAGTGTGGCCCAGAGAGAGAGAAAGAGACACACACAGAGACAAAGAGAGAGAGAAAGAGAGAGAAAGCCAGAGAGAGAGAGAGAGAGAGAGAGAGAGAGAGTGAGTGAGTGAGTGAGTGAGTGGCCTAGAGAGATAGAGAGAGAGAGAGAGAAAGGAAACCAGAGATAGAGAGTGAGTGGGTGAGTGACCCAAAGAGAGCGAGAGAGAGAGACAGAGAGAGAGAAAGAGAAGGGCCTGGAGTTAAGGAGACTCCCCACCTTATCCAAAATGGTGCCGGGATCCTGGGTCCACAAGTCCCATTCCTATTTCCAACAGCTCCTACTTTCGGTGCAGGAAAAGGGCAGGATATGATTTACACATGAGGAAAACCCGAACCCAGCAGGGCCATTTGAACTCAGCGCTGAGTTCAGACAGACCCCATTTTTGCTGGAGTGAATGTTCATAAAAGGTAGATAAGGTCTGTGGAACTGTCAAGGTGTCAAGTTATATAAATCCCCTGCCCTTTAAATTTGGAAAGATCTAGCCTACTGTGTCTGTGGGCTACATTTTCTGGGAGTTTGGTGGGGGAGGGGGGGGGGGGGGGGGTGGGTGGGGGGGAACCCCTGGAATTAAAGTGGGTGGGTGGGGGGGAACCCCTGGAATTAAAGTCAGCCAGAAGCTGACTCACTACGTGTTAGCCCGTAACATGCTGCAGGCGGACTAACTTGGTGAGCAGTACGACTTCCCCTCCTCACTCGGGAGGAAATTCTGCCCTTGGGAGCTGCTGGCCAATTTGATTGGCTAGCAACTCCATCAGTCCCAGCAGCAGTAGAGCTGTGTAGTGGACACTACCAGTATTGCAGGAAGAAGGCCCAAGGAAGGTAATAGCTGCCCAAGAAGATAACTCCCGAGGTTTTAGGGCAGGAAGGGATCTCAGTGCCCACAGAGTGGGGGAGAGGGTGGTGGGGCGCTGGGTTCTATCAGACAGGCATCGCGGAAGTGGGGGGATGACTTTTGGGGGGCAGTGCCTCTGATGCATGCAGGGTCCCCCTCCCCACTGAATGTTGTGCCCCTCCTTCCTTCCTGTCATTTCTCTTGTAGGCTTTTAAAAATGCCTGCCCATTGCCACTCGATTTCCCATGCCAACCGTGTAACCGCCTGCCTAGCGTATTATGGGGTGAGCTCAAGGCTGGGCAGGAATGTGAACTATTTTATGTGCCCCCCTCCCCGGCAGAAACCATGGCCATGGGTGCATGTAAAATCCAGTCCCCAGAGTTGAAAAAAGAAAATGGTGCTTGCAGTTTCAATGGCTTTTTGTTGACATAACGCTCATTATAGTATTATTAATGCTCCACGGCTTCCACAACCTATTATTATCACAGTGGTGGGGGGTAGGGGGAGCGCTGTAAGTTCACAGTTTGGTTGACAGCTCCAAGAGGTTAATTAAGGACTAGCTGTCTTTATATGGGGCTATGAATACAAATGTTTGTTTTTATATAGTGTTAAGTACTTGAGGAAATTTAAAAGTATTAAATGGGCTTTTATCAGTGAGTGGTTTTTTACATGCAGTGAAGTCTGTAACAGATGTCTAGAACTTTGTTTTATTTCATCTCAGTTTCTGAGGTCTGCCTAAGGTGGATACTCGGTGAGTTGGCAAGGAGGGTGTGAGGGTAAAGGTTGGTGGCTGGGAGGGCATGGGATAACATGAGATGGCACTAAGTTGGCATATTGGCTCTAAAGAGTTACGGGGATCAGTGGAGGGGGGGTCACTGGTTGGCATAGGAGCTATAAGGAGCCATGGGGATCAGTGGAGGGTCATAGGTTGGCATGGAAGTTATGGGGGCCATTGGGATTGGGTGGCAGCATGAGTTGGTATTGATGTAGCATGGGGCGCGTGTTGGGATTGAGGGGTTCTGAGTGAGGTTTAGAGGGCCTAATATTAAACCACACAACCGGGACTCCCAGAGCACCAAGGCGGGCCTTTTAACTAGGCTGCCTTGGCACTCAGCAGCCACCATGACTGCCTCCAAACTGTTTTCGAGGTGGCAGCTCCAACTCCAGCATGCACTTGCTCCCCCTCTCCCCCTTGGAATGAAGGTCCCGTTATTGGAGACACTTTTTCTCGAGGTGTGGTCAGCCAGGAAATTTCTTAACTCTGCACCCGCCTCAGGAGTGAAAATCCGGGCTAGAGAGAGAGAGCGAGAGGGGGAGCGGGAGAGAACGAGCGAGAGCGAGAGAGTGAGACAGACAGAGAAAATAAGAAAAGTAACAGCACATTAAGAACAGGGTAGGTACCGGTTTTATTTTCTTTTACTGGTTCAACCATAACAACTTGTATTTATATAGTGCCTTTTATGTAAGAGAATGCCCCAAGGCACTTCACAGGAGCATTATGAAGCAAAATTTAGCACCAAACCACCAAGGAGATATTAGATCAGATTACCAAAAGCTTGGTCAAAGAGGTATGTTTTAAGAGGCCCTTTAAAGGAGGAAATAGAGATAGTGAGGGAGAAGGGTTTAGGGAGAAGGTTCCAGAGCTTAGGCTATTGGCAGCTGAAAGCACAATCACCAGCGGTGGAGCAATTAACATCGGGGATGCTCAGGTAGCCAGAATGAGAGGAATGCAGATATTCCAAAGGCTTGTGGGGCCAGAGTAGGTTACAGAATGGGCAAGGCCATGGAATCATTCAAAAGCAAGGATGAAAGTTTGAAAATCGAGATGCTGCTTAAAGGAATTAATGGAACCTGATTTCATGAGAACAGCCAAAGATAAACAAGCTAGTTTCCCAATCCAGCAGTGTTAGGCAGGTTAAATAAATCTAGTTATAAAAACAAAAAAACTGCGGATGCTGGAAATCCAAAACAAAAACAGAATTACCTGGAAAAACTCAGCAGGTCTGGCAGCATCGGCGGAGAAGAAAAGAGTTGACGTTTCGAGTCCTCATGACCCTTCGACAGAACTTGACCCAAGTTCTGTCGAAGGGTCATGAGGACTCGAAACGTCAACTCTTTTCTTCTCCGCCGATGCTGCCAGACCTGCTGAGTTTTTCCAGGTAATTCTGTTTTTGTTTTAAATAAATCTAATGTTTGTTTCCATAACAAATCAATAATTTGATAATGAAATATTCAAGGCTAACAGAAATACAAAATATATCAATACATTCGCTGGTGAAATTCCCAATGCAATCTTCCTTTCAACATTTCATGAGAAACAACTCAGTATGCAGTTAACTTCCTTTACAGCATTTATGGTTAAGAAATTGGACTCCTGCATAATTTAGCAGCAATTTACCGTGTTAATAATTATTAGAAAACGACAATTTCACAGTAGACATTCACTCAAACTCTCTGACTTTCCCGCAAGAGTATAAGGTTTAAATATTAAATTTACAAAGGTGCATTTCAGATTTTCTGCGTAAAGTGTTATTAAAGCAACTTACCGTCCTGATAGGTGTCATTGATAGCAATGGTAGCTTGGTAGGGTTTAGTTAGCTCTGCTCCTTGTGCTGAGCTCAGGAATACAATGAAAGTTTCATTCCCTTCAATGATTGGATTCTGTACATCATCCAGAATAGTTAAAGTGCAGATCTGTAAGGATAAAAGGGGTAGTATTTTTGAGTAACCTCAGTCATCAAATGGCTCTATTGATAGGAATTGAAACAGAAAATGCTGGATTCTGCAGATCTGCCAGCATCAATGAAGAGAGAAACAGGAGGCGGTATTTAATGAAGGTAATGGGGGTCTTGCCTGCTGGCTGGAGAGGCAGCGAGAGCCCCGCGTCGCCGCTTTTCATGAAGGCCTACCATATTAAGGGCCAATCAGGCACTTAACTGGGCAATGGTGGGTCTTCCCCAGGATCAAGGACCCTGTATGTGAGAGGGGGAGTGTTAGAAGTCCAGCCTGCCAAGAGCTGCCTGCTGCTCTTCAATACCGGGGAAGCGGTGGCTGATGCTGGTAATGCAAATACTCGAGACCTTGGGTCACCATAGACCCAGGCACAGCTGAGTGATTGCGGCTACACGGGTTAGGGTCAGCAGCAAGGGTGTCTCTCAGTGAGCACATACCCCTTTCCTGATGCCTGGTCCCTTGATCAGACACTGAGTGCCTTTGAATCAGGAATCCCACCCCTCCCCAGCTGGAAGCCCACAATCAAACATGCTAGGGTTTCCTGCATGGCAAGTCCCCCACTCACCTTTGGGTGAATCCCAGCGTCAGCAGGATGAAGATGTTTACTGGGCACTAATTGCTCACTTAAGAGTCTCAATTGGCGGCAGGTCGGGAAGGCTGTCCATGGACCTTCCCGACCTGGGTTTAATCGGGAGAGTTGGGAAGGCGGTGGAGTCCCCACCTGCCATCTTCCCACCTGACTAAATGCACCTCACCACCAAAATTACCATGGGGGAAGGGCATTAAATTCCTTCCAGTGTTAACATTTCAGGTCTGTGCCTTTCACCAGACCCGGAAAAGTTTAGGAATGTAATACGTTTTGAGCGTGTGAAAGGGGGGGTGGGTGGAAAGAAGAAGAAAAGGGAAAGTCTGTGATAGGGTGGAGGGCAGGAGACATTAAATGACAAAAGGTGTCATGGGTGTAAGGCCAAAGGAAGTGATAATGGGACAGGTGTGAGTGGCAGGATCCTGAATAGTTGCTCTCGGAAACAAAGGAAATAAGAGCAGGAAACAGCATCAATACAATCACAAATGTACTGGAAGAAGGGGTGAGGGGGGGACCTGAGTAGGACTGGAACAACGAACGTTCCACATATCCCGTGGAAAGGCAGACATAGCTATGACTTAAATGTGTACCTAAAGAATCACCTTTTATTTGGGCAATAAGTAAAGTTGAAGCAGGAGTTGTTCAATGTAAGAATAACTTCAGCCAGGTGGAGGAGGGCAGTGGTGGATGGGGACTGGTTGGGCCTCTGTTCAAGAAAAAAATCAGAGAACTCTCAAAACAGTTCTTGTGTGGGAAGGGTAGTCGGATTGGACGTCCATGGTGAGGAGATGGTTAGGGCTAAGAAACTGGAAACTGCTGAAGTGATGGAAGGATCAGAAGAATCGGGGATGTAGGTGGGAAGAGACTGAACAATGCAAGAAAAAAAAGAGTTGAGTTCAGAAGAAATCAGTTCATTGGGCAGGCAAAAGTTGAAATGATGGGTCAACCAGGGCAGTCCTGTTAGTAAATTTTGGGAAGAAGGTAGAGCAGGCTAAAGGGGGTTTGGGGACTATGAGGTTTGAGGCTGTGCAAGGAAGATCTTCAGGGGAATTGAGGTTAGTGACGATATTGAAAACAATAGTTTGATGTTTGGTGGTGGTGACATGGTCCAGGGGGAGGTAGGAGGAAGTATCAGTTGGCATCAGCATCTACTAGGTGGAGCTCAGCATGCCAGACACCAACAGCACCACCCTTGTCAGCGGGCTTGATGACAATGTTGGAATTGAACCTCAGAGAACAGAGTGTAGCAAACTCGGAGGAAGATATGTTAGAGGGAATGAGGGGAACAGAAAAATGGAGATGGCCGATGTCTCACTGGCACTTCTCAATGAAATGATGTAGAAGAGGTAGGAGGTCAAAGGGAGGGGTCCAGGTAGAGGGAGAATACTGGAGACAGGTAAAAGGGTCCACTGTACAAGGAGATGACTGCCTGGTTAAAGAAGAGTGCTTGGAGGCAGAGGAAATGCTGGAAGAACTGAATATTGTGCTGAGCTCAAAATTTATTGAGGTGGAGATGTAAAGTGATGAAGCCAAGGCATTTGCTAAAGACAAGATTATTCAGGATCTGAGATGGGAAGGGTATTATGAGTACATGACAAGGGGTAAGATTGGAAGAAGGGATGGGGTTAGAGTGAAGTGAAGGGGGAGAGGACCTTACAGTCCTGAAAAGTGAACTCTGTTTTTCCCTCTCCACAGACATTGCCTGACCTGCTATTTTCAACATTCTCTGTTTTATTTCAAATTTCCAGCATCCGCAGTATTTTGCTTTTTTATCAACATAAATGTTTTCCATTGTGAGAAGGGGAAAGCTACTGCAGACTAATAATTGACACTATTAAGGGAAACATATTTTTCTCCATTTCATCAGGCAGTTATGGTGACCTCAGTGAGATAAACTTGTATTATCCAGAATTTATAAAGATCTGATAAGCTTTTAGCAAATCACTGAATATGTGTAATGAATCTTAAGCATCTTATTTTGTTTCTACTGGACCTTGAAGTTGAAGGAACCTGCAATATTATTTGGAAAGAGGATTACTCAGATACAACACATTTGGTAATAAAAACAGAAAAAGCTGGAAATACTCAGCAGGTTATGGCAGCATCTGTAGAGGGAAACAGAGTTAATGGGCAGGATCTTCTGGTCAAAAACAGAATTACCTGGAAAAACTCAGCAGGTCTGGCAGCATCGGCGGAGAAGAAAAGAGTTGACGTTTCGAGTCCTCATGACCCTTCGACAGAACTTGAGTTTGAGTCCAAGAAGGAGTTGAAATATAAGCTGGTTTAAGGTGTGTGTGTGGGGGGCGGAGAAATAGAGAGACAGAGAGGTGGAGGGGGGGGGGGGTGTGGTTGTAGGGACAAACAAGCAGTGATAGAAGCAGATCATCAAAAGATGTCTTCTTTTGATGATCTGCTTCTATCACTGCTTGTTTGTCCCTACAACCACACCCCCCCCCCTCCACCTCTCTGTCTCTCTATTTCTCCGCCCCCCACACACACACCTTAAACCAGCTTATATTTCAACTCTTTCTTGGACTCAAACTCAAGTTCTGTCGAAGGGTCATGAGGACTCGAAACGTCAACTCTTTTCTTCTCCGCCGATGCTGCCAGACCTGCTGAGTTTTTCCAGGTAATTCTGTTTTTGTTTTGGATTTCCAGCATCCGCAGTTTTTTTGTTTTTATACTTAGGATCTTCTGGTCGGTGAGCGGGGACGGGACCCGCTCGCCAATGCGTAAAATGACGCGGGATGATGTCGGGTGGAACTTCCGACGTCACCATGCATCATTTCCATTTTCAGGTCGGCGGGGGCACAGCTGAGTCATTTGTGCGCCCGCCGACCTGTCAACGGCCTATTGAGGCCATTGAAAAACTAATTAAGGTCGTTAATGGACCTGCCCATCCAACCTTAAGGTTGGCGGGCAAGCCGGGAGCCCTGGCTGGCTTCAAAAAAAGCATGAAACCTCATCCATGGGCAGGATGAGGTTTCATGAGGGTATTTAAATTTTTAAGAAAAGTCTCAGTAAAACTTATGGACATGTCCCAAATCATGTGGCAGTGTCACATGAGGGGACATGGCAAGGAAAATTTTTAAACGTGCTTATTAAAAGTTTTAAATCGGAGCTGATCTCCCTGAGGCAGCATTTAGCCTCAGGGAGATCTGTGCTCTTTTTTGCGCGCATGTGTGAAAGAGCACTCCCAGCTGAGGGAATCCGCCCCCCACCTGCATAGGGAACGTATAGGGGTGGGCCTTAATTGGTCCGTCCATGTAAAATGGTGGTGTGCCCCCAATCAGGGGCGCCGATCGGAGGTGCGCCCACCCATGCCCGCTCCCGCACTTCCCCCCCCCAACAGGGGGGAAATTTTTCCCAACGTTTTAGGCCTTTGACTTTTCATTAGAACTGGGGAAAGTTAGAAATGAAATAGGTTTTGAGCAAAGGGTGGGTGGAGCAAGGACCAAAGGAAGGTCTGTGGTAGGTTGAAAGACAGGAGAGATGGAGTGACAGAAGAGTTGGTCTTCCAGAGTCAAAGAGAATGGTGATGGGGCAAGAAAAGAAAGAAACAAAAGATGTGCCTAGAGCAGGGGTGATGCTGCTGAGTATTTCCAGCATTTTTTTGTTTTTATTTCAGATTTCCAGCATTCTCAGTTGTTTGCCTTTGGATTAGCGTTACACAGGTAGTGTTTAGTTGAAGCTTTGATAACAGTCAATCATGTTTGAATCTTTTTGTAATGCGTCTTATATTTTGTTTCCTTCTCTTTAGGGTCATTGTGACGTGTACCAGTTGCTGCCCAACAGGACAAGCTTCCAGGCTTCTGTCAGGTCTTTTTATAGAACATGCATAATGAAAGCTCATGCTTACTCCAATGTCTTCACCCACCCTGGAGAAAGCTATCCCCATGCCTCAAATTTTTTCCTTTCTTCTGTACTAAAATTCCAGTGCTCCACCTGTTTTCTTGCCCTCTGTTAGAAAATGCCTGCACTCTGCAGGAGGAATATTATGAATTTGTGCTGCCAATGGAGAGCACCAAACCTTGGCATTATCAGGAATCTGACCCTGAAATGCCCGCAGTTTTCCAACTATTAATTCTCACTAACAGGATTGACTTAGAAAATTATCTAGCATGTGTCTTTACCCCTCTGCAAGAAAATATTTGTGTTCCATTTGCTTCTACCTATGAGGCTTGCATGAGATTGTAAACCTAATATGTGGGGGAATTACAGGTGTAAAACCATTTGCATGTGAATTCTCATTTCGTAAATATCATCACCATACATTCAATCAATGCCTTGGTTTAAACACAGCTCTGTGCAAATGGTGATATTATTTTAGATGAAGGGCATTTACCTCTTCTGTTTTGCCAGGTGCAAAGTCAATCTTCTTCGAACTGGGGATATAGTCAATGCCTGGAGTTGCAGAAGGAGGGTCTGAAGGGCGTGTAGCACACCACACTGAAGTGAGGGTGGACAAATCACTGCCATGTCTGATAACTGGTATTTCAATGGAGCCTACAAAAAAAAACATTTCAGTATGACACTATGGCCAGAATTTTATTGCCCCATCGTGGTGGGGGTGGGGCTGTAAAATTCAGCCAGCTATTCTAAACTCCATTGACTTCGGCGGGACCATAAAATCCCACTGCCTTAAAATTCCACCCTATATGTCAGCCTGGAGAAAAATTGTAGCTCCTGCGCTACTTCTGAGATATTGTATTTTATAAATTTAAATCTTTGAATTACAATCACATAATTCATCACATTAAGGCTGACGCATAGGTCAGTCCCATTTACTTGATCAAAATTCTACCCAATATCTATGTATTTGCAAAATAAATGGAAAAATAATGCAGAATATATTTTAAAAGTCCATCATGCTTTCTGCAACTTTACAGTTTGAGACGCTGCAATCAGAGAGATTAGCTGATTGATGATAACAGGAGTAATGCACCTACCTGCATCTTCACTAACAGTGAAAGAAGAGTTCCCAAGAAATACCAGTGAGGCATCATTGGGACCATTTATAATCACTTTGGCAGCTGCAACTTCCCCGATCCGTGCATTGTCAGACGCATCAGCTAGGGTGATCTCAAAGTCCTCCTCCTCCTCATATTCACTGTCATCAATCAACTTGACATCACATGTTGACATGCTTACACCAGGGCCGAAGACCACACGATTCTCACTTGTCATTCCTCTGGTTTTGAAATCTGAACCGGATTCCAAGGCATACTGGCTGCTGCCTTTGGCTGTTTTTGGTACGGTATAGCAGATAGCTGAGACTGTACTACTGGTGTCTCCTATGAAGTGACAACAGACCATAAGACAATAAGACTTAGGAATGGAAGTAGGCCATTTGTCCCATCAAGTCTGCTGCGCCATTCAATGAGATCATGGCTGATCTGAAAATCCTCAACTCCACTTTCCTACCTTGAATATACTTAATGACCCAACCTCTATAGCCCTATGTGGTAAAGAATTCCAGAGATTCACTACCCTCTAAGAGAAGAAATTCCTCCTCATCGCTGAGTTAAATGGTCGACCCCTTACTCTGAGATTATGCCCTCTGGTCCTAGACTCTCCCACAAGGGGAAACAACCTCTCAGCATCTACCCTGTCAAGCCCCCTAAGAATCTTATATGCTTCAATAAGGTTATCGCCCATTCTTCTAAACTCCAATGAGTACAGCCCAACCTACTCAAACCCTCCTCATAAGAAAATCTCTCCATACCTGTGATCAACCTAGAGAACCTCCTCTGGACTGCCTCCAATACCAGTATGTCTTTCCTTATATAAGGGGACCAAAACTGTTCACAGTATTCTAGGTATGGTCTAACTAATGCCTTGTATAGTTTTAGCAAGACTTACCTATTTTTATACTCTTTTAAACCTACTTTTATATTCCCTTTGCCTTCCTTATTACTTCCTGAACTTGTATGCTAGCTTTTTGTGACTTATGCATGGGGACCCCCAAATCTCTGTGCTGCAGCTTTCTGCAGTCATTCTCCACTTAAATAATATTCAGATCCTCTAATCTTACTGCCAAAGTGCATTACCTCACATTTGCCATTATATTCCATTCGCCAAGTTTTTGTCCACTCACTTAACTTGTCTATATCCCGCTGTAGACTCTTTCCGTCATCCTCACCATTTGCCTTCCCACCTATTTTGTGTCATCCACAAACTTGGCAAGAGTATATTCACTTCTCTCATCTAAGCCATGAATATATATTATAAATAATTCTGGCCCCAGCACTGATCCCTGTGGCATTTCACTAGTTACAGTGAAAATGCCCCCCTTATCCCAACTCTCTTTCTTCTGTTATTTAGCCAATCTTCTATCCATGCTAATATACTATCCCCACACCATGGGCTTTTATCTTATTAAGTATTCTTTTATACAGTACCTTATCAAATGCTTTTTGGAAATCCAAATATATTACATCTACTGGTTCCCCTTTACCTATCCTGCTTGTTACCTCCTCAAAGAATTCTAATAAATTTGTCAGACATGATTACCCCTTCATGTTGACTCTGATTATATTATATATTTCTAAATGCTCTGCTATTAAATAGTTTATAATAGACTCTAACATTTTCCCAATTTAAAGAGGTTTAAAGAGACAATTTAAAGAGTTACATGAATATATTTTTTTCAAAACACATCTGGGTCATGTAAAACCAGAGCTAGAGGCAATTGTTTCTGTGTTTTAATATTTTTGTAATTCTATGCTTCGTAACACCTCAGTATCATGCTGCATTTGGTGTTCAGTCGAGCAGGGACAAATAAGCAGCATCTGCCTGTCGCGTGAGACAGCAGTTATTGCCTATTGAAGCAATGGCGAAGACTGTCGACCACAGTGTTCCAAAACTCTTGGGGCTGAATTATATAGAGTGCCTTAGTTCCTTCCCCCCTGCTCCTGGCTAAAAAGTCAAGGATGGAGAGTCTGCCCAGGAGAAGAACACCTACAGCCATTTAATGGCCAATTAATCATTAATAGTCTGGAGGCGGGATTTCTGCACCTCAGGGAGAGGAGGTGCCACCTCAGAAACCTCCCAGCCAATCAGTAGCCAGCAGCTTTCAACGTACTGGTAGGTACGGTGGACACTGAACTTGAGTGGCAAGGAAGTGAACTGCGATAGAGTGAACTTTCTAAGTGTTTGGGGTCAATGAGGTGGGGTTGAGGGGGCTTGAGAGGCCATGGATGGAGTACAAACTAGGGTAGGGGAGTCCTCTGATGGGCCCGAGGGACCCTTCCACCCACCACGAGTCTGAGCAGGGAAGCCTGCTGGGCTGGCTGATGGTGTGGGCCTAACTGGCACCCATGGGGTGAGGCCTTTTAGTGGGCATTAATCGCCACTCAAGGACATTAATTGGCCCACTGGTAGGCGGGCTACCTGATGCCAGCCCTGCCACTAGTCTAATGCTGGTGGGGGCAGAGGCGGGAGGTAAGGCTTTCAAACCTGTTGGTCTGGGAGTGTTAAATCCAGCTGTTGGCACATTAATGCAGGGTTAATTTAGTGTTTCATCTTTTCTCCATGAGTTTCACTATGCACTATTTTAGTGCAATATGTTATGTAATCACATCAAATCCTTTTGCACATTATTTTAACAAAATTGTTAACCCAATTTATTAAAGTAGAAAAATTGCACAAATGCATTTAGCAATGCACTAAAAAGCACTCAGGAATTTGAAACACTCAGGCGATTCTTGTTCTGGTGTTCTCTTTGATGACTCTATTGTTCTTCATTATTGAAATATTTCACAAATTATGCTGTAACATGTAATATTATTTAGTAGCCAAATTTTCTACTAAAAATGGTTCTAGATAGGCACATTCAGGGTTCTTAGTTGCAAAATACAGTCCAATCTATAAACACATAACCTTTGGATAATCAAATCATATTTGATTATTGTGGGAGGAACCATCCTTCAGAAAGTAATTAAAATAAAGTGATATGTCGCCATGTAACTAGAGGAGTTCTAATCAGTAAGAGAGAGATAAATTGCAAACCCATTTAAATGTGTGAAGCTGCGTTCATTTTTTAGTGTGGTATGTAAATCAAAACGGCTGATTGCTATTTGTGATAAGTGATTCTTGGCAGGACAACCTGAAAGGAGAAGTATAACAAAAGCTCATCTGATGGCTCAGTGAATGAATGCACTTCATGGTTTGGTAATAAGCCTTAAGTCAAGAAGATTGCATGTTCAGTTCTTTATTTTGCTGATTTCAGCAGACAGCAGTAGGTGAAATGAATGGAAAATTGGCTGGTTGTGTAAGTGTGCACAAACTATCCTATTGTGCTTTACCCAAATGATAAAGATGAAAAGCTACCCCATGCTCTGTCAATGGGTGTAGCTCTCCATGCCTCCAAAGCTGAGCATATGATATTACTTTTTTTTCCATAATGAAATCTGTAGTACCAGTGAGTAGGCTTACAGAACTGATACCAGTCTAAAGATTCTACTGGTATGCTGGGATTGATAAGCCAAAGAATAGGATAATTGGTATTAATATAGGTAACTATAGGAATGCAGTCAGATCGAAGGACAGGAACTATTTTTCTACTTTCACCTACCTTCACTCCAGTAAGACAAATACTGTGGAACCTCAGAGTTAACATATGAAATAAGAGCAAGAGTAGACCATATGGAAGGTCGAGCCATCCAAAATGATCGTGGCTGATTTTCAACTCCATGTTTCCCTCAATTCCCTAAAAGGCCAAAAATCTGTCTATATCAATCTTAAATATGTTCAACAATGGATCATGCACAACCCCCTTGGGTAGAGAATTCCAAAGATTCACAACCTCGGAGTGAGGTAATTTTTCCTCACCTCGGTCCTAAATGATCAGCCCCTAATCCTAAAACTGTGTCACCTGTGTCCTAGATTCCCCAGCTATGGGAAACAACCTCTCATTGTCTATCCTGTCAAGCCCCTTCAGAATCTTGTATGATTCAATGAATTGTACGTTTCAATGAGTTACAGGCGTTAAGGTCAAAGGTTGCCCAATTCTGAAATGGATGTAACTCTGAACTATCAGTAGAAGTAGGAAAATATATTTTGTAAAATATAATTTCGGCAAAACAATTTAGTTTCTGACGTGTTGCATGGTAAACGTAAGGTTCAGGTGCATGGATCATTAAAAATGGAACAGGAGCAGGAAACTTCGCCCCTTAAGCCTGTTCTGCCATTCAATGAGATTATGGCTGATCTGCAACCTCAATCCATATACACACCTTTTCTCCATTTCACTTAATACCTTTAGTTGAAAAAATCCATCAATCTCAGTTTTAAATTTAACAATTGATCTAGCATTTGTCATTTGCCAAAGAGAGTTCCAAACTCTACCGACTTTTGGATGCAAAGGTGTTTCCTAATTTCACTCCTCAGGTATGGCTCTAATATTTAATCCATGTCCCCTATTTCTAGATTCTCCCAACCAGCCTTTGTGATTTCCCTCTATCTACCCTATCTGGTCCCCTTAACATATGGAAAATTCAATCAAATAATCCCTTAATCTTCTAAATTGCAGGGTTTGTGTAATTGCTCCTCTGAATTTAACCCTGCGCATTCAGAAATGATTTGATAGTACAGAACTTGAGTTTTGCTGCAAAAGAGAGACATGCTGTTAAAGCTTTTCATGTTGCATTCATCAAGACAGATACTAGAATGCCAAATTTCAAAGGGAACAACAACGTATGCTGAATGAGAAAAAGGCGCTGATTGGTCGAGATATTGCCATGGAGAATGCACCCTTCCCCCCCAAGTTTTTGCTTAAATTCAAAAAAGGTGATTGATTCTCAAGGTGTTACCATGGGGCATGCACCCGGGAACAGCTGCCCCCATGCTTTTGTTCAACTGAAAAAGACACAATGCTTGGATATATTCTGTTTGATGGGGCCAGAGCCCAATGCTTGAATATATGTAACTTCTGGTAATTGTAAATAAGGCACATTGCGAGATCGACTGATAATTTTAAATTGATTGTTAGTGTTAGACTTAGCACACTTGGGATTGTTCAGTAACTGCTATCCAATCAGAGAATCACATTTAATTTTGGAGACTACGTGCTGAATTTTGCAAGCATAGGTTTGTTGACTACAGTCAGTACTCTGTTGTGAACAGCCGAAAGGGCATGCGGTTTGATATGATCCACTAGTCATTGGAACTAATGAAATTTGAACAGAAGGTGAAGCTAGCTGTTTCACACTGCCACTGTGCAGTAGCAACGCAAGTGCCATTCTCCACTAATAGGATGCTGCCATCCAGCCAAAAAGATGTTCTGCCTAACACCCAAATGAGAAATGTGGGCTAGGATTTTACTTAAGGCAGGTGGGCTGGAAGGAACCGGGCATGGAGCTGATCGCCGCCCGCAATTGGCTCCACGCCGCCATTTTACATGGGCGGGCCTTACGTGAATCGTGGCTCCTGAGATCAGCGGGAAGGGACAGGTGGCGGTGGGAGGCCAATGACCGCCGGGTCCAACAGCGACCCGGTGGCCTATTCATAAATGGTGCAGGCAGCCGTCCAAAGGCTGCCAATGATGTCGGACAGGAGGATGTCGGATAGCATCCTCGGAGAGCAGGCCAGGTGGGAGGGCAGGTCGGCGGGGCAGGCAGCCCCAAGGTTTTCAGATGAATGCCTTGTTGCCCTTCTCAAGGAGGTGGCAGCATGCCGCAAGATCTTTGTGCCAAGGGATGGAAGGAGGAGGACCCCCCCTACCATAAAAAAACTTGCCTGGGAGGAGGTGGCAGAAAAGATCAGCTCCCACGAGTGCCGCAAGCGGTTTAATGACCTCTTGCGATCGGAACAAGTGAGTACTGTGTTGGCATGGGTCACTTAGTACATTGGTTAGGTAGACACCACCCCCAACTCAGAATTTTGTTTTTGTTTTCATTCATTCATGGCTTGTGGCCTTCGCTGGGTGGGCCAGCATTCATTGTCCATCCCTAGTTGCCCCTGCGAGGGTGGTGCTGAGCTGCCTTCTGTACCTGCCGTGGTACAGGTACACCCACAGTAGTGTTTGGGAGAGAGCTCCATGATTTTGACCTAGCAACAGTGGGGGAGCACCGAAACATTTCAAAGCCAGATGCTGAGTGACTTGTAGGGGAACTTCCAGGTGGTGGTGTACCCATCTATCTGCTGCCCTTGTCCTTCTAGGTGGTATTGCTCATGGGTTTGGAAGCTCTTAGAGTGTGAGTGGCAAATGTGATGGAGGCAGCATCTGGGCAAGGGGGTCAGCCCTGGCTGCTTGGAATGAGTGTATGGAGTCTCCAGGGTCACGAATTGGATGAGCCCTGCAATGGTTTCACTCAGGTGGGGGTGGCAGGGCTGCAATGGCAATGCAGGTACAGGGTGGGCTAATCAATGCTCCCCTCTCCTTTCAGGAGAAGACAGCACACAATAATAGAGGGGCTGCGGACTGGCGGAGGACAGCCCCACCTTCTCATCATGACCAGATATGAGCAAGAGGCACATAAACCGGAGAGGCACCTTGCATCCAGGTCAACCGGCCGTGGTGAGGTTGTGGTGCCACTCGGAGGTAAGAGTCCAGTGCACTGAGGTCACAATGTCTGTCAGTGCAAATATTCCACTGTTGACTGTACGTTGATTTCAGCCTCCAACATGGAATGCCCATCGATAATGGAAGGAGGAGTGCATCCTGATCCGGGTGCCAGGCATGCACATTAACAGGGTAATGACTTCTACTAAACAAATGTCCCTGTTCTTCCTTTCAGCCTCACTGGAGGGACTCCTGGACTCAGGAGGCGGAGGGACCGCCGCTGATACCTGATGGCCCAGAAGATATAAACGCACCAGCATCACACCCTCTCAGCTAGGCAGGCACCAGCGCAGAGACCAGCACCTCGGTGGGGATAAGGTTGTTGGCTAGTATCTTGGTGCACAGCGGTGAGGGCACTTCACACTCACTTGAGGTGCAGGCGGAGACAAGGAGTGCCCAGGGCACCGGCAGTCGGGGGACTGCTGGGGTCCAGGAACATGCTCAGTCGTTGGCTGATGATGTGCCTCTGGAGTTGTCCCTGAGGCAGCAGATGCTGGAAGTCTAGCAGGGTGTGTGGGAGGATCTGGCGGAGATACACGAGGAAATGCGTGTCATGGTGTCCGAGATGGAGGAGTCCATGCGGACCATGAGCAATGCAATGAACCTCACGGCCAAGCACAATGCCTCCTCTATGGAGAGAGTGGCGACTCTCATGGAGAGGCTCCTCCAGGAAAACAATCAGGGCTCTCTGGGGATGCGCTTGGACCTGCAAGCCCTCACAGCAGCATTGACCTCAGGTGGTCAATGTCAGTGTGGGAGATGGATTGGGCACCCAGTATCCCAGCTAGGTGCCCATCCATCATTGGTGAGCAGGTAGATCCAAAGCAACCTCACATTGGCGCATGAGCTGCCTGAAGTGTCTGTGGGCTCGTCTCAGGGCGCTCTGGATGATAGCAGCAGCTCCTCCACCCCTCTACCAGTGGCCGTGGCATCTGATGAGGCTGCAGTGACTGGGGAGATGCCAGCCGTGCAACTGGCCGCTCCCTCCTTTTGGGGCCAGCACAGGCTCCAAGGGCCAGAGGACGCCCGCCAAGGTCATCAAGGCCAACAAGACAGCAGAGTGAGCAGGCTGTCTCAAATGCCGGTGCCAATGAAGGGGGAACACCTAGATGTAGCACCTGCAAATGTAAACATAAATCACCTTAGGCACACCCCGGGCTTATCACCGCAGGCCTCTGCTCGCTCTGCCTGGCCTCGTCTGAGCAGTAGTGAATGAAAGTCAATGCATGCCTGAACAGAGCGTCTATTACCAGCTTGACACAACTGTGGACAGCTGACTAGGAGACTCCACAAAGATCCCTGGAAAGAGTGGGCGGCATAGAGATTGAGGGCAACCGTGACCTTCAGTGTCCACCCACGCAGTTGGAGCTGATCTCAGGGCCAATCATCTGACAGGTGGAGGTCACTGTCTCCCTTGAGAGACGGAGCCTCCTTCGAAATTGCACCTCGGACATATTGAGGTAGCTGCATCACCGCCCGTAAACCCTGGCAGAAGGATAGTGGCATCTTCTCTGGCCCCTTCTACCTTGCACTTCCTGTTGATCCTGTGCCTCTTGTGCCTGTGCCTGTCCCGCCAAAGGTGGTTCCTCTGGAGGCTGAATATGAACTCCTGGCCTCCTCCCCTTCTGGCCCTCTCTTCCTCCCCAGAGGAGGTGCCTCCAGCGGAGAGCACAATCCCGATTCCCAGAGTAAAGGAAGACTGCCTGATACCTGCAAGGCCCCAGGTGTTATGGTTCCTCCAGAATCCTCAACGGAAGCCTGTTCTTTCTGTCAAAGCAGCTCTAAAGAGAATTGAAGTTGTCCTGTTCACACAAGCAAGTAGCAGTAAGTTTAATAACTAAAGTACTAACAACTCACATTAGTGAAGCCACTCACCCCTATTATCCTGCCCGTGGATGAGGTTTTTAAGGCCTATCCGCCTGCCCGTTGTGCCAGTGCAAGGCACTTAAAATCGCCCAAGCTGCGAAAAATCACTGTCAATTGCTGCCTCAAGGGCCTTAATTGACCCGTTAATTAATGGCGGACGAACCTTGGAACTCATAGCGCCCACCTTCTGAAATATCGCAATGGCACGCGGTGACGTCGGGATACATGCCCAACGTCACTGCGCGTCATTTTATACATCGGCATGTCGAGCCCACCCCCGCATGCCAATGAAAAAATTCTGGCATGGTAACCGATTGTCAGTGCCAGTGTGATGCCAGTTATGAAGGCCATACGTCCCAACAATGAGTGGATCATATTAAACCGCATGCCTCTTCAGCAACAGAGTACTGGCTGTGCTCAACCAACCTGTGCTTGTAAAACTCAGAACATAGTGTGCAACATCAGATGTGATTCTGCAATTGGACGACACTTACTGAATAATCCCAAGTGTGCCAAGAATTACACTAACAACAATTTAAGATCATTAGTCGAGCTCGCAATGTGATTCACTTACACTTGCTAGAAGCTACAAATATTCATACACAGGGCCCCGGCCTCTTAAGCATGGAGGACAATTGTTCCTTGTTGCATTCCACATGGTAACGCTTCAACCAGTCAGGGTCAACTTGTCTTGTTTGAACTTAAGCAGTAAGCAATTGGGGGATAACTGTTCCCTGGTGCATTTACCATGGCGATAACTCGAACAGAGTTTACTTGCCAGCAAATCAGCACCCTTTTCTCATGCAGTATAAATTGCTATTCCCTTGAAATTAGGTATTCTTCTGTCTGTCCTGATGAGTGCAAAATGAAAAGCTTCAACAGCATGTCTCTTTTTTCAACAATATTCAGATATCATTCTGGTAAATCTACATTGCACTCCATCCAAGGCCAAAATATCTTCTTTAAAATGTGATGTCCAGAAATGCTCACAGTCTCTAGGTGTGGTATAACCAGAGCTTTGTATAAGTGAAATATGACTTCTATATCTTTGTATACCTGTCCTCCAGATAGAAAGGGAGCATTCCATCAGCCTCTGTGACTATCTTCTGTACCTGTTCACTACATTTTAACGATCCATGCACCTGAACACCCAGGTCTCTTTGGACCTCCACTGTTTCTAACTTCTCACCATTTAGAAAATACTCTGTTCTTTACATTTTAAGTCCAAAGTGGATTGCTTTGTATTTGCCTACATTGAAATCCTTTTGCCATACTATAATTTTTCCCATTCACTTGCTATTAATATTTATTTTTAATGTTACGCTTCCATTGACACTTTCTACAATGCTGCCTATCTTTGTGTCATCGACAAATTTTTGGCTTTCTATCTCATCATCTAAGTCATTAATAAATATGGTGAATAGTCGAGGCCAACATAGATCCTTGTAGGACGCCAGTAGTTACATTCTGCTACTGTACCTACTCTCTGTCTCTTGCTGCTCAGCCAATTTCCCAACAGGTCAATAATTTGCTCTCAATTCCATGAGCTTCAGCTAACAGCTTCTTCATCAAGCTTCTGGAAGTCCATATAAATAGCATCCAAAGAGAATCCTCTATTCACTTCTTTAGTCACATCTTCAAAAAATTCAATCAGATCTCTCAGGCATGACCTAGTCATTACAAATCCATGCTGGTCTCTCTGATCAGCTGAACATTTTCAAGGTGTTCCATCACCCCAACATTAATTATGGAATCTAGTAATTTCCTGACAACAGATTTTTGACTAACTGGTCTATAATTTCCTGGTTTCCCTCTCTCATCTTTCTAAAATTAACCAAGGAAACAAAATCTAGCATACTATAGGGGACATTATTGCAAACTGGGTAAACATTTGCATGGAGTAAGAAATATCCACAAATAATCCATAGCCCTAAGGGCCTGAGCTCCAAGAATAGATGGTGGCATGGGCTAGGATTATCCAGCCTAGTGTTGGCTTCAGAGGTCCAATTACTTACTAAGTTCGCATTGCTTGTTGGAATTTAGGGACAAACTGAAAATCTGACCTGCTGCTTAAGGTGCACATTGATAGTATTTTACTATTAAACAGAGAACCAGATTTTGCCTTTGCTTTTCTTTAAACTGTGTATCAAAAATTATTATCTCTTTGCTTCCTGTCATGAAGAGATTAATATCTATAATGTTACTAGAAATTATTTTTTAAAATAGAGTTTAGTGTGTCTGTGTCTATGTGTGTGTCTGGGTGCTTTGATGTATAGTAGTTCTGAGATGTTAATTGGGGAAACAGTAAGGAAGTTAAAAGGCACAGTGTATTTGCATTTATTGAATAAACCATTCAAAAGAATGGGTGAAATCTTGCACCGAGCTTGACGACGCCAATCAATGTGTTTTTTCAGTTTACTAATGAAATTGGTGGAGTGAAAGGTTATTATTGTTAGAAGATGTAACATTTAAAGCCTAGTGATACAATGAAAAATTTACATTCAAAGGAAAAGCTTGGCATAAACAGAAAGGAGCTTGTGTGTGTAAGGCAGAGGCATGTAAGATCTAACCAGCCTGTACACCTCCAACTGTGTATCCAAGGATTCAACTTGCAAGGAACCTTATTTTGAATTTGTAAGGTCAAATGTGCTTTGCCTGGGGTCTCTTTAAATCTATGATTTTACTGTTGCCTTAATGGGGGCGTAACTGAGAGTCAGATTAATTAGGGGATTTTTGTAGTAATTTTCTAGACATATGTATGTGCTTACAATTTTTCTTGTATAATTAAATGTCTAATTTAGTTTTATCAAAAACCTCTTGAGACTCAGTAGTCTTATTACTACTGAATTCAAAGCCTGCATCTAGAAACAAACGAATTTCAAGAACGGGTTCTGACAATTATTTCAAGTTTCCCTCTGGGATTTCAACAACTCAGCCTTTACCATCAGCTGTGTCATAATACTTCCCTTTATTTAATGTTATAATTCAAAGAAAAGAGATTAATACAGACCTTTCCTTTCTACTGGAGCAAACAAGAATCCAGCACTTTCATTAACTCGATATAGTTTCTTGTCAAACTGTAGTGTGGGCTCATCTTCTGTGTCATTGATATTCACTATAGCTCTGGTAATCTTCCCAAGCAAGGCATATGCAGGCATGCTCAACTCCACGTTAAAGCTTTCAATGTTTTCAAAAACCTGGTCATCATTTATAATAATAGTACAAGCCTTTGTGTCTTCTCTCTCATCAAATTGAACCTATTGAAGAACAAACATGTGAAGACTGCTTAATGTCTTTAATCCTGTACAAAGGAAGTCCAGGTCATTGTTTCCTGACAGTTTTCATGGCACTCTTATAATAAAACATTACTGCTTCACCTCCATAGAATATTAACCTTCTCTTCAAATAAATTCTTCCCCGTCCCTAGTTTTCTTCCTCATCTGTTTAAGGAGTTGACACAAATTTGTAGTTCTATAGGGTCCATGGATACAGTCCACTTTTACTTTCCCAACATGTGGGTGTGAACAGGTATTTAGTTATAAGAGGCATCACCTGAGAGCTGATCCTCTCCTCTTCCAATATACAGACCTGTACACTTTTCAACAGAAGTCAATGAATAGCAAATAGCTACAGAACATTTTCTTTTAATTATTATTCTCAGTTACTAACCCAGCTTAAATCAGTGAATTCATTATACATTAGGACCTGTCAGACCTGTATCGGTCAGTCACACATTTGATAATGCGTTTCTGAACTAAGTTATCAGGAAGGTAACATTTCTAATACTCTTTTTGTAGGATGTGACCAAGCAGTGCCACATACCAATTTCTAAATGATAGGGCAGATATTAATCATCCTGCACACAGATACCATTAAATGGCAGGTTGCAAAGGATATAGAATGGATATGTCATCAACAGTTAATGATGATTATCATCCAAGGATTAACATGTAAGCATTCCATCAGGTATTACCTAGTCATACATAACCACTTTATGAGTGAAAATCTGACAGTTTCTTGTAAAAAGTGAAAATACAAAGCAGACAAAATATTATAACCTTATTAACAAAACCATGGGCAAAACAGTATCTCAGAATTATTTATAAACCTGGATTTAATGCTGTCATTGTGGCAGTATAAATCGGGCAACAGAGAACAGAAAATGGGCAGGAGTTCTTTTTTGCTGGAACTCCATCCACTTTCTGATGTAGTTTTTGAGGATGATGACGAGTGGCATAGGAAGGTGAATGCTTTATCTGATGATTAATTTAGGGATAAAGCTGGATTACATGCCAGTTCCTGGCATTCTGCTATGTAGCACATAAATCACACCCATGTGAAATGATTGCTAGGCAGTGGTGAATATATGGAAAGTCATTGCAAGAATATAATTTATTAATGAAGGTACATTTCAGCCTTAATCGTTTTTCTTCATGACTTTTCCTTTTGATATTAGGTTATGAGCCTTTGTGCCAACCATTGCATCATTATTGGCTCCAATAGTTCTCCAATAAGAATCTCCCTTTGTGAGATATTTGGAAGAAGATGCACTGAGGCTGCATGAGAAGTGGTCTGCCTCTACTTGCTCATACCTGCACCCCCGCATCTCTCGATAAAGGTGAAGTTGCCTCCTATTCCCAAAGGATACCGATTTGTGTGGACCCAAAGGCAGCAATAAGACACGTGAATGCTTGACTAATTACAATAGTAGATGCTTCCTAAAACACACTCCAACCTCTATATGTCAAGCTTTCTGTGACAACTCATAAAAGGCCTGGGTGATCAAGAGGAAGCACAGGCTGATTGGTTTCACATGCCAAGTTTTCACTAACCATAGCTATATGCATGGTTATACTTGCCTGCAATGACTTTGGTAATGGTCCAGGTCAACAGAGAACCAGGTGCAGAGTTCAGCCATCCATCTGCTACAGGTTCATCCACAGCAAACACAAAGCTGGCATATTAGTGAAAGTAATGCTTTGCTGTGCCTGGAAATATGGCTCCACCTCACACGGGCATACAATAATGCTGACCTATGGAAATTTTGATATGGACTGGGGTGATGGGAACTACAACTTACTTCTCTCACAAGCAGCTTCACCTTCATAACAGCGGCTATAAAACAAGTGGTTGGGTATTGGGTTGCTTTGTTACTGCCATGCAAATTGACGTATGCACCCTGGGGTGGAATTGTCCCAGATTTGCACTAAGTGCAGTTGTACCAGCCGCAATGGCGGCTTCTCACGCTGTATCATCCCAAAGCCACCGTATTAATTATGCATTCCCGGGAAACACGCCGTTTCCATGGCAGACAGGCTCCGATTCGCCCGCCACGCCGTCACCTAGCCGCTTCATCACACCAGGCGCCACATTTAAAGTATAGCCATGCTCAGTGCTTCCAGCCCAAGACCCGAAAGGCAAGAAGATTGCATCCCCCAGATTAGGTGACACGTCCCTCGAGTGCCTTTTGGACACTGTGGAGACCCGGCGTGATGTCCCCTACCTGGCTTTGGCCACAGGAGGGCAGCAACTCTTGGCTTGGTAGGCAATGGCAATGGTGATCAGTGCAATGCTGCATAGAAGAGGTTGGCCATCCAATGCAGATAGAGGATGAATGGTCTCATCTGTGCCACCAGGGTAAGGCAACCAACTCATCACTCTAAACTCACACACTCAAGCCCATCACACATTCACTGGCATCTCATTCACCACCAGCTCAAGGGGCATCACCATTCACTCTTTCAAACACACCCTTACATCTCCACCTGGCCTCAGTTCCTCTGGAGACTGCCTCCTTAGTCCTCAACATCTTGAGGCCACTTGCACAAATCAACTTGTGCCCCCACACAACCAATGGGATACCCCCCTTCCTCAGTACAGCCCTCACGCTGCAGCCTCTTCCCTTGCTTGAGGCTGCTTCTCCCCCTAAAAGTGCTGGGATGTCCATAAGATGTAGGAGCAGAAGTAGGCCATTTGACCCATTAAGTCTGCTCCGCCATTCAAGAAGATCACGACTGATCTGATAATCCTCAACTCCACTTTCCTGCCTTTTACCCATAACCCTTGATTCCCTTACTGATTAAAAATCTGTCCATCTCAGCCTTGAATATACTTAACGACCCAGCCTCTACAGCCCTCTGCAGTAAGGAATTCCACAGATTCACTACCCTCTAAGAGAAAAATTCTTCCTCATCTCTGTCTTAGATGGGCCACCCCTTACTCTGAGATTATGTCCTCTGATCCTAGACTCTCCCACAAGAGGAAACAACCTCTCAGCCTCTACCCTGTCAAGCCCCTTAGGAATCTCTTATGTTTCAGTAAGTTCACCTCACATTCTTCTAAACTCTAGTGAGTACAGGACCAAGCTACTCAACCTCTCCTCATAAGAAAATCTCTCCATACCTGCGATCAACCTAGTGAACCTTCTCTGGACTGCCTCCAATGCCAGTATATCTTTCCTTATAAAAGGGGACCAAAACTGTTCACAATATTATAGGTGTGGTCTAACTAGTGCCTTGCAGAGTTTTAACAAGACTTCTCTATTTTTATAATCCAAACCCTTTGAAATAAAGGCCAACATTCTATTTGCCTTCCCTATTACCTGCTGAATTTATATGTTGGCTTTTTGTGATTCATGCACAATGACCCCCAAATCCCTCTCTGCTGCTCTCTGCAATCTTTCTCCATTTAAATAATATTCAGCTCCTCTATTCTTCCTGCCAAAGTGCATTACCTCACATTTTCCCACATTATATTCCATCTGCCAGGTTTTTGCCCACTCACTTAACCTGTCTATATCCCTCTGTAGACTCTTTGTATCATCCTCACAGCTTGCCTTTCTACTTATTTTTGTCATCCGCAAACTTGGCAATAGTACGTTCACTTCCCTCATCCAAGTCATTAATATATATTGTAAATAACTGTGGCCCCAGCACTGATCCATGTGGCACTCCAATAGTTATAGATTATCATCCTGAAATGCTCCCCCCCCCGCCTTATCCTAGCTCTCTGTCTTCTGTTAATTAGCCAATCCTCGATCCATGCTCATATACTGCCCCCAGCACCATGAGCTCTTATCATGTTAAGTAGCCTTATGTGCTGTACCTTATCGAACACCTTTTGGAAATCCAAATACATTACATCTACTGGTCCACCTTTATCTATCCTGCTTTTTACCTCCTCAAAGAATTCTAATAAATTTGTCAGGCATGATTTCCCCTTCATGAAGCCATGCTGATTCTGCCTGATTATATTATGCATTTCTAAATGCTCTGCTATTACATCCCTTATAATAGATGCTAATATTTTCCCAATGACAGATGTGAAGCTAACTGACCTATACTTACTTGCTTTTTGTCTGCTTCCCTTTTTGAATAAGGGTGTTACATTGACAGTCTTCTAATCCTCTGGAACTCTTCCAGAATCTAAGGATTCTTGCAAAATTACTACCAGTCCATCCACTATCTCTGTAGCTACTTCCTTCAATATCCTAGGGTGCAACCTATCAGGTCCAGGGGACATATCAGCCTTTAGCCCCATTAGTTTCCCTAGTACCTTTTCACTAGTAATAGCTGTTGTATTTATTTCTTCCCGCCCCTTGAGTATATAGTATTTTCAGAATGCTATTAATGTCTTCTACCATGAAGACTGATGCAAAGTACTTATTCAACTCCTCTGCCATTTCCTGGTTCCCCATTATTACTTGCCCAGCCTCATTCTCTAAGGAGCCTATGTTCACTTTGGCTTTCTCTTCCTTTTTATATATTTAAAGAAAATCTTACTGTCCATTGTTACATTACTTGCTAGTTTACCCTCAAAGTTTATGTTCTCCCTCTTTTTTTTTTGGACATTTTTTGTTATTTTTTAAAACTTTCCCAAACATCTGGCTTACCATTAATCTTTGCTGCATTGTATGTTTTTTCTTTCAATTTGATACTATCCTTAACTTCCTTGGTTAACCATGGTTGACTTATCCCCTTCCTAGAATCCTTCTTCTTCACTGTGATAGATCTTTTTTTTGAGTCATGAAATATTTTCTTAAACATCTGCCATTGTTCATCAACCGTCTTTTCTGCTAAACTCCTGTCCATTCCAGCCAACTCTGCCCTCATTCCATTGTAATTACCCTTATTTAAGTTTACCATAGTTGTTTCCAACCCAAGTTTCTCACTCTCAAACTGAATGCAAAATTCTACCATGTTATGGTCACTGTTTCCTTGGGGATCTTTTACTCTGAGATCATTTACTAAACCTGCCTCATTACACATTACCAGATCCAAAATAGCTTGATCCCTGGTTGGATCCACAACATACTGTTCGAGGAAACTGTCCCAATTACACTCTATAAATTCTTGCTTGTGGCTGCCTCTGCTAATTTGATTTTCCCAATCTACAAGAAGATTAAAGTCACTCATGATTAATGTACTGCCTTTTTTACATGCCCTCATTATCTCCTGATTTATTTTTTGTCCTACAGTATAGCTACTGTTAGGGGGCCAATAGACTACTCCCACCTGTATCTTATTCCCCTTGTTATTTCTTACCTCCACCCATAAGGACTCTACATCTTCCGATCCAAGATCATTTCTTGCTATCATACTTATTCCATCTTGTACTAATAAAGCTACCCCACCGCCTTTTCCTTCCTGCCTGTCCTTCGAAAAGTCACATACCCCTGAATATTTAGTTCTCAGCTTTGATCTCCTTGTAACCATGTCTCTGTAATAGCTATAAACTCATATAAATTAACACCTATTTGTGCTGTTAAATCATTTATATTGTTCCAAGTACTACGTGCATTTAAATAAAGAACCATTCATTTTTGCCTTTTTACTATTTTTTGCTCCTTTGACCTTATAATTGCTGCTGTTTTTTTAATGTTTGTACACTGTGTCCCTTCCTGTCACACTCTGGGTATTACTATCTAAATAGCTGCCCCGCAAGGCTGCCATATACTTTTGTCTTGTAAGCCTATGTATCCCCTCTCCAGAATCCTACCCAGTCTATTTAGTTTAAAGCCCTCTCTATAGCCCTAGTTATTCGATTTGCCAGGACACTGGTCCCAGTCTGGCTCAAGTGAAGCCCGTCCCAACGGACAGTTCCCTTCTATCCTAGTACTAGGGCCTTGTGCTGATGACTGCGAGTGCTGCCCAAAGCAAGATAGGCAAACAAACCTCAATGTCCCGAGCAAAGGGCAGCTCGCCAGGTGCGCGTCACTTATGCGCAGTTGTGAAACACGTCGGCATGATTGGCTGACAATCCAGCGTGGGGGGGATGAGTCTGGTGTGCTAGCTTTATCATGAAATGCAGATGTATTACAATGAGGTTTCTGATGTCCGATGGTGGGAAACACGGCCCGCCACTGACCGGCTGAGCAGACAATCGCAAACCGGTTTGACAAAGTTGTGAAACTGAATTTTGGCCTTCTCGCCATATTGTCTGCTCACACCACCTAGCACACCCGACTCTAGCAGGGACATACGATTCTACCCTTGGGCTTCCTCTCCCTTCATTTTCACCAATCACTTTGTAGTCTCTTCCACTTCAGCTTTAGTAAAGGCAGATACTGGGTTGAGATATTTTCTAAGTCTGATCCTTCTTTTCAAATTTTATTTATGCACAATTTTCTACTCCCACTGCTACTGTATTCATTGTGTTCATCTAAAACTGCATATGAAGCTATGCAAATAAGCTGATCATTGGAAATTGGCTGCAAGTAACATGCTTTCATTTTATTGAGCGATGGAGTAAAACAGGTGATATCAAATTTGCTTCCTGTTTTATGTCCTAACCGATTCTCCTTTACATTCAAATATTACAGCCAATGAAAAATTGTTTGCTTTCGCCACCACCAGTAGTTAAAATGAGCAAAAGCCACTAAACAATACCAGGAATGGAGAATCTAGATTGCAAGATTAACCCAAGGCTGCTTGGTAGAATTTTTGCTTCCTTCGGGGTGCAATTTCCACTATTTGAAAGTTTTAGTAAAAAAGTAGGTGCAAATATCAAGTATCTTTTTCCCACGTATGTCCGTGTTTATTTTTTTGCTAAAATTTGTGATTGCCGGAAAATATTTCCTGGGAACTGCTCCTGCCCCACTGCCATTAACTCAATAGAAATGTGTTCGAAACTCAGTGTGAAGTTACAGTGACAGATCAGGACCAGCCCCAGCAAACCTTCCCTTTAAATTTTCTGACTTTCTGCATCCACCTTTTGTGCATACCCGGCATCCATCCAACTTTGCATCAGAAAGAAGCACTTAGCTGTCAATGCAAAAAAACATTTAAAAAAATTTAAAGGAACAAGTTCAGACAAGCAACCATCAGATATTATTTCATCATTTACTTATTCTGTTGACACCAAATACATATCTAGTACACTGTACATATCAATCTTGCACATACCTGCCCTGCGTACTCTACATAATCCTGTTGGCCCAGCTTTGAGCCAGCTCCAGAAGTAGAAGTTGCTGACCCCTGTTCAGTACGGCACAGCACAATGGCATACTGATTGAGGTTCCCAGTCCTCTTCACTGTGACGCTCACAGAGCCTGCCTTTTCACTGACATTGTAACTGAAAACAGGACAATGGCTGAGATCAGGTTTTTTGTTTAAGAAAACACAATCATTGTCCTTATGCCAATAAACAAACTCAAAGAATAATCAAAAATATAATACAAGAAATAGACATGAAGATGACAATTAGACATTTAATAATGAAGACATTAACTATTGATAGTTAATCATTTATATAATGTTGGTGTGGAGGGGAGAGGGGCTTCACTGAGTTAACTAACACTAGGGAATATGGAGGGTTTGGCTGAAACTGTAAGGAACATTTCTTTCTATTTCTGTTGGACTGTTGTAAAGAACATATCTGTTTATTTTCTGTTGGACTGTGATAGGATTACAATGGCTGCAGTTTAAAGAACATGTCCACAAGAACAGGACAAGAGATATATACAATGTTTCAGGATGGTGCCAGAAAGGAGTTCTGGACCAAGAAGCATGCCTGACAACAGCATTTTAATTGGCTCCTGATCAGGTTGTCAGGCTTTTGTGTGGTAACAGTGCAGCAGAAAGCTCCTGGCCTGCAAAGAGAAAGCATCTAAAAATCTCTCTTCCTCATAGCTCTATAACCTGATCTGTGAGGATACCCCTATAAAAAGAAAAAGGGGAAAACAACTGTTAGACATTGAAAGGCAAATGCTCAACCAGTGAAATAAAGACTGAAAGTGCTGGAAGACCACTTTGTGTCATCAACAAGAACTGAAAGGAGTTAGGAAGACATCGATCAAAATCAACCCATCAAATCCTGTACTCCGGAATTGGTGCTATCGAAATGTTCTTTCCCACCCTTAAAATCCATGTTTTGTGTGTCTTTTGTATTATATGTGTGTGTGTGTGTGTGTGTGTGTGTGTATAGGGATTGAAGAAGGGGGTAGAGTTTAAGTTACAGTGTTAGAAATTAGCAGTTTATATTTCTTTCTTTTGCCATTGGTTAACAACAGTTGTTCAATAAACAGTTATTTACTTATTAAGTTTACAAACCTGGTGCTCGTATTCTGTTAACCTAAATTAATCTGAGAAGGATTGAAAGATTGTGGTAAGAACATCTGCTATTTTCACTCTTGCTTCCATCAGCAACCATCTCATCCATACCTAAATCTGTTAACAGAACCCTCTATTCCCTTCTCCCTCATCTAGCCTCCCCTTAAATGCCATTTGCCTCAATCACTTTTGTGGTAGAAAGTTCCACATCGATGTCTAGGTAAAAATGTTTCTTCTGAATTCCCTCTTGGCTTTCTTAGTAACTATCTTATATTGATGGCCTTCAGTTCTGCTCTTCCCCACAAGTGAAGGTACTCTTTCAGTGTTTACTCTATCAAAGCTTTTCATGATTTTAAAGACCTCTATTAGGTCACCCCTCAGCCTTCTCTTTTCAAAGGAAAAGAGGTCCAACCTGTGCATTCTTTCCTGATTGGTATAACCTTGCTTTTCTGGTATCATTCTTGCAAACCTTTTTTGCATCTTCTCCAGTGCCTCAGTGTCCAGAAGCAACCAGAAATGTACACAGTACTCCAAGTGTGGTCTAAGCAAGGTTCGATTCAAGTTTAACATTATTTCTCTACTTCCTCTACTATCCTGTCCATCACTTGGAAAAATTATTCACATCTCAATTTGCATTTTTAATTTATGTGCCTGTAGAATATTTTACACTTTTGCTTTATATTCCTTGATAATTTATTTTCATAGTTCCTCTTTGCTTTCCTAATTGTTTCTTTGACTTAATTCCTAATCTTTTTGCATTCTTCCTTATCATATTCTCTCACTTTCCATATACTTAATATATCTCTTTCCTAAACTAAACTTTTTCCTTATGTCTTTATTTACCCATGATGTCTCTTTAGTGTTTAGCATGTTCATGCTTTTACTGGAATATATTTTTCCTAGCCATTGAACACTTATGTGAAATGTTTTCCATTGCTGGTCTACATTATTGCTTGCCAAAACTGTGATCCATTTTACTTTCATGAGCTATATTCTCAGCCCCTCAAAATCATGGCCTTCAACATAATTATGTCCTCCTTGACTATTATCTTAAAGCATGGTCATTATTTCCTAAACATTCCCCTACTTTTGCTTCTCTTTAGTAGCCAATCGTCTCTTGTTAGGTTTCTTACATTCTGGGGAGAATTTTCTCCCTGTTGGGGGGGTTGTGTGGGGGCGGGCATGCGCACAGCCGATCGGCACCCCCAATCGGCTGGATGCCGCCATTTTATGTGGGTGGGCCAATTAAGGCCTGCCCAGCATGACGTGTGCCCAGAAGCGCTGAGTGCTCCCTGTGCATGTGAGTGGGGGGGGTTGCCTGAATCGTGGTGCCTTAGAGAGATTACTTTCACTTATAAAACACTGAATAAAGATTTTTTAAAAATTTAAGGAGATGTCCCCTCATGTGAAACTGTCACATGAGCATGTCCACTAATTTTAATAAAATTTTTTCAAACATTATAAAAACGTTTATGAAACCTCATCCCGCCCATGGATGAGGTTCCATGAAAGATACAAAAGCCACCTGGACTCTTTCGCCTGCCTGCCAACCTTAAGGTTGGACGGGCTGTTCAGCTAATTGCTTTATTAGCTTTTAAATGGCCTCCTGTAAGAGGGTCTTCCGTGAGCTGAAGATGCTCTGCTTCTTCAAACATGATAATCACCAGTTACCTTTTGTGGTCTGAGAGAAATACATCAGTGATGAACTATGAATAGGCTTCATAGCTATTCATATAGAGATGAGGGGCAGCTGGCTTCACTACAGTGCAGATGGCAAGCTGAGGTTTCAGAAGGTTTTCACCCTGCAGTTACAGAGAGTTCAGCAGGAGGGAGTGTGTAACTCCAGGCAAACTAAGAGGACCAAGTGAGCACTACAGGAATCCGCTGTGAGTGTGGTATTCACAAACCAGTATTCCGTGTCCACTATCAGTGAGGATGATAGTCACCATGCATCATTTTACACCTCGGCGAGCAGGCCCTGCCCCACTCGCCGAGCCAAAGATTCTACCCCTAGAGATTTCTAAGCTTTGGCTGCTCCATCTCTCTTCCTTATAGCCTTGGTTTATACTTGAACTATCTCTACCTTGAAGGCCTGCAATTACTCATTTACTAGCGTTTTGGCCAATCTTTGTTCCCCTCAGAGAATGTGCTACACTGATTCAGTGAGATCCTGTTGCCTGGCACCAGGGAGGCAACACATCATTCGGGAAGCACATCTGCGGTTGCAAAAATGCCTGTCAATTTCCCTGACTATCGAATCCCCTATAACAAATGCCTTTCTACAATTCCTTATGCCACCCATCCTATCTGTGCCCTCCTACCCATGCAAACAAGTCTCTCACAGTCATGAGGCTTTGCTTCTGCGTGTACTTCTCTAATATATCATCATCCTCACTGATAGTGGACACGGAATACTGGTTTGTGAATACCACACTCACAGCGGATTCCTGTAGTGCTCACTTGGTCCTCTTAGTTTGCCTGGAGTTACACACTCCCTCCTGCTGAACTCTCTGTAACTGCAGGGTGAAAACCTTCTGAAACCTCAGCTTGCCATCTGCACTGTAGTGAAGCCAGCTGCCCCTCATCTCTATCTCCTCCTTTGACATCTAGTTAAGGATCCTGATTCTTGAAGATTTGTTTGTGTTGGATGAGCCACTTTGTTGTGAGGGCTTTTTGGTTGGATTTTCCTTTAGCATCCTAGCAAAAATATGCAGGATAGCGACCGCAATTTTGCTCTCCCCACCTCTATCAAAGCAGCCAATGTCCATCCCTTCACCACTGGCCACTTGTAAATTCTGGCTTAGAGGCAGGGTTTGGCAAGTCACCAGACTTTTCTTCTCACCACTGCTGTCTCTGCCATCTTCAGTACAAGGGTGATGCTTGTCCTTGCACCAGTGGTGGCAGGATCCCCTAAGTCATTGAATAGAGGGAGACAGGTAACTTGTATCCTTTTTTCTCTCCACGAGAGAATTACCCCGAGAAGCCTGGGAGTCTTCAGGGCTTTTTCACTCCATTAACTCCTTTCTACCTCTCCACTTGCTGCAGCACTAATTACATTACAAGATCACCTCAATTTTTCTCACATGCTGTAGTCCTGAATAGCTGCTAATCTTGACACAGGAAAATGAGTCAAGGTTATGTGGGTCATGGAAGTTCCTGTAAAACAGTGCAGCCTCAATTTCAATGTTTGTGCATTTGGCTGCACTTATATAGTGGCTTTCAGAACAACCCAAAGTACTTCACAACTAATGGGACACTTTTGTAGTGTGGTTACTGTTCTAAAGTTGGAAGATGCAGGAAATAAAACAACAGTATATAAAAGGATGCCAACCTGGTGTATTCAAAGCTGATTAGAGACCACTGGATGTGGAACACATTATCACTGACAATATTAGGTTTGCTATCTTTCACCAAAAACTTGAATGTGTCCATAGTCTTTTGAATCTTATCTTCATTTAAAATGTAGCTGACCAAACCCAAGTTAATATCCTCTGCAAGAAAACAAAATTTACACAGAGCAAATTACACATAAAATATACATAATTCTTAAAGTCTTATCCTTCACACATGTTTTCAAAAGTACTGTTGAAAGTCAGTAGATTTGCACAATGCTAAATGGAATAACAGTTTACCAAAAAGGCCTTTCCAGTGCACTCCTGGCTGAAGACCAATGTGTGTACAGTTTCAAGAGCTCTTCAATAAGTATCCCCATTTCCCCTAATTCACTTAGCATCCAAAAATCTATCGACCTGTATTGAATACACTCAATGATTGAGGATTCACATCTCTCCAAAGATTCACAACCCTCTGAATAAAGAAATTTCTCCTCATCTCACTTCTAAATGGCTGACCCTTTATTCTGAAAGAGTGACCGTGTTCTACGTTCCCTAGCCAGGGGTAATATTTTTTCAGCATTTACCCTATCAACCGCCTCTCATTTCATAGGAATATAGGGCTACTCTGCTCAACCTCTCCTCACAGGACAATCCCCTCATCCCAGTTGAAAGAACCTTTGTTGCATTCCCATAGGACAAATATGTTCTTCCTTAGGTAAGGAGACCAAAACTGACACAGTATTCAGGTGTGGTCTCACTAATGCTCTTGATAATTGTAGTAAGACCTCTTTACTCATATGCTCCAATCCCTTTGCAACAAAAGCTAACATATCATTTGCCTTCCTAATTGCATGCTGTATTTGCACGTTAACCTTCTGTGACTCATTTACAAGGACAGCCAAGTCTCTCTGAATACAAATATTTCCAGTATCTCACCATTCAAGAAATATTCTGCTTTTCAGTTTTCCTACTAAAGTTTAAAGCTTCACACTTTGTCACATAGTATTCTATCTGCAATGTTCTTGTCCACACTCCCAATCTGTTCATATCCCTCTGCAGGCTCTTTGCGTCCACTTACTTTCCCACTAGCTGTATATTGCCAGGAAACTTAGATATATTCACTGTCCCCTTAGCTAAGTCATTAATCTTAAAGGCCTCTATCAGTTCATGCCTCAACCTTCTCATTTCGAGAGAAAAGATCCAAAAATGTTCTGTCTTTCCTGACAGGTATATTCTCTCAGTTTCTGGTATTATCCTTGCAAACCAGTTGGTGTAGTGCACTTGGATTTTCAAAAAAGCACTTGATAAGGTGCCACACAAAAGATTATTACACAAAATTAGAATGATGGAGCAGGCTTGAGGGGCTGAATGGCCTACTTCTGCTCCTATATTATATGTTCATAATATTCTGATCAATGGTGACCTACATTCAACATGATGAAAGCAGGAGACTGAGCGATGGTACTGCCACTGAATGTCAAGGGAGATGGTTAGATTCTCTCTTGTTGGAGACGGTCATTGCCTGGCACTTGTGTAGCACAAATGTTACTTCCACTTATCAACCCAAGCCTGAATATTCTCCAGGCCTTGCTGCATATTGACATGACTGCCTCAGTTCTGAAGAGTTGCAAATGGTGCTAAACATTGTGCAATCTACCCTACTTGTTACACACTCAAAGCCAACTGAGTAACACCTGGAATAACTGTACAATGCAGGAAGAAGTACATTGACTAAAATGTACAAAGTGAGTGATGATTTAGTCTCTACCCTCTTTCAAATAAAGGAGTCACCAGTGCCACCATGTTTTGTATGCTACAGTGTACCACTCTGGTCTTAAACAGCTTACTCTGTTTGCATATGAGGATCAACAGAAATAATGCACAAGAACTCACCTTGTGTGAAAGTCTTCAGGGGGATTGCAGGCCTCAGTTTGCTTTCCAGGTGCCCATGCTTTGGTTCTGTGGTAATCTCATAAATCAGCTGCTTGTCTTCAGTGTCAGGATCCATGGTCAATAGTTCCCTCTTAGTGATCAGGTTAATGGCCTGAATTAGAAGGATCATTATTTCACAGAAAATATGCAAAATAAAATAATAATATATTTAAATTTTATAAATTTTGTATGGAAATGTATTTTAATTTAAGTATATCGGTATAAATAAATCAGTGTATAATAATTCCCTTGAGTTATGTTTCAATATTTGCCAAAAATTTCCTCAATGCTTCTCTCTCCAGCCTTGACTTCGGCAGAAAATCTGTTTACGTGTCTCCCTGGATTTTCTACTGAATTTGTGCTTAAGTGAAGAGGGCAGAGTAGGAGGGTCTCCAAGAAAATTTCTGTTTTTTGTGTTTACAGCAAAGTGCATATAATTGGAATTCTGTTCCAGGAACTGTTTCAGGAGATAAATGTGCTGTTGAATTCAGAAACAGAGCAAACTTAAACATATGGAATAAATGATTATGATCCTTTGAGCTAGCAATTCTCATCCTATTAGGCCCGGCAATAGTCATCTGACATTTATTCCACGGCTGTACAGGACTTCAGACACTTGTGCTCAACTGTGTAGGGTAGTGCCCACAGCTGCATTAAATTTTATATGCAGTGGTTTGCTATCAAGAAATCTTTTTGTACCACATGCATTATTTAAAAAGATAATTCAATCAAAATTGAATCTTATTGTTTTTATTACATAAATATAATAATATAAATTCAGCTCGTCTAGCAATTAAAAAATTACTCACACGATTAAAAAAATCAGGGCCAGGTTTTTCAACTCAGTACACCCGCTTTGATTTAAAGAGCTCTGTCACATGCTATTTTTACTCCGGGGACGCAGGGGCAGGATTGAGTTGGGACACCAAGCCTAGAAGCAGATCAGAGGCAGCCACGGGGGCCGGTGGTGCCCAGACGGGCTTTTAGAAGGCCTGCCTCAGTTCTCTGGGACATTGTCCAGTTGTTTTAAAAGCTGTTAGGTTCTCTAGATACCACTCCTCATACCCCATCAGCCACCTCCCACTCCCCATTTCTCCCATGCCAACCCCATGGCCCTTACATGCCCCGTTCACGCTCACTCACCCAGTATGTACTATATACGAACCAATGAGTGGTGGGTGAGTGGCCATGGAGGGCATGGAAGGGGTACGAGGAGCATGGAAGGAGCAAGGAGGTGCTTCGAAAAGGTTCCCGAATCCAGACCATGATTCACGACTCCTCTGAGGGCCCGTGAACCATGGATCATGGAGAATCTGGCCCACCTCCACCAAAATTAGGTGGCAGGGGTTGAACGAGTTGCCTACCCCTACAATGGAACCCACCAGCTCAGGAGTGCAGCGTGTGGGCTACAATCTGCACCCTTAAACCAAGCTGGCGAAAACTGCTGGCGTTATGAAAGAGGGTGGGAATTCAAGAATCGGGGCTCAATCATCATTTTTAAATGCCTCAAGAGTCAGCCCAATTCAGGGAAAATCCAGGCCTTAATCTGTGTTAATCTTAGCTTTTAACACAAATTTAAATGATGCATCCATTTACTCAAGTTTGTTTTATTATAGTGCTATCATCATTCAAAAAAGAAACCAGCAGGAAATCTGTTTTTCTATCTCTGAGTTCAAATTTATTTATAGTTTTTATTTATTCTTTATAGGTTTTTATTTATAGTTTCATGTTTATTTATATGAAATTGTACATTGGTTCAGACAGGGTTATCAAACTTTATTTGCATTTAAAACAAAAAAAAATTCTGTTATAGCTGGGGAGAATTTTCTCCCTGTCGGGCGGGCTGGTCAGGAGCGGGTGTGGGCGGGCAGGGAGCTGACCACTGCCCGCGACCGGCTGCATGCTGCCATTTTACATGGGCGGGCCAATTAAGGCCGCGCACCCAGAGGCGCTCAGCATTACCTGTGCGGGCGGGGGGAGGAGGGAGAGTCTGGGCCTGCACTCTTTCATGCATGCACGCGAAAGAGTGCAGCAATCTCCCTGAGGCAGCTCCTTGCCTCAGGGAGATTTTAAGTTCAGTTTTAAAGTTTCAGAAAAGAAACGATAAAAATCATTCCGACATATCCCCTCATGTGAAAATGTCACATGAGCTGGGATATGTTTAAGAATTCTCGAAAAAAATTCTACTTATTCAATAAAACTTTCACGAGACCTCATCCCGTCCATGGATGAGGTTTCATGAAAAATGTAAGGGCCGCTTGGGCTCTTTACCTGCCCACCGACCTTAAGGTTGGACAGGTAGCCTGATCAATTAGTTTATTAATGGCGTTAACAAGCCTTTGGCAGTTCAGTGGGTGCGCTGCTGCCTCCGGAGCATGCCCGCTGAATGGAAGATCAGAATGGCGCACGGTGATGTCAGGCTGCACGCCAAACGTCACCGCGCGTCATTTTACACGTCAGCGTGTGGGGCCCGCCCCCACACGCCAAAGAGAAAATTCTGCCCAGAATGTAGGTGCTCAGTGTTACTTAAATGAGTGCTTGAGCCAATTAGAGATCTGGTTGCAGATCAGAAACCCTGAGTTTATTTGATTTGACAAGTGAATTAACAAGTTGGGGACAACAGGACTGGTATTTTCCTGGGAAAGAAGGAGCTAAATTAGGTTATTTAAGATTTTGTGCATTCAACAAAGAGGTGTAAACACACTGACTCTCATTTAAGCAAAGCTGCGATTTAAAAATTCTTAGCTTTGTTTTAAATGACCTCGTCCCTCCATACCTATGTTTGATGCTACATAAATGCAAGTTGCTGTTGTTATGTTGAAGGCATAAATTACACTAATTGTAGAAGTCAGTGCTTAAAAAGTTTAAAATGCCTTAGGTTTACTGGAACTTACTGGAACTATTACTTTGTTTTTAAGTTTGTCTTAAGCTTACTTGGTCTGCTGCAGCTCTACAGAAAATGGAAATCGGTGCTGTGAGACAATCATATTATAATCAGCCAGTCAGATACAAATTCAAGACATCCGATGAATTAGAATAAATGTAGGGATAACTATATTTTGATTAAAATTAAGAGTGACTTAAGAGAGTGATGAAAGTTCACTACCTAAATTCCTGTTGTCATGCCATTTTTTTGGCTAAGCTTTCTCTTCAACTTTTGTCACTATAAATCCTGACTTCTACATTTCCCCCTCATTCTTCCTATTTCGATGCCACAATGCAATTGCACACTATGGCCACCGGATGGCTCTCTGTCTCAGATCCACCGTCAGCACTGTTTTCACCTGATTTGTAGCTTTTACTCTTACTTAAGTTAAACGGTTCCTTTTTCGTTCCCAATACTTCTTCTACTTATTAATGACCCCAGACTCCCACTTCTTTCTTCACCTGCTTGTAGACTTTCAGATAACTTTCCTTTTATTATTTATTTATTTTAATATGGATGGTCAAATTAAAACTTATCCTGATAAATAAACTGGATCTCTGTAATGTTAGTATTACAACCTGCCAAGAAATGGAACAGGCAATAGAAAGATTATCCGGTAACGGACAGGACAGTGACAACATTGATAATTAATTTTCAGCTGCAAAAAATGATTTATTTGGATGGAATGGTAAACTGCATCTGCCAGATCCTGTAATTAAGTCCCATTTTTCCAAGTATTGCATAGTGAAATGTAAGCAATGCTCCTTCCTTATCTTTGTACCTTATATACAACTGTTTACTCCCATCAGTAACTTGAGATTTTAGTCAATGAGAAATATATGTTCAACAGTTTACCCAGTAAATTGCTACTTAGCAAAGCAAAAGATCTATCTAAGCACATCATGAAACAAAGCAAACTACATAGGTATGAGGGGCAAGTTGGCTAAGGTAGATTGGGAAACTACATTAAAAGTCATGATGGTAGACAAGCAATGGCTAACATTTATGGAATTAAACGTGGGCCTGGATCGCTCAAGGAGTGTCAATAATCACCGGATTGCTGCTCCACTCGAAATTTGCCCTGCCTCAATGCTGCTCCTTATTTCTTGCCACATCTCCTGAGCCTGGCTCTACCAGAAATGTGAAATGCAGCATCCCTCAAAGAGCTCCGTCACAGCGCCCCATTTTTACGACACCAGCTGCCTTATGGTAAGTTTAAATGTCCAATGTGACTGTTAGTGAATGGGCGAATGGGTGAATGAATGATTGAATGAATGAATGGGCAGGGGGGGTAGGATGGGTGACATGGCAGGTGGTAGATAGATAAGTGTGGCAGGTGGGTGAGGTGGATAGCTGGGTAGGTGGGAGAGTGGGTAGGTGGGTTGGGGAAGTCAGTTTGGTTTGGGTGTGTAGTTGGGTGGTGGGGGATAGTCAGGTCTGGTCAGGAGGGGTAGTCTGGGCAGGTTGTTAGTCAGGTGGTGGGAGATAGTCAGATATAGTCGGGAAGGGTCGTAAGACCAGGTCGGGGGGTTAGTCAAAGGCTCAGTGGGGTAATAGGGTGGTTGGGAGGGGTGGTTGAGATTGGTGGTGGTGGTGGGGGGGGGGGGGGGGGGGGGGGGGGGGGGGGTGGGCGGCCGGCCGGGGGGGGATTGTGGGGGGGTGTCAGCTCTGGAGCTACCCAAGAGTTGTTCTAAGTTTTTTCTGTCTAATGTTTCCTGGATAACTATCCAGATAAGTTCCACAGAACTGTCCGAAGTGTCCGGCTTTAGCTCAGAGCCTGAGACATTCACAGGGGGTCCAGGGGAGCCGGGAAATTGGCCATCAGAAGCTGAAACTTCCCGGACAATTCCCATGGAGGTCAGCAAGTTAGGACTTTTGCAGGGTTCCGACATGCATCTTGATTCGTACGTCCAGTTTCTAATGATCTAGAGACTAGAAAATTTGGGCCAAAATTTGCAACAAATATACATTCCTTTTCCGCACATAAACCTTGCAGAAAAAGTGATCTAACTATGGCTAACAAGAGGAGTTAACAATATTATTAGATCAAAAGAAGAGGCTTATAATGTTAAAGTACACTTAGCATCGAGTGTATGCCAGTTCTTTAGAAGAGCAATCCAGTTAGTTCTACTACCTTGGTATTACCCCATAATCCCTGCATTTTCTCCAACTATTTATCCAAATCCTCCTTAAAGGCTCCTAATGCATCGCAGAGAGCTGTGGATGCTCAGTCATTCAATATATTCAAGATATAGGTCAATACTTTTTTGGATACTAAGGGAAATAAAGGATATGGGGATAGTGTGGAAGGATGGAGTTGAGTAGGAGATCAGCCAAGATCTTATTGAATAGCAAAGAGGCTCGAAGCCCCAAATGGCCTCCACCAGCTCTATTTCTTATATGTTAACGCTCACTAAAACCTAAAGGCTTTCGTCAGGAATAATGAGAATCCCCCACATCCAGGAGCCTTCGGAAGCAAACTGAGTCAAAAATATCAAAGCTAAACAAAGCCTCCATTCATACATTAAGTGATTTTCCCCTTATTTGGAAATGGTTTTTGCAGTAAAATTGCTAATTACAACAAAATACAATAGAGCTCCACTACTTTAGCTCCGTATAACATCCATAATCAATGGGTGTTTTTAAAAACAACTAAACGGGAGGAAGCTTGTGGAGACCACGGGCGTCTCGGCTGCCAGCTGGAGAGCCAGTGAGACTCCTGTGTGACCTCTTTTCAAGAAGAGGTGCCATCCTGTGCCACTCAGGCATTTAACAGGCCAACGGCAGGCCTTCCTCAGGAATCAAGGACCCCAGGTGCTGAGGGCTGCCAGTCAAACAGAGGCCAACAGCTCTTCCATACTCAAAGCACTACTAGGGAGATGGTGGCTGCTGTCGGTACTACATCCACCCAAGACCTCGGATTGCCCATGGACCCAGGCACAGGCGACTGATGGTGGGAACGGGGTCACGGGAAGGGGGTTGTGGGTGATGGGGTGTTGATGGGGTTGGCAGCAAGGGGAGGGGCTGGCTCTCAGAGGGCCCACTCCTTCCTGATGCTGCCTCCATCAATCAGGCACTGAGTCCCTTTGAACAGGGGACCTGCTCCAGGAGCCCACAGGCAAACACGCCTTAGTTTCCTTGGCAATTCCCCCATCTGTCGCTGGGAATGAGGCCCTTAGGTGGGCATTAATTGCTCACTTATGATCCTTAATGGGAAAGCCCAGAGGAAGAAACAGGTTGGAGGACTAGACAACTCTTTCTTGTCCCATGCTTTCATATGTTCTTATTGCAGTCAAAAGGTTTTCATGTAAGTATTAATTTATGCTTCTGTAGCAAATGCACTAGTTTTGGCAATGGGCCAAAGAAAATTAATTTTTTGAAGAAAAATTACTTGTTCTCCCTGAATCTAACAAGAAAAACTTTACCTAATCACCCTTTTACTGCAACAGAAATTATATCAGCTATCATTTTAATATTTAAATATTGCCTCAAATTAACATAATTTGCAGAATTTGTAATGCAAAGCACATTATATGACTAGTTGTCAAATAAAGCTTTTAATCTTTGTGTCCATGCTGGAATTTGAATTACTTTATTATCCATGTACTCCAGCCACTGTAGTCCCAGGTTGGTAACAATTCTCGGCGTCCCATCATCCACAGGTAGAATATCAATCTTAAACTTCTGGGGAGCAGCTGTCACAATCTGGTTTCAAATGGTCAGAACAAGATGATGTATTTAGTTAGCAACAACTCCAAATCATACAAGTGTGTCAGAAGTCACAGTGTAGGGATATTACTCAGCTATGCAGTTCTACCTCTCCACCACTTCTCTAAACCCCTCCGTTGTCTTTATGCCATCAGACTGCTTATTAGACCACTAGCCCAAGATTCCCCTCCATGAACCCATTCAAAATGGGCATTGGAATTGTTGGGGAAATTCCACTGGGAATTTGGCATGAGTATTAGGTGAAGCCTGACCCAGAAAACTGCAACAAACTTTGGAGGCAGCTGTTCTGCAGCGCTCCAACTGCCCTCGTGCTTCAATTATTTTTTAATATTCTATTTTTACAGGGGAGACTGGGTATATCTCCCACCTTCATTGCCCAAACTCCTATCATTTTTCTTGTTTTATGCCCTCAGCTGAGAGACAAATGGATGGGATGTTCCCAGGCCCCTGCTGACTCTCCAAAAGATGTCATCATGAAGGACCAATGATCACCCAAGCCCATCCCCACTATCCACCTCCACATCTGTCAGGCCATTGCTTGGCTCTGTGAGTATTCATATGCTAAAAAAAAATTTTTTAAAAACACACCGTGGGCTGCATTCTAAAACTTAGTGTCAACTTTGAAATGATAGCAACATTAATAAATAAATAAAAAGTTCAGTGCAATAGAAAAACGAGTGGCTCTTTGACGTATATGTGGAAAAAAATTGGCTGCTCCCTCCCAACTTCAAGTCCCAGCCTTTATTCAGTTAACTCCTCTCAGCTGTCAGAAAAGTAAAGGTTTTACTAATGCCCTGAAAGTCCTTACGCCTGGCAGGTGAAAAATCACTTCCACTGATCTCTGCTCGATGTGCAGGTGGGAATGCTGGATAAAGGCAGAGAAAGCTCACCTCTGGATAAGAGCAGGATGAAGCTCATCTGTGGATAAGGGCAGGTGTGTGGGTAAGGGCAGGTATGTGGGTAAGGGCAGGTATGTGGGTAAGGGCAGAGGATCCTCACCCGTGCCACTTACTGATTTTGAACACTTGCCAATACTCTAGGGGTGAAATTCAACTTACATGGGAGCACAGAATCTGTGGTCGGCTTGGCAGCCTGCTGAATTTCTTTTCAATTGAAGTCAATGGAATGGAAAATTGCGCGAGGTGTAGAATGGCTGCCAATTTGCCATTTTCTCTACCGCTGAGTTTTACTCCCTCAGTAGGCAGCCTCACACACCAGGAAAATTAAAAGGGGAAGAAAAAGCTCAAATTCTCAATGCTAAAACTAAGGTTTCTGCATTGTTCCTTTTTAACAAAGTAGCAGCTGTTTCATTAAACCAATTGTTTATGACAAGGACTCACCTCCTTCCCTGCCTCTTCAACAATGAAGAATGGATTTGTTCCATCAGACATGGAGAAAGAAAAGCGATCTTTGAGAGAATTACTGCCATCATGATTGTAGCTGATGTGGTTCTGATAAATGTCATCCATTGTAAATGTGTTGGTCTGTCGATAGTGGTGACCATTATTAGTACGCTCAATTGTCCCATGGCGTGGTGGTTGAACAATGGTAAAGGTCAAAGATTCAGCCTGTAGGTAAAGGTCAAAGATTCAGCCTGTAGTGTTAGAGTTCATTGCATTAATTAGTACTCAGGTTACAATTCATTTTCATTAATTCAAAATATCACATTAGCTTTAACACAAGGGGTAATTTGCAACTTCACCGCTTGAGTGGTAAGCCAATGAAGCGGATTCACCCAGTCCCTTACATCAGTAACTAAACTCCAAAATAGTATTTCATTAGCCAAAAGTGCTTTGGGGCACCCTGGGTTCATGAAAGGTGCTATACAAAATATAGATTTATTTTTTATTTCTTTTAGTACCTGCCCTATTTCTGTTCCATTAAAATCAATGGAATGGAAATCAAATGCATTCTATAAAAGGACTATTTGCACTGCCAGGTTACTGTCCACTTGGAAGTGATGCATCCCAAACAGCCATATAAACGACTACAGTGCCTTGAATATAAAAATTAAGAAACATTTAAAAAAGTGTGATTAAATGTGTAGGTAAAGCAAGTTATATAATGAAAGGAAAAACAATGTTTCAGTTTGCATTTAATGAAGATTCAAGTATTATTGGCTTCTGAATAAATCAAAAAAACTTTCAAAGTGAGATTGTCTTTTACTGACTATGATTGAACAGAAATGTTACTTTTAAATATCAGTGCATTTTATTCTGTTTAATGTTCCCTTCACAGTAATACAAAATGGAAACATACTGCAGTTTCAACTTTGGTCTCAAAAGCAGAAAAGATCGAACTGCAAATAGAATTCTCTTTCATTGACCCCTTACTATTAATTGCTATCGGTTACATGCTGGTTGTCGCCCAGGTGGCTGGGTCTCCACTCACATATTTTCACAATGTACGCTAATGACACTCAGCTCTCTCTCACCAACACCTCTCTTGACTCATCCAACTCTCTAAGTTGTTAGACTGCTTGTTTGTCCTCTTGGACTGAATGAGCTGAAACTTGCTGCAATTAAAACTTGGGAAGATCATAACCATTGTCTTCAATCCCAATCGTGCTTCATTTGCTTACCACTCAAGGAGTGAAGTTGCAAATAGGAGTCACAAATCCATTCCCTAGACACTGACTCCACATCTCTTCCTGGCCACTGGTTATGCTTGAAGCAAGCTGTTAGTGAACTTCGCATCATACTTCACCCCCAAGATGAACTTCTAACCACATATCTGCACCATCACTATGACCAATTATTTCCATCTCTAGGCGATTTCTATCGCGCATCTCCGCTTTTACCTCAGCTCATGTGCTGTTGAAACACTCGTCCATGTCTTTGTTACCTCTCCTGGCAAACCTCCCATGTTCTATCTTCCATAAACTTGAGGTCATCCAAAACTCTTGTTTGTCATAGCTTATGTCAGGTCCCATTCACCCCTTGCCCCTATGTTCGCTGACCCACATTGGCTTCTGGTTAAACAACACCTCAATTTTAAAATTCTGATCTTTGTTGTCATATCCACCCTGACCTCACTCCTTCCCGCCTCTGTAATCTCCTCCAGCCCCACAACCCTCAGATTCTTTTTTTTATTCATTCACAGGATGTGGGTTTTGCTGGCTGGGCCAATATTTATTGCCCATCCCTAGTTGCCTTTGGGAAGGTGGTGGTGAGCTGCCTTCTTGAACCACTGCAGTCATGTGGGGTAGGTGTTAGAAAGGGAGTTCCAGGATTTTGACCCAGCGACAGTGAAGGAACAGTGATATATTGCCAAGTCAGGATGGTGAGTGACTTGGAGGGGAACTTCCAGGTGGTGGTATTCCCATCTATCTGCTGCCCTTGTCCTTCTAGATGGTCGTAATCATGGGTTAGGAAGGTGCTATCTAAGGAGCCTTGATGAATTCCTGCAGTGCATCTTGTTGATGATACACCCTGCAACTATTGTGCATCGGTGGTGGAGGGAGTGAATGTTTGTGGATATGGTGCCCATCAAGCGGGCTGCTTTGTCCTGGATGGTGTCAAGCTTCTTGAATGTTTGGGGAGCTGCACTCATCCAGGCAAGTGGGGAGTATTCCATCACACTCCTGACTTGTGCCTTGTAGATGGTGGACAGGCTTTGGGGAGTCAGGAGGTAAGTTACTTGTCGCAGGATTCCTAGCCCCCGACCTGCTCTTGTAGTGACAGTACTTATATGGCTAATCCAGTTCAGTTTTTGATCAACAGTAATCCCCAGGATGCTGATAGTGGGGGATTGAGAGATGGCAATGCCATTGAACGTTAAGGGGCGATGGTTAGATTCTCTCTTGCTGGAGATGGCCATTGCCTAACACTGGGGGGCAAATGTTACTTGCCACTTGGTCAGCCCAAGCCTGGATATTGTCCAGGTTTTGCTGCATTTGGACATGGAGTGCTTCAGTATGTGAGGAGTAGTGAATGGTGCTGAACACTGTGCAATCAGCGAGCATCCCCACTTCTGACTTTATGGTGGAAGGAAGGTCACTGATGAAGCAACTGAAGATGGTTGGGCCTAGGACACTACCCTGAGGAACGCCTGCAGTGATGTCCTGCAGCTGAGATGACTGACCTCCAACAACTGCAACCATCTTCCTTTGTGCTAAGCATGACTTGAACCAGTGGAGAGTTTTCTCCTGATTCCCATTGACTCCAGTTTTGCTAGGGTTCCTTGATGCCACGCTCGGTCAAATGTGGTCTTGATGTCAAGGGCAGTCACTCTCAACTCACCTCGGGAGTTCAGCTCTTTTGCCCATGTTTGAACCAAGGCTGTAATGAGGTCAGGAGCTGAGTGGCCCTGGCGGAACCCAAACTGGGTGTCAATGAGCAGGTTATTGCTCAGCAAGTGCCACATGATAGCACTATTGATGAACCCTTCCATTATTTTATTGATGATCGAGAGTAGACTGATGGGGCAGTAATTGGTCCGGTTGGATTTGTCCTGCTTATTGTGTACAGGACATACCTGGGCAATTTTCCACATAGCCAGGTAAATGCCAGTGTGATAGCTGTACTCGACAGCTTGGCTAGGGCCATGGCAAGTTCTGGAGCACAAGTCTTCAGTACTATTGCAGGAATATTGTCAGGCCCCATAGCCTTTGCATTATCCATTGTCTTCAGGTGTTTCTTGGTATCACGTGGAGTCAATTGAATTGGCTGAATGCTGGCGTCTGTGATGCCGGGGACCTCCAGAGGAGGCCGAGATGGATCATCCACTCGGCACTTCATGGCTGAAGATTGTAGCAAATGCTTTAGCCTTATCTTTTGCACTGATGTGCTGGGCTCTCCCATCATTGAGGATGGGGATATTTGTGGAGCCTCCTTCTCCAGTGAGTTGTTTAATTGTCCACCACCATTCACGACTGCATGTGGTAGGACTGCAGAGCTTAGATCTAATCTGGTGGTCGTGAGATAACTGCGCTCTTCCAATTCTAGCTAATTGAGCATCCCCAACTTTAATCATTCCATCACAGGCAGGCATGCCTTCAGCTGTCAAGGCCTTAAGCTCTAGAAATTCCTGCCTCAGCCAGTCTGCTTCCCTACTTCTCTTTCCTCTTTTGAGATATTCCCTAAAATATACGTCTTTGACTTACTAAGCTTTTAGTCATCTGCTCTAATACCTCCTTATGTAGCGGAGTGCCGTATAGTGTTCGATAACATAACCGGGATGTGCTTGGTATGTTTTGCTATGTTAAAGGCACTATATAAATAAAAGTTTTTGCTGTAGCTGTAGAGGCAACAAAAATATTCTCCTCTGTGAAAAAGGGGGTGAACAAAAGTAGACTGGAAGCACAGCAAATATACATCAACAATGAGGAAACACACAGAGATAAATTGAGAGCAGGGCTACACTGAAAACTCACTTCAGTGTCTGCATCAGTGGCTTTTAGTTCAAATTCAGTGATAGTCTTTCTCACTCCCTCCTGCACTCGCATTCCCAGGATCTGGACCACTGGCAGTGCATCATCCACAGGACGAATAGTAATGTAAAATGTTTGAGACACCTGATTTAACAAAGGAAGCAAGGCAATGCTCTATTTAGTCAATAATTTCAGTAACTTCAGGCAGCATAAAAACTGTAACCATTGTAACCACTGTAATTTTATACATTTATAAATAGTTGTAGAATAAAATAATAAAGATTAATAATAAGTTTCAGGTAGCTTTACAGATAAAGGGCAAAAATTGCCACAAATTACATTTACTAGCTGGTTTTTTAAGAAGTATCAAAGTATTCAGGAATATTTGCAACTGTGGCTTTCTGCTTTAGAAGTATACCAAAGTATTTCATTTTAGTCTAAAAATGTCAGATATTTCTCGTGCTTTGTAAAATAAAATAATTAAATCGCATTGGAAATGCAGATACTTGCAGTGTATTACTTGCAGTAATAGCTATCCTTAGCTCTAAAACCTCTTGCCTGATTTGACTAAAAAAGAACTTTACATCAGAGTTCAGCTGATAGCAAGGAGGGAAACTTCAAGGCCTGAATATTCATTTGCCTGCGGCGTTGAGGTCGTGTGCGGGCGAGCCACAATCAAATTTTCAGAAGGACGGTGGGAGAGGCAAGCTGGCAACCCACAATCCTCCAATCAATTGCTTGTTAAGCTCATTGTAGAGTTCATTAGGAGTGCAGAGAGCAACAATTAGCAGTTTTCAAAAAGCAGGCACGGGGAACACAGTTGTCTGGGACATGTTTGAGTACAGCTGTCAGGAACACACCGAGGGACCAAAGTTGAATAAGAGGGGAAATTTAAACTCAGTTGCTCTTGCAGTTGTACAGAGTTGACATCCCCAGAGCCGAGAGCCTTGATTTTGTGAGGAGAGTATGTTTGGACTTGTGAAAGGAACGTTTGACTGCTGGTGGCCTCTATGGCCACCTCCAGCTATGTCTGCTTGGTTTGACTCGCTGGAGCTCCTCTTCCAGATGGAGGGGAGAATACAGTCTCCTGTCCGCTATGGCCTCAAGGGGAGGCATCAGGAAAAGGTGGGGCCACCCAGGGACAGAAGCCCAAACCACCCCTGGCCCCCTGTTCTCTCTGCCCATCCATTTGGGAAGGCAATGGCAAGTCCAATCATGACTGCCGTTTGTCTTTTAAATTATCCGTCCGTGTCTATTTCTTGCTTCCTGCCCATGCCTAACCCCCTTAATTGGGTACCAAACTCAGCTCCAAGCCAATGAGTGGCTGACACTTAGGAAATTATGTTGCATCATTGTCCTTGGGTCCCCGACTCCCAGAATGAAAATTTGGTCCCAAGGGTCTGTGCTTTTGGTGCAATGCATCATTGCCTGTTACAATGCACATCACACATTTAGTCACAGCTGCCCATAGTCTTAATATCTTCATGACATTGAGCTACAAATCAACAAAATTCTCACCCCCATACCTCCAGCGTTACTCAGGGCACATGTGGTCTCCCAATATATGATTTCTATTCTAACTTCCTCATAGAAGATTTGGTTGAGATATCCTTACTATGACCTATGGATCATATACAGATCATGCACTTTGGTTTTCCATTCCAGTAAGTTTAGTGATTCATTATTAATTTGTGCTGAGATGTTGTATGCTGCTGGATTAGCCTTTTGTAATTTCATGGGTCAACACAAAGCTAATGTAACAAACTACACCACCTCACAATTGTATCATCTATTCTGCTAACTCCTGCAGATTACTGTCTATTATCAATCTTCCTCTGACTAGTGTACATGAAATCACATCTGGGGAATGTTTATGCCATAAAATATTTCCTGTGTATCCAAAACAGCTACTTTTGCATATTTGTGATAGCATGACTGCAGTTCCACTTTAACTGTCAGTTAATGTGTGATACATTAATTTGCAGTTGTACCCTGGCTTGCTGGTACACACTATACAGAAATTATATTCATTTACAAAGTAAGCTATAAACAGCTCCTCCCAACTCTCCCAACAACTTCGAGAAACAATTATCCAGGATAGAATTAATAGTCACGTGGAAAAATGTGGATTGATTTGGAAGAGTCAGCATAGATTTGTTAAAGGAAAATCATGTCTAGCTAACTTGTTGGAGTTTTTTGAAGAGGTAACAGATGGTTGATGAGGGTAAAGCCATTAGTGTGGTGTATACAGACTTACAAAAGGCGCTCAATACAGTGCCACACCACAGATTTGTGAGGAAAGTTATAGGTCATGGAATAAAAAGGACAGTAGCAACGTGGATACAAAATTGGCTGAGGGATAGGAAACAGAGAGTAACGATTAATGGGACCCTTGCTTTTCCTGATATATATAAATTGTTCCCTGGTGTGTAGGGGACAATTTCAAAGTTTATGGATGACACAAAACTTGGGAGAATTGTAAACGGTGAGGACGACAGTGTAGAACTTCGAAAAGACATCGACACATTGGTGGAGTGGGCAGGTAGGTGGCAGATGAAGTTCAAAGTGGAGAAGTGTGAGGTGATACACTTTGGTACAAAGAACATGGAGAGACAGTATAAACTAAAGGATACTATTCTAAAGGGTGTGCAGGAGCAGAGAGACCTGGGTGTATATATATTGAAGTCATTAAAGGTGGCAGGGCAGGTAGAGAGAACTGTTTCTGAAGCATACAGTTTTCTAGACTTCATTAAAAGGGGCATAGAGTACAAGAGCAGGGAGGTTATGATGAACTTATATAAGACACTGGTTAGACCTCAGCTGGAGTATTGTGTACAGTTTTAGGCGCCACACTACAGGAAGGATGTGAACGCATTGGAGACAGTGCAGAAGAGGTTTACGAGAATGGTTCCAGGAATGAGACACTTCAGTTATGAAGAAAGATTGGAGAAGTTGGGACTGTCTTCCTGGGAGAGGAGAAGGCTAAGAGGACACTTGATCAAAGTTTTCAAAATGATGGCGGGGGGGGGGGGGGTCTAAGTAGAGTAGATAGGGAGAAACTGTTCCTGCTCGTAAATGGATTGAGAACCAGAGGGCACAGTTTTAAAGTGTTTTCAAAAAAAGCAAATGTGAGGTGAGAAATACTTTTTCACACAGCGAGTTGTTAGGGTTGGGAATGCACTTCCTGGAACTGTGGCGGAAGAAGGTTCAATTGAGGTATTCAAGAAAGCATTGGATGTTTATTTAAATAGAAACAACATGCAGGGTTACGGGACAAGGCAGCAGATTGGCACTAAATTAAAATGCTCAGAGACCGGTAAAGACATGATGGGCCAAATGGACTCCTCCTGCACCGCTACAATTCTGTGATTCTGAGCCATGCGAAAATCTAGCAAGCAAGATGGTAGGCAACATAGAATAAATATTATTGCACACGAACAGGAGAGCAAGCACATCCTGAGTGGGGCACAGCCAGAGTGGGTATTCGGAATTTGTTGCAAAGCGGGAATTGAACTGATAAGTCTTTCTCTTTAATTTCTCTTTAATTTTTGTAAGTTCAGGAGTCTAGTTAAAAAGTTAGTAAGGTAGCTGACTGAGCTGACTGTGCGACAGTTAACTGTCAATCATTTAAAGCCTGATTAGGGCTTGAATAGGGGTTAATTACTATTTGAAGCTTAACAGTGGTGAGTCAACTCAGCTCTATTTAAGAAAGGGGCTATCTGGAAGCACGCTACAGTGTGCTTGCACACAAACAGGGGAGCAAGCACATCCTGAGTGGGGCACAGCCAGAGTGGGTATTCAGAATTTGGTGCAAAGCGGGAATTCAGTGCATAGGGGATGAGGTGCTCTTTGCATTTTTTCCTTGCTATCCAACTTCTTAAATCTTCAGAACATGCTGCAGCAGTAGAGGCTACAAGGGAAAGGAATCACTGGTAAATAGTGGGTAAGGTATTTACTACTTTAATCGCTTATAGTTTAAGATCTTTTTGTGGTTTACAGTTTGTATGCTCTACGGTATGAAGGATCAGGAAAGAAGGGCCCTAGAGTAATTGACTTAAAAGGGATAAGTCATGGCAGGAGAGCTCAAAGCCGTGGTGTGCTCCTCGTGCTCCATATGGAAGACTGGGACATTTCTAGTGCCCAGGACCAGCATATGTGCAGGAGGTGTGCCCAGCTGCAGCTCCTGGATGCTTGCATTTCAGGGCTGGAATGTCAGCTGGGGACACTGTGGAGCATCCGTGAGTCTGAGAGCATCGTGGATAGCATGTTTAGCGAAGTGGTCACACCGCAGATGAAGGAACTTGAGGAAGGAAGGGAATGGGTGACCACCAGGCAGTCCAAGAGAAGCAGGCAGGTAGTTCAGCTGTCCCCTGGGGTCCCGCTCACAAAACAGTATTCCATTTTGGAGGCTGATGAAGGCGTTAGTTCCTCCAGGGAGTGCGGACAGAGCAAAGCTTCTGGCACCATAAGCAGCCTGTCTGTACAGGAGGGGAGGAAGGGAGGAAGCAATAGTAATAGGGGATTCCATAGTCAGGGGAACAGATAGGGGATTCTATAGTCAAGGGAACAAATAGGCGCTACTGTGGCCATCAACGTGACTCCAGGATGGTATGTTGCCTCCCTTTTGCCAGGGTCCGGGATGTCACTGAACGGCTGCAGGGCATCCTGAAGGGGGAGAGTGATAAGGCAGAGGTCATGGTACATGTTGGTACCAATGACATAGGTAGAAAGAGGGAAGAGGTCTTGCATCAAGAATTCAGGGAGTTAGGCAGTAGACTAAAAAGCAAGACCTCTCGGGTTGTAATCTCTGGATTACTCCCAATGCTAGCGAGCTCAGAAATAGGAGAATAGCACAGATGAATATGTGGCTTAAGAGTTGGTGCAGGTGGGAGGGTTTTAGATTCCTGGATCACTGGGACCGTTTCTGGGGAAGGTGGGACCTATACAAGCGGGAAGGTCTACATCTGAACCAGAGCGGGACTAACATCCTTGCGGCCGGGTTTGCTAGTGCTGTTGGGAGGTGTTTAAACTAATTCAGCAGGGGGAGGAGACACAGAATGTTAGCAAAATAGGGACACATCATAATACAAAAAACAATCAAGTCAGAGGGAGTACAGCTGCAATAAGCTTCAAGGGAGTAAGATAAGGCTGGATGGCCTCTATTTTAATGCCAGGGATATTACAGGTAAAACCGGATGAGTTAAGGGTGAGGATTGACATGTGGAATTGTGATATAGTAGTCATCACTGAGACGTGGTTGAGGGAAGGGCAGTATTGGCAGCTCAACATTCCGGAATATAGAATCTTCAGGCGAGACATGCATTGCATTATTAGTTAAGGAGTCTGTTACCGCAGTAAGGAGAGATGATATCTTGGAGGGGACATCGAATGAAGCTTTGTGGGTACAGCTTAGGAATAAAAAAGGGGCAACCACATTATTAGGTCTTTATTATAGACCCCCCGCGATAGTCAGCAGGAAATTGAGGAGCAAATATGTGCACAATTTGTGGAGGTCTATAAAATCAATAACAATAGGGTAATTATATTAGAGGATTTCAACTTTCCCAATGTTAATTGGGATAGACATAGCTTTAAGGACTTGGATGAAGTGGATTTCTTCAAATGTGTACACGAGAACTTTTTAGGTCAATATGTAGAGGGTCCAACAAGGGATGGTGCATTGCTGGACCTAATTCTGGGGAATGAAGCCAAACAGGTGGCTGAGGTGGTGGTGGCGAGCATTTTAGTGATAGCGACCACAACATGGTACAGTTTAAGTTTGTTATGGACAAAGAAATCGACAAGTTGCAAAAAAATGTTTTGGATTGAGGAAGAGTGGATTTTAGTAAAATAAGGCAGGATCTGGCCAAGATAGACTGAGAACAGTTATTTGTGGGAAAATCTATTGAGGAACAGTGGGGGGTGTTCAAAAAGGAAATGGGGAGGGTACAGGCACAACACGTTTCCTCTAGGATGATAGGAAGGAGTAACAAGCCCAGAGAACCATGGATGACCAGAGATATTCAGGTTACAATGAGAAGGAAAAGAGAGGCTTTTTGCAGGTACAAGGGAAGCAAATCAGCAGAGGCATTAGTGGAGTACAGACAGTGCAGGGTGGAGCTTAAGAAAGCAATTAGGAGAGCAAAGAGGGGATATGAGAAAGCTCTGGCTGGTAAAAGTAGGGAAAATCGCAAAATATTCTATAAGTATATCAATAGGAAGAGGATAACCAGGGAAAGAGTAGGGGCCATAAGGGACCAAGGGGGCAATCTATGGGTGGAGCCAGAGGACATCACTAGAGTGTTGAATGAATACTTCACGTCCGTCTTCACCCAAGAGAATGAGGATGAAGGTATCGAACTCGGGGAGCGAGACTGCGAGGTTCTTGAGCAAATTGATATAGCGAGTGACAAGGTATTGGAGGTGTTGGCAGGCTTAAAAGTCGACAAATCTCCAGGTCCGGATGATTTGGGTCCCAGACTGCTGAGGGAGGCAAGAGTGGAGATTGCAGGGGCTCTGACCCAAATTTTTAATTCCTCTCTGGCTACAGGGGAGGTGTCAGAGGACTGGAGAACAGGTAATGTGGTTCTGCTATTTAAGAGGGGTTGTAGAGATAAGCCAGGGAACTACAGACCAGTGAGTCTCACATCAGTGGTAGGGAAACCAGTGGAGAAAATTCTGAAGGGAGAACCTATCTTGGAGAGGCAAGGTTTGATCAGGGATAGTCAGCAAGGCTTTGTCAGAGGGAGGTCATGCTTAACAAATTTGACTGAATTTTTTGAGGTGATGACCAGGTGTGTAGATGAGGGTAGTGCAGTTGACGTAATTTATATGGATTTCAGCCTTTGACAAGGGAGACTTATAAAGAAGGCAAATGCACATGGGATGCAGGGCAATTTGATAAGGTGGATTCAAAATTGGCTTAGTTATAGGAGACAGAGGGTGATGACAGAAGGATGCTTTAGTGACTGGAAGCCAGTGTCCAGTGGCGTACCACAGGGATCTATGCTGGGTCCCCTATTATTCATCATTTATATGAACGACGTAGATGACTGTGTGGGGGGTAGGATTAGTAAGTTTGCAGATGACACAAAGATTGGCCGGGTGGTTAACAGTGAGGTTGAGTGTCTTGGGCGACAGGAAAATATAGATGGGATGGTCAAATGGGCAGATAAGTGTCAGATGGAATTTAACCCTGAAAAGTGTGAGGTGATACACTTTGGAAGGAGTAATTTGCCAACAAAGTATTTAATGAATGGCATGACACTAGGAAGTTCTGAGAAACAAAGGGACCTTGGCAGATGTGTCCATAGATCTCTGAAGGCAGAGGTGCATGTTAGTGGGGTGGTGAAAAAGGCACATGGGGCACTTGACTTTATCAATCGAGGCATAGATTACAAAAGTAGGGAGGTCATGTTGGAGTTGTATAGAACCTTGGTGAGGCCACAGCTGGAGTACTGTGTGCAGTTCTGGTCACCACATTATAGGAAGGATGTGATTGCACTGGAGGGGTGCAGACGAGATTCACCAGGATGTTGCCTGGGATGAAACATTTAAGTTATGAAGAGAGGTTGGATAGACTTGGGTTGTTTTCATTGGAGCAGAGAGGACTGAGGGGTGACCTGATCGAGGTGTACAAGATTATGAGGGGCATGGACAGGGTGGATAGGAAGTGGCTGTTCCCCTTAGTTGAGGGGTCAGTCACGAGGGGACACAAGTTCAGGTGAGGGGCAGGAGGTTTAGCGGGGATGTGAGGAAAAGCGTTTTTTACCCAGAGGGTGGTGATGGTCTGGAATGCGCTGCCTGAGAAGGTGGTGGAGGCAAATTACCTCACATCTTTTAAAAAGTACCTGGATGAACACTTGGCACATCATAATATTCAAGGCTATGGGCCAAGTGCTGGTAAATGGGATTAGGTAGGTAGGTCAGATGTTTCTCACGTGTCGGTGCAGGCTCGATGGGCCGAAGGGCCTCCACTGCACTGTGATTCTGTGACGGGCCGGCGCTGGTACCCACAAAAAAGTGTTGGAACGTACAGGAGAGAGAATGGGGAAATGAGACCTGAGAGAAAACCAGGACTACTTGCGGGGGTGAGAGGTGAGGTCTAAGAGCACCAGGATGTTGTCCGGAGAGATTTTAAAAAGCTGGGGTTTTGGAAAACCCAAATGTGTAAGAGGGGAAGCTGAGGCTCTAGAGCTAGCAGCAGGTTGGGTACTAGAGTTGGCAGCAGGTTAGATCCTAGAGCTGGCAGCTGGTTGGGTACCAGAGCTGACAGAAGAATTGAATCCAAGAGCTACAGCTGTTGGGACCAGGAAAGGATAGAAGCCAGGCTTCTGTTTATTGCAAGCATTGAGACTACGCTGGCCAAAGTTGTCATGATCGTGGTTCTTACCTTCCCTCATCCTCTTTGACCTCTTTGCAGCCTTCAACATGGTGGTCATTCCATCTTTCTCTATTATCGCTACTCTGCAGTCTATCTCTCTGTTTTTGATTTGCAAGCCAACATCTCCACCTTTGAGTGCATAGATTTTCCAAGATGCTCCATTCTTGCTCACCTTTTTGTCACTTATAAGCTACCTTTAAGCAGTGACATCTGCTGGTGTTGTTGATGTTTAGCTCTGCCTTCTTCACCTATTGAAAGGTCGTTGCCGTACTTTGCAACTGCCTTCTGACACAAGGCCCACATAAGGCAAAATTGCCTCTTGCTTTATGTTAGGAAAGCCAAAGCCAGCCTCTAGTCCCTGCCACCATCTATGTATCTTGACTCCATCAAGCTCCCAGCTGTCAACTCAGAAGAAGTCAGGAGGTACAGACCATGATGTAAGGTACAAGCACACATTCAGCTTAATCTCCCACATCTGTTCTGAATTCTTAAATCCCTCCATGACCTCACCCAACACAACCCAACCATCATGATCACTTTAACATTGCATCGATGTAAGCCTCCTTTGCTCCTCTAACACCAGGCCACCACTGGGTGGCTTCATATTCACTTGCAGTACTCTGGAAGACCCTGCAACTTGTCATTTCTCCTCCTGCTTTCAAATACAGTCCCAAAGACATACTCTTTGACTTCCCCATCCTAATCATGCTGGCATCCATTCTTCTCACCAGCTTGCCATCCTCCTTCAACTATGGTGCTTTGCAACATCATGTTCTCCCTAAGGAGCATTTTAGAATGCAAATTGTCAGTCTGAACTTGACACCGGTAGTTTATCTGCTCCCATAAATATTAACTTTTACTGTACCTCATTGACACCATCGGACACTGAAAAAGTGAAATCGTCAGAATGTTTTTCCTCATCACTAGTGTGTACATACTGAATGCTTCGGGCCGCAAGGTCAGCCTGAGTAAAATAGCTAACCTTTGTTCCTTTTGGAAAGAATAAAACAGGAATAAAATGCAATGTAGAACATTCTAGGTCAAGTGGTATAAATAACATGAAAGACACTTTAGGAATATTTCACCAGATTGGTGATATTTTAATGCAAAATTGCCCCCATTAACACCAAAGATTTGGCATAAGTTTCAGCTAATTTGATATGAGACTGTGTGAACGATATCAGCTGGACCATATTTTCACTTTGTGTTATTAACTTCAGCGGCAAGTTTAGCAGTTTAGACCTGGCACAGTTCCCTAACATGAAGATAAAGAGCCATACAAAACCTTCTTTATTTATCACTAGGTATTGAGTATTTCTGCTCTCTGGTTCATTATCTAACATTAATTTACTGTACAATATGTCGTCTAAAAAGGACTTACACCTTCATGTAACTTACACATTGAAGGGTGCAGAATGACTAAAGCTACAGCAGAATCACAATTAGGGAGAGAAAGACAAACCATAAATGAATTATTTACAAAGCTTCTGTTTCAGAACTACAAAACTAAACAAAAAAGATTCTGAAAATGCTAATTTTACCAATTACAGTTGCAATTATTTTACAAAGAGAATTCCATTTTAAAGTCAGCACTCTAAATGGTGTAGTGGTGACAATATGATTCCTAAAAAACACAAGTGGATTGCTCACTTAACCCTTGTAGAATTAAAAGAAGCTATGGTTAAAACATTCATATGTCCATTTTTTAAATGTTCAATGTTACTAGGTCACCTGAGTTTACTGGCACTAGGCCCAACCACCTTCATCATAAGATCAGAAGTGAGGATGTTCGCTGATGATTGCACAGTGTTCAGCACCATTCGTGACTCCACAGATACTAAAGCAGTCCATGTCTAAATTCAGGAAGTTATGGACAATATCCAGGCTTGGGCTGACAAGTGGCAAATAACATTTGCACAACACATGTGCCAGGCAATGACAAGAGAGAATCTAACCATCGGCCCTTGACATTCAATGGCATTACCATTGCTGAATTCCCCCATTATCAACACCTGGGGATTACCATTTACCAGAAACTGAACCTGTCTAGCCATATAAATACTGTGGCTACAAGAGTAGGTCAGGGGCTAGGAATCCTGCGGCAAGTAACTCACCTCCTGACTCCCCAAAACCTCAGGAGTGTGATGAAATATAATAGCAAAATATTGCAGATGTTGGAAATCTAGAACAAAAACAAAAATACCTGGAAAAACTCAGCAGGTTTGACAGCATCTGTGGAGAGGGATACAGCTGACATTTCGAGTCCATATGACCCTTCATCAGAACTAAGACATATAGAAATGAGATGAAATATAAGCTGGTAGAAGGGGGTGGGACAGAAGAGCTCGATAGGGGGCCAGTGATAGGTGAAGGCCAAGAAGAGACTGCCAAAGATGTCATGGACAAAAGGACAAAGGGGTGTTGATGGCAGTGATATTATCTAAAGGATGTGCTAATGGGGACATTAAGGGAAGCAAGTTAGTGGCAGATGGCCCTAGTGTGGGTGGGGTGGGGAGAAGGGATCGAAATAGGCTAAAAGGTGGAGATGAAACAATAGATCAAAATAAATTTAAAAATAGGAGGGAAAGGAAAAAAATATAGTTGTAAAAATATTATAAATTATTGGAAAAAGGGGAATCAGAAAGGAGGTGGGGAAGGAGGAGAGAGTTCATGATCTGAAATTGTTGAACTCAATATTAAGTCCGGAAGACTGTAAAGTGCCTAGTCAGAAGATGAAGTGCTGTTCCTCCAATTTGCGTTGAGCTTCACTGGAACATTGCAGCAGGCCAAGGACAGACATGTGGGCATGAGAGCAGGGTCGTGTGTTGAAATGGCAAGCGACAGGGAGTCTGGGTCATGCTTGCGAACAGACCGAAGGTGTTCCGCAAAGTGGTCACCCAGTCTGCGTTTGGTCTCTCCAATGTAGAGTAGACCAAATTGGGAGCAGTGAATGCAGCAGACTAAATTGAGGGAAGTGCAAGTGAAGTGCTGCTTCACTTGAAAGGAGTGTTTGGGCCCTTGGACGGTGAGGAGGGGGGGAACTAAATGGGCAGGTGTTGCACCTTCCGTGGTTGCATGGGAAGGTGCCGTGGGAGGGGGTTGAGGTGTAGGGGGTGATGAAATATTCTTCACTTGCCTTGATGAGTGCAGCTCCAACAACATTCAAGAAGCTTGAGAAAGCAGCCAGCTTTATTGGCACGCCATCCACAAACATTCAACCCCTCCACCAGTGATATACAGTGGCCACAGTGTGTACCATCCACAGATGCACTGCAGGAATTCACTAATACTCTTTAGACACCACCGTCCAAACCCATGACCACGACCATCTAGAAGGACAAGGACAGCAAATAGATGGGAACACCACCACCTGGAAGTTCCCCTCCAAGCCACTCACCATTCTGACTTGGAAATATATCACCATCCCTTCACTGTCGCTGGGTTAAAATCCTGGAACTCCCTCCCTAACGGCACTGTGGGGGCACCTACACCACAGGGCTGCAGCGGTTAAAGAAGGCATCTCATCACCACCTTGTCAAGGGCAATTAGGGATGGGCAATAACTGCTGGCCTAGCCAACAATGGCAAAATCCCACAAAATGAATTTAAAAAAATGATTGCTGCTGGTGATCAATTACTCTCTCACTTCCAAAGGAATGGGAGCCAGGGAAGGAAGAAAACAGGCAAGTTAAATGTTTTAAACATGGAGATCCATCTTGCAGATAGTCTTTAGTTAAATCCAGGATACCTTAATCAGGTTCTAACTTAAATCAAGGGGTGCACTGTCACCCAATTTAAAGGTTGCAGGTAGACTTTGTCTGATTAAATATTGCAAAATTAAAACTAGTCCGGTCGTTTGAATCGTTTTATTACACTGGTACCCATTTCAGTATCATGATAAGTGAGCTGTTGCTCCTTTAAAGCTAGAAGTAACCCAAGTGTTAAATTCTCTTTGTTCTTTTTACCTGGGGAAGCAGCATGCTCAATATGACCCAACTGGGGTTGTTTGGTTAACCTGTACGTCAGTTCGCCAGGCTCGCTATCCTGGTCAGTAGCTGACAGCTGAAGGGTCGTTATTTTTTTCACTGTGTTTTCCTCCAGCACCAAGCCTTTATTAACTACGATGGATGGTGGAAGCTTATCTTCTGCAAATTGAAAATACAAATTTGCTTTAATAAGCAGAAAAGTAGAGTGGTTACATTGCTTAATGTAAATATGATCAGGGAAGGTTCCAATTGTGAAGTTTAATTTCACTTATAAAATGTAGGGCGGTTTTATGTCTTGAGCCTATGAGTTCACTAGTTGAGTAAACTTTGAATTGCACGCCTTCATATACACTTGTTAGTTGATGCTTGCTATCAATAACGGAGAGAGACTGACATAAGAACAAACTATGATTGTTTATTGCAACAGAAGGCAGAGCACTAAATCCTTGCATGCTCCCACAATCACCTCCAGCTCTAGGCTTACATTTAAACAGTAGCCCGAGCTGACAGTGATTGGTCAGTACTGTCGCATGGTTAGTCCACTTGCATTCTCTTAAAGGTACTTGGTACTCCACTTTACCACAGGCCAATAAACCCGCAGGTTACAATCTTAACAGTTACACATATGTGGGTGCCCTCTAGCACTGACAGTGCCTGTGGCTGCCAAAATTTTGGTAATGCCTCCCTCAGGAGTTCCCACTTTCCTAGCCTTAAAAGGGACCTGGCATAAGGTCAGGAGAATGCCTGGATCTCTGATAGAAACGTGGCCAGGATAATGGCCTGAACCTTTGAAGAAACCTCTATAATTTCTTGAACCTTTACTTTAGAGTGATCTGCCTTACAGAGTTATATCTTCCTTCTGAGGACCACCCAATGCAACACCTGCCCTGTCATGCTTGCTGGTCTTTGCAGCATGTTTCCAATGCCAGGTGAACTACTTGTAACTCTTGTGGCATGGGCACTTTCCATTGGCAGACTAATGAAGGAACTTTTGCCAACCATAAAAAGTCTGCTGGAATTAGTTTGCCATGTTGCGCACCACCATGGATTTTTGAGGCTTTAATGTTTTGTCAATGTTAAAAAATGGCACAAGTGTTAAATGAGGTCATTTAAGTTTATAGCAGTGACAATTTACAATTAAGGGTAACATGAAACAGACTTTAATAACAAGAATAAGGGCACTCTTACCCAGCACACTAATGAAGAAGGACTGATCAATTAGTTTATTTCCATCTGGATCAATAACATCAAACTTGAAAGCAAAACTTCCACCGGGCTCTCCCTTTTCATGACGATACTCTACATATCCTGCAATGCAGATAAATAAATGATTAATGGTTAAAGTAATTGTTATTTAGTGTTTCAATTTGATTTTGACTATTTTATCGTAATCCTTAAAAATTTAAATTAAGTTCTTGGATGTCTTAAAATCATTCAAATTGTTAAAATTGTTAACAAGTTACTATGATACAAAACAGTCAGGCTTCCCTTTCAGGAGATTTATGCAAATGACCATTCTCATCAACACTAAGTACTTTCTTATAGTCTGGAAGGCCGATAAGTATTTCAGGCAGTAAATGGTCAGAAAGTCATGGACAGCGTGTCCCTAAATTTTTGCTACGTGCTGTCGGCAGGTAAGTGAGTACCATAAATGCAAACATTATACCCTATGTGGTTTATTTTGCATTCAATATTACCATAGAAACATAGAAAATAAAAACCAAATTATTGGCAGTGTCAATTCTCAACCTGAGACAGGGAAGTATTTTCTTAAACAACTATGTATTGTCAGTATTGAAGCCTGACTTACCTTTGTTAATGTCAGCTTGGGTAAATCTTTTAATGGGTCCCCTGATTGAAATTTGAACCAAATTGTCATTTTTAGACATTTGCAAGCGTCCGACTGTAGGGTCTTTGGTTATGACAAACTTAAGCTTTTCATCGTCAGAATCAATATCTGTAGCTTGCAGGTGCTGTTGGGTGATTACTGATACGGAGCCTAAATGTAAAAGAGAGATTGCTTCATTAAATCAGCAGAAGTTGTCTAACTAACAGCTCTTTTTTGTTTTGTATTGTATATCAAAATGTTCCATTATCTGCAGTAGTATTTAGTCAATTGTCTAGCTTTAATGATTGGAAAATCATGGATTGTGTTCCTTTGGTGTCCTTATAAGGGAGCACAATTCCCTTAGAAGCATGGAACTAGCTCTTACATTTCTACATACATTAGAAAAAAATAATATACTACAGACTCCAAGGCAATAATCCATTTCAATGATAAGCTTATTTCTGTTTGAGATAGAATTACTAGAGATTTACTATTCTTTTGTTGGTACTTTAATATATTTTCTCCCCTACTGAAGACTCCTTGCTGCAGTATGTTTGCATTGTTCCAGGATCTCAGCAGTCCCCATGGTCATGTAAGCAAAGGCAGGGAATTTAGCAGGGTACTCAACATCAGAGCATCACAATAGAGCCCAAAGCTGCTCACAGCCATGTTCACAAATGAACTTTCCGGCAGAGGTTCCTGGATAGTGGTTGAGAATAAAAACTATTGTCCTACCACCAATAGTGGTGGATCAGGTTGCATGATAAGTGCTCTGTGTTCACACCTGTTGTTACCTGCATACCTCTATCTGCAGATCTAGGTAAAAGCACCTTTCTATTGCCGTTGATTGACAGAGTCCTTGTGGCAATGTTATTTTAGATAAGATCCATATTTTTCTATCTTGAGTTTAATGGTACGAATTTTCCTAGGGGGTTCTCCTGCTTATCTGCCATAACTTAAATAAAACAGCTGCTTAAAATACCTTGAAAAAACAGGTCCAGCATTGTTTGTCCAAGCTTTCTGTAGCTTTTCCACCAAAGTCACAGCAGACAAGAGGGAGAACTTTTATAGAAATTCACCCATTAAGAGTTTTCCAGGTTACTTGAACTCTTATTCTTACCTGCTGAGAATTGTAGGCCACGATTGATTGTTAATCTGGGGGCCTCATTCTTCTGCTTTTCCACAAAGAACTCCATTTTCCCATTTTCTGTATACAGGCCATCTGTAAAGGCGAAGCGGAACTCATCGGATTGTACGTTTGTCCCATCATGAGTGTAAACAATTAGTTCATCCAGCACATCCTGGTACGTGAAGGAGGAGCCTTGTGTCAGTACACGGCCATTTTCCAGAGGCTCTGAATAAAACTGCCTTTTCCGTAGCTTGCCTGTTACATTCAATTAAAATAAATAAATATTTACTCAAACAGCAAGTGTTTCATGCTTTTAAAAATGTTAACGGCATTACAGTAGCACAAAGTGTTGAAGTAACCCATATATATGCCACAAGGCAGTGGAATTTTAATTCATACCTACGATTCCTCATGCAATTTATTCCTAATTTTATAGATGCTGTCATGGGAAATCAGAAAGCAAAAAACACGAAAAGACTAATTACTCCAGGCTGAACTCATGCAACTATTAGAAAGTAACAGCAAGCAAAAATATCACAACTTTAATATAAAGAAAAATGTTCCAAGGTGATTTCACAGATTGGTGTATAGACAATGACCACCAACCCCAGGAAAGGAGCAAATAAAAGGGGCGATCAATTGCTTGGATGAAAAGATGGGATTTGAGGTTTTTGAAGAGGCAGTGGGGTTAATTAAGAGAATTCCAGAGATTAGATCCAGGCAGCTGAGGCTTCTGGCATAAGAAGGGGAGGAGGATTTTAAATGTGAGGATTTGGGGGACAGAGTGCCAATGTGAGTTAGTATGGACTGGAGTGGAGAGTGAACGGAAATTAGTGAGGACATGAAGTTTGCAGAGTTTGTGGAGGAAGGAGGTGGATGGGGTTGTTGACAAGAAGTACAAGTGATAGGGTGACTGCATTTGAAGTGCTGAATATACATATGAGGGAGGATAGGTAATATTGCAGAGGCAATTCAACTCAGGTCACTCGGCTGCATGCAGTCTGGTTCAGAATCAGTGACAAGGTAATGGGGTTTGCAGCAAAGTCAGATAACATTTTACTGATTGTTTATTTTCAGGAATCAAAGCCATTTCTGGGTCCCAACTCGGCCTGAGCAATATGTATTCCAGAGTGATCTTCCCAGAGGTGGCCTCCTAACTGGCCACCTCTGCTATCCAATTAAGGAAGGCTGTTGAATTCTTTAGGCTACAGGTCCAGAGGGCCCACAGCTGGGGATGGTCAGCCAGAAGAGGTGGGCACTGCTCAGGCAGAAAGGAGAGTGCCTCCAAATGGAGGTGCCCTCGAAAGCGTGCATGAAATTTCAAAAATAAAGAGGAACGAAGTCTGTAGAGCCCTCACAGCAAAGGGGAAATCCCTGTTCTGTTGAAGGATCACGAGGACTGGAAACGTCAACCGTACTCTTCTCCACTGATGCTGCCAGACCTGCTGAGTTTTTCCAGGTATTTCTGTTTCTGTTTTTGTGTTGGGGAAATCCCTCTCTGGGATATATTTGGGCTCCAAGCGCGGCCTTACTTATCCATGGCCTCGCCATTGGGAGCATCTAGCTCTGATGTTCATTAAGTCTGCCGCTACGAGGTTGCCCCCATGGAGCTACTGGACACAGGGGGAGTCCGCTCAGATGCTGGGAAGATCCTGGCGGAGTGTCCCCTCTTCCCATCTCCCTCATTAGTATCTTACTTGACCATTACCCACCACTGCTGGGCAGGTGGACACTGCTCCAGCAAAATTGCTCAGATGGGGGAAAACATCAGCCTGACAACCTGAAGCCCTAATCTGCAGTTTGCTCGCAGTCCTGCCTTAAAATGTGCCTCCACAGGACTGGGAAGATTCCATCCAATATGAAATATTCTGCACTTTGAAATGTTTCAGCCCTGAGACCACTTCCATGTCCTGACCCCCACATGGGTCTGAGGTGGGCCAATGGGGAAATCTTCCAAGAGGTTGCCAACTAAGAGGCCTCCTTTGTGCTTGTTGCTCAATTAAGGGCAGCAGATGGATTCCCTAGGCAGGAAGCCCAGAGGGTTCACAGCAAAGGATAGGCGGCAGATCCACTGGGTGGTGGATGCTGCTGAAGGACTCAAGCAAAATGGAGCCATCCTCAAAAGCCTGCCTAAAATTTGAAAATACAGAGGGCTCACAACTTTAGGTGCCCTCAGTGTGGTGGGAAAACTCCTCCACAAGAATGGTCATTACCGAGTCTGCAGACTTTGGATTCACATGACTCAATAATGGGGTCAGTGAGATGAGCGACTGCTGGCTCTTCAACCTGCTGCTTGGGGGCCACTTCCAGTTGCTGCTGGTCTCTCGGCTCAGCAGGGGGCTGTTCAGATGCTGGGGGAAACTCAGCAGCACCTGCACCTTGGCCCTAAGTGGGTCTTAAATTTCACTCTAATTGGCTACCCATTGCTGCTGAGCAGGTAGCTGCTGCTGCTTAGAGCCCGTCTCCAGCAAGATTGCTTGGAGACGGGAACACACTGAGGAGCTGAGTCAATGTGTGACTTTCATCATTTACTCTCAGTCCCACCTCCAAATACACCTCCGCAGGGCCAGGAAGATTCTGCCCAATGGCTTTGGACTACCAGAGGGTGAGCTAGAGGAAGTTTTGACTTATCCAAGACTGGGTGTCAGGCAGGAAAGGCAGTCAAATTCACTTTGCCAATAGAACCAACCAGAAAGTAGCAGTGGCTGAGGCCAGGGAGAAGCTCTGAGGTCCATCCTGTCAGGGTTGGGAAATCTATAAGGGAGGAAGAAGTGTGAAAAATAAATAAATAATTTAGAAAAAAAGTTGCTGATTGTAGAACTGGGACACAAATCAGCTTGTGGATATTGGTAGATGTACAGCCTGAATGGAGATGAGAGTTCCCAGAAAAATCCAACAGCAAGAGGTCATGGTCGGAACGATAATCTCAAGGACGCATCTTTGTTAAGTAACTCAGATATGAAATAAACATAAAAAGATAAGAAATAAGAGTTAAAGGTACCATTCCTAAGCCATAGAGACCAAGACGGGTCCCAGGTTTGATTCTCAGCATGTGCTCAATTAACTGGTCACATCCAGAGCAGCAATAGGGAAAGTATAATTGGCCAAACAAACCCAGATTAGAAAAGAGACAACTGACTGAGGGCCTGCATCCCATCATACCCTACTGGTAAATACACCATATGAGGACAGGATGTTCGCTACAATTGAACAGCCAGTAGCACTCACTGTTAACCTTCACAATAACAACTTCACTAATACACCAGAAGAATCCATCAGCTGTTGAGTCATACTTCACCAAGGAGTCAACACCTTCAGGAGAAGGTAGACGGGGAGGGGAGAAAATTGATAAATAGAACGAGGGTGCATTCAACTCATTTAGATCATTCCAAAGTAATTTAGGAAGGGTTTGCAGAAAAAAGAATAAAAGTATAGACTTTAGTGAAAGCATGTAGTGAGGGACAGCCACTGCTTTGAGGAAGGGTCAAGTAAACTTGGGCAACCACCCAGCTGGTTCCCGGGGTTTGGGGGGGAGGGTCCCACTTTTGCGGCCGCTCCCCATGGCCCACAGAGGGGCTCCCAGCTGCAATGGCCGCCTCATGGCTACAGTGCTATCACTGGAAGGTCCACTTCCTGATCATCAGGGCCTGTCTCGCCCCGGCATGGTGAATAAAATAAAACTTACCTCGGCTCTGAGGGTGCTTCTGCATGGTGATGCCCTCTCCTTCTTCCTGCAACCTCAGCAGTGGCTGACTCTATTAATGGCGCTGTTTGGGCCAGCAGGTCCACAAGGCGGGCCATCGTCCTCAACTCGACGGTCCAGCCTCTGAATTGGCCGCAACTGATAAAATGCCACCCAGGGTCCCGCCGACATACTTGCAGGGTCAGGTCCTGGTAGAGGGATTTCTTACCTTTTGATAAAATTCTGATCCTTGGCCATAATTTTAAAGCAAAAACGTTGGTTGACCGGGTGCCTTTAACCAAGGTCTCCCTAGTGATTCAACTTGCAAATGCCCTGTCAAATCTCTTATTGAGATCTGCACATAGACTTACCATGACTGGGTTTTTTGGTCACTCTTAAAACCAGTTCATTCTCTGGTGTGTCCAGGTCTTGGAGAGTAAGGGAGGTGTTTCTAATCACTACGCCCGCTCCTTCCTTTACTTGTACAGCTTCGACATTCATTTTGGGTGGTTCATCATTCTTTGGCTGGTGAGAGAAAGAGGGAAAACAAATTTATTTCAGACCTTTTGATAATATGTATGTGTAGAATAATTTCTACAGTATTAACAGTGGGCAACAACTGACTTGCACATACAATGTAAAACAAATAGGAATGCTGAAAAAGGATGAAAAAGGCAATTAAGCAATTACCTGAGCTACCCGGGCAGCCTTCACATTTTTCATGGAACCTCAACCACGGGCAGGATGAGGTTTCAGGAATGATTTTAAATTTTCACACAAATTTTTATTAAAATTAATGCACATGTCCCAGCTTGTGTGGCAGTTTCACATGAGGGGATTTGTCATAAAAATTATTTCTCCACCTTATTCACCTTTTAAAACTTAAAACTAATCTGCCTGAGACATCTCTGTGCCTCAGGGAGGTTTCTGCGCTCTTTTGTACACATGTGCGAACGAGCACACGCCCAACTCAGGGAACCACTGTCCCTGCCCGCACTCGCCATGCTGGAAGCCTGAAAAGCAAACCCTGTCAGGGTTGCTTACAGGCTCCTGAGGATGTAGGGGGGAGGCTTGTTGTCAGGCACTCAGTGCCTAATAGAGGGGGCCAGCATTGGGAAGGAGGGGACTCACTGAGGCCCACACCCCTGCCCTTACTGTTGCCTCCCCTCCACAAATCCCACGATCTCTCCACCTCCTGCCACTCCATCGTCAGTCACCAGTGGCCTGGGTCTCTTGGCGATCCTGAGCCTTGGATGGGTGCATTACAGGCACTGCTGAGCAATGCATAGCTGCCAGCTCTGACCAGTCCTTGATCCCAAAGGCCTACTGCTGCCCAGTTAAGTGCCTGATTTGTGGGCCCTCCTGAAGGTAGGAGACACTAGGCTCTTCCCAGCACTCCAGGAAGCAGGTGAGGACCCCTGGGTGCCTACATTAAATTCAGCCCATCCTCTCTATGCTTATCCTGTCACATCTGTTCATAATGGCTTCCAGCTATTAGGTCACCCTTTAATCTTTTCTTTCCTATGAAGTCTTTATGGGTAGTTCTAACCTCACAATTCTCATATAATCATTGCAAATCTTTTTCGCACTCTCTCCAGTGCCTCTATGGGCAGGATTTACCCTTCGTTGGGCGGGCCCTGGGCAGCTGCGAAATGGACCGCCACCTGCGCTCGGGCCCCAATTAACAGCCAGCCAGTGTGAAAGGCACTCTGAAAGGCTCAGCGCTCCCAGGTTGGTGATGGGAGGAGGGCGAACATGGAAGTCTGCACATGCGCGGGGGAGCACTCGCTGAAAGCTCCCTGAGGGCACAGAGCTGCCTCAGGGAGCTGAAGAGTTGGACAAAGGAAAATGAAAATTTAATAAATGATATAAACATGTCCCCACATATAACTAAGTCACATGAGGAGGGTCATGTTTAAAATGAAGTGGAAATTTTTTTTTAACATTTTTTTATTGACGGTTGGAAACCTCATCCCGCCCATGGATGAGGTTTTGTAAAAAATGCAAAGGTCGCCTGGCACACTTGCCCGCCTGCCAACCGAACAGTTGAGCGGGCAGCAAAAAGTACAACTTAGTTAATCGCCTAAGAGCCTTAATAGGCCTCTTAATCATTGGTGGGTGTGCTGCCGACTCTCATGCGCATGTGCCCGCTGACCAAAAGATCGCAAGAGTGCGTGCTCATGTCGGGACGCTCGCCTGCCGTCATTGTGCGTGATTTTACCCCCAATCGGGTCAGGTGCGTGCCCGCCTGACGAAAGTCAAAGCCTGTCCTATATTTCTTTTGTAATAGTTCTAATCCCATTAGTTCATCCTGCTCCCATATCCATTTATTGCTGTTTTCAGGGTAATGTCATTAATAAGTAACAGGTTTATTTTAATTTCAATAAAAATAAGACAAAACTTGGGCAGGATCAAGAACAGAGGAACAATGACTGATACTAATGAGATACGGATGCTGAGGTAGATGTTTGTAAAAAAAAACTAATTGCAGGGGATTGCAAGGTCTGCAAGTGCTAACCTATTTAGTAAAATCAGGAAGCGCTTGCCCACACAAGTGTAATGGAGCTCTGAAACTCTCTACCACGAAAGTCTATGGGTTTGGGTCAACTGAAATTTTCAAGATTGAAATGGTAGTTTTCTGTCAGATATGGGTATTCAAGAATATCAAGTAAAGGTAGGTAAATGTTTCTTTTTATTCATTGACGGAATGTGGACCTCGCTGGCTAGGCCAGCATTTATTGTCCACCCCTAATTGCTCTTGAGAAGGTGGTGGTGAGCTGCCTTCTTGAACCACTCAGTCCCTGTGGTGTAGGTGCCCCCACGGTGCTGCAAGTGAGGGAGTTCCAGGATTTTGACCCAGAGACAGTGAAGGAATGGCGATATATTTCCAAGTCAGGATGGCGAGTGGCTTGGACAAGATCGTCCAAGTGGTAGTGTTCCCATGTATCTGCAGGCCTTGTCCTTCTAAATGGCAGCTGTCGTGGGTTTGGAAGGTGCTGCCCAAGGAGCCTTGGTGAGTTTCAGCAGTGCTTCTTGTAGATGGTACACACTGCTACCACTGTTTGGCCATGGTGGCGGGAGTGAACGTTTGTGGAGCTGGAACCAATAAAGCAGGCTGCTTTGTCTTGGATTGTGTGAAGCTTCTTGAGTGTCGTTGGAGCTGCACTCATCCAGTTAAGTGGAGAATATTCCATAATACTCCTGACTTGTGCCTTGTGGATGATGAACAGGCTTTGGGGAGTCAGGAGGTGAGTTAGTCACTGCAGAGCTCCTAGCCTCTGGCCTGCTCTTGTAGTCACAGTATTTACATAGTAAGTCCAGTTCAGTTTTTGGTCAATGGTAACCCCAGGATGTTGATAGTGGGGGATTCAGTGATGGTAATGCCTTTGAATGTCAAGGGGTGATGGATGGATTCTCGCTTGTTGGAGATGGTCATTGCCTGGAACGTGTGTGGTGTGAATGTTTCTTGCCACTTGTCAGCCCAACCTTGGATATTGTCCAGATCTGGCTCCATTTGGAGATGGAGTGCTTCAGTATCTGAGGAGTCGTGAATGGTGCTGAACGTTGTGCAATCATCAACGAATATCCACACTTCTGACCTTATGATGGAAGAAAGGTGATTGATGAAGCAGCTGAAGATGGTTGGGCCTAGGACACTACCGTGAGGAACTCATGCAATGATGTTCTTTGGCTAAGATGATTGAACTCCAACATCCACAACCATCTTCCTTTGTGCTGGTATGACTCCCCCAATTCCCACTGACTCCAGTTTTGCCAGGGGTCCTTGATGCCACACTTGGTCAAATGTTGCCTTGACTGAGTTACCCTGGCAGAACCCAAACTGAGCATCAATGAGTGGGTTATTGCTAAGCAAATGCCACTTGAGGCATTGTTGATGACCTCTTCTATAATTTTACCAATGATGGAGAGTAGATTGATGGGGTGAGAATTGGCTGGGTTGGAATATGTCCTGTTTTTTGTGTACAGGACATACCCGGACAATTTTCCACATTGCCAGATAGATGCCAGTGTTGTAGCTGTACTGGAATAGCTTGGCTAGGGGCGCAGCAATTTCTTGAGCACAAGTCTTCAGTACTATTGTCGGAATATTGTCAAGGGCCATAGCCTTTGCAGTATCCAATCCCTTCAGCCATTTCTTGATATCACGTGGAGTGAATCGAATTGGCTGAAAAACTAGCATCTGTGATGCTAGGGACCTCCAGAGACGGCCAAGATGGATCATCCACTCAACGCTTCAGGCTGAAGATTGTTGCAAATGCTGCAGTCTTATCTTTTGCACTGATGTGCTGGGCTCCTCCATCATTGAGGATGGGGATATTTGTGGACCCTCCTCCTCCTCCAGTGAGTTGTTTAATTGTCCACCACCATTTACGACTGGTTCTGGCAGGACCGCGCAGCTTAGATCTAATCAGTTGGTTGTGGGATCGCTTAGCTCTATCCCTTGCTGCTTATGATGTTTGGCTCGCAAGTAGTCCTGTGTTGTAGCTTCACCAGGTTAACACTTTTTTTAGGTATGCCTTGGCATGCCCTCCTACACCCTCATTGAACCAGGGTTGATCCCCTGGCTTGATGGTAATGGTAGAGTGGGGGATATGCCGGGCCATGAGGTTACAGATTGTGATTGGGTACAATTCTGCTGCTGCTGATGGCCCACAGCACCTCATGGATGCCCAGTCTTGAGCTGCTAGCTTTTTTCAAAATCTATCCCATTTAGCATGGTGGTAGTACCAGACAACATGATGGAGGATTTCCCCAATGTGAAGACGGGACTTCATCTCCACAACAACTGTGTGGTGGTCACTCCTACCAATACTGCCATGGACAGATGCTTCTGCAGCAGATAGTTTGGTGAGGTTGAGGTCAAGTATGTTTTTCCTCTCTTTGGTTCCCTCACCACCTGCTGTAGACCCAGTCTAGCAGCTATGTCATTTAGGGCTCAGCTGGCTTGGTCTGTGGTGGTGCCATCGAGCCACTCATGATGACAGACATTGAAGTCCCCCACCCAGAGTACATTCTGTGCCCTTGTCATCCTCCAAGTGGTGTACAACACAGAGCAGCACTGATTCATCAGCTGGAAAGGGGGGGCGCGGGTGCGATATGTGGTAATCAGGAGGGGGTTTCCTTGTCCATGTTTAACCTGATGCCACGAGACTTCATGGCGGATTGAGGCACATGGTGGAACAGGCTCGAAGGGCTCAATAGCCTGCTTCTGTTTCTATGCTGTGACAGGAATCTAGAAGCAATGGGAGTTGGATTTTCTTTAGGAATTATTCAAAAGTGGATGCGTGGGCGTGTGTCTCCAAGTATTGCAGAAAATGTAAGGCCTGGGAGAACTGCAAAAGGGCCTTTGGTCTGGAAGGATTGAGGCAAGTGAAAAACATATTGGGGAAGATCTGGTATGGATGTTTGGGTTAGGTAGCATTTTTGGCACTGAAGAATTAAGACTCCAAGAGTTTGTGAATTCCCTCCTCCCCGATGTCTTAAAAGAATATCTTCCCAGTCATGAGTTTGGTAGTGAGTTTCAGTTAAAGGCCTTAGAGCTGTGAAGTGGTGCATTTTGGTAGGAAGAATAAGGAAAATGGAAATTTAAAGGAGTAGAGGAGCAGAAGGATCTAGGAATACAGATGCACAATTACTAAAAGTTATCATGCAAGTTAATAAGGCCATTAAAAAAAAACACTGGGGTTCATTTCTAAATGGATAAAATTGAAAAGCAGAGAAGTTCTATTACACTTATTTAGAAACTTGGTTAGACCAGACATGGAATACTGTGCACAGTTTTGGTCTTCACATTATGAAAAGGATATGACTGTATTAAAGCAGGTGCAAAAAAGTTTTATAAGGATCATACCTTAACTGGAAGGTTAGACTTATCTTATTCAAAGATTGAACAGGTTGGGGCTCTTTTCTCCAGAAAAGAGAAGGTTGAGGGCTGGCCTGATTAAGGTCTTTAAGTTTAGAAAGGTTCAGCAAAATAGATGTAGAGAATATGGGTGGAATTTAATGCCCTCCCCGAGAAAAGCTTGGAGATGGGGGGGGAGGGGTGCATTTAATCAAGCGGGACGGTGCCAGGTAGGAACCCTGCCACTTTTCCCCCTCTGCCCCGATTAAGTAGTCTGAGGCAGAAAGACTCTTGAATGGCCTTCCTGCCCCAGATGACAATTGAGCCCTTAAGTGGGAAATTAATAACCAATAAAGGGCTTCAACTTGCCACCACAGGTATTCAGAGAGCAGCAGGCGGGGAAATCGCCACATATGACACCCAAAAACCCCATCATGTTTGCTTGCGAGCTCCTGGTTGGCGGGGGGCGGGGGGGGCTCCATCGTTGTCAGGCAATCAGTGCCTGATCAAGGGACCCCAACATTAGGAAGTGGCTGGGGGGTGAGGGCGGAGAATGTACTAAGAGCCATCAACCTGCCATTTTTTTGCCTCCTCTAGCCACTGATTCCCCTTTTCCCGCAATCCCCATGTCACCCTCACTCATCTGTAGCCTGGATCCCTCGCTGATTCTGGGCCGCTGGTGGGTGTATTGCCAGCAGCTACCACCATGTCCCAGGTGGTGCTAATGGCATTGAGGAGTCCCTGGTCTTTGACTAGCTGGCATCTCTTGAGGGGTACAGGATTTCCTGCAGCGTTTACTTGTGGGCTCCGGGGTGGTGGTTCTTTAGTGTTTGATTGAGGGCCTGGCATCGGGAAGGGGGTGGGGGTGCTAAGAGCCACCCTGCTGTCCTTGCTGCTGACCCGCTGAACCCCACCTCCCTGCAACCCACACATTGTGACCCCTCTCCCACCTGTGCCTAAATCCATTGGTGAGTCTATGCCTCAGGAGGATGTACAACTGGCAGCAGCCACCACCCACCAATAGACGCTGCTGAGCAATGAAGAGCTGTCAGCCTCTGATTGGCTTGCAGCTCCCAGTGGGTGGGACGTCCGCTCCTGGGGAAGGCATACCCCTGGCCACATAAGGGCCTGAGTGGCACTTAATATGGCAGACCTTCCCCAAAGGAGCTCATGCAGGCTCTTGTCAGCTCTCCAGCCTGCAAGCGAGGTCCCTGTCGCCTGGGTTAAGTTCTGCCCTATGCTTCTACTTGTGTGGAAAGCCAAAACTAAGGGCTGTAAATATAAGAAAACCACAAATAAATCTAAAAAGGAATTCAGGAGGAACTTGTTTACCCAGAGAGTAGTGAGAATGTGGAACACATTACCATAGAGACTAGCTGAGGCGAATGATATGGATCCATTAAAAGGAAAGCCAAATAAACACATGACGGAGAAACAAATATGTTATGCCTTTAAGTTAAATAAAGAGAGGTTGGAAGAAGCTTGCAGGGAGCATAAACACGGAGATGGATTAGTTGCACCAAATGGTCTGTTTCTGTGCTGTTTATTCCAAGTAACTCTATACTGTATGTTCACAGTTACAGTATAAAGGCACCAGGTACTTTCCAAGACATGACCCTCAGTTCAGCACTCAGGCAGTTGTTTGTGGAAACCTGTGACAAGCCATGACCCTCAAACTGACTTAAGTTCTTTAAAGCGCTTATTGCACTTTCCTATCTAGAGTCTTATTGCACTTTTACAACCAGTTCTTGGGTCACAGCTGGGAGCATGGATCAAAGTCTCTTCTCACAAGGAGAGCAACAGGAAGTGAGGGAAGACACATGCAGCTGGGAGAGGCATGTGGAAGGAGCATCAGCTGAGAGGTCCATCTATATTTAAGATGCAAACCATGAGGTGGGAGCAATCAATTACAGGCAAGTGTTAAGTTTAAGCATGATAGATGTGATAGTAATTTTGCAATAAGATGGAGTAATGTAAAAGCATTTTGGCCATAATATTTTAGGTGGCATAATACTCTAAAATTGATGAACATCATACATCATAAGATAGTTTTAGTTTCACCTCGAGACCTAATCATTCACTCAATAATCTCCTGATTCTTAAGCGCTGACTTTTTCCCTAATGCACCCAGTGAGAAGAGCGTGTGTTTAAATCGGAGGCCCAATTTCATGCCCAATTTATTTCAATGGAGTCCAATACCAGGCATGTTCTAAATTTAGTGTCCAACCCTCGTGCATCCAATCTTTCTGGGCACCTAAAGTTAAAATCAGGACTTCAATCCTTTAGTGTTCCTTAACTGAATTTGGTTACTTCGGTAAAAATACCTGCTAGTTGTAAAGTGTTTCCTTTAAAAAGGACATAATTTTATCTCTTTCATCTCTGTGTTCAATATACAGTGATAAACAGAGTGAAAGCCAATTACCAGTATTATAATGTTGAAGTGGTACACTGGAGACTGAATGTTACCATCGGTCACATAGAAGTCAAAGCTGTCTGAAATTGGCTCAGTGCTGCGATGGACACTCTGCACATAGTAAATACTATTGTCGAGGATATCCTGTACGGAGAAGGGCACATCAGGACTGATGATGACAGCTTGATCAGTTCTTCCTTCTGTCAATAGAACCAAATACAAAATCCAATTAACCAAGAGGTTTGGAAGTTGGCACAAGCATGTCCTGGACATTAGATGGTTTAAAATCAACCCAACTAGCTGATCCCATTCTCTCATCTGGACAGATCAAAGCAGGCTATGTTCAGTACAGTCCCCAACATTTAGACGTTTAAAATGGGCAGTAGCTTATATTGATCAAAACATAATAACTGTTACTCATTTGCATTAAAGCCAATTTCAAAGTTGCTGGTTATAGCATCTTTGTTTAAGCACTCTGTTCATTTTGGACATTTGATGTGTTTACTCACTAGTTCACAACTTGTTAAGGTGCACTGAATAAGAGAGCCTTATTAAAGACAGAACTCATCCACCTTTTCAGCAAATTTGTGCCTACAATTCATTAGTTGTAATAAATGGCCCAGATTCGAAAACTATCTGATAAATATAGATTTCTGGTAATGTCGGGCTTTTTCTGTTACATTTCTATTATAAGATATAAATCTGCAAATGGTCAAAATTTATTAGAATTAAAATTAAACTGTTTCAAAATTGAGAATATAGGTTTTAACTGCATGAAAGCACTTTAACTCTTTGTGAAACAGATTAGTTCATTGATGTTACAGCAATAGCACAGACATGCAATAGTCATTCTACCACTAAATGCACCCATGTTGCTGCAGTGTTCTATTTTTAATATTTATCTCCAAATATTCAAAAATAGATCATTCTAACTGCATTTGATTCTACTTGGTTGTTTCTGAAATTCAAATATTAGAAGTTGAATTAAGGATTTTTGGAATATAGGATCATAGGGCAGAATTTTGCCCTTGATGGGTGGGCGGGCCCCACCGGCTCGGCGGCGGGCAGGCAACCGATCACCGCCGTCGAAATGGGCCCCACCGCCATTTTGAGTGGCGGGCCAATTAAGGCCCACTCAGCAGGCCACCCGACAGGAAGTGCTATGTGCTTCCTGTGCGGGGAAGGGGGGGGGGGGGTGAGGGATTCCCCAACAGTCAGAGTGCGCTCTTTCACGCATGCACCCGGAAGAGCGCACATCTCCCTGAGACTAAGTGCTGCCTCAGGGAGAGCGCTGACAGTTTTTGAAAGTTGAAAAATAGAAAATTGAAAACATTATCAACATGTCCCCCTCATGTGACAATGTCACACAAGATGGGACATGTTAATAAATATCACATAAACTTTATTAAAGTTTTTAAAAACAGACATGAAACCTCATCCCGCCAGTGATGAGGTTTCATGTTTTTTCAGAAGCCCACTGGGGCTCCTGGCCTGCCCGCCAGCCTTAAGGTTGGACAGGCAGGGCCTTTGATTGGTTTAATTATCCTGTCAATGGCCTCAATTGGCCATTGACAGGTCAGCGGGCGGACAGCTGATTTCGCTGTGCCCCCGCCTTCCTGAATATTTAAATGGGGCGGGATGATGTCGGGGGTTTCCCCCGTCATCCCACATCATTTTCACATCGGCAAGCCAGCCCCGCTCCTAGATTGCTGACGGAAAAACTCTGCCCATAAGTTTTCTTCAATGGAGAATGGCTTTGCCATTTTCCTGTACCCAAGTGATTAGGGTGTGCCATATGATGTAAAGCTCCCTATAGAATTGCATGTTATTAGCCAGCAGATTCTCAGTGTCTTGGATTTTAGATTAAATGTTGCCAGGGATCAGGGACTGCAGCCTGTACAAACAAATGTGCTTTGTAGATTATTTTATACAGTAGAATTTAAATCTGAAACACTGGTGAAAATCTGGAAGCTAGCACAGTCCCACTAACTCCAGGATCTTGGCCATCTGGTCACACACTAACCCAACACAAAAGATGCTGCAAATGCTGATAATCTGAAATAAATACAGAAAAATGCAAGAAATACTCAGCAGGTCAGGCAGCATCTGTGAAAAGAAACTGATAAAAGTTTCAAGTCAATGATCATTCATGATGTAAAAATGTCATCAACCACGTTGTACGCTATTTAATGGAGGTGCCAGGGGGTGTCACCTGCTGGCTGGAGAGCTGGTGAGAGCACCACCTTGCCTCTTTTCACCAAGGTCCGCTAAATTGGGCAGTGACAGCCCTTCTCTGGGATCAAGGACCCTGGGGCTGATATCTCACCCAATGAAAGGCTGGCAGTTCTTCATTGCTTGGTTGTGCCACCCGGTAGGCAGTGGCTTTTGCCAGTATTACACCCACCAGAGGCCTAGGAATACAATGGAACCAGGAACAGTTGAGTGATGGGGGGTTCATGGGGGAGGGGAATTGGCAGAAAGGGCAGGGTGGCGGCTCTCAGCGGCACACCTTTTCCCGATGCCAGACCCTCCATCAGGCACTGAGTGACTTTAAATGAGGGATTCACCCTTGGCTGAGGGTAGGAAACAGAGAGTAACGGTTAATGGGTATTTTTCGGGCTGGAAGAAGGTTTGTAGTAGAGTTCCCCGGGGTCCGTATTGGGACCCTTGCTTTTCCTGATATATATATAAATGATCTAGATCCTGGTGTGCAGGGGACAATTTCAAAGTTTGTGGACAACACAAATCTTGGGAGAATTGTAAACTGTGAGCAGGACAGTGTAGAACTTCAAAAGGACATTGACACATTGGTGGAGAGGGCAGATAGGTGCCAGATAAAGTTCAATGCAGAGAAGTGTGAGGTGATACACTTTGGTACAAAGAACACGGAGAGACAATATAAAATAAAGGATACTATTCTAAAGGGTATGCAGGAGTGGAGAGACCTGGGTTTATAAGTCATTAAAGGTGGCAGGGCAGATAGAGAGAATTGTTTCTGAAGCATACAGTTTTCTATGCTTCATTAACAGAGGTATAGAGTACAAGAGCAGGGAGGTTATGATGAACTTATATAAGACACTGGTTAGACCTCAGCTGGAGTATTGTGTACACTTCTGGGCGCCACGCTAAAGGAAGGATGTGAACGCATTGGAGAGAGTGCCGAAGAGGTTTACGAGAATGGTTCCAGCAATGAGACACTCCAGTTATGAGGAAAGATTGGAGAAGTTGAGACGGTTTTCCTTGGAGAGGAGAAGGCTAAGAGGAGACTTGATAGAATTTTTCAAAATGATGAAGGGTCTGGACAGAGTAGATGGGGAAAAACTGTTCCTGCTCGTAAGCAGATTGAGAACCAGAGGGCGCAGTTTTAAAGTGTTTTGCAAAAGAAGCAAATGTGAGGTGAGGAAAAAACTTTTTCACAAAGCGAGTAGTTAGGGTTTGGAATGCACTTCCTGGAAGTGTGGTGGAGGCAGGTTCAGTTGAGGCATTCAAGAGGGCATTGGATGATTATTTAAATAGAAACAATGGGCAGAGTTACGGGGAGAAGGCACAAGGTTGGCACTAAGTTAAAATGCTCAGAGAATCGAAGCAGACACGATGGGCCAAATGGCCTCCTTCCACACCGTAACAATTCTGTGATTCTAGGATTCCAAGTATTATTCTGGTAAATTTATGCTGCAATCCTCCTAGGCCAATTTATCCTTCTTAAGCTGTGATGTTCAGAACTGTTGTATTATGAGTTATTTAGGTGTCTCAATGATGAGATCTTGAGATTTGTATATTTAAACATGAACCGTTTCTTGTTAATCTTTAACTATTTACAGATTCCGGTTACTGTCATGCATTGTGCGGCTTCTCCATGCGGGCTGCTTCCCGAGTGTTCTCTCAGGACTGTTCACTCAGTCTATTACCATGTGACCCTATACATCATATCATGGGCAGTGCTATTCTCCAATCCCACATTTACCTTTGCTTTGCGGAACACCTTTACATTACAATGGCACGCAGACACATACTGCAACATCATACAACATCCCACTTTCTTCTCCAAAGAAAATTTTCCCTCCTCCCAACGGAGTATAAGTGTTTACAAAACAATCTTTACATTCTATCCCCTCCCTCCCACCTCAAGTCTCTGACTTTGAAATTCAGACACTGACGAGGCTTGACAGTACTTCCACATCTCAGTCAGTCACAATTGGAGGAATGTAATTGTAATCTGCGTTGCTGGTACTTGGCTACTTCCATTTGATTTGCTTTTTGTGCTCCTTCGAGTTGCATTTCTCTTTATTAACAAATCATCTGCATTTTTTGGACACTGTGGGGTTGTTGCATTCCTTCCAAAGGGAATGTGGACTCTGTTCATTCCTAGGGTGGACTCAAATTTTCTTTTTCGGTAGTGTCCGCCATGATCTTGCTGGGCGTATATGTTTCACAAATGGAACTTCCACTTCCACTTGTTTCACAGTTTTAGCCAAACACTTGTTTGCTGTTTTATTTTCAAATCCTTTCACAAGCTTATGGCCAGAATTTTATGTTGAATGAGGGGCATGCACCACACCTGAAATCATGTGAAATAGTGCAAGAAGACATGGCATGAGTCCCAACATCATCCCACTTGCATGCAACGTTACAGTCAGTGGGCGCACACTGGAGTTGGAAGCATGCCTGTCGACAATTAGTGGGCAATTAAGCTTATTAAGGAGGCAACTGGTAGAGATTTTACATGGTCTTTGCGCTTTTATGGTTAGCACATGAGCCAATCGACCAGGCAGCCTTCATGTTTTGCACCATGCTCGATCCAAGGTGAGATAAAATGTCCGGATGAAGTAAGATGTTTGAGGGCTGAAGTGTTACAGCTTCTGCTGTCAGTTGCTTGAATTTGCATTAGGGAGACGGAGTTTGTGGCAATTATCGTGTGCAAATTTCATTGGAAAAATATTGCAGCTCCCGGAGGCAGCTCCACAGCATTGGTCAGCCTTCAGGGAGCTCATTGAAAATGCCTGCCTGCACCCTCATTTCTCTCGGTGCCCACCCTCTTCCTACACTGTGCCTCAATCCACCCACCTCCCACCCAACCCAACAATCCCTGGAAGCGCTGAGCCTCTCTCAGCATGCATGCTTCATGCTGGCCACCAGTTAACTGGCCAGCCAGCATGAAATTACTTTCAGGATCTGGTCCCGGCCAGAAGCGGAAATTGCAGCCGCTTCAGGCCTGTCTGTCAAGCACACCCAACAGGTGCAAAATTCAGCCTATGAATCTGTTCATTCAGCTCAGCTTTTACTTCTTTTAGGGCCTTATAGTTTAGTGTCAGATTTAAATTTTCTGATCTAATTTCTGTCTTTACTTTTTGTCTGTAACAGAGATTTGTCCTTGACCTTCATTTTGGATTCACTGTTGGCCAGGTCTGACTCCAGCGAAGTCTTAACCTGTTTCAGTTCCGTAATTGTGCATCTCATGACTTCATTATCTGCTCACAGTTTGGAAAGTTTTACGACTTTTCCTTTCAATGGCTCCTCTTTTCCATTCAACTGCTTCATCAGCTATTCAGTCTGCTTCTTGTAGATTTCAGCAGCCTCCTGAAATATTGAGTATTGCTGAGTCTTCTCTGCCAACTGTTTCTTCAGTTTGTTCAGAGTGACATCAATTTTATTTTGCTTCTCTTCGGAATATTCCAGAAGAATAGCTTTGTTCTAAGGAATTCTTGTAGCGTGTGAAGGTCTGTCAACAGGTTTTCCTATTCTTTGTGAAGCTCGCTTATTTCATCTTGAGCTTTCCTGTAATTCAGCATAGTCTCCTCGAGTATCTTCTGCTGTGCTTCCACTCTACTGTTTAAGACAGCCTTCATTTCTTCATGTTGCTGAATGGTTATGCATTCCTTTTGTATTTGATCTTGAAGGACAATCAACTGTTCTTTCAACTGTTTATTTTCTTGTTGACCTCTTGTTAATTCATTCTGGGTGTCAGTGCATCATCTCAATGACTCAGCTTGAATCTTGCACTTCAAATCTTCCAGTTCAGCTCTGATTTTCCTGTAAAACAGTGCCATTTACTTTTTGCATGTTTTGTTTCTTTTGAGTTACCTCAGATAGCTTCCCTGCATTCACAGCCATCTGCACACTCTGCACTGCCATTTGCTGCTGCAGTTTGGGTACTGTGTCGGCATTTTCAAGAAACTATTTTTGAGCCTTTCTGCTGCTTCTCAGCCATTTCTTTCTTCTGCGCTAAACTCATGCAATTCATTGCACTGGCATGATCTGCAACCAGTTTACTTGAATATGGTCCCCCTTGCTTTGGGGTCTTCTGTCTCTCTCACTCTGGCATCTTTTGGCTCCCTTGCTCTGGGGTCTCTTGTTGCCCTTGGTGCTTTATTGGAGGTGTGCTAGGCCATTCTTGAGTCATTTCTTTTCCAAAAAGTGCCTGGCTCTTCTAATTTTCTATCCATGGCCATTTGTTTTTCTTGCAGTTACAGCTTTAAATGTTGTTCCTCTTTAAGACTGTCAGTGCAATAACCACTTTAGTCATTTGGGCTGTCTGCAGCTGTCAGTTTTCTTTGTTCTGAGTTTCCTGCAACTTTCTGGGTTTTGGTGGGTTCTCCAGTGATCATGGGCCTGTTTTTATCTTAACTTGTGAAACTTTGAAAACCAGGGACCAAGCTGGAAAAGGGACTCTTTTTCCAAACTCAGCATGATTTGGTTGCCTTTTTTCCCCTATTCTCAAAGCCGATTTGTTTAGAATCTTGAAAATAGCAGCAATGCCTTGTCTTTCTTTATAGAAAAATATTTTTCTTTTGACTGAAAAGGGTTCCCACACAACTGTGGGGAGTTTCTTTTTTAAAACTTAAAGCTGCAGCACTTCTTTCTGTGTGCTCTCCTTGCCTCTTTTTTAAACAGGGTTTCTTTTTAACTTGCAGCTGTCTTCCAGCTTCTCTTTGGATATGCTAAGCCTTTGCACTGCCACCTATTCTGTAATGTAACACAGCTTCTGTTTTTAAAATTTTTTGCTCACCCTTGAATGAACCAGCTCCTTTGACTCCGCATTATTCAGGGTCTTGCAATTTTGTAGTTTTGCTCACCGTCTTGGGATCTAACTAAGTGTCTTAATTTAGCTTCACTCAAGGCCTTGCAAGCTTTTTGTAGTACTGCTCACTTGTCTTGGGATCTGAGCAGTTTTTTACTTTGCGCCACTCAGGTGTCTAGCAATGGACTTCCACTCACTGTGGTGGATTCCTCAACTTGCTAAGTCTGTAGCGAAGCTGCTTCAACTGTTTCTTCAAGTTTTCTTCATAGGTGCATGTCTCTCTAAGCCAGCTTCAGCTGCTTTTAGTTTTTTATACCTTGGGATACTATTCTGGGTTCATCATTTAAAACGTCATGTCAGCGCCGACATGATATCTTTTAGAAGCGACCACCACTTCCAACCACATTGTATTCTGGTGCCAGCTCTGGTATCTCAATAATGAGATCTTGAGACTTGTATATTTAAAAATGAACCGTTTATTGTTAATCTTTAACTATTTACAGATCTCAGGTTACTGTCATGCACTTACTGCTTCTCCATGCAGGCTGCTTCCAGTGTGTTCTCTCTAGACTGTCCTCTCAGTCTTTTACCATGTGATTCTACGCATCATACTATGGGCGGTGCTATTCTCCAGCCCACATTAACCCTTGCTCTGCCAAGTACTTTTACGTTACAATGGCATGTAGGCACATACAACAACATCATACAACAAGAACTGCTCACAGTACTCCAGGTGCAGTCTAACCAGGGCTTTGTATAGTTGGAGCATACATGTTATATTAGTATGTTCTTAAACTATGAAGTTAACAAAACATATGAAGCTTCCTCTTTTTTCTCCCTCCCACCTGCAGTGTCACCTCTGCCTGCAAGTGTCTCCATTCACATGGACATCTAAATACAACAAAGAGAAATTGCTGCAATGAGCTGAGAAACATTTACTCAGTAGGTAATTGCAAAATGCCTTATTGACAATATTTTATGAAACATAGTATAAAATCAAAGCAAGATCATATTTTCCACAGACTGGTTTACATTTTATCTTTTAAAATGTTCCTTCATTAGACCTCACTCACTCACCCCAGAATCAAATTTGCTTAGTCTCATTAACTTATTACAAAGGATTTATTCAAAGTATGGTATTTACTGGTCCTGCTGTATGACGGCTGTTGACAAGTTAAAGGCACAAGCTGTGTTTCTTTCTACATCCCATTCTCTTGTCACCTCCATGAAGGATCAACACTGAGCAAGCTGTGTACTACTCATTATCCAAGGCACACTACAGCTGGTGCTAATGGAGCAAAATGTCTGTCAGTGCCAGAAACAAGACAGCACAACATTGGTCTTGGTGACTTCATTACATCACTGCACTCTGCAGTAATATCTGGGCTTACTGTCTCTCCCAAAAGACTATATGGCTTCCCAGGTGTGCTGGTGGGTGTATGTTTGGTGCTGGACAGGCTGAATGAACCAGTAAGTTGTTTCTTATCCATCATTTTTCATATGTTCATAGGAGAAAACATCTATTTTTAGTTCCTTCATTTAAATCTATGGTTACATAAAATGGGCACAATACCTCTTTTCAGATTTTCAATGTAGCCAAATATAGGTGCAGTGGTTATCTTTATTAACAGGTCCTTCTCTGGGGTCTCTGGATCTGTTGCGAGGATATTGTGTGACGACAGCAGTATTCTTCCTCCCTCTTCCACCTACAACCAATAAGAAAATATAATTCATTAAATACACCATGAGATGATTGAGACTTCATACTTTCATTTCAACGGGCTGAGTGGTGTCAGTTTTTCCAATTCCTTCTCTCTCCATTCATTTTTCCAGGCCACAAAGAAAGATTGCAGACCTGATCCCAAGCCTTCTCAAAGATCATTCATTAGGTAGTTGTCATGAGTTGTAGAATTATGACCCGAAGTAGTTTGCCATCAAATACTGTGCTTCTCTATTTTGTCCAGCAGTTCCTACATTACTGAATTCAATACTGGGAATTAACTCTTGTGGAGAATCACAGGCCATCCACAGCTTCCACACCTAGTGAGTAGCTTTATCCCAAAGACACAGATCATACAACACCTAGGGGAGTATATTAGACTTGGCAGACGGGCGCTTGACTGACCTGGCCGAGAGTAAAATGATGCGCGATGACTTTGGGTGAGCGCCCCGACATCATCGCGATATTTCGTTGGGCAGGCAGAGTCAGTAGCGCGCCAGCCGACAATTCAAAGGCCATTAAAAAGGTAATTAAATTCAAATTTACGCTGCCCATCCAACCTACCGGTTGGCGGGCAGCCGAAGAGGCCAAGTGGCTTTTGCACTTATTAGGAAACCTCATCCATGGGCGGGATGAGGTTTCCTAAAGCAAATAAAAATCAAAGAAAAATTTTACACTTAAATTAAAAACATGTCCCCGCTCGTGTGACACAGTGAAGTTCTGCCCCGTCCACACAGGTAGCACTGAGCGCTGCCGCTCATGTTCTATGCTGGGCAGGCCTTAATTGGCCTGCCAATGTGAAATCGCGGTGCAGTGCCAATCATGGGCGGCAGTCAGCTTCCCAACTGCCCCTGCCAAGCCAGCACTCCAAGGGCAAAATTCTGTCCCTAATGAGGGTATCACTTCACATTGAGAGTTCTTTAATTATTTATTATAAAACCAACAGAGCAAGCTCATTCACAATGAAATTGGTCTTTTCAATGTATGTTGCATATCCTGTAGTTAGTGACACTCCTTTGAAATCTATTATCAAACATAGAAGCCAACTTAAATTACACAAAATGTAGTTGGAATTGGGTGGCACCTACCTATGGGCACGAAAAGGACAGTATTACTGCAAACATGCCCATAGAGTCAGCCCAGGATCATTTGAAATTGGTTCTCATGAAACTAGTGAGTTGTGGATGCCAGTCAGGCATAGAGCAGGATCCACAGGTCCAGATGGCTGGAGTAGCACTGAATATGTCCCAGGGTGAGCAGGAGGGGGAGGGCAAAGATAAGCCAGAAGGGCAGGGTTGGAGCAGACCAGTATTGCAGTGGAGCTAGAGGGAACACTTTACTCCTCCTAGTCACACATTCAGGTATAAAAAGAAGTTCACTTATATTGTCTTCCAGCTGTCTCTTTAAGTACTACCAAGTAGACCGCTGTAATGTCTGATAAACTAGTCAGTGTTTGCGCAGCACATGTTCCACCTAGTCTTTAACCAATTTCAGAGAAGCACCTTAAACAGGTGTGTGTCCCTATTAGTACACATGAGGAGCCAAACATCTGTTTAAGGTGGCCAATGGGGGATGCTCAAACACCAAATAATATTGGATGTACATCAGGCACCTTCGGACACAAAACACGAACCTGCAAAACTGGCCAAGAGATGCGTGAAATAAGCTTCAATTACGCTTTCAGATTTTTTAGATGACACTACTGTGAGACATCAGGAAGACATTCACTCACTTGTAAGGTATGCATATGAAGTTAACAGATATGTTGGGCCTGGTTTTAACTCACTCAAAACCCATTCACTTACACAGAGTTAAAATCAGGGTCATCATTAACGTTTTGTATGGAATCAATCCACAGATGTTCTCTCGTTTCTATACTTACAGTGATTTCATCCCTGACGTTAACAAGTGGTGAGTAGTTCTTGGCAGTGGTGATGGTGATGGTAAACATTTGGTTGTCGAGGCGGTTGTTATCGATGTCATAGACAGTAAAGTGGAAAATATCAGTGATGGGTTGATCATCGGTGTCAAAGTCTGTAGTGTATCTGTTTAGATAAGTAAGTAACACAAATAGTAAGTATGACCAAAGCTACTTGTTTAATGGTTAGGAAATATAAATTTACCGACTTGTCAACTACAAATTTCTGCTATATATGATAAATATGTTATTCAGCATTCTACATGGTGACAATGCATACATTAAGTCTAGTAATGGTTCAAATTTAGATTATTAAGAAGCAGTAAATAACACTTCAAAGCAGTTCATAGCACCTTGGCTTAACATCATTTTAAAGGACAGAAACCGAATCTATCAATAATACCTCTTAGATAGTTGTTCATGATAAATTCACAGTGTTTGACAGCACAGAAAAAGATTATTCAGCTCATCATCTCTGTTCTGGTTCTTTGTGAAAACAGCTCAAAGCTAATCCGAATATAGAATCATGGGGCAGAATTTTACATCCCACAGGGACGCGTGCCCGACCTGATCGGGCGTAAAATAGCATGCAATGTTGTTGGGTGGGCGTCCTGCCTTCATCGTGCACTTGCACAATGTTTCAGCTGGCGGGTGCAGGTGAGAGCCAGCAGCGCGCACGCCAACAATTAAGAGACCTATTAAGGCCATTAATGTTTCAATTAGTGTTGATTTTCTGCTGCCCGTCCAAAGTTACAGTTGGCGGGCGGGCGAGCGAATCAGCCAGGTGGCCTTCGGATTTTTGAAGGAAGCTTTTCTAACGGCGCGATGAGGTCTCCAATATCAATTAGCAAATAAATTAAAATGTTTGAGCAGGATTTTTATTTTCTATATGTTTAGGTGAGTCCAATGTGTGGTAATTTATTTTTTGCATTTTTACATCCTTATTTCTTGGTTTTAAATTCTCCAGCTCCGAGGCAGCTCTCTGCCTTCAGCGAGCTTTCATTCTGTGCTGCCCCGCACCCACACTGACTTCAGTACTTGCCCTCCTCCAGCCCCCACCCTGGCAGTGCTGAGCATTTCCGCGTGCCTTTCATGCTGGCTGCCCGTTAATTGGCCAGCCAGCATGAAATCGCAGTTGGGGGCCAAACACGGGCAGCGGGCAGTTTCCCGGCCACTCCCGGGCCCACCCTCCGCGCCCGTCTGGCGATCTGGAAATCCTGCCCATGGAAACTTATGGCACAGAAGGGGGCCGCTTGACCTGCTGTTCCTGTGCTTGTTCTTTGAAAGAGCAGTTCAATTTAGTCCCATATTCCAACTTGGAACCCATAACCCTTCAAATTGGTTCTTTTCAAATGCATAACGAATTAACTTTAGAAAGTTCTCATGGAATCTGATTCCGCCACCTTTTGAAGGAGTGTGTTCCAGATTTTCACAACCCTCTGTGACTTCCTTTCTTCTCATTTTTCCTCCAGTTCTTTTGCCAATTCAATCCGAGCTTCTCCAATCTCTCAACGTAAATGAAAACTCTCATCGCTGCTATCATCCTGGCAAACACTTTCTTAATAGCCTTACCAGCTTGCCCAGCCACCCTCAAGAATTTGTGAATATGCACCCAAGGTCGCTCTGTACTTGCAACTGCCTCAAAATAGCGCCAATTATATTTACACTGCATCTCCATGCTGTTTCGCCCAAAATGTATCAATTCAATTTTGTGAAAAAAACCTGCTTCTAGCACAATGTTTTTAAAACTAGTTCAAAAGATCGTGGAAATTCAAGTTGCCCTGAATACCAATTGTACTTAAAGTTCTGCAAACATTTGCATGAGTTACATCAACATTGAGCAAATTGCACCAAATAAACCAGAGCAATCAAGCTGAAACTCCAGGCCTGGGCCTCTTCAAATTGTGTATTGCCACCATTGATTTTTCTTTGCCCCTTTCCATATCTACTTTAAACCTAGTGATAAGTACAAAGGTAAGGAAGTCTTGCTGCAATTATATATGGCTTTGGTGAGATGATATCTGATGTGCAGTTTTGGTCTCTAAATGGGCCTATATTCTTAGGACTTTAGAAGAATAAGAGGTGATCTCCTTAATGTGCATAAAATTCTCAGAGGACTTATCAAGGTAGATGCTAAGAGGCTGATTCTCCTAGAACTGGGGGTCATAGTCTCATGATAAGGGGCCAAGGTTTAGGAATAAAATTTATATTAATTTATATAGATTTTTCTTTTCCCACCTATTTCCATTATTTTTAAATGTATTCCACCCATCATTTATCTATACCTTTTGTGCCCTTTTAGTCTTATTTCACCCCACCCCAACTAGAGCTATCTGTACCTTGCGTGTCCTGCTATCCACTCTTAATTAGCACATTCTTTTAGATAATATCACCACCTTCAACACCTCTTTGTTCTTTTGTCTGTGACATCCTTTGGTTATCTCCTCCTATCACTGCTTGCTTCTCCCAACAACCACCACCCCCCACCCTCCCCCCACTTCTCCACCACCCCAACCCCCCCAACCCTTAAACCAGCTTATATTTCACCCCTCTCCTATTTTTACTTAGTTCTGTTGAAGGGTTATGAGGACTCGAAACATCAACTGTACTCTTCTTCGCCAATGCTGCCAGACCTGTTGAGTTTTTCCAGGTATTTCTTTCTCCGTTTTTGCCAACGTTTAGGGGCCTGAGATTAGGAGACGTTTCTTCAGAGGGTTGGGAATCTTTGGAATTCTCTACCCGAGAGGTTGAGATGCTCAGTCATTAAGTATATTTAAGACTGATAGCAGTAGATTTTTGGACACTAAAGGTTGGGAATGTGGAGTTGGGGTAGAATATCAGCCATGATCTTCCTAGGGCAGGCTCAATAGTCCATATGGCTTCATCCTGCTCCTGTTTCTTTTGTTCTTATTCTGACAACCATTACCCAGAAGTTCTCCCACTTCAATACACTCCACTTGCTCTACTTCACTCTCCAGGGCTTGACCCAGGACATTCCTTGTTGGATTAGAAACAAACTGATTAAGAAAGTTCTGCTGTACACATTTTAGGAACTATTCACCCTCTTTGCCCTATACTTTGTTTTCCTCCTGGGCTATACTATAAATCCCTTATTATTTCTGCTTTATTATTTTTTCTACATTTCTAGAAAAGCATGTATATTTGCTCCTCTATCTGCATTGTATTTGGGATCTATTACTGTTTCTTTAGTGTTACTTAATTCTAACCAAATGGTTTTGGTCTTTGAGCCTACTAGTATATCATCCTTCTCTAGTACTGTATAGTTACCCTTGATCAATACTGCCACCACCGACCATCCTGCTCCCCTCACCTCATCTTTTCTCATTCCCTATCACTCCTGAATACATTGTAGTTGGAAGATTTAATTTCTATTTCTTCCCATGTTTAGGCCAGGTGTCAATTATACACATAACCCCATGTAGTAACTTGTGTCTCTAGCTTATCAGCCTGAATTGTAACACTCGTCATATTAGCATGCATGTATTCCACCATCACATTGTTGTTTTTCTCTTTCATCTAATTCCTGCTGTTTCCGTACTACTCTATGTTATGTTGCTGTTTGTCCCTTCTTGTTTTTTTTTGGATTTCTCTAGCAAGATCAATTCAATGCATTTTACGACCATATACTTTACTTCTTTGCCTTGCCTAATCTTAAAAACATGTAAAAGGATGCTGAAATGTCATTGTTTTATTAAATACACACTTGCAGATCTCTGATTATATTGCTCATGGCAATTCAGAGAATTTTTTAAGGACAGCATCATTATGTCATATTATGCACAACATGTAATTCTTTGCCAAAGGGAACGTGGGAGGTGGGTATGTAACCCCAACTCCTAAGGACACAAGATACTCGTGCTGTAAGTAAACATATTCTGATAGCAACTGGAGATAAATTACTCTTAAAAAGATAAAGGCAAAATACTGCAGATTCTGGAAATCTGAAACAAAACCAAAAAATGCTGGAAAAACTCAGCAGGTCTGACAGCATCTGTGGAGAGAAAGACAGAGTTAACTTTTTGAGTCCGTATGAAGAAGTAGTCTGAAGAAGACCTGCTGAGTGTTTCCACTACTCTTAAAAAGACCCTGGTGTCAGCTAAAAGTAACTTATGCTGCAAGGGAAATTTTTCCCTCACCAACAAGAAGCAACCATCTTTGTGAAACATGGTGACATGCTAGCAATGTCTAGTGTTGTTCACAGTAAATTGGAGGACATATATTTTATTACAACAGACATTTAACTTTTAGGGTGCAGACACTTCCATTCAAAATTCCCCTCTACTCTATTTTAGTGGAGATGTTGACGTGTTTATTTTAAATGGATTAATGCCTCCATTAAAATCGAAGGGAGGATGTTCAGAGGAATGCATGAAGCATTTGTTTCCCAGCATCGACAAAGTAGCTTCAGGGCCAATGTACCATTCTGCTGCCAAGGTGAAGCTGTGTTTAATCACTCTCATCCTTTCAGGACCACTGTCTCTAATTGCTGTAAATAGGCACCCCCTGAGGGAACTGTTGGGACAAACCTGTAGATTGACAGCTGCTTGTAATTTCTGCTCCTTGGGGAAGACAGGTTACTGAAGTTACAAAGAGCCAACAGCATTTTTTAAATAAAAAGTTATTTTTATATTAATAGGTTGTCCATTCACTCTTTGACTTGGGACAGAAGTTTCCCATTGTCGTGCGGGGGCGGGCCCCTCACATCTGCGTGTAAAATGATGCGCGGTGATGTTGGGCGAACGTCCCAACGTCATCGCGCGCCATCGTGATATTTCACTGGGCAGGCGAGCGATGATCTCCGATGGGCTCCTGCCATTAATTAACGGGCTATTTAAGGCCCTTGAGTGTTCAATTGACGCTGATTTTTTGATGCCCGTGCAATCCTTGGGTTGGCGCACAGGCACAATGGGCAGGTGGGTAGGACACATTTGGATTAACCTCATCCACAGGCGGGATAAGAGGGCTCTGTGGGGTCGCAAGTGTGCACAGTCAAGTTTTTATTTTTGAAAGTTTTTCAAACTTGCCTGTGTGATCTGCAGTACTTCAAAACGCATACCAGCTGCTTTTTTTGGGCTCTTAACCTTCAGGTCAGCCCTCTGCAGTGAAGAATCTTTTCTGGGCCTGCAGGTTTCAGGAAGCCTTCCCTTAGCCTGGGAATGGGAGTTGTGCTCTCCACTGGAGGCACCTCCTCTGAGGAGGAAGGGTGGGCTAAAAGGGGGAGGAGGCCAGGAGTGCACATTCAGCCTCCAGGGGAGCCACCTTTGGGAGGACAGGTGCAAGCACAAGGGGCGCAGGGCCAACAGGAAATCCAAGGCAGAAGGGGCCACAGAAGATGCCACTATCTTGCTGCCAGGGTTCACAGGCGGCGAAGCAGCTACCTCAATCTGTCTGAGGTGCAGTGCCGAAAGAGGCTCCGTCTCTCAAGGGAGACAGTCAACTATATGTCAGATGATTGGGCCTGAGATCTCTCCTAACTGTGTGGGTGGACACCCCATTCCAGTGGCTCTAAAGGTCACAGCTTCCCTCAACTTCTATGCCTCTGGCTCTTTCCAGGGGTTGGTGGGTGATCTTTGCGGTGTCTCCCAATCAGCTGTCCACACTTGTGTCAAGCAGGTTACAGGCGCTCTGTTCAGACATGCATTGACCTTCATCCACTTCCATTGGGACGAGGCAAATCAGGCACAGCGAGCCAGAGGCTTCGCGGCCATTGCTGGCTTCCCCTGTGTCCAGGGTGCCATAGACTGTACACATGTGGCCATCAAGGCACCAGGTGAGCCCGGTGCCTTCAGCAACAGGAAGGGCTTCCACTCCATGAACGTGCAGATAGTGTGTGATCACAGGATGCTGATTCTACAAGTCTGTGCAAGGTACCCAGGCAGCTCCCATGACGCCTACATCCTCAGACACTCCCAGGTGCTGGGGCTCTTCAGTGCTCCAGCCCGGCTACATAGATGGCTGCTGAGTGACAAGGGTTATCCCCTCAGAAGGTGGCTCATGACACCTCTCCAATATCCAAGAACAGAAGCTGAGCAGCAGTACAATAGGAGCCACGCCTCCACAAGGAGAGAACCATCGGTCTTCTCAAGGTGTGCTTCCTGGACTGCTCAGGGGGGCGCACTCCAGTATCCCGCAGATTGTGTCTTGGTGATAGTGGTTGCATGCTGCGTTCTCCACAATTTTGCGCTGGAAAGGGGGGACACTGTGGACGTTGAAGATGTAGATGCAGTGGCTGCGGCTGCACACGATGAGTCCAGCAGTGGGTCCGAAGCTGAGCGTGCACAGGGAAATGCTGAGGGGGTAGATGCTAACACGGGCATACTCCAGGGAGGCAGGGACACCAGGCTTTAATCCAATGAATGTTCAACTAGCACATCACAGTTGGTCCACCAGGACAAGCAACAGTAACTATGGGCCTTGTTAAAAAAGCTGAATGTCCAACAAAGTTCTCAGTGCAGTTTTGGAAACCATACACATGCTGAAGAAAAGAGACACTCTCAGCCATGGTGACATATCTGCATTTAACGTGTCAAGCAAACCAACTTATTCCAAAAAAAATACAACAATGTTACAAATCAAATAAAATCATAAGGGCCTCAACTCAGGCCAATACAAAAGCACCAGTGAAAAACCCGTGGTGTGCCTAAAGTGCCTTATGCTGTTGTTTCCGGGTGCTACATCTTGGTGCTGCTCCATCACTCAGGGTGGTATCTGAGCCAGCCTGCTGACTCTGCTGTCCTGTTGGCCTTGATGACCTAGGCGGTCGTCCTTTGGCCTGTGGAGTGTGTGCTGGCCCCACCTGGGAGGGAGCTGCCAGTTCCACAGCTGGCATCTCGCCAGTTGTCGCAGCCTCACCGGAGGATACGGTCACTGGGAGAGGGGTGGAGGAGCTGCCACCCCCATCCGGAGTGCCCTGAGAGGAGCCCACAGAGACGCCAGGCAGCTGCTGCACCGATGTGAGGTCGTTTTGTACCTCCCTGCTCACCATGGATGGATGGGCACCGAGCTGGGAAACTTGGTGCCCAGACCATCTCCCACTCTGGCACTGACCATCTGAGGTCAATGCCGATGTGAGGGCTTACTGGTCAGAGTGCATCCCCAGGAAGCCCTGATGGGTCTCCTGGAGTAGGTTCTCCATGAGAGTTGTCACTCTCTCCATGGAGGATGCATGGCGCTCGGACATGTGGCTCATTGCTTCAGCAAGTGTTCGTGTAGACTCTTCCACCATGGAGACCAAGCCAAGCATAGCCTCATGTATCTCCACTAGATGCTCCCACACACCCGGCCGCATTTCCTACACCTGCTGCATCGTGGACGACTCCAGAGGCACATCATCAGGCACCGACTGAACATGTGCCTGATCCCCTGCAGTCCTCCAACTGCTGGCGCCATGGGCACTCTCTGTCTCTGCCAGCTTCTCCAGTGACTGTGAAGTGTCCTCACCACTGTGCCCTGGGACACTAGCCATTGTTTGAATTCCCTCTAGTGGTGCTAGTATCTGCACTGGTGCCTGCCATGCAGAAATGGTGTGATGCTGGTGAACTTTAGGCCCCTCAGGTGAGAGGGGGCCTCTGCTGCTTCTCCTCCCGGCCCTGCTCCAATGATGCTGAAAGGAAGAACAAGGACAGTGGATCACTTAGCGTGAAAACAAAGACAAAGTTAATCCCTGTCCCCCGGATCATTATGCGGTCATCCTTCTATAAGCAATGATCAAGCTATGTTGCAAAATTAAATCAATTAACATTCAGCACTGCTACGGCTGTTGGGAGAACAATGCTGACCTACTGTTGGGCATAAATACCTAGCCATGGCACCCCAGCCTCAACGACACCAGCAGAGCTGGGTGCATGGCGCCTCTCCAGGTCCAGGGCCTCCTGCTGAAACAGCTTTGAATGCTGATCTAAGCCTGGCCGCCGCCAGTCCCCACACGCTCTGCTGCGTTATGAGCATTCTTCTCCTGAAAATGAGAGAAGAGCATTGATTAGTGCAAACTGCACATGGACTCTGTTTGTGCACGGCCCTTCCCAACCAGAGTGGGACATATCAGGGCTCCAGTGCCTCCTCAACCCACTGCTGTCAAACACTCACACAAAGATGCTAGGCCTACTTCCCACCACCCCTCCTCCCCTCCTTGGACATATGCTGCTTACATCACATTAGGCACCACTCGGTATGTCCTTCCATAGCAAGGAGGCGCAAGCACGTGGAGTGCAGAGGTCAGCAGTTGCTTCGTTGCCACGCCACCTTGGAGCTCCCCTCCCACCATCTCATCACCCTGACTAGGACATGTCCTGGAATTCTGTGTCTGCGCCCAGGTGTAGCGCCTCCAGGTTGCCCCAAACCAGTCATGTGGGATTTAGTGTAATACAAGCTGCAGGGGCAAAACACATCTCCTCATCACCCTCTCAGGCTGGCCTCAGCATGGGCACTATCTGCTGGCCCACCCAGCAAAGGACAAATGTCATCAATGATTCAATTCAGTCACGACACTCAGACTTGGAAGTTGGGGGGGTGCAGGGGATAGCAGGGGGCTAAGCCAACCTGCTGGGTTAAATGTCCAATGCCAACATGGCACTCACCCTGCCAGAGTGCAACAAGACATTGAAGCGCTTACGGCACTGGATCCAGGTGCACAGCACCATGTTGCGGGAGCTCACCACCTCCGTCACCTCCTCCCAGGCATGTTTTGTCTCCTCCTCCCATCCTGGGAAACCAGCACCTCCCAACGTGCTGCCACCTCCTCGAGGAGAGCAACAAGGCAGTCATCCGGAAAATGAGGAGCACACTGGCCTTACCCTCCGGCCTGGCCTGTCCTGCCGCTCTACTCTCCAGCCTGCTCCGCTGGCCTACCCTCCGGACTGGCCTGCTCATCAGAAGCCCTTTGCTGTGGCCTTGCACTTGACATTGTGATCAGACTAGAAAAGGCTGCCAGGCCTTCATTTAAACAGGCTGCCGGGTCACCATTGGTCTGTGTATGCCCGCCGCCACCCGCCCACTCCTGCTATCCTCGGGAGTCGAGGAATACGCTGGTCGGGTCTAAATTGGCCCACCCACATAAAATGGCAGCGTAGACCCGATCGCAGGTGGCAATCAGGTCCACGCTCACCCGCACCCACTCCACTCTGCCCTCCTCCTCCTCCCCCGTCAACCAGAAAACTCAGGCCTTGGTGTTTTATGATTTAGTACCATAAATTATGGTGTAAAAGCCAACCTGGCACAAAAGACGAGTCCATTTTTCCAGCCTCAAATATCATGTTTTTGTAAATACAAGTCGATTCCCCCCACCCCTTTGAAGTCACGGCATGCTAGACTTGCACTAATAGTCAGCCTCAATTTTTCACCCCACACATTCAAGTTTCGCTTACCAGTACCTTATAATTGGGTGCAAGGAATCAAGCAGGTGACACTGGCTGTGTTGCAAAGATGTTCAGGAATTAAAGACATGCCCGTTCTTTGCGTTGGATGCTGATGGAATATCAAAGTGGCGATCACCCACACCCACACCAGTGGTTCACTTTTATACTTGACGTATAAGTCAACCCCTGTTTTTGGAGGGATTTTTTGAGACTTCAAAAGTAAACTTATATGCTTATATCTATGGTATCAGTGCCAATCAGTGTGAATGCCACATGGTCTGCTTGTCTGACATTTTGAAGTGCGACTTCCCTGAGTTTTATAGGCAGATGCTAGAGATCTATTTGTGTTTAAAATTTCTTTGGTCACTAACTTTGCACCTACATATCATGATACACCAATGTATAATGGGGACAATTCTGACTTTGAAAGTGAGCGGAAAACTACAGATTGGCCACATGTTACATACTCCACCCAATTTCCATATGCAGCCCACCCCTGTACCCAGCCCCCACCGCGCCAGCGGTTTCTTGATCCCACCAAAAATGAAAATTACTCTTAATATGTGCCCTCACATATTTCATTAAAGTGTCATTGCACAGATGGTGCCAATGCAGCTTCTAATTTGAATTCAAAGAACATGTTCAACAGCAGTAAAATTTGTTGTTGCACAAGACTTTTTTTTGTGTAAATGAAAAACTAGCATCACTATAGTTACTGGACCATGGAAGCAAAGGCTTGGGGCATTGTTTCTATTTAGTCCAGTCTTTTTGATGACTTGAAACCGCTAATTGGCTCAATAAAAGGAAGTGGCGTGTATTATATCTGCAATTGCTTATAAAATATATCTATTTTTATTTTAACAGAGGCATTACCCATTTCTTATCCAACAATCTAAATTCATGGCCAAGTGTCTGTTTTTCAAAATATTTTATACAAATTGCTCACTATAATGCAAACTTATCACATCAGGTAGCTAGATGGGAGGATCTGCCAACAATTCTGTAATAAGGCTGCCTCTTTAACTGACTAACTTGGATTCTGGACTACCAACATTCAAATACCATCTAACATCATTCATCAGATTGGATTTTATTTTAAAGTCTATCAGAAGAGTATGAAAATTATTAATTTGGAGGAAAGAAGGAAGAAGTGTAGCCAGTATGTTGTACATGTCCTGTATTGTACATTATGTTCAATCCTTTTACCTAATTCTTTGGTTATCAATATCTTCCATTGTAAATGTTGAAAATTCCAACAGCTCCTCATCGCCATTAGTGAGGATACCGTACATGGGCAGAGATATCAACTGAATCCGGATTTTACTGTCAGGAGAATTATTATCCTAAAGAAAAGGTAAAAGGTTATGTTCAGCTACTTGGTTTCTTTTTAACATTTTCAATCATTTTCCAATATTTAATTGTGAAAATAATGTTAATATTTCTAGAAAACCTAAGATTTGTTAATACAACAACTACTGCATAAAGCATTCAGCACAGAAGTGGCAAGCCATTTAAATGTTGGTGTAATATTATCAGGTAGAGAACACATGCAGGATTGTATTAAATTGTGGATGTGGATTTACACCTATAATTCTCCCACATGGTGAGTGACTGACTGTCCGGTTGAAAGAATGGACAGAGTATTTTGCTCTTGGTGAATAGAAAGGAAATGTAAGCGAAGGTTTGTCTGGGTGGTTCAAGTAAGCATATTAGGATGATGCTACTGAGCTACGTAATGAAGCATGGTGCAATTGTGCCCAAAAGAAGGGAAGCAATTAAGAAATAGTGTTAAACAACATTAGTAAGAACATTTCTGTTGATTCACAGCTTGAATTAGGTGAAGAATTTAACTGATGTACTAAATGGATCCACAAAGTGATTGCAAGGTAGGAATCTAACTGAGGGTTTTAGGTGATGTGTTATTTCCCAGAATGGTTTACCTGCCTTAGTCTTTTTTTTAAGAAAGTAGAAGAATGGAAATTTTAAAAATGGAATAAGTGAAGCATGGCAGAAAACATAAATAAATGAAAGATAGAAAGCAAAAAGAAAAATACACAAAAAAGCAAAACTAAATCAGGAATTTACAAAATTAAGAATACATGAGAAAAGTGAAATATCAGGAAAAAGGCAAAGGACAGAGAGAGATCACAGTAGAGAGGTGCTTTCTGTTGATATCTGGCAACCAAAAATTATTGAAAGTTTTATAATAGCCACTATAAACAATAATTTCTATCATTTAATAGAGTGTATGAATGCATTATTTTTCTGGAAAGGTGATAAATGTAATTAAACTATATTTTTAACGTGCCAAAAATGTGTTTAGAACAGAGTACAATGAGCTAAAAAATAGAGCCAATTATCTGTCACAGTACTAGAGTTAACATACAGTATATGCCAGATGAGATCTTGTTATGGTTCCCAAGCTTTTTTCAGGCACTGAAATAGTCAACAGAGATTCAGGTGCAAGCCTAGGACCGTCACCATCTGTCGCTGAGATATGAACTTGCAGCAGTGTCGTTGCCATGGTAACTCCATCTGTGACTAAGATTTGCATACTGTCCTCAGTTGTCAGGGTACCACTGTGCACATAATGAATCGCGTTTCGTGCCACATCATCATGTGTAAAGGTATCACCTGTAGGAAATGAGAAGGTTGATCAAAATGGGACATCAGGTAGCAATTAAGCTCTTAATGATAAACTCATAACTGGTAACTGTATAATTTAAAATGAAGTGTGTACACGTAGGGGGCACTCAATTACTTGTGCACATATAAAATAGAGACCCCATTTAAGGGGCTGTCAATTTGTTAATTAGTTTTACTGGTATACTCAAAAGAGTATAAAATAGAGACACTTACTGACAATGGTGGGAGGTTGTAGGGTTAGGGGCTATACATTTGTAATGTCTCACTTTGTGAATAAATCTAAAACTGAGTAAAGATTGACTTCTGGTCTCCTCTTTCATCAACTGGCTCTAAACAATAGCAAAACTAATTTGATTAATATAAATTATTCCCTCATACTTATGAATTGGTTGCTCAAATATTGTTTATGATGCCGATATGATATGAAAGTTCTCATTGGGAATAAACAATTCTTAATAATCCTGGTTATCGATGATTGTCAATCTACACTTCTCTGTGCATACGTTTAATTTTCAGAAACAGAAACATGTTTAATTCAGGTTGAGCAACTTAAGATCTGCTGATGAGAATATTAGCAAGATGTCCCATTTAATCAACAGAACAATGATTGAACCCAAGATATCCCTAGCATGTATTGCTTATGTAATTGTACATTCACAGTAGTAACTTGCAACAGGAAATGGATGTATTATTGGAAAGAATGAGGAACTGCTAGCTGTTTCTTCTTTGTCGTGTAGGTTTGGAAGCTAGGTTCCATGTAAATGAACGGATCACTAATGAAAATTCTCTGGGGTGAAATTCCTCCCGTCGACAACTTTAGCCAACAAGGTCAGTGCAAGTACAAAATGAAATTTCCAACTATTTCAGTAAAATTATAGACAGAAAGAATCTCAGCAATGCTTTAAAGGTCAATGTAAAAAACAGAAATTCACAAGTAAGGTTGTTCTGTGCCATCTCATGTTCCATAAATGCTGAAGATGGAATCCAGGACACTGGCTGCAACACATTTGAATAAGTTACAAATTACTTATTGCAAAGATTGTTAAAATAAATTATAGTTCCCAATTATCTATGGATCTAGGTTTCAATCCAACTCATTCAAGGGATGAATGACATTCCTGTTCGTTGTAAAGATATTATGTAAAATGAGTTTAATTAGTCTCAGCCTGGTTGTTAATAGGCTACAGAACAATGATACTAAATTGTAAATTGCACTCAGAGAGGCTATAAAAATGATTGGTGGGGGAAGTGCAAAATTGTCTTTGTTATAAATGTACCCTGTCTGACATTGAGGTATGGGAGGGTGGGGGGCCTTGGGAGTTTTCAACTTCCCTATTGGGATGCAGATCACCAATCCATTCTAGAGCCTGCCATATTTTTATATCCATGGATCCACTCAGTCAGGTTACCGAGCAAGCAACAAAGCTGAAAATCATCTGACTAGTTGGGATTGAATAAAAGGAACTTTGTTATGCAGCTGGTTCTACTAAATGTATTTGATCAGGTACGCAGCTCAGTGGCTCAGACAACTCTGCTCATTTGAGAGATCACTTGTTAAAAACAAGTTCACTCAGTGTTAAAGGGGTACAGCAGGTTTTAATTCTTTCCAGTTATACATTCTTCTTCACATGCAAATTTAAAAACCACTGCTTTAACGTGCAACAACTGTGTCAAAACATTACCGTGGGTCCCAATCACTGGCCTTTGCTGGATTAGTTGATCTCTGCCAGGGTGACAGTAAAGATAACGCAATTACCTTCAGTGCCTCTGAGCTGTGATTGTTACTCACCTTTTACCATTGGCTGTCTGTAGTCTGATTTAATCAGTACCCCAAACTGAGGGGGTTCCATCAGCTCAAACAGAAGGTCATCAGGGTATGTGTCTGCATCACGAACTGCTAACTGGCTCAAACCTTAGCACAGAAACAGTGATATTTGGTTAGATAATCGCACTTGCTTATTCTGAGCAGGTCATTTGACACTAATTTTCTGTGCACATTGTGGTCTTGTTAATTCTGGGTTTTGCTAATACTTTATTCTCTACAACATTGGCCAGAATTTTACATTTAGCCCTTCCACTCAGGAGTGAGTTGGCAGACAATGGAGGTGTAAAATTTCATGTGGTAGAGGGGGTAGGGGGTGCAGTGCCTGTTACCTAGCCCACTCTGCTCGAATTTTAGCAGCAGCCAAGGAAATGTTGGGTGACCCGCCCACCCTTGGGCCAATTGAGGTCTTTAAGTGACAATTGATGGCCTCCTGATCATCACCTCCTTCACTGACTGGCTTTGGTGAGGCAGCCTTACTTAGCTTGTACTCAGGCTTCCACCGCTGCTCCTGGTCAAGGGCTGACAACAGTCCCAGTGGCTCCCAGAGGCCTAGACCAGTGGAGGTGGGCTTGCCCCCAAACTTTCCAGTTGGTGTGGTGGGGCCACCACCTTCACATTAAATCCCAGCCATTGATTCCAAAACATGAGAAATAGTCAAGCTTCTCAACAGGAAACTATTTACTTGCTTACTATCTTTGTGGATGCAAAATACATACATGAAAACAAAGCATCCTTAACATTGCTCTGCTATATTTGAGTTTTAATATTTACAGTTAATAAACAAGCTTACAGAAAAGTTCAGTTGTAAATCAAAGAGGATTCAGTTCAACTTCGACAAGGCTAAAAATAGATGGTAGTGGATCAGTTCCTCAATACTCACCGCTCCCGATTTTCTTTTAAAGTGAGATGTATAGCGGGCAACTAATCTGCTAAAGCCAATTTCAAACTCAGGGATTGCTGTAAAAAGAGACATGTTGAAGCTTTTCGTCTTGCACACATCAGGACACTTCACAAGGATACCAATACAAGGGGAAAACAATAATTTATACTGTATGTGAAGAGAGTGCTGATTGGTTGCCAAGTGGATTCTGATTGGTAGGGGCATTGGCATGGAGAATGCACCAGTGTTGGTGACCAACAGATAACTGCCAAGCATTGTTTGAAATTTAATACAGGCAGCTTGACCCTGATTGGCCAGGGTGTTGCCCTGAGGGATGTGTCAGCGAACGGTTGTCACTTATTTTGTTTAGCTGAAATGTGTGCACTTGTTCTTTCTGTCTGCAAAGAATTGGGCCCTGTGTATTAAGAAATGTAGCTTCCAGTACACGCAAATGTACCACACCGCAAGCCTGACTGACAATTGTGAATTGGTTGTCGGCGTAATTCTTAGCACACTGAGGATTATTTAGCAAATATTGTCCAAACGCGGAATCACATCTAATGTTGAATGCTGTTGCAAGCACGGGCTGCACCTTACCCTTTGCGAACAAAGTCTGTGACGCATTGTTTGATATGATCCGCCAGACTTTGGGATGTATGGCCTACATATCTAGCATCATGCTGGCACTGAAATTCATACTCCACATTACTCATATGTGTGGCAGACATAACATCTTTTTGGCTTGCCAGCAGTATCCGCCGTTGTTTTCCCCTTATACTGGTATTCTTGTGAAGTGCCCTAATGAGTGCAAGATGAAAAGCTTCGATATGTCTTGTTCAGCAATACTCAAGTTCTGTAATACCAAACGACAATTTCACACTCCTGCTAAAGTTGAATTTTACACTCAATATTTGTACAAACACTGTGATTTTACATCAGCAGGATTTTTCATAAGGCAGGGTTTTTTGCCTCTCCGAGGAGCATTAATAGGCAAGATACAGAACTCCTGCCCCTCACCTGGGAGAAAGTCCAGTCTCAGGGGGATGATTCTGAATCAGATGGGCCAACAGCTCTGTAATCCCAGCAGCGCCAGCGGCAGCAGGGACCAGAATTGGGACTGCAAGCAAGCACCGGATTCTAAGTCCTGGATCCAGGACTAGGTAAGTCTGGTGGCTCTCATGGCGGGAAGGGTGGTGAGGCCAGGGGTGTTGGGGGATCTTGACGGAGAGGCCAGGAGAGGAGGGAGACCTGCAGAGGGAAGACCTGGGGGATAGGGGTTCCAAAATAGAAAAAGGGAAACGGGCCGTTGGGGGAGGTGTCCTCCCTTCCTGCTCGCGGCCTGAGCAGGGGGATGTACCAGGCTTACTCCCCAGCCCTGAACTTCCCTAGCCAGCCTGAAGACTGAGGCCACTTGAGGCCTTCAATTAACACGAGGGCAGGCAGACTGCCCTAGGCCTTACCCATCCGACCATAAAATTGGGAACAGGTTGGAGGTGGGCAGGAGGGTGGAGGGAAGGCCACCTAGGTAATTTTACGGGTCCACCCACCTGCAGAACTGCCAGAGAGGGATAGTAAAATTCTGCTCCATGTGTTTGTTTTTCACAAATTATAATATTATCAACCCAAGATCGCTCCCACTCAGGGCCCGGAAGGAAGAAATTTATTGACTGAGCATCAGAGGAAATGAACTTTACCTCTGTTTTACCAAGAGAACAAAAGAATCATGAACCACTGAAGCTTTGAATTACTACTGCACAATAGGAATTCTCTACCCTTGTAGCTTTTCCTGTAAACACTAGGCCTGGCAACAAGAAGTCACTTATAACTTGGGTTAAAATCTAATGCAGTTGAAGACCGAGTAAGAATTGGGCCATTCACATCTGAGACCTGGGCCAGAATTTTCCACCCCGGACTGGATGGAAACAGATGTGAGATAGCAAACAAAATGGTAAAAACTCCCAACCTGTGCCATTTTCCTGACACTGGAGGAGGGAGTAGGCCTCGTACAGCCCTGCTCCTATTAACTAGCTCATTTACATCGTGGTGGGTTCATTAAGGGCCCGTCTCTGAAAGTTTTATGATTTTCAGCAGGGTGGCTAGGGTTCAGCTGCTGTTAGGTTTTATACCCACTGCATCGTAGTGAGAAACATGGGACGGAGGCTGGATGAGGTTTCTATTATAGGTAAAATGGCTTTGTCTTCTTTACAGTTCACCAGAAAATTATGGGTTCTGTAGCATGGTATGTATCTGTGTTCATTATAGTGAGCCATGCCTGTACTGTAAATGGGAGATTTAACTAAGAATTAAATAAGGTATTTTCCAAATTTTCACTTGACATTATCGGACATGCTATGTGAATTACTAGCTTTGTGTGTGATGAGGAGAGTAATGAACTGCTGGCAATGAACAGCAACCTGGTTGCTCAAGTGCACTTCTTTTTGGACAATTGCAAGGAGATACCTAGGTAGTTGCTTACTCATCCTCTGATGGGGAAATATGAATAACAGCAGTCTAACTTACAAAATGGGGAGTGAACATAAGCTAGGTTTTTGTGTTAATTATTCCAAATTCTGCTGTCAGGTAACAGATCAACAATGTAAATGTACAGAAGCTGTGAAATGAATTTTAAAAATACTAAAAATGAAATAAATGGTAAAATGCAGTTTTCAGTATTGTAATTGTAGCTTAGTTAAATAAGTAACAATTTAAAATTTTTAAGCACTTTTGATTGATTTTCAGTTTTCAGTTTAGTTAGCTGCTGACATTAACAGTTCTGAGGTCAGATTGTTTATTTGGCAGATTTTTGGGCTCTTGAATGCATCCCAGCTCTTATGATAGGACTCATGAGATCATATGTTTACATAGTGAATAACGAGTGGAGGGTGGGGTAGAGGCTGGGATGGGGGAGTTTTGGGTGGGTGGAGGGAGTTAATTGTTTAGCAAATTTACTTTTAAATACATTTTGAGGCCTTCCCGATACTTAACATATGTCATTAATTCTATCGGAAGAGCCAGGTCGATGTATTTCGGAACTGAAGGATTGGAGGGCAGGCCTTGTAACCACCCCACTTGGGAGTCAGCCCACCTCCACTCCCGGCAAGAGTCTGCCAACGACGACAGCAGACTCATCTCCAAGCAATTTAAGGCCTTGACCTCAGGGAAATCCTGCTTTCTGGCAGGCTGGCAATGTAGACGGGATTAAAATGCAGGATAAATCCTGCCTCCATTAGCAAAATCTGGCCCCAGCCTCAAATTCAGACCAAATTAATGGAATGAATGTCTCCTCTTTCACCAAACTGTAAGTGCCACACAAAATGAAGTCTCAAACCAATTTCTTAGATGGATGGGCCTATTGCACAAACTGGCACTGTGAGTTCTCCCACATTCAAATCTAGCTCAATGTCAGATGAGGGGCAGAAGCAAGACAAGTCTGTTTAACGTCTGGTGAAACTCCTAGTGATGTGTAAGGGAGCAAAAATGAAAAAAAAAATCTGCCATGTACCTTTAATTCATAAGATTTTAAAAGATGGTGCTTACTTATAATTTGCAGTATATGCAATAAATTGAATTATATATCCCTTTCTGTAACCCCTTCAGTTCAAAGAATAATTAATTTGGGCAAACTTGGCTTCTACCCTGAATGGTGCTGGTAGCAAAGAAATAACTTGTTCAGATTTATAAATTAAAAATGCATTCCCCCATATCTGCCAATATTATGCAAAAGATAACATGAACTGAATTGTGTTTCTAAGATGTAACATGTCCTGAGGTTGAAATGAGATTAAATAAACCACTTCTAGCCTATGCAGTTTTCTAAAGGATACATAATATGAATTTGTACTCCTGATATGCTAGAAGCACATGGTGAGAGATTGGGCACAAAGGTCAGTGCATCCCATAGGATTTACTGCACCCTATTTTTAACTGATGGTAAATCCTGCAAGGCCCATTGACCTCTGAAATCAGATTTATAATATTTGCTTCCACCATGCAAAGCACTGTACTGAAAATATGGGCAGAATATTACGCTTGGTGTTTGGGCATGTGCCCGACACACCCGAGCGTAAAATGACACACGATGATGTCAGGCATGCATCCCAATTTCATCACTCAGTCTCACAATATTTCGTTCGGCGGCCACATACTGGAGTCAGCTGCACTCCTGCTGATAATTAAAACGTCTAATAAGGCCATTAACAATCTAATTAAATTCAAATTTACGCCGCCCGCCCAAGTCAACAGTTGGTGAGCAGGCGAAAAGGCCAAGCGGCCTTTACATTTTTTAGGTAACCTCATCCATGAGTGGGATGAGGTTTCCTAAAGCAAATAAACAGTAACCACAAACTTTATTTTTGAATTAAAAACATATCCCAGAGGGGACATGTTTTATTAAATTTTTATTCTCATTTTTTTTTTACACAGCGCTTCAGTCTCCCTGATGCAGCTCCGTGCCTTAGGGAGATTGAAACGCTCTTTCTCGTGCATGTGCAAACTGCGTGCTAGGTCCAGTTCTCCATCCTCCCCTGCTCTGCGCTGCTGCTTGCAATCCATGAAGGGCGGGCCTTAATTGGCCCGCCAGTGTGAAATCGTGGTGCGGAGCCGATCGTAGGCAGCTGTCGGCTTCCCGACCGTCCCAACCCACCCCCGCTGAGCACCTCCGCCAAGGGCAAAATCCTGCCCAAGAATTCATCAAATCTAAATTTAAATGTAGAACATGGATGGTTAAACAAACATTTTACAAGAATGGGACCAAAGCTTGGATATTGAATATTCGGTACATCGAACAAGCAGAGGTAAACAGACATTGAACCTGTCAATTGATTAGGACAAATGCCCTACCAATAGCTGCTCTTCCTCCTTGGCTGACCTCGATGAAGGGTTCTAATATTTGAAAAACAGGAGGTTGCTGATTGGTAGAGAGCAGATGAATGGTAAATTCCATTTCTGGGGATGTATGTTCACCATCAGAAACTGCACAAAGAAAAGCAAACAACATAAGGTTGCAGCCATCTCCAAATATATATGGCAAAATACATTCTTAACGTTCTATAGAAAAACACAAACAGGCCTTGAACATTAATAACACAGACCATTTATTATTAAGACTGATTTTTTTTTCAGTTAAATATATCAGTCTCTTGTATTATGCTCATGTTAACATGATATATGCTACACAAGCAGGATAAGTGTTTCAAGGCTGTAGGTTCCTCTTACGTGAGAGAGTAGCTCCCCAACTTTATTTGGGAGCAAACTGCAAACAACGTCAGAGTTGGTATTTCATCAGAAGGTTGGGTTTATCAGATTGACAAGGTGAGGGCTTATCCTACATTAAACATAAAGTAAATAAACTTTCTGGAGGGTCTGTATATTGGGAGTAGATTGGTAGGATGTTGATTTTCATCATGAGCTGAGCATGTTGAACTCATGGGCAGGATTTGCCCTGCGAGCTTCAGGATCCCACCATCACACTCAAATAGGATCAGAAGCCTGCACCATGTGGGAAACAGTCACTCATCTGTGATTTGCCCAAAAATGGCCCATTAGTGACCAGAAGGCAAGTTTACAATCCAATTAAGGACAGCAGGTGGGTTCTTGAAGCTGGAGGACCAATAGGAAGCCCTCCAGCTTGGAAGCAACAGCAGGATGTCATGTTAGATAAATAAATAGAGGCACCCTCTATTTTTAAAACTTAAAATAAAACAAAGAAACCATGGCAGCTGCTCGCCAATTGTATGGAAGGAATATCTCCATGGGGTGGCCTGCAGCTGAACCCAGGCACAGGGCTGCACTGCTCCCCATCACTTGCAGGGGACATGGAGGCCGGCTGTAAAATCCAAGATGCCTCCAGCAATAAGCTTTAACAGGCCTATAAGTGCTCTAATTATCACTTGGCCCCGCCAACCCCCTATCCTGCCACACGGAAAACAATTGAAAATTCAGCCCCATGTTTTCAAACGGTGAGCCCAGGTCCTTGCCACAAAAAGGGAAGAGACAATTTCACACAGGTTAAACCAATGTTGCTTTTGTAGATCTTTCAGCAGTGCTGGTATTTATTTAGTAGTAGGTAACTTGTTCCTTTTCTTTGTCTGGCAGTGGTATGTTGCATGAGATTAGAGAAGAGGGGACCCAAAGAACGATTCAAGTTACCTTTTTTATGCTGGAAGACAAGTATTATTCAGTTGTGAATGCAATGTACTACATTCGTCTAAAAGAAAATTGTAGTGATCATTTCAATTATTCAGGTTAAAAATAATTTTCTTTTCAGAAAAATGCAAATACTTCCCAAAAGAAGCCAATACTCTAATATCAGTGGAACAGATAATATGGAAATAAAGAAGATTTTTGTAAAGCCATTGTTATCTTGGTTTTATTTTGAACCCTGATTTGCATATCCATGCAAAGGTGTTAACAAAATACTTATGGAGATTGCATGCTTGCCTAGTATCACCCATCCCAACCAATGTATAGTAAATACTGAGAGGATTAAAGGTATGTTGATTGTCATGTTTCTTTGGTTTTCCAGCAAATGCATCTGTTGAAATGAAGAGTTAGTCTCTTCATTTATAAGATGATAATTCCACTATGTTAACATTTGATAGGTCATGAACATGTTGGGAATTTTATTCTTGATACTCATAGAGAATTAGCATTTAGTATAAATCTGGGATTTGGAATTAAGTATTAGGAGACATGCAAGAATGGAGTTAACGCCTTCCCTGAAAGTCTGGAGCTGCTCCTGTATACAGTATCTGATAACCATCGCTATAGCTTTTTTTCAGGTGCAAGAATGTTAAGATTCAATTACATCACATTCAAAAGGTTAGGGCAGGACTCAAAGCCACCAGGAAGTATTTGACTGAGGATGATAGAACCCCATTTACTTGAAGCTGTTTGAGATAAATCTATATTTAGGAACTGTATACCTGTAAAAAGGAAGTTCACCGACTCAGGTAGACCTAGGAGAATGAAACCATGTTCAAATTATTTGGTTTGGAGGTGCTCAATATTGGAAATGGAACAAATAAATGCACCTCTACAACAGTATAAACAATGATTCTCAGTCTGAATACCATAACAAATTGAACTGTATGAAGTTAACAGCTTACTAAACAAAAAGCATGGTAATAACTTTCAGGATTTAAATTGTGAGACAGGATAAACGGTCACTTAGAAAGGCAAGGGGTAATCAAGGTCACTCGGCATGGGTTTGTTAAGGGAAGGTCGTGTCTGACTAACTTGATTAAAGTTTTTAGGAAGTAACAAGGATTAATGAAGGTTGTGCAGTTGATATGGTCTGCATGAATTTTAGCAAGGCTTTTGACAAGGTCGCACATGGCAGACAGGTTTAAAAAATAAAAGCCCATGAGATCCAGGTGAACCTAGCAAGCTGGATACAAAATTGGCTCAGTGGCAGGAATCAATCATAATGGCTGGCTAGTGTTTTTTCACTTGGAAGGCTGTTTCCGTGGGGTTCTGGAGGGGTCAGTACTAGGTCCCCTGCTTTTTGTGGTGTATATATGAATCACTTGGGTTTAAATGTAGAGGGAATGATCAAGAACTTTGGAGACGACACAAAAATTGGCCACGTGCTTGATAGTGAGGAGGGAAGCTGTAGACTGCAGGAAGATATCAATGGACTGGTCGGGTGGGCAGAAAAATGGAAAATCCAGTTACAAAAACACTGATCAACCACTACCGTTTGTTTCCTGCCACTGAACCATTTTGTATCCAGTGGCAAATGGAATTCAACCTGGAGAAGTATGAAGTGATGCACTTGAGGAGGTCAAACAAGGCAAACGAATGCACAATAAATGGAAGGATACTGAGAGGTCTAGTGGAAGTGAGGGACCTTAGAGTGCTTGTTCCCAGATCCCTGAAGGTAATAGCAGAGATCGATAAGGTGTTAAGGTGACATATGGAATACTTTCCTTTATTAGTCGAGGCACAGAATATAAGAGCAGGAAGGTTATGCTGGAGCTATATAAAACACTATTTAGGCCACAACTTGAGTACTGTGTGCAGTTATGGTCACCTCATTACAGAAAGGATGTAATTGCACTAGAGAAGGTATAGAAGAGATTTATGAGGATGTTGCCAGGACTGGAAAATTACAGCTGTGAAGAAAGATTGGATAGGCTGGGGTTGTCTTCTTGAGAACAGAGGAGGCTGCTGGGAGATTACATTGAAATCTGCAAGTTGTGAGAGGCCTGGATAGAATGGATGGGAAGGGCCTAGTTAATTTAGCAGAGAGGTCAATGACAAGCGGGCATAGATTTCAAATGATTGGTAGAAGGATTAGAGGAGAAATGAGGGTCTGGAACTCACTGTCTGAAAGGGTAGTACAGGCAGAAACACTCAATTTATTTAAAAGGTGTCTGGATATGCACCTGAAATCCTGTAACCTCCAGGGCTATGGACCAAGTGTTGGAAAATGGGATTCAGCCAGCATAGACATGATGGCAGAGTGATCTCCTTCTGTGTCGTAAGTGTTTCTACATTTTCTAAATACCTGAAAAGGAGGAATGTGTAGGGATGTGGGAAGAGGGCAGGGGAGTAGCAGTACCTGAATTGTTCATTAGGAGAGCCAGCACGGACACGATGGGCTGAATGGCTTTCTTCTGTTCTGTAACATTTCTATTGGCAGAATTTTGCCCTTGGCGTGCAGGATCAGTGGAGACGGGTGGGGGCAGTTGGGAAGCCAACTACCGCCCATGATCGACAGCACTCCATGATTTTACACGGGTGGGCCAATTAAGGTGTGATATGCGAGTGGCAGTGCTGAGCGCTGCCTGTGCTGGGGGGGGGGGGGGCGAGTGTGAGCAGGCCTAGCGTGAACTTAGTGCACGCATGTGAGAGAGCACAGAATAATCTCCTTGAGGCATAGAGCTGTCTCAGGGAAATGAAGAATTTTCAAAAAACAAAATGAAGAGCAGAAATATGTAATGAAACATGTCCCCTCATGTTTTTAATTTAAAAATTAAGTTTTATTTTATTTGTATTTGCTTTTGGAAGCCTCATCCCAGCCGTGGATGAGGTTTCCAAAAAAATGCACAGGCCAATTGCCCTTTTCGCCTGCCCATCAACCATTAGGTTGAATGGGCAGTGAAAAATTAAAATCAATTGTTAACTTAATGACCTTAATGGGCCTTATAAATGTCGGCGAACACCTGCCAGCGTTGACGTCGGCACACTTGGCCAATGTATTGCACATCATTTCGGGTCGGATGCACGCCCACCCACCAAGCTAAAAATTCTGGCCTAGCATTCTATGAGTAGATCAGCTAGTGACTTAGACACTAACTTTTCACCTTTTGGATAGAGCTGAGACTGATACTATAAGAGTTATTTCTGTTAGCTGTTATTGATTTGGGCGATCTCAACCTTGTTCTAAGTGTCATGAAACTAACATATTTTTCATAATAATATCATGGGACATTGTAAGTAGACTTGTGTGTGTGTGTACGTGTGTGTGTGTGTGTGTGTGTGTGTGTGTGTGTGACTGATATAATCAAATTAGAGACAGGTAGACTGCAATGTTGAAATTATCAAAACAGAGGTGTAAAAGGGCATTTGAAAAGCTAATGAGCTAGGGTAAAGTCAGCAGATAGGGTGTGAATGAAATCAGAAACAGAAATACCTGGAAAAACTCAGCAGGTCTGGCAGCATCAGCGGAGAAGAGCACAGTTAACATTTCGAGTCCTCATGACCCTTCAACAGAATTAAGTAAAAATAGGAAAGGGGTGAAATATAAGCTGGTGGGGGGGCGCGGGGGGGAGAGTTGTTGGGACAAGCAGCCAGACCTGCTGAGTTTTTCCAGGTATTTCTGTTTCTGTTTTTGTTTTGGATTTCCAGCATCCCCAGTTTTTTGTTTTTATATAGGGTCTGAATGAAATTTGGATTTTAAGATAAGTGGAAAAATTGGTGGATTTTCAAAGGGACATGATAAGGTTTTTACAACTAGCAAGATAAATAGGGCAAGGTTATTACGTTGATTTTTCCCAAAAGTGCTGACCATAATGTCAACGTAAAAGATTTTTATATTCTGGGAAAAGTAAATTCCAAACGATTGGGGGAACAATGGGATTTACAAATCAAAGAAGCAGAAAATATTTAAAGAAGGATGGAAGGCTATGTGGGGGTGGCTGTGTGAGATCTGAAAGGAACACCATGTGAAACAGACTTGGGGAAAAATCTCTAGCCATTGTGCAAAAGTCTGCTGTCCCAGTCACCAAACTTGTGTTAAAGGCCTTTGGAATTCCACTATCAAGTGGGTGTTTGTGGTAACCTTGTTGGATTGTCTCTATAAATTTAAAATCTATTTTGGACTGTTACTTTAAAGGTGGTGTGTCAATGGGAGTCTGGTTAAGTAGGAATCTTGGGAATTGTTCTAATATTAAATAACTGTGTAACTGTAATCTGGTGTGTGTTTTATTCTTTTCTATTGTTACTAAGTGTTTTATTTAATTTTTAAAGTCTCGAAAGATGCTAGTGAACTCATTACTTCTGAATTCAGTGTATAAACCTTCTCGCAATAAATACAAATGGCAAAACTGTGGTGGTAGTGTAGCCAAGTGGGTTTGGTCAGCCTGGCAAATACTACCTGCCATCTCGTAACACAAGACACAACAGCAAATCATCCAGAGTGTCACTGGGTGTGGAAAACGCCAAAGTATAGTGGCTCTTCAGAAGTAAGGCAGAATCAAGGGAACTTTACTCTGCAACTACTTATGCTGTAATCAGCCTATAAATGATTGGGGTTGATCAGAGATGAAGAAAGTAAAAAGATGTGCTACTCTCCAGAAGTGCCATTCTTCACCTGGATGAGTATAAAATTCATCCAGTAAATTTAAATTAGGGGGCCGGTTAGCTCAGTTGGCTAGATGGTTAGCATGTGGTTCAAGATAATGGCAAACCGCCATTGACAAAAAACTGTCAAGACAAATGACTCAGGATGAAGCATCAGCAGACAATGAGCCAAAGGCCTGCCTTTTGGCAGAGAAAACATGGAGATGGAAATTTTAAAAAGTAGTAGATTTCCCATTTATTGTGATTGGGCTTAACAGATCTCTGGGCACAGTGTGTAAATGATAATTGATTGGTGGGAGATGAAAGGATTATGAACATGTAATCATTTTCGCTTGATTTTCTGTCCAATTAATGAAGGTATTCGACCTTATGCACTGCACCAATTGATCTTTTAAGGCCAGACACAGTAAGTGGAAAATATCAACTTTGATGGTCTTCAATGCTAAGACTTATTATTAAGGCTCAGAATAAGTAATATGTTTGTTTGTATATATATTTTGCATCATGTTCTTTTCGAGTGCAACAGAATTTGAATAAGCCTTAATAATTTGCCTTAACTGGGGTATGCTCTCAGTGATCATGTGAATGAAAACCATAACATAACTAAATGGGGAAACCTAATTTTGTTAACATTACTACCTAGCAGAAATGTAACACGTTAGTCATGGCGTGATATAATGGAAACTCATCTATGACCGGATGTTCTTATACTTTTTTCATTAATGTTAATGGTCCAGAATCAGAAACACTAATGACATGTGCAAGCTGTGACTTCTGTCACCCAGGAAAAGAATACCTGGAACTTACTGTCACAGAGAAAAAATACTCAATTTATTGTATAATCAAATGAAGACTGATGGAATTGCCAGGTTCTGTGCTCCTGTCGTCCATTTATGCCAATATGCAAGTTATACCTTAGCTCAAAATGTGTTCAACACTGACTTATAGATAAGTAATCAATTGACTCAGAATAAGTAATATATATATATGTACATATATTTTGCATCATGTTCCTTACCAGTGAAAGAGAATTTGAATAACCCTCGCGCGTGCAAAGATGCTGCTGGAGGACGGTACAGAATCTTCCTGTTGTCAATGTCAGCTTGAGTGAAGTATGTGACTGGGAAGAAAGGGCTGCCAGAGTGTTCAATGGTGCCTGAAGAAAGGCAATACAATGTTAATACAACAGCAACACAACAACTAATAGTTACCACCCACGTATTATAATGCAAATCTATTATGGGCATCGATTCAGTGGATGGAATAGTGGTGAAACTGGATAGCAACCTCTGGTATCTGCACACACAGAGAAAAATGTGGAAATCCAGAAGTTGCAGTCAACTTTCTCCTGTTCTTGCATAAGCTCCACTGCTCTGGCACTTTGCCAACAGATTCAGTATTCAGGAAATTGGAGGGCATAAAGTTGCAATACTTGCCCACTGGATACCTAAACATGCCAGAAAAGGTTAGAGCTTGTGCATAAGTGAATACTTAACAACATGATAAAACTTAATTATAGCCAAACAACCTCTCCAGCACTGAAAATTTAGTTTTATAAGTGTGGGACTCTCATTTCTACAGATTTTAATTATTGGAGGAGGTTTAATTTTTTTTAAAATTCTGTTGCATTTACTTTTTTTTAGCTCTCTCAATCTCATCCTTTTATCCTCTCTTAAATTTGCTTTCTTACATTATTTTATATTATATTAAAAATTCCAATTTATGCTTCCTACTTTAGACATTGCAGGTGGGATTTTCGAAAGGCTGGAGAGTCAGGATTCGGTGCGAGCGAGATTTGAAAATTGCAATCCTTGGGGTCGTCTCAGGATCCTGATGCCTCTGGGACAGATTTGAATTTTCAAAGGGCCTATGGGGGGTGCGGGGGTGGGGGGAGGGAAACGGGTAAACCACTCACAGCCGCTTAGCAGCCTATTAAGCTTAAAGAGTTTGTTAAGAGGGCTGTGCATTCATGAGTGCAATTTTTAATCTTTAATTCAGCAAACTCAAACAGTCTGGTGCACATTGGTGTGCACAACTTTGGGTTTGCCATGGAGCTATTTCTCCTTATTTACTTAAGACTGACCTTTCCTCAACCTCCTTGTGCCGGTTCTTGCGCTGCTCTGTAATTTAGCCCACACAGCCCCTTTTATTGCCATGTGTGCTGTTGAGCTTGTAAGAAGCTGCCTAATCTCTTTAGCAAGGCAGTGGCAGCTCTAACATTTGCCACTGGTGCCAGGCAGTCAGGCAGCTCCCAACTCCCAGAGACACTCAACACAACCACTTAGTTACCTGGTTTGCCTCCTGCCCAGCCACTCCATTAGCATTAAAAAATAGCGTTGATCAACCTGAGAGGGTTGTGATGAGATGGGTTCTGCACCCGCAGCATGTGGTGGACCGAGACCCACATGATTGTGTTGGGGGCAGCCTGGAGGATCTGCACCTAGGTGCAGTGCTCATACTCCAGGACATGTGGAAGTCAGGGTGATGACATGGTGGGAAGGGATCTTCAAGGTGGGGTGGCACAGACCGATCTGCTGTCCTCTGTGATCCACATCATTGTGCCTCCTTGCTATGGGAGGTTAAAATGTGTGCTCCCAAGTGAGATGAAGGCAGCTTGTGGCTGAGGAGGGGGTGGGGGAAAGGACGCATCTGGCATATTTGTGTGAGTGTTCAGCAGCAGTGGGGTAAGGACGCACTGGACCCCTGCAATGGCCAACTGGGCTTGGGGTGGGCCGCCGCGAGGAGGTTCACAGTACAAATATCACCTATCAATGCTCTTTTCTCATTTCCAGGAAAAGAATTCTCATGACACCACCAAGTGGGTGAGGACTGGCGGTGGGCCAGCCTAGGTAGTGCTGCTTAGCCACTTTGGGCAGGAGGCCCTCGACCTGGAGAGGTGCCATGCACCCAGGTTTACTGGAGCCGGAGAGGCTGGGGTTCCACGGGCAGGTATGTATGGCCAGCACTCACATAACCAGTAGTCTCCCAACAGCCATGGCAGTGCTGATTGTTGATTGAGTGACGTAACTTACATGGCTTGCCCACTGCGTGTGGAATGATGAGCGCATGATGACCTGGAGTACAGGCATGTACACTGACATTGTCCACATGCTAACTGATTGAATTACCTTACTCTTCCTTTCAGCCTCAGCAGTGCAGGGCCAGGACCTGGAGCAGCAGAGGCTCCACCTCTGATACCTGAGGGCCATGAAGTTCCAACATCACAAGCATTACACCATTTCTGCCAGGCACAGGTACTGGCGTCTCGGTGGGCATCAGATCTTTGGCTAGTGTCCTGGGGCATAGCGGTGAGGGCACTTCACAGGTCGCCGGGGGAGCTGGCGGAGATAGACAGTGCCCATGGCACCAGCAGTCGGAGGACTGCAGGAGCCCAGGCATATGCTCAGTCTGAGGCTGATGAGGAGCCTTTGGAGTTGTCTGTGATGCAGCAAACTCATGAGATGCGGCCGGGTGTGCGGGACCATCTGGTGGAGATACATGAGGCTGTGCTTGGCTTGGTGTCAGTGGTGGAGGAGTTTACACGGACCATAGCCGATGCATCGAGCCTCATGGCTGAGCGCCAAGCTTCCTCCATGGAGAAAGTTCCAACTCTTATGGAGAGGCAGCTCCAGGGACAAGATCGTTGATTGGGAGACACTGCAAAGATCACCCACGGACTGCTGGAAAGAGCCGGAGGCATAGACGTTGAGGACAGCTGTGACCTTTAGAGCCACGGGCATGGGGTGTCCATCCACACAGTTAGTGGCGATCTCAGGCCCAATCATCTGACAGATGGTGTTGACTGTCTCCCTCGAGAGACGGAACCTCCTTCGGCACTGCACCTCAGACATATTGAAGTAGCTGCTTCGCCGCCTGTATAACCTGGCAGCAGGATAGTGGTGTCTTCTGCGGCCCCTTCCGCCTTAGACTCCGATTCATTCCACGTGATATCAAGAAACGGCTGAATGCACTGGATACTGCTCCCTGACAATATTCCGGCAACAGTACTGAAGACTTGAACTTGCTGCGCCTCTAGCCAAGCTGTTCCAGTACGACAACACTGGCATCTTCCCGGCTACGTGGAAAATTGCCCAGGTATGTCCTGTATACAAAAAGCAGGACAAATCCAACCCAGCCAATTACCACCCCTTCAGTCTACTCTCCATCATCAACAGTGCTATCAAGCATCACTTGCTTAGTAATAGCCTGCTCACTGACACCCAGTTTGGGTCCGCCAGGGCCATTCTGCTCCTAACCTCATTAAAGCCTTGGTTCAAGCATGGACAAAAGAGCTGAACTCCAATGGTGAGGTGAGAGTGACTGTCCTTGACATCAAGGCAACATTTAACTGAGTGTGGCATCAAGGAGCCCTAATAAAACTGGAGTCAATGGGAATCAGGGGGAAAACTCTCCACTAGTTGGAGTGATATCTAGCACAAAGAAAGATGGTTGTAGTTGTTGGAGGTTAGTCATCCCAGCTCCAGGACATCACTGTAGGAGTTCCCTCAGGATAGTGTCCTCGGCACAACCATCTTCAGCTGCTTCATTAGTGACCTTCCTTCCATCATAAGGTCAGAAGTGGGGATGTTCGCTGATGGTAGCACAATGTTGAGCACCATTAACAACTCCTCAGATACTGAAGCAGTCTCTATGTCCATATGCAGCAAGACCTGGACAATATCCAGCTTGGGCTGACAAGTGGCAGGCAACATTCACACCACACAAGTGGCAGGCAAAGATTATCTCTGCCAAAAGAGAATCAAACCTTTGCCCCTTGATATTCAATGGAATTACCATCACTGAATCCCCCACTATTAACATCCTGGGGGTTACTGTTAACCAGAAACTGAACTGGATTAGCCATATAAATACTATGGCTCCAAGAGCAGGTCAGAGGCTAGGAATCCTGCGACGAATAACTTACCTCCTGACTCCCCTAAGCCTGTCCACCATCTACAAGGTACAAGTCAGGAGTTTAATGGAATACTCCCCACTTGCCTGGATGAGTGCAGCTCCCACAACATTCAAGAAGCTTGATACCATCCAGGACAATGCAGCCTGCTTGATTGGCACCATATCCACAAACATTCACTTCCTCCACCACCAATGCACAATAGTTGCAGGGTGTATCATCAACAAGATGCACTACAGGAATTCACCAAGGCTCCTTAGACAGCACCTCCCAAACCCACGACCACTACCATCTAGAAGGACAAAGGCAGCAGATAGATGGGAACACCACCACCTGGAAGTTCTCCTCCAGTCACTCACCATCCTGACTTGGCAGTATATCACTATTTCTTCATTGTCGTTGGATCAAAATCCTGGAACTCCCTTCCTAACAGCACTGTGGGTGTACCTACACCACATGGACATCAGCAGTTCAAGAAGGCAGCTCACTACCACCTTCTGAAGGGCAACTAGGGATGGGCAATAAATGCTGGACCAGCCAGCGAAGCCCACATCCCCTGATTGAATAAAAAAAAAGACAGTGACATTGTTGGGGTATTGCCAGTTAATTAAAGAATTAAATTCTTAAAGAATTAAAGGAGAGAACGGTAAGATTGCCAAGTAAGGTTGATGTGCAAAGGGGGATTGTAAGGTATGAAATCTTAAATTGATGGTTTGCAATTAGTACTGCGTTTAGTAAAAGATACAACGAAAGAAAAGATGGATTACATTACTGTAATCAGAGTCTGTTGGTAAAGCAGGTAGAACAGTGGACTAATAATTCAGGAATTAACAGATAGGTAACAAGATAACAGAGAGCGGTATTCAAGAGGAGGAAGGGAAGTTCTGAAAAAGTTGAAGTAGTTTCCTGAAATGAGAGGGAAACCTGTGGTGAGGAAATTAGAGATTATAGTAGCTGAGGATCCAATAGCGTGATTGGTGAACAGTTCTCTTGATCATAAACAGAAATTTAATAAGCTGGTGATTTATTCGCTGGGATAATGTTGTTACTATTGCTGAAAATGTGAATGTCAGTGCAGAAAGTGGGAGTGTAGGCTATAGTGATAATCCATCTGGAAATAAATGATCAAGAGAGAAGAAACGGTAAGAGGTATGCAAATATAAGTTCAGGCATCTTGCTTGGAAACTGAAGGATAAAGGGGTATAAATGCATCTTGGGAAGCAGTACAAATAGCAATAGTGAATCCACAGCCCTTTTAACACTCCGCCCATTTTCTTTTACATTGACTTTAGTTTCATGATTATTACCAATTTTTGGTAAATATGCACGGTATATGCTGAGACTTGTGGAGTAGATAAGAAAAATTGACCATGCTTGCAGCCCGACTAGTTGACATAGTCAACTGATTCATTAATATCCCTGAGGAAAAGGAATTACAATCCCTACCTAGCCTGGCCTAAAACCAGACTTTAGTCCACACCACGTGGCTGATTACATGGGCATTCTCCAACCAGTCTGCTGTAGCTTTGGTGAAGTGCCATGGAAACCCCAGGAAAATGATGTTAATGCTGTTTTTAAACTGTTTCGTGGGAGTTGCCGTAGCTCCTCTGGCACTTGGGTGGGAAACCCCCACTGAAATGTAATTCCATAATGTATTCTGAAGTGGCCTAGCTCTACTGTATTCCAAGGGAAACTCAGGGTGTATAATAAATGCAGCTTTGCCAGTGTTGGCACACCCTGAGAACAAAGAAAAACAAATGGAGTTATTCCAAATTCAATTAGATGCCACGATGGGAAAGTTAAGGTCCTAGTTGTAGTTGGACGAACGACTTTTTCTACTTCTTGACTTTTCTTATATAAAAATGTTAATTTTCATCTGTTTACTTTTAAATTAATTGATGGAATCGTTTGTGCCTGCTTCATCAGGTGTGTTTGGTGGCATGAGCAGACAATATGGCGAGGTCAAAAATCGGTTTCACGGTGTCATGAAACCAATTTGCTCGGCCCGTTGATGGCAAGCCGTGTTTCTCGCCATCAAACATCGGGTAGCTCATTATAATACATCAGTATACCATTATAAGGTCAGCCCGCCGGACTCATCCCCCTCCCGTGCTGAATCGTCCGCCCACGTCAGCATGGAATTTCACAACAACATATAAAAAGCGTGCACTTGGTGGGCTGCACTTCGCTCGGGACTTCAAAATTTGTTTTCCCACCTTGTTTCAGTCAGCACGCGCAGTCATCAGCATCAGGCTTCAAAGGCAGCACCACATCACTTTTAGGGGGGTTCACAGGCACGTCTCTACCTAACAGATCAGCCATTTTGTGTGGGTGGATTTTCAATGAATGCAAGGCTAGGGCTTGCTTGCGGGAGGGAGAGAAATGACCTCAGGCAAAGGAAGAGGCTGCAGGACGAGGGCTGTGCTGGGGAAGAAGGGTATCCCAGGGTGTGTGTGGAGGCACATGTTGATCTGTGCAAGTGGCCTCAAGATGGTGAGGGCTGAGGAGGCAGTCTCCAGAGGAATGGGGCCAGATGGAGATGTGAGAGTATGTGTGTGAGAATGGGTGATGATGTCCCTTGAGCTGGCACTGAGTGAGATGCCAGTGAATATTTGATGGGTTTGAGTGTGTAGGTTTAGAGTGATGAGATGATTGCCTTACCCTGGTGGCACGGATGAGATAATTCATCCTCTATCCGTATTAGATGGCCAACCTCTTCTGTGCAGCAATGGCACTGAGCACCATTGCCATCGCCTACGAAACCAGAGTGGTAATGCTGCCGCCCCTCCTGTGGTCAGACTGGGATAGAAGACATCATAGTGTCCACAGTATCCAAAAGGCACCTGAAGGCTGCAGTCTTCTTGTCTTTCGGGACCATGTCTTGTTTGCTGCAGTCCTGGGCTGAATGCACTGAGCACAGCTGTACTGTAAATGTGGTGCCTGGCGTGATGAAGCAATGAGGAGACAGCATGGCAGGTAAGTCAGAGCCCGCCTGCCATCGAAATGGTGTGTATCCTGGGAATGCATAATTAATGCGGCGGATTTGGGACAATACAATGTGAAAAGCTGTCATCGTGGCTGGCAGGCAAAACATCGTTTTTCCCACTGCTACTGCACTTAGTGCAAATCTGGGGCGGTTCCACCTGTTGTCACGTTTGACAAACAAATTAATAATCATAACAAAGCAAGCAGTAAGGAAAATTTCCTGTGTGTGTTACACATATCAAAACCTTAAATCAATTTATATGGAACAGAGGAAATTTTTCTCCACCGTATGCATTATCAATACTTGCCATGGTCTGGGAGTAGTGGAACAGTGATGTTGTAGATTAGATCATGGTTTGGTGTGTCTCTGTCTACAAAGGACAACTGCGTAGCCTGGATTACTGTAACCCGATCTTCAAGTGCCTGTCAAAAAATCATTCGTTATTTAAAAGTACTTCACAAGTAAACAATTTTCCTATTTATTCTATTCATCAAATGTAACGCTTTTTAAAAAATTTATTACGACACAGTCGATAGTAAAGACTGAATTGCTCAAATCCCAGAGGGAAACTTGAAACAACTGTCACAACCCATTTTTGCAATTTGTCTGTTTCAAGATGCAGACTTTGAATTCAGAAGTAAAAGACCACCGAGTCTCAAGAGGTTTTTTATAAAACTAAATTAAACATTTATTAATACAAGAAAAATTGTAAGCACATACATATGTCTACAGAATCACTACTATAATAACTACACAAATCCCCTAATTAATCCAACTTTCAGTTACGCCCCCATTAAGGTAACGGTAAAACTCAGATTTAAAAAGAACCCAGGCAAAGCACATTTGACCTTACAAATTCAAAATGAGGTTCCTTGCAACTTAGTTCCTTGAAGACACAGTTGGAAGTGTACAAGCTGGTTAGATCTTAAATGCCTCTGCCTTACACACACAAATTCCTTTCTGTTTATACCTAGCTTTTCCTTTGAGTGTAAATTTTCCATTGTATCACTAGGCTTTTAATGGTACATCTTCTAGCAATAATATCCTTTCATTCCACCAACTTTATTAGTAAGCTGAAAAAAAACCCACATTGCTTGGCGTCTTCTAGCTCGGTGCAAGATTTCACCCAATCTTTTGAATGCTTTATTTAAAAATGAAAATTTCTTCCCTTGACACCTATGTTTCTAAACTTTCCCATGTTTACCTAATTACCATTTCAAACCGACTTCTCTCTATACATCAAAGGGTCCAGACCAGCTGTCTTTAATCCAATTAAGACACACAAACATAGACACAGACACCACTAAATTCCATTCTAAAAAATAATTTCCAATACCATTGCAGACATTCTCTTCATGACACTTTTCCATTGCAATATCTAAAGCTAAAACAGGTATAAATAATGTTTGCAGTTAAAAAATTGCTAATTAAGTATGAAAATACATTTAAATTTGAATTATATTTACAACAGTAATTAGACTAAAATAGATCGATGGTCAACAACTATATCTTTATTTAACAGAAGATTTAAATGCTAGAAGGCCATTAAATCTGCAGGTAAGAAAATTCCATCTGCATTTCAACATGGCAGGTTATGTTCTACAGGACTTATGAAACAGAAGAGATAATTTTCAACTATTTTCACCTGAGTTGGCCACATTGTCCTCTATAGAACCAACTGGATTTTCATTCTTAAAGTTGGGCGAGATTTATTCAGGATGGGTGAACCAGGTGGCAAAGTTGAAAACACGTCCATAGTGAACAGGTCCTAAAGCCACATCTAGCTCTCTGTTGAATTTTCTGACACAATCTAACTCTACTGTTTCCCAGTAGATTGTTTTCCACACATTCAACTACTTACATAAACATTGTTATCAGTAAAGTGGCCTGATTGCATTTGCTCATTGAGAACCTCATGCAGATAATTTACTAAATTTAATTTGGAAGAGTCTGCAACATGGAGCTGTTGTTTTTGAAAGAGTCCAGCAGACATACGGGCAGGGGGGCAAGAGTTGAGGTGGTGGGTGGAGGGGTGTTAACTTAACAAGGTAGTGCTTACTGTGACTTGTAGAGGAGTAATAACTCCTGAAGCTAGTTGTGGGGCATCTTCATTTTTCTGTAAAATTCCAATTTGAAATATGTGGCTTTCAGTTCCAGTGTAGGTCCTGGCACCATTTGTAACCTGCAACAAAAAACAAATGTGTGGCAGAAATTGTTCCCTTGATCCTTTTTTAGGTGGTATTTCCATGTTACATAAAAAAGTTGTTTTAAATTATTTGTTCCAAGGAACTGTAATTTGTTTCATATTCAACCAAAAGAAAATCAGTGTCCATGTGATCAGTTGAAGCTCAACGCAAACTGGAGGAACAGCACTTTATCTTCCGACTGAGCACTCTACAGCTTTCCGGACTTAACACTGAGTTCAACAACGTTAGATCATGAACTCTCTCCTCCATCCCCACCTTCTTTCCGACCCCCCTTTTTCCAATAATTTATCATTTTTAAATATATTTTTCTTTTCCCACCTATTTATTTCGATCTATCGTTTTATCTCCACCTTTTCGCCCATTTTGATTCCTTCCCTCCACCCACCCCCATTAGGGCCATCTGTCACTTGCTTGTCCTGCTTTCTACCCTTAATGTCACCATTAGCACATTCCATAGATAATAACACCACTGTCAACACCTCTTCATCCTTTTGTCTATGACATCTTTGGCAATCTCTTCTTTGCCTCCACCTATCACTGGACCCCTATCCAGCTCTACCTGTCCTACCCCCCCCACAACCAGCTTATATTTCACCGCATTTCTGTATTTCCTTAGTTTTGATACATAGTTCTGAGTCATACGGACTCGAAACGTTAACTGTATTATTCTCCGTAGATGCTGTAAGACCTGCTGAGTTTTTCCAGCTATTTTTGTTTTTGTTTGATCAGTTCTTTGAGTATTCTTGAACCAAGTTGTATTATTGTATATGCTCTTTGACTTTCAGGACATGGAGGGATTTGTGTGTCCATCTCTTTTTCTTTGCGGGAACATATTTGTTCTGAACTCGCTTTAGTTCCTCCTTGAATGCCTCCCATTGTTCTGACACTAACTTACCTTCAAGTAGCTCTTACCAGTCCACTTTTGCTAAATCATATCCCCGCTTAGTAAAATTGACCTTTCCCCATTTTAAAAATTGAAGGCATTAGGCTGAGTGCAGAAAAGATTCACGGGGAAGGTTCCAGGGATAAGGAACTTGTTATGTAGACAGATTGGAGAAGTCAGGACTATTTTCCTTGGAGGAGGGAAGGTTGAGAGGAGATTTGATAGAAGTATTCAAAATCATGAGGGCTCTGGACAGAGTAAATGGGGAAAAACTGTTCCCTTTGGTGGAAGTATCGAGAATGAGAGGGCACGGGTTTAAGGTAATTGGCAAAAGAAGCATTAGGAGAAACATTTTTACATCACAAATGGTTAGGATCTGGAATGTGCTGCCTGAGAGTGCTGTGGAGGTAGGTTTAATTGAGATATTCAAGAAGGAATTTGATTATTACCTGAAGGATAAGAGTGCAGGATTACAGGGAGAAGGGAAAGGAATGACTAGGTAACTGCTCAGTCGGAGAGTCAGTGTAGACAGGACAGGCTGAATGGCCACCTTTTTGCTGCAAACATTCAGTGATGGCATTACATATTGCTTAACAATATCTATAGCTAAGTTACTCACTCCCCACCATCTCCTGATTTATTTATTTATTTATTAATTATTCATTCACGGGATGTGGGCTTTGCTGGCTGGGCCAGCATTTATTGCCCATCCCTAGTTGCCCTTGAGAAAGTGGTGGTGAGCTGCCTTTTTGAACTGTTGCAGTCCATGTGGTGTGGGTACACCCACACTGATCTGTTGGTTGTGGGATGGCTTAGCTCTGTCTTTCACTTGCTGCTTATGCTGTTTGGCACGCGAGTAGTCCTGTGTTATAGCTTCACCAGGCTGACACCTCATTTTTTGAGGTATGCCTAGTGCTGCTCCTGGCATACCCTCCTGCATTCTTCATTGAACCAGGGTTGGTACCCTAGGTTGATAGTAATGGTAGAGTGGGGGATATGCTGGGCCATGAGGTTACAGATTATGTTTGAGTATAATTCTGCTGCTGCTGATGACCCACAGCGCTTCATGGATGCCCAGTCTTGAGTTGCTAGATCTGTTTGAAATCAATCCAATTTAGCACGGTGGTAGTGTCACACAACACATTGGCAGGTATATTAAATGTGAAGGCAGGAATTCGTCTCCACAGCCACTGTGCGCCAGTCACTCCTACCAATACTGTCATGAACAGATGCATCTGTGGCAGGCAGGTTGGTGAGGATAAGGTCAAGTATGTTTTTCCCTCTTGGTGGTTGTCTCACCAGCTGCCGCAGACCCAGTCTAGCAGCTCTGTCCTTTGGGGCTCAGCCAGCTCGGTCAGTAGTGGTGCTATCGAGCCACTCTTGGTGATGAACATTGAATTCCCCCACCCAGGGTATATTCTGCGCCCTTGCCACCCTTAGTGCTTCTTCCAAGTGTTGTTCAACATGCAGGAGTACTGATTCATCAGCTGAGTGAGGGCGGTAAGTGGTAATCAGCAGGAGGTTTCCTTGCTCATGTTTGACCTGATATCATAAGACTTCATGGGGTCTGGAGTCAATTTTGAGGACTCCCAGAGCAACTCCCTCCTGACTGTATACCACTGTGCCACCACTTCTGCTGGGTTTGTCTTGCCAGTGGAACAGAACATACCCAAGGATGGTCTGGGGCATTGTCTGTAAGGTATGATTCAGTGGTGATGACTATGTCAGGCTGTTGTTTGACTAGTCTGTGAGACAGCTCTCTCAATTTTGGCACTAGCCCTCAGATGTTAGTAAGGAGGATTTTGCAGGGTCGACAGGGCTGAGTTTGCCATTGTCATTTCCGATGCCTAGGTCGATGCCGGGTGGTCCATCCGGTTTCATTCCTTTTTTGAGACCTTGTTATGGTTTGATACAACTGACAGGCTTGCTAGGCCATTTCGGAAGGCATTTAAAAGTCAACCACATTTACAGCTATTACTGGGATATTTTTATATCTTCAACAGTGAAGGCAGAAGCCAAAATATTTGTTCAATCCATCTGCCATTTCCTTATTATCTGCCATTAACTCCCCATTCTCACTCTCTAGAGGACCAACACTCACTTTACCTACTCTTTTACAGTTTAAGTACCTGTAGAAACTCTTGCTGTCCATTTTTACATTTCTAGCTAACTTCCTCTCATACTCTAATTTCTTTCTCCTGATTAACCTTTTAGTCATTCTCTGCCATTCTTTATATTCTGACCAATCATCTGACTTGCCACTCACCTTTGCACATTTATATGATTTTTATTTAAGTTTGATGCTTTCCCCAACTTCTTTGGTTAACCACGAATGGTGGGTCATTCCTTTAGAATTTTTCTTTTTGGTAGGAATATACTTATTCTGAGTATTCTATCCACTAGCCTAGTTTCCCAGTTCATTTAGCTCAGCCCACACAGTTGCCCTTATTTAAGTTTAAAATACTAGTCTTAGACCTACTCTTCTTGATTTCATACTGAAATGAAGTGTAGTCACTGTTACTTAGGGGTGCCTTTAGCCTGAGGTCATTAATTAATCTTGTCACATTACACGATACCAAGTCTAATATAACCGGCTCTCTGGTTGGTTCCAGAACGTGCTGCTCTAAGAAACTATCTCAAAAGCATTCTATGAATGCCTCATCTAGGCTGCTACTGCCAATCTGATTTTTCCAGTTTATATGTAGATTAAAGTCACCCATGATTATTGCTGTACCTTTATTGCAAGCGCCCAATATTTCTTCTTGTATACTTTGTCTTACATTGTGGTTACTGTTAGGGGGCCTGTAGACCACTCCCACTAGTGACTTCTTTCCCCTACTATTCCTCATCTCCACCCAAACCAATTCTACATCCTGATCTCCTGGACCAAGGTCATCTCTAATTATTGCACAAATGCCAATTTTGATTAACAGTGCTATCCCTGCAGCTCAGAGTCTGCAGCTCAGCCTCCAGCTCAATGACTCTGAGCCGAAGTGCCTTGAGACACAAACATTTGCTGCTGATGTGTTTGCCCTGAATCACAATGTTATCCAGGAGCTCCCACATGCCACAGCCTTGGCACATCACCTGTCCAGCCATCCTTAACGTGTTTTAAATAATTACTTAACTATATTGTTCACTTATTTATGTTGCTTTTTTATATATTTTATTAACTTTACCACCAATTTGTATACAATTTTAAACGTTAGCGGTAAGGTCAGAATAGACCTTAACCATTCACCAGGTACTCACTAAACTACTAGCTCTTTTCCGTGTAGTAGAGCAAGAACCAATTCCTACAAGGTGAGAAGGATAGAAAAAGGAAACAAATACGAGGTGGGACTATGAATAAAAATGTTTGTTCTTTATGAGGGATTAAAGGAACCAAAATGTTGTGAATGGGATTTATCAATGAGTATGTTTTTTTAAATAGTGAATTCATCAACAGACACTTAAGAAATGTATTTAATCTTAAGAACGTTATTTAATCTCAGCATGAGGACTGACATGTGCCCATGGTGGATACTGGGTAAGGTGACATGGTGGGTGTAAGGGCAAACAGTGGTGGGTGTTGGGGGTATAGATTGGCATTGATGCTATAAAGGGCTATGGCATTGGGTAGAGGGTCATAGGTTGGCATGAAGGGCATGAGGGGCCATTGGGTGGGTGAAAGGCATGAGGGGCCATGGGGGTGGGGCATGCAGAGTGTATGAGGGGTGGGGTGAGAGGGTGTGAGGGGAGAGGGCTGTGTTTTTTTTTGTTTTATTCATATTTTTTACAGCTTCAACAAAATGCTAGAGCAGTGAATCTGGCCTTTCACCCAGGCCACCTCTGCACTGGCAGCCTCCGAACTCCTTCCGGGGGAACGGTGACCAAACTCCCATTTCCATCCACCAGCGACCCCTACGCCACTGAGAATGAAAATCCAAACTTATGGGACATTTTTTCCAGGGTTGGATTTGCAGAGCCTGGAGTTATCCTAACTCTGCATTCCCAACCCGGGAGGGAAAATTCAGGCCGTTGTTTTGCCAATGTAGAAACGTCCAACGACTGAATGAGCAACCTATGCTAGGAAGGAAGGTAAAGTGCGCTAAAGTTTTCACCCGTTATTGTCAATAAACTGGAGTATATATTTATTTTTAAAAATGTGAAAGAGATGCAATAACTTCAACCAAGTAATTCTTGTTACACCTGACATTGAGGTACTCCTGAAATGAAAGACAGAAAAAATTATAACGGATTTGAGAAGAATAATGTTTTTTATATGAATTTCCAAGCATTCTCTCTGGTTTAACGATATAAATGAACAAGCTAATTATATGTTGGTTGGGTGAGTGGGGAACTGGCAGACCCCATTTAATATTACTAAGCTTGGTCATCATTGCATGCTAATTGCTTAAAAGCTGAATTTTGGGGATCAGAGAAAAACTGATTGCTTTAAAATGCTAGTGACTTTTTTGCTTTACGATCTGGCTAACAGACAATTAATAGAGATGATTTAGATATAGGTGTTGGGCATTCCTTGACTGGTCCTCATCAGTCCTACATAATACGGGCTTTTGCAGCCTCACCATGCCAACTCTGATGAAGGGTTTCACCTTAAACACTAACATCTTTCTTGCTCAAATGCTGATCAGCCTGCATTTCCAGATATTTTTGTTTTCCAGTTGAGTTCTGAATAGTTTTACAGGAGGTTTCCTAGTGATTCTTTCTATTATGTTCAGTAGCACATTAAACTTTTGCTTCCTAAAGCACGGGGTTCATACAACTGATGGCACTTCTACAGTTAAAACAATGTCATCCTTGCAGCCAGTATGTCTGGCAAGTTTACTTTGATGTTGGTGCTGGCTGTGTGAAACTAACAAGTCAGAAGTCAGTGACCTAAGCTGCAATACAGCAGTTTAAAAGTAATTGAAGAGTCTTAATACCAAACCCCCAATGTCAGTACCTGAAACTTGAATGAGTCCTCTGTAGATGTTAACCCTGAGTGTTGGTACCACACAATGCCGTTGTTAAGATCCTGCTGAGTAAATGAGTTTGTCACAGTTGCTATTTTTCCATCAGGCAGCCTTTGCCACCCATCTGCTGGGCCATCAGCTGGCATTGGGACCAAAAGGATCACATCACCTATCGAAAATTAAGGATCACAAAAAATGCACAGCAAGTTAGCATGAAACATGCTTCATGTAATTATTGCTACTTGAAGCAAAAATCAGACAACACATTTTCAGCTGTTAGTCAGTCCAAAACTGAAATTGAATGAAATATAAAACTCAACAGTGCTTGGAATAATTTTCTTATCTTTATAAAAGTTTCAATTTTGTTCCACTCCTCTGCTCCAAGAAATGACATATGGCATGGTAAAATCAGACTGAGTGAGGTCAAGGGTGGCCTCCACCTATTACACAAAGACCAGTCTAGCCAAATCTTGTGATGGGAATCTCTTGCACCAATATAAATGGGCTATGGGCAATTACACTACTGCTGAGGAGTTTGCATACAATTCTGCCTTGTACTTACGCTGGTGCAACTGCAGCTGGCAAGGGCTGTTAATTGGGTTGAAGTGCCATTCTGCCAGCTTGCCTCTGTAATTTTCCAATTGACACTAGGAATGGCTATGTTGGCACTGGATGAGTCATTATAAGAACTGCAGCCACCAATGTGAACAATCAAAGGAAGCTTTTTAATATTTAAAAATAACTGCAACATTTTTTGGAACAACTACAGGAGTTGCTGGCCAAACTACATTATGCCATTATCCAAGGCCTGTTGTAGCCACTGCCACCCTCATCTGCCAGGTGGACTTCCCAATAAAGGCAGCAATCCCACTGGGAATCTATAAGAAAATCAGCCAGGTTCAGGTAGGTGGAATTTCTCTCCTCTCAAAGTAGTGCTAAGAATTTGTCACAGAGGAAAACTCTGGCCCCTGATCTTAAACAACATTTGGCTGGAGATTGGGGCAAATCAAGGTTGGCAGAAATACTTAAAGAACTGCTGCAAGTCATTAAAAAATAGTGGCAGTGAGAAGTGGAAAGTGTAGAAAATGAAAACAATGGCTCAATATTAGTGAACAACAATACTGAAGAGTCAGAGGTCCGTCAGCTGGAGGGTCCCCATATATGAAGCTGAAGACTAACCTCCAGTTAAAGCACAGGAACTAGTTAAATGGGTGGAGGCTGCTAAGTTAATGCAGTTTATCCTTCCACCTGACAGAAAATGAGAAAGAAGGGTCATTTCCTGTGTTGCCCATCAAACAAGCTACAAATCCAAGACTGGAACTCTCACACACTCTGGAAGGTACCAGTTCAAATACTGCACACTCACTGTTCTTGTACACACCTGCTGCTCTTGTGCAGGCAGTTGCGCCAGAGCTAGATTTCTCTTGCAGGAGGAGGTGAGGAGCACAGGAGAGGGATGCCGACCACAAACTGGGACAGAAGGTGCAGCCTATGTTTGAGTTAAACTCTACTGCAACTGAGTGAGACAGTGGAATTGGGAAGGATTCATGCAAACTAAGAACTGGCCACAAGCAGCAACAAGGATGCTGGTGTGATATCAAACCCTAAAATGTTTTCATGGCTGTTCTTCTGACTGGTACTTGCTAGCTATATAGTTGTGCAGGTTTGTACAGAACGAGATCTGGAGGGCCCTGCATTACATCACAGACACACATTCAATTATTGAGACAGATAGATAGATAAAAGAACAGTACAGGATAATGGAAAGTCAAAGATAATCCTCTACTGAAAAACAGCAATGTTCAGTGGAAGGGTGAAAAGAGTTTCAATAAAGTGATGTCAGATATATTTGATTGTAAAGCTTTACTAGGAGGAAACATGAAAGCCAGTAGAGCTCTTAGCATTGGAACAAAACAGTTTAAAGCTCCAATGTAGGTTGTTCAAATTATGAGGAGAATTTAGAGAATCTATTTCTACTATTAGTGAATCAGTAACTAGAATGTTTAAACTTAAGTTCATCGCCAAAAGAACAAAGGAAATGTTGAAAGTTTTTTAAATTATGTAGAAGGTTGTTGTGGCATGGCAATATTCAACCAGAAACAATGGTGGAAGCAGAATCCATTACACCTTTTAAAAGGGAAGTGGATAAATATTTGAATAAAAAAGCTAGTTTACGGAAAAACATCAACCAGCTGGAGGTAGCCCCGTCAAATCATTTACAGTTTTTGACAGAATGGAAGAATCAGATTGCATTATCCAAGTACCAGATGGCATAAGAGTATAGGAGTTCAAAGAGACATTTCGTGCGGCGCTCATAAGGTAAATCATTAACTACCAAATTTAGGGGATTCTTTTGCATGTATTAGATTGAAGATAATCTCGGAGTCACTGGCATCTTTGTCTGCTGCCTGCAAAAGTCTGTTGGTAATCTGTAGTAATCCACCCTCAGGGACCCATCCTCTTAAATTATTCAGGAGCTCTGGCCCTTTGTCGGTCGTCTGAAAAGAAAATAAAGGAAGTTAAAATACAACAGATCTAACAATCTGGATTGGGTGGAACAGTGGATTAGCAGAGTGTCCGCGTACTTTTAGGATCCAAGTTTGATTGGTGGAATAAAAATCTTGCTATTTGTCAGTTGCAAGACTCCTATGTGAAATGAGCTTGAATGATCTCAAACCAAGTCCCTATGAGTACACTAGAGAACCACAGAAGTTTAAAATATAGAAGGCCATTCAGCCATCAGCCCTCTGCTAAAACATTCTAATTCGATCCCACTATCCTCCTGTCTCCTCACAACCCCGCACCTTCCTTGCCTCCAAATACTTATCCAACTTTCACTTAATATTCTCTGCCTCAACCACTCGCTGTGCCAAAGCATCTCATCCCCACTGAATACAGACATTCCTTCTAACGTTTCTCCTCAGCTCAGTGACAATATCAACTTGATCAACCCTGACCACTGCTCCCCAGCCAGGGGAAATTCCACAACACATAATTCAGTAAAATTGGTAGTCTCACTTCAGGTAGTTTCACATGAAAATGGAAAATTTCACTCTGATGCAGTAGAAATGCCCCTGTGAAGCTGGGATTACATTGGTAGAAAAGAACAACAGGGAGCTTTCCTCAATAAAAGTTAGACTATCGCATATATCCATGTTATGCCCAGGGATGCTGCTGAATGGCAGCATGTTTTTCTTTCGCTGATACTCATTTTCCTCCTACAGTGTTAAAACTGATCTATCTTTCCTCTGATTTTTTGACGAAGGGTCTTGTTAAGGCCTTTTGAAGTCAGTTTTTATTGTAAGTTTAAAAAACTTATTTTTCAAGTTTTATTTTTAGCATCAATAATGGAAAAAAATTGAGGGAAAATTACTGCCTAAGAAAGGGTAAATTTGCATTTTGTCAAAGCACAATACAATAGTTAAGCTAAAAGACAACTAAAAACTATTCACAAAGTGCTTGAGCATTGCTGAAAAAAGGGACATGCTGTCAAAGCTTTTCATCTTGTACTCATCAGGATAGATGCAGTATGCCAAATTTCAAAGGGAGCAACAATTCATGATCTGTCAGAAAAGGGTGCTGACTGGTTGACAAGTCAGTTCTGACAGATCAAGGCATTGGTTGTTAGTGTAAGTTGGTTATTAGTGTAATTCTTAGCACACTCAGAATTGTTCAGCAAGTGTTGCCCAATAGCAGAATCAAATCTACCTTTTGTCTTTTGCTCACTATGCAACACTCAATTTAAAATTATCACTTGGGCACATAATGTAGCTCATTTACATTTGCTTGAAGCTGCTTAGATTCATATGCAGGGACCTGACCTCTTCAGGCAAAAGGAAGCTGTCCCGACATTGTATCTTTTTAAAAATTATACAAAAGTATGGGGGACAATAACTCCCTGGTGCATTCACCTTGGCAATTCCTCGACCAGAGCCAACTTGCCAACCAATCACCATGCAGTATGAATTGTTGCTTCCTTTGAAATTTGGCATTCTTGCGTCTGACCTGATGAGTGCAAGACAAAAAACTTTGACAACATGTCTCTTTTCTCAGCAAATACTCAATTCTGTACTGCCAAGTGACTACTTATTTACACAATCCACAGATAAACATTTATGGACCTTAACAGCAGTTCGCAAGGTAACATAAGTTTCCATGACCATAAAGTGCTGTCAAACTTTAAAGGTAAATTTTTACAAATTTAGAAGTTATAATATTTAAGAGTAGACTATGTTCTTTAAAATGCTGGCTGTTAAAGTCTGTGTTTGAAGTTGTACACAGCCACCATAGTATCAATGTGCACAAATTTATTTCAAGTCTGGTTTGAGTATGAAATAGTTGATGTTGAAATTTAATTTTGCAGTACATCGAAATGGTATTCAATGATAAAATTAATAGCATGTTTGCAGTTTGTTAATAACACAGCTGAACATTTTTTGATACTGTAGTTCCACCCTCTCAATTCTGATAACATCCTTGTAAATCTTTTCTGCACCTTTTCCAGTACTTCAATATCCTATTGTAGCATGGAAACAGCAAGACACAATTCTCCTGACTTTATCCGCATTTCATTCATCTTAACGAACATTATAAAAGAACCCAAATGTCCTCCAAATACCTGAGTATGACAAAGAGCAATTATGTGATATCACAGGTGCTAGCCACTGTTTCTACAAATGGACTGGTTCTTTTTAAAGTGCCAAATGTTTCAAGCCAGGAGTAATTATATGGCATGAAATGAATATTCAAAACCGAACTGTGAAGCACTTGACTCTTTTCCAACATGAGTTTAAAACAAAATTTATTTGCAGCCGCAATACTTCCACAGGGTGGCAGTACTTAATGCAGTCATCTCCAGGTTGAACAGGAATTAGAATTCAACGTATTAAGGAATTTTATTTATTCTATGCTGCTAGAGACGACACACTCTAAGGTTACGTTATGGCACAGGAATTTGAAATGTTAGCATTAATGGACATCAGCATATTTCCTCCCCCATCTCCTAAACTTGTCTCTGCAAGTAAAGAGATCAGATTTTTCACCCTCATTTCCCCACCCCAAGCATTCCCAGTACAAACGGATTGGATTTCCCAGAACATTGAGGGACACACCTTTTGGAAACCTGCTCCATGGCAGGACCTAACACCAGTGGAAGGGGCAGGAAAGCCAGATAAAGCTGCAAGTCTCTCTTCAACTTCCTTGGAGGAATGAAGGTGTGCCAGGATCCTGCACAACTCCATTCACCTGCAGGCTGCCCCATGACCTCCAGCATAGCTGGAGTAGGCAATAGTGCCATAACCTTTGATTGATCATGCATTGAGGTAGCAGGAATGGTCTTAAAGGGAAGTGACCCAAAGGAAGGCTAGGAATATCTGCTCCTGCCTCATTAACTTAGTTTCATCAGGCCACTATAGATATAGGCTAGGTTTTGTGCTGTCCGTCTCCCAAGTGATTGCCAGAAATCCCTGTGTAACAGAAAAGGAGTGGTGACTCTAGGTTGAATTTTCCAGGCCCCATGGTTGCAGGCTTGGAGACAGGAGAGGGGAAGGGGTGGGGCCAGATCAGGACACATTCCAGCCACGGAGGAACTTTCCCAGGGCGGGATGGGAGTAGGCTCAACTGCCCATTCTACGGAAGTGGGCAGTCAATTAAGATGTTTAAAGCACCAATTAGGGGCAATTTTGCCACCAGTGGTGTCCCCACAAGCCCCCACCACAAACCCCCACTCCAACTCTGCACCTCCCCATTCCCCCCACCCCCATTCTTCCCTGCCACCGTCCCCAATTCCTCCCCTGCACCCCACCCCGCCAATTCCCTTAGCCTTTGTGCTTGATGCACTGGGGGTTACCCTGGGAAATGAATGCACATGCCTGCTGGAGCTGTTTTTTTTGTTTTACGAGTTAGCTAATTATTAGTGTGAAACTTTAAAATTAGAAGTTGGATTTTCTAGCAGGCAACTCAATGCAGCATGAGTGCTGCTATCATGTTCCCTAAACAACGAACAGAAGGAGGATGCAGATGAACAGGAATCCTCTTTCGGGCCTGTGTCAAGCTCTTATAAACAGACCAGCATTCAAGAGACAATATCCAGACAGTGAAAATGATAATGGCCACTAGACAATGGTTCTACATGAAGCCTCAATAAGTGCTTCACTTATGTTTTGAATTAGGATCAGCCAATATGTAGCTCAACACTGCATTACTGAGACATTAGGGACCAATACGTGCCACATATCATCGTACATCAAATTCAGCAACAAAATGCAGTATCAGGAGGGCAGCAGACCCAAATTTACTAGCCACTTGTCATTCTTTAAATAAAAGGCACTATTCATTGCACTTATGTCATTCATGCACCTGCCAAAAATGATGTTCCTTTAATTGGCAGTTACAGTTGTTGCTCTCTCCTCATTCAAATGGTATATAACATCTGACGAAGGATTTACTGTACGACATGCCCTGAGGGAATCAAAGGTTCCCCTACTGTTCAAGCGGGAAGACATGGGAGACACTGATTATGCAATCCAAATGTAGCTGGTGCCACCTCTGCCGGAACCCAATACTCCAAAAGAAAATGAGTTGGGAGAATAACTGCTGTTTGTCACATGCTGAACAGTAGTACCACTGAAAGTGGTAATGTGCACACTGCAGCAAATTAAGGCTCCAGAAGATGAGGATGAGAAACTAGTAGCAGCGCAGATGTGATCAGCATTGATCTGTGACTTTTTTCTCTTGAGACCTGTACATAACTGTTTGAATGCAGAAACAGTATATATACATTGTAGATACATTTCGATAAAAGTTGCCAGCATTTTTGCCATAAAACTAAGCATTTCTTCTTTCTCCAAGGATGCAAAACATGTTTTAGTCAAATGTTACATTAAAAAATGATGAATGCAACTTTACATGGAATTATATAGAATTACATAGGGTATAGTGCACAGAAACAGACCATTCAGCCCAACCAGTCCATTGTAGTATTCATGTTCCACTTAGCCATCTCCCACCTTTCCTCATCTGACCATATCAGCATAACCCTCTATTCCTTTCTCCCTTTTATGCTTAGCTAATTTTCCCTTAAATGCATCCAAACTATTTGTTTTTAATTACTTTCACTGCTAGCGAGTTCCACAACTCACCACTCTCTAGGTAAAGAAGTTTTACCTTTATCCTATTTGTGCACATTGCGTTGATCTTAAGCACTTTTATTCTGGTGTGTTATGTTTCTTCTTACATAATACTCTACTTGAAGAAATAGCCTTGCATAATCCCTGAGCGGTTTCCTGTCATCCTGCCTGTGATTCAACTGGCCATCTGCCTCTGTATATTGTAAAGCAGACAGTCATGTCAGTACCCTGAACTAGTCTACCTATTTCACAGGTAGCATTTTGATGCTCCAGGATGGTGATGATGGGCTGGTGGTATATTGGGAATCACTCAACTGTCCCTTTGCTTCTGCAAGCATGCTGCATCCTAACTATTGCTGGTAATCTGTATGAGCAGAGACCAAGGCATTGTTGCAAAGTCTTTGAAACTCTCCCTGATGGATGAGCCCAGAGTGTCAAAATCTCCCATTATTGTGCTACTGTAAACCTCAACACCTTGATATCATTAACAGAAGCATTTCTGAAAAGCATTTCAATTGACTGTAGTAATCTGAGGTTTCTCCTGCAATATAAATGATGCCGCATCCTGCAGAATAGCAGCCTGCAGAGTGCAGAAATCCTAGCTGCACAACTGGGTGACAGCATCCACAAATCTATCCACACCAGCTCGTATCAATTTGTGAAACAAAGCAAGTGATTTCACTCACCAGCTCATACTGATGAAGAGTCCTCTAATTCATCAGCCTTCAATTCATCACACAGGAGCTATAAAATGGTTCCGCTGTAGTATAACTATGTTGCACCTCCCCACAGTAAGTCTGTCTTTCTTTCTTGACCCTCTATCTCAGTCCCTTCTTCATCCATCACTAGTGACTCATTTGTGTTGCTTCATCAAATTCAATGCTAAAACCTTATAAATTAGTATTTCTCACTGTGCTATAATTCAGTAGCATCGATTTTCTCTTCCTGCATTGGCAGCTTTTCTATTTAAAAAAACTAGAGAGAGGACAAGGTGAGCATACAGTTTTGTTTGCCCATTGCTGTTACAAAGCTAGCACATTTGGTTTGATGCAATTTTTTTTAAAAATGGCCTTGGAACATTTTTTTTAATCAGCACAAAAGAATGTCATTCGGCCCACCTTACCTGTGCTGGCTCTTTGAAAGAGCAGTCATGCTTAGTCCCAGATACCTGTTTTCTGGCATAGTCCTGTACAATGCTTTTTGAAAATTATTTATAGAACCTGCTTCCACCACCTCCTCAGATACAGTGTTCCAGATCCTGACAAGTCTAAGTGAAAACGTTTCTCCTAATCTTGCTTCTGGATTTTCTGTCAATGATTTTAAATCTTCAACTATTGACCCAGTCACCAGGGGGAATAGTTTTCTCTATCTACTATGGCAAAATCTCTCATCATCTTCAAAACCTCCATTAGGCCACTTCTTATCCATCCCTGTTGCAAGGAGAACAATCCCAACTTTTTCAACCTCTCCTCCTCATCCCTGGTAGCATCCCCTAGTAAACCTCCTCTATAACCTTTCCAAGGCCTTGAAATCTTTCCTGAAAGCCTACAATGCTCCAGCATGATCTCTTCTCTATGCTAAAGACGCTTTATAAATAGAAGTTACTGTTTTAATGCACTCAGCATATATAAGGCATGCACTTGGCAGGCTGCATTTTGAGGGGAACTTGGAGATGAGTGCACAGTAACATTGCGCAGCGCTTGTGAGGGTCGCATGTTGGACTTCAAGGTTGAAGCAGGGAGGGGGGTCAAGGGCTGCCCCGCAGTTCAGGCGAGTTGAGAGGTGGGGGGGGGAGGGGGGCGCAAGGGCTACCCTGTGGTTAAAGGTAGTGCACAAGCACCTGGGGGGTGGAGGAGGCGGGAAGAGGCCACACATTAGGGACACCTTGTATAAAGTGACAATTCCTCTGCAGCAGAGACAGTTCAGGTGCAGCTGAGCTCACTCAAGCAATGCAGAGGCATGAAAGTGCCACAAAGTGCTCCAGAGTTTTTCAACCGTCGGGCACAAACTGTAAACTAATAAGCATTTGAGTGGGCTGCAGAACAGTTGGATGACTGGGCCCATTATACAATCTCCTTGCTAAAGCTGGCCATGTAGCAGTCACTGTGGAGGCGCTCTCAGCCCCTTGCAATGTCATCATCCCGGTTTGGACCAGTCTCTCCCATGGTTCAAGCTAACAGTGCAGCCTTGTAGTGCAGGTTAGGGGAATGCCTGTACCTGAGCTGAAAGCACAGCATGGAATCCAGTGGGCAAAACTGCTGCCAATCGGTCAAGTGGAGTGGGGCAGAGGTGGGTGGGGTTTCAGGCAGCCAAGCCCCACACTAAACATCCAAGTGGTGGCCAGCACTCTCTGGGATGCATTAAGGGGCCTTCAGACTTAAATAAGAGAGGTTCTTAAGACACCCAAGCTAACCCACACGTTTATCTCTCTTTCATCCTGCAGAAGGAGTACACCAGGTGCATGGAGTCTGGTGAATTAGCTGTATGCCTAACAGAGAGCGGAAACAACAGAGAAGAGAGAGATGGGAGCGCCTGTGGCTCCCGTACATGCCCCTGATGAGCTACAGTGAGTCATCGATGGTCAGCGCCTAGCTAGACCAAGGTTCGAAAGGCACTGCCTTTCATTCCTGCAGACAACCAAGAACCAGTGTCACCAAGGACTGCACATGTCTAGGGAACTGGGCGGTCACATCTGACAGCTGCTGCAGGATTTGACGCCAAATGGAGGGCATCCACTGCCCGTGGCCATGAAAGTGACAGTGATGCTCAATTTGACCACCAGTGGCTGCTTTCACTGCTCCACAGGTGACCTCTGTGGGATCTTACAAGCCTCCACCCACAAATCCACAAATGCACCCATGAGGTCACAGATGCCATTTTCACGAGGGCACACAACTTTTTGCATTTCGACCGAGACCATGGGAGCCAGAATGCAAACGCGATTGGATTTGCCCAGATCTTGGGTTTCCTCGGGTGCAGGGTGCCATTGACTGCGCTCACGTTGTACTCGGATCTCCATCGCAACAAGCAGTCAAATATGTCAATCGCAATGGTTTCCATGTGCTGAATGTGCAGCTGGTGTGTGACCACTACAAATGCATCCTGCAGGTCTCGCACAGTTTCCAGTGCATGACTCCTACATCCTCAGCCAATCACAGATACTGGATGTCTTCCAGGATCCACAGAGGCTGCAAGGTTGGCTCCACAAGGATAAAGGCTACCCGCAGAGGATGTGGCTGATGACACCTGTGCAGCGGCCTCAGACTGCAGCAGAACAAAGCTACAATGAGGCTCATGCTGCAACTCGCAACTTGGTGGAGCAAACCATAGGATGCTGAAAATGAGGCTCCAATGTCTGGACCAGTCTGGTGGAGCCCTGCAATCTAGTCCACAGAGTGTGTCATACTCTGAGAAGCCGCCATTGCAGCCAGCGGGCAAAACGGCATTTTTCCCGCCCGCTACTGCACTTCGTGCAAATCTGGGACAATTTTGCCCAAAATCAATGATATGAAGTCACAGCTGCACGAGTTCATGTTGCATTGGGTTTTTGCTGTGGTTTCCTGATTTTCAGCACTGATTAATGAACATTCAGGCTGTATAAAAAGCAATCAAATCAGAATCATTACAAAACAGTTTTTAATCCATGCCATTACCAGACAGGTCTTTAGCTAGAGGAAATGAATGCTTTCAGCTTTTCATTTTGTTGAACAATTTCTAAGCTGAAGTAAATAAAGGCAGAACAGCCGCAGTGGTATATGCTATCTATCTGAAACTTTATACCCCAAACCTTTTGTAAATAGTAATTGGGAGATTACAAAGAAAGTTTGCTTCACGTGACAAAATTAGTTAAATAGCTACATTTGTCACTTAGAAAGAAGTGTGCAGTAAACTTCAGCACAAATCAGTCTGAACATTTCAACACAATCTATAATGTCACATAGTAGACTACCACTATTTATGCATTACAAGCATTTCACATTTGACTGAGAACTTTAGTTAAGATACCTAGTTAACAGAAACTGCCTTAATGGTCAATCAGCTGTAAGTGATTGCCTGAATAGGAGTTAACTATCGTGGCGGGAAGCTGAGTTAGCAGTTGTGGCTTGGATGTGAATCATAATCTCTAGATAAGCAAACAGTATTTGCCACTCCCAAATTGGTTGTAAAAGAGTGCTTTATTAACAGTGTTAAAGTTGGGAATTTGATACAAGTGGGAATTGGTGGAAGAAGTTGCTGAATTTTATTGTCTTATTTTTAGGTCCAGAAGCTATTGAGTGTTTTTCTTTCACCTCTTAAGCTAGAAAACTGTAACTTGCTGTTATTTTCCTAAAGTAGTAACTTAAACTTAATAAACCAAATAAGTAATCAAAATAAAGCAATTAAATCAATTGATACGTAAATAAGATAAGATAGACATGGAGAGCAGTGGATAACTGCTGCACATGGAAGATTGTGGAGAACATTGCAATCCTGGAGAACCATATCTGTATAAGTGCAGCCAAACTTTGGCTCAGAGTTGGAGCTACAGACACTGAGGGCAAAACTGTCTCCTGGAACAAAGTGTTCAGGTAGTCACATGCCTTGAGTTTAGTAGAACTTTAGAACTGATCAATGGTCAGGGACAGGGGGTATGACTTCGAGTTAGGCAGGTTCTTGTATCCTGAATGTGGTGATAGAGGAGCCTTGGCCCTTATTTTGACCAAAGTGTAAGTGTGTTTGCTACCTTTGTGGATGAGAACAATGACTATAGGGTGGATGGGTAAACTTACCACAGCACCATGGTGCAGCAAGTCATTCAAGTGGGGGAGTGGGAAGGAATGTGGTAGTGATAGAGGACTGTATAGTCAGGGGATACCATTCTCTGCAGCCATGACCAGAGGCTCTGAAGCTTGTGTTTGCCTGCCCGCTCCTTACAATGAGATAAGAAATTAGAGCAGTAGGGGGAGGATCCAGTTGTCATGGTCCACAATAGGAACCAGTGACCGAGGTAGTGCTAGGAATGATCTGCTGAGAGAATCCGAGGAGCTAGAGCCCAAGTCATAAAGCAACACCTTAAAGTAACAGGCTGGAATCTTGTGGAGGCGGTCTCATGGCCTCTGAGAAGGCTCACCACATCTTGTGCCACTCAGGCACTTAACAGGCCAGCAGTGGGCCTTCCCCTAGGATATAAGACCCTGGGAGTCGTAAGTCCCACCTGCTGAGAACTGCTGGCCAATTAAAAGCTGGCAGCTCTTCATTACTCAACCGCGTCACGAGAGAGGCAGTGGCTGCTGCCGGTACCACAACCACCCGAGGCCTCAGATCGAGGAGGGTTCAGGGCACAGGCAAGTGATGGAGGGAAGGGGGTTACAGGAAGGGGAGGGAGGCAGGTCAGCAGCAAGTGCACGAAGGAGGCTCTCAGCAGGCCCCACACTTCCTGATGCCAGATCCTTCAATCAAGCACTAAGCCCACAACCAAACACACCAGGGTTTGCTCGCCATGCTCTCTGCATGATGAGCCCCATCTACCACTCCTGCACTAGCAGGATGAAGCTCTTAAATTAATTGCTCACTTAAAGGCCTCAACTGCTGGCGGGGGGGTGGGGGGGTGGCCATCCATGGGCCTTTAATTGATGATGGATGACCGGCGAATGTAGTGTATTTGGATTATCAGAAAGCATTCAACAAGGTGCCACACAGAAGCCCAAGTCGGAAGGCCTGGTGTTCAAGTTACAGTCCAGGATTTGTTGGTCATGGAAAAAACATTCATCTGGCTCAAAACAGGTTGTTAATCAGACTGCAAAATCCTTCCAACACTCCACACCAAGGGTGAAAAGAGTGTGAAGATACGCAAAAGATACACAAAAACAAACAGGTGCCTCACAAAAGTTATTACACAGAATTAGGAGTCTTGAGATTGAGGGTAACATACTAGCATGGACTGATGATTGGTTAATGAACAGGAAACAAGACAGTAGGAATAAATGGGACATTTTGGGGTTGGCAGGCTGTAACTAGTGGAATACCTCAAGGATCTGTACTTGGACCTCAGCTTTTTATAATCTGTATTAATGACTTCGACGAGGAGACTGAGTGTAATGTATCCAAGTTGGGCAGAGTTACAAAGTAAGGTGGGAAATTTAAGAGTGAGGACAATACAATGAGGCTGCAGAGGGATATGGACAAGATTTTGAGTGAGTGGACAAGAACATGGCAGCTGGAATACAATGTGGCGAGTGTGAAGTTATCCATTTTGGTAGGAAAAATAAAGCTGAATGCTTTTTGAATGGTAAGAGACTGGGAAATGTTTGGATTCAGAGGGACACAAGTGTTCTTGTATGTAAATTATAGAAAGTTAACAAGCAATTGGGAAGGCAAATGACATGCTTACTTTTGTTACTTGGGATTGGAGCATAAGAGCAAAGGAGTCTTACTACAATTATACGTGTTCTTGCTGAGGTCACACCTGGAGTTCTGTGTGCAGTTTTAGTCTTTATCTAAGGAAGGATACACTTTTCCTAGAGTGCAATGAAGGTTCACTAGATTGGTTTCTGGCATGCAGGGTTTGTACTCTTCGGAGTAGACTGGGCCTATATTCCCTTGAGTTTAGAAGAATGAGAGGTGATCTCTTTGAAATGTATAAAATTCTTAAGCGACTGGGCATGATAGATGCTGGGAAAATGTTTCCCCTGGCAGGGGAATCTAGAACATGGATCTCAGAATAAGGAGTCAGACATGTAGGGCTGAGATGAGGAGAAATTTCTTCACTCAAATGGTTGTGAATCTTTGGAAGTTTCGCTCCTGAGAGCTGTGGATGCTTAGTCGTTGACTATATTCAAGTCAGAGCTCAATAGGCTTCTGGGTAATATGCAAATTAAGGGATGTGGGAATAGTGTGGGAAGCTGGAGTTGATGTAGAAGATCAGCAATGATTTTATTGATGGTGGAGCAGGCTCGATATGGCCAAATGGTTTACTCTAGCTCCCATTTCTTATATTCTTATGAAAGGGGAACAGTATCTGAGGAGAGCGAACTGTTAACAATATCAGCTACCATGGAAGCCAGGAAGCTGGGTGGTCAGCAGTTTAGTGGGAATATGATTGAAGGAACAGAAGGTGGAACTCATGGACAAGATGAGCTCACAGGGATCATGAGGGGAAGTAGGAGAGAAACTGAAGAAAAACATGAGACCGTAGGTAGGGCAGGGGGAGGGGAGAAGGACTTCATACAGGAAGTTATGCCTGGTGGGGTTAGGTGTATGAAGGGAAGGAACAGAGGCAACTGATCAGATGGTCTCAATCTTAGTGATGAAGAAGTCAATGATGTCCTTGTACTTGTTGAAGGTCAGGGTGAAAAGGCAGATGAGAGGGTTTCAAAACGACAGTATGCCGTAGAGAAACGAAGCCAAGACTTATTGGCGCATCCCAGGATGATCCTGGAACAGAGCAGGTTTTTAAATTACGTTCCATGATACCACCCTTAAGAAGTTGTAGCTTTAGCCATATCTCTATCCCTGAATCATTGTCCAGTGATTTTTGCTGGACAATGCACATGTGGACAATGGATGAGGACAAGATCAGCCCCATAACTAAATTACTATTGGTACTATTAGAATGCTTGGAAAATGGACATCTGAGTGCAGTAGTGAAGGGCTCTGGTGCCTATGTAATTATAGGGATAACTCCTCAATCTGATGCTCCCAGTGGACACTAGTGTCCCCAAGAAATGCATGCTGAGACAATTATGGGCACATTGCTGTCATTTTCCATTCATTAAAATTAATCGCTGGAAAGTTATAGGCCGTTTGCTAGATGAACTCCATGTGAACACCACTCTCCCTGAACAGCTTTGTTGTGTGGACTTTCATGGAAGTTAAATGACAACATGACTTAAATAGGTAAAATGCAAACAAGGTCAACTGTTTTCTTCCTAAAGGTAATAGAATGCTCTGAGTGGCACTTTCAGATATAAGTGGGTTGAATTTACCAGAAACATAAATGACCCTTCCAATTCTCCATATATTCAGAACACTGGTCAGAAAAGATGACTTCATATCATAGACACAATCAGCAGTTTCATTCATTCCAATTCAGTTCAATTTCCCAATATCTGCAAAGGATAACTTGTAGACTGATTATTGAACCATGCAGACTGAGCTATGAGGATATTTTGTTTTATAACTATTTTTACAATTATGAAAGGTCGAGAGATCTGGATCTAGATACGTTTGTCGACAGCCTATTAATTTGAAGATATGACCCCCATTCCTAATTTAAGGGCAAGTAAAGAAAATATCAAATTGAGGCAAGTTTTGTTCGAAAAAGAGTGACAGATGGAGCAGAGGTAGAACAAAGAAGTGAGATCGGGTTCCTGTGAATATAGGATTCAGGGCTATTAAATTTAGAAACACATCAAGAGAAGCTTGAGGAAGGTGAATGATAGACTAGATGGATCAATGGTCTGCTCTAAACTCTAAATATCTTAGTTACTATATAATTGGAAATTGGAAATAAAATTGTTACCCCAATAATCAAAACGTGTTGTCCAATCAGATGTTGCAACCAGAGTTCTAACCATGTAGGAGACTTTAGAGATTATTTGCATCTTAGAAAATTGTTGTTACTTGCATATGAAATTGCAGCCTGGAGCATTCCTTTAATGGATTGCAACTTATTTTATTGCATAAAAGTCAATGGCAGCACATGGACATTGATGATCATTCTGTTCATCCCTGGTGTGCCATAATGTTATTTGTTTTAGGCATAATTCATTACATGACCTCGATAATTGTGTCAAAATGGGGAAGTGACTCTCACAGGGAGTTTATGTGAGTAATAAGCTCTTTATAGCTTCATTTGTTTTCTAACAACAAGGCCAGCAGTCTTTTGAACAATTCACAATATATTACAATAACAACTTGCATTTATATAGTACCTCTAACGTTTCTTGGAGAGTTGTACAGCTAAAGGAGATTACAGAGATGGTGAGGGAGGGATTTGAAAACAAGAATAAGAGTTTGAAATTCAAGGCATTGCTTAACCAGGAGCCAATTTAGTCAGCAAGCAGAGGGGTGATGGATGAATGAGACATGGTGCGAGTGAGGATACGAGCAGCAGAGTTTTGGACCACTAAGTAAACTTGACCTCAAGTTTATGGAGGGTAGAACGTGGGACGCCAACCAGGAGTGCATTGGAATAGTCAAGTCTAGAGGTAACAAAAGCATAGATGAGGGTTTCAGCAGCAAAGAAGTTGGGGCAAAGGGAGAGTTGAGATATTACAAAGATGGAAATAGGTGGACCTGATGTGGATTTGTGGTCGAAAATTCATCTCAGGGTCAAATGTGACACCAAGGTTGTGAACGGTGTGGTTCAGCCTCAGGCAGTTGCCAGGGAGAGCGATAGAGTATATGACTAGGGAATGGGAGTCAGTGACAGGGTCTGAAGCCAATAATTCCCACTAATTATTTGGAGGAAATTTGGAGGATGTCAGACAAGTCTGAAAATTATAGTTAAACGATCAAGACAGAGGGTGGTAAAGTAACGCTGAGCGTTGTCAGCATATAGGTGAAAAACGAACACTATTTTCAGTGAAGTCGCCAGTGGGATGTACGTAATTGAGAAATAAAAGAAGGTCAAAGAAAGATCTTTTGGCGGGGGGAACACCAGTGGCAAGATGCAGGAGAAAGATGCAGAGGATAGCCATTGCCGATGTTTCTCTGGCTATGATTAGACTGATAAGGATGAAACCAGGCAAGTGCAATCCCAACAAGTTGGACGTTGGTAACTCTCAAAGGCTGTGGACAGGTCGAGAAGGACGGGAGGGATATTTTGCCACAGTCATGCAGGATGTCATTAGTAACTCTGATAAGAGCTGTTTCGGTACTTAGAGAGGGCATGAGGGGAGATAGAAGAGAGACTAAAGAAAGAATTGAGTTCAGAGCAAATTGCAGGGGGGAACCTTAGAGAAGCTAGGCCTGATGCACTGGGAAGAAGGGAGGAAGGCAGCAAAGACAACTCAACAGACAGTCTTAATCTTAATGACAAAGTCCAAGAGTTTATTGCACTTGTTGGAGGTCAGTGTGGAAGAGATAGGGAGAGGAGTTTATAAAGATGGCGTGCGGTAGAGAAAAAGCTCAGGATTATCTCTGCATTTTAGGAAGATCCTGGAATATAGAGTTACTTTCGCAGACGAGAGCAGGATCTGATAGGACTTTCTGCAGTTCAGTCACACCTGGTGGCAAATGTTAAATCAGTTATCTGACATACCCATTTCAGTGTGCACCACTTGGTGTTAAGGGAACTGAGATGAACACTGTACTAGTTACAATGACCTGGGTAACTGTGGGTAATGGTTTTAATGGGTCTAGGGCATCAAAAGGGGTAAGGGTGCAGCTGAATGGATCTTCAGCTGCAGAAATGCCCTGGTGAATGGTGGGCCAAAGGCTGGACAGTTGGAACTTTGAAAGTACAGTTGTTTTTTTCCAGGGGCGAGCACAGAAAAAGTAGGATTGAGGAGAAAAGGGGATGTGGGTAGGGGGCATTACAAGGAAGTGGCTAGAGATAAAATGATAGTTAGGAAACCAAGTTGTGAGGAAGATACAGTGGGATATAGATCAAATCATTCCACATGATATTAGTAAACAGGTGAAGGCACTGGATACTGCAAAGGCTAGGGCCCTAACAACATACTGGCAATAGTACCAAAGACTTAGGCTCAAGAACTAGCTGTGCCCCTAGACAAGCTGTTCCAGTACAGCTACAACACTGGCATCCACCCAGCAATGTGGAAAATTGCCCACATATGTCCTGTCCACAAAAAGCAGGACAAATCCAACCCTGCCAATTTCTGCCCCATCAGTCTACTTTGAAATATCAGCAAAGTGATGGAAAGCATCATTGATAATGCTATCAATTTACTCAGCAATGACTTACTCACTGAAGATCAGTTTGGGTTCCGCCATGGTCACTCAGCTGCTGACCTCATTACAGCCTTGTACCAAACCTCGACAAAAGAGCTGAAGCCCAGAGGTGAGGTGAGTGACTGCTCTTGACCAAGAGTGGCATCAAGGAGCCGAGCAATGGGAATCAGGGGGAAAACTCTCTATTGGTTGGAGTCAAACCTAACACCAAGGAAGATGATTGTGGTTGTTCAAGGTCAATCATCTCAGTCTTGGGGCATCGCTGCAGGAGTTCATCAGCATAGTTTCCTAGGCCCAACCATTTTCAGCTACTTCATCAATGACCTTCACCCTATCATAAGGTCAGAAGAGGGGATGTTTGCTGATGATTGCACAATGTTCAGCACCATTTGCAACTCCTCAGATACTGAAGCAGACTGTGTCCACATACAGCAAGATTTGGACAATATTCAGGCTTGGGCTGATAAGTGGCAAGTAACATTCACACCACACAAGTGCCAGGCAATGACCATCTCCAACAAGAAAGAGAATTTAACCATCTTCCCTTGCCACTCAATGGCAGTACCATCACTGAACCCCCACTACCAACATCCTGGGAATTACCATTGACCAGAAACTGAACTGAATCAGCCATATAAATACTACAAGAGCAGGTTGGAGGCTGGGAATTCAGAGGAGAGTAACTCACCTCCTGACTCCCCAAAGCAAGTCCACCATCTACAAGGAACAAGTCAGGAGTGTGATGGAATACTCTCCACTTGCCTTGAAGAATGCAGTTCCAACAATACTCCAGAAGCTCGACACAATCTAGGACAAAGCAGCCTGCTTGACTGGCACCCCATAATAAACAATCACTCACTCCACCAATGACGCACAGAAGCAGCAGTGTGTACCATCAACAAGATGCATTGCAGCAACTCACCATGGCTCCTTCAACAGCACCTTCCAAACATGAGACCTCTACTATCTAGAAGGACAAAGGCAGCAGATGCCGCCACATCCAAGGAAGACCACCACATCCAAGTTCCCCCCCAAGCCACACACCATCCTGACTTGGAACTGTATCGCCATTCCTTTACTGTCTCTGGATCAAAATCCTGGAACTTCCTTCCTAACAGCACTGTGGGTGTTGCGACAACACCTGGACTGCAGCGGTTCAAGAAGGCAGCTCACCACCACCTTCTCAAGGGCAATTAGGGATGTGCAATAAATGCTGGCCTAGTCAGCAAAATCCACATCCCATGAACGAATATAAAAAAAAGTGCCAGTGAGTTTTGGGAATTTGGTGATAATTACCACACTGTCACAGTGATGGTGTTGGTGGGGCCAGTGGGAGGAGCTATAGGCAGGTGTGCAGGCTTCACTTAGGGGTAACATGTCATCATCCATCAGCCAAGTTTCCTTCAAGGTCACGATGTTGATACATGAACGGCAAGGTCCTTTTTCATAACTGAACCAGCATTCTGGGGAAGATACATAGTGGTGGTATGAAAACTGATCCACATGCAGACTCCACAGTGTCAGCACATTGAGTGGAAATTGGCAAGATTATTCCCCAGCTGATGCATTGGGCCAGAAGGTTAATGAGAGAGTAGGATGGAGCAGTTGGGACTGCTGCTCATAAGGAACCAACGAGGCAATGGTGTACACTGTGGAGGGTGTTAAGAGCAGCATACACGAAAAGTGTAGACCTCCCCAATAGGAAGTGAAGCCTGGGATAGTGATGGGAAAATAGAAATGTCAAGGAGAGCTGAAGGGTTGGGAGTACGGCTTTGGGAGGGAAGAGTACCTAATAGGGAAGAAATGAAAGGAGGAATGAGAATAGGAAAGAGGGGTCTGGGGCTGGGGGTGCGAGGGTTAGTAAAGAATAAAGGGGAGGAAAAAGTAGAAATGTTACAGAAATACTCATCGCATTGTACTGATTAAATTGTCAATTTACTAATTCATCAACAATGATTAACAGAAAAAATGTGTGGAAGCGAAATACCGTCTAGGGTTTTACAAAGGTCATGTCAGGTAAACATCAGACCATGTACTGATAGTTTATTAACTGCACTGAAGTTTGTCCTTCACTGTACAATTCTGCTATTTTTTCAATTAAAAGATTTGAAGAGCTCAGTCATGAAGAAGTGAGAAATTGGTGTAACAGATTCACAAATGAATGCACTGTGGAAAGGAGAGGCAGGATGCTGGATTGAGTCTGCAAAAGACAGGTGGGGATCCAGCATAACATCATTTTTCAACCCTGCTGGAACATTGCTGAAAATCAGGAAGTAAACTGGAAAGTTCAAGTGTCACACACATACACAACTCATGGGAAGCAGAATAGGTACCCGAGTGTTAACTTTTTCTCAAAAGCACCCAACATCCCTTCATCTTCCAATTTGTCATGATGGATATGGCTGATACATACTGATATCAGAGTATATGAACAAGCAGAAAGGGTAAGCACCCTGATAATTAGTGACATGATATGAAACACTAACATGGATTATTTGAGAGTAAAATACTAACAAGGAGTTTCTGAGAGTAAACCAAAGTTTAGATTTTCCTTGCTTTCACACTTGTTGGGGAACCTAACATGTCATGAATGCCTATTGGAATACTCAAGCAGGTTCATATTTGTGGCACATTAGGCATTTCAATAGGTGAGGCCTAGGAAATTTTACCCTGAAATAAAGCATTTGCATGCTAATGAACTTACAGCAATAAACATTTCACAAAATATGTAAATAGTCTGAAATGTAACAGATGAATAAATAATACTACACACTTGAATTTAAGAAATGTAAACACCAAACACAGCTTGATGCTTCTCTGTGTGTAGGGCGTGACTAAATGTTGAAATTTGGATCAACATAAATTAACTTGTAGACGATTTCTCTTGGACAACATCTATGTGCCTTTTCAGATGAAAACAGATTCACATGTACTAGTAATCATCAACTATTGAACCACCTACCAAACGCTCAAGCTAGCGGAGTGTCTTGTGGTTGTTTTTACACAGCATCAATGAATCGAAACTAACTTTTATCTGACTGGCCTGTTGCCGAAATAACGCACATATGTCTCAAGGCGTCTTCTGTAAGATGCTTTTTCTGCGACTGACATGTATTCTGATATCATTGGCTCACTTGTACTTTGGAACATATGAACTTCCTGTTACTTTCTACTTCAAAAAAATTGACTTGACTCTACACCTGAGATTCCTTCTTACAGGGTTTATCAGTAGTCAGGAGAGTTCCCAGAGGTCTACAGGGATGAGGGAAAGTGGAAGCATCAGGCTTTGAGAACACGACTGAAAGGTACCAGGCACTATGACCACAGGTGACAGGGGGTACAGCTGTTGGCATTACTAAAGATGGTGACGACATATGGAATTTATGTGGTGTGTCACAGCTTAGGGAGCCAAGGATATCTGGTAGTACATAAGGGTGCTGGGGGACATGTAGGCTGAGGCAGTATGGCTGTATTGAGTGAGGTTTGGAAATCTGGCAGCATTTAGTGGTTAGTAGTATCATAGGAATTGAGAGCAGCAAAAAATGTCTGGAAGCATTGGGGAACTCAACCAACCATAGAAGATTTCTGATACATAGCCGCACCATGGCAGGGAAAATCCTAGGGTCATACTGCACTTGGGGAGGTACCAAGGACTGTCAGTACTGGGGTGGAAGAGCATGGGGGTCAATGGAATAGGGGGCCCGGGAGTCAGGATCAGCTGGTACCAGAAATGGAGGGTGGAGGTTCTTGCCATGAGTATGTATGACGCGATTGGGTGGTAGGGTGTCATGATATGGTAACAAAAGATTGGGCATTCCAAGATGTGGAAGCACAGAGAGGAAATTATGGAATCAGGAAACATTGGGAATAGCCACACAGGATTTCGCAGTCCTCAGGAGAGACCTCACAGGACCTGGAAACACTGGGATACAGGATCCTGGGATCCAGGAGAATATGAATGTGGAATCCCAAGATCAAGTAGCATTAGTGGGAAGGAAGGTCAGGGTCTGACAATATTTGGACTGCCTGCAGCATTGAAGGAGATACTAGAATCCTTAATTTTTATGGTGGGGAGGTAGAGCCTCAACAGCACTGAGGGGCACAAGTGCCTAGGAGAATCTAAGCCAATCTACTAAATTCTCCCAATTGGGTATACGCAAACTAAACATCGACTTAACAACATGCCAGTACATTGCTTCCATTGCTGGAAGACATCACGGGTGGGAGTTGTCTATTGACCCCCGAAGAGTTGCCTCACTGTAGGACAAAGTATAAAATGGGAAATAGAGTCATAGAGTCATGGAGTCATAGAGCTCTACAGCACAGAAAAATGCCCTTCAGCCCATCGAGTCTGCATCAGTCAAACGAGTACCTAACTATTCTAATCCCATTTTCCAGCACGAGGCCCATAGCCTTGTATGCCATGGCATCGCAAGCGCACATCCAAATACTTCTTAAATGTTATGAGGGTTTCTACCTCCACCACCCTTTCAGGCAGTGAGTTCCAGATTCCTACCACATTCTTCATCACATCCCCTCTAAACCTCCTGCCCCTTACCTTAAATCTATGCCCCCTGCTTACTGATCCCTCCACCAAGGGGAAAGTTCCTTCCTGTCTCCCCTATCTATGCCCCTCATAATTTTATACACCTCAGTCATGTCACCTCTCAATCTCCTCTGCTCCAGAGAAAATAACCCCAGTCTATCCAATCTCTCCTCATAACTAAAACTCCCATCCTGGTAAATCTCCTCTGCACTATCTTGAGCGCAATCACATCCTTCCTATAATGTGGATTCCAGAACTGCATGCAATTGAAGGCATGTAAGAAGGGTGCTACAATTGTCATAGGTGATTTTAATCTGCATATTGACTGGACAAATCAGATTGGCAGGGATAACATGGAAGATAAATTTATAGAGTGCATCAGGGATTGTTTCTAAGAGCAATACATTGCAGAACCTACCCAGTAATAGGATATTTTAGATCTAGTAATGTGTAATGAGGTGGGATTAATAAGAGATATCATAATTAAGTATCCTGTAGGGGTAGCAGTCATAACATGATAGAATTTCAAACTCAGTTTGAGGGCAAGCAAACCAATGTCTCAAACCAATGTCCTCAATTTAAATAAGGGCAGTTAGAAAGGTATGAAGAAAGAGTTGTCAAAAGCGGGCTGGAAAAATAGATTAAGGGGAAGGTCAGTGGGTAAGCAGTGGCAGACATTTAAGCAGATATTTCAATGCTCAGCAAAAATTTATCATGGTCAAAAAAAAGGACTCAATGAGAAGGATAAACCACCTGTGGTTAACAAAGGTGGTCAAGGAGAATATCCAATCAAAAGCTAAGGCATACAAAGTGACAAAACTACTGGTAGGCCAGAGGATTGGGAATATTTTTTAGGAACTAGCAGCGGATGACTAAAAAGCTAATAAAGAGGGAGAAAATTGATTATGAAAGTAAATTGGTACGAGATATAAAAACAAACAGCAAGCTTCTACAGGTACATAAAAAGAAAGGGAGTGGCTAAAGTGAGCATTGGACCCTTGGAGGATGCGACTGGAGAATTGATAATGGGGAACAGGGAAATGGCAGATAACTTAAACCAATATTTTGCACTTGTCTTCACGGTGGAGGACACCATAAACATCCCAAAGATATCAGATAACAAGGAGCTAATGGGAGGAAAGATCTTGTAACAGTATCTATGACGAGGGACAAAGTTTTTGACAAACCAATGAGATTAAAGGCAGACTAGTTGCCAAGACCTGATGGCTGCATCCAAGGGTTTTAAAGGAAGTGGCTGCAGAGATAGTGGAGGCATTGATCAAAATATTCCAGAACTCCCTGGATTCCGGGAGGGTCCCAGCGGATTGGAAAACTGCTAATGTGATGCCCCTGTTCAAGAAGGAAGGGAGACAAAAAGCAGGACACTATAGGCCAGTCAGCCTAAAATCTGCTGTTGGGAAAATACTAGAGTCCATTATTAAGGAAGAAATAGCAGGACATTTAGAGAAGCTTAACACAATCAAACAGAGTCAACATGGTTTTGTGAAAGGGAAATCATGTTTGACAAATTTGCTAGAGCTCTTTGAGGGTACAACAAGCAGAGTTGATAAAGGGGAACCAGTAGATGTAGTGCATTTAGATTTACAGAAGGTATTCAATAAGATGCTACATAAAAGGTTATTGCCACAAGATAGGAGCTCACAGTATTGGGGGTAATGTATTAGCATGGATTGAGGATTGGTTAACACACAGAAGACCGAGAGTCGGGATTAATGGGTCTTTTTCAGGTTGGAAAGATGTAGCTAATGAAGTGCCAGAAGGATCAGTCCTCGGGCCGCAATTATTTACTATCTACATTAATGACTTGGAGGAGGGGACAGACAGTAATATATCCAAATTTGCTGACAAAAATAGGTGGGAGGGCATGTTGTGATGAGGACATAAGGAATCTGCAAAGGGATATAGATAGGTTGAGTGAGTGGGCAAAAACTTGGCAGATGTAGTTTTATGTAGGAAAGTATGAGGTCATGCACTTTGGTAGGAAAAATCAAAAGGCAGACTATTATTTAAATGGAGAGAGACTCCAAAAAAGTGCAGCACAGAGGGATCTGGGTGTTGTTATGCATGAAACACAAAAAGTTAGCACGCAGGTGCAGCAAGTAATTAAGAAAAATAAAATTTTGGCCTGTATTGCTAGGGGGTTGGAGTTTAAAAATAGGGAAGTCTTGTTACAACTGTATAGGGTGTTGGTGAGGCTGCACCTGGAGTGCTGTGTACAGTTTTGATCCCCATATTTAAGGAATGATATACTGGCATTGGAGGCAGTTCAAAATAGATTGACTAGGCCGATTCCTGGGATGAAGGGGTTGACTTATCAATAACAGCTAAACAAGTTAGGCCTTTATTCATTAGAGTTTAGAAGAATGAGGTGCGATCTTATTGAAACATACAAGATTCTGAGAGGGCTTGACATGGTAAATGTTGAGAAGATATTTCCACTAGTGGGGGAATCTTGAACTAGGAGACATAGTTATAGAATAAGGGGGCACTCACTTAAAACTGAGATGCGAAGGAATTTCTTCTCTCAGAGGATGGCGATTGTCAGGAATTCTCTACTCCAGAGAGTTGTGGAGGCTAGATCACTAAAAGTATTTGAAGAGGAGATCGATAGATTTTTGAAATATCGGGGAGTTGAGGACAATGAGGAGCTGACACGAAAGAAGAGTTGAGGCCTGGGGCAGATCAGCCATGATCTTATTGAATGGCAGGGCAATCTTGAGGGGCCGAATTTCTCATGTTCTTATGTAATAGAATTGATTGATTGCAATAGGCCCAATTGAAATAAGTAAAAAATAAATTTAAAACATTTTCAAAACTAGGTACCAGAATTATTTTCCACTGGCAGCCATGTTATGTTTATAACAGGTGCCAAAATGATTTTCCATCTCCAGCTACGTTATGCTACACTAGGTGAAACAGAAGATAGTTTATCTAAGTTGTATTTGTATTTGTGGGTGTTATGAATAAGCTAAGCTTTAAGTTTAAGTTTTCGCTTTAGGTTTGATGTATATTTTTCTATTTGTGGGCTAAAAAGCTGAAACCTGGGATCTAGTTTCATTTTAGAGTGGAGACAGCAGGTCTAAGACTTTGTGTGTCTGCATTCTAATGAGATTTTACGACTCTTGAAGGGAAATTAAAACATACAAGGTAGAAAAAAAAACTGTGCTGTTGCCTAGCAACAGGGGTCCAGAGAGAGGGACCCACAGAGACAGAAAAAAACAAAAAGCAATTTTAATTCAGTTGAAGCCAGGATTCCAGAGAGGCTGGACACTAGAGAGAACTGCAAGTAGCATGTTCCAAAATCAAAGAAGAAAGTCCCCAAATGCAGGGGAGTGGAACAGGAAAGGTTCCAAGAGGACAGTTCAGTCAAAGGAAAAGGTCAAGAACCTGGAAAAGGTCCTGTGAAGTGAAGAGTGAGAACCAGAAAAAGACTCCAAACTTAAAGGGAGTAGCTGCAGGGCACCGATTCAAACCAATACAGACTTGCAAGAAGCCAGAAGATTTAAGGAGACTGCTGAAGGTCTGTAACTCTTAACTATGGGCCTATGTAGCAGTAGTGTTCTATTGGCACAGCTAAGTCTGAGAGAGAGTGCATGAAAAGAAGCTTGAATGAACATGGCGATCAGGGAGAGAGGAACATCAGAAGGAGAGCTTGAAACCCTAGAGGTGGACCCTTGCAGAAGGTGTTTGTGGGAAAGCGTCAGTTTGGGAGAAAGTTCCAAAGCAAGTTCTTTGGGAGTGGAGATTGGAAACCCTTGTGTGACAGACAGAGTTCAGTGAGACAGGTTGGCTCACTGTGTGACAAGCGTCTGAGGGGAGTTGATGAAGGATCCAAAGCATATGTTTGGGGCGGCATCTGTCAATTGGTTTCAGAGTGTGGTGTGCCTCACCATAGGTTGCCTATTGGTTTACATGGACTGCGTACATCCTGTGAGCATTAGAGTATGAGATAGCTTTTGTAATTTGCGTCATCCTTATGAATCTGTATATATCTGTAAAGGTATAGTCTTGGGTGAAGGAGTATTATAATACAGTTAATCTTTTCTAGGTTAATAAATGTTTCATTCTTTTGTTCAAAGTTTATCAGCTGTCTCTGGTGACTCTGTTCAGTAGCCTCTCCACATTTCTAAACAAAAAATAAAAGGATCCATCAAGTTCGCTTCCACCCTGAGATCTGGCTTGTCCAGCAGAAATGTCAGCTGGGATCATAGCACCAGATCCCACAACAACTTTCTATTGTCAGCTATGTTGTGCCACAATGATTGCTCATCACCAATTAAGACATGTTACACAAGCTACTGCAATGACTTCCCACTACAGTATATTAGAGCAGGAGTCAAATTTTCGCTCCTGACAGCTTCCGGCAGTGGTGCTGACAGGAGTCAGGCCTGCCATCCATAGACTTCACTATATATTTTTTAAAACACTGTCATTGGTAACAATTAAATCCCTACAAGTACTTAGTCCTTATAAAAACAAACATTTCCTTCAAGTATTTAATCCCATATAAAAGCATACATTTCCTTCAAGTACTTAATCTCTTGTGAAAATATATCTTTGCATTCGTAGCCCACCTCAAAGACAGCTAATCTGTTTAAAACCAATTGGAGCTGACAGAACCCCCCCCACCCCCAACTGTGATAACAATAGGTTATGTAAGCAGTGAAGCAGCACTAATTCTAGAGTCAACCAACAGTGAAATAGTGAACACTGATTTTTTTCAACTACAAACTGGATGCTTTTTTCCAAGATTTAACTTGACAGTTCCACTGTGTGTAAAAACTGGTAAGCCCTTTCATGTCTACTCTTAATAGCCCCAAGGCACCTGACCTCTCCAAGATGGTACCTTACCTCTCCAATTAACTGTGGCAGCTTTAGACCTTTTCCTCAGATATCTAAAACCCATTAGTCGTGTTTTGGAAATCCCAGTAATGAAAATTGGATCTGTTTCAAGACAGCTGCACTTTTACATGTGCAGTTGCCTCATTGAACCACGGATGTGCAAAGTACAACTTGTCCCCGGTAAAAATATTTCAGGAGTGGGCATTCAGGAATTAAGGCACCAGCACCATTTGGCTAAGGCACAGAGCCCTTGCATCGCAGCAAAAATTCAGACTTAGGTGTTGGAATGACTAACCATCACCTGAAAGGGTATATTCTGGGCACTGGAGTGGGGTGGTGGTGGAAGGTGTTGCAATGATTTCTCTCTCCTCACCTGAGAGTCAACTTGACTGGAGCAGAAATACCGTCGTGAGCCTGCCAGAGTTATTCCAGTTAAATAATTTGACCCTGGGATATGCAAGAGAGTTAAGACTGAGGAGAATGAGCAGATGCACAGCTAGGACCACCATCGAGTGGTACCCTCAATAGGATCAGATAATCCAGGCAAAGGGGAGGGGATTATACGCTGAACTCTACAATATATTTTATTAAAAGGCATTGCTTTCCTCATTGGGGATGGAATTTTGCACAAAATATGGATGGGACAAAAGCCTCTGAATCAAATCTAGAGTGTCATTTCAGTTCTTCATGAATGCAAGTCCACAAACTAAAAGAAAATCATAACTTGGCCTAAACTAGCAATTGCGCACAGAGCACAACTTCTGTTGGAAGTAGAAGTGCCACAATGGTACATTATTTTAGACTGATAGAACAACATATTGTGAACCCGTTCTGGCTACATCTCATCTGGCATTGTTGGAGGCTTGCTCTGTGACAAAAAAAGGTGCAATACTAATAGTCTTAACAAATAAAACATTCTACTCTCTCTCCCAAAAAGGTTGTATAACAAAAAGTTGCATACGGTTGTATTATGATTTACAGAAACGTATTTGGGCCATTACCTGGTGAGTAATTTTGATCTGGAAGAGAATATTCAGGATGTTATGGCCGTCATTAATCTGCAGTAGCACTTGGTCATGCCGGCTGTTGGTTCCATCGTGAGCATAACGCAGCTGTCCCCTTTTGAGATCGTTCAATTGGAATTGCTGTACGCTTACATCTGCTGGGTGCAAAATAAGGCGCCCATGTTTTGGAGGGTCCAAAACTGATAATACCACCTCAGAGGGGTTGTCATCATCTTGAATGTCCAATATCAGATTAGAAATGGCACCGAATTCACCTCTACCGAGCAATAAGACTTTATTAGTCAGCACAAAGGGACCCTGGAAAGAGACAAACCGCAATTAAAAATCACTTATCTCTGTGTTTGATGACTACGTTTGAAAGTAATTATCGGTAAGATTCATAAAACAAATTGAAGTTCTCAATAAAATGCTTTTATTACTATCCGACTGGAAAATTGTTGGATAATGAAAACATTTTACGAAGAACATGAAACATTTCACTGAATTAATCCTTTTATAAATATGGACAAAATATTATTTTTAAACACAGAATCCAATCAATGTTTGTGAAGCCGCTCAACAAGAGTTACAATCCTGGAGGCTTAAAATGTATATATTAAATGTTTAATTACAGCTAATGCAATGGGTGTTAAATTCAACAGCCCCATGAAAACAGGTGCAGGAAATGCAATGCAGGATTAACTTAATTTGCATCCATTGCTTCTGATGCAGACAGCACACTAACCCTCATACCCAAATCTCCCCTCTCCCACAATCTCTCCTGATTTAGAAACTGCAGACTGTGTAAGTTTGCATATCTTACAGTCCCCTTCCTCCCCTGATCACAACCCTACCCTTGTGCCTTTCTCGTTTCAGATAACCATGAACTGCAATCTGGCCAGACAATGGTGGAAGACCAGGAAGGAAATGATGGTTAAGAAAATGGTCACTCAATCTACACATACGCTGCCGCCAGCTCAGGTACTGGCGCTGCATTTAATTTACAGGATGCATTAGAGGCAGGATTCACATGTGGTACGACACCATGCAGGAGTGACCTGCATCCTGGGTGATGGAAGGGCACTGTTGGTGCCAGCTCCCAGAAGACAAAGTCACATACGAGTTCCTCTGCAGAGGAGCACTTCAATAGGATGGGTTACAGAAGCCTGATGGGTATGTAAAACAGAATGGTGCAGTGGCAGGCCTTCCAGAAGCCCTGTGATCACTATAAAGGAACATGGAGGAGGTTGACACCAACTTTGCATAGGGCTTTGTATAAAGTTTGGAACCATCCTTTTCAGCATGGAAGTGGTTGTCAACTCCAATAGCACATCTGTGGACTCAAACATGATGCAACATCTAATGCCGATGTCCCAGCTTCCGTTGCAGCACAAACAGAAGCCACCCAATGTCTAGGTGCTACAGGGGAAGCTTAGATGTTTGCCATGCAAGCTCTGTCTGCAGACACCAGCGTACAAAGGGGTTTGCAATAGCATAAATGACCTCTGATGTAACGGAAATCTCCTCCAAAGCAGTGAAAGCACACTTTTACAACAAGACTTTCACTGAGGTAAGGAAGCAGCTGTTAGTATTTAAAGCATTTACTGCCTGTCAGTTGCTCAGCCTGGTCAACTCCTATTGTCCTCCCCTTTCTTAACCTGGCGAGCTCCAGGAAACCCATGTGCAGACTGTTAAATTCAGAATCCAGGATTAAAATAACAGCTAACAAGCATTTCACATATTTAAACAGCAGACTCATCTGTCCTGCCAGACCTTCCCGCATGCTGCAGGACCCATACTCAGTTTAAAGGCAGAAGTTGGTAGGTTCCTGCCAGCTTCCCGACACACTGGAAGTTTAAGTTGTTGTTGAACACACAGAAACCCACCCACCCTGACAGGTTAAAATACCCCCCATGACACTGTATCTCTATGCCATCAAAAGAAAAGAGGAAAAATTGAGAAAAAAATTGAAAGGGACAGAGAAAAAATCAGTTGTACAGTTTGTGGTGATGGAAGGACTCAGGCTCAGATTTAATACTTAACAGTGCTAGTACAGATGGAACTCTATGGGTGGAATCTAAACAAAGCATATGCAAAGCCTGGTATCCAGTCGAGAACCAGTTTACATTGAACCTGGCTTTACCATGGCTCTTCAACTCAGACACGGCATTAACTTCCCGCTTTCAAGTTTTCCAACCTATAACAGAGAACACGCAGGATGATGCACCAAATCTGTCAAAGGAAACATTTCTAATGAAATGGAGAAAATGAAAAAAGCACCCATGACAGTGGTCAGAACAGCTGAATGCTACATTCATCTCTGAGGCTTCAACAACCAAAGAAATGGAAACGACAGCTGGGAAGGCTGCCCTCAGGGTCTTGGACTCTTCCCTGGAGGACCAGCTATGAGATCTGAGGGATCGAAGTGAGGTGATGTTTCCCAAGGATAGGAAGAAGAGAGCAGCTTCTCAAACCAGCAGACATGGACGGAAGTAGCTGAGGAGGTCAGCAGTGGAAATATAGTCCTTTCAACCTGCAGACAGTGCTCCAAGAGGATCCAGGACCTTAGGAGGGTGGGAAAGGTGATTAGTATAACACTTTGAGATGTTAAGCCTCACACTCTGATTATCCAAGCATTCCCCTGCACAGCACTCCTCAGGCTAATACACCTTGCAGTTCCACACTCTCCAGGAACCTCATAGCCTCATCAGAACAGCCAACAATCTCACTCACTCTCATCCTATTGTCCCATCCCGCCCATGGCTTACAGTTGCTCTCCACAAATGCTGTCCTTCCTTCCTCGCCACACAATCCATTTCTCACATTCGCAACTCTGTTTTCTGTTCTTGCAGAAGAGAGCACATAAATGTCAGGAGGGGCAGACACCCAGGAGAGGTAGGTTTCCCCCCACCCCCCCTCTGTAATGGCTATCTTGACAACCACTGGCCATACATACCCTCTTGGTCCATTGGGAAGGAGGTCTTGTTACAGGAGGTTGCAAATGTCAGCAATGACCTGCTGTGAAATTCTGAACCTCCTGAGGAACAGGTGCTCACGCATGTCAAGAGAACTGATGCTGGGGTCTCAGCACCTTCAATTTAGATCTTTAAACCCATCCATTCCCTCCGAAGAAGCAGCAATTACCTGAGAAGAGGCAACTACTGCTGCTCATGTTGGTGTTCCTAATCCTTTCATTCTTCATCAGACGTCCAAGGCAGAGCTGCATAAGCTGCTACCATATTGCAGCAGTTCAATTCAAGGTGAGTGAATCTAAGTCAGGTAAGATGACTTATAAGAAGTAGGAAATCACCTGCCAAGCAGTGAAAGAACATTCTCAAGAGAAGTCCTGTAAGCACCAGTCTCTCACATGGACATGAATGCAACTGTTCAGTTTTACTTTTTGAAGGGTTTCCAGTCTGTCAGTTTCACTGAACAAAGTACTGTACAAATGCAAGTTGTTATTGTATCAATGGTAAATATCTAACAGTGATGGTATTGGAGTGGTGTACAAATGATATGTAAGTGAGCTCTCAAAAGTGATGGTCCAAAAGGAGTACCCAGCAGTAAAGACACTCACTCAGAGCATTAACAGCTCTTTAAATGATTCATTTTATTTTCTGTTCAGATTTTATTTGTCTCTTTACTCTTCCACTATACATGTTTTGTTGATCTTTCTCAAGATATTTTAGACAGGAGTCATTCTTAGGTATACTGTGACAAAGCTGTCTGAACATAATGTCCCAGATCTTCCAGTCAGCGGTGGAGAGGGTATGCCTGCCACTGACTGTGATTTCATCTGTCCATTTACCATTTTACGTTGGAGCCTTTGCACTTTCTGGTCTTGGCTCCAGAAGGGATCCAGCAACAAACAGTCAGGAAGCCAGATGGAATTCCAGCAAAGCCGTGCCCCCCTTTTCATCATGAAATGGAGATAAGCCCCTGTCTTCAGTTCACTGATTTACATTGTTTTTAAATAGAGCTGTCACACCAATACTCCTTCAACGCCCCGCCACCCCCACCTCCCCTGACAACGCTCACTCTTACCTCTCAACCTCTCTTTAGTGTTTAACCTTCCCGAGTTATCCCCTCACAATGGTCACTTTCCCCCTTCACTCCTGACAGCATTCACCACCTCCCAAAGTACTCACTCCTCAACAACGCTCATCTTTTCCCCTCACTTCTCGACAGTACTCACCATCTCACTCACAACAATGCTCACCCCCTCCCTCCCCACCCCCTGGCTTACCCACCCACCACCCTCACCCTGAACGATGCTAATCTGCTCCCTGCACACTCCTTGACAATGCTGACCTTCCTGTCATTGGCCGAATAAGGACCAGGGATTCCAGGAAATGAGTCGTAAGAGAAAGGGTAAATTTTGATGGGGGGAGGGGGGTGTGTGTGGTGCGGGGATGAGCATTTTCAGGAGTGGGGCGCGGTGAGCATTGGTGGGGGGCAAGGGAGGTGGTATGAACATCATCAGAGGGAAGATGAGTTGCTGCTGTCCATATCAGAAACTTCAGGCCCATTTTTCTATTTAGCATTAATGAATCTGGAGTCAGTAAATGTATGGTTGTATGAATTATTAATTATACTTAGCATCATTAAGCTTATCTTCCATAAAAATGTCTAAAGATGACAGATCTTCCTATTAGTGTGATATGTAAATCTATGCGACAAAGGCAGAGTACAAAGAAGATCTTGTGTCAGCCTGGAAGATAATTGTTCAGCTTGTTAATAATTCAGCAGCAATTTACTTGAAAGAACTGATAGATGATTCAATAGATACTAAAGGAAGGGGCAGGACCACAGTGACCACTCTCTATTTGAACCCCATCCCAGCCACCTTCTTCTCTGAATCTTTGCAGTTCTATCTCCTTCCCCCAGACCATCCAGGCAGATATGAACCTACCTTGCATGTCAAAGCACTCAGCACAGTTAAATCCAATAGCAGAACCCTGACAGCAACCAGCAAAAATCTGATCTTGGCAGCAAACCAAACTATAGGAAGCAGTTCTCAGGCCAGCGCTCACACCACAATTGAAACCCAATGGTGTCATCAGGCCTCAGTCTACATATTTAAACAAGGGCTCTCCTGGCTTCAGGCAGTTGCTTTTGCTCTCTGGTCAGAACAGTAGGTTAAAATGAAAGATGGTGCAATTCAAATGGGACATTAGTGAGTTGAATACCTGGTCCATTTTACCTACCTGGTTTCCATTGGTTGGGCAGTGTTTAAAAACCACCCCTATAAATTCTGCATTAACTCTGTCATAATGAGAAATGTTTGGGATCTGCTTATTTGAAATGCTTTAAAAGTGGAATTTGGTTTTAATTAACAAGTAGTAAATAGAAGTGGATAATGAAAATCAAACACAGAACCAAAAAGTTCTGAAAATACACAGTAGGCTAGTCCACATCTGCATGAAGGATGACAATCAACTTATTATTTTTCATTTAGATGCTTATTGGTTAGCTGTGCATTTTGTGATTTTTTTTTGATTAAGTGTGAATTTAGGAAATGCAGAAATAAAACATAGTTTACCATAGCACCTAACATTCAATGTCATGAAACTGTAGATCAGAAGTTTTAGTTGCAGCGTTCAGAAACTCAAATATTTACCTTCTTTGTTTCGTAGGTCAGCAACTCCAATTCCTGATGAGCCTCAAGCCTCTTGCGCACATGGCCAGCTGCGAAAAAGCCACACATGCGCAGTTATGTTTTTTTCCGCTCTTCAGGCTGGAGCCCAGCCCTGCACACCTGCGCGGAAGAAATGGAACGGTGCGAAAACGCAGGTCAGATGACCTGATAGGGAGCGCCATTGTACTGGGTGTATCCCAGGGAGCAGAACATGAGAGGGGGACAGGGAGAAGTCCAAAAAGATAATCCCAGGTAAGGGATGAAGACAAGGGACAGGAATAGGTCCCATTAAATAAAGTTAAAGAAAAGAACAGAGTAACCAGCTCCAAAGTCAAGAAAGAACTGCAGCGAGCAGACTTTAAGTGAAGTGAGCACAAGAGGTGCCCTGAAGATCTGAGAAAGCAGCCGAAGGTTGGTGACTCCATGCTATGGGCTGTTGGGGCAAAGGTACCCCTTCACAGCAGTAGTGTTCTGCTTAGCATGGTGGAAGATTTGAGTTTGTGCACGGAAGGTGAAGCTTGCGTGTACTCAGTAATCCAGGTGAAAAGAATCTCAGAAGGCAAGGCTGAAAACCTGCGAGATGGCGAGATGAGTCATTTCATTGATGAAAACGTCCAAGTGGAAGCGACTTTTGAAGAGGATTGCAAGGCGTGATCTTCAAATGTGGAGATTTGAAATCATTGTGAGAAGACAAAGTTTCAGTAAGAGTGGCTGGCTCACAATGTGACAAACGCCTGAGAGGGTTGTTAAGAAATGCATGTAATCTTTTTGGTCGCATCTGTCATCCATTGTGTCATATGATGGGTCCACAGTTTGCCTGTTAATTCACATATGCCTCATACTTACCATGAATATTAGAATATATGATAGATATTATAAATGTTTTATCTTTCTAAACTCGTAGAGTAAAGTTTATTTTCATTTGTTCAAAAGCCGTGGAATCTTGTAGCTTTATTCACTTAATCAGCATTGTGGATCTCAAATTTTATCTACTTTAAACAAAATGTTGTTGGTCCCTAACTGGATCTGCCCCCAGGTTCCATGGTCTGTCCAAGGATCGGAACAGTGGTTTCCCACAAGACAAATTCACAACTTTGGCTGTGTCATCAGAAGACAGCCATGACACCCACATCGTGGGTGGATTATTTTTTGTGTTCATCAGGGTGAGAGATGGCAGTATTGTAAATGGTAACCAAATATTTTCATTTATGCCCTTCAACTCAATGCCTTTTTAATTAAGAGGTGTTGCAATTAAAGCCTGTGAAATTCTAATTTCAAGTACTTTGTGGTATAGCTGAGAAACCCCATACCATTTTGTTTTTGCTACTGTTCTGACCTAAAAGATTTTTTACCCTCTCTTCCACTGTACAAAGTCCACTTGGTCCTACAAACTTGTTTGTTCAGACATTTATACTGTGAAAGCTCACTTTCTATAAGTGAGATGCAAACTCCCTCAGCACAATAGTCTCAGCCACAGCACCTTGATGTCTCATTATGTCAAAGCTCAACCTGTAGCAAAGCAACTACCCAAAACTAAATGCATTTTTTTTTAACACTTATACTTTCCAATACCATGATAATGCTTTATTTGGCAAGATAGGAATTGAACAGAATGCAAGAAATTCCTATCTTTTTAGAAGACTGAGCTAACTCTTGCAACACACACACTTTGTTGCTTGTATTTACTACTTCAGACAAAAGTAGTGTGGGCATCATTACCTGTCTGGTATTCTTTATTTACAGACAGGAAGTGACCATAATGGGAGGTCCCTCATTCTCAGGTATATCATTTCCTCTTCGTTAAATCGTAAAATGGCAATGACCTTATTCTTAAAACCGAGAAGCCAATTCTGGGAGGAGTTTATAATAGGTGAAAGCCTGATTCAACAATGCCTCGGTGAGAAGAGTGAAAAATGATCAGTTCAGTTTAAAATCTGGGCATTGTCGTCCTCTACTTTTTCCAGCTAAAGAAAGATTGAATACCCAAAGCTTTGAATGTAGAAGCAGGAAATATTTAATTTCAGTGAGTACCTTGAATGAGAGAGCTTGAGTTTTAATTGTTTCTGGAAGGGAGTATAGTTGATGGTCACTGGCTTTCAGGATAAAGTGACCCTTCCTGGCAAATAAAAAAGACAAAAGATAAAACAAAACTTTAGAGTAATAGAAAATCACTTGTTATTTTTAATTTGAACTTTTACAAACTCATACAAAACATCAGAGCATTTGACCATTGAGGTCTAATTGTTGGCTGCAGCCTCCCATTATATGACAGCTACACAATAAAAACGGTTTCTGTGAAAATAATGAATAGCAAAATGATAGCAATGCAAAGAACCACAGAATATTCCTGTTATTCAAACCGTTTGCTAAATGGCACTAATATTAGTCATTTCAGTTCATAAATGCTCTCTGTATTCTCAGTCTGGCTGGAACCATCATCACCTTTGGTGTATTCTCCAATACTGATGGACTTCAGCTCAGAAGTTCTGGCAATAATTTCAGGATATGCTCTCAATTCATTCACTTATTCATGCTTTTCTGTATATTTGCAAATACAGTTGGGATTTGATTACTGATATATGAAATGCATCTTATTTAACAATTTGCACACGGTTCTAGACAGTAAGATTTTAAATTCTGTTTAATAGTTTGACAATTCATTAAACAAATATTTCATAAGCCTCTTACTGAACAGGGCTCTTGGTTTTCTGATACCAAGCTGAAGAGTACGGCAAGTTAGTACAGGAAAACAACTTCATGTGAAACATAGACTAAAGCACAAAAAATACCAACAGTGACATACAAATTAATTAAAATATTCATATGATAATGTCACAAAACACTATTTCATCGCCTGTCAACTGTTAAAAATGCAAATCACTACAATAGATATTAATGGCTCTGATTTTGCAATCAGCGCCAAAGCAAGGATGCTTGCTGCTGACCTTGAAGATAGCTGCCCACAAAGATCTAGCGATTTCTGTGTCATGATTTTTCTGATGTTAGTTTAAATCTGGTGCCAAGTGAAGGTGGGTGTCTAGGTGTGCAGCAGCTATGTCTCAACAAGCAGGAAATGTAAGAACATAGGAACAGAAGTAGTCCATTTAGTTCCTCGAGTCTGTTACACCATTCAATGAGATCATGGTTGATCTGTAACCTAACTACAAATACTCACCATTGCCCAATATGCCTTAATACTTTTGGTTAATAACAATCTATCAATCTCAGATTTAAAATTAACAATTAATCTAGCATCACTTGTTGGTTGTGGAACCAAATTTCAAACATCTGCCATCCTTTTATGTGCTGAAGTGTTTTCAAATTTCACTCCTGAAAGGATTGTCTCTAATTTATAGACCATAGCCTCAGCCCTGAACATTCCAACCAGCAGAAATAGTTTCCCCCAATCTTCCATATCTGTTTCCCTCATCTTGAAGACGTCAATCAAATCGTCCTGCAGCCTTCTAAATTCCAAGGAATACAACCCTAGTTTCTGTAATTTCTCTTTGTAATTTAATCATTGCAGTCCAGATATCATTCAGGTAACTCTATGCTTCATTCCATTCAAGGCTAATACATCCTTCCTAAGGTGTGCTGCCCACAACTGCTTACAGTAATCCCAAATGTAATCTGACCAGGGCTTTGTATAGCTGAAGCATGACTTCTACCCCGGTGTAATCTAGTCCTCTAGGTATAAAGACCAGCATTCCATTAGCCTTTTTGATTGCTTTCTTTACATGTTCGTGGTATTGTAATAGCCTACGTAATTGGAACCCTGAGTTTCTTTGGACCTCCAATGTGTCTATCTTCTCACCATTTAGGAATTACTCTGTTATGTTCTTTTTAGGTCCAAAGTGGATTACCTTCATTTTGACGAAGTAAAATCCATTTGCCACAATTTTGCCTATTTATTTAATCTATTAATATCTCTTTGTAATTTAACCTTTCCATCTACACTGCTTACAGCGCCGCCTGTCTTGGTGTCATCAGAAAATCCAGATATGTGACTGTCTGCCCCATTATCAAAGTCATTAATAAATACAGTGAACAGTTGAGGCCCCAGTCTTTGAGATCTTTGTGAGGCACCACAAATGACATCTTGTCAATCAGAGTATCCATCCATTAACCCTACCCTCCGTCTCCTGCCATTCAACCAATTTCTGAACCAAGCCAACAATTTTCCTTCAATTTCATGAAATTCCAGCATGCTGATCTCTTCCTCAACTATAAGGAGGAATTATGTAATTATTCAACATGTCTGGCGTTCTCTCTTTTCAATGACAATATCAGTGTGATCAGCTTTGAAACATACTCATTGCTCATACACACCCTCTTCTTCCTAATATGGTTATGAAGGTAAACGGCCAATCACACAGAAATATGAACACAACAAACCAGGAAGTTAAAAGTATTTAATAACCTTTACTTTTAATTTCATTTTTAGAGAGCATAATAAATTATGATTAGGTTAATAAAGAAGCAAAAATAAAGATTTTATTTTCTTTTTAAAGTTTAAAATAAATAGCATGCATCATCACTGTGGAGAAATTTGACATTGCGATAATATGAAGTTAGCCGTTCGGGACCCTGAGGATATTTAGCAGTAATTATGAACTTGGTACACCATTAAAAACCAGTTATGCATCATCAACAAGATATAACTTTTTTGAGGGTTTTTACAGCAAATAGAGCACATTAGGAAGGAAGATTTACATTTCTATATTGCTTTCCATGACCATTGGACATGTTAAGCAATTTACAGCTTCGTAAGAGTGTCCTGCAATCAGTTCTTGTTGAAAATAACTAGAGTGACATCACAAGGCAGCATGAGAGAGCGGTGGAGAGATCAGAACCAGTGCAAGTGCAGGGAAGCTTCAAAAAGTGACGTCAGCACAAAGGTGGGAGCTGATTGGTGAGTAGTGCAGAAGTGCTTTTCTCCAGTTTAAAATAGATTAAGCTAAGGAAAGGTAAGGGTTCTAGCTTTTATTTAAAGTACATAAATAATTTAACTTTTTAAAATGTATTTAACTTAAAATAAGGGGTGTTTTTCAACTAAAGACATGGCAGGACAGCTCAGTCCCGTGTTATGTACTGCCTGCAACATGTGGGATGTCCCAGATGCTCCTTGCGCTCTAACCAACGATGTGTGCAGTAAGTGCCACCAGCTGCAGCTATTTGAGCTCAGAGCTTCGGAGCTTGAGCAGCAGCTGGAGGCACTGAGGTGCATCCGCGTGGCTGAGAGTTTCGTGGATAGCACGTTTTTAGATGTGGTCACCCCACAGCTTAGGGAAGTGCAGACAGAGAGGGAATAGGTGACCATCAGTCAGAAGGAAGGTGTCAGGCAGGGAGTCAGGAAATCCCCAGCGTAAATCTCGCTCAAGAACTGTTTTTCTATGTTGGAAAACGGTGAGAGTGACGGTTCCTCTGGGGAGTGCGGCCACGCTCATGCCATGGTGAGTGACTCAGCTGCACGGGTGGGGGGAGGGAAAAGAGGCAAAGAGCAATCGTGGTAGTAGACTCGAAGTAGGGCGAACAGACTGGCGTTTCTGTAGAGGTGACTCCAGAACGGTATGTTGCCTCCCTGGCACCAGGGTCAGGGATGTCACTGAACGGCTGCAGGGCATTCTAAAGGGGGAGGGCAAACGGACAGAAATCGTGGTGCGTATTGGTACCTATGGTACAGGTAGAAAGAGGAATGAGGTCCTGCAAGCAGAATTTAGGGAGCTAGGAAGCAGATTAAAAAAACCGGACCTCAAAAGGTAGCAATCTCTGGATTACTTACAGTGCCACGCACTAGTTAGTCCAGACAAATGCATGGCTGGAAAGATGGTGCAGGAGGGAGGGCTTCAGATTTCTGGGACATTGGGACTGTTTCTGGGGGCTGTGGGACGTGTACAAGGTGGACAGGTTGCACCTGAGCCGGAATGGGACCAACATCCTTGCAGGGAGGTTTTCTAATGCTGTTGGGGAGGGTTTAAACTAACTTGGCAGGGGGATAGGATCCTGAGAGCAGTTTCAGCAGGGGGAGATGCACAGCCAAAATTAGAAGAGAGAGCAAGTGAGTCTGGAAGGCATAGAAATTATAGGCCAGTTAAGGCACAAAGGAGTTTGGGAAGGTTGGATGGTATTTATTTTAATGCAAGGAGTCTGACGAATAAGGCAGATGAGTTGAGGGCATAAATTAACATGTGGAAGTATGATGTCGCTGCTGTCACAGAAACATGGTTGAGAGAGGGGTAGGATTGGCAGCTCAACATTCCAGGATATAGGGTCCTCAGGCGAGACAGGGAAGGAGGTAAAAGAGGAAGGGGTATCGCAATATTGATCAAGGAATCAATTATAGCAGTAAGCAGGAATAACATCTTAGAAGGCTCCTCAAATGAAGCTATATGGGTAGAACTTAAAAACAAAAAAGAAGCAATTACATTGCTGGGAGTGTACTATAGGCCCCAAACAGTCAGGGAGAAATAGAAGAGCAGATATGTATGCAAATTTCAGAGAAGTATAAAAATAATAGGGTAGTAACAGTGGGGGATTTCAATTTCCCCAACATTAACTGTGTTAGTCATAGTGTGATAGGTTTAGAGGGAGCGGAATTCTTAAAATGCATCCAAGAGAGCTTTTGAAGCCAGTACATAGAAGTTCCTACAAGAGAGGGGTGGTCTTGGACTTCTTACAAGAGAGGGGGCGGTCTTGGACATAATTTTAGGGAATGAAGCCAGGCAAGTTGTAGAGGTATCAGTGGCGGGTCATTTTACAGAAAGTGATCATAACTCCATTAGGTTCAAGGTTGTTCTGGAAAAGTACAAGATGGGCCAGAAATCAGAGTTTTAAATTGGGGGAGGGCCGATTTTATAAGATCAGAAATAGGGAGAGAACAGGGCCAACATATTCCAGTAAAGATAAAGGGTGGGACCAACAAATCCAGGGATTACACTTGGAGAGGCAGGGATTAATCAAGGACAGTCAGCATGGTTTTGTTATGGGGAGGTCATGTCTGACCAATTTGATTGAATTTTTCAAAGACGTGACCAGGAGTGTAATTGAGGGCAATGCATTTGATGTAGTCTACATGGACTTCAGCAGGACTTTTGATAAAGTCCCACATGGGAGGGGAGACTGATAACAAAGGTAAGAGCCAATGGGATCGAAGGCAATTTGGCAAATTGGCTCCAGAATTGGCTGAGTGGCAGGAAGCAGAGGGTATTGGTCGAGGGGTGATTTTGTGACTGGATGCCTGTGTCCAATGGGGTTCCACAGGGATCGGTGTTGGTTCTCTTGCTGTTTGTGGTATATATAAACGACTTAGACTTGAATGTAGGAGGGTTGATGAGTAAATTCGCGGATTACACGAAAATTGGTGGGGTGGTCAAAAATGAGGAGGATAGCGTTACATTACAGGAGGATATGGTGGGCTGATCAGTGGCAAATGGAATTTAATCCGGATAAGTGTGAGGTGATGCACTGTGGCAGGACAAACAAGGGACGGGAATACACGATGAATGGTAAGACCCTGGGAAGTACCGAGGAGCAGAGGGACCTTGGTGCGCATGTCCACCAGTCCCTCAAGATAGCGGGACAGGTAGATAAGGTGGTGAAGAAGGCATATGGGATACTTGCCTTTATTAGCCGAGGCATAGAATATAAGAGCAGGGAGGTTATGCTGGAACTGTGTAAAACATTGGTTAGGCTACAGCTAGAGTATTGCATACAGTTTTGGAATCCGCATTATAGGAAAGAGTGCAGAGGAGATTTACCAGGATGTTGTCTGGATAGATTGGGGTTATTTTCCTTGGAGCAGAGGAGATTGAGGGGGGACATAATTGAGGTGCATAAAATTATGAGGGGCATAGATAGGGTAGGCAAGAAGGAGCTTTTCCCCTTGGTGGAGAGATCAATAACCAGGGGGCATAGATTTAAGGTAAGGGACAGGAGGTTTAGAAGGGATGTGAGGAAGAATCTTTTCAACCAGAGGGTGGTGGGAATCTGGAACTCACTGCCTGAAAGGGTGGTGGAGGCAGAAACCGTTATAACATTTAAGAAGTATTTGGATATGCACTTGCAATGCCATGGCATACAAGGCTATGGGCCTCTGCTGGGAAATGGGATTAGAATAGTTAGGTACTTGTTTGACTGGCACAGACTCAATGGGCCAAAGGGCCTTTTTCTGTGCTGTCGACCTCTATGACTCTATGCCAGCCAATGAAGTATTGCTTTTGAAGTGTAGTCACTGGGCAGAATCGTTTTGAGGCGTCGGGGATCTCTGGAGAGCAGATGAGAGACCAGCCCAGCCTCTTATCGGGAAGGCCTGCTCCAAACCAGATGCCAATCAGACAGTGGCGAGGCCAGAAATGGAATACCCTAGAATCAAGCCCCCGGGGGTGGAAGTCTCCCCTGTGAAGGGGTGGTTCGTAGGGGGTGGCGGGGAGGGGTGTAGGGGGATCGGCAGCAAGGGTACTAGGGTGGCTCTCATTGGGCCCTCCCCCTTCTCAATGTCCAGTCCCTTGATAAGACACTGAGTGCCTTTGATTGAGGGATCCCCTCCCACAGGTGACAAGCTGATGTGTTGTGCATGCTGCATGGTGACAGGCCCAGCTGCAGCTGGATTAATATAAGCAGCGGCATGGGTAGGGAGGGGGATTGGTTGAGGTTCTTATGTGGTCATTAATTGGCCACTTAAGGATCTTCGTTGGCAGCGGGGCAGGAAGGTCCACCATGGACCTCCCTGCCAGGAACTTAATTATGGCGGAGATGGGATGCTGGCAAGGTTCCTGTACGTCACCATGGCACCTAATTAAAAGCCCATCCCAACTCCAAGCTCGAAACCAACGAGAACACAAGATTCCAACCACTGTTGTAATGTAGGAAATGCAGCAGCTAATTTATGCTCCACACACTCCCACAAACAGCAATGTGACCATGACTAGATAATCTGTCTTTTGTGATGTTGATGTAAGAGTGGAAGTTCTCATTAATTCTATTGATTTCCATGATTGAAGTACGGTGCAGAGATAGCAGAGGGAGGCTGATTTGGCAGTGGTGGTGGGGGGTGGTGGTTCTCTTTGGTGGGGCGGGGGTGTGTGTGTGTGTGTGTGTGTGTGTGTGTGTGTGTGTGTGTGTGTGGAAGAGGGAGCTGTACTTCAGTAGCACACCCTCTGGAAAAGTGTAGAATCACTTGGTCCAATGAGAGCCACCCTAGTACCCTTGCTGCCGATCCCCCTACACCCCTCCCCGCCACCCCCTACAAACCACCCCTTCAGAGGGGAGACTTCCACCCCCGGGGGCTTGATTCTAGGGTATTCCATTTCTGGAATTCCTAGTTAAACTGACTTGTGAGCAAAACCTAGGTCATGGAATGAAAGGGCAAGTAGACACTTGGATAAGAAGTTGGCTGAATGACAGGAAACAGAGAGTAGTGATAAAGGGTTGCTTTTCAGATCGGAGGAAAGTTTGTAGTGGAGTTCCTCAGGGCTCAGCTTTGGAACCCTTGCTGTTCCTGATGTATATTAATGACCTAGGCTGTGGTGTGCAGGACATGAATTCAAAATTTGCTAATGATACGAAGATTGGAAATGTTGTCAACTGTGATGAGGATAGTCTTGAACTTCAAAAGGACATAGACATGTTGGTGGATTGGGCAGAAGATGAAATTCAATGCAGTGAAGTGTGAGGTGATTCATTTTGGCAGGAAAAATATGGAGAGACAATGTAAAATAAAGGGAGAGCCTCTAAAGGAGGTGCAGGAACAGAGGGACCTTGATGTATACGTACATAGATCATTGAAGATGGCAAGGCACGTTGAGAGAGCAGTTAATAAAGCATATAGTATCTTAGGCTTTTTTAATAGGATCATTGAGTACAAGAGTAAGGAGGTCATGTTGATCTTGTGTAAGAATTAGTTCGGGTCCATCTGGAGTACTGTATCCAGTTCTGGGCGCCATACTTGAGGAAGGATATGAAGGCATCAGAGAGAGTACGGAGGAGATTCACAAGAATGGTCCCCAGGATGAAGAGCTATTGCTATGAGGATAGATTGGAGAGGTTGAAACTCTTTTCCTTTGAGAAAAGAAGGCTGAGAGGAGACTTGATAGAGGTATTCAAGATCCTGAGAGGTATGGGCATGGTAAATTGTGATAAACTGTTCCCACTCAAGAGAACCTCAAGAACTAGAGGGCACAAATTCAAAATAATTGGCAAAAGGAGTAAATGTGATGTGAGGAATTTTTTTTTCATCCAGGGGGTGTTTGAAGTCTGGAAAAACTTCCTGAAAGGGTGGTGGAGGCAGGTTCGAATGGGGTGTTCAATAGGGAATTGGATTGCTACCTGAAAAGAAAGAACGTGCAAGGTTACGATGAAAAGGCAGGGGAGTGGGACTAGGTGGAATGCTCTTTCCGAGAGCCAGTGCAGGCTCAATGAGCCAAATGGCTTCCTCCTGCGCTGTAAAGATATTGTGATTATGTGCAGACTTCAAAAGTTGTCATTTTCAGTGGATGAATGGCAGTGAGCATTGACAGTAACGCCATCATTACCAGAGCAAAATTCGGACCATTGGGATTTGTAATGAATGAGTATTCTGAAATGATTGTTCCAAAACTTGTCCAAAAACCCTAGAATTACACAGGGAATCTCTTAGCTTCCCATCATAACTCCAGTGGAATTGCCCCCTAAAAAGTAGGAAACATGATACACTTGAGTTATGCCAGGTGTTTGCTGCCTTTTTGTGGGTTCCCTTAGTTTCCTGTTCAAGTCACAGCAGAAAATAGGAGAATTCCTGTGATATTTAAAAATCATTGTACATGGAACATAAACATTTGTTTATCATTTATGAGCCACCTGAATCACTCTTTGCTAATTCAGAAATCCTATATTACATCCACAAAAAGTGCATGGAATGTTGTGAAATGTTTAGTAACTGGGAAATTAGTATTTAATTATTTTGGTTCAAAAATGGTTCCAACCACTGCTGGTTTAATGATTAATGTTTAATAAATGCATCAAAGTCACTGGGTTCCTCAGCCTCATGTTCAACTGGCAGTAATAGTAATGTGGATTCACTGTGAACATTATGACTGGTGTTCAGTGAAGTTCAATGTCACAGGTTCAGTTCAAGTAAAGTTCAGCTGTTCGTAAAATGTCCCATTCGACCATTTCAACAAAATGCTGAGCCTGCCCATTGACAACAGTCATATGTATACTGTGACAGCAAGTTGTATATGAATCTTTCTCTTGTCAGGAGTTTAGTCTTCAAATGTTAGGGCATTAGAGATGCTGAGTGAGCAGATACAGAGTTTATCTATGAGGAAACCTTGTCAATATTGCTGACTAGCATTATTCTTTTATTGCATTTGCCAAGCTGCATATACTGTATCAGCAGATCAGAGTTCACAAACTCTTGGTTTTGACTAACATTGACTTGCTAACCTGAAATCCTCTGACCTCATTTACAATTGTACGCCATATAGTGTTTTCTGGTTTCATACAAATTATTAATGCTGCATTACCAGAACCCCATGACATTGATTATCTTACAAATGTTTTTCCTGAAATTATTTTTGATGCAACTCATTTCTATTACACAGGCAGTGTAATTGGATTCAGCATGCAAATTTAACTCATACTGTATATAACCGCAAGTTTTGGCTTTCAAAGCTAATTTATGAAAGTTAAAAATTCTCTTCAAGCTCTGAATTACATAAAAGCAGTTTGTAAACTAAAACGAAGTGTATTGTTTCAACAGTGTATGCTGGTCTTAGTAAGTTAATACCAGCATCAGAAGGTCAGAATATCAGTCAACATTGAAGAGGTCTGCTTCAGCAAAAATGTTTACCTTGATTTTTCTTTGTCATGAATAAAGAGGATGTTGTGCTTCCTCAGCTCTTGCATGGTGAACGAGTCTCCTTTCCGAAGATGGATCTGCTTCCCTTTTTCCATTTTAATCAGTCTTCCATTGTCAGGGGGGTTGACAATATGGAGAATGAGATTTTCAACTGGTGTGTCAGCATCATAAATGTTCATAAAGGTAGAGTTCAGTACCTGGCTCCCACCGATGTCCACATTTACAGAACCGTTTGCATGAAGGACCGGTGCATAAATATTAACTGTAAAGATAAAAATACTTATTAAGTTTGGTTCACTCAAAGCAATAGGACTGGATGTTCTTTTGCTATACCACCCTGAAATCCGGCAACATTAAGGATGAAAATCAAGAAACATTGGGCAGAGAGGCCTCCCACCTCATTCCTGCTCTGACCTGGACTTTCTTCCCTTGGGCTTCAGGGGTGAAAGCTCTCAGCCACTTTTTCATCACCCTGCCAAATATGAAGGACGACAGGAAAGAGGAACCAGGCAACCTGGTTTATCTCCTTGCCTTCCATCACGGGCACCATCAATGCCAGGGACCACCAGGAGAGGGGTAGTGGTAAATCCTGGGGCAGCTCATTTAGTTGGGAGAGGGCCCGATGGAACCAGTTGCACAGTAAAACTTCCTCCATTGAACTCTAACAAAATCCCTTAATCCTAACACCGGAAGACCAGGTCGACTGCATTGGTACAGTAGTTCTCAAGTATTTTTGTTTGAAGCACCCCTTTTCAAATGGATTAGTAATCTCAGACTCCCCATCTAAATTATAATTCTACTTAATACTCAGAACATGAAAGTATACATGTTAAAAGTATACGTTTTTAAGAAAACAGGTATTTACTTACTTTGAGATGGGCGTGCCTAATTCTCACTACATAACATGCAGTATTTAAATATTTAATAAACTCCCCTCTCTTGACGAAGGTTGAAATCATTTGGCACCCACCACCAGATGTGATATATGCGGGACAACCTAGCGATCTTCATGCTGCTCTCAGCACTATGCCTTGTACACTCCCTTCCTAGGTGAGACAGCTAGCCCGCTCTTTGTGCACATCTGGCAGCTGCATTCTGCTCCCTCCTTTCACACCAAGCCAACCTCCAGCCACCACTCAATTATTCTGCAGACTCTTGGCAACTCTATATGGGTTCACTAACCCCAGTTTCACAGCCACTGCACTTGCATGACATTTGTTTTCTATTTCCCCCAGTCAACCTCAGGCCAGTCCAAGTAACATTACCAATCAGCACCAATAGAAGAGGTTTAGTGCTGAAGGTTCAGCCCAGTGGAAGCTGGAACGAGATTCTGACAGCTCAAACTCATTTTAAATAGCACTCTGATAGTTAGAAAAACCTAGAAGACTTTTATCCCATCAGCCTGGGCTGTATTTAAACCTATGTGTCAGGGGTGAAAGGCCAATTGGTACACTTCTTTCAAAATTTAAAATGTAATTTATATTTACTTTAGTGAAAGCAAAACTGGATATTTTGAAGCATCCCGCAGATTGATATCAATAATGGATTCAATGGCATTCATACATCAGAGGGGCTTGCAATGGGAATTTTAGCAGTTTAATCTTGTGCCAAAACTATCTCTAACAAGGCAACCTCCCACCATCTTATACATGCTACACTGCTTCAAACCGCTTAACTTTAAACTTGCAGTGTAACATCTAGTCCCACTTGCCACCCTGGCTACCTCTGAGATTGACAGTTGTTGGCTCAAGTTCCTTTCCAGGGACGTGAGCACAAAATCTCACCTGACATTATCAGTTATGTTAATGTCACATTTCAGAAGGGACATTAAACTGAGGCCCTGTCTTTTGTTGCAGGTGGATGTAAAATGTCCCATGGCACTATTTCAGAGAAAAGCAAGGGAGTACTCCTCGGTATCTTGGACATATTTATCCCTCAAATAACATTTTTAAACAGATTATTTGGTCATTATCACAGTGCTGGTTTGGGGATCTTCGTCTGCACAAAATGGCTGCTGTTTTTCCTCTATTACAATAGTGAATACAGTTAATTGGCTGTAAAGGCAAGATGTCCTGAGATGGTGAAAGGTGCTATATAAATGGCACTATAATCCTTGTCTGTTTGTTTTGATCTACTTTCTGCTCTGGGTGACTAACTTCAAACACGATTCCATGGATTTCACAATGGAGTCTTGCAGACAAACCAAACACAAGTGTTTTTATGCAAAAGTCATCATTATTATTTGAGAGCTGTCTGTGCGGAAAACTGATCTTCAATTATTCCCCATTTCATCACAAAGTTATTTTACAAAACAGTTCATTGCTTAAAAAAATGCAGTCTTGTGTTCAAAAATGCAGACACTGATTGCATCTAAAACCCAGATATTTCTCTACCTGATGTTTCAGACAAAAGATCTAATCACTATCAGGATTCCTTGATCAAAGCCCTGCTTGATTGTCTTGTATTTTGTCTACTGCATCTGTAATCAGTACCGCAAAACGATTAACTGGTCTAGTTATTTTACTCCATACAGGTAGCTATGTTTTTTTTTTACTGTGAATACAACCAACAGACTCTAGAAACAAGATGAAAGTTACAGGGCCAATTCCTTGGGAGCAGAGTGGAAACTAAGCACAAGAGGCATCATACTACTCCTGATTCAGTGGAAGATGATTTTTGACGCCATGACGACAGCATGCACAGACCTTGATAGCTCTTGAAAATCATTAAAATGCAATTTAATAGACACTACAACAAATGTTTCTTTGCCAGTCCACTCTTTCTGCAGATTGTGTTTGGATGTAATGTTATTTCTGTATTCTTTGCTTGTATAAATAGCTTTTAAAGCTGCTTGTTGCTGAATTTCTGAAATGCAGTTCTTCTTTTTGCTCAGAACTCCAATTGCCAACCTGATCTCTAACATCCTGTTCATCCTGGGCCTTCCATTGGGCCTTGTCAATGTAGCCGAATTGGAGGTAGAACCAGGTTCCATTTGCAACTCAGGCTACAACAGTCATCTCCATGCAACATTAAGCAATACAACTTTTAGTGAAACAGCCCTTGGCAGGAGCTGCTGTACTCTTCAGTTGCTGCCTACTTGTTGCCACAATGTTACTTGCACACCCAGAAAATGCAAAAGCACTTATGGGAATTGTTCAAATGAACTTGGCAGGGTCGTAAGGCCACCCTACTTGAATGGGAGTAAGCAGGAGCGCAGGGATCACAGCTGGATTTCCCTAACCATGGAGTCATCAGACCTGATTTCTAAAGTTTCTTACCTTCACATATTCTCTTGTACACATTACCATAGTAACCTGGACCACAATCAGGAACACAGAGCTCATTCTTCAGGAAGGTGATGCTATTACATAACTTGCACTGCAAGGCGCTGTCGCATTCTAAACACCCAGTAGAACAGGCTACAATTTAAGAGAAAAATGTTTGAGAAATGAAAATGCTGAAACTGAGGAGACCTGCAGCAATAAATGACCAATATTATCAAGGGGATCAAAACATGCAAAGCCAAATAAATCAGTAATGATAGATGTGAATCAGTGGGGATTTTTGGGGCAAACATTAGATAAATCTTTAAGCTATTTATCAATGACTTGGAAAGAGCAAATTATTGAATGTACCACTGCACAAAAAATAGTGTAATGTACTCTACCAAGAAAATTACATTATTGTCCTATTATTCTATGCACCAAGCCACGGTGTCCAGTTCATGGATTTAGTCACGAACACAAAGAGTCAATTGATCTACTGCTTGCTTTGCTTTAGTAAGATAATTGTTTTCATCTATAAAATAATTACCAGGTAATCAACATCTTCTCAGGGTTCTAATTATTCAAACACAAAACAATCAACTCCTGGAGGCACCTAAGCTATGAGATGTGTATAATTGTTTCTTAAAGGGAAGGGAACTTATGTTTCAACAATCTGTGAGTGTTTTTCCAGGTTGTAACTAGTCGGGGAAATACAGACAAAAAACATTTAATGAAGTGCCACACAAGGGGTTATCACACAACATTACAACTCATGGGATTGCGGTAGCATTTAAGCATGATTTGGCAATTGGTTAAGGAGCAAAAAACAGAGGGCAGGAATAAATGGATCATTTTCAGATTGGCAGGCTGTAACTTGTAGTTTTCAGTGAAGATCAGTATTTCTGCCTCCATGTTTATAATCTATATTACTGATTTAGGTAAGGGGACTGGCTGACGATACAAAGTTAGGTGAGAAAATAAGATATGAGGAGGACATAACAAGGTTGCAAAGGGATATAGACAGGTTCAGTGAGTAGGCAAGAACATGACAAATGGAATGCAATGTGGCTAAGTATGAAAGTATCCAGTCCGATAGGGAAATAGAAAAGCTGAAAATTTTTGAAATGGTGACAAACTGGGAAATGTTGGCATTCAGAGGGACCTGCATGTCCTTGTACACAAATCACATGAAGTTAACGTGCAGGTACAATAAACAATTAGGAAGGCAAGTGGTATGCTAGCCTTTATTGCAACTGGATTTAAGTATACCAGAGTAAAGGAGTCTTACTACAATTATTTAGTGGCATAATAAAGCCACACCTGGACTAATGTGTACAGTTTTAGTCTCCTTAACTAAGAAAGGAGAGGGAGTGTGACAAAGGTTCACTAAACTGACTCTTGGGATGATAAGACTGTTCTATGAGGAGAGATTGAATAGACTGAGCCTATAGTCTTTAGAAGAACAGGTGATCCAATTGAAACTTGTAGGAGATTTAATTCTCAAGGGGCTTAGAAACCATAGAAAAGTTACGGCGCAGAAAGAGGCCAGTCAGTTCATCATGTCTGTGCTGGCCAGAAAAAGATGAAAAAGAAACAAGCCACTCATTTTAATTCCACTTTCCAGCACCTGGTCAGTAGCCTTGCAGGTTACAACGCTTCAGATGCAGATCCAAGTACCTGTTAAATGAGTTGAGCATTTCAGCTTCAACAATCGATTTAGGCAGTGAATTCCAGATGCCCACCACCTCTGGGTGACATGTTAAACACTGGAAGGATGTTTCCCTTGGCTGGGGAGTCTTGGACAAAGGGTCAGAATCACAGAATAAGAGTTTGGCTATTTAGCACTGAGATGAAGAGAAATTTCTTTACTCAAAGGGTTGTGAATCTGATTGGAATTCTCCAGCCCCAGAAAGCTGTGGATGGTCAGTCATTGAACATATTTAAGACACAGATCAATAGATTTTTGGGTACTAAGGGAATTAAAGGATGTGGGGATAGTGCAGAAAGATGAAGTTGAGGTAGATGATTAACCACAATCTCACGTAATGCCGACAGGCTCGAAATGCTGAATGGTCTATCCCTGCTCCTATTTCTTATGTTTCATTACGTGGCTGCCTGACACCTTTTCATCATTCTGATATTTACCTTTCCCTTGTGCTGAGGCTAATTGTAGAATCACCAGTAAGATAGCTAACCAACACAGACCATGAGCCTTAAAATCTACTGGACCCATACAATTCTGTTTCAATATAATATAAAAGTAAAACACTGCGGATGTTAGAAATCTGAAACAAAAACAGTAAGTTAAGGTTTCGAGTCCCTTTGACTCTTCTTCAGAGCACTGGACAACAGAGTTAAAAACTGAGAAACCTTTGGATCTAAAATTATGTTTTCACATATACCACTACAAGTATGCGAACAGACTCTGCATGGAATAAATTATTGCTCATTTATTTTAAAGAAAAAGGCATTAAATCTTACCTATGCATTTTTGTTGACTGTGATTGGAGTTATATCTTTTCCCACAGTCACGAACACACTGTGTTTCTAACAGTAGGAAAGGTGTCTTGCATTGGCTACACACACCGAGTCCACTACACTTCGAACAACGTTCATTACATCCTCCAGAATGAATAATTAAAACAGTATTTATTAAATTTCAAATAAATGTGGTTTCATTTCCTAAGTACAAAGTTTTTATTAAATTCTTCACAAATGTTGATGACAATTGGAATAGTGAAAATGTTTTGGAAATGTGAGTAGAAAGCAGAATCTGCTAAATCTATCATGTACAGAAGGAATGCTGTTGGAAATCTCAACAACTTTAATTTTCTTTAAGATGAATGTTTACGATTTTGGGGAGGAATTTTTACACAAAAACTGAGTGGATATGGGTCAGGTGGGAAATTAAAGTGTTAAAAATCTGAATCCTTTCCCCAGGTTGCCTATTTCTGATTTTAACAAAAGCAGGATAATGGGGATGCAGCCAAACCAGTCCAGTGAGGGAGGTTGGCATTTTAATCTTTATAACCAAGCTGCATGCCTCATTGCTTTTCCCCATTTGAAATTTAACACAAGCCTTGGGAAACCTCCTCCCGAGTTTCTGGTCCCATCTCGCACCCCACCCATTCCCCCAATGGCCTCCAAACCCTTCTGAGGCCTCCAGTCCCACCTCCCAGATCTCTGACCACATAACCCCAAGGACTCCAATCCAGTCCCCCATCCAAGCCTCTGATTTTCCCCATCCTCCATATCTCTCCCACAGAGGCCTTGAAGCCCCCTCCCAAGCCTTCAAACCCCTGCCCCCATCCATGGCTCTTATCACCCCCTCAGGTTTTCAACCTCACCCCCAAATTAAAACTTACATACTACACATTACGGGAAAGTGGACTTTCTGTCAGATCTGCTGAATAGCTACGAATACTAAATAATTACACAATTGAAAGATTTTCAGACCAAAACTGTGTGACAACAAACTTTTGTTTATAAATGGTTATCACTGCACAAGGTGTATTCAATTTTATTTGCCAGCCATGATGAAGGCAAGAGGGTTTGAGGAACTGATTCCTGATGGTATATGCCTACAACCTAAGCAAATAATAAATCAGTATGTGCAATCAGTTACAAAAGGATAAGCAACGTTATTTTGGATCAGAATCTTTTCTGCTCCTGTCCCTTCATACATCCAAACGTAACATACTGCAGAAACTGTAGTGAACTCACGTATGCATTCTTCCTCCACTTTGTAGAATCCTGCTGCACACTGTTCTACACAGGAGCCCTCTTGCAATACATAACCATCCATGCACTGCAGGCAGTCAGTTTTTAGTGGCCCCTTGCAAGCATTGCAGCTCCAGTCACACTCTATCAAAAGAAAAGTGTTGTTAACTTCTTTAAAGATTGCGGATTGACATATAATATTTAGGGTCAGAAACCTACTGCAAGAAAAGGGTGCCAATCTTGATGACAATACAGATAACACCGTTGATTACAGAGGTAGATATGTTTCCTGGCTGCTAGCTAAGCTGCTCAGGTGACCCAGATATGCCAGGACAATAAATTTGCCCTTACAAGCCAGTCAATGTAGAAAGTATGATGGTTTTTTTTAGCAAAACAATAAATCACAATTAGAAAAAAAACTTCCAATGATCCTTCTAGTTGCTGGAAAAACACCCTGCTATATGTAAACAGTAATTTCCACAGTATCAGGACAGTAAGCCAATAATGAAGGACCATTTCAATGTAATATTTTGCAATATAATAGGGCAATAATTAAAATAATTACAAGAGATGGTTTCGCAACCGGCATATCTCAGGCAAATCTATATTTTCCTCTGCTTGCACAAGCACCCAGATTGACTTCTCAAGGAATCAATCAAAAGTCTGCAGTGTTTGTATATACTTCAGCCATGAAGGCCACTGAAATTCAACTATTCTGGCAATGAAGATATACAGCACCATGGTAGCTTCACTCAGCTCTGAAAGAGGTGGTCAAATATGCGTACAAATGCTCCAACATATAAATGCACTGCCATGTGGTATTCAGCCACACAGACCATACAAGTCCCCAGTTCAATTGGTGTCTGTGGAGTCAGCTGATCTCAGTTGCAATGGCAGTAGAGGCAATACAATTGACCTGAGAGAGAGAAAACACAGCCAGGATTCCTGTTCCTTATTTCTGTCTAATCACAGTGTTGGAAAATGGGAATATATAAACAACAGGTGAGGACACCACTGGACTTGACAGTGGTATCTCACCCTCATCAAAAAGTCCGTTAAGACTCACTGAAAAATGAGCATTTTGAGAAGGTGCTGATGAGTTCTTAGTGCCCACCGCCTCAAGTGAAGAAATAAGAGTAAAGCAGAGGAAACTTAAACAAGAAATTACAAGTGAATTTCTATAAGGTTTCTCCTGATTGTCCACGGTAATTTTGACAGGGGAGCTGCAGAAATCCTGCACAAATAATGCAAATGCTGCTCATGTTGTTTTTCAGGGTTTCTACGGTCCTTCAAACAAAGCTAATGGGAGAATCCCTGGAGAAATTCACTGCCACTCTGTATAGTGTCAGACTGCTTCTAAATTTAAACTGACTCCATTAAATTGAGCTTAATAAATCATGCTCCTGGCAGGAAGCTTGGGCTACCATGAGAGGGGATTTTCAAGATGGCCTTCATATCTGTAATAAAGTGGATATGAAATCCAAACACCCAAGAGGGTGAATTTTAATGCCAGTTTGATACTGGCATGAAAGATTTCAAATGAGTCACGTGTTCCATCCAATCAATTTTTAAGACTGTACAAGCTGCTATTGAGCAGCTGGTAGAAGTGGTGGAATAAGAGGGTGATATATGAAGCAAAGCCAAGGGCTCATTTGGTTTTCAAAGTATTTTTAAACATAACGATCCAAGGAGATTCAGGTGTGCAGTATAAGATGGATAAATCAACGTGGTTGAAAGTCACTGCCTGCACACAGAAGAAACTTGAAAATATGATAGTGGAAATGTCTGGAGACATCCCTATGCTGTAACTAACTCAGGTCAGTTCATTTGAAATGCCGCATTCTTCATCTGCCATTTCCACTATGAGTTTTGTTCTAAGCTAACTAACTATGGAAAAATTTCCAGCCTGCAAATGGTGGGATAAGTATTCAAGTTTCAGCCTGAGATTATGTACGACTTTGGATTTGTGAAAACAAACAAATAAAAAATGAGGAAAGATCAATAACAAAGACATTGGAGGTAAAAGAAAAAGCAACCAAACAATAAATAATTAATGAACACAACAATATATTCAGAGTCATGTCATCAAACATCAGTTATCAGATGCCTTACTCACATCACCAAAATAACATCACCGTGCAAATCGGAGATGCAATTATATTTCAGATACTCAAGGTTAAATTCTGATGTGAATGTTTTCACTAACCTTAAAGAACATTACGTTTATTATGGGGTCAATATAAATATTAATTTCTCAATCAAACAACCTATGTCACTGTGCCATAACTCATCTCATTGAGGGGGGCAACACACAAACTACATGCTACCTGTTCATCAACATAATTGTAGCTTGAGGCAGTGCAAAATGTATTGCTGACTGGCTGCATACTTAACAGGGTGTCTGTCTGTGTGCATGGCTCACATGACTTACAGCTAGGCCATGTGTTTTAAAGCCAGCCTGCCCCTCTTAAAAGGGAATTTGCACTCAAGCTAAATCAGCTACTGAAATAGTCTCAGGAAGACTTTTATGGATGGAAGAAGATTGGTAATGGAGCAGCAGGCCAGAGAAAGGGCTCCCAGATTTTTTGATGCAGTGTTGGAAGCCTTCGTGATGGTGGTGGAGAGGAGAGAGATGATGTTTCCAGATGGCCAGGAGGCTCTCATGGTACACACTGCATATGGAATGGGAGTATGTGGACACGGATGTTGGTTCTCATAGTTTGGTCCCAAAGATCTACATGCAGTGGCAGACAATGTTCGATGGTCTCACAGCTATGGTCAATGTAAGTGAATGATCTTCAAATGGCATCACCTATCCACTGCACCACCCTCTCGTGCTGCTCAATGAACTACAGGGGACTGTAGTACATTTTGTTCTACTGGAACAGTGCTATAAAGCCAAATTATGTGGCCGTGGATTTCAGATATTCTGAAGAAACTAATCCCTGTGGCCTGCCACAACAAACTTCAAACCTGTAAGTAATATACTGTTGTTTTAACCTTTCCTGATTAGTAACTCCAGTCAAAATCAAAAATAATTTCACCAAGCCATTTCTAGTAGTGTTACTCTTAAATCAAAGGCAGCATTTATCTGCAATTTAAGTACCAATAGATTTAGCAGCCAACAATTTAATTTCTTTGTACACCTCTCCTGTATTTAGCTGAAGAGATTTCCATAATCTTACTGCCACAATCCACTGCTGTGCTTTGTGTAAGATAAGCAGTCTGTATTCTAAATCACCAGGGCACTCCAAGAAAATCAGGAATGGTATTTCACAAAGCCTGAAGATATTTTGAAAAGACTGAGTTGCCTGGAACCCCAGCTGACAATTTGTCCACATAGCGATGTTCACACTTCAATGTTCAACATTGTATTTTTTGAAACTCAAGTACATTTTTCAAATTGTTTGTGACAGGAATCATTAAATGTTACAAAATATAGCTATATGCAGCTTTATATTTAGAGATTTTTTTCTTGAATCCCTCCTATTCACAATAGTACATCAGAACACTCAGCATGAAGTTAACTAACTTCTCGCATAATCAAAATAGGCATAAGTGCACCACCAATATGTTTTGATGAATAAGTATTTGCAGGCTTTTAAAGTAAGCCAAACTAATAAAAAAAAAGGAAACTCCAAACTGGGAGAGAAACTGTAATATCTGCCTGTCTTACCACGGCAAGTTCCTGTCGAGTAGTCAATGTAGTACTGCTGGGCACAGGCCTCATATTGACATTCCCCAAAGAGCAAAACTTTGGTGGGGTCTTTACAGGACAAGCAGACTGTATTGGACTCACAGGTCAAACACTGGTTACTGCATGCTAGGAGATAAAAAACAAATAATCTGAAAAGTTTTTCCCCCTATAAACAGACTATAATATCATGGAATTCATCTTACATGAAAATGAATCAGTTTCTAAAATGCCTTAGATTAACCTTAACCCTGTTATTTGATTAATAACTTTCATTTGTCACATGGCTGTTAATTTATGCTTGCAAATATTAAAAACAAATCCTATATAGACAGCAGGAGAACTGGCATTCGACTAAATGAATGATTAAGCTTTAACAGGAAGATGATTACAAAAAGCATGAACTATTACCAATAGTGACGGACTCCAAAATGGAAGCCAAAGTGTGCTGCACTTAGATCAAAATGGACATTAATGCTTTCACTGAGTTAGAAAGAAGTCTAAATGTTTTGGAACTCTGCAATGCCAGAATTATTTCACTGGTGGCAATGCAAATGAAAACAATGTTAGCTATCAGAAATCTGAACCATTACATAAAGTGGCACTTCATTCGCCAGTGCGGCATATCATGACAGACCAAATGGCCTCTTACTGTGCTGTAACCATTCAATGATTTAAAATTGACACAGTTAAAGTACTAAATACATCAACAATATTTTGTTGATTAGCTAACATTCTGAACAGGTTATAAAGGGGAATAGCCTCTTCAATTTGAGTTTTGGCTCATTTACAATACTGCGGCATTAAAATCACAAACGTACACCAAAGACATTCAAACCGGGGTCCCTAAAAACATGGAGGTTAAATGCTTAGATCTCAGGGTATTTACAAATCAACACATTTCTCTTGTTCTGTGATTGCTTTCTGTATTTGTTGGCTTACTGGCATCATATTTTTGTTGTAGGAATACTAATAGAGCACAAATTAGCATTGTTATTCGGAAGTCAGGGAAGGGTTTTCTCGGAGTGTGTCGATATTTACAGGCATCGCACAAGAGTTTATCAATATGCTACAATTGACCACAATACCTTAAGGCAGGGGAATATTTGCCACAGTTGCTGCTGTTGATTTTTATCCAGCAGTTTCTGTTAAAAATATACATGTGTAGACATCAGGTCAGTAAATAATCAGACCCAGCTGTTATAGCTCTCAGTAAACTAGCCTGGAGTATTGCCAGATGATATAAAGTACCAAGACATACACACATGAAAACATGCCAGGCATAAGTGTCCAGCTGGCACCCACAGAGCCATGCCCTACCAAGCGTCAACACTCAGAAAAAGAGAGAAAATCAGCAAAAAACTCAAGAATTTTGTTGGAAATTGGCCTTAGCATCCCTGAATTTAAAGCAGAAAATCAACAAACAGTTCTCATTTCTGGCTGTTATCCATCAGTGCCTGCTTTAAAATGTATAGAGTAGATTTTCCTGCCCCAGTACTGGACAGAACCACCTAGTCAAAGTGCACTGCTCCTCCAAGTCCAGGAACTTTAAAATTTCCTGTCCCTGACCAATAACATAGTTATCATTGTTCTGCAACACAGGGCCTGAGGGCACTGTGTTGCAGAAGGGACAGAAAAGTTAATTGACAGGCCTCAGAGATCAGCAGCCAGAAGAGCTTGATTACCTTTAGACATTCAATGGAGGGGATTCAAGATTAAAACCAATCACTGACCATTCTTTCTTACGTGAATCCCCAGACTTCTGCAGACTCTCTGATTGGTGGAAATCTGGGGACAGACCACAGTGTTCTGAGGTGCCTAGTGAGCAATTCTTAGGAAAACGTGATGGGAGACCATAATTGCCTCCTTCTGCCTCATTTGTGATGGTGAAATGGGCCTATGCCTTCTGTAGCCCCAAGTGTAACTCTGCAACTGCAGAAATCCTGGCACTACATAGAATGCATGAAGGCTCTGCAAAGTAGCCCTGGTCACTTTTTCGTGACACGTGCAACTGGGGAGATAGATGTTCCCTGGAAATAAAGGCCAATAAATAATCGCTTAAGTATAGAAGTCAGCTGAAAATAGAGTATGACTTGACTATGATGCCTTCCATGCTCAACTTACATTGCCTATGCAAATGCCTGAAGCTAAAAATTGCCATTTAACAGCAGTACTGGAGACTCCTGATACTTGAGGCTGTTCACTAGCATAAATCAACATCTTTCAGAAAGAGGGGCCAGAAAATCCCAACCAGGAGGGCAAGAGAAGAGACATCAGTGGAAGAGTAAAATTTCAACTGGAATGGTTATTACTAGTAATATGCAAAAATGCTAGCATTTATCTACATTAGTAATTCAGATATGAGACCGGGAATTTAAAAAAATCTTATAAATGGTCTATACATTTGCATAGTGTAGTTTTTGCTTTCACATTATGTAAGGAAAGCACCTGTTTAATTCAAAGCACTGTCCAAGATCAGTGTCTGCACATCACATAAGTAGTACTTTTTTAACTATAATTCCAACACAGATCCCAAGAGTCAAATTTTCAATATGCGATACTAGTAGCCGAGGTGCTTTACTGCAAGTGTGAAGTTGAAATGACATGTGAAGTATAAATTCCATTAGTCAGCAAGTGTAGCAATGTAATAGTTGCAGCAGTCCAGAGATACATACGCTGACAGATCTGTTTGTCGTCACTGTAGAAAGCTGGGGGACAAGCAGTAATGCACTTGCCAGAATGGGCCAGAACCAAGTCAGCTGCACAAGCAGTGCAACCATAAGCTCCTTCAGTACTGCAAGTTTTACATGATGAATGACATCCTGGAATAAGCAAAAGAAGACATGAGTATATCAGCATGTTTATTCCAATTAACATAAGAATACTAAAAAAACTATGGAAACCTATTTCATAGTATTTTTCCCTGCCCAATTGCTTACTTTTGCAAGTGCCTCTGCTCATGAAGTATCCTGTGGGACAATGAGAAACACAATGGTCTCCGAGCAACATCTCACGGAGATCCTTGCAGTACAGACAGACACTACCTGTATCTTTAAGGTCAGCTACACAGTGCTTACACTGAGGTTGGCAATCTGAAACAAAACGCAAAAAATAATATTGGTTTTGGTTGGTAACAATAAACGATCAGCCTAAAGCAATTGATAATAACGTAAACATTGATTCTTTCATTGTTAAACTCCAGTTTAATCACACAATTATAAACACAGGCTCTGAGACTCTGCTGGAGGATTTTAAGGGGTTGGATATCCCATTAATATGCCCCTTACCCAGACAACTTTCTCAAAGCAGTTGCATTTACATATCAGATGGTTTAGGTTTGCCTTAGTATTTTACCACAATGCAAGTGGACAGGCAATGCATCAGATATTTTTTAAATGAATATTTGCTGAACTAATCGGTTTTCGCATTGTTATTAGTTCCACTTCGAGCAGCTGAAGTTGGAAAGCACTTTTAAATTTGAAATTCATTGCCTATTTTTTTTCATGCTTCTATAGATTTTTTTCAAATCATTACTGTGATTTTGTAAAACAAAGTAATCAAATCTGGATCAAATTATGTCATTGTGCACCTGATTCCAAGCTTACAGGTCAAGATAAAATAGTATTAGTATGTCCAACAAAGAAGGTACAGGCAGCAAGAATTCTATATTATTCTTCTTCTCGTCCACTGGGAACAACATTTATCTTCTTCCCCTTATAACCTGCTCCAGGGATGCCTCAGAGAACTGGGGGTCAACCTTCTCACATTGAGATTACATCAGCAGATTTACGGTCCCTCTCCTGACAACTGTAGAGTGGATCCACTCTGATCCTGTAGAGTTCTAATCCTGGTCTTAAAGGCATTGTGGGAAAGAAATGTTCTGCCCCAATCCTCGTTGAAAAAGCTAACCGCTGCTTGGCTTCAATCAGACATTTTTTTTGTTAGGTTCTGTTTCACAAAAATGGCTTTACATTCATTTCCAGTTGCAAGAAAAATGTTGGAAAAGCCGAAAGCAGTACACAACAGGTTTCTGTTTTGCTTCTTAATCAATGAAAGTTTTCTAATCATGGTGCACAATTAAACTGCTCACTTACCAACACAGTATCCAACTTGGTTCAGGTATTGCCCCTCTTTGCAGCTGATTCTGCAGTATCCATTCAGCAATGTAACATGAGGGTGACATGCCAAACAGTCAGAGTCTGAAGGGCCATCACACTGCTTGCAGAAAGGATGACATGCTGGAAAGGAAGGGAAAATTTAAGACAGTTTAATTATTAAGTGTATTGGGAAGTTTTATTATAATGAAGGTGCTATGCAAATAAATGCATGATGTTGATGATTTTGAAAATGAAATCTCAGTAGGATTGTTATTTTCTGACCATGATTTAACCCCTACACCTGTGCAAAAGCATTCAAATTTGCACAAAATATACTTTGGATCTGATATACTGCATTTATTTGCCTTCCTTCATTTATTTATTCAATAGCGTTGTTTACCAGTTTGTGGAATGGATAACATAACAGAAATCCCAAAGTGCTAATTATTGTTCACCAATTAGAAGTGAAAGACAAACAAACCTTTAAAAACAAGTACAGCTTTTGATACACACCCAGTGAATTAATAAATGCACAGCATGTTGTGTCAGCGGAAATTCTGTTTGCACTGAACTGACAGTTATTTCAACGAGGACCACATTAATGAATTTTTTTGGTCATCTAATTTGTCTTCATTAATGCCCATCACAAGATACTGATTTATGTTGGGGTAAATACAGATGGCAATTCCTCTGGGCATTGGGCCGAATATTAACTTTTGGACCCACTTGCAGGAGGGGAGGCCAGCAGTGGTTCAGGAACCCAAATGTTTGTGCAGTGGTGTTTGCCGCAGTTCTTCAGCTCAGCCATGGTATTAGCACCCCACTTCTCGGTTTCCTAACAAATCAGGCATGATAACAACCTGCACCTTGACTGCTCAAGCCTCAGTATTTAAAGGGACCCCAGCAAGAATCAAAATGGATTCATTCTACGATTGTCAAGAGAGAGACAGCAACCCCATTGAAATAATCTCAATGTGGGAACCTCCAAGGCATCCCTAAAGCAGCTGTAAGTGCCCAAAAATAAATATTGTTCCTAGAGGTTTGGAATAAGAAGCCAGCCTCTGGGACACAGCATGCGGGACTGTAGGCGGTTGAGGTGAACAGTAGAAGTTTTGGTACGGATACAGTGTTCAAAGGGGTTACAGGAAAGATGAGTGGTATGCCACATTCAAATGCCAATCCTCCCACTATAACTTACCCAACTTTCTCCTACACAGCACTCCTCAGACCAACATCTTGCAGCTCCACTTATTCCTCTCTCATGAGATATATCCTCACATCCCCAACTGAACAGCCCACCAATGATGCAAACACTCATCCCTCACAGTCACCCTCCACAAATGTTATCATTCCATCTTCTCAACACATTCCATTTCTTACACTTTTAGATCTATTTCTTCCTTTCCTTTTTGGAGAAGAGAGTGTAGAACACCAGGGAGAGGCAGTGAACTGAGGACAGCCCTGCAGTCATCAAGATCACTGCACTGAAGTTCAGCAGAGTGTCAGAGTACAAGACCATGGAGGCTTCCAGGTACACTCACGACCCTTACAATTCTTTCCTTTATCCTTTCATGGGATATGGAGGTTGCTGACAAGCGCAGCATTTGTTGTCCATCCCTAATTACCCTCAAACTGGGTGGCTTTCTAGGCCATTTAGAGTCAACCACATTACTGTGCGCCCGGAGTCACATGTAGACCAGAGTGGGTAAGGATGGCAGGTTTCCTTCCCTGAAGGACATTAGTGAATCAGTTGGGTTTTTCCAACAATCAATGATAGTTTCATGTTCACCATTACTGAGACTAGCTTTATAATTTCCGATTCATTAATTGAATTTAAATTCCACCAGCTGCCATTGTAGTATTTGAACACATGTTCCCAGAGCGTTAGCCTGGGCCTCTAGATTACCAGTGCAGTGGCATTGCTACCCTGGCTGAGTTATAGGCAGGCTGCTCATTTCCTGACTTGGCTGCTCAGTTGCTTAAGGCTAACACAAATCAAATCTTGAAAATTTCAATTGATCTAACACCCATAATGTGTTGGCAAGAGAGTTTCAGATTACCACCACCCTTTGTATGAAAAAATGCTTCTTGATTTGCCTCAGCTCCAGTTTTAAAACTATGTCTCCTTGTTCTCTATTCCCCCATTAGAGAAAGGAGATTTTCTTTGTATACCCTATGAAATTCCTTTATCATTTTAAGTACCTCAATGAGATCACGCCTTAACCATCAAACTCAAGAGGTTACAAACAATATTTATGCACATTAGTCTAATAAAGCAACCCTACCTGTCCTGGTGTAATTCTGGTGAATGCCTCCTCAAAGCCTTTCAAGGCCAATATATCTTTCCTAAGGTTCAGTGCCAAAAGTAAATGTAATGCTCCAGATGGGATGCAATTTATGATGTGTACTATGGAAAGCATTAATTCCTAACTTCTGTGTTCCAACCCCTTAAGGTAAAAACCAACATTTCATCAGTCATTTTATTTATTTTTTGTACCCCTGCAATAGCCTTCAATGATTTGTGTACACAGACACCTAAATTACTTTCCTTCACCAGAGTTCTTTTAGCAAAAATCTTTGATTTGAATTTCTTGGATCCAAAATGGATAACTTCACACGAACTTCATTTGCCATAAGTTTGCACACAGTCTTGCTATGTCCTTTTGCAATTCCTGCTCCTATCTATAAAATTTACTGTGCCTTCTAGCTTAGTGCCCTATGCAAACATGAATATACAATTCTCTATTACTTAATCTAAGGACAGAATCTTCTGTTCGGTGACCGGCAGCGGCGGCGGCGGCGGGGCGGGGGGGGGTGGTGGTGGGGGGGGCCTGCCCTAAGTCATTTGCTGAAAAGCTGAAGCCTTAGTACAGATCCCTGGTCAATGCCACTTGTCACATTCTGTCAAATACAAAACATTCCAAATGTGTTCCCTCCCATCTTGCAACCAATTACCAAGCCATGGCACATGTCACCTCCAACTCCATAAACTTTTCTTTTGCTAGTAATTCTTGTGTTGAAATTTATCAAATGCCTTCTGGAAGTCCATATAGACAACACCCTTAGGCATTCCCCTGTCCACCATGCTAGCGATCTCATCAATTTTTCAACTAGATTAGTCAGACATGAACAACCCTTCATTAATCTTTGCTAACTGTCTTTGATCAACTCATATTTTGTTCAAACAAAACAAAATGGTTATCGTGAATTACAGGATTCACTATTCTTGAACTGACAATTTAAAAATCAAGAGTATATCTATCAATGTGAAAGACTGACTGCTGTAAAATACACAAGAGATACATGAAATTAGAAACTGAAATATTTAAATAATGGCAATGCAAAAGAAGCAGACGTACAATAGCAGACATTGTCTTGACTGTAGAATCCTTCAGGACATGTATGCAGACACTTGCTTTCATAGAGGGCTCTTGGTGGAGAGCAGGCTGTGCAATTCTGAGGACTGCTCGCTGTGCAGCTTGTGCAGGTGGAGTGGCACTCTGTATGCAAAGATATCAGAAGACACATGCAAAACAGTCATTAATATTTAGTACTCCACTTCCTTAGTTACCTTTAAGTAAGTTGCGATTTTATGAGATGTAACAAAAAATAATTCTACTTTATTCAGATCCAGTGATGCTACAAACAACTTACCAATGTTTTAAAACAAACACAGAATTACCTGGAAAAACTCAGCAGGTCTGGCAGCATCAGCGGAGAAGAGCAAAGTTGACGTTTCGAGTCCTCACGACCCTTCAACATCAACTTTGCTCTTCTCCACCAATGCTGCCAGACCTGCTGAGTTTTTCCAGATAATTCTGTTTTTGTTTTGGATTTCCAGCATCCGCAGTTTTTTGTTTTTACCAATGTTTTAACTGGAAAATCAACATCTCCATATATTCCTAATTCATGGAGAAATTAGTTTGCTCCACAACTGATCATAAATAACCTCTAAATTTTACATGCTGCAGTCAAACTTGGTTGACATATTTATAGGTGTATTTCTGATGTGTACTAGAAGTATGATTTGCAATGGTCAATAAAATACAACATCTTTGGCTGGATGTTACACTCCCCTACTGGCGGGTTTGGAGGCGTGGGTTTGTAAAATCCAGCAGATGGCTTTCCCGCTGCCTGCCATTGATCTGTCTGAAATTTTATGGGGGGACAGGGCAATTAAAGGCCACTTTAGCACCTGATCTTGCTGCTGTCAGTATTTTACCCACAGCAGCGGGGAGGCCCACACCATGCAAGACGTCTGGCAGCTTTAGCGCCACTGGCTGTTGTCGGGCAAGTGTGGGATGGGGAGGAAGATCTTCCTTTCTGAGTCCCCTCACTAGGTCATTCCCCCACTTTAACCCTCTCCTGGCCTCCTGAACTCAGCCCCTCAACCCCCACCAACCCCTAACCGAGATCCCCAAGCCCAGACTTAGCTATGCTCCTCTGCATGGTGGTATTGCTTGTAATGGCCACCGCACCGGTCTGGTGCTGCCAGGACAACAGAGCAGCTGACCATCTGATTGGCCGACAGGCCTTTAAGGCGACAGAATAGTGGATGTTGCACCTTAAAGCAATTAACGTTGCTCCCAGTGTTGAACTGTTGCAGAGCAGCCATTCGGATTGTGAGCCAGTTCCCGCCTCCGGCTTTTTAGCCAGTGGATGAGGACCACGGGGCCTCGTAAAATTCAGCCCCTTGTCGGTTATCACAGCAAACTTTAAAATACTTTATTTTTCATAAGCAATTAACTCAGGATGAACAAAGTTTGATAATCATATGTTTTATCATCCTCATGCTCCATAGCCCATTGTGACAACAGAACTGTCAAGAACCAACAGCAAAAACAACAGAAAACAAATGGAACATGTTAACAAAATTGCACCATGGCATGGAGCTCTGAAGTATGGATGTATTGTAACCTATAATCAATTCATCAAGATTAATGGACAGGAAATAACAAAAAGCCTATGTCCAAAATCCCAGTACCTGATTGTGGTGCATGAGACTGCCCAATGGGACCATAGTTTCATAAAATTTTGCGAAAAAGAATTAAAGAAATATTCAGAATCCATGGCCAGAATGTAATGCCCTCACCTGTCATGAGTTTAATCGAGCAGGAGGCTGGCGGGTGGGAACCCCACCAACTTCCTGCCTCTGCCCCAATTAAGTCCATGGCAGGAAGGCTCAAGGACAGCCTTCCACCCCTGCTGCCAACTGAGACCCTTACCTGGGCAATTAATACCCATAAAGGGCCTCACCCCATCACCACTGGTATTCACCCTCTGGCAGACAGGGGACTCACCTTGTGGGAAGCCCAAGAAGCGAATAAACCTTGTTCGGGGTTGCTTGTGAGGTTCGGGGAGGTGGGGGGGGGGTGTTGGGGACCCTCGTTCAAAGGCACAGAGTGCCTGATTGACAGACGTGGCATCGGGAGGTTGGGGCAGTTGAGAAACATGCCCTGCCCTTGCTGCTGACACCCCTCTCCCGCGGGAGTCCCACCCCATGATCCCCCTCCTCCCATCACTTACCTGGATGCCTCAGTGATCCTGGGGCTCAGGTAAGTGCATTACCAGCAGTAGCCACACCTTCCCTGTAGTGCTGTCAAGCAATGAAGAGCAACCAGCCTCTGAGTGGTCAGCAGCTCTCGCCAGGGAGGACTCCTGCACCCAGGGTCCTTGATCCCAGGGAAGGTCCCTCACTGCCAGTTGAGTCACTGATATTTAATTCAGCAAACCTTCTGGAAGAGGTGATGCAGGGCTTTCGCCAGCTCTCCAGCCAGTTGGGCGAGAGCCCCGTCACCTACATTAAATACTGAACAATATTTTCTGTGGAGGTTGATATTAGATAACCACTTCTGTGTTGATATGAATGCAGATGAGTGTCCTGACAGACTATCCCAACATGCAGTTCAACTAACGTCCATTGCAATCGGTTAACACTTGGATGGATTTGATTCTTTTTCTCCTTCTCCTTACAAAAGGAAAAGTGCTTTCTATCTCATAATCTGATCTATTTCTGGTCTGGCAAAAGATAGACATGCTGGAATCATGAAAGTATAAAACAGAACCCCTGAGAGAAATCAAAGTTGGTGTTCAATCATGCAATCATTATTTTTCTGTAGCTTGCAAGATATATGTTCCAAATAATTAGAAACTGAGAATGAATACTTCAAATCATTCAGACACACATAATCTCTTCAAATAATGGCATGGTAAAAGACTTATGACTTGTAAGTTAACAGGGTGAAAGTGAAAAATAATTTGCAAACACGTTTATTGTACTTTAAAGAAAGAAACCTTAAGGAAAGTACTTTTAACTCTAAGCACTCCCTCCAACTGTCAAAAAACTAGAAATGGCACCTTGTAGCAAATACCTTAGATCTCTCAGGTTGTGTACACTATCATGGCGGCCATCAGCTTGGATGTCTTTTTTCCACAGATGCTTCAGTGACATGAATTACATGGATGGTCTGCTTTCAGCCCACTGGAACTCCATTGGCTTCAATGAGAGTCAAATGGGTTTGGGGACTGATCCACTGCTGCACTACAGGGGCCTTACTCAGTGTGAAGCAACACAAATAATCAATACAGTTTTTTTTTCCCCCCAAAGGATCTCCAATCTGAAGTGTCATTTAGCATATAAATCCAAGTCATACTTTATGAAAGTTAATGGATGTGATCCAGTTTACATATAAAATAACATTGTTACGGTGAAATTCGGGGACATAAGAAATGCAGGTAACAAGTTACATCTATATAGCACCTTTTAATGTAGCAAAATATCCCAAGGAGCTCCACAGGAGCAGGAGTAGAGAGCAAGATGAGGATGGGGCCAAAAATGCTCTTGAAGAGGTAGGTTTTCAGGAGCTTTTTGAGGAGAAGGAAAGATGCAGCAAGTTGAAGGGCCTAGGAAAGCAGTTCCAGATTATGGTAATATTGATGACTAAAGTTCCTGCCACAGATATCACAAGAATATTGAAGGAATATGGAAAAATTGCTCATATTGCTCTCGCCTTCAGGGTAATTAAACAAAAGTCACAGAGCAAAGAAAAGCATTGAGCACAAACCTCAATTTTTTCAACAAGGGTGAATACTGACTTTTGCCCAGCATTTGAGAGTATATAATGGAAACATTTTGTTTACATAAGAAAACTATATTTAGCATTTATATTTAATGTTTGTTGTGTGGAGTATTCATTGTAAAAAATTGGTTCTAACTTTCTGTCAAAGTTAGGTAATTACCTTCAATTCAACATAAAAACCATCTGACCTTTAAGGGATTCAATTTTGGGGGGAGAAAAATGACCATCACGGGAGATTTGTTAGAATTGAGTGTAGAACACACTGGACAATACATTTTTGTGTATATATGTGACCTTGCAAAATTCAAAGAAGCCAGCTTTCAACAGCTGCCATTAGGCATCTTTCATCAATAATTAACGTTAACTTTTATACTAATACATGGTTAGAAGGTATTAGATTACACCAGAGCTGCTATTGAGTAAAATAAGTGCGTGACTAAGGGTTTTTTATGTCCCTGAAACGGATTGTATATTTCAATTTTTAGAGGGACTGATTGCTGTTCGAGTAGCGACTATTTTTTTGAAGCTGTCATTAACTTTTGCTATGGGTAGCAGGAAATCCTCCTGTATCAAAAAGCTAATTACAGGCATTAAATATTTCATGTATGTGAAATTACAAAGCAGTAACATCTTTCACAGTATCTTAAAAAAAAAATTTTTCCCAGATAACATAAATATTTCAAAACTTCAAGTATGATAATATGAAACCTCAATATGCTCCTCAAATCTAACTGGATCAACTAAGAGCACCTTATCTGTCATGATGCACTCACCTGTGCATACTTTTGCACTGTTCATGTAGAAATGTGGTTTGCAATCAGCCACACATTCTCCATGCGGTATTCCATGGACATCCTGATGAATCTGAATAACTTGCTCTGGTTTGAGGCAATTAGTACAGTCTGACTGCTTGGGGCCTACACAGGCACGGCAAGGATGGCTACAGGCTGAGAGAGGATAAATAACAATGAACATCTAACGTTTTAAGCTTTAATTATTTTTATACAATTAACACAATGCTGCTTGATCAAACACCCTCACAAACTGATAAAGATGAAGTATAACACCTGCAATTCAGATCGAGCGGGTTCCCATTTTAGCCTCGTCATCTACAAAAGCAAACGATCAAGATCAGCTTTTCCTCCCAAAAAAGTCACTCAGCTAAGCTGCTATCCAACATCCAGGACAAAAGCAACGCAGCAAGTCCAAGGTCGTGCCAGGTTCGATGGTGCATTGACTATGCTATTGGGATAGTCATCCAGAGGTTTGGGCAAATAACCCAGAGAACTGGGAGTTCAATTCGAGAAATTGGATTTAGTTTAAAAATAGTTTGAAAACAAAAAGCTGGTACTACCAACAGCGTCAGATTGTTATAAAAACCCAACTGGTTCACTAACGTGCTCTATGGAACAAAACCTATCATCCTTATCTGGTCTAACCAATAGGTTACTCCAGTCCTACATCAACATGGTTGACATTTAACTTCCTCCAGTAGAGCCTAGCAATTTGCTCAGTTGCATCAAACGGCTACCAGCAGTTCAAAGAGAAGAAAGGCTTGCACTTATTTGCATTTATATAGTGCTCAGGCATCTCAAAGCACTTCACAGCTAATGTCCTACATTTGAAGTGTAATCACTATTGTAATGTATGAAACATAACAACCAATTTGCACACAGCAAAACTCCCACAAACTGCAATGTGATAATGACAGATAGCCTTATTTTTGTGCTGCTGATGTTGAGGAGGCCAAGAGCAATAAATGAAGCCTTACCAACAATTCCCACATCCCTAGAACTAGTTAGAAAAACAATTCTGTGCCCAGTCTCTGACCTGGTGAGACTGATGCAAGTGAGCATGGAGAAGAGCAAATATACAGTTTAAAATTGAGTAGAAAAAACATGTAAGAAATTGCAATTATCTTTGACAGACTATCAGGCATTCAGCATTATGCTTCATATTGCAATTTGTAGAAAAAACAAAACATTACAAGTGCTAGAAATACGTAACAGAAACAGAAATAGCAGACAGTGACAAATATCTAGTTTATGGCTCATGGCATTATTCTGGAGGTAATGTTTAGTTCTGGAGAGATTAAAGTTCAGCTGTCGAAAAATAGGATAAATGCAATTAATGCAGCTTTGAGTCTATTACACGCAAAAGGTTGGGGCCATGTTGACTTAAGGGCTTAACAGCTAGAAAGGCAAGATCCTAAAAGAGCAGGTGCGAGCATTAGCTAGAGAACCACAGACATGGGGGAGAATTTTTAGCTCGGTCAGCTGGGGCGGGGCCCACTCGCGAGGTGACGTTGGGCATGCGTAATTTAGATTTTCAGTTCGGCAGGTGCACAACCTTTATTAAACTTTAGAACTAAATTTAAACTAATCTCCCTGAGGCATAGAGGTGCCACAGAGAGGTTTCTATGCTCTCTCACACACATGCGCGAAAGAGCACACTCCCGACTCAGGGGAATCGCTCTGGGGGGCGCACAGCACTTAACTGGCCCGCCCACGTAAAATGGCGGCGTGGGCCTGATCAGTGGCGCCGATCGGGTCCGCGCCTGCCCCCGCCCGCACCCACAAACCCCCCCACCGACGGGGGGAAAATTCTCCCCATGATGTCTGCACTGCTTACAAAGAAGTACAGTCCGGAGTGTTATGATCCTTAGCTAGATGCCCAATTGTTGGTGAGATTCAGTTAGGAACCAATAACATTCTGCTTAAAGATGACAAAGTTTGAGATTTAAGACATTTGCTCAATGAAGAAAGCCACAAGATTTCACAGGTTTTGAACAAACAATAATAACCTTCACTACACAAGTTCAGAAAGATAGAACAATTTATAATATCTATCTTATACTCTAACATTCAGGAAAAGTATGAGGTACGTGTGAATTAACAAACCAACTGTGGTCAAACACACCATACTGCAAAATAAATGGCAGATGTGACCAAAACAGAGTCCACGGATTTCTCAACAACTCACCCAGATATCAGTAACACTGCAAGCCAACCAAATTCACAGAAACTCTGTCCGTAATTTTCTGACCCCAATGTCGCAGGCTTCCCTGTACTGGATGCGGCAAACCATTCAAACATCCATGGATTTCAGTGGGACTATAAGATCCCACCAGCAAGTGGGGCTGGAAAATTCCGGCCTCTGTCTCTTTCAGAAGGGATTCCAATCTTCACCTTCGAATATCGAACCTTGGAATTCTCTCCAAAAGTCACTCCAAATTGATCGGTATCAATAACAGCCCACCTCGCTGGGTGTCAATCTCATCTCCTCAGGCTCCATCCCCCTGGATTCCCAAGTATGCAACCAAGCACCAACACATAGGTGAGGATAAAGCTGTTCATAAGTCCCGTGACTCATAAATGGTGTTAGTGTTTTTAATCTGTTTCCTGTTTATTTTTAATCATTTGAAAGATCACTCTACTTCCTCTCTTATACATGTGAGTGCTTCCACTCCCTGTTTACTTTCATTCTATTCCCTTTGAAATGCATTTTATCTTGATTTTTATTCCAGTTCCGATGAAAGATTACTCTTGAAACACTATCTTGTCTGTTCTCTCCACGGAATCTGACTGAGTGACCTGCTGAGTGTTTTCAAGGTTTTCTCACTTTGTTTATGAAACAACGTGGGATTGTCCTGATGTCCTGTTATAACTTAAGCGGAAGATTCACCAAACAAATGGAAATGAAATAAAAGGTCATTTTCAGCTGGTTTTGACATTTCCTTATGCATTTCACTGATCGCTCACAAAATTTGAAGCAAGAGACTGGGACAAATCAGGATCTCTGTTTTAAGAATGTAACAATTCTTCTCAATTTAAAAGAATTGTCTTCAGTCATTCCAAAATTATGTTTCTATTAAATATTTTATTCATTTTCTTATCATTTACAAGATGCAGGTGTCGCTGGCTAGGCCAGCATTTATTGTCCATCCTAATTGCCTTCTTGAACCACTGTAGTCCATGTGGTGTAGGTACACCCACAGTGCTGTTAGGGAGGGAGTTCCAGGATTTTGACCCAGCGACAGTGAAGGGACAGCAATATAATTCCAAGTCAGGGTGGTGAGTGACTTGGAGGGGAACTTCCAGGTGGTGGTGTTCCCATGTTTCTGTTGCCCTTGTCCTTCTAGATGGTAGTGGTTTGTAAGGTGTTGTCTAAGGAGCCTTGGTGAGTGCCTGCAGTGTATCTTGTAGATGGTACACAGTGGTGGATGGGATGAATGTTTGTGGATGGGGTGCCAATCAAGCGGGCTGTTTTGTCCTGGATGGTGTCAAGCTACTTGAGTATTGTGGGAGCTGCACTCATCCAGGCAAGTGAAGAGTATTCCATCACACAAAATCTATTAAGAACTTTTGGACTATCGAAAAATTGACATGTCTGCATGGGCTTAATCAAATTAAATAGAATTTGAATAAAATTAAACTTTAATAAAGCATATTTTTCATCAGTGCATTGGCCCAGATTTTGTTCTAACAATAATATTGAGGCTAACAGCATTCACTATTATTATGGAGTAAATCATAAAGGAACTTTCAATCTCCACACACGTGCACTTCAATGAAGAAATTCAGAAGCTGCTGTCAGAGATACCCAACTCCTCCACAGGATGCACTGTAAAAGTTCTCGCCAATAGGCATAGCATTGAAAGACATGCAATGGAGTGAACTTGGGATACATCCCCACTAGTTTCCCACTGAAGGCGTCATAAAAAGATGCATTCAAGAGTAAATGAAAGTGTAATGGTGTGATAATGAAGAATTATTGTCAAAGAACCTCTCTGCTCCTGACTTATATCTTCAGGTGTTATCTGGTATTGACAATGTTTAAAAATACAACGTGAAGTATTGTTCTTTCCCGATGTGTCTCTCTACGCACACGCGCACACACACACATACCTGCTTTATGGGGCAAAATGTTAACGAAACTGACCCACTGGCAGTGGAGGGGCAGGGGGCCAGCAGCGGGTGAAAATCTATATCATAAAGAAGCTGACATTTCTGTGGCTCTTTAATGCAGCAGAAGTGGAAGAGGAAGACTTTTACATTGTAGGAGGGGGGGATCTCTGAAGGCGGAGGGGCATGTTAGTGGGGTGGTGAAAAAGGCATGTGGGGCACTTGCCTTTATCAATTGAGGCATAGATTACAAAAGTAAGGAGGTCATGTTGGAGTTGTATAGAACCTTGGTGAGGCCACAGCTGGAGCACTGTGTGCAGTTCTGGTTGTCACATTATAGGAAGGATGTGATTGCACCGGAGCAGGTGCAAAGGAGATTCACCAAGATGTTGCCTGGGATGAAACATTTAAGTTATGAAGAGAGGTTGGATAGACTTGGGTTGTTTTCGTTGGAGCAGAGAAGGCTGAGATGCGACCTAATTGAAGTGTACAAGATTATGAGGGGCATGGACAAGGTGGATAGGGAGCAGCTGTTCCCCTTCGCTGAAGGGTCAGTCACAAGGGGTCATGAATTCAAGGCAGGAGGTTTAAGGGGGATGTGAGGAAAAACTTTTTTACCCAGAGGGTGGTGACGATCTGGAATGCACTGCCTGGGAGGGTGGTGGAGGCGGGTTGCCTCACATTCTTTAAAAAGTACTTGGATGAGCACTTGGCACATCATAACATTCAAAGATTTGGGCCAAGTGCTGGTAAATGGGATTAGGTAGGTAGGTCAGGTGTTTCTTACATGTCGGTGCAGACTCAATGGGCTGAAGGGCCTCTTTTGCATTCTGTGATTTACTTGGGTGTTTATAACATTCTGTAATTTATATGAACTTTTAATGAATCAAGGATGTTACTTCAAGTCTCCATTGTCCAGGCATCTTCATTGTTGCCTCCCACAACCCAAATGGACATTAGCATTGAGGAGAAGGGAATGACCAGAATGAAGACAGGAAAAGGGTGTAAATGAGATGGGGGGGCAGGGTTTGATTGTGGAAATGATTTGTGCCGGGGATTTGGGGGTGGGGTGACAATAGAATTAGTAACTGAGTGCCATATTGCTTCACACACTTCAGGTTATCTGAAGCGTGCCTGTATGAGTCCACTGGAGGTTTCTCTGGCATCTAGGCAAGCAGCTGCAAGCACCTGCTGTTCCTCCTTTTCTTTGTCCTCCTCTTCCTCCTCTGAAGGTGCCAAGCAGTCAGCACCGTCCTCTTCTTGGAACTGAATTCCACTTTGCAGCACAATGTTGTGCTGGGTACAAAAGGCCATTGGACACCTTTACTGACACACACTGAAAGGAGCCCCCAGATCTGTCCAGGTGCCTGAATCGCATCTTCTGCAACCCAATGCTTGCCCTTGATCATGCAGCTCAGGTTATATCTTTCAGCTGCATCATTGGTAGGGCTCTTCACTGGTGTCATCAGCACATCCTTAGAGGGCAGCCTCATCTCCAAGGAACCATCGGCTCACTCTCTTTCGAGGTACAAAAACCTGTAAGTGATGTGACTGGCGCAACATGATGGCAGCTTCCAGGATATCTTGCACAGAATTGCATGAAAAGCTTCTGCTGATCACATATCAGCTGAGCCTTGATGGAATGGGGTCCTCTTTGATTGATAAATACTCGTGGTTGACCTGTGGGCACCTTGATTGCCACATGCGTGCAGTCTATGATTCCCTATACCTGCGGAAATCCAGCCACTGCAGCAAATGCAACAGCCTATCTGGTTCTGACTGGCCTTATCAGCAAACTGGATGTAAATAGCAGCCTTAGCAAATATGATATCAAATCCCTTATAGGGGACGTGGTCCTGGTTTAAACAGCAGATTAGGGATACACTTGCAGACTGTAAAATCCTATTTTTGTCACCAGCAGAACCCTGGATGGAGCCGGAGGTGAGGAGGTTCAGGGCTGTGGGGACTTTAGATGGCCACTGGCAATGTGTGCCCACCTGGTCCACAGGAAAGTACATTTTATTCCAGTAGGCTGCAGATATCAGCAACAACCTGCCTAAAATACATTGTTTCTCAGGTTTGCCAAGAAAGCTGATCTTCTGTTTGTAAAAGACCCTGTGCTGGGGTGTTGCCTTCTTCAAACTGGATTTTTTTTTCTTATTCACTCATGAGATGTGGGCGTCACTGGCTAGGCCAACATTTATTGTCCATCCCTAATTGCCCTTGAGAAGGTGGTGGTGAGCTGCCTTCTTGAACCGCTGCAGTCCATGTAGTGTAGGTATACCTGCTGTCAGGGAGGGACTTCCAGAATTTTGACCCAGCAATAGTGAATATTTCCAAGTTGAATGATGAGAGGCTTGGAGGGGGATTTGTAGGTGGTAGTGTTCCCATGCAACTGCTGCCCTTGTCCTTCTTGATGGTAGTAGTTGTGGGTTTGGAAAATGCTGTCTAAGGAGTCTTGATGAGTTCCTGCATTGCATCTTGTAGATGTTACACACTGCTGCTACTGTGCATCGATGGTCGAGGGAGTGAATGTTTGTGGATGTGGTGCCAATCAACTGGGCAGCTTTCTCCTGGGTGATGTCAAGCATCTTGAGTGTTGTTGGAGCTGCGCTCATTCAGGCAGGTTGAGAATATTCCATCACACTCTTGACTTGTGCCTCGTAGATGGTGGATAGGCTTTGGGGAGTCAGGAGGTGAGTTGCTCGCTGCAGGATTTCTAGCCTCTGACCTGCTCTTGCAGCCCCAGTATTTATCTTGCTAGCCCAGTTCAATTTCTGGTCAATGGTAACCCACAGGATGTTGATAGTGGGGCATTCAGTGATGGTAATGCCATTGAATGTCAAGGGGCGATGGTTAGATTCTCTCTTGATGGAGATGGTCATTATCTGGCACTTGTGTGGCATAAATGTTACTTGTCAGCCCAAGCCTAGATATTGTCAGGTCTTGCTGTATTTGGACATGGGCTGCTGTGTCCATCACTGCTGTCTGCAGAGAAGGCAGTTGTGGTGTTGCTCCTTGTTTTTCACCAGAGGTCCAAGATCAAGCTGTATAAGTTGTTCCCATGCTGCAGTAAAGGCTGGCAACAGGGAAGTGCAGATCAAGGTAGACAAAATCCAGGAAAGGTAAAATGGCTTCCAAAAAGTTCGAAACCACCCTTAAGACAGTGAAAACACACTTTCCTGTGAGCACAGGCCTTTCACTCAGGAAAGGAAGCAGCTAAGCAGTTTCATTCTTTAAAGACTCTCCAGCCTTTCAAAGTCACAAAGCAAAGAACCCCCACGGCGCTTTTGCCTTGTTGACCGTGGCAAGTTTTACACAGCTCAGGAAACCCATGTGCAGGCTGTTAAAGCCAAAATGCTGGGTTAGAGTCTGCATTATATGGCTCTTCATATATTTAAATTAGAAACCCACAGGGTTTCCCTCATGCCTCCAAGTTCATTACTGTAAAAAATGGAAGTGAACAAGTTCATGTTGGCTTTCTGACATGCCAACCTTTTCTGGGAATTGAGCCCCCAGCTCACACTCAAACCTGCCCCCAGTTGCTGGTTCAGACTCTGCATGCCTTAATGTAGGTTCCTAAATCTGTTTGATTGAACAGCCACGCACACACACCAGCAATCCCTTATAGAGGACACGGTGCTGGTTTAAACAGTGGATTAGAACAAGCCTGTCAGCTTTCAGCAAGGTGAATGGCAAACACCACTCCTTCACCACTGACTATAAAATCTGGGCCATCATTTAGAGAGTTGCACCTTGTAAAGGAAAACGACATCAGTTGGAAATGGATATTCGCTGACTCATATCTCATTAATATTCTTCTAAGTAAAGCTGCAGTGCTTCAGAAATGTGTTATACATGATTCTAAAAAATTCCAATTTGAATATTTGCATGCTATGAAATCGTGCTCCTAATACAATCAGTTACTGAGATATTGAAGTGCTTCAAGATTAATGCAGTACAAGACTACCACTTATTAATCTGGTAGAAGATAGTGTTGTATAACTAATCAGAGATGAAAACTTATGTTGCAGGATTCACACCAGGAAATATTTATGTGTCACCTTTCTTAATCACCCTCAAAAAAATTCCAATCAAATACCCCAGCAGCAGATTGAATTCAAATCTCAGTTTCTGTGATTTAAGTTGTTTAATTCTTTAATCTTTAGAACCATCTCAATGGGACACTCAGTCTTAGCTGCCATTTATTAACTTGTAACTGTGCTCAGTTTTTTTTTCAAATTTTTTTTCATTCTTCCATGGGATATGAGCGTCACTGGCAAAGCCAGCATTTGTTGCTCATCCCTAGCTGCCCTTGAGAAAGTGGTGGTGAGCCATCTTCCTGAACCACTGCAATCCATCTGTGTAGTTACACCTACACTGCTATTCGAAAGGGGGAATTGGTGGCATAGTGGTAATGTCAGTGGACTAGTAATCCAGGTGCCCAGGCTAATGCTCGAGGGACAGGACAAATCCCACCATGGAAGCTAATGGAATTTAAATTCAATTAATAAAACCTCTGTAATGGTGACCATGAAACTATCATGGTTCACTAATACCCTATAAAGAAAGAAATCTGCCATGCCACTCTTACTTGGTCTGGCCTTATCCACAGCAATGTAGCTGACTCTTAGCTGCCCTCCAAAATGGCCCAGCAAGCCACTCAGTTCAAGGTGCCAGCTACACCCACATTCCATCAAAGAATAATAAAAAGGAAGTTCCAAGATTTGACCCAGTGAAGGGGCGATAATATAGTTTCAAGCCAGGCTTGGAAGGGAACATGCAGGTGATGGTGTTCCATGCATCTGCTGTCTTTCTAGGTGGTAGAGGTTGTGAGTTTGGAAGGAGCCTTGGTGAGTGGCTGCAGTGCATTTTCTAGATGTTACACACTGCTGCTACTGTTACTGTTATTGGTGGTGGAGAGAGTGAACGGTTCAGGTGGTGAATAGGGTATTGAGCAAGTGGACAGCTTTTGTGTCCTGGATGGTGTCAAGTTTCCTGAGCGTTGTTGGAGCTGTTCTCATCCAGGAAAGTGGAGAGTATTCTATCACACTCCTGACTTGTGCCTTGTAGATGATGGAATTCCCAGCCTCTGACCTGCTCTTGTAGCCACAGTATTTATATGGCTGGTTCAGTTAAATTTTTGGTCAATGGTAACCCTGAGGATTTGATGGTGCAGGAATCCAACAATGGCATTGCTGTTAAAGTCAAGGGGCGATGGTTAGCTTCTCTCTTGTTGGAGATGGCCATTGCCTGGCACTTGTGTTGCGTGAATGTCACTATCATATTTCTATCAGCCATACCTACAGAGGTCAGCCATGGCAGAACAGAATATGCTTTTTTTTTGATTGTGAATGCTATTTTGTGTAATATTTGGCATATGTTGCTCTTTTTCCTCAAACAATTGTGCTTGTAAGGTTCCTTAGAACAAGAAGTGCTTATTTTTACAATTGAATCTGAATTGGTCTACGATGCAGCTCACTGTAAAAAGGTTTTGAAATCTGTTTCAATTGAAGTGCCTTAAATTATGGCCCAGTTCTGATAATAGCTGTTTCAGTCCACGTACATTCAGTATTACACCCTCCAAAATCGAATTATAAAGTAAATCAAGCAGCCAACCAGATTGACAGGCTGGCTGCATATTGGGCAGGAAAGCTTGTAGTACTAGGCCACAACCAGGGAGCAGAGAAAAGGAGGGAGAGATGACTGGAAGGACTTGATCATGGCTAGAATTAAGGGGTCAGGGTGGTGTGGTTTTGTGGTCGTGGGAGAGACCGTGGTGGGTAGGAGTCAGTGACTGTGGTCGCAGCTAGCCTATCATGGGCAGGGAAGTAGGTAAGCTTGTTGGGCCAGAGGAAATAGTCCTACTCCTGCTCCTGGCTCACAAGCGGTGCAGTTACCTTATTTATCTAGCCCTTATTGTTTCCTTTTATCTGTCAGGTTTCCCAATGCTTGGAAACCTGGTCAAAATGGGTAAAAAGTAAAAAGCCTGCATACAAACTTCTTAATAAGGGGCCCATCCCCTTTCCTCCATTAAAACCAGAAGTGGACACATTGCGGTCAGGTTTGCAATTTTGAAAATTTTTACTTCTCACTTGCATCCAACCCATCTGCTACTGAAAGTTAAACTTACTCCAATTAAGTCAATAATAAATGTTTTTCAGAATCTGTAGCAATATTGAGCAACAATAAGTTCCATCAGGGATCACCAATTAAAAGTACACGATACAAAAATTCTGAAGAATGATGGGGTTAACTTACTCCAGCTTCTCCTGTTAAAGAATAACAGTGCATCATACTGTCTTTTACAATTGTGTGTATGACATACCTTGGCATACTCCATTTTCAGAGTAAAATCCACTGGGGCAGGCTACGAGACATTGGCCTTTGTGTAGGGCAAGGTAGTTGGAACAGGAAGCACAATGCACAGAAGAGCCAGTGCAGGTTGTACACGAGGCATGGCAGGCTGAAACAAAGAAATAGACGCAGCTGTAAATACATAAAGAGGATTTACATGAGGAAGTAATGAATTATAGCTATGAATTACCAAGCAATATAAGAACATACAACTCACAAGCACAAGTGCACAATGAAGGAGGCCATCAGCCAGCCGATCCAAGCTTTTAAAAGAGCTATCTAATTAGTCCCACTTACTGAGCCTCACCCACAGCCCTGCAAATTTATCCTTTCTGAGCAAATTTGCTGCTTATTGTTATAACAAGACTCAATTTTTGTAAAAGTGGTGACGTGAATAGGTGGCTTTAACACATGACAAGCCTTGGCTGGTTGCACACTTGGCTGAAAGCATAAAATATGAAGTGCATCAAAAAAGGGTGGACATATTTGGGCTGTTCATTTTCTTTTTTAAGCTACAATTCTCTTGAGTAAATAGTCTAATATTTCCTTGTCCTATCCCCGTAATCCTTGTTGGCTTTCCAGGGCTGCAATTCAGCACTATATTAAGGGCTTCTGTGTGTTATTTGCAACTAAGTGAGAAGAATACAAGCCTCCTGTGAGAGGCCTAAGCCTCTATATTCCATTTGCTTTCTCAGTGTATGGATGTGGACATCGCAGGCACAGCCAGAATTTATTGGCCATCCTTAATTGTCCTAAGAAAATGGTTGTGGGGGACCTACTTGAACCACTGCGGTCCGTGCAGCATATCTAGTGGTGAACTGATAGAATGGAGTGACCTTTCCAGTCAACAAAGTGCAGTTCAGCGTCAGCCATATTGGTGTGGGACTAGAGTTACATTCAGGTCACACTTTAAAGAACCAGTTGTTTTTTTTTAAACAACAGTCCAATAGCTTCATGGTCATTGTTTTAATACCAGCTTTGTATTTCCAGACTTTTGGAACCAAATTCAAATTTTTAAACTGCCATGTTGGAGTTTGAACTCAGTCCAGTAAGATAACCACTGAACTACCACAAGCTGTGCTGATTAATCATGAATAGTGACCTGGATGGATGGGCGAAGCTGTGTGCCAGGTGTGCAAAATCAGAACATCTGTCCTTAGATCTCCAGGTGTGGTCCATCAATAACATATTATCTATTAAACAAAGTTTTGCAATATTTTCAAAAATCCCCAAGCAGATAATTCAAGGGTGTCCCTTACAATGTCATCTGGCATGTTATGGATAAAGATATAGAAAAGGATGGTGATCGCACCTAATTATGCCTTGTTCCTCTTTCAAGTGAGAAAGGGTCAATGAGCCTCTCATGTATGCATGTCCTCGAGCTGAAGTGCGTTTCCTGGCTAGAATCAAAATTGTGACTAAGTACTCCATAGACTCATTCCCTTCATTGAATCATAGAAGGGTTACGGCACAGAAGGAAACCATTTGGCCCATTGTGCCCATGTCAGTTCTCTGCAACAGTAACATAAGGTTATGAAAGCAATACGTCTCCCCCTTAGCCTCACAATACCCTGCAATCTAATATCAAATCGGAATCTTCCCTAGGCATTCCTTTTTGCTTGCCACCTGGTCCTGCAAAGCATTCCCAAATATAATCTAACTTTTTTAACATCAAGGAATGCATTTGTAAAGAACCCTCTTATCCCAGGGAACAATCTAGTGAACCTTCACTATATCACCTCCAATACAAATATATCCTTCCTTAAAAATGGAGACCAAAATTGCGCACAGTATTCTAGGTGTGGTCGCACCAAAGCCCTGTACAATTTTTTAAAAATATATTCTTTTACGGGATGTGGGCTTTGCTGGCTAGGCCAGCATTTATTGCCCATCCCCAATTGCCCTCGAGAAGATGGTGGTGAGCTGCCTTCTTGAACTGGGGCAGTTCCTGTGGTGTGAGTACACCCACAGTGCTATTAGGGAGGGAATTCCAAGGTTTTGACCCAGCAACAATGTAGGATGGTGAGTGGCACGGAGGAAAACCTCCAGGTGGTGGTGGTGTTCCCATTTATCTGCTGCCCTTGTCCTTCTAGATTGTAGGCAATACTTATTTTTGTACTCCAATAAAGGCCGACAGGCCATTTATCTTACCAGTTGCCTGCTGTCTTTGCATGCTAACTTTTTGTGTTTCTTGTATGAATACAGCCAAGCCTCTCTGAACATCAACATTTACAGGTTTCACATCTTTTAAAAATGTTCTCCTTTTCTATTCTTATGGCAAAGCGGACAACCTCACATTTCCCCATTTAACACTCCATTTGCTCCTTTATTACCCATTCAATTAACCTGTCTGTATCTCTTTACAGCCTTTTTATATCCTCCTCCCACCTAACTTTGTATCATCAGCAAACGTAGATACATTACTTTGTCTCTTCAATAGATTGTGAACAGCTGAGGCCCCAGCATTGATCTTTGTGGCACTCCACTAGTCATAGCCTGCCAACTTGAAAATGCCCCCTTTATCCCTACTCTCAAGACAAATTTCTAAACCACAGGAAAAGAGACAATATCATGACTTTTATAAACTTCAACTTCATTTTTCTTTACATTGTTCTTAAAATGTATTTTCCCTTCTTTAGTTTTCTCCTCTGAACCACCCTGAAAGCTTGGAATTTGGTACAGATTTCTTACAATCTCCATCTATAACATTTGACATTTATCATTTTTGAGGATGACTACAACTGATCAAGGATAACTCACTGATCAACATTCTTCCTGACTGTGGGAGATCTACCTTACTCCTTTTGTCAGCTCTCCATGTAGAATAAATTTACTAGATTCAATGCAGGATTCCATGATTGAAGGAAACATAGTTTGGAGATAGGATTACAAAGTAGATCACAGATTTCAGAGCTGTACTTTCTTTGAACCCAGTGAGAAAATGGGATCAGTTACTTTTTGGGAATTTACAATCAGAAAAATTAAGGCTCAAATTCTACCACTCCACAGTGCAGCATGTTGGAATACTGGCCAAGCAGTTGCTTTTAATTTGAAGACCTTCGGTGAACATTTTCTAACACATGGGAACACACAGGATCAAAAAGCTACGCTTGAGTATTTTTTATTCATGGAGTATGTACAACACTGGCAAGGCCAGCATTCATTCCCCATACTTATACAACTGAGTGGTTTGCTAGGTCATTTTAGATGGCCATTAAGAGCCAACTACATTGCTGTGGAACTGGAGTCACATATACACCAAACCATGTAAGCAGATTGCCTCCTCTAAAGGACATTAGTGAACCAGATTGGTTTTTATAACAATCCTGTAGTTTCGTGATCACCATTATTGATGATCGCTTTTTATTCCAGATTTATTAATTAAATGAAGTTTAATTCCTCAGCTGCAGTGATTGGAACTCACGGGCTGAATTTAACCAGCCTTCTGGGAATGGCTGAGAGGTGGAGGAGGCCCATAAAATGGCGAGGGAAGATGGGGGCTGGCAGCTCTAGGGGGTAGGCAGCCATCTTTAATAGGGACGGCCACCCTGGCTGCAGTCAATTAATTGGCTGACCCTGACAGGATGCATCCCTGGTCCCACAGGCTGCCAAAGTGGGGACACCCCTCTACTTTCAGGTCTTTTGGGAGGACCCCTATCGTAATTACAAAATCCAGCTCTGTGTCTCTGGATCATTAGTCCAGGCATCTAGATTCCTGGTACAGTAACATAATCACTGATACCATCACCATTTCTGATATTCCCATTGATGTGACTGTTACACACTGGATATGACTAAGAACGATCCTCCTTGATGTATCCGTTCCATTTTTGCTGAACAAAATATAGATATTATAATAGTACAGAGTATAGGGCTGCACAATAGTAAAGGGCTGCACAGAGCCACGTGAATATTTGAAAAAATAATTGAGATTTCTAAATGTAATTTATAACAATACTATATTTCCCTTTAGTGCTACTTAACCTTTAAGATTATGTACAGTATTTTTAATCATCATAAGATACAGTATATACATTGCACTAAAATAAAGTTGCACCTAAAAAAGTCACAAACTTCATTCCTTAGCCACCAGCTCCATCCCCCTCCTTGGCAACTGTCCTAGGCTGAACCAGAATGTTCGCAATATTGCTGTTGTATTGGACTCCGAGATGAGGTTCCGATATCTGCACCATCATTAAGGGCGCCTATTTCTACCACCATAACTTTGTCCATCTACATTCTCACCTCAGCTCAACTGCTGCTGAAACCAACACCCATGCCTTTGCTACCTCTAGGCATGACTATGCCAATGCACACCCAGCCTGTTTCCCATGTTCTATCCTCCATGAGTTTAACATCATCCAAACCTTTGCTGTCTGTGTCCTAACTCACACCAAGTTCCATACACCCATTACCACTGTGCTTGCTGATCTACATCGGTTTCCAGTTAAACTATGCCACTATGTTAAAATTCTCATCCTTATTTTGAAATCCCTCCATGGTCTTGCTAACCCATTCGTAACTGTGCAATTTCCACCAACCCTGCACCCCTGCAATTTTGGCCTGAGTATCCCTAATTTTACTCACCCCACCATTAGCAACAATGCCTTCAGCTCTGGAATTCTCTCTCACAACCTCTCCACCCCTCTTTTCTCCTTCAAAATGCTCCTTAAACTCTACCTCCTCATCTGCCCTAATATCTCATGTGGCTCAGTGCCAAATCTTGTTTGATAATGCACCTGTGTTGTGCCTTGGGATGATTTACCACATTAAAGGTCTATATAAAAGCAAACTGTTGTTGTCCTGTGGCTGTGATTAAACTTCCAGCTCCTACCATTCCACAGCAGAGCAGGAGAAAGCATAGTCCAAATGCTTTTATTTTGAAGTCTTTGCAAGCAAATTGCCAAATGAAGCTTTTGTACTGAGCTTTTGAACTAAGTACTGAACTCAGAATCCAGGAATAGGCAAGATGCCAATTCAGATGCACCTCTTCAACAGCCAGTCAGGAACATATCCAAACAAAGGTCATCCAAGTGGTGCTTTTCTTGCTGGTTGAACTAACATGATGGGAATATCTCCTCTCAGGGAAGGCATATGCCATTATTTTTTATGGAGTCCTTCTTAACAGTTTACTATCTATTGTCAATTGTACACCATGGATGTCACTTCCATGAACCCATGGTTTTTCACAGAATTGTAGATTGGTTCTGTTTACATGTAACATGAGAACTCTCAGAACTGTTCTTAACCAGATATTTTACTGACATTCTTTAAAGGCAAAATCAACACGATATTAATTGATGGGGGTCCATTACATACATATCATACTTGAGAAAAATAATTCTTCATATCTCTGCCAGGTACTTAAAGGATCTGGGAAGTGGGTGAGAAACTGGAGTTGAGGCAGAAGATCAGCCATTGTTGTGCTGAATGCCAGAGGTGGCTCGAGGGATCATATGGTCTCCCCCTGTTCTTATTTCTAATGTTCTATGTTTCACCTTTGTATTGCTAACATGAGTACTCCGATATTTTAAGATCCCAGTTTCTGTTAAGTCGGCTCTTAACTCAATATTTTACAAAAGACATGTTTTAAGGCCTTTTTTCTGTAAAACATCTTAGAGACAGATGCACAGATTCAGAATGCAGTCTAGATCAGGTTAAATTTTCAGAGGCTGCTTGCCAATGCTCCAACTACTGCAATGTCAGAATGAAGTAATAAGGAACCAGGCCTACAAAATTGGGCTTGGAAGCCCTCAAGTCAGAATATGGAGCAGGTCAGCATTCCAGACGCATCCAGTATGCTCAGCATTGCATGCAGGGAAGGAGACTAGCACAGGTATGCCATGCATGCTCCATAAGCTTCGGTAGGTATCAGATACTTGACACACATTTTTGAAACTTGGGCCATGCAGGCCCAGTGAATGTCTGTGCTAATGACTCACAGGTGAACAAACATTTAGCTGTAGATTTAGCTATAGGAAGGACCCCCATTAGTGCTAAGGCCAGCCATTCAACTTGTAGGTGGGATGCTTTGGATTTACTTCTGCCAAAGAGAAGTTTGTGGAAGGACTATGGATTGATTTTAAAGGTATTATGGTGATTTGGTGCACTGATACATGGACAGAGGATTTCATCAACTGCACACACCAATTCCGTAAGAGGTATAGGGGCTACAGATGCAGTGCCTCGGAGTGTGAACAGAACAGACAAATGGAGCAGAGGGGGTGCCCTACACAGAGGGAGGAGGAAGAAGGCTCTTCAAGGAAGCCCTACTCATCATGGGTGTTTAGGGAGCACTCCTCCTACCTCCACCTCAGCCAGGAGCAAGGGCAGAGATGCCCCAATTTCAACAAGGTGGTGATCACTGAACTGTGCCACTTTCTTCAACAGGACCCTCAGCTGAACAGCCATGTGAGGATGATGCTGCAAGTGGCTGTCATGATAACAATGGTCCTCAGTTTCAACACCTTTGGATTATTCCAGGCAGAATCAGGCAACAATGCAAACAGCTCCTGCCACGCTATCCATTGCTGCTTTAGAGGTCCTGTACATGAGTAAAGGCTATTTAATCTTTCTCTCCCTAACCAGGGAGATGCAGGATGAAGCAGCACATGGCTATGCTAGGATAGAGGGATTTCCCAATGGCGCAGGAAGTCATCAACTGTGTGCACCTGGAACTGCAGGTCCCTCATGTCATTGGAGAGAGGCACAGGACAGAACTTTATGTGCAGTGCATGCATGACTATGCACAAACCATAATGTCAGAGAATGCAAGCTAAATTAGCAGCAACCGCAATCCCTTCATCTTGAGGCAGACGGGCATTCCCACTGTCTTCAGGCCTGACAGAAGAACCAGAAGGTGGCTGCTCAGAGACAAGGGATACCCCATTACACATCTCCAACAAGAGAGAATCTAAACATCTCCCCTTGGCATTCAGTGGCATTACTATCGCTGAAACCCTTACTATCAACATCCTGGGGTTTACTTTCGACCAGAAACCGAACTGGACCAGTCATATAAGTCCTGTGGCTACAAGAGCAGGTCTGAGGCTGGAAATTCATTGGAGAGTAAGTCACCTCCTGACTCCCCAAAGCCTGTCCACTGTCTACAAGGCACATGTCAGGAGTATGATGCAATATTCTCCACTTGCCTGGACAAGTGTAGCTCCAACAACACTCATGAAGCTCAACACCACCCAGGACAAAGCAGCCCACTCGATTGGCACCCTATCCACCACCTACAACTGACAGTCCCTCCAATACCAACGCACAGTGGCAGCAGTTTATGTAATCTGCCAAATGCACTGCAGCAAATCACCAATGTTCCTTCCAAACAGCACCTTCCAAACCCTTGATCTCTACCATTGAGAAGGACAAAGGCAACAGATGCAAGGGAACACCACCACACTAAGCCACACGCTATCCTGACTTGGAAATATATCACTGTTCCTTCACTATCACTTGGGCATGGGCAAAATCCTGGAACTCTCTCCCTAACAGCACTGTGGATGTACCACATGGACCAGCTGTTCAAGAAGGCGGCTCATCACCACTTTCTCAAGGGCAATTAGGCTAGGCCAGCATTTATTGCTCATCCCTAATTTCATGGTCATCATCAGACTTTTGATTCCAGATTCTTTTATTGACTTCACCATCTGCCCTGGTGGGATTCAAACCCGGGTCCCCAGAATACTACCCGGGGTCTCTGGAATACCAGTCCAGTGCCAATATCACTATGCCACCACCTCCCCCATGCTGTCACCAGAAACGTTGTGGAGCAGTCCATCGGCATTCTTAAGCAACAGTTCCCCTGCCTGCACCGCTCAGAGGAAGCTCTACAATACTCTCAAGAGGTGCTGGAAATCTGAAATTAAAACAGAAAATGCTGGAAAATTTGGCAGGTTTGGCAGCATCTGTGGAAAGAGAAACAGAGTTAAAGTTTCGAGTCCGTATGACTGTTCTTCAGAGCTGTGCTGTCCTAGTGGCTACAGCATAGCTGGTGGAAGGATGCTGACTTTCAGTTGAGAGACTGTAGATGGCCTTGCAGGACGTTAATGAGTTGCTCTGGGCCTTGAGGGCACAGCTTTGGGCTGCAATATCTTGGAATAGATGGCTGAAGCCTGGGATGGCAGCCTGAGAGGCATCAGCAAGGGCATTGATGGAGTGACAGTGGTGAGAGCACAAATGGTGTCATCCTGAGATGACAGGAAGTTAATGCTCCACGAGGTCACTGCCACTTCCAAGGGTAGCACTTCTCTAATTGTAATGATCAGCTGGAGGACAGATTGCTGGACTGCTGCAAAAGTCTAAATGCCCCTTTGAGCACTAAAATCCACAACCATGATGGCAGCAGCCTGAACCTCATGGCAGCAAGTATAAATCTCATTACCTGCTTCCGAGTTTCCACTGCTGCACTGGGATGTAGGGTGGCTTCTGCCTGTGGCACAATAGAAGTTGCGACATCAGCCATCAGATGCTGCATTACTGTTGGGTCCACAGGTGCTGTCATGGACTTAACCATCACATCTATGCTGGAAAGGATGGCCCTCCAAGCTCTGCATGATGCCTAGTGTCATGTGGGAGCCATACTGCTCCAAGCTCCTAGCCTGTGCCTAGAGGCTATCTGCCAGGCCAGCCAATGCATCAAGTGTCTCAATGTGCATCCTCATCAGTGTTCTCATTTATGCTGCTTCATTGAAGTCCTCACATAAGTCCCAGAACTAATGCGTAACCTTGTTCTCTGATAGCCTGGCAGCACACAATCTGCCCTTTAACCCTGGCCTCGCTGCAGCCTACTCAGGCCTGGTGACTCATCCTGTGCAGATTCTGATTCTACACTAGTCTCTAAAGTTTGCGCAGTGCCAGTATCTGAACTGGTGGCTGCAAGGGTCAGATCAAGTGATAATGCATCTTCATCAGTGCTGTGGTGTTACTCTCGCCCTTCGTCCTGGGCTGCTGTGGCTAGGAAATGGCAGCTCTTGGGTGCTTGAAAGCAGAAAATCAGATGGGTAGGGCTGATGTGAGGGAAGGGGGGACCTGGGTAGAAAGCAAAAGGCCCACTGTATCACCACGTTTCCAAATCAAATGGGATGGCAAATTCGGGATGAGGTGAGAGTTGAGGAGAGGCATTAGGCAGTGACATATTGTCATCCTGAATGTTCTTGGCAAAGCTGGATGCAATAGGTTCTGCCGATGATAGCCCCATTTTGTGGAGCAACATCTCCTCCATAGGGTTCAGGAGGAGGAGGCATGCCTGGCTCCCAACAATTCTGATTCACTCCCTGCGGTGGCACACAACCTTGTCCCGCATGAAATAGGGAAGAATGCCAGTGATTGTGTTGCAGCGTGTTTGGAGAATGCACCTTCCATTGCGAAAAAGCTGGAGGTATATGGAGATTGCAAGAAATGGGTGAGGTTGGCAGCATTAGAATGCATGTGAGGGTGAGGCGGAACATCTGAACAGGGTGGCAGGGTGGGTAGGAGGTGTCATTTGAAGATACATTCACTGATCTTAACTACCTGCACAGGAGACACTGGAACTTCTTGCAACACTGCTGGCACACCCTCAGGGCCAGACTAAAGGAGTTGACCTCCCTTGTCATCTGTTCCAATTCCCCTCGTAGGGTGCTCCTTGCCCGCACTGTGGAAACATGACCTCCATCACTTCCGTCTCCAGTGCCATATCTATGAACCTCAGAGCTCTCTCTCTTCTCTGATACTTCATTTGTTTAGCTTTTCCTTGCAGCCAATCATAGTACTGGCAGTCAGCAGTAGTCTCCTTCTTTCTGCTTTAAGAGGGGCAGGTTACCTTTAGGAGATACAGGCTAGCTGGAGCAGATGTTAACCACTGGCCATATAAGGCTGAACGCCACAATCAGGCAAATGAGGAGAAAGCATGAAGCTTACACGCTGTCTCTCTCAATTAGACCGGCCATGGACAGCTCACAAATCATGATGCCCCACCATCTAAAAAGAGGAGGAAACAAATTTTTAGACCTGAAACTTTAAAGATAGACAGTTTCCAAAGAAAGTTCCACTTCATGCACAATCGGTGATTCCGGCACAAGTTGCTTCCAAAATTGTGCCTTTTTGAAAATCGTGCTTTCCCCATATTTCTGCTCAAACAATTTCTGTATTGCTGAACACAAAATCTGCCCTGAACCAATACAATTGGACAGCATTTTAAAACGTAATCTTTTTTAGAAGAAAAATTTACTTTGAAAATTATTCCCTGATATATTTAATAGTGGCAGTTTGGCAACTACAGCTGAAATTAATACAGCTGAAAGTGGTTTATCAAAAAAAAAAAGCATTTCAACACACCATTTGTAAAAAACACAATTTTAAATTACTGAAAATTACTCCTAAAACATATGAAAAACTATTTTCTAGTTACATTGGGGTACAGTAGCCAATTCTTTAGTAAATTAAAAGAAAAAATTCATTCGAAACATTTCAAAAAGTGCCAATGAGCATTCGTATGCCCAAGAAGATCCAGCTTAATTCCTGTAACTTCCTTGAAGTCTGCAATCAAGCACAGTTGGCTCAAACTCCCAATGGTAATTAATTTGCCCAGGTAGGGCATGGGCCAATGTTCACTGTGAGCTGTGCGCATGCGCGTAGCCACCCACAAGTTGTCCCTTTTAATACATTGCGTGCACACAACTGAATATTTAAAGGTACCATGGATTCAAATGAACATGCATACACACATGGGAAAAAAATGGAGATGACAATAGCTTGAACATTTTTGAGGGTGGGACCTACTTCTAGTACAATGTTTTTTAAACCAGGGCAAAAGAAACTAGAGCTGGAAAGTACAGTTGCGCTGAACACTATTTGTTCTTAAAACGTTGTTATCTTTTGTGTTGGTTACACCAACATCAGGCAAACTGCACCGATAACTCCAGGCGAGAGAGTGAAAACAAGTGATCAAACTAGCGATAAAAGCATTTCTACTTTTTTACATTTCTACTTCTACTTCACGCGGTTCTACTTCTCTTAGCTCTGAAGACTCGAAATGTCAACTCTATTTCCCCCTCCACAGGTGCTGTCAAGACCTGCTGAGTTTTTCCAGCATTTTCTGTTTTTGGATCAAACTAGCGATCTGAGTAAATGGTCTCAATTAGTTTGAAGCATGTAACTCATGCAACATGTCCAAATACAGAGATAAAAACAAAAAAACTGCGGATGCTGGAAATCCAAAACAAAAACAGAATTACCTGGAAAAACTCAGCAGGTCTGTCGAAGGGTCATGTCCAAATACAGTTAAACATTAAAATAAAGATCAATTGTAATCACTTCAATTCCTAAATTTGATTTCTAGGTGACAGTGCATCAGGCAAATAACACACCATGATACAATGGTAAAGCATGAACATGAGCCTGTAATTCCTCACATAGGTGTAGCATTAACCTTTCCAATAAAATCATTTTTCTCCATAACTGAAGAACTGTTAGAAAAATCATAGGGATTGTGAAATGTGCAATTTCAGAGAATGTGACTTTATTAACAGGTCAGTAATTACAGAGAAGAAAAGGTACCACTCATTTGTCACTCAAGATGGACTTTCAAACTCCAAAGGTTGACTCTTAATCTTAAATCTATTGAAATTGCTTTAGAAACTCATCACGTCGTGAACATCCCCACACAATGAATTTTTTCCAGATATAAACTCCATGAGCTTGACATGACAACCACGAAGGAGAGATTCTAAGTAAACGCCACCCCTTGCTCACAGGAAAGTTCCCCTTTTCTTTCTCATCCAAATAGCCTATTAGCAAGCAGTTAGAGAGTTTTATTGCTAAAGGATTGGTAGCAGATGGCTTGTCAGTTGTCAGACAGCGATGCTTTCTATTGCACTGGAGACCAAGCAAGGGGAAGAGGAAACATAAATACCTCAATGGCTAGAGGGATGATATCATCTCAAGGCAGCCTCCCACGCTGAAAATAGTGGATTACATTATTCAAGAACAAACCCTGTACTTTGTCTCTCACACTTCTGTACATACTTCTCCAATGTTAGAGGAAACCATTCACCAGCTCAATTAATTCTGATTATACCATGTAAAGGTTACCAGAAGAAATTATCATCTATCAACATCTATCAGATGTTAAGAAAGCCAGTGGACAGTTTCTCCTTTGAACATTTTCCAGTGCTCAAATTAACAGTGATATCAAATTCCTTCCTGCACTATTTTCTGTCACGACACTACAAAGTATATTGAATCCCATCATTATATTGCATGCAAGATAAATATGAATGAGCTTAATCAAGCAGAATGATAAGCTGCTCTTGCAGAATACTCTTTATGAAAACTGCACAAATATATCAAATAAATTATATATTTTCTTGTTAAAATATGGGTCCAATCAATCCATAGTCCAGCATCAATTCTTACCTGCACACCTATTAGCCACATCTTTGTAATAGCCCTGGGGGCAATGTGAGACACACTTTCCATTGTGTAAAACACTTCCTTCAGGACAGGTCAGGCAACTTGGGTTGTCATGGTAGCAAGTCAGACAAGATGAGTCACATGCTGCAGAAGAAGGGAAAAAGAGAAATCAAGCAAAATTTAACAAATTAAACTGTTCTCTAAGTAAAATGGCTCAAGCCAATTAACCGAACCATTCATGTATGTAGTTAATAGGCTTAAGTTAATGTATGTTTTTAGTGCCTCAAGCAATTCCTCTACTTATAGATACTTCAGTTAGATTTTAGGACTGTTCCCATTTTGCAAAGTTATTAGGTACTTTGAAATTCAGCATAAATGAACAGTTACTAAAAAACATTACATGAGCAGCAAGAAACTACTAGTCTATGAAGAGCCAGTTGAGTATTGAGTTTAACCTCAGCAGGTGTTCAGCCTCCAAGTGCACAAGGCCTAAAATGTTACTTGAGAAGATGAACCACAATGTTATTTTAGTTGTTACTTTAATTTTAAAAAGCTAGGATGCAAGTCGTTAAGTTCAGGGAATTTGTCACCATTTTTTGCCATTAATTTCTCAAGTGTTATTTCTTTACTTATACTGATTTCTTTAGATACCTCACTCTTGCTAGATCCCTGCTTTCCCATTATTTGTGGAATGCTTTTTATGTCTTCTACTGTGAACAAATAGAAAGTATTTTTATTTAATGTCCCTGCCTTTTCCTTATTCCCCATTATAATTTCACCTGTCTTTGCCTCTAGTAGCACATGTTTACTTTCACTAATCTCTTCCTAATTACATACCAAAAGAGTCTTTTTCCACATTTTCCCTTTCCTCATCAGTTTCCTGGTCCTCCTTTGTTGAATTCTAAAATACTCCCAAAGCTCAGGCCAATTACTCTTTATGGCAACATTCTAAAACCATAGAAAAGTTATGGTGCAGAAAGAGGCCATTCAGCCCCATCGTGTCTGTGTCAGCCAAAAAGAGAAAAAAGAAACTAGCTGCTCATTTTAATCCCACTTTCCAGCACCTGGTCCATAGCCTCGCAGGTTATAGCACTTCAGATGCAGATCCAGGTACCTTTTAAATGAACAAAAACAAAAACAGAATTACCTGGAAAAACTCAGCAGGTCTGGCAGCATCGGCGGAGAAGAAAAGAATTGACGTTTCGAGTCCTCATGACCCTTTGACAGAACTAGAGTTCGAGTCCAAGAAAGAGTTGAAATATAAGCTGGTTTAAGGTGTGTGTGTGGGGGGCGGAGAGAGAGAGAGAGAGAGAGGTGGAGTGGGGGTGCGGTTGTAGGGACAAACAAGCAATGATAGAAGCAGATCACCAAAAGATGTCAACAACAATAGTACAAAAGAACACATAGGTGTTAAAGTTAAAGTTGGTGATATTATCTAAACGAATGTGCTAATTAAGAATGGATGGTAGGGCACTCAAGGTATAGCTCTAGTGGGGGTGGGGAGAGCATAAAAGATGTAAAAAAAAAATATATAAATAAATAAATAATTTTTTTTCCCCTTTTCTCTTTTTATAATGGAAATAGGTGGGAAAAGGAAAATCTTTATAATTTATTGGGAAAAAAAAGAAAAGGAAGGGGGAAACAGAAAGGGGGTGGGGATGGGGGAGGGAGCTCACGACCTAAAGTTGTTGAATTCAATATTCAGTCCGGATGGCTGTAAAGTGCCTAGTCGGAAGATGAGGTGTTGTTCCTCCAATTTGCGTTGGGCTTCACTGGAACAATGCAGCAAGCCAAGGACAGACATGTGGGCAAGAGAGCAGGGTGGAGTGTTAAAATGGCAAACAAGAGGGAGGTTTGGGTCATTCTTGCGGACAGACCGCAGGTGTTCTGAAAAGCGGTCGCCCAGTTTACGTTTGGTCTCTCCAATGTAGAGGAGACCACATTGGGAGCAACGAATGCAGTAGACTAAGTTGGGGGAAATGCAAGTGAAATGCTGCTTCACTTGAAAGGAGTGTTTCGGTCCTTGGACGTTGAGGAGAGAGGAAGTGAAGGGGCAGGTATTGCAACTTTTGCATGGGCATGGGGTGGTGCCATAGGAGGGGGTTGAGGAGTAGGGGGTGATGGAGGAGTGGACCAGGGTGTCCCGGAGGGAGCGTTCCCTACAGAATACCGATAGGGGTGGTGAAGGGAAGATGTGTTTAGTGGTGGCATCATGCTGGAGTTGGCGGAAATGGCGGAGGATGATCCTTTGAATGCGGAGGCTGGTGGGGTGATAAGTGAGGACAAGGGGGACCCTATCATGTTTCTGGGAGGGAGGAGAAGGCGTGAGGGCGGATGCGCGGGAGATGGGCCGGACACGGTTGAGGGCCCTGTCAACGACCGTGGGTGGAAAACCTCGGTTAAGGAAGAAGGAGGACATGTCAGAGGAACAGTTTTTGAAGGTAGCATCATCGGAACAGATGTGACGGAGGCGAAGGAACTGAGAGAATGGGATGGAGTCCTTACAGGAAGCGGGGTGTGAGGAGCTGTAGTCGAGATAGCTGTGGGAGTCGGTGGGTATGTAATGGATATTGGTGGACAGTCTATCACCAGAGATTGAGACAGAGAGGTCAAGGAAGGGAAGGGAAGTGTCAGAGATAGACCACGTGAAAATGATGGAGGGGTGGAGATTTGGAAGCAAAATTAATAAATTTTTCCAAGTCCCGACGAGAGCATGAAGCGGTACCGAAGTAATCATCGATGTACCGGAGAAAGAGTTGTGGAAGGGGTCCGGAGTAGGACTGGAACAAGGAATGTTCCACATACCCCATAAAGAGACAGGCATAGCTGGGGCCCATGCGGGTACCCATAGCCACACCTTTTATTTGGAGGAAGTGAGAGGAGTTGAAGGAGAAATTGTTCAGCATGAGAACAAGTTCAGCCAGACGGAGGAGAGTAGTGGTGGATGGGGATTGTTCGGGCCTCTGTTCGAGGAAGAAGCTAAGGGTCCTCAGACCATCCTGGTGGGGGATGGAGGTGTAGAGGGATTGGATGTCCATGGTGAAGAGGAAGCGGTTGGGGCCAGGGAACTGGAAATTGTTGATGTGACGTAAGGTGTCAGAGGAATCACGGATGTAGATGGTAAGGGACTGGACAAGGGGAGAGAGAAGGGAGTCAAGATAACGAGAAATGAGTTCTGTGGGGCAGGAGCAAGCTGAGACGATCGGTCTACCAGGGCAGTTCTGTTTGTGGATTTTGGGGAGGAGATAGAAGTCCGAGGTTGGGCGACTATCAGGTTGGAAGCTGTGGGAGGGAGATCCCCAGAGGAGATGAGGTCAGTGACAGTCCTGGAAACAATGGCTTGATGTTCAGTGGTGGGGTCATGGTCCAGGGAGAGGTAGGAGGAAGTATCTGCGAGTTGACGCTCAGCCTCCGCGAGGTAGAGGTCAGTGCGCCAGACAACAACAGCACCACCCTTGTCAGCGGGTTTGATGACAATGTCAGGGTTGGACCTGAGAGAATGGAGTGCAATAAGTTCAGAGAGAGACAGGTTAGAATGGGTGAGAGGAGCAGAGAAATTGAGACGACTAATGTCGCGCCGACAGTTCTCAATGAAAAGATCAAGAGAAGGTAAGAATCCAGAGGGAGGGGTCCAGGTGGAGGGAGAATATTGGAGATGGGTAAAAGGATCCCTTGAACTGGGAGAGGACTCCTGTCCAAAGAAGTAAGCCCGGAGACGAAGACGGCGGAAGAAGAGTTCTTACCTTCTCTTGATCTTTTCATTGAGAACTGTCGGTGCGACATTAGTCGTCTCAATTTCTCTGCTCCTCTCACCCATTCTAACCTGTCTCTCTCTGAACTTATTACACTCCATTCTCTCAGGTCCAACCCTGACATTGTCATCAAACCCGCTGACAAGGGTGATGCTGTTGTTGTCTGGCGCACTGACCTCTACCTCGCGGAGGCTGAGCGTCAACTCGCAGACACTTCCTCCTACCTCTCCCTGGACCATGACCCCACCACTGAACATCAAGCCATTGTTTCCAGGACTGTCACTGACCTCATCTCCTCTGGGGATCTCCCTCCCACAGCTTCCAACCTGATAGTCGCCCAACCTCGGACGGCCCGCTTCTATCTCCTACCCAAAATCCACAAACAGAACTGCCCCGGTAGACCGATCGTCTCAGCTTGCTCCTGCCCCACAGAACTCATTTCTCGTTATCTTGACTCCCTTCTCTCTCCCCTTGTCCAGTCCCTTCCCACCTACATCCGTGATTCCTTTGACACCTTACGTCACATCAACAATTTCCAGTTCCCTGGTCCCAACCGCTTCCTCTTCACCATGGACGTCCAATCCCTCTACATCTCCATCCCCCACCAGGATGGTCTGAGGGCCCTTAGCTTCTTCCTCGAACAGAGGCCCGAACAATCCCCATCCACCACTACTCTCCTCCGTCTGGCTGAACTTGTTCTCACGCTGAACAATTTCTCCTTCAACTCCTCTCACTTCCTCCAAATAAAAGGTGTGGCTATGGGTACCCGCATGGGCCCCAGCTATGCCTGTCTCTTTATGGGGTATGTGGAACATTCCTTGTTCCAGTCCTACTCCGGACCCCTTCCACAACTCTTTCTCCAGTACATCGATGATTACTTCGGTACCGCTTCATGCTCTCGTCGGGACTTGGAAAAATTTATTAATTTTGCTTCCAATCTCCACCCCTCCATCATTTTCACATGGTCTATCTCTGACACTTCCCTTCCCTTCCTTGACCTCTCTGTCTCAATCTCTGGTGATAGACTGTCCACCAATATCCATTACAAACCCACCGACTCCCACAGCTATCTCGACTACAGCTCCTCACACCCCGCTTCCTGTAAGGACTCCATCCCATTCTCTCAGTTCCTTCGCCTCCGTCGCATCTGTTTCGATGATGCTACATTCAAAAACAGTTCCTCTGACATGTCCTCCTTCTTCCTTAACCGAGGTTTTCCACCCACGGTCGTTGACAGGGCCCACAACCGTGTCCGGCCCATCTCCCGCGCATCCGCCCTCACGCCTTCTCCTCCCTCCCAGAAACATGATAGGGTCCCCCTAGTCCTCACTTATCACCCCACCAGCCTCCGCATTCAAAGGATCATCCTCCGCCATTTCCGCCAACTCCAGCATGATGCCACCACCAAACACATCTTCCCTTCACCCCCCTATCGGTATTCCATAGGGATCGCTCCCTCCGGGACACCCTGGTCCACTCCTCCATCACCCCCTACTCCTCAACCCCCTCCTATGGCACCACCCCATGCCCACGCAAAAGATGCAATACCTGCCCCTTCACTTCCTCTCTCCTCACCGTCCAAGGACCCAAGCACTCCTTTCAAGTGAAGCAGCATTTCACTTGCATTTCCCCCAACTTAGTCTACTGCATTCGTTGCTCCCAATGTGGTCTCCTCTACATTGGAGAGACCAAACGTAAACTGGGCGACCGCTTTGCAGAACACCTGCGGTCTGTCCGCAAGAATGACCCAAACCTCCCTCTTGTTTGGCATTTTAACACTCCACCCTGCTCCCTTGCCCACATGTCTGTCCTTGGCTTGCTGCATTGTTCCAGTGAAGCCCAACGCAAACTGGAGGAACAACACCTCATCTTCCGACTAGGCACTTTACAGCCATCCGGACTGAATACTGAATTCAACAACTTTAGGTCATGAGCTCCCTCCCCCATCCCCACCCCCTTTCTGTTTCCCCCTTCCTTTTCTTTTTTTTCAATAAATTATATAGATTTTCCTTTTCCCACCTATTTCCATTATAAAAAGAGAAAAGGAAAAAAAAAATTATTTATTTATTTTTTTACATCTTTTATGCTCTCCCCACCCCCACTAGAGCTATACCTTGAGTGCCCTACCATCCATTCTTAATTAGCACATTCGTTTAGATAATATCACCAACTTTAACACCAATGTGTTCTTTTGTACTATTGTTGTTGACATCTTTTGATGATCTGCTTCTATCACTATTGTTTGTCCCTACAACCACACCCCCACTCCACCTCTCTCTCTCTCTCTCTCTCTCCGCCCCCCACACACACACCTTAAACCAGCTTATATTTCAACTCGTTCTTGGACTCGAACTCAAGTTCTGTCGAAGGGTCATGAGGACCCGAAACGTCAACTCTTTTCTTCTCCGCCGATGCTGCCAGACCTGCTGAGTTTTTCCAGATAATTCTGTTTTTGTTTTTGTTTTGGATTTCCAGCATCCGCAGTTTTTTTGTTTTTACCTTTTAAATGAGTTGAGTGTTCGAGCCTCAACCACCAACTTAGGCAGTGAATTCCTAATGCCCACTACCCTTTGGGTGAAAAAGTTTTTCCTCATGTCCCCTCTTATCCTTTACAAATCACCTTTAATCTATGCCCCCTGGTAACTGACCCCTCAGGGAGAGGAAACAGGTCTTTTCTATTTACCCTATCTAGGCCCCTCATAATTTTGTACACCTCAATTAGGTGACCCCTTAGCTACCTCTGTTCTAAGGAAAACAACCTTAGCCTATCCAATCTCTCCTCATGGCTGCAATTTTCAAGCCCTAGCAACATTCTTGTAAATCTCCTCTGTACTCTCTCCAGAGCAATTATGTCCTTCCTGTAATGTGCTGACCAGAACGGCACACAAAATTCCAACTGTGGCCTAATCAGCATTTTATACAATTCCATTTTATTTGTGTTCAATACCTCACCCAATAAAGGAAAGCATTCCATATGTTTTCTTGACCACCTTATCCACCTGTCCTGCCACCTTCAAGGACCTGTGGACATGCACTCCAAGGTCTCTCACTTCCTCAACCTCTGTCAATAACTTCCCTTTTATTAAGTATTCCTTTGCTTTGCTTTCCTTCCCCAAATGGATTACCTCACACCTTTCCAGACTAAATTCCAGTTGCCACTTCTCCATCCATTCAACCAAACCATTGATGTCATTCTGGAGTCGACAGCTATCCTCTTCACTATCAAATACATGGCCAATTTTTGAATCATCTGCAAATTTCCCAATCATGCCTCCTACATGCAAGTCTAAATCATTAATATATACAACAAACAGCAAGGTCCCCAACACTGAGCCCTGTGGAACACCACTGGAAACCATTTTCCATTCACAAAAACATCCATCGACCATTACCTTCTGTTTCCTGTCTCTGAGCCAATTTTGGCCCAACCTGCCACCTTCCCCTGTATCCCATGAGATCTCACTTTCCTGGCCAGTTTACCACGTGGAACCTTGTCATATGCCTTACTGAAATCCATGTAGACAATATCCACTGCACTACCCTCATCATTCCTTCTTGTTATTTACTTAAAAAATTCTATATAGTTAGTAAGAAATGATCTTCCCCTAACAAAACCATGCTGACTATCCCTGATCAATCCGTGCCTTTCAAAGTGATAGTTTATCCTGTTATCTGTCTCTCAGAATTGTTTCCAATAATTTGCCCACCATTGAAGTCAAATTTGCTGGCTTATAATTTTCTGGCTAATCCGTCACACCTGTTTTAAATAATGGTAAAATGCTCACAGACCTCCAATCCTCTGGGATCTCGCCTGTATCTAATGAGGATTGAAAAATGATCTTCAGAGCATCCACTATTTCCTCCCTGGCTCCCTTCAACAGCCTGGGATGTCAATCCCTCTGGCCCTGGAGATTTATCTACCTTCAAGGATGCCAGTCCCTCCAGTACTTCCTCTCTCACAATGCTTATTGTATTTAATGTTTCACACTTCTCTTCTTTAACTAGAATGTCAGCATCATCCTTCTCCTTAGTGAGGACAGAGACAAAACACTCATTGAGAATCCTGCCCACATCTTCTGCATCAATCCACAAGTTACCATGTACATCTCTAATAGGCCCGACCTTTTCCTTAGTTATTCTCTTGCTCTTAATGTACTGGCAAAACACCTTAGGATTTTCTTTGATTTTACCTGCCAATATTTTTTCATATCTTCTCTTTGCTTTCCCAATTTCCATTCTTACTTCACCCCTGTACTTTCTATACTCCTTTAGGCTTTCTGAGGCATTGTTTTTGTGGCTGTCATAAGTTTTATTTTTCTGCTTTATCTTGGCCTGTATGATTCTGAATAACCAAGGGGCTCTAGATTTGGCAGTACCACTCTTTTTCTTTGTTGGGACATGTCTACACTATGCGTATAGAATCCCCCTCCCTATTCTGCCTAAAACCTCTATATCAAGGAATGTTGAGCTGCCATTTTTGCCTCTCCTTAAACCAAGTTTCCATTATAATGATGATATTTATCATGCATCTATCTGTGCCCTCAGTTCTTCAGCTTAAATTACTATGCTCCTTGCATTTACATATATACTTTTTAACATTGCCAAATTTCTGTGCTGTACACTTCTTAACCTGTGCTGCTTCTGTCTTTCAGAATGACTCACTAATTCTCCATCTCCCGTTCCCTGCTCTGAATCTGCCCTCAAGTTCCCATCCCCCTGCCAATCTAGTTTAAATCTCTCCCAGCAGCACTAGCAAATCTCCCTGTGAGCAGATTTATCCCACTTGTGTTTAGGTGTAGACCATCCAACTTGTACAGGTCCCACCTTCCCCAAAGACTAGTCCCAAAGCCTAAGAAACCTGAAGACTTCCCTCCTACACCAACTTTCCAGCCACATGTTTATTCGCTCAATTCTCCTATTCCTATAACTCGCTTACATGTGGGATTGGGAATAATCCTGAGATTACTAGTATAGAAATCCTGCTTTTCAATCTTCTTCCTAGCTCCCTAAAGTCTGCTTTCAGGATCTCATCCCCTTTCCTACCTAAGTCATTATTACCAACATGGACCACGACTCTGCCTGTCACCTTCCCCCAGAAGAAGGTCCTGCAGCTGCTCTGTAACATCCTTGACCCTGGCACCAGAGAGGAAAAATACCATTCTGGAGTCACGCCTAAGGCCACAGAAACAGCTGATTGTTCCCCTAACTAATGAATCCCTTATTACTACTGCCCTACCCCTCTTCTTTCTCCTCTCCTGTCCAGCGGAGCTGCCTGTGGTGCCACAAGCTTGGCTCTGACTGCATTCCTCAGAGGAATCAACGCCTTCACTGGTCTCCAAAATAGAAAACTGAATGGTGAGCAGGACCCCAAGGGACTCCTGAATTATCTGCCCAATTTTCTTGACTGCCTGGCGGTCACCCATTCCCCTTCTGCCTCCAGGCTCTTAAGCTGCGGTGTGACCACCTCTCTGAGCGTTCTATCATGTAGCTCCCAGTCTCGCGGATGCACCACAGTGACTCCAGCCGCTGCTTGAGCTCCAAAGCCCAGAGCTCAAGTTTCTGCAGCTGGTGACACTTCCTGCACATGTGGTTGTCTAGAACATCAATAGCGTCCACAACTTCACACATATTAGAAGAAATACATTCCACGCGACTGAGCTGCCCTCCCATAGCTTCAATTTACTTCCATAAGCTTCTTCCTTTGATCTCATATTATCTCTAACTTCTTTTGTTGGCCACAGTTGTACCACTTTTTTTGTGTGGTTTTTACCTTTGAGGGATGTATTCTTCTTCTTGAGCTCTCTGCCAGAAGAAATGTCCTTGGCAACTATTTGCCTAACCACGATAAATTGCCATGAGTTTTTACTAAAGCTAGGGTGAGGAGGCAGCCCCCAAGTCTACCTCAGCCAGAACTGGGATTGAATCTCATGCTGTTGGTGTTAAGCTGATCTGCACACCAGCCATCTAGCCAACTGAGCTAATCACAACCACCCCCCCCACCCGATGGGTTGTTGCAAATTATGCAGAAATTCTTTAAATGCTAGTTATTGCTTGTCTACAGTCAACTATTTGTAATAAAGTTTCTCAATCTAAATCAATATGCCACTCATATCTATGTGGTTTGCTTTATTTAGATTTAAGATCCTAGTTTCGGACTTTCAAACTCAATATAAAATTCTATCATGTTCACTTTTCCCGAAAGGACCCTTTACTACAAGGTTATTAATTAAAAAGCAAATAATGCAGATGCTGGAAAACTGGAATAAAAGTAGAAAAAGCTGGAATTAGTCAGCAGGTCAGGCAGCACCTGCAGAAAAATAAACAAAGTTAACGTTTCAGGTCTGTGACCTTTCATGATCATCAGCCTGACACGTTAACTCTTGTTTTTATTCATTTATGGGATACAGGCATCGGTGGCTAGGCCAGCATTTATTGCCCATCCTTAATTGCCCTTGAGAAGGTGGTGGTGAACTGTTGCAGTCCCTGTGGTGTAGGTACACCCACAGTACTGTTAGGGAGGGAGTTCCAGGATTTTGACCCAGCAAAATTGTTTCACTCTCTACAGAAAACTTTCCTGTACACATTCCAAATTCCTCTTCGACACTTAAACCATCAATTTGGTTTGCTCAGTCTATCTGAAGATTAACATCCCCCTTGATTACTTAATTACCCCTATTACATGCAACTTAATTCCCTGATTTATATTTTGCCCCACACTACAACTGATTTTAGGAGCAGCCTATAAACAACTGCCATCCTTGTCTCCTTTGCAACCCTAATAACTATTAAAGTGAAGAGGATAAATATTTGAAAAAGAAAATTAAAAGCAAAATTGGAAGAGGCAGGGAGTTTTTCAGTATGCTGGTATATATCTGATGGACTAAATGGCCTCCTTTCTGCTGTGAAATGTCAAGTTCTGTTCTGCAATAGATCTGTTTGGTGTTGGTATGGAAATTGCCCCTTTCTGCATATCTAGAAGCAAAAGACAAGCACAATGCAACTGTTTGAAAGCTACTATCATGAGGTTCATTCTGGCTGATGGACCCACCCAAGATTTGGGAATGATACACACAGGGAAATGTATTGCTAGTCAGCACAGGCAGCTAAGTGCTCAAGATTGCCCATAGACAGAAAACAATGGCAGCCAGCACCATTAGAATTAAATAAGGCACCAAAAAAAAGTACCTCTACCAGACTGTAGATAGCACTTTATTTACTATACTGCTATGACTATCATCAACCTGGAATTAATGCAGCTCATCGCACCTGGGCCCCCATAATTGTAGAAGAAACCATACGTCAGTCTCCCAGCAGTGGGAAAACCTCTCGTGATTTACGTTGGAGCAGGAAACTCACCTGCTCGTAGCAGATTTGTCAATTAGGCTCATTTTTGAACAAATTATCCTTGAGCCCATCAGAACTGAATGGCAACTCAGAGATGAAGCGCAAGTAGCACAGCTTTCTTGTGCCTCCAGAAGGCCACCAGGCAGCCCTACAACCCCCTACCCCACAATCCCCATTCCACCCTCACTCACCTTTGGCCTGGGGTCCATCAGTGATCCTGGGTTTCTGCTGGGTGCATTACTGGTAGCAGCCACCACTCCCGGGGGTGCTGCCTGCATTGGTGAGCAGCCGATCTCTGATTGGCCAGCAGCTCTTGGCAGACAGGATTTCCTCTCCTGGGGCCCTGAATCCCAGGGTAGGCCTGATGCTGGCCAATCAGGTGCCTGTTAGACACTTAATTCTCTTGGGCCTTCCGCTTAGAGGCAATGTGCATTTTGAACAGGGTTGAGTTTCAGTTTCACTTTAAAAGGTGCCTGCATTTCTAATCAGAGTTTTATGAGTTAAGAAGTTAAGTGAACAAGAGTAGAAAAGAAAACAATGCTGTTGCCTAGCAACAGGAGTCCAGCGGGGCATGTCCCTCCCACAGACACACACATACAAAAGCTAGAAACAAGAGTTTTGATTTGGAAGCAGTTGGAGTTCAGGTGTTTTGAAAAGAGCTGCAAAACAGAAGCCAACTAGAAGGGACAGATAGCCAGTCCCAAGCTAAAATTGCAAAAGGGACAGATAACAAGCCCCAAGCTAAAGAAAAGACCCCAAAATCCAGGGGAGTGGAACAGGAGAAAGTCCCAAGCAAACCTTCTAGTCCAAGGAAGGACATGGACTTGGAAAAGGTCCTGTTAATTAAGTTAAGAGTGAGGGGCAAAGAGAAAAACTCTAAGTTTCAGAGTTAACGAGACAAAAGCTACAGAAAACAGATTTAAAGCGAGGGCAGCTTGCAAGAAGCAAGAATATCTAAAGGAGAGTTCAAAACCCTGGATGTGAACCATTGTGGAAGGCGCCTGAGAGAAAGCTTCAGCTTGGGAAAAGATTCCAAAGCGAGTCCTTAGAGAGCTTAGATTGGAAACCCTTGTGTGAAAATCGGAGTTCAGTGAGACTGGTTGGCTCATGGTGTGACAAGCGTCTGGGGAAGTTGAGGAGAGATCCATAGCATCTGGTTGAGGTGGCATCTGTCACTTGGTTTCAGCATGTGGTGTGTCTGATGACAGGTTGCTTATTGGTTTATATGGACTGTGTACTTACTGTGAACATTAGAGTATAAGGTAGCTTTTGTAACTTGTGCTATGCTTACAAATCTGTATATATCTGTTAAGGTAGAGTTGTGGGTGAAAGAGAATTGTAATATGGTTCATCTTTTCTTTTTTAATACATGTTTTATGCTTTTGTTAGAAGTTCATTAGTTGACTTCAGCGACTCTTTTCAGTAGCCCCTCTCCACATATCTAAACAAACAAATAAAAGTTAGGATCTATTAAGCTGGGTTCCACTCTGGGATCAGGCTTGTCCAGGGGTAACCTCAGCTGGCGATCATGACAATATTTTGTTTATATATATATATGATACAGAGTATACATAAGAAACTATGATTAACTGACAACGAATGTTTTCAAACTCAGGAGATGGTTACAAACAAAAACAAAAAGAAAACTTTAGGTCTTTAAAAGATATTGGCTTACCATGGCAATGCCCATCTTTTATGAAATATCCAGGCCCACAGTTGACAACACAGGCACCTTCTTTGAGCAGATATGACTGATCCTTACAGTTAACACAATCAGTCTCTGAAGGGCCGCGACATATCAAGCAGGATTCATGGCAAGCTGAAAAAAAACATTTTGAAATGATGGTTAGACCTTTTTTTAAATATAAGTTGTGAATCATGCCCCTCTCCAATTTACCTTAAATTTGGTACAAGTCGGTCAAACATCATTACTCACGCTGTGGCTCTTGGAAGTTTTATCCAAAACCATTCACTACCTCATTAGGCATATGCTGACTGTATATTACCCAGAACCAGTACACCAGTCAAACGTGTTACGATCCAATTAGGGACTAGTAACTTTTTTGTTTAATGTAGACAAAGTTTTAAGACCCAGTTACCCACTAAGGGAATTAAGCCACATGTTTTCACAGTTCTAAACAAACAAAATAAACTTTACTATACAAAGTCAGAAAAGTAAAACAATTTACACAATCTATCTTACAATTCGGAATTAACACAAGGTACATATGAGTTAACAGGCAAACTGTGATCAAACACACAACACTGCACATTAAATAGTAGATGTAGCCAAGACAGATCTCTCAGATTTCTCAGTCAGCCACCCAGACCGCTGTAGGCCTAAAGCCGACAAACACTAATTCTTGTAATTTATTTCTGCTTCACTTTTTATTTTTAAGTGAACCTTTATTGAATCTTACTTTGTAAACACTGATGTAAACCTAGGTGTGACTGTGCTTTGATTAATTAATCAGTGGTAATCAGTAGTGATATTATTAACTGTTGACATGTTTTCCCAAAAACTTGTTTTTCATACTGGCCATTTACAGCTAGTATTTGGTCTACATCGTTGTTTTCCCTTTTCAAGCTAGACCACTAAAATAAAAGCTGTTTTTTATTTATCACGAGTCATTTTTTCTTACTGCGTTCGATGACCCTTGAACTACAAGTCAGAAGAATGAGTAGTCTTACATGTGGGATAGTAAATTATGGCGTGGAATCAGAAGATGGCGTTTGATTGATGAACGTACAACCTGATTGATGGTAGATGGGAGATACCATCAAAAGATGCATAAACAACCTGAATTTGGTAAAGTCTACGAAGCCTTGCAGTGCCTGCGATAAGAATTTACAAGGACTCATGTTTTCAAGGCTCTTGTTCTGGAAAGTCTGAATAAAGCTTCAAAAGGAATGGAGCCAGACATTTCACTTAAAGGGACACTGCTTCCAGGATTCGGGGCTACTGCCGGAGTTGGTTTGTCAATCACTGAAGGCTACAGAGGAAGGGACATCAAGTTGACTGGCCGTGTAAGATTATTCAGAAATGTGGTAATATATGTACCAAGGGGGAGCTTTACCAATTTAGAGTCCTGTCATGGAACAGGCTAATTTGGGATTTTCTATTTTGGGGAGCTATCAGGTTTATTGTTTGTGCTTTTTAAAAAAAATCTTTCTTCTTTTCTTCTGATATATATATATATATATATATATATATATAAAGTGCTTTCTCCTTTCATTAAAGTTATCTTTCTTTCTTTTTACTTTCTTTTCTTATATTTTCAACTATAATTGTTATATTACTATTATTTTTATAATTATCATTATTCAATATTCAGTGAAATTGTTGTTTCAACAAATCACTTGACATTGGCACTCATTCCTCACTCCAGAGTACGGCTCAGAACCTAAGCAAGGCTCCACAAGGGACTCTCACATCGTTACAACACTATGAGTCACAAAATCTTTTTAAAACTCTGTCCCCCTCACAAGGGTTTTCATCTCCTCACTTACGAAGTACCAGCCTCTGAATTTCCTCAAAAGCTGCTCCAGCTTGGACTACCTCAATGACTGCTCATCCCTACAATCCCTTCTGCAGAGACTGCATTTCACAGGATTCAAAAAGCTACACTCCCACCTCTAATTATTGGCATAATTCCAATTCCTTCACAGACTGCAAGCTTCACTAAGCTGGCATTGCTCCTGGCTTTCTCCAAACTCCAGTTTCCCAGTTACATCGAGCTATAAATAGCTCCAGGGCTTCTTCTGAGCTCTAATTTTCTCCAGCATGCAAGCAGTGACCTTTCGCCACCCGCTCAGGTCTCCTGAGCCCTAACTGCACTGAACGGCTCTCAAGGCTTCTATGAGCCCTAACTGCCTGAAGCCTGCTAACAGCAGCACCTTTTCGGTAAGGCCTCTTTCCCTGCTGCATTACACTCACTCATTCAGCAAATACACAGATAAATTGAAACCAGAAAAGCTTCTTAAGCTCAACCCATCTCCATGATGACATAGCCTTTCAGGGATTCATCAAATGCTTTTAAATTAATTTAACTCTAACTCCCAAAAGAAAACATCTCTCTGGACTGCACTTACTTGCAAGCAGTGTAGACATCATGTCTCCATTCCTCCAGCTAAAAAAGCCCAACGGCTGTTTTAGGATCTTACCCTTCTACCTGTTAATCCCCTCTCAACGTGGCCCCAACCTTTTATGTGTAATATATTCCAAGCTGCTTTAGTTACATTTATCCTATTTTGTGAGTTAAACTTTAATCTTCCCAGAACTACACTTTACATCTAAAATATTAACATGAACCATGAACTTGATATTCGTCACAAATGATACATACCTGATTTCAGGAGGAAGTTTCATTTGGGGGGCAGGAGGTGGGGGGAGCGGTGGAAGGGGATAGAGTCAGTTAAGGCCAAGTAAGCAGCCTGGATGCCTGAATAAGGCAACAATTATTTACAAATATATCAGTTCCAGTCCCTAAACATTAGCTTGAAGGAGACAATCAGAAGGGTCTTCCATCCAAAGGTTGGCTGATGACAAGATTTCCAAGTAGCATGGAATAGGCAGGCATGCACAAGTTTAGGTGCCTGCCAATCTCAGGCAAAGGAAGCAGTCTCAAATTTAAGAATATCAGCACTGGAGGGTGGTCCAAAATTAACTGCCAAATTCCATCTCAACAGCGTTTTCAACAGCATTCTGGTAGTGAAAATAGTACATAATGGCTGGAAAAAATCCTTCTGGGTTTAATTACTTTTGCCAACAAATCTTTCTTGGGCTTTCATGAAGCTCTTATAGAATCTACATTAGATGGTATAGGTCTGATTGCGCCAATTGGTGGCACTTTGTATGGAATACACAAGGTAGCTCCCTGCACATGACAAGGAGGAGGAGTGCAGGGGGACAACTCATCTGCCGCCTGCTAACCGGAATAGCTGTTAAACAGGATGAAATCCAGTCCTCCCTTTGACTGCACTGGAGTTCTGGATAGTAATTCACTAAATGTGAAGATCAAAATAATAAAGGTGGCTCTCTGGGAAAATATTAATAGCTATAAACACTTGGTTGAAGGAACATAATGGTATATTTTCTAAGTTCACTTTTTAAGAACAAGGGCACTTAGATTTAGAGCAGGAAACACCATTTTATATTAACTTAAAGGAGTAAACTTTCATCTTGAAAGTGATGAATGAAACACCAAATGAAACCCAACTCCTCAAGTGTACTGTAGGTACATGAAGCTCTGTATAAGCAGTAGTAAAAGTGAAAATTTACCCTTAACTTTGCCGCTAAAGTAAGTAAACTGCAGGGAATATATTCCTAACCTATATATAAAAATGCCTTTTTAAATCCACATTATTTGTACTGGGCAACTATTTATTGAGGGTTTACCTAAATGCAGCATCGCTACACTTTACTGTTATCATGTTAACTTTGTCCTGTATCGTTGCCATAAACATGGCTATCAACACCGTCTCCTTTCTGGTTGCCTTGAATATTCAATTGTTTAATTGCCTTGCCCATTGTGATACTAAGCTGCACAGACCAGGAAGATCCAAGAAAAGGATCACACTTTGCTCTGTGTTGAGCTAATTGATTTTAACAGAAAATGGCATCAGGCTGTTATAATTGGCCCCCCAAACACACACCTTAAACCAGCTTATATTTCAACTCTTTCTTGGACTCGAACTCAAGTTCTGTCGAAGGGTCATGAGGACTCGAAACGTCAACTCTTTTCTTCTCCGCCGATGCTGCCAGACCTGCTGAGTTTTTCCAGGTAATTCTGTTTTTGTTTTTGTTATAATTGGCTTTGGTGCCTCGAGATTACAGTGGGGGAAACAAATAAATCCACATTTCCACTCCTGGTCATTGCTAGTGACCCCTGTTGAGCTTGAAATGAGGACCATTTTGTGCTCTGCTGGGCTTGAAGTGAGGATTGTTTTGTGCTCTGTTATTCTTTCCCCACACTTGAAGTGATCTTCATCCTTTACCAATCAGGCTTACATATGAACAACTGTCATTTTTATGACTATGAGGGAAATCACTGGTGCCGTCTCAGTGCTGCCTGAGCCAATCTTTTGTGGGTTGTGAGCACTGTTGGCAAGGTCAGCATATGTTGCTCACCCTAATTGCCCTTGAGAATATAGGAACATAGGAAATTGGAGCAGGAGCAGGTTAATTGGCCCTTCAAGCCTGCACTGCCGTTCAACTAGATCATGGTGGATCTTCTACCTGTATCACAATTTCCCAGAATATCTCCATATCCTTTGATATCTTTACAAGCTAGAAATCTATTGAGCTCTGAATTGAACGTACTCCATGACTGAGTATCCACAGCCCTCTGGGGTAGAGAATTCTAAAGATCTACTACCCTCAGTGATGAAATTCCTCCTCATCTCAGCCCTAAATGGCCTACCTCTTCATCTGAGACTGTGACTCCTGGTTCTAGAGGCCGCCGCCGCCCACCGCCGCCCCCCCCCACCAAAAAGCCAGGGGAAATATCCTTCCGCATCTACCTTGTCAAGCCTTGTAAGAATTATATGTTTCAATGAGATCGCTTCTCATTCTTCCAACTCTGGAGAATACAGACCCAATCTCCTCAATCTCTCCTCATAGGGCACTCCTGTCATTCCAGGAATCAGTCTGGTGAAGCTTCATTGCACTCCCTCAATGGCAAGTATATCCTTTCTTGGATAAAGAGAAGGTGGTGTTGAGTCATCTTCTTGAAACACTGCTGTCCATCAGCTGCAGGTGCATCTACAGTGCTGTGAGGAAGGTTTTTCCAAAATTTTGACTCAGTGACTATAAAGGAACTATGATATAATTCCAAGTCAGGATGGTCGGCAGCTGGGAGGGGAACTTGCAGGTGGTGGCGTTCCCATGCATCTGCGGACCTTGTCCTTCTAGGTGGTGGAGATCATGGGTTTAGAAGCTGCTGTCAAAAGGAGATTTGGCATATTGCTACAGTGCATATATATAGGGTACAGACTGCTACTATCATGCATCTGTCATAGAGGGAGTAATTGTTTAAGCTACTGGAAGGGGAGCCAATCAAGGGGGCTGTTTTCTCCTGGATGGTGTTGAGCTTCTTCAAGTTTAATGGAGTTGCACTCATCCAGGTAGACAGTATTCCAGCACACACCTGACTTATGCCTTATAGATGGTGGACTGACTTTGGGGAGTCAGGAGGTGAGTTAATCACTGCACAATTCCCAGCATCTGACCTGTTCTTGTCACCACAGTCTTTACATGCCTAGTCTAATTCAGATTCTGGTCAATAATAACCTCCAGGATGTTGATAGTGGGGGTTTCAGCAATGATAATGCTACTGAATGTCAAGGGGAGAGCGATGGTTAGAATCTGGCTTGTTGGAGATGATTATTACCTGGAATTTGTGTGGCATGAAGAGTGCAGGAGGGCATGCCAGGAGCAGCACCAGGCATACCTAAAAATGAGGTATCAACCTGGTGAAGCTATAACACAGGACTACTCGCATGCCAAACAACATGAGCAGCAAGTGATAGACAAAGCTAAGTGGTCCCACAACCATCAGATCATAGCTAAACTCTGCAGTCCTGCCGCATCCAGTCGTGAATGGTGGTGGACAATTTAACAACTCACTGGAGGAGGAGGCTCCATAAATATCCCCATCCTCAATGATGGGGGAGCCTAGCACATCAGTGCAAAAGATAAGGCTGAAGCATCTGCTAAAATCTTCAGACAGAAGTGCCAAGTGGATGATCTATCTCGGCCTCCTCTGGAGGTCCCCGGCATCACAGACGCCAGCATTCAGCCAATTTGATTGACTCCACGTGATATCAAGAAACAGCTGAAGGCAATGGATAATACAAAGGCTATGGGGCCTGACAATATTCCTGCAATAGTACTGAAGACTTGTGCTCCAGAACTTGCCATGGCCCTAGCCAAGCTGTTCCAGTACAGCTACAACACTGGCATCTACCTGGCTATGTGGAAAATTGCCCAAGTATGTCCTGTACACAAAATGCAGGACAAATCCAACCTGGCTAATTACCACCCCACCAGTCTACTCTCGATCATCAGTAAAGTATGGAAGAGGTAATAAACAATGCTAGCAAGCGGCACTTGCTTAGCTGTAACCTGCTCACTGACACCCAGTTTGGGTTCTGCTAGGGCCACTCAGCTCCTGACCTCGTTACAGCCTTGGTCCAAACATGGACAAAAGAGCTGAACTCCTGAGACGATTTGAGAGTGACCGCCCTTGACATTAAGGCAGCATTTGACCAAATGTGGCATCAAGGAGCCCCAGCAAAACTGAAATCAATGGGAATCAGGGGGAAAACTCTCCAGTGGTTGGAGTCATACCTAGCACAAAGGAAAATGGTTGTGGTTGTTGGAGATCAGTCATGTCAGCTCCAGGGCATCACTGCGAGAGCTCCTCAGGGTAGTGTACACGGCCTGAACATCTTCAGCTGCTTCATCAGTGACCTTCCTTCCATCATAAGGCCAGAAGTGGGGATGTTCGCTGATGATTGCACAATGTTCAGCACCATTTGCAACTCCTCAGATACTGAAGTAGTCCATGTCCAAATGCAGCAAGACCTGGACAATATCCAGGCTTGGACTGATAACTGGTAAGTAATATTTGCACTACACAAGTGCCAGGCAATAACCATCTCCAACAAGAGAGAATTCAATCATCACCCCTTGACATTCAATAGCATTATCATCACTGAATCCCCCACTATCAACATCCTGGGGGTTATCATTGACCAGAAACTGAACTGGGCTAGCCATATAAATACTGTGGCTACAAAAGCAGGTCAGAGACTAGGAATTCTGACTCCCCAAAGCCTGCCCACCAACTACAAGGCACAAGTCAGGAGTGTGATGGAATACTCCCCATTTGCCTGGATGAGTGCAGCTCCAACAACACTCAAGAAGCTTGACACCATCCAGGACAGAGCTGCCCGCTTGATTGGCACCACATCCACAAGCATTCATTCTCTCCACCACCTATGCACAGTAGCAGCAGCGAGTAACATCTACAAGATGCACTGCAGGAATTCAGCTAGGCTCCTGAGACAACACCTTCCAAACCCAAAGCTACTATTATCTAGAAGGACAAGGGCAGCAGTAGGATGGGAACACCAGCACCTGGAAGTTCCCCTCCAAGTCACTCACCTTCCTGACTTGGAAATATATTGCCGTTCCTTCACTGTCGCAGGGTCAAGGTCCTGGAACTCCCTTCCTAACAGCACTGTGGGTGTACCTACATGACATGGACTGCAGCGGATTAAGGTGTTAGCTCACGACCACCTTCTCAAGGGCTACTAGGGGTGGGCAATAAATGCTGGCCCAGCCAGCGAAGCCCACATCCCATGAATAAATAAAAAAAATTAATGTTACTTGCCACTTCTCAGCCCAAGCCTGAATGTTGTCTTGGTCTTGATGCATATGGACATGGACTGCTTCAGTATCTGAGGTGTCATGAATGGTGCTGAACATAGTGCAATCATCAGCAAACATCCACACTTCTGACCTTATGATGGAGGCAAGGTCATTGATGAAGCAGCTCAAAATGGGGCGGTAATGAGAAGTGACTGAGAAACAGTCTGGGAGGAGTCAGCGCAGTCACCGCAACTCAGGAGGGGATCAAGGAGAAGTACCCCTGCACTCAACAGGAGGAAGAGCATCCAACAGAGGGCGGTAGTGAGAAGTGACTGAAAAGCATTCTGGGAGAAGTCAGCGCAGTCACTGCAACTCAGAAAGGAACCAAGGAGGATCCACTGTCAAAGAACGGAATTTTTAAAAAGCAGCTGATTGGTGAGTAAATCCTGGTGAGTTTTATTTCAATCTATTAAAGTAATTCATTGCTTAATACTGAGGTAGGAGCTAAAAAAACATATATACATTAGTACTGTACAAGTGTAATTAGTCAAGAACATAAATAAGGCCCCGAGCTCACGTATTTTTTAAGGGAGTAACTAGCTTAATCGAGAGGGATGTCATGGCCGGAGAACACAGACCCGTGATATGCTCCTCCTGCAGGATTTGGGAAATGAGGGATGCCTCCAGCGTCCCTGGTGATCATGTGTGTGGAAGGTGTGTCTAAATGCACCTTCTAGCTAACCGGATTTTGGAGCTGGAACAGCAGGTGGACTCATTGTGGAGCATCCATGATGCTGAGCAAGTCGTGGATAGCACGTTTAGCGAGGTGGTAACACCGCAGGTGAAGATTACACAGGCAGAAAGGGAATGGGTGACCATCAGGAACAGTAAAAGACTCAGGAAGGTAGTGCAGGAGTCCCCTCTGGTCATCACATCTAACAAATATACTGCTTTGGATACTGTTGGGGGGGTTGGCCTCTCAGGGTAAAGCAGCAACAGCTAAGTTCGCTGCACCGTGGGGGGGCTCTGCTGCTCAGAGGGGCGGGAGGAAAACAAGTGGCAGGGCTATAGTGATAGTGCATTCAATAGTTAGGGACACAGACAGACGCTTCTGTGGCCGCAAACGTGAATCAAGGATGGTATGTTGCCTCCCTGGTGCCAGGGTCCAAGATGTCACGGAGCGGCTGCAGGACATTTTGCAGGGGAAAGGTAAGCAGCCAGTGGTTGTGGTACACATTGGTATCAACGACATAGGTAAACAAAGGGATGAGGACCTGCAAGCTCAGTACAGGAAGTTAGGAGATAAATTAAAATGCAGGGCCTTAAATGTAGTAATCTCAGGATTACTCCCAGTTCCACGTGCTAGCAAGAGCAGGAATAAGAGGATAGGCCAAATGAACAAATGGCTGGAGAGACAGTGTAGCCGGAGGGATTCAGATTCTTGAGGCATTGGGACCAGTTAGGGGGAAGGTGGGACCTGTACAAACTGGATGAGCTGCACCCAGGCAAAGCTGGGACCAGTGTCCTTGCAGGGACTTTTGCTAATTCTGTTGGGGAGTGTTTAAACTAGTGTGGCAGGGGAATGGGATCCCAGATGTAGGATCAGATAGGTCACATTCAGATCAGAAAAATGGAGGTAGAAGATTAGCAAGGGACGTTGTGATAGATATGGAGTTACAGGAGAAGCAAAGTTTACAAAGTGTCCAACAAGGGAAATTGACAGGGTTAAACTGTTTATACTTCAATGCAAGGAGTATTACAAACAAGGTAGATGAGTTAAGGGTACAGGTAGACACATGGCAACAGGATGTCATTGCTATAACGGAGACCTGGCTAAAGGAGGGACAAAACTGGCAGCTTAATATCCCTGGTTATAGTCTTCAGACACGTTAGAGTAGGAGATAAAAAGGGAGGGGGGGGGTGGGTAAGCCCTAATGGCTAAAGAATCAATTCCAGTTGCGAGAAGGGATGATATACTAAATTGGTCAACAAACGAGGCTTTATGGGTTGAGCTTAGAAATAAAAAAGGGGCAGTCACACTACTGGGAGTATACTACAGAGTCCCAAATAGTGAAAGGGAGATAGAAGAACAAATATGTAGGCAATTTTCTGCTTGTAAGAACAAGAAGGCAATAATAGTAGGAGACTTCAACTATCCTAATGTCAACTGGGATTCAAACAATATAAGGGGCACTCGGAGAAAAATTCATGCAGTGTGTCTAGGAAAATTTTTTTCAACCAATTAGTGACAAACCCAACGAGATGAGATGCAATTCTGGACCTAGTCTTGGAGAACGAAAAAGGGCAAGTGGGTGAAGTGACAGTTGGCAAACATATCGGGGATAGTGATCACAATTCAGTTAGATTTAGCATTACCACGGAAAAGGATAGAGATAAGGCAGGAGTAAAAGTCTTGAACTGGGGGAAGGCAAATTTTTCTGAAATGAGAAGGGACTTGGCTGAGGTGGACTGGACAGCACTGCTGGAGGACAAAACAGTGGAAAACCAGTGGGAAACATTAAAAAGCAAGATCCTAATTGTACAAAGTAGACATGTCCCCTACAAAAATAAGAGTGGTACTGCCAAATCTAGACCCCCCCTGGTTGTCTAGAGGAATACAGGGGAAGATCAAGAAGAAAAAGAAAGCGTATGACAGGCACAAAGAACTAAGCACTGCAGATAGCCGAGACAAATATAGGAATTGCAGGGACGAAGTAAAAAAGGAAATAAGGAAATCAAAGAAAGGGCATGAAGGAAGATTAGCAAGTAGTTAAAGATAACACAAAGATGTTTTACCAATACCTTAATGCTAAAAGGTTAGTTAAGGAAAAAGTGGGACCTATCAGAGATGAAGATGGAAACTTGCGTGTAGAGGCTGTGGGAAGGATTTCGAATGAATATTTTGTCTCCGTGTTTACAAAGGAAAAGGAGGATGTAGATATAGTAGACCACGAGGTACACTGCGAGATATTGGACGGGATAGTCATAAAGAGAGCGGAAGTACTCGAGGGGTTGAAATCCTTGAAAGTTTATAAGTCACCAGGGCCAGATGGATTGTTTCCGAGGCTGCTGAAGGAAGTCAGGGAGGAGATAGCAGATGCTCTGAGGATGATTTTCCAATCTTCACTAGATACAGGGGCGGTACCGGAGGATGGAGAAATGCAAACGTAGTTCCATTGTTTAAAAAGGGATCAAAGGAAATGCCAAACAATTATAGGCCAGTTAGTCTTCCATTGGTGGTGAACAAATTAGTAGAATCAATCCTGAGAGGTAGTATTAACTGTCATGTGGAAAGGCATGGACTAGTCAGGGATGGTCAGCATGGATTTGTTAAAGGAAGGTCTTGTCTCACAAACTTATTTGAATTCTTTGAGGAAGTGACAAGAAGGGTTGATGAAGGTAGTGTAGTGGATGTGTACATGGATTTTAGCAAGGCATTTGATAAGATCCCACATGGCAGATTTGTCAGGAAAGTAAAAACCCATGGGATTTAGGGTAATGTGGCAAACTGGATAAAAGGTTGGCTTTGTAACAGGAAACAAAGGGTAATGGTCGATGGATGCCCTTGCGAATGGTAAGTTTTCTCAAGTGGTGTTCCACAGGGCTCGGAGTTGGGACGCTTGCTGTTTGTGTTATATATTAACGATTTGGACATGAACATGGGGGGCACGATTGGGAAATTTGCAGATGACACAAAGATTGGCCGAGTAGTGGATAGTGTAGAGGGTAGCCATAATCTCCAAAAAGATATAGGTTTGTAGAGTGGGCGGTAAAGTGGCAGATGGATTTTAACATAGAGAAGTGTGAGGTCATACATTTAAGGAGGTCAAACAGTTACAGGGATTACACAATAAATGGGAATATACTAAGAGGGGTAGATGAAGTGAGAGATCTTGCCGTACAAGTACACAGGTCCCTGAAGGCAGCAGGTCATGTAGACAAGGTTATAAAGAAGGCATACGGAATGCTCTCCTTCATTGGCAGAGGTATAGAATATAAAAGTAAGGATTTAATGTTGGAATTGTGGTAAGGCCACAACTGGAGTATTCTGTGTAGTTCTGATCACCACATTACAGGAAGGATGTAATAGCTCTGGAGAGAGTGCAGAGGAGGTTTACAAGAATGTTGCCAGGGTTAGAAAAGTGTAGCTACAAGGAGAGATTGGATAGGTTGGGGTTATTTTCCTTAGAACAAAGAAGGCTGAGAGGTGACTTGATTGAAGTGTACAAAATTATATGGGCAATAGATAGAGTGGACAGGATAAAATTGTTTCCCTTGGTGGAGAATTCTAGAACCAGGGGACATAGATTCAAGATAAGTGGCAGAAGGTGTAGGGGGGACATAAGGAAGAGCTTTTTTACACAGAGGATAGTGGGTGTCTGGAATTCACTGCCCAGGTTGGTGGTAGAGGCAGAAACTCTAAACCCTTTTAAAAAGTACCTGGATCTGCACCTAAAGTGCTGTAAGCTGCAGGGCTATGGGCCGGGTGCAGGAAGGTGGGATTAGAAAGGGCACCTGGGTGTCCTCAGGCAGGCATGGACAAGATGGGCCGAATGGCCTCCTTCTGTGCTTTAACTTTCTTATGGTTCTATGGTTGGGCCTAGGACACTATGCTGAGGGATTCCTGCAGTATATGCTGGGGCTGAGATGATTGGTCTCCAACATCAACAACCATTTTCCTTTATGCCAGGTATGATTCCAAGAATTGAGAGTTTCCTCCACTGATTCCCACTGACTTCAATTTTGCTTGGACTCCTTGTTGCATTGATGTAAAGTGCAATCACTCTACCTCACCTCTTGAGTTCAACTCTTTGGCCCATATTTTGGTCATAGGTGTAATGAAGTCAGGAACTAAGTGCCCTAGTGGAACCCAAATTGAACATCGGTGTGCAGGTTATTGCTTTGCTAGTGCTGCACATAGCAACATTGGCAAAACTTCCACCATTTGGCTGATGATCGAGAGTAGACTGATGGGGTGAAACCTGGCCGGATTGGATTTGTCCTGCTTTTTGTGGACAGGACATATCTGGGCAATTTTCCACATTATCGGTTAGATGCAAGTGTTGTAACTGTACTGGAATAGCTTGGCTAGTGACAGGGCTAGTTCTAGAGTACAAGTCTTCATCGCTACTGCTGTGATATTGTCAGGGCCCATAGCCTTAGCTGGGAGAATCTGGGGGTGGGGGCTGGGGGATAAATTGGAAGTCTTACATCCTACATCACACAATACTATTTTATGGGAACAATTTCACAAGTGACACCATGAAAAAGGATCAGTCCACAATTAATACTCCAATGTAATTTGTAAATTAATATTATTATGTAATTTTAATAACTTGCTTAAACTTGGTATGAACAGAAGACACAAAAGCAAAATGTTGCATATGATTAAAAGCAAAATACTGCAGATGCTGGAAATCTGAAACAAAACAGAAAATGTTAGAAAAACTCAGCAGGTCAAGCAGCATCTGGAGAGAGAAATAGGGTTAACTTTTCATGTTCATATGACCCTTCTTCAGAGCAGAAGAGAAGTGGAAATGTGATGAAATTTTTACTGTTTAAAGGGGATGGAGTAAGTGAAGCCAGATAGAAGGCCAGCAATAGCTGGGGACACACCTATCGCTGGCCTTCTATCCAGCTTCACCTGCTCCACCACCTTAAACAGTATAAATTTCATCACATTTCCACTTCTCTCCAGCTCTGAAGAAGGGTCATATGGACGTGAAAAGTTAAACCTGTTTCTCTTTCCAGATGCTGCTTGACCTGCTGAGTTTTTCCAGCATCTTCTGTTTTTATTGCATATGATTTATGGCTTGGAGAGAAAACTCATGTACAACTTTGTTGCTCATTTATTATTTGGTCAGCACACTTTTCAATGTAAGGCACATCGTATTGTTTGTCACCACATAACCTCTGAACCAACATCTGTGCAATTTGTTTTACAAGTGCAGAGCAACTACATTTTTATCATACACCACAGACAAGTGAATTCTTTACATTCACCATGGTTCCACAGACAGGCATCTAAAGCTGCAGCATAATCTGACTCTCAGCTCCTTCCAGTGTCTATCGTAAAGAGAACAGCTGTTTCAGCATGCCTGATTCAGTCAAGCAATTTGTGCTATCACTGGAGCAGAAATCCATGATATTTCTTCAGAGGAATAGTTATAGAGTTTCGGTTCCCAGGCTGCCCCTAATATGTGCTGCTAAGGCATAAAGCATAAACCATAAAGGAACAAGGAGTAATAGAAAGGGGCACTAAGTTTACAGATATGTGCTCCACTTCAAAGTTGATCAAGGCTGACACTTCAATGTATTACTGAGGGAGTACTGCATTGTCAGAAGTGCTATCCTTAAGGTGATAACTTAACTGACAGCATCATCTGCTTAGTCAGTTGGAGATAAAATAATCCATTGCACTAATCAATAACAGCAGGGACCTCTCCTTTTGCTCTGGAAATATTAATTTTTCAACCAAAGTTAGGTTAATTGGTCAGTCATATCATTTGCTTGTCAATGGAGTTTGCTGTGAATAACTGGCTGTCACACATGCCTATATAATCTTGGCTGCGACTCTAATACTGAGATAGTCGTAGATGCCATCTTTCACCACAGATATTACACCAAAGCCTGTTCAGGTGGATGTAGAAGGTTCCACGACACCATTCAATTAAGAGTAGAGTTCCTCCAATGCCCTGGGCAAAGTTTTTCTATTAGTCAAACAGAATAACTGGTTATTTATTTCAGTGCTTTATGAGGAATTTGTGCACTAATTAGTTACACACATTTGCCTACAAAACAAAGTGATTATACTTCAAAATTAATTTATTGGCCATGAAATTCTTTGTGGCTTCTTGAGCATGTGAAATGCAATACTTAGGTGTATGTTCTTTCTTACTTTTATATAAGGTAGAAATATATGTAGAAATTATTGGTCAAGGACGTGCAATATATTTCCATTTTAATTGTGATCATGTGATTCTAGGAACTAATGACATTATTTAAATGAAGCAAAAATGCTGTGTCAGTTTACAGTCTGAAAATAAAAGGTTTTTGAGTCAAATGTAAATATAAATTGATATTAATATGGTGAATGTAAAGAATTCCGTATTTGATAATGATTTGTCTTGTGCTCAACACCAAGATGTAATTCCGTCAAAATACAGGATCTTTATAGAAATTGGAATGAGTTTATACTTCATTCAAAATTGTGCTATTCCACATTATGCCCAAGGCATGTTTCAATTCAACTCAAATTAGATGTTGCATCAAGGAATGCCCAAAATGCCAGGCTCCACAAAACTGCACATTTAAGCTTAGAGGTGAAAGAGAAAGAATGAAATATCTTCGTCTACTATAATTGACCTTTGAAATGCAATCACTGCTGCTGGACAGGTAAACATGGTGTTCAGCTCGGTCCCATAAACAGCAGTGAGATTAATGACAAGTTAATTTATTTTTGGTGATGTTGTTTGAGGGAGGATTATTGGCCAAAGACCAGGACTCTTAATTGAATGGTGTTGTGGAACCTTCTACATCCACATGTAGCTGGAGTCAGCTTCTCAATTACAAGGTTCCCAATTTGCATTTTGCAGCCTCACTCCCTGGCCATTCTGGAGGCCCATCTAGCTCCACCATCTTGTATTCAAACACTGCAGAAAGTAAAGTCAAAGGAAAACTCTTGAAAGAAAAAAAAGAGTAAAGGATAGAAGCAAAAACCAGAAAATGAGAAGTGAAGGAAAAAAGTAAAAGAGACAAAAGTGAACAAAAACAAAAATGGAGAAGAGCAAAAGAAGAGAAACAGCCATGAAGGAGAAGATTTCTCACTACCATCCTTAGAGAGGCTAATAGCTTTTCTTTATGGCAGTCCAGTCCTTAAAAGTCTGATAATCTTGTTTGAAGCTTGTTAAGTTTAATGTCGAGAGTGACAACAGGCTTAAGTCATGGCAAGCATGTTGGTCTGGCAGGCTGTATCCCTACACTCATATGTCAGTGGCTGTGCCTATACAATTTCTCGACTCAATTTAAAACAAAATAAAAAGTGGCTCTTTTGCAAAAAAAAAGTTTCTGAACTCTTTCTTGTAACTGCAGTCACATAAAAAAATAGATTAGCAGATCTGTTTGAAGTATTGTGGTTAAAAATTAACTCCAGGAAAGCCAGTCACAAATGTCAGACATTCTTGTGAAAATATTCTGCAGCACAGACAGCCAAGAGAAATCACATTAAGCAGCTTAAAGATATTTAATGGAACAAGATTTTTTTTTAGCTGCTGACTGCATCTTGGCTTTACTGAACAGCCCCATCTAAGCATCACACATTTCAGTTATGTGGAGACTGCCCATGAAATTCTAGTTTTCCAACATTCTGTTTCAATTTTCATCTTTCATGGCTTGCAAGAATTAACTGCCTCCTGCCCTGAAGAAAATTCTATTACATTGTCACATGTAGCTTTACAGGGTTATAAATTGATATCATGGTTGATATATTAAAATATGTTTCAGATCATATGTAAATGCTATTGGTATAAATAGAAGGTACTCAATGGTCAACTGTGAAATAGGATTAATATCCCATGAATAAGGGGGAACAAATAACTCAGGAGTGACCAAGTCAAAGTCTGCCTTACAAAGACTGTCATGGTCCGCCTTGATTGTTACTTATTCTGTTTCGATCATCTAGTTTAACACTTTTTAATTATTATTTTATCATCTAAAATAGAAAAAAACCAAGGGACTATGAAGGCATGCACAGAAACAAGGTCCTGATTTTTTGCAACAACAGAGAGCCTCTCCATCATTGAAGAAATGGTGGAAGAAGCCAAAAAACAGAAGTCCCACAAACAAGGCACCTACCATTCTCATAGGGGCATGAACGGGCCTGGGCCAAGATTTTCTCATGCGCATTTCGCAGAGGCAGATGCCCATATAAAACAGCAGCTACCTCTAGTCATGTCTGAATTTCATTAGCCAGGAATGGGAAAAACAACATGTGCAGATTAGACCTGGCAAGGGTAGGTCTAAACTTTGTGGAGTCCTTTGAAGACGTGGGTACCCTTTTGAAGTAATAGGGTATCCCTTTCGATATGGTCCAGGGACACTTGGGGAAAGCTGCCCTTTGTGAGAGGTATGGTGCCCTTTGGGATTGTTAAAAGTGGACATGAATGTGCATAAAAGTGCATAAGCTCATTGGAACAGTCAAGAGAAATTGTCCAAAGCGACTGTCATGAGGAACTGTCAAAACTGTCAAAAGTCTCAAAAGGAATGGTTGAGAGGAACTGTTAAAAGTGTCAAGAGGGACTGTCAAGGGGAACTGTCAGAAGCGTCAAGAAGAACTGTCAAAAGTATCAAGAAACTGTCAAAACTGTCAAACACAGCTGTTAAGAGGAACTGTCAAAAGTGTGAGCAGGAACTGTCAAAATTGTCAAGTGAAACTGTCAAAACTGTCAAAAGCAACTGCCAAGTGGACCCATCAACAGGAACTACTGTGTCATTCTGATACTTGTTTTAAAAGGGATTAATTACTTGAATGAAATGTTTGCTTCTTTAATGGAATATCTAGTTGAGGGACTGCAAATGTAGCGATTTTTTTATGAGAGTCCTTTTTAAAAAATAATGGGCAGGATTTTTCGGTTGGCATGCGGGGGCGGGCCTGACACGCCAATGCTTAAAATGACACATGATGATGTCAGACATGCGTCCCGATGTCATTGCGCAGTCCTGCAATACTTCGTTTGGCGGGCGTGTGCCAGATTCAGCTGCGCACCCACCGATGTGTAAACAGCCTATTAAGGCCATTAAGAAAGTAATTGATCTAATTGTTAACACTGCCCATCCAACCTTAAGGTTGGCAGGCAGGCGAAAAGACCATGCGGCCTTCGCGCTTTTTAGGAAACCTCATCTACAAGCAAGATGAGGTTTCATTTTATTAAATAAATAAAAAAAATTTACCTAAATATCAAACCATGTCCCATCTCATGTGACACAGTCACACGAGATGGGGCATGTTTAAATACATTTTCAAACCATTTATTTAATTATTTTAACATCGATTCAATCTCCCTGAGGCAGCTCTGCGCCTCAGGGAGATTGAAGTACTCTTTCGCGCGCATGCGTGGGAAAGAGCACTAGCCCGACTCTCCCTCCTCCCCCACCCGCACATGTAGCATGAGCGTTACTGCTCATGTATTACTTAATTGGCCTACCCGCGTAAAATGGCGACGCGAAGCCGATCGCGGGCAGCCGTCGGCTTTGCAACCACTGCCGCCCACTCACTGCCTGAAAAATTCAGACCAAAGTCTGCACTAGACACCTAGAACTTTATTTTATTTCATCTCAGCATGGCTGCTGAGGTCTGCCCATGGCGGATACTGGGTGAGTTGGCATGGTAAGTGTAAAGGTAAGGTGGTGGGTCGGGTACATGGGTTGGCATGAGTTGGCAGTAAATTGGCATAGAGGCTATTAAGGATCAAAGTGTATAAGGAGTGAGGGCTGAAGGGCTGTGTTTTGTTTTATTGATTTTTAAAATCTTTGACGAAGTGCCAGTGCACTGAGGCAGGCCTTCCATCCAGCCCACCTCCAAACCCGGTAGCTCCCGCATTCATTCCGGGGTAACCCTGCCTGACTCCCAGAGAACGCCACCACAAAAATCCCAACTTGTGAGGCATCTTCTCCTAGGTCAGGTTTGTCGAGCCAGGGAATGTCCCTACTCCTCGCTCCTGACCCAAATGTGAAAACTCAGGCCAAAAACTGTGCTGGCAACAGCAATTTTACATAGTACTGCACATCTAGGCAATTACAGATGAATCATGGTATTCACTATTGATGAAGCTAGCTTAAAACACCTAGATGTTTATTGTGAATCACAGAGACAAAACAAATGTATAGTAGATCCATTGACACCACAGCTAGAACTCAACAATGACTGGTGTTATAAAGTACCAGTTTTTCTCAAGGCAGTCGGAGAATTTTTCAGAAGCAAAAAGGTATTTTTAACAATTTTTACTTTTTTAAAAAACTATCTTTCAATGGTGTTTTTAAGAGAATGATGAAGGCTAGCTCCGGGATAGATTTTAACTAGGTGTATTAAGGTGCCAATATTGTGCCTAGCTTCTGAGAAGCTGAAGACCTGGGAATTCTCAGCACTGGGTACCCCTATCGCTAACCTTGTGACTTCCTATGCTACTGACCTTGGACAGGTAGAGGATCCATAGAAAACCTGCACTACAGCCCAGCCTCAGTGTATCTAAACACAGGCCTAACTTACATCCTTCCCAATGCAATCCCAGCAGAGTTTTGACAGGAGCACACCAAAAGGGCCATGGACTTTCGGACATTACGTAAATTAACTGTAAATATGTCAAAAGTTTAAAATCTGGTTTTAAATGTTAAAAAACCATCAGGATAAAATTCCTCCTGTGGATAATTTTAGCATGAGTACAGAATAGGAGTACATAGCAGAAACCCCATGGAGTTGTCCTAACGTCCTGATAGAGTAGTCAGCAAAATCCTGGGCAATTACATTTGCCCTAAGCTGAATGTTATTTGGAGCAGATCTGTGCCCACGAAAGAGCAAGTTTAAATAAAGAAGGATATAGCAGGATTGAAATATTGTAGTCAAACCTCATGTGAAAGTACTGGGAAATATGAAAATAATCAAAATAAAAAATAAACTGGAGGAAAAGAAATAGCATATAATCCTCATTGGTGCTACCTAGATCATGTAGGTAATGGAAACTTGGTACTCGCTTCCCCAGAAGGCTATCGATGCTGGGTCAGCTGAAATTTTCAAGGCTGAGATGGATAGAGTTTTGTTAGGTAAGGATGTTAAGGTATATGGAACAAAGACAGGTACATGGAGTTAACATGTGGATCAGCCATGAACTAACAGAAAGGTAAACAGGTGTAAGGGCTGAATGACCCACTTGTCAGTCTATGTTCCTACCTTCCACTGTGTGCAGATGTTCAGTGTGAAAAGCAACATTTGAGATTGTTACCAACATCTACATTCTGTTTTTAGACATTTATACTGTTTTTCCAAAGAAGCCACTGGTCTGCTTCTGAGGTAACAGTAAGAGATCAGGCTAAGAGCTTAACAAGAACTATTTCAAAATATTTAATTTAACTTAGGTAAACTTCAGTAAGGTTTTGAAAATGATTGAGATATTGGTGAGCAGTGATTTTACAAAGGATTCTAAATAGTCCAAACTATTTGTCTTGAGCACATACCTGAACACTGTATCTGATCCTGGAACAGCCCCTCCCCACAGGAAGTCACACACTGACCATACTTCATAAGCAGCGGCTCCTTACATGAAACGCATTCAAACTCATTTCGACAGGTGGCACATGACTCCTCACATGCTGTTGGTAAAAACATGGTAAAGTACAGATTAGACCAGCTGATTCTTCTAAAAAGCAAGGCATGCAGAAAGAATCCAAAACTCTTGCATATGGAATAGTTACTGCCACCAGATCCTGTACTTCGTGTAAAACTGTACTAATGCCATTCAAACTGCAATATTCAGGACTCTACAGACTTGATTCCTCTGGTTGTCTGCCCCCACCCCCCACGCCCGAGGCTTCCAGAGGCAGACTCCAGAATGCTGTGGGACAGAGAAATCTGGGTGTCCTCCTCATATATTGTCACACAAAGTTAGCATGTAGGTATAGCAAGTCATTAGGAAGGAAAATGGAATGCTGGCCTTTACTGCTAAGAGGATAGCGTATAAAAGTAGGAAGTTTTGCTACAACTCTACAGGGCATGGTTGATACCACATCTGGAGTACCATGTGTGGTTCCGGTCCTCTTACTTAAGGGAAGCAAGGGGGTGGGAATCATACTTGCACTGGGGGGCAGTTCAGAAAAGGTTTACTCATCTGATTCCTGAAATGAAGATGTTGTCTTATGAGGAAAGGTTGAGCAGGTTGGGCCTATACTCACTGGAGTTTGGGAGAATTAGAGGTGGTCTTACTGAAACATGTAAAATTCTGAGGGGGCTTGACAGGGCTTATGCTGAAAGAATGTTTCCCCTCGTGGGGGAATCTAGAATTAAGGGACACAGTTTAGCAGTTGAATGTAAACAGATTTTTGATGAACAAGGGAGGCAAAAGTTATGGAGAGCAGGCTGGAAAGTGGAGTTAAAGCCACAATGAGGTCAGCCATGATCTTACTGAATGGTGAAGCAGGCTAAATGGGCCAAATGGCCTACTCCTGCTCCTATTTTCTATGTTCCATGCTCATGTGGAATGCGTCTTTCCCAGCAGAGGAGGGAAACTGCCTCTGTTTGTACAATCTTCAAGCCTGTGTTTGGCAATTTGCTAACAGGAGGCCAAGTTGATTTTATCTCCATCCATTCTTATGGGACCTGAGCTCCATCAAATTCTTTGATGATGTAATAGAGAGGATTATTGAGGGTAGTGTGGTTGATGTTGTATACATGAATTTCCAAAAGATATTTGACCAACAACAATTTACATTAATATTATGCCATAATGTAATAAAATGTCTAAAGGTGCTTTACAGGACCGATAGGGAACAGAATCTCACACCAAGGCACATAAGGGGATTTTAGGTCCGAGAAAAGTGAGGTAGAGAAATACAGAGATATAGGGAAGGAATTCCAGAGCTAAAGGCCAAAGCAGCTGAAGACATAACCACCAAAGATGGAGTGACTAAAACTGGCAATGTTCAAGAGACCAGAGTTGATGCTGCACAGAGATCTAGGTGAAATGTAGAGGTGAAGGAAGAGAGAGAAGGAGGGGCGAGACCATGGATGGATTTGAAAACAAGGGTGAGAATTTTAAAACTGAGACATTACAGGCCAGGGGTAAGCGCAGGGGAGATGGGTGAATAGGACTAGATATGTGTTAGGACACAGACTAAACAAAACATGAGTTTTGGATGCCCTTAAGATTGCAAAGGGTAGGATATGGGAGGTAGGCTAGAACTGCTTTGGAATAAGCAAGTCTAGTGGTAACAAAGGTATGTACGAGGGCTTCAGCAGCACATAGACAGAGGTAAGCTTGAAATTGGGCGATGTAGTCAAGGTGGAAATAAGCAAACTTACGGATGGTGCGGATGTGTGATCGAGGTGCCATATTTGACCAACATCATGAATAGACTGGTTCAGCCTCAGACAGTTTTCAGGTAGAGGGTTGGAGTCAGTAACTACAGAACAGGATTGTTCGTGGGAACTAAAGACAAAGGCTTGTTTTTCAATATGTACCTGGAGGAAATTTCTTCTAATCCAATACTGTATTGTTGGACAAGCAGTCAGACACAGAGGTGGAGTAAAGAGAGGTGGAAGAGAGTTAGAGCTGGATATCGTCAGGATACCTGTGGTGACCTGTTCCATGATTTTAGATGATATCGCCAAGAAGTGAATGAGGAAAAGGAGGGGGCCACGGATAGATCTTTGAGAGGGCAACAAAAGTAATGGTGTGAGAGCAGAAGAGAAACTATTACAGGTGATTTGCTGGCTATGACAGGGTAGGTAAGCATGACACCAAGAGCATGAAATCCCACCCAGTTGAATGATGGAGAGGAGTTGAAGCAGAATTTCATGGCCACCCATTCAAAAGTAGAAGACAAGTCAAAAATGACAACATGATAGAGTTTGCCTCAGTCACAATCAACTAGGATGTCATTTGTGGCTTTAGTAAGAGCCATTTTAGTACTATGAAACAGGTTAAAACTTGATAGGGGGGATTCACAAAAACATAAAATGGTTACAGCTCAGAAGGCGACCATTCGGCCCAACATGTCCCTGCCAGCTGTTTGCAAAAGCAACTCAGCCATTTCCACGCACACACCCTTTCCTCATAAACGTGCAATTTTGCATCCACTTAAGGAGCTATTGAAAGCCACAGTTGAATCTGCCTCCACCGTACAGTCAGGTGGTGCATTCCAGATCCCACCCACTTGCTGTATAAAAAGGTTTTTCCTCATGTAGCTGCTGGTCCTATTGCCAATGATCTTAAATCAGTGTCCTCTGGTTCTTGCCCATTCCACCAACAAGAACAGTTTCTCTCTCTGCCTAGTCCTCTCATGAGTTTGAACATCTTTATCAAACCTCCTTTCAACCTTCCCTTCTGCAAGGAGGACTATCCGAGCTTCTCCAAACAATCCATGTAACTAAAGTCCCAGATTCCTGGAACCATTCTCATAGATTTTTTTTGCACCCTCTCCAAAGCCTTCAAATTGTTCCTAAAGTACCATGCTCAGGCTGGTACATAATACTCAGTTGAGGTCAAATTAGTGTTTTAATGAAGGGTCATCATAACTTTCTTGGTTTTTTTACTCTGTGCTTCTATTTGGCAGGAGTTTTGCATGACTTTTAATGACTTTTTCAACCTGCCATGCCACCTTCAATGATTTGTACACACAAACAAACAGGTCTTCTTCAAACAAGAAGTTCCCCAAGAAAGATGGGCACACTCTTGGAATGTGATAACATATTCAAGGACATTGGAGAAGAAAGGCAGGTTCAAATCAGGTGGTGGTTTGCAAGGATGGTGGGATTAAGGGTTAATTTTTTGAGGAAGGGGTGATGATGGCATATTTGAAGGACAGGGGGGCAGTATTGGAGGAAAGAGAACCATTGATAATGTCAGCTAACATGAGGTCCAGGAAGGGAAGTCGAGTAGTCGACAGTTTAGTAGGAAAAGGATCCAGGGATAAAGAGGTGGGTCTCAACAACAAGGTGAGTTTGGAGTAGGCATAAGGGAGATAGGAGAGAAACTAAAGACATTTGCAAATTCAAAGTTGGGGCAAGTGCCACAAAATAGACTTGTTAGTAAAATGAAACCCATGGAATTAAAGAGAGAGTGGCAGCATAGATACAAAATTGGCTAAGAGCCATGAAGCAGAGGGTAATGGTTGCTTTTAAAAATAAGGGATGTACACAGTGGTGTGACCCAGAGAACAATATCAGTACCACTGTTCATTTTGATATGTATTAATGACCTGAGCTTTGGTGTACAGGACATAATTTTGAAGCTTGCAGATGAAACAAAGCTCAGAAATGTTAAGAATGAGGAGGATAGCAGCAAATTTCAGGAGGGCATTATCAGACTAGTAAAATGGGCAGATATATGCAGATGAAATTTAATGCTGAGTAGTGTGAAGTGAAACATTCTTGGTAGGAAGAATTAGGAGAGGGAGTATGATCTAAATATTACAATTTTGAAAGGGATGTAGGAACAGAATCCTATGGGGATCCATATACACAAATCTTTGAAAGTGGCAGAACAAGTTTAGGAGCCTGCTAAAAAGCATACAGAATAGAGCACAAAAGCAAGGAAGTTATGCAAAACCTTTATAAAACACTGGTTAGGCCTCAGCTGGAGCACTGTGTTCAATTCTTGGCACCACGCTTTGAGAAGGATGACCTTTGAGAAGGTGCATAAAAGATGTACTAGCATCAAGAAAACAAGAAATTGTAATATTTTTCTTCTGTTAATTTTGTCTTGGGTAAATGAGTTTGTTAGCCAGCTGAACTCTAATTGCACGCCTTCCTATGTCCTCGTCAATTGCTGCTTGCAATCAATAACAGGGAGAAACTGATGTAAGAATAAACAGTGATGGTTTATTGAGACATAGGGCAGAGCATCAGATCATGCGTGCTCACTCAGAAAGCTCCAGAACTAGACTTACAGTTCCCAGTTTCCTGCACCATATAGTGATTTGTCAGTGTCATCACATGATCAGTACACTTGCATTCTCTTAAAGTTTCAGGGTACGTCACTTTACCACTGTTAATAACCCTGACATATTTCTTATGTACTGGAAGACAGGCTGTTGAGGGTGTAAATAAGAGCTAGAGTGACTGCAAGAGTGTAATTGTGTTTTTTTTTCTTGATTTTCTTTTAATAAAGGTTTACTCTACTAGTAGTTGGGGACACCATTCCCTGGGCCTGAATCTTGTGCTTGTCGGGCATGCGAGATTGGCTGGCCCGGGGGTGACAGGAAACGGGCCCCCGACCGCGATCGACCCCAGACTATGATTTCATGCTGGCTGGCCAATTAACAGGCAGCCAGTATGAAACATGCCCTGAGAAAGATTCAGCATTGCCGGGCACTGACGTCACTCTGAGTGCTGGTGAGCCCTTCCACTGAGCTCCCTGAAGCCAGACAGCTGCCTCAGGGAGCTGCAGACCTCCAGGGAATAAACGAAATAACAAAAATGCTGAAAAAAAATGTCCATGCAGCACAATCAAGCACCTGAAATGCTGCTCCCAGATATTTCTTTTCATTTTATATCCTAATGGAGATTTCATCCCACCCTTCTACGAGGAAATGAGTAAAACGTGAATTCCGTTCACCCGTTTTGCCCGTGCGACAAGCTAAAAATCACACAGGCAATGTAAAATTGCGGTCAATAGGTTTTTTAATGATCTTAATTGGCCCTTTAATTGTCAGCGGGCGCTGCTCCTACTCCCACGCACATCTGCCAACCTCAATATTGTACGTGATTGCAATGACATCAGGCCGCACACCCGACGTCTTTTAGTGCAATTTTATGCACATTCGGGTCGGGCGCGCACCCAACCTCGGAATGCAAGATTCAGGCCCTGATTTTAGAAACTCTCCTCATACTATACAAATTACAACAAACATTTTGGCAGCTCTTTCAAGTTTCTCTCTGGGATTTGGGCAGCTCGGCATTTACCATCAGCCATGCCATAGCACTAGTATGGTCTCAGGGATGAGGGACTTCAGTTATATGAAGAGACTGGAGAAGCTAGGGTTGTTCCCCTTAGAGCACAGAGGATTAAGAGTAGGTTTGACAGAGGTGGTCAAAATAATTTTAAATACTTCTATCATATTACCCCATAGTTGGTATTGTTCTAACAAAAAGCTAATTTTCAAACCTTCCTTCTTTTGCATTCTCTCACATTCCATTAGCTTCCTCATTGCTTTATCAACCTGTAGTGTTGTCTTTAATGTCTGGTGTGCTGTAGTCAAAAACCATCTGCTCTTCTACAACGCCAAATTTATTACTATTCAGAATATACTTGCTACTGCTAATCTACAAAAATGCATCACATCACATTTACTGACAATAGAATTCTATCTGCCACTTTTTAGGCCATAACCCCATCATTACTTTGGCCTTCTAAAGAACAATCATATAATGGCATCATCTGAAAATTTCAGATAATTAATTCTCTTCAATCCCCCATGAGGTTCTCTGTCAAAGGCATTTCTAAAGTCCATGTACACTACATCCACCACATTCTTCCATCATCATCTTCATTCTCTTCCTACATTTAGAGACACATGAGGCAGATGAAGCACATGTTTACATCTGTTTCCGTAGCTGAGGTCACTAGCCTAAATCCAGAGACTAGACCTTGACAGGTTCCTCGCTGCAACAAGCATGGCTGACTAGGAGCCTCTCTCACTCTTACCGCCTGCCATAGGCATACAGGAAAGACTTGCAAATTGTTAATCAACCTGTTTGGTCACATTATGAACGCACCTTCCATGGCCATCAAGTTCTTGAGTAAGAATCGAACACAGGGCTTCTGGTTCAAAGGCAGGGACGGTACCCACTGTGCCGCAAGACCTCCACATTCTTCCATCTACCAAGTCTATTATTTCCTAGAAGAAGTCTATGATGTTTGTACTTAATAAAAGATGGTAAGAGTTTTTCTTATCACAAATTTTAAAACAACAGGCCAATAGCGACTCAGATTAGCTCCAGCTGCCCTTTTAAAAACAAATACTACAGTCCACTTTCTAGTCCTCGTGCACATATACACACTCAATACAGCTCCGAAATATTTCAGGGTTTACTAGCTACACACAAATGTTTATGAAGTTTGCAATGATTCCTTCCTAGAAAAAAAAAACTGATATGATGAACTTCTTGGCAAAGTTGGTAATAATCTAATGTAAAACATTTTTGCACGTTATTGAGATAGCAAATTTGTTTTATTGAACAGTGTGTTTATGGATGCAGTCAAGGGTGAATCACTTTCCAACTGACCTTGATGAAAAAAGGTAGAGCTTAATGGACTAAGGCATCTGTCAGATTTGATGAAAACAGGAGCTGAAGCAGGTATAAGTGCAAGTGTAAGATACATTCCCATTTTCAAACAGACGGAAAAGGGAGATTTAATATTCAAGAATGATATTCTTCTGATAGACCCCAATAGTGTAGTAATTTAACTATTATCTTAACAGTTATTTTGACCAGGAATGCTCATTTATTGTACACATGATGTGACAAACAAGTTAGAAAAATATTCTGCATACAGTTCTGTAAACTTTTAACATGAATCAAATTCTTAAATTCCCAATAGATCCATTAGCACATCTACTCACTTTGACAGAGATTTCAGTCAACATAAAATCACTAATGGTACCAGGTGCCCCAAAACGCTCTTTGGCATTGTCAGGATCACAAGGGGGAATTTCAAAGCAAGCTGAGAGTACAGATGAATTCATCACATACCTTTACATAGTCCACCTTCTTTGTAGAACCCAGGGTCACAGCTTTTCAAACAGTGGCCACTCTGCAAGAATTTGCTCTTATCATAGCAGATGTCACAATGATCAGGAGAGCGCATGCAGGTCAGGCAATCAGCATGGCACTGAACTATAAAGAAAATAACAAAGTAAAATCATTAACTTATCTCCAATAGGCTACAAAGTACATCCACAGACATTTAGTTTCCTCCATTATTGTTTAGACAATATGGAAGAGAGGCTTTAATTTTGACCAAACGTTTATTTAATAAATGCATGCCAACCACTGCCTTTGAAACAAAGAGTCCGTGTTTTATGAACAAATTTCCATGCATCTGCATCGGTGAATGAATATCAGCATGGATGGTATTCTTCCCCCTTCATCTCCATTCCAAAACTCCTGTCTCCTGATGTCATTGCTGATGTAGGTGAATGACCTTAAGCAATTCTCACAAGCTTGGGGAACCTTGCCCACAAGTTTCATGGCATCCAGTCACTAACCGAACATTACAATAGGAGTTGAAAGCAGTGCTTGGGAGCAGGTGGGGCAAAAGGAAAGCAGTTGCAAGCAGCATCAGGGAGGGTGAAAAAGAGAGCACCAGCATTAACATAGAAAGGAAAGAAAGAGGTTGCCAAACAGAAGCGACAAAAATTGCATGTCAAACTAAAGATAGAAAGGAAAAAGATGGCCTACATGAAGTGGGCAAGTCGAAGAAGAACAGCACTTGACTGATCTGTTGGGACATGATGGGGTTAGGTGAGTGCAGTCTTGAATTTGGGAGGAGAGGGGCATGAATTGTGACAGTTCAAAATGGAAAGAATCTGTGAATGGGTGGAGGGACACTTACAGGGAACTGGATCGGGAGGGTAACTTTGTAAGCTGTGAGGAATAGGAGTGGATAGTCAGGGGGGGTGGATGGTGGGCAGTGGGGTTTGTTAAATGGGGAGAATGCCTCTAGGTCAGTAAGGGGCATGCAAGGAGACAGGCGACTTTGTTAGAGTGAGACAGAGACCAAGTGAGTAACAAATTAGGCTCACGGGGTAAATTCTACCAAGTCCTTTTCAGGTTTCACTATAGATTAAGAATCAAGATCTAACATAAGTAAATTAGGCTAGCTTATTGAGTAGAGAACTGCCTGAAGTGGCAGTTATCTATCAAACAGTTTAAAGGAGTAGGTTCAAGTGGTGTTAATTGCTGTAGCAGGAAGCTAAGCTAGCTAGTGACCCATCAGAGGATCGATAAAAGAGTTAGGCTTTTCAAACTGCATGGTCAGTAAGGGGTGCATGAGGAGACAGGCGACTACGCTGGTCTGAGACAGAAACCAAGTGAGTAGCAAATTAGTATAATGTGGGAATTCAGTGCACAGGGAAAGAGGTGTGGCATATGTAGAAATTATTCTGAGTCGGGAAGATGAGCAGCTGAGCCGAAACAGACTTGGGTGTAAAGCTCATCTTCAAAGCTGATTTAAAAAAAATCAAGCAGTGACATCACAGGAAAACCGTAAGTTCACTGGTTGGCAAGAAAGTGCTGCTAGGGAGTTGCTTAAATAGCTGTAAATTAGAAAAGCTTATCATTTTTAAAGAAGTAGCAACTTGGATTTGAGTAAGAAACATTAGGTATAAGGGGAAGTCAGGGCCAGTAATGTAAAGTAATATAAGTAAACCAAAGTAAAATAAAGTTAACGTAAGGGAAGTAAAGTTAAGTTATAGCAGGGCAGCTTGGTCATGTGGAATGCGTGTCCTATAATATGTGGGAAGTCATGGGCACTGCTGGTGACCTAGATGACCACATGTGCTGCCAGCTGCAGAAGCTTGAACTCCACATTTTGGAACTCGAGCGACGGCTGGAGTCAATGTGGTGCATCTGCAGGCTCAGGGCTACGTGAATAGCATGTTCAGAGGGGTGGTCACACAGCAGGTTAGTAGTATGGAGACAGAAAGTGAATGGGCGACTGCCAGGCAGTCCAAGAGAATCAGGTAGGTACTGCAGGAGCCCTCTAGAGTCCCGCTCACTAAGTGGTTTTCCATTCTGGATACTATACTGGTGATGGTGTTGGTTCCTCAGAGGAGTGCAGTCAGAGACAGGTTTGTGGCACCACAAGCGGGTTGGCTGTACAGTGGGGGAGGATGAAGAAAGGAACAGCAATAGTGACAAGGGATCTATTAGTTGGGGGAACAGACAGGCGTTTCTGCGGCCGTAGATGTGACTCCAGGTTGGTATGTTGTCTCCCTGGTGCCAGGGTCATGTCACTGAGTGGCTGCAACACATTCTTCTAGCAGAGGGTGAACAGCTGGAGGTTGTGGTCTACACTGGTGCCAATGTCTTGGGTAGGAAGGGGGATGTGGTCCTGCAGACATAATTTAGGGAGCCAGGTGGAAAATTAGCAAGCAGGACCTCAAAAGTAGTAATCTTTGAATTACTCCCAATGCCATGTGCAAGTGAGTACAGAAATAGGAGAATTAGGCAGATGGCTAGAAAGATGGTGCAGGAGAGAGGACTCTAGATTCCTGGGACACTGGCACTGACTCTGGGGGAGATAGCACCTGAGCAGAGCTGCAACTGAGCTCCTTTTGGGGTGTTTTGCTATTGCTGTTGGGGCTGGCTTTAAACTAAATCTTCAGGGGTTTGGGAGCCAGGAGAGAATATTAGAGAGTAATATCAAGGTACACAAAATACTGGGAGAGACAGATAGCGCTAGAATAGAGAATAGTAAGTTAATAGTCGGAGTCAGAGTAAGGGAGAAAGTAATGAAGTCTAAATCAGGGTTATACTGCATGTATGCGAATGTACAGAGTGTAGTAAATAAGATTGGTGAGTTACAGGCACAGATTGTCAAGCAGAATTATGATATTGTGGTGATAACAGAGACCTGACTCAAGGCTGGCAGGGCTGGGAGTTAAATATTCCTGGCTACAAGGTGTTCAGAAAAGATAGGGCAAGAAGAAAAGGAGGAGAGATTAAGGAGAGCATTGCAGTGCAGGAGAAAGAGGATGTCCCAGAGGGTTCAAGGACAGAATCAATTTGACTAGAGCTAAGGAACAAAAAGGGTGCAATTACATTGCTCAGTGTAGTCTATAGACTGCCAACTAGTGGGAAGGATGTAGAGAAACAAATCTGCAGGGAAATTAGAGAGCTGCACACATTATAAAGTAGTTATAATAGGGGACTTCAATTAACTGAATATACACTGGGATAGTGATAGTGTAAAGGGCAGAGAGGGGCAGGAGTTCCTAGATTGTGTCCAGGAGAATTTTCTACAGCAGTGTGCCCAGCCAACAAAAAAGGTGGCACTGCTAGGCTTGGTTCTTAGAAATGAGGTAGGCCAAGTAAATTAAGTGTCAACGGGGGAATATTTAGGAGACGGTGATCATTGTATTGTAAGGTTTAGGATAACAGTAGTAAAGAACAATGGGCAATCCAGAGCAAGAATAATTAACTGGAGGACAGCCAACTTCAATGGGACAAGAACAGAGGTGGGCCCGATAGACTGAAACCAAAGGTTGGCAGGAAAAATTGTAGCTGAACAATGGGCTACCTTCAAAGAAGAAATAGTTCAGGCACAGTCAAGGTATATTCCCTCAAAACAGAGAGGTGGGCAAATAAATGAAGAGCTCCCTGGATGAAAAAGGAGATAGATTTTAAGATAAAGAAAAAATAGAGTGCTTCTGACAGGTGCCAGGTAGAAAATACAATTGAGAACCAAATGGAATACAGAAGGCTCAGAGGAAAGGTGGGAAGCAAATAAGAGAAGCAAAGAGGGATTATGAGAAAAGACTGGCAGCCAATATAAAGGGGAATCCCAAAGTTGTCTATATGCACATAAATAGTAAGAGGGTGGTAAAAGGACGGGTAGGGCCAATTAGGGACAAAAAAGGGGAGTTACACATGGAGGCAGGGGGCATGGCTGAGGTGTTAAATGAATACTTTGCATTTGTCCTTACCAAGGAAGCAGATGCTACCCAGGCCATGGTGACAGAGGAGGAAACTCTACCACTAGAAGGGTTCAAAATTGACAAGGAGGTGGTATTAGTCCGTTACTTAAAGTTGACAAGGCACCAGGACAGGATGAGATGCAAGGTTATTGAAGGAAGTGAGAGTGGAAATTGCAGGGGCACTAGCCATAATCTTTCAGTCTTCCCTAGACTCAGGGGAGGTTGCCAGAGGACTGGAGAATTGCAAACATTACGCCCTTGTTCAAAAATGGTTGTAAGGGTAAGCCTACCAGTTACAGACCATTCAGTTTAACTTCGGTAGCAGGGAAGCTTCCAGAAACAATTATTTGGGATAGAATTAATAGTCACATGGAAAAATGTGGGTTGATTAGGAAGAGCCAGCATGGATTTCTTAAGGGAAACTTGTGTTTATCTAACTTGGAGTTTTTTGAAGAGGTAACAGAGGGTTGATGTGAGTAATGCTGTTGATGTGGTGTACATGGACTTCCAAAAGGCATTCGATACAGTGCCGCACTACAGACTTGTGAGAAAAGTTATAGCTCATGGAATAAAAGAGACAGTAGCAATGTGGATACAAAATTGGTTGAGTAATAGGAAACAGTGAGTAATAGTTAATGAATATTTTTTGGGTTGGAGGAAGGTTTGTAGTCGGGTTCTCCAGGGGTTGGCATTGGGACCCATGCTTTTCCTGATATATATTAACAATCTAAATCTTGATGTGCAGAGGACAATTTCAAATTCTGCGGATGATACAAAACTTGGAAGCACTGTAAACTGGAGGGCATTATAGAACTTCAAAAGGACATAGACAAGTGGGTGGATTAGGTAGATAGCTGGCAGATGAAGTTCAATGCAGAGAAATGTGAGGTGATACATTTTGGTAGGAAGAACATGGAGAGATAATATAAAATAAGGGGTACAACTTCAGAGGGTGTGCAGGAGGAGAGGGACCTGGGTATATATGTGCATAAGTCACTAAAGGTGGCAGGACAGGTGGAAAGAGCAGTTAATACATCATACAGTATCCTAGTCTTTATTAATAGGGGCATAGAGTACAAGAACAAGGAAGTTATGCTGAACTAGTTAGACATCAGCTGGAGTATTGTGTACAGTTCTGGTCACTGCACTATAGATAGGATGTGAACATGTTGGAGAGAGTGCAGAAGAGGTTTACAAAAATGATTCCAGGGATGAGAAACTTCAATAATGAAGATAGATTGGAGAAGTTGGGACTCTTCTCCTTGGAGAAGAGAAGGCTAAGAGGAGATTTGATAGATTGTTCCAAATCCTGGAGGGGTTGGACAGAGTAGATAGGGAGAAATTATTCCTCCTCATAAAAGGATCCAGAATGAAAGGACAGTTTTAAAGAATTTGCAAAAGAAGCAAATGCGACATGAGAAAAATCTTTTTCATACAGCGAGTAGTTAGGGTGTGAAATGCACTGCTTGGAAGTGCAGTGCAGGCAGGTCCAATCGAGGCATTCAAGGTGGCAATAGATGATAATTTAAATAAAAGCAATGTGAAGGTTACAGGGAAAAGGCAGGAGAATGGCACTGTCATAATGCTCATTTGGAGAGCTGGTGTACACACAATGGGCTGAATGGCCTCCTTCTACACCATAACAATTCTGTGATTCTCTGAAGAGGAGGATGGAGAGTGTCCTTGTGAGTAGAGTAACCACTGAGATGCATTGTGGAGAAAAAAAGTGTCCCATTGACCTGTTGAAAACCCAAATATCACTATTGCTTCTCTTAATTAAAAATCCATCAATTGTGAAATATAAAATTATTTTGATGTAAGTATTCAATATTTTCTCTGCGATCCCTCTCTCTCCTTAAGAAATGCATCGGCAATTGCAATAGGGAAACTGCCTTTGGTTTGACTGTTGCAATTCTAAATTTGCTGCAGCACTGACTGGAAGGGGGCCTACAATCAATGAGACTGGTTTCAAGTTCTTTTTTTGCCTTATAAAAATTCTGGACTGAATTTTCATTCTGCGAAGCTGGTAAGTTCAGAGGATGCCATGCTGGCAATTTCATGCTCTTGGGCTGGGTGTGCCAGTCTGCTGGCATGTTTCCACTCATGGCCTATTTTCAGTGAGGCTGCTTCAGTGGGTGGTGTGGAGGGGAGGGGGTGGTAGGGAGCTGACAATGGCAAGTAGCCATTTAGGCCAAACACCACCTGGAATTTTCCAGATGGCAGACAGGCTCCCTGCCGAGGCTAAAGCTCGACAAATGGATGGAGGCGGCCTTCTGGCACCAGGCTGGGGAGCCAGCAATGCCTAATTTCTTTCCCCCCACCTCCCCACCCCCCCACCACAGTCATTACCGTCAGAGAGTTCCCCTCCAAATACTGGCCTGGCAAATGTGGCCACATTTTATTTCTAAAGCCTTTGGAGAGTGCCTCCATTGTGAGGTGCACTCTCATTCCCCCACCTACATCAGCAGCGCCCACCTTTCCAGGCGAGGCTGCCAGCTGTCCAGAGCCACAGATGCACCTATTGGCCCTCCCATTTGTGTAGCCAAACCGTTGTCCTTAACTAGACTCCCAGAGGCGGCCTCTTAATTGGCCGCCTCCTGTAAAATTTCACTTGGCTCTGCAGCTGGTATTTCCAGGTCCTGGCCCACATTTTGTCCCGATGGTGGGATTGAGACCTAGGACCAGAAATTCTATCCTTTGTATTTAAGTAAAGTCAATTAAACTGCCCCACCAGAACCAGGTTATCTTTGGAACTGGCAGAGTTGTGAAATATAAAGATAGATACTTAATTCCCAAATTGAAAATAAAAAGTAGCTCTCAATAATTTTGAGGAGTTGTCCCACTTTAGATGAAGAAATTGCAATACCCATGTTCATTATTGATTGCAGAACATTGGAAATGCATTAAATACAGTGACAAAAATCAGCATTTTCTGAGGGGATATTACCCCATACCCTCCCTGGGAAATAAATTTTGTACCTTTCATATATTTGTTCTTTTTCATCCAACTTAAGAGAAAGAATGTTGGGAAATTTGACCTTATACTTAATTTGCAAGCTTATGTCCCACTGCACTTTGAGTAATTATTTGTTTTCCTTGGTCATGGGCATTTAATCTGGGCTTTTTTTGAGAGGTCAGCTTTTTAAACCTCTGTCAGGTTTTGCTAGTTTTCTAAATGTCATTAATGTATATACAACCTATGAACTTTTGCTGTTATATATTCCAATCTCCACATTTATAATTTAAACTATTTAAGTAAGCTTCCCCACCAGGAAGGATGGAGTGTCACCTGTGGCATCAGCACCTAAGCCATACAGAGCTGGTTAACATTATAAATGTGGTCACAATAATGTGGGCAGACTAATGTGGATTTTAACATGGGACTGAATTACATCAATTCATCTTAGTCCAATCCAGTACAATCAGTTACTCTGTCTTCTAAATTTACTTCGCCTTGTTGCAATCTAGTTAGGGCCCTTTAAAGTTTAAAGAAGAAATCCAAAGACCCAGCGATTAACCAACAGAACGACACCACAAGATTTCACGTTTTTAAACAAAAACAAATTCTATTATATATCAAAAAGGATTAAACAAAGTAAGCTTGATTTATTTAACACTATAGCATTATAAACCTTATGCTATAAACTCAGTTCTACTTTCTATTTGCCCTTTTCTTTACTGTTGCTTAGCAATAGTGATCCAGTGACACAGACAAAGAGGAGACAGGAGTTGAGAGAGGGTGTGTTCAGTGTATATTAGAGAGAGATGACATGGATTTTTAAGCTCTCTTAAGAAGAAAAACTGCAAGGTTAGTGGGACAGTAGTTAATTGAATAAGCAGTAAATTAATCAGTTTAGCAGAGGTGCTACTGCGCAACTGAGCTTAGAAACTCATTGTTTGTTCTGCAGTTGAAGAATCAGTGAGTTGAGGGCAGTTTTTGGGTATCTCAGGGAGAGATACGAGTTGGGTGAGAAGCATCAAGCAGGAATTCACCAGAGAAAAACCATTTGCAACTGCGCTAGTCCCAAGTGAGAAGCCTTTGTGTCAAGCCAGTGGTAGCTCTTCATTGCTCTAGGAGTCTGTAAAGATATTGTTGGGGTAAAGGAATAGTGGAAATTTGAATTGATTTCTTGTGTTGGTATTGAGATCTTTTCAGCCTTTTCATCTGGTGTAATATAATTCACTTTTCTTGATTTAACAAATGTTTTATTCTTTGTATTAAATCATCAGCAGATTCCTATGAATTTGTTCAGTAGCTTTCCGCCACAGTTTTCTAAAAGTAAGTTAGGATTTATCAAGCCAGGTTTCACTCTGGGATCTGACCTGTCCTGTATTAACAGCAACTTGGATCATAATACCAGGTAGAAATGCAAATTACCTACCTTTTAATTCCAAAACTTTCCTTAATTCTGGGAAACCAAATGAATAACATCCTTTACTGGAATAATTCAAACATCAACTCTCCTTCTTTAGCTAAGTAAGTCCACGTGCTGTTTGTGATCTTACCTTTCTAGCTGTCAACCTCTTCATTCAACATAGCCCAATATTTTAAGTGTAATAAACTCCAAGCTTGCTTGAATTGCACTTACTTCAGGGCTACTTTTACTAATTTCTCAACCAGAAACCCCCATTTTGTACAATTAAAACTAATTCTTAAAACTAAAAGTTATATGCTAAAACATATGAATTATGATATTAGGCTTACGTAACAATCTGAAGATGACATTTGGTTTTGATTCCCTAACCTGGAATTTCCATGAGAGCTCTCCCAATCTATCAGGAGATCAGCGGAAACAACAAAGGGTCATTTATACCATTGCTTTGTGGTTTCTGCTTTAGTTACAGAATGAGATTGGAAACTTCAGGCACCTATGTGCAATGCCATGCGGGAACAACATTAATTAAAGATTGAGAATTCTCAAACTGCACAACATAGATGGTGAGTATCTGAAAACATAGGTTATCATTGAGGGTAGGCTCCTGTATGAGAACCCATAGGAATTAGGAATTAAAATTTTAACTGCACACATAGTCAGGCTGGAAAGGTCCCTTTTCTAGGATTAATAAGAACATGTCAAAGCATTTATCATGGACAAAGAGAGGGGAGAGCCCACAGGAGATCAAGAGGTCAACGTGGTAACTTAGTTTTGCAACAAGACAGCTAGAAGTTTTTAACAGCCTATTAATATACTTTAAAATGCTGGAAGCAAGTAAGTGCTATACACTAGACGGTTAATTTTACAGATTCCTGATCCTAATATGGGGTTTCACTTCTGGGAGCACAAATTGGGAATTAGAGCAAGTGCCCAAAAGATTTCTGTCCAATTTCCAAAATGTTCTTCTGGTGGGTGAGGCTTCAAACTGTGCACACAAATGTGTAAGATGCCCCGAAGTTCTATGTAATATTATCTTGTGCTCTGCATTACTGAACTCAAGTTGAAATGATCCAGATTTCTGACCACCCTTTACAACAGCCGAATTTTGTTGTGAAAACTGCTTTAACCATTGCAAGACTGCTCACCTGATCTGGCCCATTTCCAAAATGCATGGATTTATTGTGTGTTTAAATTTTAGAGCTCCTTTGTTGTCCACAGCAATGCTGGATGCCAAAGTCGAACCTTGCGTGTAGCACAGTAGGGCAAAATGCTGAAACTTGCATCATATACGTATTTCTGCCTTTGCAGCACATTTGAATGTGTCTGCCCATTTTTGGGTACATGTATCCTAAGCCAATCCTGGTGGAAAGGAGAGAAGCAGAGCCAACAGAGCAACTCCCAAGGGCTGTTCTGCTGTATTCCACTGGAATAGAGTGCTGCCTGCCAAGATGGAAGCAGAATTGTCTGGGATGGAGTCCGGGTTCCATGACCATGATATCTTGCTCCAGGAAGAACTCTAGGTGTGCATTTATTTTTTTTAGCCCTATATACAGTATCATTAATTGCGAACAAAATACAAAGCTACGTACAATCTATTTCACAGAGCTATCAGAAGAATGGCATTTGAATCTGCTATATTGATTCTGTCAAATAAACTTCCCATTTACTCATAGAATGATGACAGTAATGTATAACTTCAGTCAGTTAAGATGCTCAGTTACTAAACTGAAACCTATTGAACAGACATATATACATCACTACCATGCTTCTCTAAATCTAATTCCCAGCAATACTCTAACACCATTCAGATAAAACTTGATTTCATACCCATATAAAATAGATGTATTTGTATAAGATGTAGATATTACTAATGACTGAATAACTTTTTTTTTAAAAATCATGCACCTACTAAGTAACTATAACAGGCTAAATGTAGAACATCTTGTTTGGAGCAAGATAACATGGTCTTGGGACCCAGACTCCAGTCCCAGACAATTCTGCTTCCATCTTGGCAGCTGCAGCTTTAATTTAGAATTCTTTATTATTTACTTATATATATGCATGTGGCATGCCTAGGCTCTTAGGCACACACATTGTCACCTGTGCACAGACATGCACACATACATGTTTACCAGCAGAACTTTTACTGAACATAAAAAACAAATGTGGTTATTTATAACATAATCTGGAGAGCCAGGAGGTTACAGCTATAATCTGTGGTCAGGTTGCAAGCATCTTTTCAGATATGTTTAAAAAAAAATTCAAAACACAAGTTATATAATGCAAAATTCTCCATACACTCCTGTTTTTCTTAAAGGTTTCCCCTGCCAGATATATACAAACCTGGTTGGCATTCTGGGCAACATTCTCCCTTCACTTCGACAGCAAGACTCCCAACAGGGCAGAGAGGACAGGAGCGCTTATAACAGATCACCTGTGAATCTCGGCATTCACATTCTTTACAAGGACCTTCTTTCCATTTTTCTCCATTCTATTTTAGGAGGGATTTAAGAAAATTATGAAGTATTTTCAATAGAATAAACCATTTGTGTAAAATTTATCGAGAAGTTAATGTGCACAAAAATAGCGACAGAATTCCCTCTGCAAACCTACCTGTGAGGCAACGCTTGATTCACATTCAAATAACACAAAACATTGAACTGGATTCTTTATTAGCTAGGATATTAAAATGATTCTCATTTGAATCTTTATTTGGGAGGGCTGCTCTTACCTTATATAAAGACAGCAAATGTCAATAGCTACAAAAGACCGAGATAGCTACGCTGAATAGAAGTATAAAGAGATGTAGATGTACAGTATTTTTGGGAAAATAGAAATAATCACAAATTCAATCCCCAAAAGCACCAGTAAAAATCCCAGAATACCATGTGATAGAAAAAAATTTTGGCTTATTTAATCATGGTGAATCTGTGACTGGCTCATATTATAACCCAAAAGAACTAACAGCTCTCGCTTGCCCCTCAGCAGATGTATGGTTTCTGGACCTCCATACAAACAGTAGTGTTTGTAGGTTGAACAATTGTTATTCCATGTCTGATTGTGCTTCTTTCAGAGCTGCATTTTTACTCAAACACTAAAAGATCCACACAGCGATCTACATACCTGCAGGTGTTTTTCACCTTTCAAATCTGAATGATGTGTCTGAGAGAAAAAAAAAAGTAATTATTTATAAATTATGCACAGAAAAATATTTTCTTCTGATATGAGCATTAGCCTCAATGTGATAAATTTTCACCACCTAGCCGCTAATCTGGTGGAACGTATCGCTCATTCATTAAAGAATCTGTGCAATTTTCATTCTATTGAAATCAATGGAATAATAATTGGCTGAATTCGACAAGTAATGGCTTTCCTAGATCACCACTCATATGATAAAGATGGAAACTTACTCAATATGTTTCAGGTTTTTTTCTATTAATCTATACTTTCAATTTTTCTTTGCATATTCTTGCATAAAGACTTTTTAGTCTACTATGGTGACAGACTATTAAGTACAGAATGTTCCTGCACTGCTGGACTGAAAAAAGTACAGACAACACTATTTGTCATACAATACCTCCAAATTATGTTTTTAGTTCTCCTGCACATGCATTGTAAATTGTTAATATGTCAAAACCTTGTTTTACTTTTCTTTTGACTGACCAAAGCCTAATTCCTGAAACTGCAAACTGGGCTTCATATTACCATTTTGTTAATTAAGTGGATCAGCAGAAAACAAACTGGCACATTGGAAAAATACATTAAACTAATATCACATACTCAATTTGCCATATTGCTTTAATAATCAGATCACTAAAATGGAGACCATAAACAAACATTTCTTCCAGCAACTGATAAAGAAGCTGCTTTAATAAGGTGTAATTATTAATTGCAGAATTACGACTGAAATAATTCTGCTACCAACCTAGATATTTTTCTTAAACTTACCATGACAGATTTTGCTGTTAAACCAAATATGGATAGGCAAATTTAAAAAAAAGAGGTGGGGGGGGTGGGGTTCATTTGAGGTTTCATTAAAGCAACTGACAAAGCATATCAGTCAAAACAGCAAATTCAGAATGTAAGAGGAAAATGATTTTTATTCAACTACATCCAGCACTATCAACCACTCTACACTGTGGCAAAGGACTACAGCAATTTCCCTCTCCTCTCAGGTGGGTGCTCCGGCAGCACCCCAAATAGCTGTAAAGTGCCTAATGGGAAGGGAAGATGGGTAGCTGTTCCTCAAGCTTGCACTGGGCTTCACTAGAATACTGAAGTGAACATGCTGCCTTCCACAAGAGTGCTTCAGACATGTATTCCTTTTTTCTCAACCGAGGATTCTCCCACTGTAGTTAACAGGGCCCTCAACCATGTCCCACACGTTTCCCGCACTTCTGCTCTCACCCCCTTCCCCTTCCTCCCAAAGAGTTCTCTTGTCCTCACTTTCCACTCCATCAGCCTTCACATTCAAAGGATCATTCTCTTTCACTCCAGCATGATGCCACCACCACCATACATCTTCCACTCCCTTCCACTGTCAGCATTCCAAAGGGACCCGTTCCCTCCGCAACACCCTGAGCCACTACTCTATCAGCCCCAACACCGCATTCTTGTCCCATGCAATCACAGGAGATGTATCCCTGCCCTCATGCTTCCTTTCTCTCATTGTCCAAGGCCCCAAACACTCTCTGCAGGTGAAGCAGCGCTTTACTTGTACTTCTTTCAATTTAGTCTACTGTATTTGCTGCTCACAAGCAGCCTCCTCTACTGGGGAGACCAAATGTAGGCTGGGTGACCACTTTGCAGAACACCTCCAGTCAGTCCAAAACATGACCTTGATGTGGATGCTTGCCACTATGATTCACCAGCTTGCTCTCATGCTCAGATTTCTGTCCTTGGCCTGCTGCAATGTTCCAGTGAAGCCCAAAACAAGCTTGAGGAACAACACCTCATCTTCTAATTGGCCACTTTACAGTCTTCTAGACGCAACACTGAGTTCAGCAACTTCAGACTGTGAACTCTTCCTCCATTTTGGTTTTTTACCCAAGTGCCAGTCTGCATTTTGTTTTCATTTTAAAAAAAATTCATACAAAGCTGTCGCTTATTCTGCCGTTAACATTTACTCTGGACCCATGCTTTGCTTCTTTACTATAACCATTACCATTCCCTTTGCCTTTCATTCCATGACATAATTGTTATTTAATCTCACCTGTCCTCTAACCTATCCCTCACCTTTTTTCTTCTACCTGACCTTACCCTCCACCCCAGCCTGCTCCCCATTTTTCAACAGCATAAAATCTATCAATCATCCCAGTCCCAGGAAATCGCTGCTGGAGTTCCTCAGGGTAGTGGCTGAGGCTCAACCATCTTCAGCTGTTTCAATGAGCTTCCCTTCATCATAAGGTCAGAAGTGGGGATGTTCGCAGATGATAGCAAAATGTTTAGCACCATTCACGTAATACTGAAGCAGTCTGTTTCTATATGCAGCAAGGCCTGGACAATATTAAGGCTTGGGCTGGTAAGTGGCAAGCTACATTTGCACCCATAAGTGCCAGACAATGACCATCTTCCACAAGAGGGAACCTAACCATCTCCCCGTGACGTTCAATGGAATTGCAACTGCTGAATCCCTCTCTATCAATATCCTGGGGGGGTTACCATTAACCAGAAACTGAACTAGACCAGCCACATAAATACATACAAGAGCAGGCCAGAGGCTGGGAATGCTATGGAGAGTAACTCACCTCTTGGCACATCAAAGCCTGTCCACCATCTATGAGGCATAAGTCAGGAGTGTGATGGAATACTCTCCACTTGCCTGGATGAGTGCAGCTCAAACAACACTCAAGAAGCTTGACACCATCCAGGACAAAGCCGCCCGCTTAACTGGCACCCCATTCACCACCTTCAACATACACTCTTTCTACCACCAATGCACAATGACAGCAGTGCATACCATCTACAAGATGCATTGCAGCAATTCACCAAGGCTTATTTCACTGCACCTTCCAAACCCATCACTTCTACCACCTAGAAGGACAAGAGCAGCAGATGCACCTACAAGTTCCCCTCCAAACCACACACCGTCCTGACTTGGAACTATATCGCCATTCCTTCACTGTCACCGGGTCAAAATCCTGAACTTCCTAAAAGCACTGTGGGTATTCTTACAACACATGGACCGCAGCGGTTCAAGGCAGTATACCACACCTTTTCAATTAGCGGTGCGCAATAAATGCTGACCTAGCCAGCGGCACCCGAATCTCATGAATGAATCTAAAAGGAAAATCACATTCCTACTGCTCTTCAGTTCTGAAGAAGTGTCATATTGGACTCAAAAGGTTAACTCTTTCTTTATCCACAGATGCCAAGTCTTCCCAAATTCCAACAGTCTTATGTTTGTCTTGTGATTGGCTGAACAAACCCTGTCTCTTGGGAGAAGCCACATCTATATTAATGAACAACTTGATTCATGTAGCTACAGATGTGTCACAGACATACTTGTTTAAGCAACAAAACCCTGAAACTGAAGAACTATTGCCCGATCCATTGAGATAGTGGGCAACTTTCATTTCTACAGGCAGTTGCTGATATGCAGCAGACATCCACCTCACTTCTTCCTTCCACTTATAAGGAGGACACAGTTAGGAAGTAGAAGACACATATACACACTTTGACTAAAGGGGAAGCATCAGGGCAAAGCACAGAGCACTGAATTGTACAGTGCTAGTGTGAATAAAATGTAGTTTAACTCTAATCAGAATCACAGAGTGCAGAAGAGGCCCTTCGGCCCATTGAGTCTCCACCGACACGTGAGAAACATCTGACTTACCTACCTAATCCCATTTACCAGCACTTGGCCCATAGCCTTGAATGTTATGACCTGCCAAGTGCTCATCCAGGTACTTCTTAAAGGATGTAAGGCAACCCGCCTCCACCACCTTCACAGGCAGTGCATTCCAGATCGTCACCACCCTCCGGGTAAAAAGGTTTTTCCTCACATCCCCCCTAAACCTCCTGCCCCTCACTTTGAACTTGTGTCCCCTCGTGATTGAACCTTCAACTAAGGGGAACAGCTGCTCCCTATCCATCCTGTCCATGCCCCTCATAATCTTGTACACCTTGATCAGGTCGCCCCTCAATCATCTCTGCTCCAACGAAAACAACCCAAGTCTATCCAACCTCTCTTCATAACTTAAATGTTTCATCCCAGGCAACATCTTGGTGAATCTCCTCTGTGCCCTCTCCAGTGCAATCACATCCTTCTTATAATGTGGCGACCAGAACTGCACACAATACTCCAGCTGTGGCCTCACAAAGGTTCCATACAACTCCAACATGACCTCCCTACTTTTGTAATCTATGCCTCGATTGATAAAGGCACATGTCCCCTATGCCTTTTTCACCACCCCACTAACATGCCCCTCTGTCTTCAGAGATCTATGGACACAGACGACAAGGTCCCTTTGTTCCTCAGAATTTCCTAGTGTCATGCAGTTCATTGAATACTTCCTTGTCAAGTTACTCCTTCCAAAGTGTATCACCTCACACTTTTCTAATGTGTCATCACAGTTCCCTTAGGAAGGCTAAAATAAGGCTGCAGTGATAGTTACGGGATTTGAGATATGCCAGAGCCAAATGGCCTCCTTATACGCCATACCAATTCTGTGATTCAATGGAGATGATGCTTTATTGGTAAGGGTATTGGGCACATGTGTAGCTGTTTGACACTTATTGGTTATTTCAAATGCTTAAATAAATATACCTCTATTCAAGTCTTCTCTTCAGATTGTACAGTGTAACCAGTTTCCTGGGCAAACAAGTTTGCAGTCTCCTGGCTGGTGTCGTCATTTGCTGCTGGCTGCCACACATTCTCCTGTCTGCCCCATGCATGGCTGAAGAGGTGTGAGACCCAGCTGGCAGCAATAATTATGGACACCTTGAATAGCTTGTACTGCAGCACTGCCCCCATGGCTCCAGGCATCTAAAAATTTGCTTCAGGATGCTGATAATCTGGTCCAGTAAGACTCTTCCAGCCACATGTATCTTGTTCTTCAGGCCTTGTCCACTGACCCTCAGTGGGGTAAGCAGTCATGGTGAGTAGTGTTTGTGTCCAGCAGACAACCATCTAGTCTCCCTGGCCCTTAAGGTAATGCCAGCACTGTGGACTGGTGTAAAATGAATTACTGCCAGGATTGTGGATATTCTTGTAAAAGATTCCATACTTATCGGTCATATATTTGCTGCACACTGAGTGGATTCCTATATATGCATGATGGGGTGATATATGGGGGTAGAAGTTTGTTCAGCTACATGCATTCCATCAATTATTACCTAAATTAAGAAAATCCAGACAGAATATGTCAGGGTTTCATGCGAATACGGATGAACGATTTTCAAACAAGGCATATGTGACCAAGGCAAGCAAAACAACTAATAAGTAAAGAAGCACTGAAGTAGGTGAAATACTTCACAGGTTATAAAGCCTTTCTCTCGGTCAGGATTAAAACTGCTTCATAGTCGATGAAGTATTTTGAATCCAATTTGCACAAAGTAGGGTTCGATAAATAGCAATGAGATGACTGAAACAGGTTTTCAAAGTGAGAACCGCATCCAGGTCACATTTGACATTCACAGCGCATCAGGGGCTTAGTGGGTCTAAGGTCCCCAGAACGTGAGCCATTGGCAGACATTAATACAGATACCTCTAAGTGATGGAGGTTTATGACACAGCACACGCTAAAACATGTATTTGAACTACTTCATTTGGATTTACGCTACTCTATCTCAATATTAGCATCAGCATTTTGAAGCTGAACTTGGGTAGTTCCATTTCCAATCTGACTGTTTTACCCTGACTTCTCTGGAAACTTTTGCATCATCTCTATCACTCTACCTGATATCTCGTAATCACGGAACTTGCAGGAACTGCCCCTCAGAGTGCACTTCTTAGTTGCAGGTAGTGAAAGAACCAAGTAAATGCATTGGGTAAGGTTTAATATATTTGAAAAAGCAAAAGATCTATTTTAATATACATAAGCAGAACAGCATTCTTAAATGCAATTGGGCATCTTTTACTCCTCAGTCCACAGCCATACTGGAGTAAGGGGCCACAAAATTCCTCTCCCCAACCAGACTGGGGTGCCCCCCAACACCACTCCCAGCCCATACAAGTACTCTAAATCACCCTAGAGCCACTCAAATTATTTAAATTAATCTGACCCTCGGAAAGTAGGCAAGGTGCAATAATGTGCTTGGCAGAAGCCTAATTGGAACAAAAATCACTGACAATTAGGACAGACAATAACCTGAATTTTTAAAAATCTAAATTAAAGATCAAAAGAATCAACTTGTCGTTTAGATTGCTGTAGTTAAATAAAATCTAAGCAAAGTAGCTTAAATTTATTATAATCCTTTTTATTTTCATATAATCCTTCAGGAATTGGAACAGGTAATCTTCTGTTGCTGGGAAGCCTTGCCCATCTGAAGCATAAATTGGAAATTTGGATATGTATTGTGCATAACCCCTTAACCACTGATTTAAACAGTTAGAAAATCATTTGTAGTGTTCACCTAAAATTTCAATATGTGCTTAGCAAAGCTCCCAACCAGGAGCACAAGTTAATTATTTAAACTTATAATCTCCTTGTTCAATTTATTCATTCAAATAGTTGTAATGAACTTACTTTCATAACTTAATCAAGCATACTTTGACATTCAAACTTTAGAAACTGGGGACTGGATTACATGCCAAACCTAGTGAGTGGGCTGCATATAATTATGTAGAAATGCAAGCACTCAAATGCAAATACTGTGAAGCTCCCCCTGCAACAAAAGTTAACCGTTTTTGTCTACTCTTTATGGTGTGGCTGTTCTTCACATTCCAGTCATGGTACGTAATTATATTGAAAATCATTTGTAGTTCACGTTTCTGTACCTAGCGTACCTCAAGGCAATTTTGCACGATATGTTTAAATACAGGTTGGAGTGAGGAATGATACAGACATTGTTTATGTTATGTAATTACTTTATTATGAATATATGAACCAGCTGCTTTATATATTTGAAAATTTGGATACTCCAAGTCCAAAAAGCAGCAGCAGATCTGAGGGCTTGTAGGATATGAACCAGCATACCATGCACCCTAACCACCACCACCCACCTCCTCCCCTCCCCACCCCCCCAATAGTTTTTGTGAAACAAAATAGCATTGGAGGACCCTCCTCCATTTCTCTCCCAGGAACCTCTGTCATCCATCTCTGTCTTCAGCCTTTTGGTTCAGCCTGCAAGTCTATTTGTCCTTGGCTTGGCTGGATTTAGTTGGCAGTCCTCCAACCTCAGTTCTGTTTCCTCTTTCAACATTCTTCTCTGGGCCCTCAGTTCCAAGTTCTACCCCCTTTGAAATAGTGGAAGAGCTATGTTAGGCAGAGGAGGCAGAGGCATGGTGTTGCTTGCAAAGGCTATTGCCAATATCTGGACTTCTTATAATCCAAAATCTTCACTATTGTCTGAAAGTAGCAATAAATGTCTCCTGGGCTAAAAGAAAGAAAGTGGCCTGCATGTCCTGAGATTTGTAAGGTCCCAGTCCAGACCAGTAAGCTCCTAGTATAGCCAACAGCTTTGCCAGCAAGTGCACAAAACAAGAACGAACCATCGGGAGCTCTATGGACCAAATCAAATGAGTTTGTGCATTTGACCTACAGTCAATTTGTGGATACCTCTGGTTGAACAAAGTAATCCAATTATTCCTTCATTAGATGTGCTTTACTATGATTGGTTACTGCGTAAGGACATAACTATGCTATGATTAAAACATCTTCCCTTTGATTCTGAGCACACTCTACAGATATGGAGAGGGACTCACCTCCTTAACTTGCTCTTTGTAAACACAGTAACTGTCAACCGACACACATTCAGGACAGCATTTTCCAGGCAAATGTAGCAACTCTTCACCCTGCAGATAATTCCGAACATTTATTTCAATCAGATAATGATTACCACAATTTATACCACAAGTGTAAAAATGCACAATAGCATTGGAACACATTAATAGGACTAGTTTCAGCCCAAAATTCTGGGAGCCTTCTTCACCACGGAAGTGTAAGGATCATTAAACTAAGTGAACAGCATACAAGCAGGATAGGCTCTGATAGTGGTATGGGTTAAATTAGATTAAACAAACTCTCGGCAGGCAGAGGTGCCACACTGAGATGTTAAGAATGACCTCAGAATGGAATGTTAATTGCTGAACAGATGCCAAGATATCTTTAAAGGTGTTAGGAGCGCCAATGAAGAATGGGTCTCAGAATAATAAACATCTGAAGAGATAAAGAAACAAAGATTCCGAAGGTCAACTTTGGCTGATCAAGCATGTGGAACGGTCAGAGAATCATAAAGAGATAATATTGTTAATGAATAAGTGCAAGAGCCATTGGCAAGTGGCCTTTGTGACCACTAGCATGTTTAAATATTAACCCTGCACGTTTGCATCCTAACTGCATGTTCTGTGAATGTATTTACATACTAATACTACACTTAATTTACCATATAAACGTACAGTACATTGGACATAGAAGCTTTTTAAGTAGTTTTGATTTGACTGCTTTGAACTGTCAGAGGACGCAGTTCACAAGGGAAAATGAAGTCGTTTGTGGCTGAATTTGACATTAATCTCATAATTCTTGCATGTGTTGGGTTTGTATTCGTGTATCGATAAATAAAGATTACTAATTAGATGTCTTTTTATCTCTTGAATCCACAGACCTGTATTAAAATGAAGAATAAGTATTTGCCCAAACCCAGAAGCAAATACCCAAAATTCCAAATTATGGGCAGGATTTTCCTGTCAGCAAGTGGGGGGCAGGGCCCACTCACCGACAAGTAAAATGATGTGCGGTGATGTCGGGTGGAACTCCCGACGTCACCGCGCCCCATTTAAATTTTAAGGTAGGCAGGAGCTTAGCAAAATCAGCTGTGCGCCTGCCAACCTGTCAATGGCCAATTAAGGCCACTGACAGAGTCATTAAACAAATTAATGGTAATAAAAACAAAAAACTGCGGATGCTGGAAATCCAAAACAAAAACAGAAATACCTGGAAAAACTCAGCAGGTCTGGCAGCATCGGCGGAGAAGAACAAAGTTGACGTCTTGAAACCCAACACATTCAGGGTCATGAGGACTCGAAACATCAACTTTGTTCTTCTCCACCGATGCTGCCAGACCTGCTGAGTTTTTCCAGGTATTTCTGTTTTTGAAACTAATTAATGGACCTGCCCAACCTTAAGGTTGGTGGGCAGGCCAGGAGCCTTGGCGGGAATTAGAAAAAGCATGAAACATCATCCACGGGCGGGATGAGGTTTCATGTAGGTTTTAAAAAATTTAAAGTTTTTTTAACAAGTATGGACATGTCCCAACTCATGTGACAGTGTCACATGAAAGGACATTGTCAGGAATTTTTTTTTCTTCTATTTTTAAGATTTTTGACAGTACAGGTGATTTCCCTGAGGCAGCACTTAGCCTCAGGGAGATGAGTGCGCTCTTTCGTGCGCTTGCGCGTAAGAGCACACTCTCAGGTTTAGGGATTTCCCCCCCGCCCGCATAGGGAGCGCATAGTGCTTCTGTGCGGACGTCACGCTGGGCGGGCCCGCACTTCAACTTTGCCCCCAACTGGGGGGGGGAATCCTACCCAAGGAACTGGGATAATTTAAATAGTTGGCATGAGAAACCCCTGCCAGCTGAGACCCTGACTGCGCAGCAGAAAATCAGGGTAACATGTTGAGGGAGCCAACGGTTCTTAAATGGCTAAAGAAGTAATTATAACATTTTAAATCAATCCACTGGGATTGAATACTTATCCTTCTCAATGTGCAGAGCTCTCAGCAGATGTGTCCTCTGTTGGATCTAAAAAGGGCGTAATGGGCATAATTCCCAAACTAGTTCAGAAATGCCCACAAAACTGGCGGAGGATTGACGATGGGTGAATTAAGGCAGACAACTCACACCCTTTCAATTGTAATTTTGTCTACATGCTGCACAGGATGGAAACAAGGTTGAACTCCAAACTCTTGCTCCCCTACAATGTTGTGTCCCCACCCCCGAACAACCCCCAAAGTGTTTGGCTCCTTCACATGTAAAGTTCCTATCTCTGAATGTGTCCCATAACAAAATGTTCCACTTTAATGTTATCTCCAGATACATTTTAATGAATTTGTGCAGGTACAATCTCAAAATAATAGCCAATATTTTATCAAGTAAAGGTCTTTGCCTACAAAAAAATATCTGTGACTCCTCTTCAAAAGCAACTCTTCTGCTCTGAATTGTTTTGGATATTATCAAATTGCAAAAGATACCAGATAATTGCAAGTTCTTCCTTTCTTTGTTTTGTCATATTATTGATAAATCACTTGTGAATTTCAAGGGGGAGATGCTAAATTAACTGATCCTGCTTCACCTAAACAAAAACACTGCAGAACTTATGAATGTCCACTGGAGAGGATTCATTGGGACCTGTCTGTCCATTATCATTCACGTGTCCCTGTCCTGAATCTGATTGCCTAAAGTTACATATTCCTAGGTTTTATGGAGAAGCCACTCAATGAACAGTTCTTAAAAACTGATTTCCTTACACGGAAGGACATTGAATTTTTCGCTAATGTTTCCATCCAGTCTCCCATTTGTACAATATATTTTCAATTGAGGTGTGTAAGGGGGAGGTGGGGGAAGGGACAAATAGCACCTCTCGCAGGCAGACTGGTGGCACCTGTTGGAGTGGCTCATCTTGTATTGGTCCTCACTTTCACCCAGCTCCCAATTGTGGCTCCAAGTAGTTGTGAGCATTCAGCAGCAGCCGCACCCCAGTAAGCCACTGTGACGGGCAGGCCAAACCAGGTGATAGCAGCCATCGGGTCTCCGACCCTTGACAACTTAGGGATTTGTTGACTCTGGCATGTGAAGACTGATTCCAGCAGATGAAACTATTCCAGGTCCAACGGCCTTCAAGGCGGTTTAGCACTATCTCATGGAATGCAGAGAGCTCGACAAGGCACAGATGATGTCCTCTGGATTTATCCCCAGTCGTCTAGACTCATCTTACCTCTGGACCAAAATAGGTCAGGCTGATGATGTGCAACTCTCCCTCACTACAATCTAATTCATGGGCAAATCCTATTCATCATCTTAAGATGATGGATATGGTCACCTTCGCCTCAAAGAATGAACAACATATTTTCAACTTTGCCTATTATATGTATAGGCCAGGCAACACTGAATCTGAAATGCCAGTACTTGATGAGTTAAGTTTCAAATATGCTTAATGTGCACAAGGCTGGGAAATGAGGGCAAAATTTGCTTCATAATTAATCAGTGCTTTGATTCCGCAAAAGTAATTACTTTTTCTTTGATTCAAAATAGATGGCATGATACCAATTGTCTTTATCAGTCTTCTATTGGAAATGTTTCAGCATTATGTCCTCCTTTCAGAATGCCAAATTCCATGATGTGCTGATAATTCTGAATAATTGGGTTGAACACCTGAATATTTCTAGCAGTTTATTCAGATGACTTGTAGAAGAAATGCAGTTCTTTCACTAATTACCACACCACCCTTGTTCAATGACAACACAGGAAAACAGGCTCCCTTACCCATGAGCACTCCACTCTAGCACATTCGGCAGCCTGACAGATGACCTGTCCCCTCTCACACATGCAGAACTCGCAGCCAGTTACATTCCACATCTCTCCGTGATACCTGGTGACACCTTCATACAGACAGCTCCCTTTCCCAGACACACATTCCTCGCAGCAGCGTCCAGGTCTTCTGACTTTATTCAGACCCTGTGGAAATAAATAAAATATTAAATATCAAAATGGAGATTTTTGTTGGCATCTTGAGCATTGTACACAAGGGCCCTGATACAAAGGAGGAGTTAAGGAGGAAGCAGGAGAGTGGGTTCTGATTTGAGATTCACACTTCTAACATCCCATCCGAACCAAACCCACCCTTTTCTGGGGATTAAAGTTCCCCTCAATGTGCTGGGTTTCTTGTGACTTGAACACAGAAATAAATTGGAAATCCAATACATTAAAGTGGTCTTCACTATCTCTGTATATTATTTAGTTATATTAAATTATATAAATCAACAAAAGAAAATAGGATCTGAAGTTTGTAATTGGACAGAAAAATACTCACATTAACCTTGACCATTAGATAGTTCGACTTGGCAGTGAAATGATCCTAGCATAGGTTTTCACTCCTGCCTTTCAACCCACCTCCCAAATATTTTATCCATGATTATATATATTTATGTGGTGGCCTGATTCCTATGTGCTCGGCATGTTACTTTACAGCTGTGACCTAGTATACAATTACAAATATACATTTGCAAGCCACAAATAAGCATTCAAATAGTTACCTTCAGCAGATTCCAAATACCAATTTATCATCTGTTCTTAAGAATTGGAAGTTATTATGAATTATGTTCTATATGTACTTATAAAATGTTCATGGTGTGCAAACAACTTTAAACTGAAAACCAAGCAGAATTTGAGTCAGAAGTGTCACTGTGATGGAATGTGAGATCTTCCTCCCTCTGCACAATTTCAAACTTTTGTTCAAAAAGTGCTTTCCCTTTATACTTGGGGTCCTTGAGTTAAACACCGTAAGTTAAAATGAGATGTGCATCATGCTTGAGACGGTTTAATCTAAGCACCCCTTATCTCTACGTACATTCTTCAGAACAACCCCACCTACACAGACAAACATACAATGCAAGGCCTCAGGGCAAAGGAAAAAAGCTTCTCCGCAAACATACACATAACCCTGCCTGAAACTACCACCCAAACCCACAAATTTACATAGTTCATAATTCCTAGACAGGTGAGGATCAGTTTCCTGGGATATTTTGGGAACACCCAAAAATATTACAGTTCTTTAATTACAAAAGGTACATCTGCTGGGTTAGCCATATCAAACAACAGGTGAGGATGTTTAACATTTGCTCATGGCCAAAATACTCCCTTTAATCAGGATTGCAAAACCTTCTGCTTTGCATGAAGCTTAAGCATGCTGCTCACAAAACTTTCAAGCAAGCAAGACATAGCTTGGTCAGTGGTGAGAAGGGTCCTACAAATTTTATGAACAAAGTATATTTTTGGGAGAACAAACACCCTACTGCTCAGAAAACATGAAAGTGTGTAATACAATGAATGTAGCAGGACAGGTCGATAAGGTGGTTAAGAAGGCGTAAGAAATCCTTTTACTTATTAGTCGAGGCATCGAATATAAGAGCAGGGAGGTTATACTGGGACTATATAAAACATTAATTAGGCCACAACCTGAGTACTGTATGAAGTTCTGGTCACCTCATTACAGAAAGGATGTAATTGCACTATAGAGGCGACAGAGGAGATTTACAAGGATGTTGCCAGGACTGGAAAATTGCAGCTATGAGGAAAGATTGGATAGTCTGGGGCTATTCTCCTTCGAAAAAAAGAGGCTGAGGGGAGATTTGATTGAGATGTGCAAAATTGTGAGGGGCCTGGACAGAGTGGATGGGAAGGGCCTATTTACTTTAGCAAAGAGGTCAGTGACTAGGAGGCATAGAAGGATTAGAGGGGAGATAAGGGAAAACCTTTTCATCCAGAGTGTTGTAAGGCTCTGGAACTTACTGCCTGAAAGGGTAGTAGAGGCAAAAATCCTCAACTCACTTAAAAAGGTCTTGATATGCACCTCAAGTGCTATAACCTGCAGGAGCCAAATGGGTGGCTCATTTTTGGCCGGCGCAAACACAATGGGCCAAGTGGCCTCTTTCTGTGTCATAAACTTTCTTTGATTCTAATCTGATTCTATGCTCATATGATCAACATTACATATATAAAGCATCATGATAACTATTGTTAATATTGCTTGGTGACTGATGTGAAGGATGACTAGCCAGACACATCTTTCCTTGAAATGATTGCTTTGGTGTGTTGAAAAATTGCCTTTAGTCCAAAGCGCAAGAGATCCACATATGTAGTCCAACTTCCAACATGGATGCTGTTAGATCCATTGTTCTTAAAGAGGCCACAGACTCATCAAACTAGTTTTTCATGGCTCTACAGGTCTACCACCAGTATAATGGGAGATAACTTTGGCAGTATAAAGTCCAGGCAGTGACTCAATAACACTGGTCTGTCAGAATCCAAACCCAAACAGCACCAAATTAAACTCAACAACATCCAATGAACATAAAGGCACACAGAGCTATCTGGTGCTGAAGCACACACCTGACTTCACACATCCATAGGCTGAATTAATCCACTCTTAATAATTAATGAGCATACATATTTGGAAAATGCAATTAAAAATGTGTAGAAGCTGCTCAAATTATTATATTTTCTAGCCTGGCACTTCAGGGGAGGTCTCCTGAACAGCCACTGTAACTTCGGTGGTAGCCCTGTCTACATGGCATCAATGGGATTTACACTGATCCTCTGCTGAAGGTCTGGTGACTCACTGGGTGTTTCCCGCCCCTCCAAGGAATTTGCCAGTGGGCTTGTTCATTCAAATGGTTTTGAAATGATGCCCACACATATAGGGGCAGGATTTCCTGTTCCTGGTCATATTAAATTGCCTGGACGCTGCCACAGAGAGGGGTAGGGGTTGTGCAGGCTCTCTAATGGGCCCATGATATTTCTCACCTAAATTTCCATTCTGTGCTACAGGAAAATCTTCCCCATGATATTCCATAAATGAACATGTGATTTGATCCACCTAGGTGATTTGTAATTACCTTTTCACAAATCAATGATGGACATGCCCGCGTATGACACCTAATTTCGCCATGGTCACAAATGCAACTGGTGCACTCATTCTTCTTCCACTGATCACCATGCTGAAGAAACAAAGACCAGATACTTTTTAATAAACACTCTAGACCTAAATTACACCTTGATATTTTTTGCTTAATTATATGGAAATGCAATCAATTCCATTATTTGACCATTATTTATGCAATTCTGAGTATTTGATGGTGTTAACGTATTTGCTTCAAGGCTCAAATGGATGTATGACTAATATATTGGCGAATAAATTTTTTGAATACATATTCATTGATTATACTTTTGAAAATATTCAAAAATATCTGAAATGTCAAAGTTGGAGAGGCCATGCCATCAGTGCTGCAATAACCCTGCAGTTAACTCCCTGCAAGGAATTGAGAGAAAGAAGCAGTGAGCAAGGGGGAGTGCCAGGGAGGGAAGCAGTGATTAGCAGAGGTTGCAAGGGGGAAGGAAGCAGCACTGTGGAGAATTGAGGAGGGAAGGAGCAAAGCAGAAGAGATGGTGCGCTGGAAAGAGATAGAGGCATCAAGCTGGAGAGGCGACAAGCTGGATAGTGGAAAAGGTGACAAGATAGAGAGATGGTGAGCTAGGGAGTCAGGAGAGGGAGAGGCGACGAGCTAGGGAGTCAGGAGAGGGAGAGGCGGCGAGCTAGGGAGTCAGGAGAGGGAGAGGCGATGAGCTGGGGATTCGGGAGAGGCAGTGAGCTACAGGGTCAGGAGAGGTGGCGAGCCGGGGAGTCGCGAGAGGCGGCGAGCTGGAGAGCCAGGAGAGGCGGTGAGCTGGAAAGAGGGAGAGGCAGTGAGCTGGGGAAGAGGGAGAGATGGCAAGCTGGAGAGAGGGAGAGGCGGTAAGCTGGAGAGCTGGAAGAGGTGGTGAGCTGCAGAGTCCGGAGAGGTGACAAGCTGGAGAGAGGGAGAGGTGCTGAGCTGGAGAGAGGGAGAGGTGGTGAACTGGAGAGAGGGAGAGGCGGTGAGCTGGAGAGAGGGAGAGGTGGTGAACTGGAGAGAGGGAGAGGCGGTGAGCTGGAGAGAGAGGAGCAGTGAGCTGGAGAGAGGGGGAGGCGATGAGCTGGAGAGAGGGAGAGGTAGCAAGTTGGAGAGAGAGAGAGAGAGAGAGAGAGGCGGTGAGCTAGGGAGAGAGAGAGAGAGAGGGGCAGCGAGCTGGAGGGAGAGAGAGAGGCAGCGAGCTGGAGAGTCAGGAGAGGCAGTGAGCTGGAGTGAGGGAGAGGCAGTGAGCTGGAGAGAGGGAGAGACGGCGAGCTGGAGAGTCAAGAGAGGCGGTGAGCTGGAGAGAGAGAGGAGCAGCGAGCTGGAGAGAGAGAGGAGCAGCAAGCTGGAGAAAGGGAGAGACAGTGAGCTGGGGAGAGGGAGAGGTGATGTGCTGGAGGGTTGGGAGAGATGACAAGCTGAAAAACATGTATTTACTTAGCGCTATATAAATGTAAATCTTTCTTTCTTTTACTTCCAAACACAAACAGCCTTATCAGGTATATTGCACAAATAAGATAAGCTTTCCTGCCAATATAGGCATCTAAAATTCTGATCCTAAGCACCTTTAAAAGAGAAAGCGGAGCCACAGAACATCCTGTATCGGCTTATCGCGTTGTGAGACCTGGAACTTGGCAGGCAATTGAAAAATGGATTTTAACTCATAAAAATCAAAACTTGCAGACTAGCTTCAAGGTTACCTTGTGCTTCTTCCCTGCCAAAGAACAGGATTTTGGCAGACATTCAGGACAGCAGTTTCCAATCTGCATTACAAGATCTTCATCCTAAAGTTAACAGGGAGGGAAAGTGATAAATTATAAGCCTTGGACACTTCATTGTTGAGATTATAATTTATTTACATTTAAATTCTAGAAGATAAAAATAGGAATTTACAGACATAATGGGATGTGAATTGAGGTCATGACTGGTTGGCTGGTGAAGGAAAGTTTCAGTTTCACCTCCCCCCATTCTACTGTTACGTATACAAACATACGAATTAGGAGCAGGAGTAGGCCACTCGGTCCCTTGAGCTTGCTCCATCATTCAATGGCTGATCTGATTGCAACCTCAATCCCACATTCCTGCCTACCTCCAATTACCTTTTACCCCCTTGCTAATCAAGAATCTATCTAGCTCTGCCTTAAAAACAGTCAAAGACTCTGCTTCCACCACCTTTTGAGGAAGAGAGTTCCAAAGACTCATTACCCTCTGAGAGAAAAAAATTCTCCTCACCTCTGTCTTAAACAAATGACACCCCATTTTTAAACAGTGACCCCTAGTTCTAGATTCTCCCACAAGAAGAAACATCCTATCCACATCCACCTTGTCAAGAACCCTCAGGATCTCAAAGGTTTCAATCCAATCACCTCTTACTTGTCTAAATTCCATTGGATACAAGCCTAACCAGTCCAACCTTTTCTCATAAGACAACCTGCCCATTCCTGGTATTAGTTTAGTAAACCTTTTCTGAACTGCTTCTAATACTGTTACATCTTTCCTCAAACAAGGAGATCAGTGCTGTACATAGCACTCCAGATGTGGTCTCACCAGTGCCTTACACAACTGAAGCATAACCTCCCTATTTTTGTATTCAATTCCCCTCACAATAAATGATAACATTCTATTAACTTTCCTAATTACTTGCTGTACCTGCATACTAGTCTTTTGTGATTCATGCCCTAGGAAACCCAGATCCCCCTGAATCTCAGAACTTTGCAATTTCCCACCATTTAGATAATAAGCTTCTTTTTTATTCTTCCTGCCAAAATGGACAATTTCACATTTGCCTGCATTATACTCCATTTGTCAGATCTATGCTCACTCACTTAACCTAACTATGTCACTTTGGAGCCTCTTATGTCCTCTTCACAATTTACTTTCCTATCTATCTTTATGTCAGCAGCAAATTTAGCAACCGTTCCTTCGGTCCCTTCATCCAAGTCATTTATATAAATTGTAAAAAGTTAATGCCCCAACACTGATCCCTGCGGCACACCACTCGTCAAATCCCGCCAATCAGAAAAAGACCCATTTACGCCAACTCTCTGCTTCCTCCTATCTAGCCAATCTTTTATCCATGCCAATATGTTACCCCCTACACAATGAGATTTTATTTTCCACAATAACCTTTGATTTAGCTTTGTCAAATGACTTCTAGAAATCTAAGTGCAGTATATCCATTGGTGCCCCTTTATCCACAGCACATCTGACTCCTTCAAAGAACTCCATTCAATTGGTTAAATATGATTTCCCTTCACAAAACCATGTTGACTCTGCCTGATTGCCTTGAATTTTTCTAAGTGCCCTGCTATGACATCTTTAGTAATAGCTTCTAACATTTTCCCTTTGACAGATGTTAGGCTAACTGGCCTGTAGTGTCCTGCTTTCTGTCTCCCTCCCTTTTTGCCTTTTCATTCTAAGCATTGAATTCTTTCTCATAGTCCTACTGCCTTACATTGGAAAATTTTAAGTTGCATTGGATTACCTACAAATCCTATCTTTCAAGCATGTTCTTCCCTCTGCATGAATCCTGATGCCTCAGACCAGAAGTTTCTTGTTCCTGCTAATTTTTTCCCTGGATTTGGCATTGGAAAGAGGTGGGAAACAAAAGTACATCTCATCTAACTCAAAATACTACAGATGCTGGAAATCTGAAATAAAAACAGAAAATGATGGAAATATTCAGCAAATCAGGTAGCATCTGTGAAGACAGAAACATACTTAACATTGCAGGTCAATGGTCTGTTCTGATGAATTGTAATCGGCCTAAAATGTTAACTTTATTTCTCTCTCCAGAGATGCTACATGACCTGCTGAATATTTCCATCATTTTCTGTTCTTATTATGTCAGTACATCTCATCTTATTTCCTTTGTGCTAAGAACTGTGGGGCTAATGTTCTCTGGGGTTCATCTGATCACCCACCTTAGCCTCAGCTGAAAATCCATGGAAGCCCCAGAGAAAGGGCACAAATGCTGTTAACAATAGGGAGATTGTTAACTCCCACTAGCCATCAGAAATACGGGCCAGGATTTTACATAGATTGGGTGGGCTCGACGGGAGTGGGCAAGGGTGGTCAGGAACCCGACTGCTGCCCGCGATCGAGTCCACACCGCCATTTTATGCGGGCTGGCCAATTAAGGCCCACCTAGCATAAGAAGTGACTCCGGCATCAGCGTGAAGGGGTGGGAGCTCAATGTCCACCAGGTCCAATGGCGACCCGGCAGCCTATTCAAAAATGGTGCAGGCAGCCATGCGAAGGCTGCCATTAAATCAGAGGAGCATTGTCATGGAGAACGTCAGTGCAGGCAGAAGGGCAGGTCAGTGGGGCAGTCAGCCCTGCAGTTTTCCGACGAGTGTCTCGCTGCCCTCCTGGAGGAGGTGACAGCACACCAGGATACCCTTGTCCCCAGGGATGGGAGGAGGAGGAGGCCCGCCCCTCACCAAAAATGTCTGGGAGGAGGTGGCATCCAGGGTCAGCTCCCATGATGCGTTAAGACGCACATGGGTGCTGTGCCATAAGCGTTTCAATGACCTCTTGTGGTCGGGTAGAGTGAGCACCGTGTTGGCATGGGTCACTTAGCCTCCTCCTCTTTCTGGCCCTCTCTTCCTCCTCAGAGGAGGTTCCTCCAGCAGAGACCACAATCCCCATTCCCAGGGTAAGGGAAGGCTGTCTGATATCTGGAAGGCCCCAAGTGTGATGGCTCCTTCAGAGCTTCAGAGTCCTGAACTGAAGCCTGTTATTTCTGTTAAAGCAGCTCTGAAGTGAAATGAAGTTGTCCTGTTCACACAAGCAAGTAGCAGTAAGTAATAATGTAAAGTACTAACAATTCGCCTTAGCGAGCCCATTCACCCCCTCTTATCCGGCCTGTGGATGAGGTTTTTGAAAATGTGGCCTACCCGTCTGCCCATTGCGCCCATGTGATGCCCTGAAAATCACAGAGGCTGCGCAAAATGGAAATCAATTGCTGCCTCAAGGGCCTTAACTGGCTTGTTAATTAATGGCGGGCGCGCCTCCATCCTCATAGCGCCCGCGTAATGAAATATCGCGATGGTGCATAGTGACATTGGGACGCACGCCTGAAGTCATCGTGCGTCATTTTACATTCCGGCTTATGGACTCCAGCTGAGGAGGGTCTCCACCCCGGATCATTCAGACAACTCACTGTAGTAAGCAATTAACACATAAAAATCGACCTCGAATGAGGGTATCTAACTATATTTAGTAACTGGCTAGGTTGTGAATCAAGGTCATGTGGTAGCAAGCTAATGCTTTTCCAGAGTGAGTTAGTCACAGACAGTGAGTGAGTGGGTGGGTAACAGCGAGAAGAGAACATGTGGTCTCTCTCTCTCTCTCTCTCCAGTCCTTCTGCAAACATGAGCCCTGCCTGTATATGTCCAGCCAAACACTGCAGGCAGCATCTTTGTAGACCAAACAGCTGCTGACTTCAGAGAAAAATACGGAAATCATTAAGACTTTAAATGGTCTCTGCACAGAATCTAGGAATAATCACTGAACAAGACCTGAAACAATGCATCAACCTATAGGAACCACATATGATTGACTTTCTTTTGGACACTCTTAAACAATTTAACCTACTGTCCCTCCTTGTAACCTAACTTTGTCTGTGTGTCTCTTGGGTGCATGTGTGAGTTACAGCATTTTTACTATTTTTTATTTACCAGCATTAAGAACAATAAACACTCTTTCCTTTTCTTTTAAAGCATACAAGAAAACCTGTCTGTGTGTATCTTTATAGTCACAGCATTTAAACAGTTAAACACTCTCTAAATTGACAAGCAAATTCTTTTAGAAGCACCTGTTGTGACTAGAAACACTGAGAGGCGAAAAGAGAAAGGAGCCATTTTACCATTTCTCACCTGGCCATAACAATATAAAATTTATTTTGCACATAAGCAATTTGATCATTTTCATGCCTGCTGGGCCTGGGCATCTGTTATGGACACACTGATCAGAAGTGAATACACATAAGTTAAGTACAAAACTTGTATTTGTAGGCCATGAGCAGCAGGATTACTTCTCTGGGCTGAGAAAGTTTGAGGCATTGTTGACCCAGGCTCTACTGCCCCATCCCACCCTCTCAACCTTCCCACATGACTTACCTCAATTCCAGAGAGTGGTGGTTGAACCGCCCAAACCTCTGAGCTGGTAGCTCTCCAGCAAAATATCAAAGAGGTCTGACTGGTAAAATCGACTAGGACAACAATAACTACTCCAGGCCTGGCACCTTTTCCCTGCTTACCACTCGGAGGTTAAAATCTGTTGGATCCTTTGCCGGTTACAACACATGACCATGAGAATCCCTGTGCAGGTTTGATCGGTGTCTCCAATTAGCACCAGCTGAGTTAAGGAACTCACCATGTGGTAAACCTCCAGTTCGAACTGGCCTCCTATAACTACAAGTTGATGCGCACTATCACAGTTCAACTACACCCCCTGGTCACATTTCAATGTTAGTTTTTTAAAAATACCGAGAGATGGGATTAAATATATCAGGATTTATTATGAGTGAAAATTTGCAACAGCAAAAGATTTCACAATTAACCTCTATTAGCTTCTTACAGGTCAAACACAGGGAATTCAGACTGAATCTCAAGGTGGTCTCTGTGTACATAACAATATCAGAGACCAAGGCTGGGATTTTCCGGCCCCGCCGTGGGTAAGCTGGCGCCCCAGCCAGAAGTCCATTGACTTGTGGCAGGGCAGGAAGATCACGGCGGCGGGCTGATGCGGAAAATCCCACCGCAAGTCCATCAAACCTACTCTACCTGGCAGACCACATTAAATTGACACCGCCGCTGGCTTCTCCTAACTTATTAATCACTTGAGGGCGGCCAAAAATTTTTGGTAATACTGACAAGAAGACAAGATACTCGTTGGTATCTCACCCTAACACCAACTGAACATAATCACAAGGACTTCAAAGTAACATTACAATCTACATGATTCAACTGCTACAATCTGTTATATCATGATGCCAGTGTTGTGTTCAATATATGTTAATCTATAGTTATTATTCATGTATGCCATTGTACTGTACAGTATTATTGTTTGTTTCATACTTGTGATACCCTAGAGCACTTGCCATGTGTTTTTCTTCCCTCTTCAGTAACACTGGGGCAACAGTGCCTCTGTTGAACTTCTTGGTTTGATTGGATCCTATGTTTCTATCCTATATTAATGGTGCCTGAAAAGACATAACCATGTTGTTTCTTTTTTTCATTCTTTCACCAGATGTGAGCATCGTTGGCAAGATTAAAACATGTTGACCATCCCTGGTTGCCCTTGATAAGACGGTGTAAGTCGACTTCTTGAACTTCTGAAGTCCATCTGGTGCAGGTATACGCACAGTGCTAGTAGTTTGGTGCAGTTTGTCTGGCTAGGCCATTTAAAAGGTAGTTAAGAGACAACCACATTGCTGTGGGTCTGGAGTCACATGTGGACCAGGCCAGGTAAGGACGGCAGATTTCCATCCCTAAAGGACATTAGTGAACCAGGTGGGTTTTTATTACAATCACTTGTAGTTTCATTGCACCTTTATTGAGCTGGCTTTCAATTCCAGATTTAATAATTTAATTTAATTTCCACCAGCTGCCATGATGGGATTTAAACCCATGACCCCTGAGCATTAGCCTGAGCCTCCGGAATAATAATCCAGTGACGTTACAGCTACGCCACCCTTTCCCCGGTTTGGTGACCCTGGGGCAGCACGGTGTCAACATTTACTGGTCCTTCAAGATAGGTTCCCCAAATATAAGATCTTCAGTCCATTTCTTCTTTAGATGTTTGCCTATCTCCCTTGAAAGGAATTTAAGTAACACGGCCAAAACTATTTCAAAATGTTGATTACTGCATGGGAAATGAGAATGCAGCTTATTTCTTTTTAAATCAACAAACCCCCAAAGCTAGATTTTCATTTCAATCTCAAAATGCCCTACTCTGTTGGAAATAATAGCCCTTGTACTCAGGGAAGTATAAGCCCATTTACCTTTTAAAGTTGAAATTATGTTCCTATGTGTTTACCGGCATGGTGTTTGAAACTAAAGAAGAGTCATATCGACTTGATTTCTGTTGACTACAGTAATTTTACAGAATTAGGGGGAATTTACGGGGCATTTATGAAACATTGATGCTATGTTAAGACTTTTTTTTAAATATGTAGGAGTGGAATGTGAACTTTCCATGCTAATCATCCTTTGATGAACTGTCCTTTCATTTAATAGGACAGAATGGTTTCTCCTTTTACCTCCAGTTAAACATCTTTTCCTCCTATTGCAGCAGGATTGCTATAGGCTGAGACAGCAGGATAACATAGCTCACACAGCCACCACTAATGGCACTGCGGATCAGACAGGAGATCAATTTCTGTGTGATGGAACTGCTCCTCCTCCCTTTACTAGATAGTTTTCACAATTAACTTACAAGTGATCTTGACAAACTTGAAGGGGCTTAAATGTTGAAGCTCTACAAGCTGAATTACTCAAATGAAATAGAACTGTCTGCCCTCATTAAGAAGGATTCTGTTTCCAAATAGAATCAAAACCTCTTTTTAAAATGGTCCAGAGAAGACTAACTATAAAAGGATCAATAATTGAAACAAGGTAAATGTACAGTAGATACAAGAAATATTCAAGTGCAGAGCTTGAATGAAATTTCAAAAGGGAAAGCTTATTATTTATTCAAGCAGCTTTAAAAAAGATCAGTTTTAGTTTATAGCATTCTTTAATCAATTTATACAGCTCTGTATAAAAGGAGGAATATTCTATACTGAATAAAATTGTGACGTGCAATACAAGTGATATCAATTATAAATTCACATATCATACATACGAAGATACAAATTAGGAGCAGGAGTAAGCCATGACATTTTGTTGAGATCCAAAACCTAAGGTTAACACTAGTCTGTTGAGCCAGCATCCCCTCTGGCTTACTGTTGGCAAAACTGAAGCCAGCATCTTCAGTTCCCTAAATCTATGCACCTATGCATCAATGCACCTCAAGCCTGGATTTTAAGCTATCACCTGAAGCTAAGCCAATGGTACAAACTCTTGATATATTGTTTGACTCTGAGCCCAGCTTTCTCCTTGGTATCTTATCAGCCACGAACACCACTTTCTTTCACCTCCAAAACAGCATCCAGCTCTGTCCCTACCTTTCGCTCTGCCACTGAAACCTTAACCCAAGCTTTTATCAACAAGAAACTAGACATCTGCAGTCATCATCTTCTACACCTTCTCATCTTCACTCTCTAGAAACTATAAGCCACACGGAATGCTCAGGTTCATACAACAAAATCCATATACCATCACCCCAGCCCTTGTTGGTCTTCACTGGCTTCTTATGCATCATAAAAACAAACTCAAGATCTGGTTCTCATCTTCAAATTCTTCCACTGCTTCTCCATATTTCCATAATTTCCTCCAACTATGACCCCCTCAACTCCATGTCCCTATATGCATAAGTCTTGCTCCCACTCCCAACACGCCATCTTTGGTATCTGTTTCTTCAGCCACTAGGTCTCGTTCCCTGGGGCTCCAAATGTCGGCCAACCACCTTGTCATCTCCGTCCCAGTCTTTAAAAACCTCCTAAAGGCCCTCCTCCTTTTTCAATGTGCTTTCATCCCTCCTAATACCTCTCATCTTGCTATTCAATCTCCACTCTTTATCCACCATCGCAAAAGACACTTCTGTGACGTCTCTCTGCAAGTGAACAATGCTGCACAAAAAAATCTGTTCAGTTTTCAAAGATCCCCTGACAATTTGCCCATGCATTAGACATTAAGAATGTAAAAATGGTTCGAAAACATATTTACAAATTTGTTAAAAACCTATCAGCAGCTGTATTTTAAAAATCACATAGACTATGCTGAGTGATTGCAAATGAGCATGATTAAGACATTTCTTGCTGCAAGTTTTTCAAATTTCATGCCAGGCTAATCTTCTTCGATTGCCTATTTGAAATCTGCTATGTACAATTAATTCTTTCAATGCTCTGTGCCAATTAGAGCCTTTGTGAAATCATTTTCAGATGCCCTAGCTTACTGCATCCTGTCAACTCCTTGTCTGATAAAAACAAGTTGACACAAAACACATTACGATTTAATGCAGTTTCTCTCCACTAATTACCTTGTGAGTATCAAAACTCTACAGACTACAGTTTTGCAGAGTTTGGAAATAATTCAAAGATTGGGCAATTGAAACTGTTAACAGAAGATGCAGAAAAAGATAGGATATAAAAGGAACTGGCTCAGAATAAGACAGCAATCTTTGACTTCTGCCTGAAATATGTGCAAAGTTGCTGGAACAGACACACAGGGTCAGATTTTCTTGTCCCAAAAATGTCTGGAATGAATGCAGAATTGGCAAAATTGAGGCGGTGTGACCTTAAATTTGAGTTTTTCCCTCAAAAGGAGCCCAACACAAACTTCCCATAGGCAGGAAAAGGTTCAAGCTATGTTCAGGTCATGATATCCGGTGACATCAGAGTCACCATTGACAGATCTAGGGGAAATTTGTATTTAATGTCCCACAGTATTTTCTTCAGGTCGGGGGCAGGTTTTGAAAACCTTTGGGAAACTCACCAAGCAAGACAGTTAGGAAACCTTGGAGGAAAACTGCTGAGGAGTTGGGAACATTCTGACAGGTGGGTGTAAAATTATTTCCCAACTTCAAATGTCATAATTAGATGCTGTCTTCTACATCAGGTATGTTTTTACTACCATGATTGATCATAGGGCTCTGTTCTGAAAAGTCGACCACTACATTAACCAGCATTGTCCAAGTGTCAAGATGCAGGAATGTAATTTTCCTATTGGAAAAAGTGCTATTGTGTATTCAAAACTGTATGGGCAGAATTTTGCCCTTGATGGGCAGGCCAATTAAGGCCCGCCCAGAGGGCTGCCCGTCAGAAAGTGCTATGCACTTCCTGTGCGGACAGGGGGGATTCCCCAACTGTCAAAGAGCGCTTTCTCGCACGCGCGAAAGAGCGTACATCTTCCTAATACTAAGTGCTGTCTTGGGGAGAGCGCTGAAAGCTTTACAAACATCAAAAATAGAAAAATAAAAAAATTATTAAAATGTCCCCCTTGTGTGACGATGTCACACGAGATGGGACATGTTAATAAATATGACTAAAACTTTATTAAACTTTTTAAAAACAGACATGAAAACTCATCCCGCCAGTGGATGAGGTTTCATGGTTTTTCAGAAGGCCACTGGGGCTCCTGGCCTGCCTGCCAGCCTTAAGGTTGGACGGGCAGGGACTTTAATTTGGTTAACTACCCTGTCAGTGGCCTCAATTGGCCACTGACAGGTCGGCAGGGCGGACAGCTGATTTCGCTGCACCCCCGCCTTCCTGAATATTTAAATGGGGCGGGATGACATCGGGGATTACCCCCGGCGTCATCCCAAGTCATTTTCACGTTGGCGAGCGGGCCCCACCCCCAACTCACCGACAGAAAAATTCTGGCCTATAAAACAGTGCTTGTGAGCTCTCCTGTCTTGATCTGAGCAGGGATTTAAATGTCCAGAGTGCTTTAACTTAGGGAAAAAAAAACCACCTGCTCTACTCCTTTGATTGACAGGCAACCTGCTTTGAAATGGAAACTAAACAATAAGTTCTTTCAGTTTCAATACAGGTGAGAAATGGGCTTCTAGAAATTAAAAATCTGTCCCAGGGTAGCTAATTGGTGACTACTTTTTACTATTTCCATGAACATATTAAGTACAATCCAATAACATGCCACTCACCTTATTACAGAATACTGGCTGGCACTCTGCAATGTAGCACTGCACCTCACCATTACTGCAGACACACTTTGAACATCCAGTCAGCTTCCAGTCTTCACCATCTCTGTATGTTCTTCCCTCAAATAAGCATGACTCTATTCATAAAGGCAATTGATACAAACAAATGAGCTACATGGAAAAATAATGTGTGAAATTCTCTGTGGCCCCAACATTTTGACTGCACATGAACACATTTCCACCTGAAAGGTATTAAAACTAGACTTCCATTTAAATAACATCTTATTTGCTTAGGACATCCCAATAGAGCTTCACAATCAATTGATTGAATCATTGCTGGTGTCATGTACATAAATTAAGAAGCTAATCTTCACACAGCAAGATCCCACAAACAACAAATGAGTTGAATGGCCAGTTAATCTGTATTCCATGGTGTTCGTTGAGGAATGAATGCTTGCTATGACAGCTGGTGAACCTCCCTGTCCTTTAAGTTGCACCATGGGATCTTTTATGTCCATCTGAACTGGTATTCTGGGCCTTGGTTTAATATCCCACCAAAAAGGTGGCACCTCCAACAATACAACATTCCCTCAGTACTGCACTGAAGTATCAGTCTAGATTTTGCACAAGTTCTGAATTGAATTGCTAACCATCTAACTCAGAGGCAAGAGTGCTATGAAATCAGACAAGCTAGCTCCTAAAGCACACAAAGAAAATATCACAAAGAGGATCTCAAGTCTTCTATTCTTTTGATAACTTTTCATTCATCAGTCTTTCATATATCATATATATATTCATGAATTAAGAACTAAAATGAAGCAAATGGTGAAACAAATATAACAACATGGCTCAGGCACAATGGGCCAAATAGCCATCTTATGTCCTGTAAATTTTCTTTTTTTCACTGTGACAATTAACCCACCACAACAAAAGCACAAAGTAAACAATAAAACCTGATGTCTTACCTCCAGTCTTGACACATTTTGGACAGCAGGCTCCATCTGGGGTGTGTGTAATTTCCCCTCTCCCACAGGAGATGGGGGAACAATATTTTGAGCCACATTCAACTTTCTTGTTGATGCAGGAGCAAACAGTGCACTTTGTGGTCATCCACTCAGTCTCATGCTGCAAAAAAAAAAGCAGAAAGCAGGAACCACCATTACCTCTAAATTACAATACATATCTAGTATCCAGTCATTTGAAACTACACTTGCTGATATTTGTATATTTAACTTTTGAGTTCTGTTGTAGTTCTGTGTTTTTCTAGTACATTGGAGCTCTCAGGTATCCACACTCCAGCAATAGTCTCTTCTATCATCATTTTGATATTTTCATGGATCTTGTCATCCAAGTCTTTTTTTTAAATAATTTTACAATAAGTGCAACCCAAAACAGTGATTTACATTCACTTCCCATAAGCAACCACCATAATACAACCACCATAATAATAATGAGGTATCAAATGTAGCTGTAAAATGCTTACAATGCTCAAATATGTTATGTCATCTCATGCACAGGATATCACTCGCCTGTTACAAAAATGACATCAAATGAACAAAAAGTAAAGCAATTTGCTATCAGTGGAATACACCTTCCAGATCAGTATAAGTGATTACATAGTAAGGAACTACATTGCTGTGTAACTCCTTATTGTTATTTACATCTTACAATACACCCATCAGCAATATTTACTTTATTATCTATAGTATCTGCTCTGTTTACCATAGTGGTTTCTGCTCGCCTTTTATTGAGCTATTGCGAGTGAATATGAGATAGAGCTTCTTACTGACAATAAATGAAAACAGAAAATTCTGCAAATAATCAGCAGGTCAGGCAGCATCTGTGGTGAGCGAAACAAAAGTTAACATTTCAGGTTAATAACCTTTCATTAGAATGGTCCGTGTTTTAAAATATATAACTGGTAAATTTGGGGTTGACAGTCCATAGCCTTTTGATCTCAAGCAAGTGCCAGAATTGGCCTGCCAGGCTCCTCAATTGTTGACATTGCCACATTCTCAGTGGTTCCAGGGAAGATTCACACTTTTAAGTAATCCAGGTAGACCCTAGCACCTTTAGGGGAATGCATCTCAGGTACCCACCAAATGGATGAAGCAGCAAAATGCAACAGAGACTGTCATATTGTGACTAAAAAGAGCACACACGAAATGGGCTTATATGCCAATGCAGTGCTGAGGGAATGCTGCATTGGCAGAAGTAGCCTTTTGGATGAGATGTTAAACAAGGACCCATCTGCCCTCTCAGGTGGATGTAAAAGACTCCATGGCACCATTTCATAGAGCAGCAGGGGAGTTCTCCCTTGTGTCCAGGCCAACAGTTATCACTTGACCAATTTAACAGAAAACAGATTTTTATGATCATTAACTCATTGCTGTTTGTGGGATCTTACTGGTGCACAAATTTGCTTCCACGTTTCCTACATTTAAACAATGAATACAGCTCAAAAAATACTTAATTGGCAGCAAAGCACTTTGGAGCATCCTGATTTGATACGAAGTGCTATATAAATACAAATATTTCTTTAATTTTTACCCCATTTAAAGAAAAATTTAAAAGCGATTGAAAAGATATAGTGTAAATCCACTAGAATCTTGATATTGCCCCTTGGCATCATTCACAGGCATGGGAACAGCTTCCATTTGTATAACAAAATAACCTAGCTCAACCCCCCAACTGCAACTGTTTTCAGACTAGTTATCTGATATTCAGTCTTGCCAAATATAATTTCCTCCAACTTTGCGCCCTACCACAAGTACCATTCACCTGCCATCAATTCCAAACCCCTCATCATCCATCAGATTGTTTGCAAACTCAACAAATTATTCTATCCTGGGCTGAGGTTCCAGCTGCTTGGCTTCTCCAGTAAAACGATTACCAACTTCTACCTCTATAACATTTCCTGGCTCAGCACTTGCCTTAGCCTAACAGCTGCTGAAACCCTCACCCATCCTTTTGTTATCTCTAGGATGGATTATTTCAATGCTCTCCTAATTAGTCTCCCAATCATCACACTCCAGAAAGATCTGTATTCTGCTGCCTGTATCTTATTATGCAACAAATTCTGCTCACCTATTATCTCACAGTGCCTCAAATGTAAAATTCTCCATATGAATACAAATGGTTGTTATTGATGAATGTCATGACAATGGCTTACCAATATGAAAAGGCTCGCTCACAGTTATGAAGGGAATCTTGAGAAGTGAAGGGGTGGGATTTTCCAGCCCCGCCGTGCCGGGATCATCTGATCCCGCTGCGAGTCCCGTTGGGCCGCCGAATCTCCCGTGGCGAGTCTCGCCACGATGGGGCCGGAAAATCCCGGCATGGTGTTTTCACATGAAAGCTGACAAGGTTAAAGGATGATCTAAAACTGGTATTCAAGATTATGAATGGTTATGATGAACAGCAACGGATTGTTTCCACTTGCTGGCAACATGTTACAAGCGGACACAAATAGAATATTAAGTGTAATATACATTTTAAACGTGTTCTTCTGTTGAACTTGATGTTACCATGAGCACATATCAAAATGAGGGACTAATGCTTACCCCATGAATCTGTCCTTCATATTCACAGAAGTTATGGGTCCTCAAGGCACATTCAGGGCAGCAACCATTTGGACTTATTTTGAAAACTTCACCCTTATAATTAAAAGAACAAAGCATGAGTTGTAAAATATCATCCATAAAATCTAAAGATAGAATGCTGCTTCAGGAATATTTCTTACAATTAAAAGACAACAGATGTTGAACAGTAATGATAACTTCAGCAACAGCCTTTCTTTCCACTGCTTTTAGTACTCACTCTAGATAAATCTGCTATTCCTAGTAAGCAAAGGATGTGGCATACAAAGCAATGTACTTTGCAATATTGTCACCAGGATTTCACTAAAACATAATGGGCAGAATCGTCCCAGATTTGCACAAAGTTCGGTAGCGGGCAGGAAAAAGAAGTTAATCTCCAGCTGCAATGGAGGTTTATTGCGCCATAGCATCCCATTCCCAGCCTCATTAATAATGAATTCCCGGGAAACATGCCGGGTCGCTGGCAGGGCAGCCTCTGATTCGCCCACCCCACCGTTACATCAGGCCTTCAGTAATCCAGGCAACGTATTTAAAGGGTGCCCCGATCGGAAGCTGCTGGAAAGCCATGGCTGCCAAAGGGAGGAATCATGCTGTACCCAAGTTTAGCAGTGTCTTCCTCAGGTGCCTACTAGATGCAATGGAGGCCCACCTGATGTCTTGTACCCCTGCACTGAGCAAAGACCAGCCAGCAAGGTCACCAATCCAGCATGGGAGGCAGTGGCAGCAGTGGTCAGTGCCAACACCCTGCAAAAGAGGACAACCAACCAGTGCCAAAAGAGGATGAATGACATCTTTTGCAATCTCTCCTTTGCCTCCACCTATCTCTGGCCTTTTATACAGCTTCACCTGTCCTACCCACCCCCTTAAACAGTATATATTTGACCACATTTTTACTTCTCTTTAGTGCTGAAGAAGAGTCATAAGGACTCGAAATGTTAATTCTGTCTTTCTCTCCACAGACACTGTCAAGCCTGCTGAGTTTTTCCACCAATTTTTGTTTTTGTCCTGCTTACACTATCTCTATCTATATTCATGAAGGACAAACTGGCACACAAGAGGGAGAGGTCACAGGCTAGTGGAGAAATGCCTGATGTCAAATTCTTTGCAGACTTTGAAAATAGAGTCATCCAGCTGGCTGTTGACAATCTGGACCGTTCCTGTGCTGATTGTGAGGTTGGTGGTGCTCAACCAAGTGAGGATCCAGCAGCGCAACATCCATCACCTGTGAGCCAGTTCCCCTGTTCCGCAGTGCCCTGCCATGCACTAATTATCTCTCCTTGCTTTCACAGGCACATCTGGGAAGCAGCTGAGGGGGTTCATGAGCCAGGTCCTCAACTGAAGCCCTGAATACACCTCGGAAGAAGAATTTGATGACGCACTAATTATAGACCCATCACAGCACTCACCCACACACTCCACCAGTGCAGAGGCCAGAGCTCGATGGGACCTAGTTCTAGAGTAGCCTCTGGGTCACAGTCTGGTGAGCACATGGCACTACCTGATACACAGCAGGTGGCGGCATGGACATCCCAGGTTTCCAGTACTCGGCGGACAAGTCAGATGATGAGCCTCTGGACTCGGTCATGTCATAGTTGCTGGGGCTGCAAAGGCAAGCTTGGGAACACCAGGAAGGGATGTCTGCAACACTCCTCAGATTGCAAGACACGATGGAGGAGTCCGTCAGCCTTCAGTCTGAAGTGATAAAGCCGGCATGCCAACGCTCTGAGGTCAACACTGGCAGGATGGTAAAAACAAAAAAACTGCGGATGCTGGAAATCCAAAACAAAAACAGAATTACCTGGAAAAACTCAGCAGGTCTGGCAGCATCGGCGGAGAAGAAAAGAGTTGACGTTTCGAATCCTCATGACCCTTCGACAGAACTTGAGTTCGAGTCCAGGAAAGAGCTGAAATATAAGCTGGTTTAAGGTGTGTGTGTGGGGGGCGGAGAGATAGAGAGACAGAGAGGTGGAGGGGGTTGGTGTGGTTGTAGCGACAAACAAGCAGTGATAGAAGCAGATCATCAAAAGATGTCAACAACAATAGTACAATAGAACACATAGGTGTTAAAGTTAAAGTTGGTGATATTATCTAAATGAATGTGCTAATTAAGAATGGATGGTAGGGCACTCAAGGTATAGCTCTAGTGGGTTTTTTTTTATTTTATATAATGGAAATAGGTGGGAAAAGGAAAATCTTTATAATTTATTGGGAAAAAAAAGAAGGGGGAAACAGAAAGGGGGTGGGGATGGGGGAGGGGACTCACGACCTAAAGTTGTTGAATTCAATATTCAGTCCGGAAGGCTGTAAAGTCCCTAGTCGGAAGATGAGGTGTTGTTCCTCCAGTTTGCGTTGGGCTTCACTGGAACAATGCAGCAAGCCAAGGACAGACATGTGGGCAAGAGAGCAGGGTGGAGTGTTAAAATGGCAAGCGACAGGGAGGTTTGGGTCATTCTTGCGGACAGACCGCAGGTGTTCTGCAAAGCGGTCGCCCAGTTTACGTTTGGTCTCTCCAATGTAGAGGAGACCACATTGGGAGCAACGAATGCAGTAGACTAAGTTGGGGGAAATGCAAGTGAAATGCTGCTTCACTTGAAAGGAGTGTTTGGGTCCTTGGACGGTGAGGAGAGAGGAAGTGAAGGGGCAGGTGTTGCATCTTTTGCGTGGGCAAGGGGTTGTGCCATAGGAGGGGGTTGAGGAGTAGGGGGTGATGGAGGAGTGGACCAGGGTGTCCCGGAGGGAGCGATCCCTACGGAATGCCGATAAGGGGGGTGAAGGGAAGATGTGTTTGGTAGTGGCATCATGCTGGAGTTGGCGGAAATGGCGGAGGATGATCCTTTGAATGCGGAGGCTGGTGGGGTGATAAGTGAGGACAAGGGGGACCCTATCATGTTTCTGGGAGGGAGGAGAAGGAGTGAGGGCGGATGCGCGGGAGATGGGCCGGACACGGTTGAGGGCCCTGTCAACGACCGTGGGTGGAAAACCTCGGTTAAGGAAGAAGGAGGACATGTCAGAGGAACTGTTTTTGAATGTAGCATCATCGGAACAGATGCGACGGAGGCGAAGGAACTGAGAGAATGGGATGGAGTCCTTACAGGAAGTGGGGTGTGAGGAGTTGTAGTCGAGATAGCTGTGGGTGTCGGTGGGTTTGTAATGGATATTGGTGGACAGTCTATCACCAGAGATTGAGGCAGAGAGGTCAAGGAAGGGAAGGGAAGTGTCAGAGATGGACCACGTGAAAATGATGGAGGGGTGGAGATTGGAAGCAAAATTAATAAATTTTTCCAAGTCCTGACGAGAGCATGAAGCAGCACCAAAGTAATCATCGATGTACCGGAGAAAGAGTTGTGGAAGGGGGCCGGAGTAGGACTGCAACAAGGAATGTTCCACATACCCCATAAAGAGACAGGCATAGCTGGGGCCCATGCGGGTACCCATAGCCACACCTTTTATTTGGAGGAAGTGAGAGGAGTTGAAGGAGAAATTGTTCAGCGTGAGAACAAGTTCAGCCAGACGGAGGAGAGTAGTGGTGGATGGGGATTGTTCGGGCCTCTGTTCGAGGAAGAAACTAAGGGCCCTCAGACCATCCTGGTGGGGGATGGAGGTGTAGAGGGATTGGACGTCCATGGTGAAGAGGAAGCGGTAGGGGCCAGGGAACTGGAAATTGTTGATGTGACGTAAGGTGTCAGAGGAATCACGGATGTAGGTGGGAAGGGACTGGACAAGGGGAGAGAGAAGGGAGTCAAGATAACGAGAAATGAGTTCTGTGGGGCAGGAGCAAGCTGAGACGATCGGTCTACCGGGGCAGTTCTGTTTGTGGATTTTGGGTAGGAGATAGAAGCGGGCCGTCCGAGGTTGGGCAACTATCAGGTTGGAAGCTGTGGGAGGGAGATCCCCAGAGGAGATGAGGTCAGTGACAGTCCTGGAAACAGTGGCTTGATGTTCAGTGGTGGGGTCATGGTCCAGGGAGAGGTAGGAGGAAGTGTCTGCGAGTTGACGCTCAGCCTCCGCGTGGTAGAGGTCAGTGCGCCAGACAACAACAGCACCACCCTTGTCAGCGGGTTTGATGACAATGTCAGGGTTGGACCTGAGAGAATGGAGTGCAGTAAGTTCAGAGAGAGACAGGTTAGAATGGGTGAGAGGAGCAGAGAAATTGAGACGACTAATGTCGCGCCGACAGTTCTCAATGAAAAGATCGAGAGAAGGTAAGAATCCAGAGGGAGGGGTCCAGGTGGAGGGAGAATATTGAAGATGGGTAAAAGGATCCGTTGAACTGGGAGAGGACTCCTGCCCAAAGAAGTGAGCCTGGAGACGAAGACGGCGGAAGAAGAGTTCAGTATCATGCCGAGCCCGAAATTCATTGAGGTGAGGGCGTAAGGGTATGAAACTAAGTCCTTTGCTGAGCACTCAGTGCTCAGGACTTAGTTTCATACCCTTACGCCCTCACCTCAATGAATTTCGGGCTCGGCATGATACTGAACTCTTCTTCCGCCGTCTTCGTCTCCGGGCTCACTTCTTTGGGCAGGAGTCCTCTCCCAGTTCAACGGATCCTTTTACCCATCTTCAATATTCTCCCTCCACCTGGACCCCTCCCTCTGGATTCTTACCTTCTCTCGATCTTTTCATTGAGAACTGTCGGCGCGACATTAGTCGTCTCAATTTCTCTGCTCCTCTCACCCATTCTAACCTGTCTCTCTCTGAACTTACTGCACTCCATTCTCTCAGGTCCAACCCTGACATTGTCATCAAACCCGCTGACAAGGGTGGTGCTGTTGTTGTCTGGCGCACTGACCTCTACCACGCGGAGGCTGAGCGTCAACTCGCAGACACTTCCTCCTACCTCTCCCTGGACCATGACCCCACCACTGAACATCAAGCCACTGTTTCCAGGACTGTCACTGACCTCATCTCCTCTGGGGATCTCCCTCCCACAGCTTCCAACCTGATAGTTGCCCAACCTCGGACGGCCCGCTTCTATCTCCTACCCAAAATCCACAAACAGAACTGCCCCGGTAGACCGATCGTCTCAGCTTGCTCCTGCCCCACAGAACTCATTTCTCGTTATCTTGACTCCCTTCTCTCTCCCCTTGTCCAGTCCCTTCCCACCTACATCCGTGATTCCTCTGACACCTTACGTCACATCAACAATTTCCAGTTCCCTGGCCCCTACCGCTTCCTCTTCACCATGGACGTCCAATCCCTCTACAGCTCCATCCCCCACCAGGATGGTCTGAGGGCCCTTAGCTTCTTCCTCGAACAGAGGCCCGAACAATCCCCATCCACCACTACTCTCCTCCGTCTGGCTGAACTTGTTCTCACGCTGAACAATTTCTCCTTCAACTCCTCTCACTTCCTCCAAATAAAAGGTGTGGCTATGGGTACCCGCATGGGCCCCAGCTATGCCTGTCTCTTTATGGGGTATGTGGAACATTCCTTGTTGCAGTCCTACTCCGGCCCCCTTCCACAACTCTTTCTCCGGTACATCGATGATTACTTTGGTGCTGCTTCATGCTCTCGTCAGGACTTGGAAAAATTTATTAATTTTGCTTCCAATCTCCACCCCTCCATCATTTTCACGTGGTCCATCTCTGACACTTCCCTTCCCTTCCTTGACCTCTCTGTCTCAATCTCTGGTGATAGACTGTCCACCAATATCCATTACAAACCCACCGACACCCACAGCTATCTCGACTACAGCTCCTCACACCCCACTTCCTGTAAGGACTCCATCCCATTCTCTCAGTTCCTTCGCCTCCGTCGCATCTGTTCCGATGATGCTACATTCAAAAACAGTTCCTCTGACATGTCCTCCTTCTTCCTTAACCGAGGTTTTCCACCCACGGTCGTTGACAGGGCCCTCAACCGTGTCCGGCCCATCTCCCGCGCATCCGCCCTCACTCCTTCTCCTCCCTCCCAGAAACATGATAGGGTCCCCCTTGTCCTCACTTATCACCCCACCAGCCTCCGCATTCAAAGGATCATCCTCCGCCATTTCCGCCAACTCCAGCATGATGCCACTACCAAACACATCTTCCCTTCACCCCCCTTATCGGCATTCCGTAGGGATCGCTCCCTCCGGGACACCCTGGTCCACTCCTCCATCACCCCCTACTCCTCAACCCCCTCCTATGGCACAACCCCTTGCCCACGCAAAAGATGCAACACCTGCCCCTTCACTTCCTCTCTCCTCACCGTCCAAGGACCCAAACACTCCTTTCAAGTGAAGCAGCATTTCACTTGCATTTCCCCCAACTTAGTCTACTGCATTCGTTGCTCCCAATGTGGTCTCCTCTACATTGGAGAGACCAAACGTAAACTGGGCGACCGCTTTGCAGAACACCTGCGGTCTGTCCGCAAGAATGACCCAAACCTCCCTGTCGCTTGCCATTTTAACACTCCACCCTGCTCTCTTGCCCACATGTCTGTCCTTGGCTTGCTGCATTGTTCCAGTGAAGCCCAACGCAAACTGGAGGAACAACACCTCATCTTCCGACTAGGGACTTTACAGCCTTCCGGACTGAATATTGAATTCAACAACTTTAGGTCGTGAGTCCCCTCCCCCATCCCCACCCCCTTTCTGTTTCCCCCTTCTTTTTTTTCCCAATAAATTATAAAGATTTTCCTTTTCCCACCTATTTCCATTATATAAAATAAAAAAAAAAACCCACTAGAGCTATACCTTGAGTGCCCTACCATCCATTCTTAATTAGCACATTCGTTTAGATAATATTACCAACTTTAACTTTACCACATATGTGTTCTATTGTACTATTGTTGTTGACATCTTTTGATGATCTGCTTCTATCACTGCTTGTTTGTCGCTACAACCACACCAACCCCCTCCACCTCTCTGTCTCTCTATCTCTCCGCCCCCCACACACACACCTTAAACCAGCTTATATTTCAGCTCTTTCCTGGACTCGAACTCAAGTTCTGTCGAAGGGTCATGAGGACTCGAAACGTCAACTCTTTTCTTCTCCGCCGATGCTGCCAGTTTTTACTGGCAGGATGGTGCCCGCCATGGAAACCTTGGTCCAGAACATTGGCCCTGCACTGCTGTGTGGGCTGAACTCCATCACTGACGCCATAGTTGGCTTCCAACAGTGACAGTACGAGAGAGGGTGTGGGGCAGCTCGATTTCACTCCAGCTTCCCGTTCTCCTCAAGGGGTCAGCCAGGGGCCCCCAGGCACCCATAGGGAGGAGGATCAGCAGGTGCACACCCCAGGGCCATCCACCCAGGTGACTCCAAGAGTATCCGGTCCATTTGAATCCCCTCTTCCTGTGACCTCAGCAGCTCCAGCTCCTGCTTCACAGGCCGAGGAGGGTGCCATGGCCACACAGCAAGACCCTAAAAGCAGGCCGGGGCCCTCCAGGTCTCGGCACTCCTGAAGATACCCCCGCCAAGGTCATCACAGACAGAGCGTAGCAGTCAGCATGCTGTCTCCACCTCCGTTATGGATGTTGGGGGAGCACCAAGGTAAAGTGGCAGGGTTAGGATGGTTAAGAAGATTTAGTTGCACACCCTGGGCACGGGTATTATTCCCTTGTACTTAATGTTCAATATTGTAAATAAACTCCCAAGAATGTCTCCTTGCCTATGGCTCCTTGTTATGATGAGCGGTGTTCATGTCACTCAGATGTGAAACCATGGTTCCTGCACAAGATAAAGGCAGGTGTCTCAGTCAAGGGCCTCTTCCCTGTGCAGTGTGAAACCATCAGAGCAAAGTGATGGCCTGGCTTCACACTCACTGGACACATCAATGATGCCTGCACCTCGATGGTGCTTGTCATTGCTGCCAGAATATAATAGCAGACATCACAGAGTTGCATCGTTCTCTATGTGTGCTCTCAGCACCTTTGAGATGGGGCTGGCCCCTGATCTTTTCAGCATCTGTGAACGGTGATGCTGTGCTCCTGAAGGTGCCAGGTGCTGAAGGCTGACAAAGGATCAGATGCATTTAAAGTTTCACAGCTGTGTCTCCATGATATGACCTTGATCATAGAGCATAAGCGAACTGCCCTCAGCCAGACAGGAGTCAAACGTTCACAGATGCAAGGTGCAGATGTCAGGACTGTCCTCATTGCATTGCGTCATCATCCTCCACAAGTCTTCTGGCTATGAAAGCCTTCCAAGCAGGCCTACCTTGTCTGGCCAGTGCGATGGCCTCATCACCCACATCCTCACCTTCAAATACCTCATCACCATCATCCCCTTGGATGTCCTCCTCATCAGAGGATACATGCAGCTCCTCCATCTCTTCCTCAGCCAGACCCCGGCCCCACTTTGCAGCACCAGGTTACGGAGCAGGCAGCAAGTGACAATGATGCGTGACACATTCTGGGAACTGTATTTCAGTGCTCCACCAGATCCATCGAGGGACTGGAACCTCATTTTCAAGATACCTACAGTTTGCTCCATCAAAATCTGGGTCACAGCATGACCCATGTTGTACCTTCGCTGTGCTGCAGTCTGAGGCCACCGCACAGGCATCATCAGCCAAGTCCTCTGGGGCAGCCCTTATCCCTGAGAAACCAATGCTGCAACCTCTCTGCATGTATCTCTGGACCGAGGAAGATGTCAGGGGTGACCTGCTAAGGATGTAGGAGTAATGGGAGCTCCGTGGGAATCACATGCAGACCTGCTGAACTTTCATTGAGCCCTTGCAGTTCATATAGTTGGCTGTTTGTTGTCATGGAGTACTAAACACCACATGAGTGCAGTCGATGGCACCCTGCATGTGTGGAAAACCAGAGATCTAATCAAATCCCAACGCTCTTGCTTCCTGATCCTGGTTGAAATGCACAAAGTTCTGTGTCTTCGCGAAGATGGCATCCATGACCTCCTGGATACACTTGTGCTTGGAGGCTTGTGAGATCCCGCATAGGTCATCTGTGGAGCCCTGGAAGGAGCCAATGGTGTAAAAATTGATCGCCGCTGTCACTTTCACGGCCACAGGCAGTGGATGCCCTCCATGTCCCCGTGGTGCCAAATCCTCCAGCGGGTGGGATATGTGACCGACAAGTTCCCTAGACACACGCAGCCTTCAGCGACACTGTTTCTCAGTTATCTGCAGGAATGACAGGCACCATCTTTAGATCCTGGGTCTAGCGAGGTTCCTATGAGCGATGGCTCACTGTGGATCTTCAATTGCATGCGCAGCAGGCCCTGCCGTCCCTTCACCTTGAGGGAGGTGCTCCTCCCTTTGCTGAACTAGGCGCCTCCGCCGCTCTCTTTTTCTTCTCTCTGTAAGACATGATGAATACCACTAAATCACCAGGCTATATGATCCTGATGTTCTCCTCCTGTAGTATCAAAGAGAGAGACACATTGGTTAGCATGGGTGTACCACGAACCTCTCTTGGTTAAGTCTGGAGGTCCCTTCATGCATGCAGGAAAGCGCTGGCCACCACTTGAATGGTCAGTGTGTCATGCACTCATTGGCTGTCCGAAACCCCACCCACCTCCGCCCCACTCCACATGACCGATTGGCAGCAACTTTGCCCACTGGACTGCATGCTGTGCTCTCAGCTCAGGCGCAAGTATTCTCCTAACCCATACTGCAAGGCTGCACTGTTAGCTTGAACCATAATGGGTACTTGTCCAAACCTTAATAAAGGCATTGCAAGGGGCTCTGAGTGCCTCCACCAGTGACTGTGCCATGGCCACCGTTCACAAGGGGTTTTTACAATTTGCTCAGTCTGCCAATTGCTCTGCTGCCCTCAAAAATGCACGTTAATTTGCAGTCTGTGCCCGAGGGGTAAAACGTTCTGGAGCATCTGGAGCACTTTCATGCTTTTGCATTGCTTGAGTCAGCAGAAAAACTTCAGAGGTCTGACTCCAAGCATGACAAGGGAGATGTATCTGAACAGTCTCAGCGGCGGAAAAATGCTCACTTTTGACAAGCTTTTCCAAGTGCATGGCTGCTTCCCTCACCCCTCCTTGCCCATCCCCTCGGCATGTGCTTGAGTCTTTACTTCACTCTGTCTTTGTTGCCTTGCCCCCACCACCCGCCTTCTCTTTCCCTGTCTGACCCACACTGGAGCCCTTGCCCCAGCACTGCACTGAAAGCCAACCGAGAAAAAGTGACTTGCCTGTACCCCCCCCTCCACCCCTGCCCGCAAATCCACAGCGCCCCATCCTTAATGTCCTACAGGCAATGCTCTCCAGTGCTGTGCAAGGTTGCATGCATTCACCTCCAAGTTCCCCTCAAAGTTCAGGTCACCAGGTGCACACCCTTTAAAGGCAGCTGTGAAACAGGCCATTCTGAAGTCACACTGACGTGGGCAGTAAATTTGACATGGGATGGTTCTGGTGAGCAGGGCTTTTAATTAGAGGCAAATGTACTAAAATGACATTCCTGACAACCAGTGGTGGGAGACGTGGCCCGCCATTGACGGGTTCAGCGGACAATTGCAAACTGGTTTCACGCCGGCGTTAAACCAATTTATGGCCTTCTCGCCATATTGTTCCCCCCTGCCCACCATGACACCCAATGCCAACAGAGCCAGAAAATTCCAGTCAATGCCGGTGAGGTAAAAATAGGTCAATCAACTGTTACAGTCACATATTCTTTCCACCCAAATGTGGATTGTGTCAAGAGAAAGCTGTTTGAGCTACTTACCATAAGGATCTAACACTGATGGTTACAGGCTAACCATTGGTAATGCCCATTGTGTGCCAAACAAAACCTGCACTATACAACATTGAAGAAAATTGGTTTTAGCGTGATTTTTTTTTGTCCTCTGTGTAGTGGTTTGGCACCAATATACTAAATCAATCTGATGACAGCACTGACAATCTGCTCTGCTGTCTTCTAAAATGTTATAACGTCACCTAACAACAATTCAGGAAGGAGGCAGAACAAGAACACAACATTTTCATTTAAAGGGCTGCCATTGAAGGGCTGAGTGGGTTCTTAAATGAAGAAGTGAAATGGCTCCTACAACAGAGAGAAAAAGGTGGCCATTTAATTTATCTGAGGCTGATGTGGAAATGCTTTCGTCCCAAATTAGAGAATGGAGGGATACCATTGTTGGAGACCCAGAGGGGAAGTCATCACATGGGCAGCATGGAAGGAGGCAGCTATAGCTGTGAGTGGGACTTCCATATCTCCAAGGAACCCCTTACAGAGTAAGATGAAGTTTAACTCATAAAGCTAGCCAACCTAAGAGTGTCATCAGATGAATAACAGAACAGTTTAGAGAGTAACAGAGAGCTAATGGATACTCTCTGGCACAGGAATCAGTGCCTTTTTCCTTTGGGGTATGACATGCATCATGTTCCTTTTCCCAGCAACAAAGTGACTTGGCAGCACTCATGTCAATTCTCTCCCATTCTAGCACACTGAAGTTCTCATCCTAGGCCATTCCTCCCTTCCACCTATCATTCCTACCATCCATTTCCAGAACTCTGAGACATTGTGATGACAGGATCTGGGATCTGCAGCAACCAATTAACTGCAGGAATGCCAGAAACTGTCAAACCAATGGGAGAGAAAGTGCACAAATCCAACATTTAACATCACATGAAGAAACAATTGCAGCAATTGGCTTCACCTCTGGTCAGGCAGATGGTCATGGAGATTGGGAGCCCTGTATATATCTTAATTTATCTCATGTTTCTATGCATTCTTCAACCTCTCCACCAGCTGCCACAAAGTTGATGATTAAAATAGAATGTTGCTCAAGTGGAAGAATGCTAACAATCCTGTTTTTTCCTCCAGAGGCTGCATGCTGGGGAATAACTACTGGAAAGCAAGATACTGTAGTCTTTGCTTCTTCTCCAGGTAGAATTCTCAATTATTCAAGGGTCACCAAACCACAGCTTATGGCATGATTTTACTTCAGGGCAGGGGGAGGAGACAAGACCCAAATCTACCTCAGTTGGAATGGGGATCAAGTCCTGTACTGTTGGTAGTATTCTGAACCACACACTGGCCATCCAACAAACTGAGCTAACCAGCCCCTGCAGGGTCCTCTCACAAAATTAGTGACTGCTCAGATAACCTGGGCTGAATTTAATGGTTGTGGTGGTTCCTCCATCCAGCGGCCATAAGGCCATTTTTGGAAGCCTCAACACAATTCACACCCATCAGGAATTAACTACCTGGCACTGGGGCTTTCATCCCTTTAAGTGTGAAGATTCCACCTTCAAGAGCTGCCAGCCAATTGGATGGCCAGCAATTCTTCAGTCCCAGCAGTACCAGTGAGAGCAGTGGCCATTGCTGGTACTACAGCAAACCCTGAGCAGCAATATGGAGAAGGCCCAGGAACCAAGGTAAGTGGATCAGGCTCACTGGGACCAATCAGACATGCAGTGCTTTGCAACAAACACCTACATCTTAGATGCCAGGCCCTCAAGATAGCAAGTGGAAGAAGTGTTAGAATACAGAAGAAAAATGCTTGCGTGGACGCAAAAGGTGCGTGCATTGACAAAGCCATAGAATATTTCTATAAATAGTTGCAATAAATCACTTGACAATTTGATGTAAAGACAGCTTGGTGCTTACCTGGGGAACAGGAAATGTGCCAATTTTAAGGCTAAGAATGAGGATGTGCTGGTTAGCTGTGAGGAACAAATATTTTGTTTTGACAATTGGCAGGTTAATGAGGAGTAGCAGCTCTTTGATGGGCTTAGACTTCCAAATAAAATGATCTGGTTCCTGCTGTCGCTGTATCTGAGCTAGAGTTTCAGCATCAGCATTGTCATCATTGGGGTCTCTGGCATTTCTAGCACAATCAGCTCACAACATGCTACCACAATTCGCATGACCGTGTTGAGGGCATACTAAAAGGCACCCCAACAGTTTGTTCAATTCTTAACCATATCTGCATGTTTATTTCATTATAGGGCTTCTCTTCAATACTGGTGACCTTATAAGTAAGGCACCATAAGTCAATTATAATAGTGGGTATCTCTCATCATCCAGCAGCCATAATGTCCCTGCCTCTGATCTTGAAGTAGTGCTGAAACACTGCACTGACAAAGTATAAAATCACCACAACAGCTCCCAGCATGCTGTGAATTCACACTAAAGAAGCTTTGTCTGTCAATGCAGATGACCTGCACATTCAGAGGTTCATATAAATAGAGGGTTTACCTTTGGCCCATATAATGTCACTCTGGTGCAATCAATAGCTTCCACAGCTCTGGGACACCCAACAATTTCAAAAAAATGTTTTGTCCTTAGAATTTTTTACTACAACTTCTCTTGTAGTTTCATTTATAAACCTGGATGCCTCTCTTGTCTAGTTCAATATCCAAATCATTATTGTACACAGAACAGAAATCTGTGCAGCATTACTATCTAGTTTTAACCGTTCTGAAATGTTACTGAGGTATGCAAGATAGAAACTGATATGGAAGGGGTATTTTGGAATAGTGCATTAAGATAAAAATGAGAGGGCACAAGTGGACACAGGTTCAAACTAGTAAAGATTAATAGCAAGTATCAAGAGTTTGTTCTTCATGTAGTGACTGAACAGCACTTAGAATAAACTCCAGGAAGAGTACTGGAGGAAAAAAAAACAGGATCATTTAAGAAATAACCAGATTAAGCCATGGGGGATTGTCAATGTTGTTTTAGACTTGGATAACTTCCTGTGTTGAGAGATGCATGAGGCGGATGAAACACACACTTATGTCTACGCTTCATCTGTTTCTGTAGCTCATTTTTCCTGGAACAGGTCACTAGCCTGAAGCCAGGAGCTACAGCTTGGGGAGCACCACTCCTCATCAAGCATAGCTGGCCAGGAGACTCCGTCACTCTTCCTGCCTGCCACAGGCTTACTGGAAGGGTTTGCAGATTGATAATCAACCTATTTGGCAACACGATGAATGCACCTTCCGTGGCCATAATGTCCTTGAATGAATCTCAAACCCGGATCTTCTGGCTCATAGACAGGGACAGGGACACCACCCACATAGCCACAAGACCTCCAACATTGTTTTGAATAGATGAATTAAGATGGTCCGACTGGTCGAGATCTTATGATATAAAATAGGAAAAGTACAGGCAGCCCCTTGTAATGTATGCATTTTCACTTGAAAAATAAAATGCATACCTGCCAACTATGCCTTATTTCCAATACCACACACGAAGACCTCAATTCTATATTTTTCATATATGTCAGTGTGGGTTGTGACACATTGTTTCTTGTTTCGCCTCAAGGCACTGTTTCAGTTCACTTGTTTGGCAGCTTTGCACTGCTGAATAAATATTAGTTCCTTGCCAGCATGGATTTTCTCTTTAAGTACAGGGAATTCCATGCAGGCGCTTGAATGGCACGACACAAACAGTGCATTTATTTCATCCATGTTAAACAAGCAGTTTAAATTGAAAAATAATTCTGTGACCATTGCTATTGCCACAACTTTCTGCCTTGTACATAATAACCATGATTGGCAAGATTTTGGCATGGATTTTTATCTGCTATCCTGCTCTAAATTGAGGTCAGAATGCCAGTTCTCCTTCCAGACGACATAGGGCTACTAATTCGCATAGGGCCTGAGACATGAAATTCCCCTCAGCTCTAAACACAGCACCGGACAGAGTAATTGGTGGTTGGAGGGTGAGGTGTGTGTGTGTGTGTGTGTGTGTGTGTGTGTGTGTGTGTGTGTGTGTGTGTGTGTGTGTGTGGCGGGGGAGGGGCGAGGGGGGGGGGGCATTCTCAAACCAGGAAATTCTTTAGCACCCTCCTGCCTACCACCCAAGGATCTGGACACCCTAGACTTAAGGGTGAAAGTGTGGCCTACCTGGGTCCAAGTCTGGATCTTCACCTGGGCTCTCCTTAAAAAGCAGGTACTAGCCCAATTGGTCAAGCTTCAGTGCCAGTATCCCTGCTGGCCTCCCAAACAGTTCACTGGTGCCGCATTTCACATCCATTTCTTCCAGCAGGTGCCCAGGATGTAACTAAAACACCACTGGCATCCAAAGTTATGGTAACAAAGTGACTCTGCCATAATCCCAGATAATCTGGTATGTTAGGAATGGAAATCAGTGGCTCCTGCTCCATTTTCCTTAAGAGAGTAAATTTTCAGATCTCAAAAGGCATAAATAATTGTAAATAAAGCACAACTATTCAGGTACAAAGTATATTTTAAATAATGTAATGCATGATCTTATAAACCTGCAAAACATCACCCACTAACATCCTCAAACAAGGCTCTCATTAATCATCAACCATGTCAAAAGATATCAACAACATAACCATATAATTACCTTCTGAAAATCACACTGAGGGTTCTGACACTGGGTAACCTTGCAGATGACAATATCACTGTGGCAGCTGCAATCCTGGCAAGAGTCTGGCTTCCAAACAGTATTATTCTGTAGAAAAGAGCAGAAAAGATGATGCATTCAAGACATGTCAATATTCCTAGATTGAATTCTGCCATTTTGACTACTTTGTGGATTTAGGTTTCATCAAGCTTACAACATTCTACACATTTGACAGTCAGCATTTTGGGAGCCAGTCCATATGTGGACAAAGTGGACCAAAAAATTCTCTCATCAAGGTCACTTCTGCCCTTCTGCTGCAATGGTTTGAAGCGATTCCAACCACTGCAGACTGCCGGCTAAAATTCTTAAGAAATAGGAATTCCCACCAAAGTATCGTCATGGTCACTTCAGTAACTCAGAGTAATAGTAGAAGCACAAGACTAGATGGAGGAGAAATGAGAAGGGTAATGGAAAAAGGGAATGGAGAGGGGAAGAGTGAAAAGAGAGAACCCAGGAATGACACTGTGGGAATGACATGGGGAGAGTCAGGAACGGCTATTTAAAAGGAAGAATTGAGAAGCAAAATAGGAGCAGCCATTTGGGAAGAAAAACAGAAGAGTGGGAGGGATTGAAAACAATCAGGAATAGATTGATCAGGGACCAAAATGATTTCAGAGATTGGGAAATTGGTGTGAAAGAAAATTACATTTGGTGAGACTAGGGAAGGAGAATGAACATCCAGACTATAAACTAGATGATGTAAATCTATAGGATGAAGCACATCAAAAGTTTTGGAGGGTTGATGGACTGATTATAGAAACCAACTGCACAGAAAATGGCAGTAGCTATAAATAATGCAAATGTAGTTATACAGAAAACAATCACAAGCTGTGGTATTGAGACAATGGGGAGAATTTTCGACTCGGCGAGCAGGGGCGGGGCCCACTGGCCAAGGCGTAAAATGACACTGGGTGAGGTCAGACGTGCGTCCCGAGGTAACCGCGCATCATTTAGATTTTCAGTTCAGTGGGCACGCAGCCGACTCAGCTGTGTGCCCACCGAACTGTCAAAGGCCTGTTAAGGCCATTAATTAACTAATTAAACCTATTGAGAAAGCTGCCTGTCCAACCTTAAGGTTGGTGGGCAAGTGAAGAGCCCAGGCAGCCTTCCCATTTTTCATGAAACCTCATCCACGGACGGGATGAGGTTTCATGAAGGGTTTCTAAATTAAATAATGTTTTTCATCAAAGTTCATTGACATGTCCCAGCTCATGTGACACTGTCTCATGGACTGTTCCCCTCTCAAAGCACATCTAAATGACAACATAAATCATATGTATACCTCTACTGCATTGCTGTGATGAGGTGACAAAGAAGTTGATCAAAGAATTCCATCAGATTAGTCAGATGTTTTGCCATTAACAAATCCATGCTGGTTCTCCTTGATAATAGTTTCCAATTAATTCCCCACCATTGATATTATGCTGACTGGCCTGTGGTTTCCTGGTTTATCCATCTCTTGAATAATGATGTAACATTAACAGCTGTCTAGGACTACTGCATCCAACGAGGATTGAAAGCTTGTGACCAATGTCCCTCTATTTCTAACTTTGCTTCTTTCAGCAACCTAGGATGCATCTCATCTGGGCCCGGTGACTTAATTCAGTCACGCTAATCCTTTTAGTATGTCTCATCTATCTATTACTATTGGGTCCATAACTTCCCTTTCCTCTTCTAGTGTAATCCCACATCTTCTGTTTCCTTTGTGAAGAGAAAAGAAAGGTACTTTTTTCATATTTTATCCAAGCCCCTTGCCTCTACATTTGGATGCATGGGAAGGGAAGCCCATAAGAGACTAAATTGTATATGCTGTGGGCTTGATGGACTGAATAGTCTTTCCTCACATTGGAATTTCTTATGCTCTTATGGATTGCGTGTCTCTTAACACGTACTTTATATCAATGCATGATCATACTTAATTCATCCCATAACCTCATAGCAGTCTAACAATTACTAAGTGTGTTTTCCTTCTGCTTTTGTAAACAATGTTTCAGGAGGAGGAGAGCATTATACTGGCAGAGAAGTCATAGGAGTAGACCTAGACATTGTGGGATAGTGTACAACAGGTGATATCAGGAGTTATCAGACATTTTACATCCTTTTTTAAAAATTTCATTTGAAGTCAACACAAATAAAACTTGGGAGAGAAGTAAAATGAGCAGGACAAAGCAGCCCGCTTGATTGGCACCACGTCCACAAAGGTTCACTCGCTCCACAACGGACGCACAGTAACAGCAGTGTGTATCATCTACAAGATGCACAGTATTTATATGGCTAGTCCAGTTCAGTTTCTGGTCAATGGTAACCCCCAGGATGTTGCAAGTGAGAGATTGGGAAGTGTTGATGTCCAATGAGACCTGGTTATTCTTGTTCATAACTCACTGAAAGCTAACATGCAGGTGCAGGAAGCAATTAGGAAGGCAAATGGCATGTTGGCTTTTATTGCAAAAGGATTTGAGTACAGGAGTAAAGAGGTCTTGCTGCAATTAAGGCCCGCCCAGTGTGACGTGCACCCAGAAGCGCTGTGCATTCCCTGTGCCACCCCACCCCCACCCCCCCCACCCCCACCTAAACCAGCTTATATTTCACCTCTTTTCTATTTTTCCTTAGTTCTGTTGAAGAGTCATACGGATTCAAAACATTAACTTGTTCCTCTCCACAGATGCTGTCAGACTTGCTGAGTTTTTCCAGGTATTTTTATTTTTGTTTATAATAATGTATAGTCAACATGGATTTCAAAAGGGAAAATCTTGCTTAACCAACCTTACCAAATTTTTTGAGGAGGTGAGAGATAGAGTAGACAATGGTAATGCACTGGATGTAATTTATGTGGATTTTCAAAAGGCCTTTGATAAGGTGCCCCATAATAGACTCATCAATAAGGTCAGAGAATGTGGAGTCAGGGGACAAGTGACAAAATGGATTGCTAGTTGGCTTCAAGATAGAAAGCAAAGGGTAGGATTAAAGGATAGTTATGGAGAGCGGCTGATAGCAGTAACTGTGGTCCCACAAGGATCAGTGCTGGGATCATTGCTGTTCACAAGTTAAATTAGTAGTTTGGACTTTGGAATCAAAATCACAATTTCTAAATTTGTGGGTAACACCAAATTGGAGAGAATAGGCAATACTGAGGAGGGTTGTAACGAATTACAGGAGGGCATTAATAAACTTGCAGAATGGACAAATGAAGTTCAACACAAATAAAAGTGTAGTAGTACCATTTTGGTAAGAAAAATAGTGTTCTCACTTATTATTCGGAAGTTGTGAGTCTAGGTAGGGTAAAGGATCAAAGGGATCTCGGAGGACAAATATACCAATCACTAAAAGTTGTACCACAGGTTAGCAGGCAGATCCCGGAGGTGGGATTTCGTGTCCCTGAGGGTCAGAAGTCCCACCTCCAGCCTAGTAATGACCAAATGACCATTAAATTATAGTGGGCCAGCCACTCTTCTCCTGGGCGGGCTCACCAACAACTTTTTAGCTGGGGGGGGGGGGGGTGTAGGGACCAGCACGCCCTGTGAAATCCAGCCCTTCATCTCTAAACAGAATCAACTTGTATACACATTTCAGCTCTCGTTCTGTTCCAATGTGCATAATCTTATATTTTCCCATCCTGAGTCAATTTGCTTAATTCATTCAAACTGCTTTGAATGTTATTGATCTCCCTTGTACTTATCAGCTGCCATAAGCTTTGTCATCAACAAATTGTAATCTACAAGAAATATTCTCTCCATGTCATTTATAAATAATACAAAGAGTGGGGATTCAGAACAAATACGTATGGAAGCCCATTTAGTACTCAGCCGTCTTCCAACTCATAAGGCATTGGTGTAAACCATGATGATCGACTCCGTATTAAACATCACCTGATGTGGCTTAGGACCCCCACAGTAGTCTCTGCCACATTTGCTGCAGATGAAGGCAGTGGACTAAGGTGCACAATTTGCCAAACTCTGTTTTCTCTGGGCCCTCTTCTTGGCCAGTTTCTCTTCACCTCTTCCAATGCCCCTCCAGGCAGCCAGCCTCCAGATTGTTTCTCAGTTGTGTGTATCAATGTCTGCCATCTTAATATCTCAATTCCAGGTGTCCTTGTGATGGAGGAATGGACACCCAGGAGGTCATGACCCAATGGGCAGTTCACTGTACAGAAGGTCTTTGAATACATGGCCATCACCCAATCGTTGAACATGGCCAAGCCAACACAGACACTGTTTGCTTAGTAATTGTTTCATCCTGCGTTTACGGTCTGGATGGGGTTCTTTAGAGTTTGAATTTTTCCTTAAGAATATTACTCCAGACTATAGTTCATAAACCATTATTTTTTATTTACTGCTCTATGTACATTTCAGTAACTCTACACGAGGTTGCACTTCTCCTTCTCTCCAGGTCTCTATTAATTGGTCATGTGACATTTGCATGTTTCAAGATCTGAATTGGTGACCTTGAACTGCCAAGAGACGCCGAGGATATGTCTGAGACAGCGAAGGTGGAAATTATTAAGCATTTTCTTCTGCACGACATATGTTATTCATGTCTCACTACTGTAGAGGAGTGCACTGAGGACGTAGACTTGGGGAAATGCAACTAGCTGCGGTACCATTACTTTCATCAGGCTTACCAGTGATAAATCTATTAAACTAAAGTATTCAGAGAAACAAAAATAAAGCCCAACCCATCAATGATGTGAAGCAATTAAAATTCTTTTGCAACTGATCTTTGATGTTGAGACTCCCCCTTTAATATGAACAAAAACTCTACACCACAAAACAGAGAGAGTTTAACCAAAAAAAATGTTTGGTAAAAATAGCCTGATAAATCAAAAGGAGCTACATAAAAAGACTTGTCACATATCCTTATATCAAAGTGATTACAAACTTCAAATGACATGCTATAAAATGTAGCCTAATCTCAGGCTGAAAATACATTCAGTAGATACAGTAACTGCAGCGCTCATTGTGACAGGCCTCAACAGTATATTTATGGATTAACATCAATTATCTCTTTTACAAAACTGTACCTATATCAGGCAGCTTCTTTTCTGAAGTCCAGATTTATTTGGAACTGTATGTAATCAAAATGCAACATCATCAAATAATTTGAACAAATTAAAGCAACACACACCTTGATAACACCAAATGGTGGCATTATCCCCTAATGATGACCAAAAAATGCAACTCTACTATTGAAAGTTAATCCACAGATTACAAACTTCCCAACCTCACTATAAGCAAGGAAATATTCCTTTGTCTGAAATTACCTTTGCAATTAGTACCATAAAACATTTTCCACTCTTCAACAATATAGAATTACAAGTTAGACTATGCATCATTTTTTAAAAACTGCAATTAGAACCTGAATTTTCTAGTTTTCCCTCAACCAAGTGAGAAAGTTAATTAAGTTTTGAATATTTTAGAGGTTACATGAGATTTGAACAGAACAAATGAAGTTGATGTTAACAGCATTCAGTTTGCAAAACAGACAGCAGATAGGCTAATTTTTGTGATCTAACCAATGATAACACATTAGTATTGCATTAGTTTTCTGTTACTTTCTGCCTTTCCACCTAAAATAAATGCTTTCTATTCTCAGACATTATACAATAGCAATCTACTTAATTTAAACTTGGCTTCACACCAAACTACTGCTTTGTAAGACCTACTCTCAGCAGTCCTGGTTTTCTCAGGACAATGTGGTCTTGCATTATCTGCTTTACTCATGCTTTACTCCTACCTCCTCACCACCTCAAATAAAAAATTGTTTCAAAGAAGATTTATCGGGTTGCTGACTATGCTCAAAGCCAGGATATCTTCTGCTTCAATCCTTCAACAACAATGATTAATTTGGATATTATTAAAGAAGCAATGTGCACTACCTGCGTCTCTGCTTCTTGGATGTTGCAGTAATTATTGGCAAATACTAGTTCATTCCTAGTCAACGTCTAACAAAAAACTTGTGTTTTCTTCATAAATTAATGACGTGAATTAAAATGATTAAAAACACATTTTATGGTAAAAAAATTTTAATTGGCGAGATGTTTGGTTAGTCATTAATTGTAGATACTGCTCCTCATGCTCCTGAAACATCAAAAGGTGATCCATCACACCCTCATGAATCAACTGGTGTCTCATTTCTGACAACATTAGCAATAAAGACTCAATGCACATAGATTAATTAGAAGGATAGCTTAGAGGTGAAGCATACTGTAACCTATTATTACAAATTTCATGTCATGACAAACACTTTCAGATCATGAGGTTCATTTTGTGATAGTGCTATTGGTTGACACTTAATAGTCTGATACATTGAAGTATCGACCTACAGAATGCTTTTCTAAGCAATTCTCCAACTATTGTGTTCTCCAACTCAGCCAAGTCATTTCAACAGTTAACAAAAAATTAGACAGTGAACCAAATCTCACAAAAATTCAAATTATGTTAACAACAACTTATACATATATAGCACCCTTAACTATAAAACGTCCCAAGGCACTTCACAGTAATGTCATAAAGTAAAATTACACACTGACCCACATAAGACAATATTAGGGCAGATGGTCAAAAGCTTGATTGAAGAGGTAGGTTTTAAAGACTGCCTTAAGTGATGAAAGAGAGCTACAGAGAGCTGGATAGGTTTAGGGAGCAAATTTCAAAGCTTAGGGACGAGGCAGCTGAAGGCACAGCCACCAATCATAGAGTAATTAAAATCAGGGACGCTCAAGAGGCCAGAACTAGATAAGCTCAGGGCTGTGGAGTTTAAGGAGATTATAGAGATAGGGAGTGTTGAAACTATGGAGGGATTTGAAAACAACAATGAGAATTTTAAAATTGAGGCGCTTCTTGACAGGGAGGCAATATGGGTCAGCGAACATAGGAATGGTGAATGAATGGCACTTAGTGAGAGCATGAGCAGCAGAGGTTTGGATGGCCTCAAGTTTATGGAGAGTAGAATGTGCAAGGGCAGCCAGGAGTGCATTGGAATAATCAAGTCCAGAAGTAACAAAGGCATGAAAGAGGGTTTTGGCAGCACATAAACAGAGGCAGGGTGAAGTTGGCAGCTGCTATGGCGATGGAAATAGGTGCAGATATATGGTCAGAAGCTCAAATCAGGATAAAATATGACACTAAGGTCATGAATAGTCTGGATGAGACTTAGATGTTTCCAGGTAGATGGATGAAGTCAATAGCTAGGGAACAGAGACCAAAGACAATGGCTTTAGTCTTCCCAATATTTAATTTATTTCCTGAAAGGCACAACTTCCATGTTAGGTCAGTAGGTGTTTTTCACTCATGGAAACTGATTCCAATGGTCAAGAATTTTCAGGCCAAAACTGATGAGAAATCTATAGGAATAGATTTACTGTTTGTCTGCTGTGCAGCAGGTTTTCTGTTTTTAGCAGATTCGTGCTACAGCCTTGGGTGGAGGCCTTCACCCTAGCCTGTCCCTAGCTAATACCCGGGGTCTTCCTACTTTCAATAATTTGCATGGGCTTTTGACAGAATTCACTCTGCTTCAAGGAGGCCATCGCGGGGGAAGCAATTAATGAGAGTTGATGTCAAACATCACATTTTCTGTCCTTAACATCATGGTGATGCTGACACTAGGAATGACAGTCTGGTCAAAGGATCCATTGTTGCTATGGAGGACAAAGGAGGATTTAAAATATACACTCCTCACAACACCCAACGCATTCCAGGATATTCAGGATGTTTCAACTACAATTTCCTCCCTTCTGTTCAGCTGCTCCAGAGGCATTTGGGCACAATCCAGCAGTACCAATTTACCAAACTGCCGAGTGGGCCGCCTTGATGCGGAGTGAATTCTGCCAAAAGGCTATGGAAATTATTGAAAGTAGCATGGTCCAAGCTGTCAACCAGGGACAGGCTAGCGTAGTGGTCTCCACTCAAAGTCACAGTACCACTGAGCCAAAAAGAGAAAATCCACCACATGTCAGGCAAACAGTCAACCCATTCCTATGGACTTCTCTGCAGTTTGGCCTGAAGGCTCGTGAATATTGGAATAGTTCTCAGTGAGTAGCAAATACCTGCTGACCAAACACAGAAACTTAGCCTTTAGGAAAACTAAGTGATCAAATTTTAAATCATATTTCACGATGCCGACGTATTTGCCTTACAGCCCTGCCTTTGAATACAGTGGCCAGTTTAGATGTTCAATTTGTACTGAAAGCCTCAGAGTCACTTATGAGAAACCGGACAGAGATTACGCAAATATATTTCATGTGTAACCATACCATACATAATCAGAGCTCATTCTAGAGATTGCAGAAGCAAAGATTTACAGAAGTGCAAAATGCATTTTAATATCAAGCAAGCTTTCAGTAGATGTGAAGTACGACCTTTCAAGGTTTTACACACAAACTTTGATAAGAACCCCTGAACATTAAATATTGAAACAGTTCATAAGAGCTATATGCAGGGAGCCATTGCCATCCTGGAAAAGAGACTTGCTGAAAGACAGCAATAAAGATGATTTAAATTTTATCACTTATTATCAAACATTTATTATCACACATTCTAAGCCAGACATTAATTGCAGCTGCTGCTTTTGCTAATTTTAGTGCTTTCATTAATATAATGGTGGTATTTAGAAATCTCAGACAGTGGCAATGCCACAGATCTCTGTCTGCTGTCATCATGCATAATAATCAGTGAAATTTTCCTTCAGCATTCTCAACAAGCAGCAAATTTTGTCCTACTGAAAAAGCAACTATAATGCGATAAATTTTACTGAAACTGCTAAAGGGAAAAAAGGGAAGATTCTGTGAAAGTTTTATACATCAACAACAACCGTGAATGAAAGAATCTGAACCAACCACAGGGACAGAGATCAACATTAGTCTTACACAGGGAAACCAAGTAAAATCACTAGAAAGTTTAATTATTAGTTGAGATTGACTAATAAACTACAAAAACATATGCACATAACTGTTTCCCAATGAGCACTACATTTTAACTACTTATGCTTTAATAATTTGTCTTCTGGCTGGCAATGCTAACCCCTAGTTCAGGTGGTAGCCAATTGCTAAAGGTCTGTTTCAGCAAAAGGGGGATTTACAGGGATCCATCCCAAACATTAAACATCATAATAACACCACAGGTGGAGAGAAATCTAATAAATGTGCACTTCAAGTCAATTTTGAAAATAAGGTTGAGATACCTGCTTGCAGCAATGACAGCGAGACGACGTGTAACCCAGCTTGATTTTAAGTCCAGAGTAGGAACACAGCAAAGCAAGCATTTGGTCAATTCAGGAATGGTAGGAGGGAGGCTTGGTCAATTTTGACAGCCAAACTGTATTAGGATACTGCTTCTGAACCAAAAAAAACAGCAAGTCAAATGTGAGTGGCTGCTTGGCCATTAAAATTGGACAACAGCAGGTTGCCTGGGTACCCTAGGAAATGGTCTCCAGCAAAAGGTTGGTGCTCCAGGTGGGATTTTTTTTCATAGGATAAGGACATTACTGACACAGCCAGCATTTATTACCCATTCTTAACTGGTCTTGAGACAGTGATGGTGAAGTACCTTCTTGAGCTGTTATAGTCCATGTGATGAAAAAAATCCACTGTGCTGCTCGGGAGAGAAGTCCAAATTTTGACACAACAATAATGAAGGAACGGCGATATAGTTCCAAGTCAGGATGATGTGTGACTTGGAAGGGATCTCACAGGTGGTGGTGCTGCCCTTGTCCATTAGGGGATGGAGGTCAGAGTTTTGGTAGGTGCTTGGAAGAAACCCTGGCAAGTTGCTGCAGTGCATCATGTAGACAGTACAAACTGCGACCACTGTGCGCTGGTGGTGGAGGGAATGAATTATTAAAGTGGTGGATTGGGTGCTAATAGAACTGTCTGTTTTGTCCTGGACAATGTTGACCTTGTTGAGGGTTTCTGGAGCTGCACTCATCCAGGCAAATGGAGAGCATTTCTTCACACTCCTGATTTGGGCCTTTTTGAGGCTTTGGGGAATCAGGGGTGAGTTAGGCTCTGACCTGCTCTTGTAGCCACAGTATTCATATGGCTGGTCCAGTTAAATTTATGGTCAATGGTGACTCCCAGATGTTAATGATGGAGGGATCCAATGATGGTAATGCCAATGAGTGTAAATGGGAGATGGTTAGATGCTCTCTTGTTGGAGGTACTCATTGCCTGGCATTTGTCTGGAGCAACTGTTACTTACTGCTCATCAGCCTAAGCTTGAATGTTATCGAAGTCTTTCTGTATGCAGGCATGGAGGGCTTCATTATCTGAGGAGTTGTAAATGGAACTGAACACTGTGCAATCATCAGTGAACATCCTCATTTATGACAGGAAGATAATTAATGCAGCAGCTGACGATGGTTGAGCCTAGGACACTGCCCTGAGAAACTCCTGCAGTGACGTCCTGGGGGCTGAGATGATTGGGCTGCAACAACCATGATTATATTCTTTTGCACTAGATATGAGAATTTTCCTCTGATTCTCATTGACTTCAATTTTATTAGAACTCCATGACTCAAGTGAAATTGCCCTGATGTCAACAGCAATCACTCTCGCTTCATCGCTGAAATTCAGCTTATTTGTTCCTGTTTGGACAAAGGCTGAAATGAGATCTGGAGCTGAGTGGTCCTGGCAAAACCCAAACTGAGCATCGGTGAGCAATTTACTACTAAGTGCAGCTTGATAGTACTGCTGATGACACCTTCCACCATTTTGCTGATGAGAGTTGGTTGATGTGGCAGTTATTCGCTGGATTGGATTGGTCCAGCTTTTTTGGAACTGGACATTCCGGGGCAAGTTTCCATTCTGTCAGGTAGGTGCCCCTATCATAGCTCAACTAATAACTTGGCTAGAGGCACAGCTAGTTCTGGAGCACAGAAAAATTTCAGTCAATTGGTCCTTTAGTGGCCTTAATAGGCGGGCGCATTGCCGACTCCCACATGCGCCCATCGACTGAAATATCACGCGAGTGTACAATAACATCGGGGCACTCGTCCGATGAGCGCAATATTGTGCCCGTAATGTTCATGAACTACACAACCATCACTTACATGGAACTCGCTCAATTTAATTACCACCCTGCAACGTAACACCCAATCACGGTTGGGGCCCAATCGTGGGCGGCAGTTGCTTTTGTGGCCGCTCCTGCTCGCCCCTTTGCATGATTTAGTCAGAAAATCGGTTTTCAGGAGAATGCAGTCACTGCAAGTCTAAACACTGCCTTCATGGGACCTTTAAATCCAGCACTGGCAGGGTGGAAAACATGCACTTCAATGTACTTGGAATAATAATAGATCTCTTGGCGCTCATGTTAGCTGATATTGTTAACGGTTCTCTCCCTTCTGGTTTTGGCCCTCTCTCCTTTAAATCTGCCATCATCACCCCTCTCCTAAAAGAAACACTCCTTGACTCCACCGTCCTTGCAACCTACTGCCCCATCTCCAAACTCCCTTTCCTCTGAAAAACGTGTTGGCGCTTCCCAAATCCGTGCCCATCTTTCCTCTAGCTCCATGTTTGAATCCCTCCAATCAGGTTTCTGTCCCTGCAACAGTACCGAAACAGCTCTTATTGAAGACACAAATGACATCCTATGTTACTGTGACAAAGCTAAACTATCCCTCCTTATCATTCTTGACTTGTCTATAGCCTTTGACATATTGACCACACAATCTGGAGAGGTCGGACGGCTCTCACTTGTTTCCATTCTCCTCTATCTAATAATAGCCATTGAATTACTTATGATGTCTTCTCTTCCAACTTCTGCACCGTTACCTCTGGCGTCTTCCAAAAAAATCTACCCTTGGCTCCTTCCTAATTCTGATCTACATGCTGCCCCTCAACATCATCATCCAAAAGCACAGCACTCATTTCACATGTACGCCTGAACATCCAGCTCTATCTTACCAAAGTAGCGATAAGTAGTGCAGAATCAAAAGCAGGAGAGAGCACTCACATTTGCATTGAGGGAGGGATGCTGTGGTGCAGGATCCTCACGAGGGTGTTTGCCTCCGACCTCACCATCACCACATGTCACCACAGTGCAATGATTTGCTCCTCAAATTGAGTGAGGGGCCATATGTAGGCCACCCCACCCTCAGTCTGGGACATCACTTCCTGTTGTGAGCCAACTTTTCCTACATGGGAACAGATGGGGAGAGTGTGAGCAGGACACATGGTTCTGCGTGGAAAGTTTGTTCGGTGAGTGGAGCCATGGACAGGATGAGGACACGAGCTCAAGAGGATATGAGCCTGATGGGGATGTGTGAGAGTTAGTGATGTTGTCCCTTGAGGTGTGAGATCCCTGTGGTTGTGTGATGGGTTTGTGAGTGTGTGAGTTGAGAGTGATGAGAGTGAATTAACTTAGCGGTACAGATGAGACCATTCATCATGTTGCGGCACTGGGTAGCCGTCCTCTTTTGCAGGGCATTGGCACTGACTACCACTGCCACCACCTCGCATGCTATATTGGTGATGCCGCTGCCCCCCAAACAGCCACAGCAGGGGAGGAGGACATCATGGCGGGCCTCCATGGCATCCAAAAGGCACTCGAGGAATGCATCGCTGAAGCAGGGAGCTGCAGTTTTTTTGCCTTTCGAGGCCATCCTGTCTTCCATGTGGCAGCTGTGAGGAGTACTCGCAACTGGACTTTAAATATGGCACCTAGTGAGATGAAGCGACGAGGTGTGGTGGGTAAATGAGAGCTCACCCACCATAGGAATGGTGTGTTTCCCAGGAATGCATAATTAATGCAGCAGGTTTGGAATGACATAGCGTGAAAAGCTGCCACTGCAGCCGATGGGCGGCACTTAGTGCAAATCTGGGACAATTCCACCCTAGGTTTCTCTTTGTACTCCTTTCCATTTTAAATACAACTCCTTTTTCAGCTCACAAATGCATTAGAGAGCATGAGGACAGGAAAGGCAGTGGCATAGTCGTAATGTCACTGGACAAGTAATCCAGAGGCCCAGGCTGTGCTCTGGAGACATGGGTTCATAGACTCATAGACATTTACAGCACAGTAGGTGGCCATTCGGCCCATCATGTCCGCTCCGGTCAACAAAGATCTGACTACACTAATACCATTTTCCAGCACTTGGCCCATGGCCCTGGAGGCTATGGCAATGCAAGTGAATATCTAAATACTTCTTAAATGTTGCGAGAGTTTCTGACTCAACCACCCTTTCAGGCAGTGAGTTCCAGACTCCCACCACCCTCCAGGTGAAAATATTTCTCCTCAACTCCCCTCTTATCCTTCTACCTCTTACCTTAAATCTATGGCCCCTGGTTATTGACACATCTACTAATGGAAAAAGTGCCTTCCTATTCACCCTATCTATGCCCCTCATAATCTTATACACCTCTATAAGGTCCCCTCTCAACCTTCATTGCTCCAAGGAAAACAACCCCAGCCTGTCTAATCTTTCCTCATAGCTCAGACCCCCCAGCCCAGGCAGCATCCAGGTAAATCTCCTCTGCACCCTCTCCAGTGCAATCACATCCTTCCTATAGTGTGGTGACCAAAACTGCACGCAGTACTCCAGTTGTGGCCTAACCAGTGTTTTATACGGTTCCAGCATAACCTCTCTGCTCTTGTATTCTATGCCTTGACTAATAAAGGCAAGTATCCCATATGCCTTCCTTTTCACCTTATCTACCTGCCCTGCTGCCTTCAGGGATTTGTGGATATGCACACCAAGGTCCCTTGATATTCAATACTTTCCAGGGTCCCTTGCTTTGTTAGCCCTCCCCAAGTGCATTACCTCACACTTTTCCGGGTTGAATTCCATTTGCCACTGCTCTGCCTACCTGACCAGTCCATTGATATCCTTCTGCAGTTTACGGCTATCCTCCTCACTATTTACCACCCTACCAATTTTCGTGTCATCCACAAACTTCTTTATCATACCCCCAACATTTAAGACCAAATCATTTATGAACACCACAAACAGCAAGGGCCCCAACACTGAACCCTGTGGAACCCCACTGGAAACAGACTTCCAGTCACAGAAACATCCCTCTACTGTCACCCTCTGCTTCCTGCCTCTCAGCCAATTTTGGATCCAACGTGCCACTTTGCCCTGGATCCCATGGGCTCTTACTTTCTTGACCAGTCTGCCATGAGGAACCTTATTAAAAGCTAAAGTCCATGTAGACCACATCAAATGCATTACCCTCAACACCATTCCTGGTTACCTCCTCAAAAAATTTGATCAATTTTTTCAAACACGACCTTCCCTCAACAATCCATGCTGACTATCCCCGATTAATCCGTGTCTCTCCAAGCACAGATATATTTTGTCCCTCAGATTTCCTTCTAGTAATTTCCCACCATTGAGGTTAGACTGACTGGCTGAAATTTCCTTGTCTATTCCTTCCTCCATTTTTTAATAATGGGACGTTAGCAATCCTCCAGTCCTCTGGCACCTCACCTGTGGCCAGAGAAGATTTGAACATTAATGCCAGGGCCCCTAATATCTCTTCCCTTGCCTCCCTCAACAGCCTGGGGTATATTTCATCTGGGCCTGTGGATTTATCTACTTTTATCTACTAAACCCGCTAATACCTCCTCTCCCTCTGTGTTAATTTCCTCTAATATTTCACAGTCCTGCACCCTGATGTCTATACCTGCGTCATCCTTTTTCATTGTGAAGACCAATGCAAAATATTCATTGAGGGCCATACCCACATCTTCTGGGTCCACATGCACCATGGCAGCTGGTGGAATTTAAATTCGGTTAATAAATCTGAAATTAAAAGCTAGTCTAATGGTGACCATGAAACGTTTGTCGTAAAACTCACTAATGCCCTTTAGGGAAGGAAATCGGCCTTCCTTAGCTGGTCTGGCCTACATGTGACTCTTAAGTGTCCTCTGAAATGGCCTAGCCCGCCACCCAGTTGTATCAAACTACTACGAAGTCTAAAAGGAGTGAAACTGGATGGACCATCTGGCATTGACCTAGGCACTGGAAATGACAACGGCACACCCAGCCCTGTCGACCTTGCAAAGTCCTCCTTACTAACATCTGAGGGTTTGTGCCAAAATTAGGAGATCAGTCCACAGACTAGTCAAGCAACAGCCTGACAGTCATACCCACAGAATCATATCTTCGCTGCTTCATCAATGACCTTCTCTCCATCATGAGGTCAAAAATAGGGGTGTTCGCAGGTGATTGGCACCATGTTCAGCGCCACTCACGACTCCTCAGATACTGAAACAACCTGTACCATTGCTGAATGCCCTATTATCAACACCTAGGGGTTACCATTGACCAGAAACTGAACTGGACCACCCACGTACATTCTTTTGCTACAAGAGCAGGTCAGAGGCTGGAAATTGACTCCCCGAAGTCTGTCCACCATCTACAAGGCACAACTCAGGACTTTGATGGAATACTCTCCACTTGCCTGGATGAGTGCAGTTCCAACAGCAGAACAAAGCAGCCCGCTTGATTGGCATTCCATCCACCACCTTACACATTCAGTCCCTCCACCACTGATGCACAGTGGCAGCAGTGTGTACCATCTACAAGATGCACTGCAGCAACTCACCAAGATTCCTTCAACAGCACCTTCCAAATCTGCAAGCTCTGCCACCTAGATGGAGATGGTCAGCAGGTACATGGAAACACCACCACATGCAAGTTCCCCTCCAAGTCACACACCATCCTGATTTGGAACTACATCACCATTCCTTCACTGTTGCTGGGTCAAAATCCTGCAAGTCCCCTCCTAACAGCACTGCGGGTTTTTCAGCAATAGATGGACTGCAGCTGTTCAAGAAGGTGCAGCACATCACCACCTTCTTAAGGGCAATTAGGGATGGGCAATAAATGCTGACCAAGCCAGCGACACTCACAGCCCATGGATAAATTATATTAAATGCATTAAAAAACTGTGCAATGCTACAGTAGTACATCAGCATTCCTGTATTCCCAACTGTTTTTTTACTTTATTGTTCCTTTGAGCTTCATATTCAGAGGTCCAAGCGTCAAAGTACCTGCAGGAATCACTGCTGCAGCCTAAAATTTGTCAGACTGAAAGTGTTCACAGATGCATCCTCACTGCTGATATTATCAGGAATGAGATGTATGTTTACCACAGGGAGATCTTGACTTGGACGTATATAAGACAAAAAATAGGTAACCAGGAGAAACAAGATGCCCCAACCCTATTTTCATTCCACACTTCCTTATATTCACTTTATGTATTCAGTGTGGCATTGTATCCTCTTCAATAATAACCACAAATACCAAATGTGATGAAGAAAGGCAGTTGAAAGGCTAAATTTGCATGAAAATGATATTCTGTCCTCTTAAGACAAATTCTATGCCATGAGTATCCCTAAACTATAAATAGCCTAAAGAACTAAATTTGCATCTTCATTGATAGGCCCAAAATAGTTAAATCCAAATTATGTGTTGATAGTGAGCAGATGCAGCTTCCCAGTAATAATGGTCTAAAGGACAGTCATGATGCATCATTTTCGATGTGTTTGCAAGTTTGTTGTGGCTGATGTCAAATAGACTAGAGGTGAATCAACAACCCTTAATGAAGGGCGATAATGCACGATATCAGGAGAAGCCAAAATGCAGGTAAGGTTTAATACTGGAGCTGAGATCCTTTCCAGTGGATTTTAATTTAAAAATAATATTGTGAAATTAGAATGTGCAAATGAAGAGAATTTTTTTCCAGCAGCATTTGCCACACAGACTTTTGAAATGTCAGAAGTTGCCTTGATATTTGTGTTAGCAGCACCAATACCTAGCATGTAGCAAGACACATGTCATGAGTTGAGGGGTCCCGATCTTTTTTTTTGAGGGTTCTTGAGATTTTCCTCGAGGGCTACTTCTTAAGTTTTCTTGGGCTACTTTTTAGTTTTCAGGGGCTCCTTTTTCATTTTCACGAGGAGTTCAGAATACTATTCTTCCTTAATTCCTAGATAGTTTCTCTCAAATTTGGATTCTAAATACAATTCCAAATTTACAATAATAAACCAAGATCAGATTCATCGCAAATTCCAACTATTTGATGCAGTGAAACAGAAATTGCAGGGCTATAGGGAAAGAGCATGAGTGTAAACCTACAGAAAGAGTTTAACATAAGGAATGAGATTCAAAGTAGTAATCTGATCAAGAATTTCAACTGTAAGTCAATTAAGCTTCACTGGTGACTTAGATGAGTGTTTCCTCACTGTGCAGGATAAATAACACCCTTGCAACTCAATCCTGATTTATGACACCTTGCTATCAGTTCAAACTACCAAGTTAATGTTCAGAATTTAATAAAGCAGAACCACAAGATAGTGCTCTACCACCTCTCTCCACACCCCACTGGAGTGGGAGGGAGACACACACACACAGTTTGGGCTGTTGCCCACCAAGGCCAACCACTCCCAAAGATTCAAATCCACCTCAGCCGAAGCTGGGCCTGACACATTTATGGATAGACACACCAGGGCCTGGAGCCAGGGCCCAGCAAGCCTCTGCCAACAGGGGAACAAGCACTGGGCAGACAGCATGGAGCCCATGGCAACTCGTCCCTGATAGGCGGAAACCCTAGCGGCAGTTGCATGCTTAGGCCAAAGTCAAGGTCTGCTCTTCCAGAGCTGGCCTCCAGTTTCCCACCAGCCGCATCCGGCTACTACGCAGTGCACAAGGGTCTCTGTGCCAAACATGTGAAGGCCAGAGTCCCCACCCACCTGACAACCATTGAGAATTTGAGATCCTGGAGCTGGCCTGCAACACGGCTCAAGACAAGAAGATGACCTGCATCAACCCCCACCACCTCCAGCTCATCAGCTGCAATGACGAGAATCTCAACAAGCTGCTGGATCGACTCACCACAACCTAGGGTGGGGTCCTGCCCAAAATCCAGGCTGTTCTGCTGCCCAAGAAAATGGGACAAGGTAAAAGAACAAGATCAGGAAAAAAGAGCAAGATGTAGGGGACCAATGATTGAAGGAGCTGGAGCAGCAGCCTGAAAGAAACAGAGTCTGTGATTAGAGGAGCAGCTCTTCACAGATTCTGCCTCCCACATTCGCTGCTCCTCCAATCAAAATACCTGGGCAGAATGGCGGGGGGACCTTTCTTGAATTCTTCACCCCATCATTAAGTTTTCACAACTATTTGTGAGGTTTTCAGGCTGAATTCCCCACTGCCCCCATATGTTTTGAACCCTGCATGAGCTGCTTCCACTCGTGCATGTCTTAATGCAGTAATAAAAGCAACTCATATGTGCAAAGTTTCTTAGCAATGTTATGAATGGGATGGGAGAAGTGCACTGTTGGTCTCTCATCCCACTACTCCATATCACAATAAATATATAAATATATATGCTAGTTATACAGCCAAATATGTGCTTTCTCTAATTATCTCAATATGACCACTCAATGACCAGGTTTCTTCAATAAAGAACAAAATTTTTAGTTTATTATAAAACCAGTCTTGTCAAATAGAAAGACAAAGCTTATTAACATATGGTATAAAATATGAAAGTATACTAAAAAAGAAAATAAAAATAGAGAAATTCTGCCAAAGGTTGGAAGTCAAGGGTTCAAGGGAAAAATATAGATGTTGCTCTTGAAACGGTGTCTGGGTTATACGGTTGATCTCTCAGCATTGATCTGCGAAACAATCAATGACTCTTGCACTGCTTTCCAGGTGGACTTGAGGAACACTTGCAGGTACTCAATACCAGCATATAGAGCAACTTAGGATCAATTTATGTTCACATCTGGCTGTGGACTGGTTCTGGATTGCAAAAAGGCTGCTGTCTTCTCTTCACAAGCATTTGGTCTTTCTTTTTTGAAGCAAAACCAAAACCAACTCTTTAAGCACAGCTTTCCAGGCATGGTTTATTTTTCAAAAGTTTAAACTACCACGTGACCCCCCCTTTGTATACAGCCTACCAGAGTCACGAGGTTTCCAACTTCTTTAAAATTGCTTAATTACCTTTTTTTTGTAAAAGTATGTCTTTTCCAGGAATAGCAATCACAGTCCTACCTTTTTAAAGGGCAGTGACTTCTAAAACAGAAATTCGTCCAGAACGTTTTTAGTCTTTGAAGATAAACCATATTCTGTGATTAAGGTAATCATGACAGCAGTACATTTTTGGTTTTAGTTTGTTTGCAGTCATTGTTTTTTTTAAACAGTGTTAAACCTCTGCTGAGAGGTGCAGTGTGGGATTCACATAGCACAGAATATCTTTAATGCCTAGGCATCATGAACTGTACTTGTGTAAAATGACTGGCATCCTGAATATCTAACAGACAGTAATAATGTGTTAAGTATAGGGTTCAGCATAATGGCTTGGTAGCAAACAGGTGAAAAGCACTGGGCCCAAATTCTTTGTTTTGCCAACTTAGACTGACGCTCGATGAAACCAGAAATAAAGTTCTCAGCTTACTTTGTAACTTTGGAGGCAAGCAATGAGAAGTCATGCATCTTTGTAAAAATACTTCAGTGACTGCTTTACATTATATCTGCGAAAGCAAAGCAAGCCCAGTTTGCTATCTCATTACCTCAACAGTCTGCAGGCGCCACTGGAATCTGATTATGCTTCTCTTGTAAATTCTGAAAACCATTCAACACAGGCTGCTCAACAAGATTGTAATGATGTTCTATGGTGATTTGCATTATGGTTCTTTGCTTTTCCAAGTAAAATTTATATTACGTTGAAGTATAACCGGTGATTTGTGGTAGTTACAAACAAAATATTCCATTAACTTTCCTTTCACATTTAGGTAATGGACAGTCTACTATGTTCTGTAGTTAAGTTTGGGAACAAGCTTTGCTAAATGTCTGTGTACAAATATGATCAGGGAATGAATTAAAGTTCTCCACCACCAGGACTATATATTGCCATCGCTGCCCTTATCCTACAGATCCACCACACCCTTGTCATTGTTTTCACCATCTTTCGACTCAACTTTGCCAATTTCTTCCTGTTGGCCTCCTATTCTCCACCCCCAATATGTTTTTCCATATTAAAGGTCTTGTATAAATGCAAGTTATTGTCATATAGAGCACACAGACAAATGCTCAAAACCAACTTGGAATCAACATTCAACACATAGGCACCTTCTCACCAACTGATTTTCAGGGACCTGTGAAATAATTATAAGCCTATGTATATATGGAAATATATAACACCTAATATGATGATTGGGTTTCTCCACCCTATTGTTCTCCTAACTGAGTTAAAACATCAAAATACTACAATGGATTATATCAAAGTTCAGAACCAAGAAGTTATGTGCAATTCCTTCCCTGCTCTATTTCCGATCTTACCATTAAAGTATTTGTGTAAAGTAATGCCATGATTCAGTATTTTATCAAGTAATGCACTGAACTACAAATGAGCTTCAAAATGTTTTGTTTGCCCCACTTTTTAAAATAGACAGGGTAATCTGGTAAAAATCAGATACTGAAACCCCATGAAGACAGTTGGTAATGATAATATCAATTTGCTAGCATATGGAAAAACATATGGAAATGTTCACTTGAAGGAATGCATAGAAAAACAGAATGCTATTCTTTTCACATTTCTACTTCCTTTTTTCCCCACTGCCCAGATAGAAAACACAATATGGAAATTTTATTTTCAAATTCCCAGTACTAGACTTATATAGGTCTATACAAGGGTAAATTTTACAAATTTCCATTTGGTGCCACAGGCATGAATTTGTAAGATTACCCATGCAATGTCGATTAAGAGGCTAATTTCGCAAATACGTAACCCTAGCACAGAGCCTCACCAGCCAGGGTCATTCACAGGGAAGTCACATTGATGCGCCCCATGATTTTCAGGATAGAACACTGTTGTAAATCACTCACGTGATTTGCTGATACATGCTTTCCCTGGATGAAGATCCCTGCCAGTAGCGTCCATTCATAAAAACAGTCTTTTGAGGTCCTTGGCCAGTATCAGCCTTCTTATTGTGGTTAAATCCTCCAGAGCTTCAATGTGGTATTTTAAAATTGAGGCTGCAAATGTAACATCCATTTATGGTTGGAGCTGTTGCAAGCTTACAACAACCTGCTTCAGCCCCATCTTGTAGCAAATATCAGTGGTATTTACTCTTGTCAGAAAGTGCACATAGCAACAGGGATCCAGAGGTATAGAACAGTTTTAAGTGATTTTCTAAATTTGGTTTAGACCCAAATCACAGTAAGAACAGGTTGGAAAATCTGAAACCAGTAAAGAGCCTTAGGGAACAGAAGTATAGTGGTGCCTAAATAGTGCTGTCTACAACATGACCAACATGACAAGAGTATTCAGTGCATGTCATGGCAAATAGAAATGCTAAAATTAGAGCTGTAACACTGGAAATCAAGAATTCTGCTTTCCAAACTGATTTATTTACCATGTATAGGAGGCTTTTCATCATGTTCACATTCTATACTCAATAAAGAGTGTGAAGCCCATTTTTATCCCTTGAGTTAGCAAAGCTACATAACCCAAAAGGCAGTGAAGTCATGAATCATTTATAAAAGTCATCCTCACCAGTGGGATAAAAATGATTTTCATGTTACACACTGCTTAGTCTATAAATGTCAGGATTTTAAATATATACACCTATATTAATAACACATTTTTTAAATACTCTGGATTTAATTTTAGTGGGAACTATTATAAGCACATATGGCACATTAGTTCTGCTAATAGTTGCATGAGACAGCTTTTCTCTCTCTTCAGCTTGTCTGTCATGTAGAAAATTCCCTAAACCAGGATTTAAGCTCAACTATGTGGACTGCTACAGGCCAAAAGCATGAGGGGCTGATGTCACAAGACAGTGCAATGTTGTGTTCTTCAATAATGTAGTGCCCAGTTCCATGAAACATAAAATGCTCCAATCAAATGGCCATGGCTATGCACACTGGGGATGAAAACAGGTCAGGATGGAAGTTACAATTAAGTCCTCACTGTAAGTTGTGGTTGTGTTCCTGAAAATGTCAATTTCAAGTGAAATAGCTTTAAGTGAATCATGGGTCCCACACAAATCAATATTAAAGCCACAGTTAGGTTCCCATTTCTTGACCGGAAAAGAACAATGGGCAAGTTGAAATACTGCATTGTGTATGTGCAGCAATGTGCATTCCTATCTGGAATAACTTACAAATTCAAATAAATAACTGAATATAACAGAAAAGCTCTTCACACTGAAATTAATCAACAGTAAATCACCCAAGCAAACCCTGAGTAGCACAGCTTCTGGGCAGAATTTTACGGACACGTTTCAGCGGGAACGGGGCTGTAAAATGCGGTGAGACATTCTAAACCTCATTGGCTTTGGCAGGGATGTAAAATCCTGCTGCTGTAAAATTTCGCCCTCTGTGTCTCACCCAAAACACTCCTGAAACCCAGCTCAACTTTTTGCTTGCTTTTCTTTCCCACTATGTCTCTCTCTCCTTTCCCCATTCTCTCTTTCTCTCTGTTTTCCATTCTCACTCTCCCTTTTCCATTCTCTCTCTCCCATTCTGCCTGTCTGCCTCTCTCGCAGTTCCATTCTGTCTCTCTCTCTCCCTTTCCCATTCTGTCTGTCTAACATCTCTCCTTTCCCATTCTGTCTGTCTGACTCTCTCTCCTTTCCCATTCTGTCTGTCTGTCTCTCTCCTTTCCCATTCTGTCTGTCTCCTTTCCCATTCTGTCTGTCTGCCTGTCTCTCTCCCTCTCCTTTCTCATTCTGTCTGTCTGTCTCTCTTTCTCCCTTCCCATTCTGTCTGTCTGCCTCTCTCTCTCCTTTCCCATTCTGTCTGTCTGCCTCTCTCTCCCCTTTCCCATTCTGTCTGCCTCTCTCTCCCCTTTCCCATTCTGTCTGCCTCTCTCTCCCCTTTCCCATTCTGTCTGCCTCTCTCTCCCCTTTCCCATTCTGTCTCTCCCTTTCTCATTTCCTACTCTGTCTTTCCCTTTTCCTTTCCCATTCTGTCTCTTTTTCTCTCTCCCTCCTTTCCCATTCTGTCTATCTGTCCCTCTCACTCTCCTTTCCCATTCTGTCTATCTGTCTGCCTCTCTCTCTCTCCTTTCCCATTCTGTCTATCTCTCTCTCTCCTTTCCCATTCTGTCTATCCATCTCTCTCACTCTCCTTTCCCATTCTGTCTCTCTCTTTTTCTCTCTCTCTCCTTTCCCATTCTGTCTATCTCTCTCTCTCTCGCTCGCTCTCCTTTCCCATTCTGTCTATCCGTCTCTCTCACTCTCCTTTCCCAGTCTGTCTATCCGTCTCTCTCGCTCTCCTTTCCCATTCTGTCTATCTGTCTCTCTCTCTCTCTCTCCTTTCCCATTCTGTCTCTCTCTCTCCTTTCCCATTTTGTCTCTCTCTCTCTCTCCTTTCCCATTCTGTCTCTCTCTCCTTTCCCATTCTGTTTCTCTCTCCTTTCCCATTCTGTCTCTCTCTCCTTTCCCATTCTGTCTCGCTCTCCTTTCCCATTCTGTCTCTCTCTCCTTTCCCATTCTGTCTCTCTCTCCTTTCCCATTCTGTCTCTCTCTTTTTCTCTCACTCTCCTTTCCCATTCTGTCTATCTGTCTCTCTCACTCTCCAAAAAGAGCAAAATAGAGCCAAACAAAGCAAAACAGGACAAAACAGAACCACACAGAGCAAAACCAAACCAAGCAGAGCCAAGCAGAACAAGACAGAGCCCAAAATGGCCAAACAGAGCAAAGCAGAGCAAAATGAGCCAATGAGTGACAAACAGAGCATGGCACAGCCAAGTTGTGCTGAACAGAGCCAGACAAAGCCAAACAGAGCCAAACAGAGGCAAACAGAGCCAAACAGGGGCAAACAGGGGCAAACAGGGGCAAACAGAGCAGAACAGAGCAGAACAGAGCAGAACAGAACCAAACAAAGCCAAACAGAGCCAAACAGAACAAAATAGAGCCAAACAGAAAACAGAGCCAAACAGAGCCAAACAGAACAAAACAGCGCCAAACAGAACAAAACAGAGCCAAACAGAGCCAAACAAAGGGTCTAAGAGCAAAGGGGATAACTAGTCAGGTGCCACACCGCACCAATGCAGTACCTAGTCGAATTATCCAGGTACGTTTTTTTTATTTTTCTCAATTAAAATTGATGCATGGGGTATTCTAAAATCTCTGAGCCTGGACAACTCCAGTTTTTGGATAGCCAGAGTTGAGGCATTGTACTGTATTTAGAACTACAATGTTAGATATCTATGATAGCAACAAGGCTCAGAAGAGAACATTCATTCAGAGGATTGAAGTAACAAAACTGAAGTAACAAAAAAAAATATTTGCATCAGTGTTGATTTTGTAATTAGGCACTCACTGGCTTGGTTTCCCAAAGTTTAAATTTCAATTTGGACTGAAATTAATCAAAACAGATTTTGGCTGAAATTATATCAGATGTTAAAATCTAAAGTAACAGGACACAAAAGTACCTGCCAATTATAGCCTTTATGAAAAGTTCTCTTAAGATAATTAACTGGCAATATAAACTAAAATTTCTTGGAGCCTCCACATTAAAGTAAAACTATTTCTGAAATGACTAACCCAATCATGTGTTAAAAAAACTCACTGAACTGTGATTGTTTACACATTAAGATTGGAATCAAAATATCAAATTTAGCACAAGTTGACTAAAAGGCTTTCAGAACATGTTGGTCATTGTGTAAAACAGGTGATATGGGATCAGCCACTCACTCTTGGCTGGGGTGAAGAGTTGAAAAAAATTGCTAACATGTCTGTTCTAGGAAAAAATCTGAAGATGATATGAAATGCTCAATTAGTTTTGCTGGACCTGTTTGAAAAATGTCCAAATGATCAACCCAAAACCCCCATTCAAATTTCTTCTTTCCTCTCTTGCAGATCATGAATTTTAATGGCGTACAGAGCAGATTAACCTTTTTGAGTATCGAATGTCTTTTGAAACGTATGAGTTCGTTAACTGCTAAAACCGATTTTTCTTGCGTGACAACCACCCTACAGTGTCTTGGTCAGATGAACAGCAGGGAACAGCAAAATATCCACTTTGGTCAACAAGTGGCAAGGTACTTACTAGCTGATGAAAAGTCACCTTGGGTATATTTGGTCTTTCACACTTCTGGTGAAAAGCTTTATACTTTTAAGTGTGCACTTTAGGAATACAGGTACTGTTTATCCAACAACGAGAATTCATAGAAAACAATGGTTATTTGCGAGCAACTACAAAACTGTAATCCAATCAAATCAATCAAGTGATGTCAAGTGACAGACTGAAGCTTAAAGGACATATTAGTGTCAAACTCCAAAATAGATTCTAGCCAGTAATCTGGACAAAATAGATTAAAACCAAATAATTACTCCCAGGTATTATGGGTTTATTCGATTTGTGTGTTGGTAACAACCAGCGTATCCACAGTGACTGTTCATCCACTCCTCTCTCTGCTGAGAAATGAGAGTTGCACTGGGTAATAAATGGCATGTGATTGATTATTCCACATTGAAAAATAATCTGGACTTGATTAGTGAAAAATTGTTACATCCAGAAGATCAGCAACAACAGACACTTATATGATTAAGAAAGAACTTACATTTATATAACACTTTTCATGACCTTAAGGTATCGTAAAGTTCTCAGCCAGTGAGTCACTTGGAAGTTTAGTCACCATTGTTAGGTAGGCAAATATGGCACCCAATTTGCATAAAGGTCACCATGATTAATAACAATGGCCCTGATAGTTACAGGGACATGGAGAGAGTGTGAATGCCAGGTTTTTCCTGCGCAAGGGATTTTTTGTTCCATTTCCCATCCAATGACCTGCCAAATCGACAGGATATCCAGCAGCAGGAATCCATAGCCAGGAGTACTGGAGGTCAATCCCTGGCAATCAGAAGGGAAGGAGTAAACGATTAGGATTTGGTGCAGTAAGCGGAAGAGAGCTGCAATTGAGAGGGAGCTAGCAAGAGATTGGATTTGTGGGGGGTGTCACTGATCATGGCAAGTGGTGAAGAGACGCAATCCTGGTCCACACATGGAGTGTTGGAAAAATACTCTGCTTCCCTTTCACTGCTGGGCTGTACTTTGGGAGCATGTTTTAATTATGTTAATGAAGTATCCTGCCTCTCAAAGGTGGGGGGCACAATGAAACAAAACCTGGTACCGTAAAAACTACAACAGGTACATAAGTTCAGGTTGGGAACGTTTTCATGTTCTAAAGCTTTTAACCCTTTCCACCCTCTCTCACTTGTCACAGGGGTGTTACCATCAAGGCAAATCTATTTTGTTTGAGGGATAACCGGTAACCAGAGACTTTTTAAAAATAAATTGTACATTACATGTATTGGATACCACGTTTTTGGGTTATAATCTATCCGGATATAATGTGCTCGAAATCACACATCAGGAATCAACTGTCAAATCCAAAATTCTTTTGTTTCAAACAGAAATTGGTCGCATTGATCTTCCTGCTGTAAAATGATGGGATCCTTCCCGCTGCTCAGTGTCCATCCTCTGAACAACCTCCTCCACTAGCTCCATTTCTAATGGAGTGAAGGGGCAGAATTTTGCCATCGGCGAGCAGGGGGCGGGGCCAGCTCACCGATGCCTAAAAAGATGCAGGATAACGTCGGGGGAACCCCTGACATCATCCCACCCCGTTTAAATTTTCAGGAAGGTGGGGGCAGAGCCAAATCAGCTGTGCACCCGCCGACCTGTCAATGGCCAATTGAGGCCATTGACAGGATCATTGAAAAAATTAAAGGACCTGCCCATCCAACCTTAAGGTTGGTGGGTCAGCCAGGAGCCCCAGCGGGGAATAGGAAAAACATGAAACTTCATCCACTTCATGTAGGGATTTAAAAAATTTAATAAAGTTTTAGTGTAATTTATGAACATGTCCCATCTCATGTGACATTGTCACATGACGGGGACATGTTAAGGATTATTTTTCTGTCTATTTTTAATGTTTTTAAAACTGTCAGCAATCTCGCTGAGGCAGCACTTAGCCTCAGGGAGATGTGCGCTCTTTCGTGCACATGAGCGAAAGAGCACATTCTCGCTTTCGGGGAATCCCCCCCCCACCCGCACAGGAAGTGCATAGCGCTTCCCGCCGGACGTCACGCTGAGTGAGCCTAAATTGGCCCGCCCACATAAAATGTCGATGGGGCCCGCTTCTCCAGCGGGGATCAGCTCCCCGCCCTCCAGAGATTGGGTCGGGCCCACCTGCCCAGCAGGCAGAAAATTCTGCCCAAGGTTTCTTTCAGCACAGCAGTGGCGCACAGAACTTCAATGCTCTTCTTCAAGTTGTGTGTCCGGACCTTTCACACCCATCTGACCAGGCAGACCTCAAATTTAAGCCTTATTTGTTAGCTTAAAATAAAAGTTGTTCTGACAATGCAGCACTCCCTCAGTGACAGCCCAGAATATTTTTGAGTGCTGGAATGTGACTTGAACTTATCAGCCCAGAAATTGGGGCATTCACATTTCTCAGAATGGGGGTAGGGAGGTCATACCCATTGCACCTGGATAGTGATGCCAAAGCTCCCCTAATATTGAGCCTTGGGTTCTGTGCAAACCATAATCTTCTCACTCAGATGAGAGTGGTGCTACCGAGTCGAGCTACCATTTAGAGCAAGTTTTCAATTAAATGGAGTCAAGTATGATCACAGAGAGTGTGATAAGTTTCTTGCCATGTAACTAGCAATTGGTGTGACAAAACAACTGGAAAGTCAAGCAGGCCAGTTACCATCTGAAAGAAAACAGTACATTATTTGTTAAATCTGTGAAGCTCGTTAAAATTAATCAACAGAAAATAAGGAAATCAAATCAAGCATGCTGACCTGCACTCCCAATTCTGCAATCTGTTTCGCAAAATTCCAAGTCAGACCTGGAGAACTTACCCTAAGCTTTCCAAGCCAGAGCAGCTAAAGAAGGCCTCAACATCATTAAGTCAGGGAGGCAATAACAAAAATCAGACAAAGGTTTTCATTCCTGATCCTGCGAACATCTGTACATGCATACGTGCTGAGTAAGGACGGAATCAAATGTGGCTGTATTCCTTTCACAGTTGAGTATTCTGCTAACTCTTACTGTTGAGGCTCACCAATGAGGAATGCCCACTTGGCAATGGGATGAGGACCCCTGTCAGATCCTGTGTAATTGCCCGCAAGCAAGAGTCAGTACATTCATAATATTAGTATGAGGGTGAAAATGGAAAATGCAGGTAACTGATATCATTTGCACATATATTATATGGATGGCAACCAGTACCAAAACATTACAATAGGAAGAGGTTAGGAGACGGATAGAGTATCCACTTTCCATTGGTCTTGTTAGACTTCTCCATGCATCATAACAGTCATCAGTCATCAACACAACCCTTCAGGGCATGACTTTATCAAGATTGCCTTCAATAGTAGTAAATCTCGCTGTACAATTTAAATGAGAAGCTGCTCTCTTTGGAGTCTGTATCTACTGTAATTACAATATGGTTCTGGGTCTGTCACTAACATCAGTAGAACATGATACTAAAGATTTTACCTGTGGGAACGTGACAGTATTCCAGCTGAAGACAACAATGATAGTCTACATTAACTGGTACATCTCCTCCAGCCCATTCTAGTGATATAGTGGGGACATTCTTGCTGCAAGCTTCCAACATCAATCTGACATATTGTTGGGCTTTGTTCAATATAGCTCACACTAGGAGCCTGCTGCAAGGAATGGGGTGTCATGTATCTTTAGAGGAAGTTTCTACACTGGCTTTGTTAAAAACCTCACACAGAACTGGGAGCAATGACACTACTGCCACAAGTTCAGGCATCATCTGCATCCAAAGAAGTACCTATTCTTGGCAGGTAAACAATGCTCCTTTCAGCTTGAACTTCCCATCACATTATTCAACAAAGACCACTGTTTAACAGAGCAAAATTAAGTGATAACAAAATCCAGGAAAGTTTAGACATTAAAAGCTGCTCCACAGAATTACACCAACAGACGTCAATGGCCATATTGAGGTAATCTAACCTTAGGATAAAACATGAATTATGGGTACTGCAGTTAATGTTAATTTGTTTTTACAAGATATTTCCACTTATTCAGCAGTTGCTCATGCAGATAAGGAAGGTGGCATTCAAGAACAATTTGTGATGTAAAATGATCAACTGCAATCATGGAGTAAAAGCACTAGAAAGGTTTAAGCCATAGTCAAGTAAAGCACAATGCTGCCATGATGCCGGTAGCTTTTCTAAAATACATATATTTTTGCATTGGCTGACATAATCTTTCATCCAAGGGAAAAAGAAGTTGCATTCATATGCCTCATAAAATCATGACCTTATGAAAGCACTTTATGGTCAATTAACACTTATTGAAGTGTAATCATTGTTGTAATGCAGGAGATGCAACAGCAAATTTACACAAGATCCCACAAACAGCAATACGATCAGGACTGTTTTAGGTATTGGTTGAGAGGGTAAATTTTGGCCAGGGGATGCTCCGAGCAGTACCATGGGACTTTTTACATCCACTTAAAAGGGAAGATTGGGTTTCAGTTTGATTTGCATCTGCATTGGAGTGCCAGCCTAAGTTACATGTTCAAGTCCCTGGAGTTGGGCTCAAACCTACAACCTATTGTCCCAGTAGCAATAGTGTTAGCAACTGAGACATGGGTCACACCATCAATATGTTTACATGTTGGAGGATATGCAATGCCTGAGGTCTTTCATTCAAAAGTAAGCAGATAGGTGACTTCCATCACTGGAATGAGAAATGCCTAATATTTTTTCCAACAGGACTTCATCCTTGTATCTAATCACGTTTGTCCTGTACTATTGTTTATTCGCTGCTCAAAGGAGCAATGCATAGAATCATACCGCACAGAAGAAGCCCATTGTGCCTGTGTTGACTGCTTGAAAAAGCTATCTAATTAGTGTAATTAGGTCTGGATAGTGAGTTTTTAGTTTAGCTTGACCCTTTTTAGGCTAGTTACATTTTGTATTCATTGTATCAAACTTACAAGGTCAAGGAAGTCATTTTGAGATTAACGTTATGCTCAAGAAGCCATTTTATATTCTGTAACTTGCATTTACCAAATGTGTTAATCAGAATTACCGTATTATTTCATCAGCAATCAGAAACAGATGATTGAATTAGTGAACCTCTATTGAGGTACAATTGAAGACCAATAATTAATTAGTAATATTAAAAGACTGGATTATATTCAAAATTCTCTAAGCCTGTTTTAATGTCACTAATTAGCTAGCATAGCTCCTCTATATGTGAAAAGAATGTACAATCAGATCAAGCGTGCTGGCAATGAATCTCCCTGATCTTGATTAGCCTCAGACAGAATGACATGACTTTACACAGAACAAAAGATTTGGAACATTGGTTGAATTTGTAGGAATAAAGAAATGTCCAAAATCAGATAGGAGGAAAAAACAAAAAAAACTGCGGATGCTGGAAATCCAAAACAAAAAGTAAAAAATACCTGGAAAAACTCAGCAGATCTGGCAGCATCAGCAGAGAAGAGTACAGTTGACATTTCGAGTCCTCATGAACCTTCAACAGAACTAAGTAAAAAATTGTCCTTGCCCACATGTCTGTCCTTGGCTTGCTGCATTGTTCCAGTGAAGCTCAACGCAAACTGGAGGAACAGCACCTCATCTTCCGACTAGGCACTTTACAGCCTTCCAGACTGAATATTGAGTTCAACAGTTTTAGATCTTAAACTCCTTCCTCCATCCCCACCCCCTTTCCATTTCTTCCCCCTCCTCCTTGTTTTTTCCAATAATTTATATAGATTTTTCATTTCCCACCTATTTCCATTATTTTTAATGTATTCCACTGATTATTTATCTATACCTTTTATGCCCTTTTAGTCTTATTTCACCCCACCCCCACTAGAGCTACCTTGCTTGTCCTGCTATCCATTCTTAATTAGCACAATCTTTTAGATAATATCACTACCTTCAACACCTCTTTGTTCTTTTGTCTGTGACATCTTTTGGTTATCTCCTCCTATCACTGCTTGCTTATCCCAACAATCACCCCCACTTCTCTCTCTCCCCCCCCCCCTCTTAAACCAGCTTATATTTCACCCCTCTCCTTGGATTCACCTAGTTCTGTTGAAGGGTCATGAGGACTCGAAACGTCAACTGTACTCTTCTCCGCCAATGCTGCCAGACCTGCTGAGTTTTTCCAGGTATTTTTTATTTTTTGTTTCAGATAGGAGAATCCTGTGAAACAACTCCATTATATTCTTATAAAAACAAAAAAACTGCGGATGCTGGAAATCCAAAACAAAAACAGAATTACCTGGAAAAACTCAGCAGGTCTGGCAGCATCGGCGGAGAAGAAAAGAGTTGACGTTTCGAGTCCTCATGACCCTTCGACAGAACTTGAGTTCGAGTCCAGGAAAGAGCTGAAATATAAGCTGGTTTAAGGTGTGTGTGTGGGGGGCGGAGAGATAGAGAGACAGAGAGGTGGAGGGGGTTGGTGTGGTTGTAGGGACAAACAAGCAGTGATAGAAGCAGATCATCAAAAGATGTCAACGACAATAGTACAATAGAACACATAGGTGTTAAAGTTAAAGTTGGTGATATTATCTAAACGAATGTGCTAATTAAGAATGGATGGTAGGGCACTCAAGGTATAGCTCTAGTGGGTTTTTTTTTTTAATAATGGAAATAGGTGGGAAAAGGAAAATCTTTATAATTTATTGGAAAAAAAAAAGAAGGGTGAAACAGAAAGGGGGTGGGGATGGGGGAGGGAGCTCATGACCTAAAGTTGTTGAATTCAATATTCAGTCCGGAAGGCTGTAAAGTCCCTAGTCGGAAGATGAGGTGTTGTTCCTCCAGTTTGCGTTGGGCTTCACTGGAACAATGCAGCAAGCCAAGGACATCTGTCCTTGGCTTGCTGCATTGTTCCAGTGAAGCCCAACGCAAACTGGAGGAACAACACCTCATCTTCCGACTAGGGACTTTACAGCCTTCCGGACTGAATATTGAATTCAACAACTTTAGGTCTTGAGCTCCCTCCCCCATCCCCACCCCCTTTCTGTTTCCCCCTTCTTTTTTTTTCCAATAAATTATAAAGATTTTCCTTTTCCCACCTATTTCCATTATTAAAAAAAAACCCACTAGAGCTATACCTTGAGTGCCCTACCATCCATTCTTAATTAGCACATTCGCTTAGATAATATCACCAACTTTAACACCTATGTGTTCTATTGTACTATTGTCGTTGACATCTTTTGATGATCTGCTTCTATCACTGCTTGTTTGTCCCTACAACCACACCAACCCCCTCCACCTCTCTGTCTCTCTATCTCTCCGCCCCCCACACACACACCTTAAACCAGCTTATATTTCAGCTCTTTCCTGGACTCGAACTCAAGTTCTGTCGAAGGGTCATGAGGACTCGAAACGTCAACTCTTTTCTTCTCCGCCGATGCTGCCAGACCTGCTGAGTTTTTCCAGGTAATTCTGTTTCCATTGTATTCTTGCCTGGGATAATAAGTACAGGTGACTGTAATAATTGGGACCCAATCAAGTTAATTCAGTAATAATTGACCAATTATCAAATTACAACAAGCCTAATTCAAAATGAGATAATGGTCATTTAACGGTTAAAAGCAGAGCACCAAGGAGCTTTCTTGCTAACCACGTACTAAAGACTCAGTAAACAACATTCTGAAAGAATCACTGTCAAACACAGGGTTCTGCTTCTAAGGACTGATCACCTGGATGAAGTTGTGAAAATCTGTCTCAAGTTGCTAAGTATACCTTTTTTTTTTAAATAAACTTCTTTTCAAGTTTATTATCCAAAATTCTGATTTTGCCTTAGTGGATTAAAGTCTTATCTCAATCAAAATGAGTTTATTAAATGGCAAGTTGGGGTGGGTGAAGTCAATTAAGCTACAGACAACAACATTAGATAACATAAATTTTACCAAAAACATTGTTAGTCCCACTACCCTCCTATATTTTCCTTTGTCAGATATAAATTTGATTGCCTTTTGAAAGTTGCTATAGTGCATAACAACTTGCTAAGTGAAAAAAAAATCATCTCACCTTTTTTTTTAACCAATTATCTTAAATTTGTGCCCTCTGGTTACTATTTCTCCCCGCCTATTCTATCAAAACACCTTACAATTTTAAGCACACTAAATTTCTCCTTAACCTCCTTCTTTAAGGAGAACAGTTCCAGTTTCTCTATTAGCGTCATAAAACTGAATTCCCCCATCCCCAGTAACATTCCTGGTTAGGGCTGCCAACTGTGATTAAATGTATTCCTGGAGGTTTCATCATGACTTGCCCCCACATTCCAGTTATTAATCAGCCAAAACATCCATCTGCGTGAGGCACTGCTTTGTTACGCCATTGGGAAAACAAAAAGACTCATTACCTGATTAGATGACACTTGACTGTCAGCCCCCTATTTTCAATATTTTTATAGCTGGTAAAGAGGAATCTTTAAAGAAAATTTTTAAGAGTTTATTTTAATGTCCCTATCAGGATTGCACACTGCAGTGTCCTGAAGATTGATCTTCAATTCCTAGAGGCTCCAGGCCAATCCTGGAGGGTTGGCAACCCTATTCCTGGTACAAAGCCTCTACAACCTTTCCAAGGCCTTGACAATCTTCCTAAACTTTGGTGCACAAAATTGGATACAGTACTGCAGCTGAGGTCTATGCCTGTCTTGAATCTTTTTTAGGAAATGAAAATTTGCTATGCACTGCCTATCCATTCTCTAAAGAGTACTCCCTACGGTGGAGGTCAAGATCAAATCTAGTCTTCAGGTGAGCACATTTGCATCCAAGATTTTAACTTACTTCTGAGCAAGCAGCAAAGACAGTCACCCAAAGTTGGTCAGGTTCTCCCTATAAATGTATGTCTCATTCTGATTTTTAATCATGACCTGACTGCAATATTAACTCACATCTAAAAGGGGAAGGTATTGTGACTTTCCCACTGAGCATCATCCCCAGAAGAGACCAAAACCTGTTTGTTGCCCACCCCCACTTTACTTTGTGAAACTTAAGCTTCAGTCCTAGACTCATACCCACAACAACTCCCCACCACCCCCCCTCACCTTCCTGAATACAGGACCCCGCAAGGTCTTCCCTGAACCCAATCCAAACATCTAAGTTATTGTTAGGCAGGGATATGAAGTTTTATAGAACCAAGGTGGGTAAATGAAATTAAGATAGAAATCAGCCATGATCTCAGTGAGTGACAGAACAGACTTAAGGGCTAAATGGCCGACTCCTGTTCCTAAGTGCCTATGCCTTGTGCTGGTGGCCGGTGGCATTTAAATGACATCCATCCGAGGTAAAATAAGCACAGCCTTGTTTCTGGAACAGTGGATGAGTTTCCAATTCATCTTGTAACCTGCTCATCCAGAACCTGGTATCTGTCCCAAATCAAAACATATAGCAATTTGGGAAGCAAAGAAGAGTTGATTAGAGCAGTAAGCAGTGGACCTTTCCTGTGGGAGCTGTGCTTATTTTTATAATTTTTCTGTGTCCACATTTGTAATATAAATTCCCTTTGTAAACTTCTCCTGCCATTGATGATATTGCAGCACCTTCAAGGGTGATGGGTCTATCAATAAGCTGTTTCCTGAGCCTACTCCTGCCAGTGAAATAGTACCAGATTCTATGAGAGGGGCAAAGGACTGCCAACCACATTCAAACTAGCAGTTCTAAGGCAACAGCAAAGCTTTTACTAGTGTTTTCCCCCGTAACAACCATTTTAAGTTTGCATTTGAGTTGCTGAATCGTTCACTCTAAAATAACATTTAAAACTTTGTTGGCAACACCAACTGAAGCGAACAGTTTCTTTTCTACATTTCAATGCTGTGTTCACACTAAATCATTCAAAAGTCATAAAAACCTGTAATTTACAGTATAAATGCACACTTTACTAACTATGCAGAATGGAAGGTTTAACTGCAGTAGTACAAATTTAATACTGTTTTATTACTGTGCAAAATTTATTTGTACTTCACCATGTAAATGCTTTATATTTCAGTGATTAAACCAGTATACTGCATTCCAAACACTGATGGACATGGGACCAGGCATAAATGTTGTTGAAGCCACAGTAATAATCCACAAAAATGTTGTTGGAGAAGAGCATCTTTAAGGGTTTCACAACAATCTGTCTTCCTTCTCTCCTGAAGACAATCAGGAAGCAGTTTCCATCTACCAAGTGGCCATTATTCACTCAAGCCTTAACAAGTCAACCACAGGGGTATCATCATTGATTTGAATCATGTGCTCACACTATGCCTACCTATTCAGTTACCCCTGGAAATGCACAAATGAAGTAGAAGGGAGACTTTAGCTCAGGGAAGCCAACACCAACTTTCTAACGTCCCCATGGTTAAGATCAACCACCTCAGAACTTTCTGATGTGTAAGGCTCAGCCACTCACTTTGTGACGACAAAGAGTCATCAAGTCAAATAAGTACTTTCTGAAACGTAGCTGTTGTTTTCATATAGGAAATGTGGTGGTCAATTTGCAGACAGCAATGTTCCACAAAAAGTTAATGACCAGATAATCTATTTTTGTGATGTTGGTTGAAAGACAAACATTGGCAAGTACATCAGGGAGAACTCACATGGGATCTTTTACGCCCTCCTGAAGGGGCAGATGGAGCCTTGATTTAATGCCTCATCTAAAAGACAACACCTCTGACCTTACAACACTCCCTCAATACTACACTGGAGCGTAAGCCAGGAATTTGTGCTCTGAAGTGGGATTTCAACCCAGAATCTTCCAGTTCAGAGGTACAAAACCGGCACAATCAGGGCAGAGGCAGTCCACTCCATGCAACAGTCTCTGCTTACTTTCTAAAGCATCAAATTAAGACCCAAATTGTAACTATTACCCTCCACTCCAACCTGATTTATCAGTGGCTTTTTGGCACTCAAAATCTGTTAGTTATAACGATAGAAAAATTGACACTGGCTGGATCAAACTAACATATTCATTCTGCTGAAGAGTCAAAAAGTTAACTTGTCTTTTCTCATTTCAGACCCTAACACATCTAACAGATCTGGCATCTATTTCCAGCATTTTCTCTCTTTTCAGCATTCTCAATTCTTTTAGCCTGGGTACGCAAAGTGCAGTTTCCCTACCATCCCTCAAAATCTGTTAGTTATAACGATAGAAAAATTGACACTGGCTGGATCATTCTGCTGAAGAGTCAAAAAGTTAACCTGTCTTTTCTCATTTCAGACCCTAACACATCTAACAGATCTGGTATCTATTTCCAGCATTTTCTTTCTTTTCAGCAATCTCAATTCTTTTAGCTTACACCTATCATTTCCTCCTAGAAATTACAACACAGAAGGAGGCCACTTGGCCTATAATGTTTGTACACCACAAATGGAAAATTGGATTATTTTTCTATACAACCTTTGTCACCCAATTACCTCCTTTTGGGCCAATTTAGGTTCAGATCCTGTTCTACCATTAACTCTGCAACTATTATTAACACAGCTTACAATTAGTTATTTAAAAGCAGGATTTACAGAACAGTTAACAGACCAAAGGGGTACACAGTCACAACAAAATACAGAAGTCATACCACTAGAATGAAAATTTCTTTAGGAATGAGTTGCTGTTGTCAGAAATTAGTAGTCCATGCTTCTTAACGCTAGGCAGCAGAAGTTGTTTTTACCCAAATTTCTGAAACTTGCTGCTATTTCAGTCCTGATTACTGACAAATAAAAAACATGAAAGGAAACTTAGTAACATATTACCATGCTCATAAAATGATAAAACTGGTGATTCTGAGAACTGCTCCCTCACTCCCATTCCAACATGGACTTGCTTGCCACCATTTTCACTGACCAGCTCACTGCTCAACTGGAAGTCAGTCTGTCAATCAGGCTAAAAGCAAAATACTGCGGATGCTGGGAATCTGAAACAAAAACAGAAAATGCTGGAAAAAATCTGAAGGTCTGGCAGCATCTGTGGAGAGAGAAACAGAGGCACTTTACAGCCTCCAGGACTTAACATTGAGTTCAACAACTTCAGACCAAGAACTCTTTCCTCTAACCTCACCCCTTTTTTATCCCTTTTTCAAAATTCATTTTTTTATTTTTTATCAACTTATTTTTATTCATTGTTTTATCCCCTTTCTTATCCCATTTTTGATCCCTTTTTTCCCACCACCACAAGGGCCACCTGTTACTTGTTCATGTTGTTCTTTCACAAAGTGCTTACCCTTATTCTGCTATTATCACATTCTGCTTTCTTACCTTTGCCAATGTCAGCACCTTTTTTAGCCCTTATCACTACCATTAACACTCCCTTTGTCCTTTTGTTCATGACATCATTGTCAATCTCTCCTTTGCCCCCACCTATCACTGGCCTTCTATCCAGCTCCACCTGCGCCCCCCACCCCCCCCCCCCCAGACCCCACCCCATTTAACAGTATAAATTTCATCACATTTTTACTTCTCTGTAGCTCTGAAGAAGAGTCATACGGACTCGAAATGTCAACTGTTTTTCTCTCCACAGATGCCATCAGACCCACTGATTTTTTCCAGCATTTTCTGTTTCTGTCAATCAGGCTGATGTCGAGGTGGGGAACCAATCAGTGACACTAGGGACATACTGAGTGGGGGAGTTCCAAATTGCAGATTCCCAATGACTTTCTGACTGACCTACTCCCTGCAGGTCAGATAAGTTTTTAAAAACTCCTCCCACACAGGGGAATGATCATCATTCAATGTAACCTGTTCATCTATCAACCTCGTCTTTGCTGATCTACAATGGACCCCAGTCCCCAGGTACCTCAAATTTATAATTCCTAATCTTGGATTTAAATATCTTCATGACCTCGCCCTTTCCCATCCCTGTAACCTCCTCAGATACTACAATCTTCACCCCACCTCCCCACCCTACAACTCTCCATACCTCGAGCTCTGACCTCTTAGGCTTCCTCCTTCCCTCCTAACACTTACATTCATGCCTTCATGATCCTCAACCCTACACTGTGGAATTACCTTCCTAAACTTCTCATCATCTCCACTTCTCTCTTCACTTAAGACCCTCTTTTACGGATGCTGTGGGGTGAGGAGGGTTCATCCTAATAATGAAGGATGAGGCAAGGACAGTATTGAGAAGAGAAATCAAATCTGTAACGGTGGAAATTAGGAATAAGATGATGTGGAAAACACTGAAGGGAAGGTTTACAGGCCCCCTAACTATACCTGTTCCATTGGACAGAATATTAATCAAGAAATAGTAGATGTTTGTAACAAACATCATGCAACAATCGTGGGAGACTTTAATCTTCACATTTATTGGAAAACTCAAACTGGTAAAGGTAGTCTGAAGGGTAAGTTCAAACAATGCATTTGAGATAGTTTCCTGTAACAAACATCATGAAATTAAGAAAGGATAAGGCTATTTTAGATCTTGTATTGTGTAATGAGATAGGATTAATTAGTAATCTCATAGCAATATTCCATCAAATGATCTGAGACGCAGAGTGATCACAATATAAGATGATTTTGCGTTAAGGTTGAGAGTGACATACTTAAATCTGAAACAAGAGTCTTAAACTTAATTAAACACAATTACATTGGTATGAGGGGCAAACTGGATAAAATTGATTGAGAATATAGATTTAAGAGATATGAGGGGAGGCATAGTGGTATTGTCACTGGATTAGTATTCCAGAGGCTCAGGGTAATGCTCTGGGGATCCCGATTCAAATATATTTTTTTAATTCATTCATGGGATGTGGGCTTCGCTGGCTGGGCCAGCATTTATTGCTCATCCCTAGTTGCCCTTGAGAAGCTGGTGGTCACCTGCCTTCTTGAATGGCTGCAGTCCATGTGGTGTAGGTACACCCCAGTGCTGTTAGGAAGGGAGTTCCAGGATTTTGACACAGCGACAGTGAAGGAACGGCGATATATTTCCAAGTCAGAATGGTGAGTTACTTGGAGGGGAACTTTCAGGTGGTGGTATTCCCATCTCTCTGCTGCCCTTGTCCTTCTAGATGGTGGTGCTTGTGGGTTTGGAAGGTGCAGCCTAAGGAGCCTTGGTGAATTCCTGCAGCGCATCTTGTGGATGGTACACACTGCCGCTACTGTAGGTTGATGGTGGAGGGAGTGAATGTTTGTGGACGTGGTGTCAATCAAGTGGGCTGCTTTGTCCTGGACAGTGTCCAGCTTCTTCAGAGTTGTAGAAACTGCACTCATCCAGGCAAGTGGGGAGTATTCCATCACGCTCCTGACCTGTGCCTTGCAGATGGTGGACAGGCTTTGGGGAGTCAGGAGGTGAGTTACCCGTCGCATGATTCCTAGCCTCTGACCTGCTCTTGTAGCCACAGTATTTATATGGCTAGTCCAGTTCAGTTTCTGGTCAATGGTAATCCCCAGGATGTTGATAGTGAGGGATGCAGCGATGGTAATGCTATTTAATGTCAAGGGGCAATGGTTGGATTTACTCTTGTTGGAGATGGTCATTGCCTGAAACTGCCACTTGTCATCCCAAGCCTGGATATTGTCCAGGTCTTGCTGCATTTGGACATGGCCTGCTTCAATATCTGAGGAGTCGCGAATGGTGCTGAACATTATGCAATCATCAGCGAACATAACCCACTTCTGACCTTATGATGGAAGGAAGATCATTGATGAAGCAGCTGAAGATGGTTGGGCCTAGGACACTACCCTGAGGAACTCCTGCAGTGATGTCCTGGAGCTGAGATGACTGACCTTCAACAACCGCAACCATCTTCCTTTGTGCTAGGTAAGACTCCAACCAGTGATGAGTTTTCCCCTGATTCCCGTTGACTCCAGTTTTGCTAGGGCTCCTTGATGCCACACTCTGTCAAACGCTGCCTTGATCTCAAGGGCAGTCACTCTCACCTCACCTCGGGAGTTCAGCTCTTTTGTCCATGTTTGAACCAAGGCTGTAAAGAGGTCAGGAGCTGAGTGGCCCTGGCGGAACCCAAACTGGGTATCAGTGAGCAGGATATTGCTAAGCAAGTGCCACTTGATAGCACTGTAAATAACCCCTTCCATTACTTTACTGATGATTGAGAGTAGACTGATGGGGCAGTAATTGGCTGGGTTGGATTTGTCCTGCTTTTTGTGTACAGGACATACCTGGCAATTTTCCATATAGCCGGGTAGATGCCAGTCTTGTAACTGTACTGGAACAGCTTGGCTAGTGGCACAGCAAGTTCTAGAGCACAATTAATAACAAGAAAGGAAAATTACTAGAGAAACTAATGGGACTAAAAGCTGACAACCCTCCTGGCCCTGATGGCCTATATCCTAAATAGTGGCAAGAGGTATTAATATAATGATCCTGAAGATGGAAGAGGCATATCTTTTGAAAGGAACTCTATATATATTTAACTGATCTAGAATTGCTTTTACCCCTTAACTTAAAATAAACTCCATGCCTTAATTTGGCACTGATGGTGATAAAATCGCTACAATTCTATCATTAATTATTTGACTATAAAGAAGACTGTATAATATCTTTTAAAACTTCAACAGTTACTATCAGAGAACCAGGTCTATTATCACACCAATCATACAATTTTATCAATAGGCAGGCTGAGCTGACATTCACCACAATTTGATCCCATTTTCCAGTGAGCACGTGGTACAACAGGTATAAGCCTGTCATCATGTGCAGAAAAGGCACAAAGTTGATATAGGCTGAATTTGTGTTTTGCTTTCCTAATTAATAATGGAACATAATTATGAGCTATTGAAAAATTCATACTTGCAGAGGTGACTTAACTTACTGCTTCTCGGGCCCCAGTTAATTCGACCAGGCCTAGTAACATTGACGTCTTTTCAATTTGTTAGTTCAAAGTCCCATGGGTATTTTCAGTTCTATTGTTGGTAGGTGCAAGACAGAACACACAACTATCCATAATTGGGCACTCATTTGACCATGTTACCGAGCAGTCCAACAAGCAATAGATCATGGTAAATTGCTGATGTCCCTGGGGCTCGAGTAGTTTACTCAGAAGATTTCCTCTGTGCACTATAAGTAGCAACATGGGAAATGTATTAATAAGTATATGTTTATGGTTTCACTACATGTAGTGCGAACAAGAAAATGTTCCCCCTGGACTAGCAGAGTAAAGCAAGGCCTGCTCTACATCTGGCTCATTCTGGTGAATCCTTGTTGCAGGGAAAAGCAAATAAAAATCCTTTTGTCAGCACTGATCTCCAATGCCTTTAGAACCATGGGTCACGAGGATTGCAGAAGCATAATTAATTTAAAAAAAGATGAAATGTTGGCATTGGAAAATATGTTTTGCTGGAAAGGGAAGTGTAAGCTAATTAACAGCAAAATGCATTTTCCACTAAAATAAAAGTGCTGTGTTCTCCTAAAAATTAATTCTGTAGCAATTTAATAGAAATTGTTCAACATAAAGCAGCTATACACTATTGGCAAATCCATAGAGCACAATAAAAACATTCAGACTTAAACACAGGGTATAAAATTGAGCACCACGCCAGGAGCACTGGACCCATTACCTACCTGCCTTTGCCACAATTGTGCCAGTGGTGGGGGAGACATCAGTTGGCCCACTCACCTTTGGGCTAATTGAGGCTCTTCAGTGGCCAATTAATAGGATTTCATCCACAGTGGGGGAGGCTGGCAACTAGTGAAACCTGGTGGACTGGTGACTGGGCAAAGTGGTGGAGGGGCTCCTCTTCTGGCCCCTGTGCCCAGAGGTCACCTCAAGGTAGTCCATCTCGGATTTCCCCCAACAGCAACCACCCCATCCGTCCTGTCCATCCTGGCTCCCAAGACATGGCCTATCAGCCTGACCCCAAAGACAGCCTGGACTTACCTTGAAATCAGGGTTCAATCGTAGCACGTTTCCCTCTGGGACTCACTGCAGTCCTAGCAGTGGCCAACACTCCCAGTGGCGCTGCTGGCCATTTGACTGGCAGCTCTCAGAGGTGGGACCTCCTCCTTGATAGAGGGAAGGGTCTTGCCTCAAGCCAATTAATGGTGCCATGATCGTTAAATGGCTGCAGGGCAAGCCTACCGAGCAAGGGCGGGCTCACCCTGACATTTATGCAAGGGGGCATGGACCCCAATGTAAAATTCAGCCCAATGTCTTGCAAGAGAGAGGGGCAGAATGTCAGTGATTGTGTAGCACTATGTTTGGGTGATGTGCATGCTATAGCAAAATTGCTAGAGGCGTGTGAAGGCAGTGAGAGATGGGTGTGAGGCTTGCATCATTGAAAGGCATGTGAAAGTGAGGTGGAGTATCTGGATGTTTCGCTCAAGTCCTGAGTGGCAAGGAGTGTTTCTGAGTGGGTATTGGGAATGTGGTGCACTGAGTAGCATGAGAGTGGTAGGGTATGTAGCAGATGTCATGTGAAGATGCATTCATTGACCTTAATCATCCATGAGGGCATTAGTCTTCTTGGGGCACTGTTGCCAGGTCCTCATGATCAGACTCAGAGTCGGCCCCCTAACCACCTGCACCCACTCCCTTCTGAAAGTGGTCCTTGAGAGTCTTCTACCTGCCCTCCACAGCAGCGCCCCCCCCAACCCAAACAAACCAAACCATTCTACTTCTCCTACTGCCCACCTCACTCATTTATCCCTTCAGTGCTGCATCAGTCACCCTGGTATGCCATTTTCAATTTTTAAATTCTGACAATACTATTCAATGCAGCTTCCCTTTTAAGAAGGACAGCCTACCTTTTTAAGAAGAGCAGACTGACTGCCCCATTTGGTTTCTGCATAATGCTACTCGACTCCCCGCTGAGCACCGAGACAACTGGCAGCACAAAAAAGACATCAACAAGGTGGTAAGCAATCAGTCCTAATCTACTATTAGGTAAATATGGTGGAAGCAGAAAACATGCCTGCTGCCCAACTTCAATGGAACTGGTGAGGTCAGATCATGAATCACGACGTCCACCACTACCCCACCCCCAACCCCACACCTCTTGAGTCCAAAACCGGAGCAGCCAAATTCTTAGCCCTACAAGTTTTAAAGATTTGTGAAAAATTGAAGACATTTGAACATGAAGCTGCCAAATTAAATCCCGTAGAAATAACTAGCTTTTAAATTATTCATGGTAACATTGTAGGTAGCTGTCCCAAATGCCCAACAATTAGACACATTCCCTTTTTGGCGTTCAATGGGTCTATTATTCTGGTCTAATTTATTCTCAAATGTGCATCCAAGGACCTTAAAGGAGAATTAAGCTCTAATAATGAAGTCATTAGTTTTACTGCTTTAGTCAGTCTTTTCTCCTTTTTATTAACATGAATATTTCTCATCCATTTCTTATTCTTGTGGTCATAATGTTTTGTGGTGACTTAATTATACCACAAGGATTCCCACAGGATCTTGATTTCTGCCAACCTGCGTTACAGGGCACATGTACAGAATTTTCTTTGATGTAACATATCTCTACACTCTAAATAAATATAATACACATGGCAAAAATGTGGTATCATATTTCAAAAGATCTAAGAGGGCTGCATGTGAAATATGATCTGTTCAGTTCAGATAGGAAAAAGGCAAACAACAAAAATTTAATGGTGCAAAATGACTAGAAGGGTTCAGAAAGAGGGTATAAATGTAAAAGCAAAGGATGACTGCAACCCAGTGACAATCATGTATTAAGCTTCAGAGTGGGAATCAAAACATGTTAAACCTGGTTTCACATTGCCTTCAGCTTCCTTCAGCATGTGCATTTTCTTTGAATTTTTTGATTGAAAATTCAAGGGTGCCAGCAGCTCATGGGTAACTTGTCTAAATGGCCATCCTTCAGGTCCACGTCAGCAGGCAAGTTGACCACAAGTGATTTCACTTCAAGAGCCGATGCTGCTTTGCCTGACCTCAATATCATGCACATTTTCCAGCGTGCATCACTGCATATCAATCAAGTATAGAAACACTGGCTTCTCTTCCACATGGGCTGCAAGAGAAGGGCCAATAGTGCTGAGCAAATTTTACTGCCCTATAACCACCTTGGCTGAAATATCAGGTGTAATTTGGTTTTTTTGGCACAAGAAGTCGGGGGGTCGCAATTTGTGACTTGCTTGCGCCTGTTTCCATTCATGCAGGCGACATGCAAACTTTGTGCTGCCTCCTCATTGTGGGGTTCCAGCATGAAGCCCAGCAGATCCCATGCTGCTACCTGGCAACACATTCAACAGGGAGACTAACTGTGTGCAAGGCTAGCACATGTTTCAACTAGCCTCGCATTCTTAAAGGCAGTCTGGTCCACTTAAACTGCACTAAATAACAGGTAGCTGCTGCTGAATTCCATTGCTGCAATTCTAAAGGGAGAAAAGGAAATGCCAGGGCAGAGAGAGGTTCCAAGGTTTACCAATTACAGCATTTGAGGCAAAAACAAAAATAGCTGGAAAAACTCAGCAGGTCTGACAGCATCTGTGGATAGGAAGACAGAGTTAACGTTTCAAGTCCGTATGACTCTTCTTCAGAACATACTTTCATCCTTGTAAAAGGCTCCATCTCAGGTTATAGGAGGTGGCGCTGTTCAATGGCCACCTCTTTGTTGAACCCGAGATGCTTCAGGTGCCTCCCGAGGTCAGGTTAAGCTAGCAGTGTTGGGAGGGGGTCCTTGTGCTATTTACCACTTGTTCAGCTGGATGTGATCAGCACATTAGGAATGCATGAAGTTCCTGAAACTGTCGATCAACCACAACGACTGCTTGGCATCATGAAAGCACCACTCCTGATGCTTCCATTGCATACATGGCAAACCTGAGATAGCACTCTTGCCGCCATGGGGCACTACGCAGAAAGTTGCCACAAACAAAGATGGTGCATTTTCTTCATTCAGACTTTCAAAGAGCCTGAACAAGCAGTGCTATGGAGCTCAGTTTTGTGCCCATAGTTTGTGTCATAACAAGAGCTATATTACAAACTGAGTCAACCTTCCAATACCTGGAACACTAAAGCGTAAACAAGGAAACAATCATTCCATTTTCCTACAGAGTAGAAAGGTTTAAAGTGATAGTGAAAGAGTGCATTTCCTACTCATTTCCTGCTACTTGTGAAGCTACAGATGGATCTAATAAAATTGAAAAATCCAAATCTATATGTTGCTAGGAACTGTGTCATATTTACAGAGCTTGAATTCACATTTTATGGCAGAGTGTTCTCCCTTTATATAGAGGAGATTGAAAAGGTGATGGTGGATTACAAGGCAGTAATCCAGTTAAGGATTCAGGGACATTCAAAAATTGCAGGAGTGAAACTTGAGATTGCTCTTCACCCTAACCTGGTAATGTAGTCTTTGTTATGTTTTAATATGGAGCCTCTTTTTTTCAATCCAAGCTGCTCAGTATAATGCAGATGAGTCACAAGAAATTTACCATCCTCCAGATGATACATTTATCTTTGTCAAAATTAGTGCATTTCCTTGTTTAATGACCTATCCTATAAGTGAACAATATATATATTTTTTATCCGTTCATGGGATGTGGGCTCCGCTGGCTAAGCCAGCATTTATTACCCATCCCTAACTGTCCTTGTCCAGAGGGAATTTAAGAGTCAACCACATTGCTGTGGGTATGGAGTCACATGTAGGCCAGATCAAGTAAGGATGGCAGATTTCCTTCCCTAAAGGATGTGAGTGAACCAGATGGGTTTTTCTGACAATCGGCAATAGTTTTGTGGTCATCACCAGATTTTTATTGAATTCAAATTTCACTGCTGTGGTGGGATTAGAACCCAAGTCACCAGAGCATTACCCTGGGTCTCTAGAATACTAGTTTAGATGTTTTCTGTGGAACTCAAAGAAAGAATGTTGCTTTATACATCTAAATGCTAATGCACTAGTTTTTTATTTTGCAAGAAACAGAGGAACAGAATGGAAGCAAAAATATATTGGTATATATTCATATAAAAATGTGAACAATGAGCCAGGCCTATGTTCCATTCATTTTCTTTCCTACAATATAACCATAATTCCCAAAATTCTCAGATGCAGCTTATTTTACTGAAGGTTTCATAGTCATACAAAAAATTGAAAACTACAAGGAACACAGGACCTAGCACAATTAGCGTTCAACTTTGATATCTGTGGTAACGTGTATTCAGTCAGCAATGTCGGGCCAGGTAATTATACATTAGAATGCACCTAATTATATTCTTTGTGCAGCAGAGGAGGTAGAAATGAAAGAATGTGTGGAATCACAAACCAAAAATTATTATTTTTTTTACTGCTGATTTTAAACGCAGATTTAAATAAGTGGTTCCATTCAGACCACAACTCTAATTATCCACTCTACTAATCCTGGTGCACCTATTTTACACAAGAATGAACTCCCTGGAAATCTAAGAATTTTGGATGAGATGTTAAACCATGGCTCCACCTGTCCCCTCAGGTGAACATAAAGGATCACTTTGGAGCAGGCAAGTTTCCCCACAGTCTCCTGAACAATATTTATCCCTCAAGCAACATCATTAAGAAAACAGATTAACTGGTCATTATCTAATTATTCTCTGCAAATTGGCTACCATGTTTCGTACATTACTACAGTGACTACATTTCAAAAGTACTTATCTGACTGTGAAACTCTTTGTGAGGTCCGGAGATCATGAAAAGCACTGTATGAATGCAACTTCTTCCTTTCATTATTTACGTCCTACTTGCCAAATATGGGTAACAGTAAATAGTAGTCTACAGATATATAAATATATACTATTTATATGTAGCTTTATGACTGGTAGAATTAACTCAGTTTTTTTTCTTTCACCTTACCAATCTTGCTGCTGCTGCACTGATACAGTTCATGTCCATTCACTTATACCTGTGGATGTTTTTTGAGTAACAGTTGCTTCAGCATTGAGAAAAGCACATTACCACATGGTAGATTTATTGCCTGCATGATCAGGTTATATGGCAGCATAGTTGAGCTAATATATCCCATTACATCTAAGGCAATCATTGCAAATGAAAACCAAATCCAAACTGCTAAAATAGTATAATAATAAATAAAGTATCAACATCCCAGTTTGTATTATATACTTAGAATACATGTTCCTCTACAGAGCACCTGGGAAATTGATTTTTGCAGTGAATGTGAATAAGGAGCTTTACCTGAAGGGTCTGAAGAGTCATACAGACTCAAAACGTTAACTCTGTTTCTCATTCCACTGATGCTGCCAGACCTGCTGAGTTTTTCCAGCATTTTCTGTTTTTATTTCAGATATCCAGCATTCACAGTACTTTGCTTTTCAAAAGGTGCTTTATCATTGAACATAGCTGGGCCAATGCCTGTACTAGGTCCAGTATTCCTATTAAATGATGAGGTGGAAGGGGTATTCCATCAAACAATCCATGCCAAAATATTTGACTTGTACAGTATCTTTCCAATTTAAAGAAACCCTCAATTTCTACCCAGTTTCAAAGAGTCATATTGGATTCAAAATGTTAACTCTGTTTCTCTCTCCACAAATGCTGCCAGACTTTTCTGTTTTTATTTCAGATTCCAGCATCCACAACATTTGGCTTTTACTCAGTTTCCACCCCTTTGTAATACAGATTTGTCATCTTTTAAAATATGTTCAAGCAGATTCTAAATAATGGAGTCCTTCCTCCTTTACTCTATCACAAGGCTTCATCTTATCTACAACTCACAACACAATGGAGCAATCTCCAAAGTGAAGCTTTGAACTACTGCTTTCTAATGCACCACCAGTAATCATTGATCATCAGAATTATGTTTTTTTAAAGCTTAATATGTCAATGACACTATGTAATAACACTGATTTTTCCAGAACAATTCGACAGTCTACCTCTAAGTCATACTGATAGCACACTTCTGAAGCTGCCTACTTTGAACCATTATCGCAGTGCATAAACTTGTTAATGTAATTGAATCAAGGCATTTTTAAAGCATTTAATTTCTGTGGCACTCATAAAAGCCGACCCCTTTTAACATCTGGAGTTGTTTTTTTATGTAATTCTTCCACTTGTCTCTTTGTTCTGCCATTTGAAGAAATCATCCCTGAAACTGCATAAAAACATCTGTTGCACTTTGCCCTTTCATTTAGCTGCCATTCACAGGTGCTCTAAATGAACACTGCAGCCTTTGTCTCAAATAACATTGAGCTCAATAGTGGGAAAATGCTGGATGGGTCAAAATTTGCAGCATGATTTCTTTACTCTCAAGACTAATGGCACAAGGTGAAAGGGAAGCTACTGCCATCCTGAAATGGAGCACGTAAAAGACTTGGTGGTTGTTATATAGCAACCATGACTATGATCATCGGTTTTTATACAAAGACTGCAACTTATCATATTTACGCAATATTAAGCTTATTTAGAGTAATCAAATGTTACACTAAATGCAAATTTAGAAAATAACAATGCCCTATTGCATTACTTTCAATTCTCTAATTATTGCCTATGATTCTCTAGAAGCTTGTTAGTAATGCAATAGCCACTAAAGGGCTGAGCCATATAAAAATTCCTACTGTGCTGATCACAGTCGAGGTGGCATGTCAGGGCTCTACTCCTGACCTCAGTGCTCTTTACATAGGGGACAGCAGCAATCAGCCTGGATTCTCCTTCCTTATTCTCATCCAATGACTTCAGCTGGATTGTGCAAGTGGATGATTGTCACGTGAGCAAAATGTTGGCTCAGCTGTGATGCCCTTCATAGTCAAACAGCCTACTGAAATGGACAGTCCAGACTGTCCATTAAACAAGGTACCATAGAACCATAATCACTGCAAGAGTTAGCAGAAAACAATAACAAAGAAATAAAAAACTTGAGGCAATGAAAATAAATTATTTCCTTCTAAGGTTATTTAGCATCTCAGAAAACAATTTGCAACTCAATGGCAATCTATAAACTTGAGTCTTGAACTAATGATTCTAATGCACCACCAGCAATCACTGATCATTAGTATTATTAATCAGAATTACACTTTTTAAGCTTAATATATCAAGGACATTATGTAAGAAGAATGTGAATTTTCCAGAACCCTCTGCCCGTGTGAAGAACAATTCAAAAGTCTAAGTCAAATTAACAACACACTCCTGAAGCCGCCCAGTTTGAACCATTATCTCAGTACAATGTGTATTAATGTGAGATAAGGTACTAAGAAGGCAACACTAGTCTTAGACCCACCCTTCTCTCCCTCGAACAGGATTCATTCATGTTATGATCACTGCTACCTAGGGGTGCCTTTACTATGAGGTCATTGATTTATCCTATCTCATTGGACATTAGCAAATTTAAAATAGCCTGTTCTCTTTTTGGTTGTATACATGTCAGAAAATTCCAATTTGCACATTTAAAGGTCCTGCCTTCTGACTCAGGTGGGAGCTGCCTAGGTAAGCCCTTAGGAATATCACAATGATCACCCTATTAGCATTTTCAGGTGTTGCTGCCTTGTTTCCATTGGACAGAGGCCTCAAGATCCCTGCAATAGGTTGAGTAGTGATCATTTGTTGCAGGTTATACTAGTGTGTTGGTTATACTACTGGTCTAGTAATCTGGAGATGTGGTCTAAAATTTTTTAGGAAACACGAGTTCCAATCTCAAAATGGCAGTTTGAGATTTTGAATACAATTAAAAAGAAATTTGAAAATAAAAAGCTAGCATCAGTGAAAGTGACCATGTATTGTCAGATTGTCATAAAAACCCAGCTACTTCACTAATAGCCAATAAGGAAGGAAACTAGAGTCGAACTGGCCCCTGTTCTGTCTCTAGCCCCAGTGACTCCCAACTGCTTTCTGCAATTGCTGAACAAGTGACTCCATGAAAGATGAAAAATGGTTCGAATTTATCTTCACCCCATTCATGACCTTAGAACGTCCCAAAGTGCTTTACAGTCAACAAATTACTTTTTGAAGTGTAGTATTGTTGTAATTTACGAAACCACTAGAAAGCAGCCTACTACCACCTTCTCAAGCCAACTAGGAGTGGGCAATAAATGCTGTCCTGGCCAGCAATGCCTACATTCTGAGAATGAACAAAATAAAAGTAAGATGAAAATCATGCTGGGCAGTCAGAGAACAGGATCAGATTTCCTCAGCGCATTAATTTTCGTATTTGAATGAATGACCCTCAATTTATTTTAATCATTAACAATATTTTCCTTTGATGTCACAAGTTTGCTAGTGGCGTCTGAGAAGATGAAAGTCACAGCTGTAGGTTCCAAGGTATAACAGCTGTTCATGACATATGACATGCAGAATAATTACTTCACATAACTTCAGCTAAGATAATACCATGTGCTTCGGCAGATCACAATGGAATGACAAATGTAGTATAGGCTTTTTTTTTTACACATAATGAAGCCCCAAGTAAATCCTCAAAGATATGTTTTAGTCATCACGCATTGAAGTTTTGCTTTGTTGGTAGGATAAATAGCCTCAATAATGGTTGAGAAAAAAAAAGTATAGTTCTGTCCTCCCTTCGACTAGCCATGATAAGCACCCCTTTCCATTCGTATTATGATCCCCTACACTGTTCCAACCGAGCTGAATGCAAGTTTCAGAAAAGGGAGTTCCATCTTCCCATGGGTAATTTGCAGTCCTCTGGTCTGCACACTGACATTAGCAAATTTAGACTCTCCCATTTTTGCAAAATCTGCAGGGAATAAGAACATAAGAAACAGGAGCAGGGGTATGCCATATGACCCCTGGAGCCTGCTTCGTAGTTCAATATATTCAATACAGACAGTGGGATCTTTGGAATTGGGGGCACAAAGACAGGTCGATATTTTGGATTTGGCTCCTTTGTCAGAATTCAGTTTTCCTGAACATCAATCTTCTCAGTTGCCGGCAGGCTTACACTGTGTGCTTAATTTTTATTTCAGATTTCCAGCATTTGTGGTTTCTTCCTTTTAATTTCTCCCATTTCCTACCTTTTTTTACAGATCTCTATTTAAGCACCATTATCCATTTAACCTTTTAGGGATCACTTCTAAGTTATAGACCTTCTGACAGGGACAGATAGCCCGAACTTGCATCTAGGTGTTGATTTATGCACTTAAAATTCCTGGCATGTGCTCCCCAATTCTTGGCATGTGCTCCCCAACGTTGCTCGGTTATGATGATACTTGCATTGAATTCACCAACTTTCACCTCTTACCAACTTTGAAACAAATCATTTTCAGTGGCCATTCAAGTCATTTACTCATCTTATCTCGTGTGTCATGCCCAGTACAGACATGGATATATTACAAACTTTAAAGCTACATTTTCAAAAGTGGGCAACAAGAACTGTTTAAGATTACAGTAGCATATCATGTGACTTGGCAGTATCCAGCTCCAGACAGTCCTGAAATTCAAGCAAATACCCAATTAAAATATGAGCAACCACAGCCACTTGTGAAATTCACACACCTCTTTGTTCAGGATGGACAATCAACAGAAAAGACCATCGACAATAGATACATCAAAACTCAATGGATGCCAGATGAATATGAAATTGATCTCATCAACCCTTCATTGTATTGTGAAGGCCCGACATCCAAACACCAAGATCTGGGGTGTCTGAAAATCTCAGGGCGTGAAAAGCCAAAACACAGGACGTTTACCGGTCTATCAAATCACCTTCAGAATTACCTGGAAAAACTCAGCAGGTCTGGCAGCATCGGCGGAGAAGAAAAGAGTTGACGTTTCGAGTCCTCATGACCCTTCGACAGAACTTGAGTTCGAGTCCAAGAAAGAGCTGAAATATAAGCTGGTTTAAGGTGTGTGTGTGGGGGGCGGAGAGATAGAGAGAGAGAGGTGGGGTGGGGGGGGGGCGGTGGTTGTAGGGACAAACAAGCAGTGATAGAAGCCTATCACTGCTTGTTTGTCCCTACAACCACACGCCCCCCCCCACCACCTCTCTCTCTCTCTATCTCTCCGCCCCCCACACACACACCTTAAACCAGCTTATATTTCAGCTCTTTCTTGGACTCGAACTCAAGTTCTGTCGAAGGGTCATGAGGACTCGAAACATCAACTCTTTTCTTCTCCGCCGATGCTGCCAGACCTGCTGAGTTTTTCCAGGTAATTCTGTTTTTGTTTTGGATTTCCAGCATCCGCAGTTTTTTTGTTTTTATCAAATCACCTTATTTGGAAAAGGGCAATGGACATTTAATGGGTCACATGAGTAAAGTAGCCATGTTTGTTACCTGCTTTTAAAACATAACAGCAAAAGCTGTTCTAAGATACTATTAGAAACACCAACTACACCATTGAAACAGCTGCAAGGCAACAATGCAGCCAAGGTAATATACTGCTATACCTTGAAAGTAGGGGAGGGACACTCCCATGACCCTGTTCCAACTTCAAGTTTACCTGAGAGCTGACCTCCTAGCAATTCAACTACAAGAAGCCTTGCAGTTTACTAAAAATCCTCTGCTTTTACAAGATCTCCACTCCAGCTAAATCACCAATTTATCTAAGAAACTAGAGGCCTGCTTTGAAAGAGACTGAAATAATTCCAGATTGCAATCGTATTGTTTTTTTCCTTCATCTCTGTCTAATCTGAGTGAGATAGTGTGTTAGAGATATCGCATTTAAACCTCCATGCCAAGTGTATGATAATAAATAATCTTCTTTATTTCTAAACTCACAAAAGCTTGCTCCTGGAAACATTTAAATTTAGACAAACCACTCTGAGATTAGGAAAACACACTAACCTCACACATTAAAACACTTTGATCACGGACATTAGAACCAATAAATTCTGTCCATAGCACCTGAATCAGAAGCCCTGGTTCTTCACTTCTAACAACTACCACATGCCTCCAACCTTTGTTCACAAGGGAGCTTTAACTTATCTTCCAATTTCCATTACTCACAAAGAGTCTCAACTCTAAATGCTAACTGTCTCTATATACTTAAGAATCTGCTTTGCATTTCCAGCATTTATTATACATGTCCTATTCTGAGTTTACTGCAGCAGTGGCATACAGTATATATCACACTTGTGCAGCTGGCCATAAGTCACCTGCAACTTAAATTATCTAACCAATCTACTTGTGAGATATAAATTGTATTCTCAACATTGTTTTTATTGTTTTCTCAAAATCAGGGATGCCAACATAGGTTATTAGAATGCCTCTTCATTTAGCCAATAACTGTAAACAGTAAACTTGAATATTCCTTGAAAAAAGCACCAGGTACAGTAGTACTTTTTAATAATGGTTTTCATCTTATACTTCCCCACTACCCCCTCCTGAAGATAGAGACCTATGCTGGAGATATAAAGTCCCACATGGCATGCAAACTGCTGTTACCTTAGTGAAAAGGCTGTTCTTCACCCACACTCCCACCCCCACACACTTCCAGCAAGGATTACTGAATAGCAAAAAGGTATTTTGTTGTTGGCTGACTCAGATTTATGAGCTTAAAAGATTCCTTTTGATGTTTGATGATACTCCGATAAGTGATTTATTTGACAAGTTTATTTATAGTTTCTCCAACTAGACGAATCTGATTGAAATGGGGAGAAACAGTAAAGCCAATATCCTTATGTGTTATTTAAAAACCGGAGTAGAAAATTCAGCCCCTCCAGCCTTTTTGCACCATTCCACCCAATCATGACCTGTTTTTTATTTTTTATTTAATTTATTCTCGAGATGTAGGTGCTGCTAGCAAGGCAACAAATCAAGTTAACTCAACAGATACGTGGGATCAGGGGGTTATCTCACAAGGATAGGCTGCAAAGGCTGGGCCGTATCCATTGGAGTTCGGAAGATTGAGAGGTGATCTTATTAAAACATAAAAGTTCCTGAGTGAACTTGACAGGGTGGATGCTGAAAAAAAAAACAGAATTACCTGGAAAAACTGAAATGGATGCTGAAAGGATGTTTCCTCTTGTGGAGAGACTAGTACTAGGGGACACAATTTAAAAATAAGGGGTCTTCCATTGAAGACGGAGATAAGAAGAAATTTTTTCTCTTGGAGAGTCGTGGAACTCCCTTCCCCAGACAGCGGTGGAGGTGGGGTCAATGAATATTTTTAAGGCAGAGGTAGATCGATTTTTGACTAACAAGGGGGTCCAAGGTTATCGGTGATAGGCGGAATGTGGAGTTGAGGCCATAATCAGATCAGCCATGATCTTATTGAATGGCGGGGCAGGCTTGAGAGGTCGAATGGCCAATTGCTGCTCCTAATTTGTATGTTCGTAAGGCCAGCACTTATTGTGCACCCCTAATAGCCATTGAGAAGGTTTTTGAATACAAACGAATAGGTTGCTGGGCTATTTCAGAGATACTTAAGAGTCAACGAGATTGCTCTGGGTCAGGATTCACACCGAGGCTAGATTGAGTGAGGAAAGCAGATTTCTTTCCCTAAAGGACATTAGTAAGCCAAGTGGATTTTTACACCAATCCAGTAGTTTTATGGTCACCATTATGGTCATAGCTTTTTATTCCAGGTTTATTTAAATAACCGGATTTTGAATTCTCCAGCTGCTGTGGTGAGATTTGAACTCATGGCTGAGGTGTACAACTTCAATTAAATGCCTTTTATCCCATATCTCTTGATATTCTTACGCAACAAGTTTGAAAATATCAATTGACCCAGCATCCATAGCATTTGGGTGATGGAGTTCCACATTTCCATGGCTCTTGTATGAAAAAGTGTTTGCTGATTTGACTCCGAACTGGATTAGCTCTAATTTTAAGATTATGTCTTCTTGCTCTGGGTTCTCTGACCAGAGGAAGTAGATTTTCTATCATATGCCTTTATCATTTTAAACACCTCAATTTGATTACCTTCTAAACTCAAGAGAATACAAGCCATGTTTATGCAAGCTGCCTTCAAAATTTAAGTCCTGATGTCATTTTGATCAATCTGCGTTGTACCCCTTCCAAGGCCAATATATCTTTCCTCCAGTTCAATGCCTAAAACTATGCTTCAGGTGGAGTCTGAGATAAAAGCCAACATTCCAATAACCTTTTTGATTGCTTTTTGTACCTTTGTGCTAGTGTTTACTGATTTGTGTACATGGTCACCCAAATCCATTTTGTTCTCCACAGGTCCTAGTCTCTCACCATTAAAAAAGTTTCTGATTTGATACTCTCAGTGGATCCACTTACATTTCTCCATAGGTAACTCCATCGGCCATAGTTTTCTCGCTTATTCTCTTTATGACCCTTTCTAACAGGCTTATCCAACAATATGGCCCATGGGTCACAATCTGGCCCGCCAAGCCTCTGTCTCTGGCCCGCAGACTCACTGTTCAAAATATGGGTAAATTCAATGAAAGATTTGCAAGGAGCTGCTTCTCCAATCATAGGCCATTTCTCTCCTGCATTTGCTGCTGATAGCCTCTCCAGTGAGCCTATTAGTAGCAAATTCAGGAGAGAAATAATCTCTGAGTGGAGCAGCAGCCAGCAGTTTGAAGATGAACTGCTTCTATTTCGTTTTTACAGCAGGCGCTCTCTCCACCTTTAGCTGCGCTCTCTCTTATCCTCCCACACAGATGCCGGCCTCCTAAAGGAACACAGCGGAAATTACGGAGGGGCGGGCCAGGGAGGCCAAGAGGAACAGCAGTCACAGCAACAGAGGCCACCAGAGGCCTCTGCCCGGGCCAGCTGGAGTCTCCAAAGAGCAGAGTGAGGAAGCTCCTCTTAACACCATTATAACTCTCCCAAATTCCTCCTTGGTGGTGAAATCTCCAAACCTCCCAGGTGTGTGAGAGTCTGTATGAGTGAGTGAGTTTGTGCATGAGGGAGTGGGTGGGTGAGTCAGTGTGAGTAGTGAGTGAATATGAGTGGATGGGTGAATCTGTATAAATGGGTGGTGAATCTGTGTGAGTGAGTATGCGAGAGCAAGAACCTTGAGATTGGGGAGCGAGCCGGACACACACAAACCCTTCCCCTCCTCCTCCCTCCCCAAAACCTATCCACAAAGCAGGCCAGGAGAGGAGGAAAAGCCAGGCTGAAAGGCAACCCCACTTTCGTATGAATTCCGCCGAGGCCAGCAATGATTGTATGCCACCAGAGGTGAACACGAGGTCAATGTTAGCTAAACCCAACTCCTCAGCTCGGCCCCCATACCCAGCCCTTCCCTGGTGACAAGGATATGAGACTTAGTCTTTCTCTTTAGCTCTGCTTCTTAAACAAAAAAGGTTTTATTGGTTAACTCTGCTGTTTGGCACTTTTTAATGGTCAGTTTTATTCTTTACTCTTTTAAAAAAATTATCAATTTATTGCTTTGACATTGAAAATATATTGTAAATAAAACCAATGTTGTGTCAAAATTTGCTCATCAGCTCCTTGAGTGAGAAAAAAATTGAAAATATTGGACAACCCTATTTTGTAACTTCTCCTCCCACTTTCTATACCTCCAAACTAAGTGTCATCTGCAAACTTTGATATGCAACACTCTATTACTTCAGCTAAGTTATTAACACACAATGGCAAAAGGTAATCCTCAGTACTGATCTCTGGAGAACACCACTTGGCACATTTAACCAATCAGAAAACAAACTCTGTAACCTTACTCTACATCTGCCATCTCCCAACCAATTACCAACCATATCATGGGGTTACCTTCATATTCCACATGCTATCATTTTTGTTAATAATCTATTGAAGAATCTAGAAGCCTATAGGCGGAATCGTCCATTCCCGCTGGCTTCGGCGTGTTCAGTGGTATGAGTGGACAATATGGTGAGAAGGCCAAAAATTGGTCTCATGACTTGGCGGACTGCACTTTGAGGTGAACTTGGAGGTGAGTACACAATGACATTGCAAAGCGCTTGCCCGGATCGCCTGTTGGATTTCAAGGCTCAGGTGCATTGGGGGCGGAGAGCGCAAGGGCTGCCCTGTGGCTAAGACAAATTGGGTGGCAGGGCAAGGGCTGCCCTGTGGTTGAAGGTAGCACACTGGCACGTGCAGGGTGGAGGGGGTGGTGGATGAGGGAAGTGGCCACGCATTAGAGAAACCTTGAATAAAGTGACCATTCCTCTGAAGATGAGACAGTTCAGGCACACATCGATATGACTGGAGTCGGGCCTCTAGCTTATCTGCCCAGTCAAGCAACGCAGAGGCATTTATGTGCCACCAAGTGCTCCAGAGTTTTTTGCCCCTCGGGCACAGACTGAGAACTGATGAGCATTTTAGTGGACTGCAGAACAGTTGGATGACTGGGCATGTTGTACAATGTCCATGATAAAGCTGGCCATGGAGCAGTCACTGGTGGAGGTGCTCACAGCCCCTTGCAAACTCAGCATCCCAGTTTGGACCAATCCCCTCCATGGTTCAAGCTAGCAGTGCAGCCTTGTAACACGGGTTAGGAGAATGCCTGCGCCTGAGCTGAGAGCACATCATGCAGTCCAGTGGGCAAAGCTGATGCCAATCAGTTGGGTAGAGTGAGGAGGAGATGGTTGGGGTTTCAGGTAGCCATGCAGCACACTAATCTCTGGCCATCCAAGCGGTGGTCGGCACTCTCTGGGATGCGTTAAGGTGCCTTTAGACTTAACCAAGGGAAGTTCTTAGAACATCCAGGCTAACACGCACATCTCTCTCTTACATCCTGCAGGAGTACAACATCAGGATCATGGAGCCTGGTGAACTAGCTGTATGCCCCGTTTACAGAGAGCGAGTACGACAGAGAAGAGAGCAACGGAGGCATCTGGCCGCACAAAGGGAGGACCAGCACCCTCTGGAAGAAGAGGCGGCTGGGGCTTCCACACACGCTGCTGAAGAGCCACAGCGAGCCATCTCTGCTGAGAGCCTAGCTAGACCCAAGGTCTATACGTGCCTCCTTTCATTCCTGCAGATGACTGCGAACCAGTGTTACTGAAGACTGCGCATGTCTAGGGAGCTGATCAGTCACATCTGCCAGTTACTGCAGGACTTGGTGCCACGGGGACATGGAGGGCATCCACTGCCAGTGGCTGTGAAAGTGACCGTGGCACTCAATTTCAATGCCAGTGGCTCCTTTCAGGGCTCCACAGGTGACCTCTGTGGGATATTACGAGCCTCCACCCACAAATACATCCGTGAGGTCACGGATGCCATCTTCGCGAGGGCACACAATGTTTGTGCGTTTTGCCCGGGGCCAGGAAAGCCAGGATGCATAAGCGATTGGATTTTCCCAGATCTCGGACTTTCCACAGGTGCCGGGTGCCATTGAATACATTCATGTGGTGCTCAGATCTCTGTCGCAACACACATGTCAACCGCAAAGGATTCCATTTGCTGAATGTGCAGCTGGTGTATGCAACTACCACAAACGCATCCTGCAGGGGTGTACACGGTCTCCAGTGAGTGTGCACGACTCCTACATTCTCAGTCAGCCGCAGATCCCTGAAGGCTTCCAGGGTCCACAGAAGCTGAAGGGATGGCTCCTTGAGGACAAGGGCTACCCACAAAGGACCTGGGTGATGACACCCATGCGGCAGCCTCAAACTACAGCAGAGCGAAGGTATAATGATGCTCATACTGTAACTTTCAACTTGGTGGAGCAGACCATCAGGATGCTGAAAATGAAGTTCTGTTGCCTGGACTGGTCTGGTGGAGCCCTGCAATATAGTCCACAGAGGGTGTCACACATCGTCATCATCTGCTGTTCCCTTTACAACCTGGCACTGCAATGGGGAGAGGAGCTGGCTGAGGAGGAGATGGAGAAGCTGCACATCTCCCCTGATGAGGAGGACGTCGATGGTGATGAGGGTAAAGAGGTCCTCGAAGGCGACGACAATGGGGATGAAGGCCCTGCACTGGCCAGACAAAGTAAGCTTACTCGGGAGATCCTCATCGCTGCTAGATTTGTGGAGGATGATTACGACATGCAGTGAGGAGACACCATTGATCCTCACATTGCATCTATGAATGATTGACTCCAGTCTGGCCAAGGGCAGCTTGCTTGTGCTCTGTGATCAGGTTCATCTCATAGAGGTGCAGCCATGAAACTTTAAAAGCATCTGATCCTTTGTGTGCCTTCAGCACCTGACCCCTACAGGAGCACAGCATCACTGGTCACAGATGCTGAAGAGATCGCGGTTTGCCCAACCTTAAAGGTGCTGAGAACACACAGAGAGAATGACGGTGCCCAGGCCGTGCAACAACATCTTCTTAACTTTCCTAACCCTGCTGCTACATCTTGGTGCTCCCCAGACATCCACAGCAGAGGTGGAGGCAGCCTGCTGACTGTGACCCCCTGCCTGTGATGACTTTGGCTGACGTCCTCTGGAGAGCTGAGACCTGCAGGGCTCCAGCCTGCTTTTGGGGTCCTGCTGTGTGGCCGTGGCACCCTCCTCAGCCTGTGGAGCTGGAAGTGCTGGGGTCACAGGAAGAGGGTCTCGGATGGGCCGGACATTCCAGGTGTCAGCTGGATGAATGGCACCGGGGGTGGGGGTGGGGGCATACACCGACTGATCCTCCTCCCTATGGGTGCCCAAAAGCCCCTGGCTAACTCCTTGGGGAAAGGAGATAGCTGGAGTGAGATCAAGCTGCCCGCAGCCTTCTCACGTACACACTGTTGGAGACCAACTATGGCGTCGTCAATGGAATTGAGCCCGCGCAGAAGTGCAGGAGCGACGTCCTGGAACAAGGTCTCCATGGCAGCCGCCATCCTACCAGTGTTAACCTCGGTGCGTTGGGCAGCGCTATCACCTCAGCCTGAAAGTGGACAGACTCCTCCATCATGCCTTGCAATCTGAGGAGTGCAGCCGACATCCCTTCCTGATGTCTCTGAGCTTGCCTTTATAGCTCCAGCAACTGTAACATGACCGAGTCCAGAGGCTCATCATCTGACTTGGACTCAGCAAATTTCTGGCCTCCAGCCGTCCTCCAAGTGCCGGACACCTGGGAAGTCCCTGCTGCCGTCTACTGTGGATCAGACAGTGCAATGTGTTCACCAGATGGTGATTCCGAGACTACTGTAAAGCTAGGTCCCACCAAGGTGAGTGTCTCTGCGCTGGTGGAGGGTGTGGGTGAGCGTTGTGACGGGGCTTCAAGGAGGGTGCCTTCAGATTCCTCTTCAGAGGTTTCGTTGGGGCCTGATTGGAGGCCCCGGGTAGTGGACTCCCTCAGCTGTTTCCCAGATGTGCCTGTGCAAGCAGGGAGAGATAATTAGTGCATGCCAGTGGCCTGTGAAACAGGACATATCATTCACAGCATGGTTGTCTGATGGATGTTGCACTGCTGGATCCTCACTTGGTAGGGCACCATCGACCTCACTGTCAGCACAGGACCAGTCCAGATCCTCGCCAGCCAGCTGGATGGCTCTGTTTTCAAAGTTCATGAGGATCTTGATTTCAAGCATTCCTCCACCAGTCTCCCTCTTGTTGTATCCTAACTTCTCGTGCACGAATGGAGATGGAGAGAGTGTAAGCAGGATGCCTGCCAGGCCAGATGATAAGTATGCCTGGCATGCATGGGTGGTGAGTGGTCCCATGGACGGGATGAGGACAATGAATGTGTGTGTGAGAGAGTGAATGGTGATGTCCCTTGAAACGGCAGTGAGTGAGATCCCTGTGAATGTGTTCTGGGTTTGTGAGTGTGTGAGTTGAGTGTGATGAGGAGGGTGACTTACCCTGGTGGAACGGAGGAGATCATTCATCCTCTTGCGGCACTGGGTGGCTGTCATCTTTTGAAGGGCTTTGGCACTAACCACTTCTGCCACCGCCCCCCCAAGCTGGATTATTGAGGCTGCTGCCCATCCTGCAGCCAGAGCAGTGGTAGAGGACATCGCAATGAGCCTCCACTGTGTCCAAAAGGCACTTGAGGGACACATCACTGAACCTGGGGGCTGCAGTCTTTTTGCCTTCAGGGCCATGTCTTCTTTGCAGCAGTCATTGTCTGGAAGCACTGTGATGTGTGCATATGGCTGGACTTTACATATGGCGCCCAGTATGCTGAAGCAGCAAGGTGATGGCGTGGTGGGCAAATGAGAGCCCATCCTCCATGGAAACGGTGTGTTTCTTGGGAACACTTAATTGGGATGATACAGCATGAAAAGCCGCCATTACGGCCGGCGGGTGAAATGACGCCCGCTACTGTACTTGGTGCAAATCTGAAAATATTCAGCCCTCTATATAAAGAAGTCAATAGACACTCTTATGTATCATCCTAGTGAACGCCTCAAAAAATTCAATTAGATTAGTCGGACATGATTCTCCCTTCACAGATTTATGTTGTCTCTGTTTGATCAGTTGATAGTTGTCCAAGTGCTCAGTAACTTGGTCTCTGATGATTGATATCAGTAATTTCTCCACAACTAATGTTCAACTGACAGGTCTATGGTGATCTGGATTTTCCTTCATTCACTTTTTAAATAATGGAGTGACACTAGCTACCTTTCAATCTGAAGGCATAATTCCAGAACTTTGATTATGGAAAATCTTGGGTAATGCATCTACAATTTCCTCACCTAGTTATTTTAATAGCCCAGGGTGCATCATCTGTTAATTGGTTAATTCACCAGCTGAACAACTTCTACAAATATCACCGCCAATGACAGATTTGTAACCACCAGTATTTCACCTTATTATTGCAGCTTAAAATGTTCTGTTGGACACAACCCAAGTTCACCAAAACAGAATTTACAATTGTAACACTGATTTCCCCACCCCCCGCCCCCCAACCCACCCAGTTCAAGTGGAGAAGTGGAGATAGCTTGATAATTTCACCTATCACCTCCCCCCCGCCCCCCCCAGTTCAAGTGGAGATAGCTTGATAATTCCACCTATCACATTTTGGATGAAATACTAATGGCAATGCTGTGCCAGAGCAGATTTAAACTGAGATACGCGAGTGTGGGAGCACGGAGTTTGACGAGGTCTGAGTGTGACCATGTACGAGTGCTAACTTGGGAATTTGGTGCAGGTGGGAATTCGATACAGAGGAGGAAGGTGAGGCTGCTTTTTATATTCTTATAAGCCTCCAGAAGCTGGTAAATATTCAGGGACTTAATTATGCAAGCTGATAAGTAATTATTTGTTGAGTTTTTAAGATTTTATCCCTCTAAACACGAGCAGCTCTTTAAAGTGGTACTGGGGAGATATAAGTATGTCATCAAATTTACAGCCTAACTAGTTAAACTATGTTGTATAACCACAGACCCACTGAGTAATATTTCTAAACTTGAAACCTACTTGGCACAATAAAGATGACAAGGCAGGTGATGTGCTGCAGCTGTAGCATGTGAATGCTGGTGGACACCAATGTGCTCCACAGTAACTGCATCTGCACTAAGTGTCTGCAGCTCAAGGAACTTTGGCTCCAAGTTGAAGAGCTGGAGTCTGAGCTTTGGACACTACAATCCATCAGGGAAGGGAAAATTGACCAGGGCACTTTGTTCCAAAAGGCAGTCTCATCCCTTAGGCTAGGTACTTTAGATTTGGTCTTTGATCAGGGAAGAGGATGTGACTATCAGTGAGGTATGAGGATCCAGAAGATAGCAATGGAGGAGCCTCAGTCCTTGCAATTGTCCAACAGATTCAAGGTTCTTTTAGCTTGTCTAGATGAGAGCAGGAGCTGCAGGAAGGATAAGCAAACTGACTATAGCACCTTGGTGCAGAAGGCCATTCATGTGGGAGGAGTAAAAAGGAATGTAGTTGTAATAGGGGACAGTATAGTTAGGAGATCAGTTCTGTTCACTGCAGCCAAGAGCATGAGGCCCAAAGGATATGTTACCTGCCTGGTGCCAGCATTAAAGACATCTCCTCAATGCTGGAGAGGAACTTGGAGTGGGAGAGAAAGGATCCAACTGTTATGGTAAATGTGAGTACTAACAACATAGACAGGACTAGGAACGAGGTACTGCTGAGGGAGTATGAGCAGCCAGGGTCTAAATTAAAAAGCAGAACTACAAAGGTAATAGCTTTTGGATTACTATCTAAGCCAAGAGCAAAGTGGCATAAGATAAATAAGATTCGGGGGTTAAGTGCATGGCTCAAAGATTGGTGTGGGAGAAATGGGTTTCGATTCATGGGACACTGGCACCAGTGCAGGGGAAAGAGAGAGCCAAACTGTTGGGATGGCCTTCAGCTGAAATACATTGGGGCCAGTGTCCTGGTGAGTTGAACAACAAAGGGTGTAGAGGGAGCTTTAAAATAAATGGTCCGGGCAGGGGGTGGGGGGGTGAGAGTTCATATGAAAGAAGGTTTGGAAAGTTAAAGAGAAAGGAAAATGCAAAACTGCAGGGTAGCAATGTAAAATTGAAAATAGGGCAAATTTAAAGGCTTTGTATCTGAATGCGTGTAGCATTTGGAATAAAACTAATGAGTTAACAGTGCAAATAGAAATGAAATAGGTACAATTACTAAGATGTGGTTACAGGGAGAACAGGTTTGTGAGTTGAACATCCAAGGGTATTCAGTGTTTCGGAAGGATAGGCAGTAAAGAAAAGGAGGTGTAGCTTTGTTAGTAAAGGAAAAGATCAGTGCTATAGTTAGAAATGATATAGACACTGGAGAGCAAGACATAGAGTCAGTATGGGTAGAAATAAGAAATAGCAAGGGAATGAAGTCCCTGGTAGGAGTAATCTATAGGTCCCCAAACAGTAGTTCAGCAGTAGGGCACAGCATAAACCAGGAAATAACTAGGAGTATGTAAGAAAGGCACGGCAATAATCATGGATGATTTTAATATACTAGACTAATCAAATTGGCAAGGGTAGCCTTGAGGGAAAGTTCATAGAGCGTATTAGAGATTGTTTCTTGGAGCAATATGTTGTGGAACCAACCAGGGAGCAGGCTACTCTAGATTTGGTTTTGTGTAATGAGATGGGATTAATTAATGATCTCATAACAAAGGATCCTCTAGGGAAGAGTGAACATAACATGCTAGAATTTCAAGTTTAGTTTGAGAGCAAGAAACTTGAGTCCCAAACTAGTGTTCTGCAGTTAAACAAAGATAACTACATAGGCATGAGGGCAGATCTGGCCCTAGTGGACTGGGCAGGAAGACTACAAGGTAGGAGAGTTGATGAACAGTGGCAGATATTTAAGGAGATATTCAGTTTCTCCTAAGTAAAATATATTCCAAAGAGGAAGAAAGATAGTAAGAGGGGAAAAGCATCCATGGCTAAGCAAGGAAGTTAAAGATAACATAAAGGCAAAAACAAAGGCATACCAAATTGCAAAGGTCAGTGGCAGGCTGGAAGATTGGGAAACTTTTAAAGAACAACAAAGGGTTACTAAAAAAAATAATAAAAAGAGCAAAGGTAAATTATGAAAGAGAACTAGCGCAAAATGTAAAAACTGATAGCAAAAGCTTCCACAAGTATATAAAAGGAAAGAGGGTAGCTAAAATTAGAATGTTGGTCCCTTGGAGGATGAGACTGAGGAGTTAATAGTAGGGAATGCAGAAATGGCAGAGACGCTTAATCAATATTTTGCCTCAGTTTTCAAGGTGGAGGACACCAGTACCACCCCAATAGCAACAGGTAGTGCAGAGGGTATAGAGAATGAGGAACTTAGAACAACCACCATCTCTAGAGAAAAATTGCTGAGCAAACTATTAGGATTAAAGGGTGACAAGTCCCCAGGACCTTATGGCCTACATCCCAGGGTCTTAAAGGAAGTGGCAGCGGAGATAGTGGATGCATTGGATATAATATTCCAAAATTCCCTGGATTCCAGTGGATTGGAAAAAATGCTATTCAAAATGCTTATTCAAAAAGGTGGGGGGGCGGTAGAAAGTAGGGAACTATAGATCAGTTAGTTTAATGTCTGTCATTGGGAAATTGTTGGAATTCATTATTAAGGAAGTAGTAATGGGGTATTTGGAAAGTCAAAATGCAATCCATCAGAATCAGCATGGTTTTATGAAGAGTAAATCGTGTTTAACTAATTTGCTAGATTTCTTAGAAGATTTGACAAGCAAAGTGGATAATCGGGATCCTGTAAATGTAGTATATTTGGACTTCCAGAAGGCTTTTGATATGGTGCTGCACAAAAGATTAATGCACAAATTAAGATCACACGGAGTTAGGAGCAATATATTAGCTTGGATAGAGGATTGGCTAACCAACAGAAAGCAAAGAGTCATGATAAATGGGTCTTTTTCTGGATGGCAAGCCGTAACTAGTGGGGTGCCACAGGGTTTGGTCCTTGGGCCCCAACTATTTACAATGTATATCAATGACTTGGATTCAGGGATAGAAGGTACAATAGCTAAATTTGCAGATGACACCAAAATAGGTGGGAAAGTAAGTTGCAATGAAGAAATAAGAAATTTACAAATGGATATGGACAGGTTAGGTGAATGGGCCAAAATTTGGCAGATGGAGTTTAACGTGGATATGTGTGAGGTTATCCATTTTGTTCGGAAAAATAAAAAGGCGACTTACTTAAACGGAGAGAAACTTCAGAATGCATCAATGCAGAGGGATCTGGGTGTCCTCGTACATGAATCGCTGAAAGCTAGTCTGCAGGTATAGAACTTAATAAGGAAGGCAAATGGAATTTTGGCATTTATTGCTAAAGGAATAGAGTATAAAAATAGGGAAGTGTTGTTGCAACTCTATAAGGCATTGGTGAAACCGCACCTGGGGTACTGTGCACATTTTTGGTCCCCTTACTTGAGGAAGGATATAGTTGCATTTGAGGCAGTTCAGGGGAGGTTCACTAGATGGATTCCAGAGATGCGGGGCTTGTCTTATGAGGAGAGATTGAGCAGTTTAGGCCTATACTCGCTAGAGTTTAGAAGGAGATCTAATTGAGGCATATAAGATGATAAAGGGGATAGACAAGGTAGATGTTGATGTTTACCCCTTGTAGGCCATTCTAGAACGAAAGCCATAGTTTTAGGCTAAGGGTTGGTAGATTTAAATCAAAGATGAGGAGGAATTACTTTCTCAAAGAGTCATGAATCTGTGGAATTCACTACCTCACAGTGCAGTGGATGCCAGGACGTTGAATAAATTTAAGGAGGAGATAGGCAGATTTTTAATTAGTAACGGGTTGAAAGGTTATGGGGAGAGGGTGGGAAATTGGAGTTGAGGCTGAAATGAGATCAGCCATGTTCGTATTGAATGGCGGAGCAGACTTGAGGGGCTGAATTGCCTACTCCTGCTCCTAGTTCTTATGTTCTTATGTTCAATGTGGGTAATGATAACCAGTGTTAACTGGAAGTGACAGAGCGTATAAACATAAGAGCGCAACAACCAATAAGGTCAGAGTAGGGAAAAATAGTAAAAAGACAGAATTAAAGGCTCTTTATCTGAAATCTCAGAGCATTCATAAGATGGATGAATCGACAGCACAAATAGAAATAAATGAGCATGTTATGAGACTCATTCCAGAAACATGATTGCTATGAGACCCATTACAGACACATGGTTGTAAAGTGTCCACAGCTGAAAGCTGAATGTTCAAGGGTATTTGACATTTCAGAAGAACAGGAAGAAAGGAAAAGGAGGTGAGGCAGCTCTGTTAATAAAGGATGAGATCAGTACAACAGTGACAAATGATCTTAGTTCAGAGGTCAAAATGTAGAATTAGTTTGGGTGAAGATAGGAAATAACAAAAGGACAGAAGACTAGTTTTTGGCCCTGTTACAGTAGCTACACTGTAGGACAGAATTTAAATCAAGAAATAATGGGGTCGATTAAGAAAAGATACTGAAATAATCATGGGAGATTTTAATCTTCATATAGATTGGACAAATCAAATTGGCAGAAGTAGCCTGGAGGATGAGTTCATAGCATGCAATCAGGACAGTTTCTTGGAGCAATATGTTCTGGAACCAACCAGGGATCAGATTATTTTGCACCTGATAATGTGTATTGAGACAGGATTAATTAACAACCCCATAGTAAAGGATCCTCCAGGGAAAAGTGATCATAACATGATAGAATTCCACATTCAGTTTGAAGGTGAGAAATTTGGGTCTGAAACTATTGTCTTAAAATTAAAGAAAGGTAATTAAAAGGATATGAAGAAAGAGTTGGCTAAAGTGAAATGGGAAAATAGGTGAAAAGGTAAGAAGACAGTAGAGATGCAGTGGCAAACATTTAAGGAGATATTTCATAATTCTCAACAATGATATGTTGCATTGAGCTAAAGATGCTATGAAAAGGATGCACCTATATGGCTAACTAAGGAAGTTAAGGATGGTGTCAAATTGAAAGAAGAGTCACAATGCTGCAAAAATTAATGGTAGCCCAGAAGATTGGGGAAATTTTAGAAATCAGCAAAAGGTAGCTAAAAAAAGGGAGAAATTAGGGCATGGTAGAAAACTAGCAAGAAATATAGGGCAGAATTTTCCCCCATTGGGGGGGGGGTGGAGTTGATGGGCTGGTGCATGCGGGCGTGCTTCCGATTGGCACACCCGATCGGAGGCGGGGCACCATTTTACATCAGCGGGCCAATTAAGGCCCGCCCAGCGTGACATCCGCAAGGAAGTGCTATGCACTCCCTGTGCAGGGATGGGGGGATTCCATAAAATCAAGAGTGTACTCTTTCGCACATGCACACGAAAGAACGCACTCATCTCCCTGAGGCTAAGTGCTGCCTCAGGGAGATGGCTTCTACTTTCAACAATATTAAAAATAGAAAAAAAAAATCCCTTACATGTCCCCTCATGTGATATGAGTTAGGACATGTTCATAATTTCCATAACAACTTTATTAAAATTTTAAAAACCCGACATGAAACCTCATCCCACCAGTGGATGAGGTTTCATGTTTTCTCTATTTGCCGCCGGGGCTCCTGGCCTGCCCACCAAAATTAAGGTTGGACGGGCAGATCCTTTAATTGCTTAATTGATCCTGTCAATGGCCTTAATTGACAGGCGAGCGGGGACAAGGTCTGCTCACTTTCGGTAAGATCCTGCCCATAAATCAGACAGTAAAATCTTCTACAAGTACATAAAAAGGAAGACAGTAGCTAACTCAAGCATTGGCCCATTAGTGGATGGGACAGGGTAATTAGCAGTGGGAAACAAGGGAATGTCAGAGACTTTGAACAAGTATTATATGTCTGTCTTCACAAAAGGAAACACAAATAGCATCCCAAGAATAAAAGAAAGGCAGAGGACAAAATAAGGGAGGGAGGAACTTAAAACAATCATGATCACTAGAGGAAAAGTACCAGGAAAACTAATGGAACTAAAGGCTGACAAGTCCCCTGGAACTGATGGCCTACATCCGAAGGTCTTAAAGAAAGTGGCTGAAGAGATAGGGGATGCGTTGGTTGTATTCTCCCAAAATTCCCGAGATTTTGAAAAGGCCTCTATGGATTTGAAAACTACAAATGTAACAACACTATTCAAGAAAGGAGGGAGACGGAACCCAGGAAACTATAGGCCAAAAGCTAAATACTGCGGATGCTGGAAATCTGAAACAAAAAGAAAATGCTAGAAAAACTCAGCAGGGCTGATAGCATCTGTGAAGAAAGAAATAGAGTTGATGTTTCAAGTCTGTACAGCTCTTCTTCAGCGTCAAGGGCACTGTAAGCCAATTAGTCTAACATCTTACATTGGGAAAATGCTAGAATCCATTATTAAGGAGGTGGAAGCAGGAAACTTTGAAAATCATAATACAATCAGGCGAGTCAACATAGTTTTGTAAAAGGGAAATCATGTTTGACAAATTTATTTGAGTTCTTTGTGGATGTAACAAGCGGGGTAGATAAAAAGGAACCAGTAGATTTAGGGTATTTGGATTTCCAAAAGGCATTCCATAAGGTGCCACAAGATAAGAACTCATGATGTTGGGTTGATATATTAGCATGGATAAGAGGATTGGCTAACTAACAAGAAACAGAGTATCACGATAAATGGGTCATTTTCAGATTGGCAAATTGTAACTACTGGAGTCCCACAGGGATCAGAGCTGGGGCCTCAACTGTTTACGAAAATATTAAATCTTGGATGAAAGGACAGACCATTTTGTGGCCAAATTTGCTGTTGATACCAAAATAAATAGGAAAGCTTGTTGTGAGGAGGATACAAAGAGTCTGCAAAGAGTAAAGTGAGGTCAATAGATAGTTAAATAGGTTAAGCGAGTGGGCAAAAAATTGGCAGATGGAGTATAATGTGAGAAAATGAAAAGTTGTCCACTTTGGCAGGAAGGATAGAAAAATAGAACATTATTTAAATTGAGAGAGACTGAAAAAAGCTACAGTATAAAGGGATCTGGGTGTCCTTGTACATGAATCACAAAAAGTTAGCATGTAGGTACAGAAAGTAATTAGGAAGGCAAATGGAATTTTGGTCTTCATTGCAAGAGGGATTAAGTATAAACGTAGAGAAGTCTTGCGAGAACTTTACAAGGCATTGCTGCGACCAGACCAGGGGTACAGTGTACAGTTTTTGTCTCCTTACTTGCATTGGAAGCAGTTCAGAGAAGGTTCGCTAAGCTGATTCCTGGGAAGAAGGGGTTGTCTTATGAGGAAGGACTGAGCAGGTTGGGCCTAGACTCAGTGGAGTTTAGAAGAATGAGATGTGATCTTATTGAAATACATAAGATTTCTGAGGGGGGCTTGATAGGATAGATGCCTATCATGGGACGATGTTTCCTCTCATGGGACGATGTAGAACTTAGGGGTACAGTTTAAAAATAAGAGGTGTCCAATTTCAGACAAAGATGAGGAGGAACTTCTTCTCTGAGAGGGTCGTCTCTCTTTGGGATTCTCTTCCACAAGAGCCTCGAGGCTGGATCATTGAATATATTCAAGGCTTAATTGAACAGATTTTTGATTGGCAAGGTAGTATGGGGGCCAGGCAGCAAAATGACATTCATGCCACAATCAGATCAGCCATGATCCTATTGAATGGAGGAGCAGGCCAATGGCAGAATGGCCTTCTCCTGCTCCTATTTCTTATAAGCTTATGATCAAATACTCCACAGGACAAAATTATTTCTATGCTGTGGTAGAAGAGGGTAGTAGGGAACTGTAGTTTGGAGGGTAGCAGTTCAGTGCTGAGTGATGGAGATAGGATTAGTAAATATTAGCACTTTTGCTTGATTATCTCAGTTATCAGGAAGCATCTATCCAGAACCTTTCTCCAAAAGATTAAATAAGCAGAATGGGGTTCATTATAGACCAAAACGTTCATGGTCTTTGAATTGATAAGGCTCACTCAATAAGCTGGCTGGCTTTAAAAGAAAATTGTTGTAATTGCTGATGATGTTGAGCTTTATTTCAACACTAATGATTTTGCAGTTGCAAAATACTTCAAATCAATTTAATATTGTACTGTTAACACTGCAATATTAGATGAAATGACACTTCAAAAAAATGAAAAAATTAACTTTTGCTGCCCAGTCAATATTTAAAAAGAAAAAAACATATCCTCCTCAAAAAATGGTCTGCTCAGTGAGTCACAGCAAAGATGACAATGCTGAGTTTTATATTGATATGAGATGAAAGATTTTCAACTAAATTTATTTGAACACAAACTGACCAAAAAGAATTTATATCACAGCAGTTACACAGATACTAACAGTGATTAATGACTGAAGCTGCAAAAAAAGCAGGTTCTGTGAAGAATCAAAACAAGTTGGGTCAAAACAGTACTTAAGGTAAATCTTAATCTTCACCCCATGGGCAGTAATCAGGTGGAGTTGATCACCTGTTCACTATAGAATCCATCCAAATTTCATTTCGTTGAGTTCATGACATTGTCCATTCTGACAGATTACTGCAGCAAAAACGGCAATTTTCCTCCTTATCTTAAAATGGGTTGGATGAAGGCTACTGCCTCTAACAGAAACTGATAAACAGTATGGGAGGACTGAGAGAGTGTTGCACTATGAAGTTGCTGTCTTTCAGATGAGATGTTAAACTAAGGTTCCACCTGCCCTCTCAGGTGGACATAGAAGATGGCACTATTTCAAGAAGAGCAGTGGAGTTCTCCACTGTGTACTGGCCAATGTTTATTCCTCAACAACCATCACTAAAAAATAACAGATTATTTGGTCATTATTACACAGCGGTTTGTGGTACCTTGCTGTGTACAAATTGGCATCCACGGTTCCTATGTTTCAACAGTGACTTTGCTTCAAAAAGTAGTTAATTGGCTGTGAAGTTCTTTGGGATGATCCTAGCTGGAAGTATAAGTCCACTTTAACGTACAAAGTATTTGTACTTACTTCAGATATAGTAATATGCAAGCAGTCAGACAGGGGGAGAAATCTTGAACCCATTCAGTCCTTACTAAAGTGAAGCTTCAGGAAATGTTATACTTTTCAGCAGATACTAGAGCCTGAGGCTTGTCTGTCCAGTTGCCAAGCATTCTTTCAGTGCCCATTACTGTGAAATTTGTAAATATAAATCCTCATAAGTTCATTGGAATAGTTTACATAAAAAAGCACGGCTAATACGAATGCATCACTTCAGCTTTACAGTTATACTAGATACGTAATACATTGAAAAGGTTATATGTTAAATGAGATTAGATGTACAGTACAACCATACATCTGATGAAGAACATATCTCCATAATTAATACCACAGTGACAGATATGGTTTTACCAAGAATACCAACCCCTATAGCTTGTAACTCCAAGTTCAGATGAGATTTATTTTTATGTTATGATTTTCAACAGCTGTCAGACATTGATTGAAAAATATAAATAAATTCATTTTAGTATAGTTAATGGAGGTTTAAAACTCCACAAATGCTACAAAAATATTCAGCAGTTTTTTGTTAAAAGTAGTTCTCCTGTGCAATGATGGACCTTTTGTAAAATGAGCATTTGGTTTGCTTTAAAAAAAACATAGGAAATTCACTCCCTCAAGCCTGTTCTGCCATTCAATTAGATCATTGCTGATCTGTATCTTAACTCCATTCAACGGCTACGGCTCCATATCCTTTTATATCCTCGGCTAGCAAAAAATATCAATCTCAGATTTAACATTAATTGAACTAGCATCTATTGCTTTCTTTGGGCGAGTCCCATACTTCTACCACCCGTTTCACTAACTTCTCTCCTGAAAGGCTTGGCGCAGATTATAAGGTTATGTCCCTTTGGACTCAACTCCTCCACCGGTGAATAAAATCTCTCAATTTGCCTGATCAATTCCTTTCAAAATCCTAAAAAACTCAATCACCCTTTAAACTTCTATATTTGAAGGAATGGAAGCCTAGTTTATATAATCTCTCCTGATAACTAACCCTTGGTTTGTTTTCTGTGCATTGCATGCACTCAACAGCCTAAGCACTATTCATTTCTGAGCAAATGCCATTGATATGAGAAATATAAATGGCATTAGATTGGAAATGTTTTCACAGCAATTCCATTTAACTCTTTATTATATATTTTTTTACTGCAAAACTTAAATTAACATGACATTTTCAGTTTTTATTTTGCTTTATTATAAGTCATGCCCAAGGGATGAAAATGTTGAATAGCTTTGGCCTGGCCACAGCCTATCCCAGTACGCTTGCAGTAGTGTTTTAGAATAAGTTTTCTTATTGCTTATATGAAGCACATTGCAGCTGCTATCACTTGTGATTACAAAATAACTGGAAGGTGAAAATAGCCTGCAACACCAGGGAGATTGTTTGTTGATCTTATGTACATGATAATAAATATCAATGGAACACAGAGGTCTCCACTGGAAGGAACTATTCAAACTACCTCATTCATAGAACTGGTAAACAGTGAGCAGTGACATTTAAGGGAACTACACAAACTAGTTGACCATGAAAGTCAATTCCAAAAAACCTGTGCAATTTTCAAGGGACACAATTAGAATGCAAAAATGGTATAGTCAATAGCTGGCTGAAATTAAGTGAATTATCTGGCAGCACACAACAACCATGGAAGTATCTCTGAATTTAACATTACCATCAGACCAGTACTTTGTGCATTTCTAAAGTGTGTTGCAGTGAAATTAATTAAAGTTTTAGCATACAAGTGCAAAGATTTGGTACTGAATTAGGGAATCGTGAGTTGATTCAGGAGCCCAATTATCCCTCTGGGCTTTAATCAGCTGTTCATAATCTTAGCACACAACCTTTGTCTTCACTTCAGAGATCCATAAAAGAAACGCCAGTGTAAGGTCTAACAACAACTGGTTGTGCTGTTGGAACATCTGTTAAATGGGTCAAGTTGGTGCTTGCACATGTCTTCACACTGAAGTCTCATCAATGTTACTATCCAGTACCTCTCTGATCAAAGTACAAAACTACACAAAGACAAGACAAAAGTTACCTGTGAAAGGATCTGCGTGCACACCTTAGAAAGCAGTCTAAAAACAAAAACACCCATTTGTATTTTGCTCATGGCAATTCTCACCAACATATATCAAAGACAAAAGTCAACTAAATTTCTGGCCAGATGGTGAACGGTAAAAAAAACATTAGAAGTAAGTGATGTTCTAAGAATGCAAATATTTTAAAATGATGTATTCCAGTGGCACTACCTAGGAAATGTCATTGCTCAATATGATCCTATTTCCCTTCACTTGCACCAGCATTAAGGGCATGTGCGTTGGAGGATGATACTAACTTTAATTCAATACTTGATGGGTACAGATTTTATTGATAAAAATACAAAACTATTCTGTCAATATTTGTTAGTACAGACATTCTAATCATCTGTAACAGAGAACAATTGTTTAATTATGTTCCAAACTGGATCCAAATAGTGCTCTTCAAAATTAATCAGTCCCGTTTCACTCTGCTCTGTTCTTCCTGTACATTTCCTTGCGTATGCCTAAGTATGTGCACATAGGAAAAACAGAGTGAAGTAATAAAACCATTTTCATTGTTTTTATCTTCTTTCTTGTGTACACACAGAAAACCCAACCCTACTGTTTACCCACCTGATGTGCTGGAAACATATGACCCCCCCCATGCGGCTGAAACCGTGAACAAGCAACTTGCTCCCAAGTCCACACTGAGGTCACTTTCAGCCACTTGCTAGGAAGCATATGATACTGGATGAAAAACAGGGCTCCTTCCCAAACAGGTTCAATTATACAAATGGAATTGCTCCATAACACAGGAGCACATGGTTCACAGCTTATGGCAGAGAGCTGGTGTCTTTACCCCACTTAATAAAATCTTTTATTTAAACAGAAATGACACATATAAAATTTGGATACAGTGAGTATGCATATTGCACTTCATACTCTTTAGTGATAGGTTTGCCCACCCATCACAACACTCCATTTACTAAGGAGTTGTTGAGGTACAAAGGAGCATGTCCAAGTGTCTATTCAACATATCAGCAGTTAGCATCAAGATGCCATTTTACAGTAGGAAGCATCACAACTGGGCCTATACTGTTCTCCCGAAAAATGCACACTGCCTGGCAGTGGTCACTGTGACAGTGATCAAGGCTAAGAGCTTGGTTTATTTTTCTTAACCCTAGCTACTGAAGTCAATTGTACCACCCCCACATCCACCCTGACCAAGGTTAGTTAAACTCAACACAGACTAATCTATATGGTGCATCAAAGAACCAAGTTAGCACTGTTTGCCTTTGTGGAAAGCCTCTGAGCCCAAATTCAATAAAACTTCATAGCAATCAATTCTGGAAACAAAACATAAATTTAGCAGTCACACTGTTGGAAAATCCCAGAGCTCTGAAGATCAAGACTGTGTTCTCCATGAAGAAGTTCTGTTTGTAACTTGGAGGGTTAGGAGCCCACAGGCTGTTATAAAACAAGTTGTGTAAAGGACCTGTAAAGTGAATGGTTTAGTACTAATTTTCTACAACTGGAATGAGATTAATTATTTACATTGCGCTATTTATCTGAATAAATTTCTCCACTACTAGAAATCAAGTACTGCAACATTGCATTATTTACTGTGTGTACCCAAACATGAGAATGTTCCTTTGTCAGCAAATCCTAAACTGATGTTTTCTACCAATTCAGTGGCTGCTAAGCTGTTTTGTCCTGATTACTGATTATGTAGAAGAGCACTCTGGCAGAATCATTGATAAAGGTAACAAAAACAAAAACAGAATTACCTGGAAAAACTCAGCAGGTCTGGCAGCATCGGCGGAGAAGAAAAGAGTTGACGTTTCGAGTCCTCATGACCCTTCGACAGAACTGAACTTGAGTTCTGTCGAAGGGTCATGAGGACTCGAAACATCAACTCTTTTCTTCTCTGCCGATGCTGCCAGACCTGCTGAGTTTTTCCAGGTAATTCTGTTTTTGTTCTTGTTTTGGATTTCCAGCATCTGCAGTTTTTTTGTTTTTATCATTGATAAAGGTGTTCTTCCCATTTTAGTCCAGTGAAGTTTGTCAGTCCTCATCTGGGTCACTGACCTACCATCTTGAAAACATTCCTGGCTGATGAGTTAAAAGTTTTCAGATACTGATTTTGGATTAATTATAAAATGTCAACATTTACCATTTTTTTAAATAGATGAGTAAACAGTCCACAGCAGGTCTCATTTTCCTCCCTATGTTCAGTGCTGTACTGAAAGATGACACACGCTGCCCCAATATTTAACTGTTATACAAACCTAATTGCTGAACAAAATAAATTAAACTAAATATTTGTACTAATTAACAGTGCAGATCAATCTTCATTTCTTGCAGGGGTGGTGAAGTCGTTCTCTTACAGTTTTAGCTGAAGATCAGATCTTCAATTGGTTTGCAGTAACACGAACACAAGAATGTACATAAGCATCGCATTATCCAGCAGGAATAATAAGCAGGGATAATTAATTAGGGGAAACCTCGATGGGATGAGAATGTATCTGAGTGGAGTGAGTTGAAATCAAATGTTGGCAGAAAAGACAGTGGCTGAACAATGGGCCAGCTTCAAAGAAAAAGTATTGCAGGTAATGTCAAGGTATATTCCCTTGAAGGGGACAAATAAATCCAGAGCGCCCTGAATGACAAGAGAGATAGAGGTGAAGATGAAAAGGAAGAAATGCATGCACGACAGATATCAGGTAGAAAATACAATGGAAAATCAGGCTGAATATAAAATGACCGGAAAAGAAGTGAAAAAACTAGCAAAGAGAGAGTATGAAAAAAGAGACTGGCAGCTAACAAAGAGGGGAATCACAAGGTCTTCTATAAGAATATAAATAATAAAAGGGTGGTAAAAGAAAGAGTGGGGCCAATTAGGGATATAAAACGGGGCTCGCACGTGGAGGCAGGAGAAATAACAAAGGTATTAAACAAGTACTTTGTATCTGTCTTTACAAAGGAGGAAGATGCTACCCAATTGAGAAGGAGGAGGTATTAGAAAGGCTATCTTTACTTAAAACTGATAAGGTACCAGGAACCGATGAGATGCATGCATTGGTACTGAAGGAATTGAGAGTGGAAATTGTAGAGACACTAGTGATAATCTTCTAGTCTTCCTTAGACACAGGACTGGTGCCAGAGGACTGGAGAATTATGAATGTTACACCCTTGTTCAAAAAGGGATGCATGGATAAAGCCAGCAACTACAGACCAGTCAGTCTGAATTCAGTGGTAGGGAAACCTCTGGAAACTATAATTCGGGACAAAATCAATAGTTACTTAGACAAACGCAGGATAATTAAGGAAAGCCAGCATGGATTCATTAAGGGAAAATCATGTTTAACTAACTTGTTGGAGTTTTTTGAAGAGGTAATAGAGAAGGTTGATAAGGGAAATGCAGTTGACGTGGTGTGCATGGATTTTCAAAAGGCATTTGATGCAGTGCCACACAACAGACTTGTGAGTAAATGCTAGGTCATGGAATAAAAGGGAAAGTAGGCACTTGGATAAATAATTGGTTGAGTGACAGGAAACAGAAAGTAGTAATAAGTGGTTGTTTTTCAGATTGGAGGAAGGTTTGTAGTGGAGTTCCTCAGGGGTCACTGTTGGGACCCTTGCACTTCCTGATATATATTAATGAATAGGGCATGATTTCAAAATTTGCAAGTGATATGAGGTTTGGAAATGTTGTCAACTGTGATGAGGATAGTCTTGAATTTCAAAAGAACATAGACATGTTGGTGGATTGGGCAGACAAGTGGCAGATGAAATTCAATGCAGAGAAGTGTGAAGTGATTCATTTTGGCAGTAAGAATATGGAGAGACAGTATAAAATAAAGGGAGAAACACTAAAAGAGGTGCAGGAACAAGGGGTTCTCAGTGTATATGTACATGAGTCAACACAGCATGTTGAGAGAGCATTTGATAAAGCATATTGTATCAAAGGCGCATTGAGTAAAAGAGTACGGAGGTCATGTTGAACTTGTATAAGATACTAGTTAGGCCTCATCTGACGTACTGCATCCAGTTCTAGGCGCCATACATGAGGAAGGATGTGAAAACATTGGACAGAGTACAGGGAAGATACACAAGAATGATTCCAAGGATAAAGAACTGCAGCTAGGAGGATAGATTGGAGAGGCTAGGACCATTTTCCTTGGAGAAAAGAAAGCTGAGAGAAGACTTGATAGTGATATTCAAGATTCTGGGGGGGTATGGACAGGGTAAATAGTGAGAAACTGTTCCTACTCAAGAGAGCATCAAGAACTAGAAGGCACAGATTCAAAATAATTGGCAAAAGGAGTAAAAGTGATATGAGGAAAAGTTTTTTCATTTAGAGGGTGGTAGGAATCTGGAACGAACTTCCTGAGAGAGTGGTGAAGGCAGGTTTGATCAAAACATGCAAAAGGAATTGGGTTGCTATCTGAAAATAAAGAATGTGCAAGGTTACGGGAATAAGGCAGGGGAGTGGGACTAGGTAGAATGCTCTTTCAGAGAGGCAGTGCAGGCTTGATGGGCCAAATGGCCTCCTTCTACACTCAAAAGATTCTGTGATTCTGTGATCACAATTTACATAAATTTAAATAAATGGCACTCTCTAAATTGCACCTGGAGTGTGTTATACTTTCCTGACACCAAAGTCCCATACTGCACTATTCGACCAAAGCATATGTAACACTGTCTAATGTGAAAGAGGATAGTTCCATTTACCCATTACTAATTATATCTTTAATATACACTGTTATGTGACTTCCGCATCTAACAGTAAAATGTTTAAGAGGCATTCTGATAGTCTTTTATATTGCTTTGCTTAGTTTGAAGAGGAACTTGTCACAAAAACATATATTTAGCTTACAAATGGTGACATTATTTTAAAATGTATTATGTCTCAACATTCAATAACTTAACTTTATAAGAACTATTGTTTCTTTTGTCATATTTGAAGGCAATCCACTTGTGCTTTTCATTCCTGTTTAACTTCTGTAATCTTAATATTTGCATCATTAATTGTTATGTTTTCCAACATTTGGAAAATAAAATTGATAATACCTTTTGCATTTTTCTCTAAATAATATACTTTTAGTCATAGATCTCAAATAATAATTAAATATGCTTCATGAATGACTATCAAGTACATAATGGCAACCAAACAGAGGAAAAATATATTCCCACACACCCCCTTCCCTCTGTTCAGTATTCTATCCTGTATCACACTTATCAGCATATCGATTGGGATTTGCTAATTCAGCTTAAACTGGAAGTGAATCTGGGACAATAGTGACAGGTGCATTTGTTTTGCACACTTATACAATATTGTTTAGAGCAGTATTGTCAATTGTGCAGTGATTGTAGGTAACTGGAGTTCCTAGCACAGTCAAATAACTTGTGCCATGTAAGATTTACAACAGTGGAAAATGGAATAGAGCTTCCATATATTAAACCATTGTACCAACTCAAGTGTTCCCTTTTACAAGTGGGTCTTAAAGGTTAAATTATTCTAAACAAATTCAAATACATCTAACAAAGGAATGGCACATTTCTGTGCAAAATCTACCTGTCGACATTAGTCGTTTGGTAGTACAGAACCTGAATATTGCTGAAAAGAGAGAGACATTTTGTCGAAGCTTTTCATCTTGCATTCATCAGGACAATTTGCAAGAATACAATATATGGAAAACAATAAATTTAAACTGCATGAAAAGAGAATGCCAATTAGTTGGCAAGTGGACTTTGATTGGCAGAAGTGTTGCCATGGAAAATGCACCAGTTGATGGTGACTGACAGTTAACTGCCAAACATTGTTTGAAATTTAAACCTGGCAGCTTGACTCTGATTGTCAAGGCATTGCCCTGAGGAATGAACCAGCGAATGGCGATCATTTATTTTGTTTACTGAAACAGGCGCAATGTGTGTACATGTTCTTTCTGTCTGCAAAGAACTGGGCCGTGTGTATTAATATGTGTAGTTTCCAGTACACGAAAATGCACCACACTGCGAGCCACTGACAATCTTAAGTTGGTTGTCAGCATAATTCTTATCATACTGAGGATTATTTAGCAAACACTGTCCAATCGAGGAATCACATCTAATGTTGGACACTGTGTTTTGAGGTTAGTAAGCACGGGCTGCTTGGATACAGTCTGTACCTTGTCCGTTGCGAACAATGGAAGGGACATGCTGTTTGATACGATCTGCAATTCTTTGGAACATATGGCCTTACACACCAAGCATCACACTGGCACTGAAATTCATATACCACATCACTCATTTGTGTGATAGACAGAACATCTTTTTGACTTGACGGCAGCATCCTGTTTGCCACTCCTATTACTACTGTTTAGTAGCAGTGTAAAACAGCTAGCATCACCTGTTGCTCAAAGTTTTGAGATACCTTGCCCTTCCAAGGTAATCGGAGGTAGGCTGGGCACTTCTCAGGGCCGAAAGTGAGGGCCTTAGGCTCGTTCATGAGTTTTTGTGAGATACAGCATGAAATGATCTGATCGGGGTAGCCATTATCCTGCAGAATACCTTTGATGCGCCCTATTTTAGCATCAAACTTGCATGGTCGGCAAATGGCTCAGGCCCTATTTACAAGGTTGCCAATAAGGCCAATCTTACAGTGTGTGGAACTATAAGAATCCCAACACGTACATTGACCAGTGAAAGCAGAGTTGCGGTAGAGCATGGTATGTCCCAAAGACTGGCAGATCATGTCAAACAGCATGTCCCTTCCATTGTTCGCAAAGGTACATAGTGTACCCAACCAGTTGTTTTCCCTTACATTGTATTCTTATCCTGATGAGTGCGAGATGAAAAGCTTTGACAAAATGTATTTTTTCAGCAATACTGTTGACATTAGTGAACTGTGCACTTAAATCCAGGATTATCTCTCAAGATGGCAAGATCTATTTTCCAATATCAAGGAATGCAGTTCTAGTATTGTAACTAAGATATTAAGCTGAATTTGCCTGCTAGTGACGAAACATATTTACCATACATGTTCGCCCATGTAAAATAGCACAGTAACACCCACAGAAATTGCATCTTCAGAAAAGAACAATAAACCTTTTCAGTTACAAAACAAAAACAGAATTACCTGGAAAAACTCAGCAGGTCTGGCAGCATCGGCGGAGAAGAAAAGAGTTGACGTTTCGAGTCCTCATGACCCTTCGACAGAACTTGAGTTCGAGTCCAAGAAAGAGTTGAAATATAAGCTGGTTTAAGGTGTGTGGGGGGAGCAGAGAGAGAGAGAGAGAGGGAGAAGTGGGGGGGGGTTGTGGTTGTAGGGACAAACAAGCAGTGATAGAAGCAGATCATCAAAAGATGTCAACAACAATAGAACAAAAGAACACATAGGTGTTAAAGTTGGTGATATTATCTAAACGAATGTGCTAATTAAGAATGGATGGCAGGGCACTCAAGGTATAGCTCTAGTGGGGGTGGGGAGAGCATAAAAGATTTAAAAATATTTAAAAATAATGGAAATAGGTGGGAAAAGAAAAATCTATATAACTTATTGGAAAAAAAAGGAAGGGGGAAACAGAAAGGGGGTGTGGATGGGGGAAGGAGCTCAAGACCTAAAGTTGTTGAATTCAATATTCAGTCCGGATGGCTGTAAAGTGCCTAGTCGGAAGATGAGGTGTTGTTCCTCCAGTTTGCGTTGGGCTTCACTGGAACAATGCAGCAAGCCAAGGACAGACATGTGGGCAAGACAGCAGGGTGGAGTGTTAAAATGGCAAGCGACAGGGAGGTTTGGGTCATTCTTGCGGACAGACCGAAGGTGTTCTGCAAAGCGGTCGCCCAGTTTACGTTTGGTCTCTCCAATGCAGAGGAGACCACATTGGGAGCAACGAATGCAGTAGACTAAGTTGGGGGAAATGCAAGTGAAATGCTGCTTCACTTGAAAGAAGTGTTTGGGCCCTTGGACAGTGAGGAGAGAGGAAGTGAAGGGGCAGGTGTTGCATCTTTTGCGTGGGCATGGGGAGGTGCCATAGGAGGGGGTTGAGGAGTAGGGGGTGATGGAGGAGTGGACCAGGGTGTCCCGGAGGGAGCGATCCCTACGGAATGCCAATAGGGGGGGTGAAGGGAAGATGTGTTTGGTGGTGGCATCATGCTGGAGTTGGCGGAAATGGCGGAGGATGATCCTTTGAATGCGGAGGCTGGTGGGGTGATAAGTGAGGACAAGGGGGACCCTATCATGTTTCTGGGAGGGAGGAGAAGGCGTGAGGGCGGATGCGCGGAAGATGGGCCGGACACGGTTGAGGGCCCTGTCAACGACCGTGGGTGGAAAACCTCGGTTAAGGAAGAAGGAGGACATGTCAGAGGAACTGATTTTGAAGGTAGCATCATCGGAACAGATGCGACGGAGGCAAAGGAACTGAGAGAATGGGATGGAATCCTTACAGGAAGCGGGGTGTGAGGAGCTGTAGTCGAGGTAGCTGTGGGAGTCGGTGGGTTTGTAATGGATATTGGTGGACAGTCTATCACCAGAGATTGAGACAGAGAGGTCAAGGAAGGGAAGGGAAGTGTCAGAGATGGACCCCACGTGAAAATGATGGAGGGGTGGAGATTGGAAGCAAAATTAATAAATTTTTCCAAGTCCCGACGAGAGCATGAAGCAGCACCGAAGTAATCATCGATGTACCAGAGAAAGAGTTGTGGAAGGGGGCCGGAGTAGGACTGGAACAAGGAATGTTCCACATACCCCATAAAGAGACAGGCATAGCTGGGGCCCATGCGGGTACCCATAGCCACACCTTTTATTTGGAGGAAGTGAGAGGAGTTGAAGGAGAAATTGTTCAGCGTGAGAACAAGTTCAGCCAGACGGAGGAGAGTAGTGGTGGATGGGGATTGTTCGGGCCTCTGTTCGAGGAAGAAGCTGAGGGTCCTCAGACCATCCTGGTGGGGGATGGAGGTGTAGAGGGATTGGACGTCCATGGTGAAGAGGAAGCGGTTGGGACCAGGGAACTGGAAATTGTTGATGTGACCTAAGGTGTCAGAGGAATCACGGATGTAGGTGGGAAGGGACTGGACAAGGGGAGAGAGAAGGGAGTCAAGATAACGAGAAATGAGTTCTGTGGGGCAGGAGCAAGCTGAGACGATCGGTCTACTGGGGCAGTTCTGTTTGTGGATTTTGGGTAGGAGATAGAAGCGGGCCGTCCAAGGTTGGGCGACTATCAGATTGGAAGCTGTGGGAGGAAGATCCCCAGAGGAGATGAGGTCAGTGACAGTCCTGGAAACAATGGCTTGATGTTCAGTGGTGGGGTCATGGTCCAGGGAGAGGTAGGAGGAAGTGTCTGCGAGTTGACGCTCAGCCTCCGCGAGGTAGAGGTCAGTGCACCAGACAACAACAGCACCACCCTTGTTAGCGGGTTTGATGACAATGTCAGGGTTGGACCTGAGAGAATGGAGTGCAGTAAGTTCAGAGAGAGACAGGTTAGAATGGGTGAGAGGAGCAGAGAAATTGAGACGACTAATGTCGCGCTGACAGTTCTCAATGAAAAGATCAAGAGAAGGTAAGAATCCAGAGGGAGGGGTCCAGATGGAGGGAGAATTTTGGAGATGGGTAAAAGGATCCGTTGAACTGGGAGAGGACTCCTGCCCAAAGAAGTGAGCCCGGAGACGAAGACGGCGGAAGAAGAGTTCAGCATCATGCCGAGCCCGAAATTCATTGAGGTGAGGGCGTAAGGGTATGAAACTAAGTCCTTTGCTGAGCACTGAACGTTCAGCATCGGAGAGGGGAAGGTCAGGGGGTATAGTGAATACACGGCTGGGGTTGAGATTGGAAGATGGGGTGGGGACGGAGGGACGGGCAGGGGTGGAGGGTCCTAGATGGGTGTTGGTGTCGATGATGCAAAATAACAACATCATGGTTTTGGGTTGAATTTCACAACATTGGTCTGTCAATATGTAAATACATGGATGTAGAAACCAACGGCCAAAAGAAACCAAAAAACATGTTACTTAAAAATCATTATAATAGTTCAGGCTGTCCAAGAAAGTACACGCACTAATTCATTCATGATGGAAATACTCTATGCAGTGTAATATGATTTGAAAAGTTGGCATTTCTTTTAGGATCCAGTCCAATCCATTTTTACTTGAACAGTGCAGGAGGGCATGCCAGGACCAGCGCCAGGTATACCTAAAAATAAGGTGTCAACCTGGTGAAGCTATAACACAGGATTACTTGCATGCCAAACAGCATAAGCAGCGAGTGATAGGCAGAGCTGAGCAATCCCACAACCAACGGATCAGATCTAAACTCTGCAGTACTGCCGCATCCAGTCGTGAATGATGATGGAAAATTAAACAACTCACTCGGAGAGAAGGCTTCACAAATATCCCCATCCTCAATGAAGGAGGAGCCCAGCACATCAGTGCAAAAGATAAGGCTGAAGCATTTGCAACGATCTTCAGCCAGAACTGCCGAGTGGATGATCCATCTCAGCCTCCTCCATAGGTTCCCAGCATCACAGATGCCAGCCTAAAGCCAATTCGATTTATTCCGCGTGATATCACGAAATGGCTGAAGGCGCTGGATGTTGCAAAGGCTATGGGCCCTGACAATATTCCAGAACTTGCAGTGCGCCTAGCCAAGCTGTTCTGGTACACCTACAAGACAGGCATCCCTCCGGCCATGTGGAAAATTGCCCAGGTATGTGCTGTACACAAAAAACAACCCAGCAATCCAACCCAGCCAAATACCACCCCTTCAGTTTACCCTATATCATCAGTAATGAGACAGGTCATCAACATTGCTATCATCAGGTCTTGCTGCATTTGGACATGGACTGTTTCAGCATCTGAGGAGTCATGAATGGGGATAAACATTGTACAATCAGTGAATATAACCACTTCTGACCTTATGATGGAAGGAAAGTCATTGATGAAGCAGCTGAAGATGGTTGGGCCTTGGGCACTACCCTGAGTAACTACTGCAATGATGTCTTGGAGCTGAGATAACTGATCTCCAGCAACCACAACATCTTTCCGGCCAATGGAGAGTTTTCCCCCAGATTCCAATTGACTCCAGTTTTGCTAGGGCTCCTTGATGCCACACACAGTCAAATGAGGCCTCGTCTCACTTTGGGAGTTCAGCTCTTTGTTCATGTTTAAACCAAGGCTGTAACGAGGTCAGGAGCTTAGTGGCCCTGGTGGAAACCAAGCTGTGCCTCAGTGAGCAAGTGCTTCTTGATAGCCCTGGTGATGACCCCTTTCATTACTTTATTGATGATCAAGAGTGGACTGATGGGGCAGTAATTGGTAGGGTTGGATTCGTCACGCTTTTTGTGTACAGGACATACCTGGGCAATTTTCCACATAGACGGGTAGATGCCAGTGTTGTAGTTGTACTGGAATAGCTTGGCTAGGGGTACGGCAAGTTCTGGAGCACAAGTCTTCAGTATTATTGCCAGAATATTGTCAGAGCCCATAGCCCTTGCAGTATCCAGTACCTTCAGCCATTTCTTGATATCAAGTGGAGTGACTCGAATTGGCTGAAGACTGGCATCTATGATGCTGGGGACTTCCAAAGGAAGCCAAGATGGATCATCCACTCAGCACTTCTGGCTGAAGATTGTAGCAAATGCTTCAGCCTTATCTTTTGCACTGATGTTCTGGACTCCCCCATCATTGAGGATGGGGATATTTGTGGAGCCTCCTCCTCCAGTAAGTTGTTTAATTCACCACCATTCACAACTGGATGAGGCAGGACTGCAGAGTCTAGATCTGATTCTGTGGTTGTGGAATCACTTAGCTCTGTTTATCACTTGCTGCTCATGCTGTTTGGCATGCAAGTAATCCTGTGTTGTAGCTTCACCAGGTTGACACCTCATTTTTAGGTATGCCTGGTGCTGCTCCTTGAATGCCCTCCTGCACTCTTAATTGAACTATCTTAATTGAATCCCCTGGCTTGATGATAATTGTACAGTGGGGGATATGCCGGGCCATGAGATTACAGATTGTGTTTGTGTACAATTCTGCTGCTGCTGCTGATGGCCCACAGCGCCTCATGGATGCCCAGTCGATGGACGCATTTGGATGGATGCATGGATGCATTCGACTGGATTGGCACCAAGGAACAGGCAATCCTTCTCCTTATTATTAACAGTATTAAGTGATCTCAAATGAGAGGTGGTGGCATAGTGACATTGTCACTGGAATAGTATTCCAGAGACCCAGAGTAATGCTCTGGGGACCTGGGTTCAAATCCCACCATCTGATGATGTTGACAGAATCATTGGCAATTGTTGTAAAAACCCATCTGGTTCACTAAAGTCCTTGAGGGAAGGAAATCTGCTGTCCTTAGCTGGTCTGGCCTACATATGATTCCAGGCCCACAGCAATGTGGTTGACTCTTAAATGCCCTCTGTACAAGGGCAATTAGGGATGCACAATATGCTGGCCTAGTCAGCAATGTCCACATCGCATGACTGAATAATAAAAAAATAGTTGCTGTACATCTAAATGCAAAGCAGTTCCTATTCTGTCATAATTACACAAACTCCATACCAGGTTGTCTCTAAGATGAATGCAAAATTCTGCAGATACTGGAAATCTGAAATAAAAACAAAAAATGCTGGAAAAACTCAGCAGGTCTGGCAGCATCTGTGGGCTGCTGAATTTTTCCAGCATTTTTTGTTTTTATTCCAGGTTCTCTCCCCTGGGTAAGATATTGATGGAATAGCATTGAGGCAGAAATTCTTCCCGCCACAAGGATGTGCCTCTGACTCTGGACGATTTTCTGGCATCAGTCCATCTGAACCAGCAACTGCCCAGAAGGCTCACATGGGAAACAGAAAAATCCCTGCAGGAAGCCTCAGAAGCCTTTGCTGATTTTTGCCTCTGAGATCCTGAAACCAATCGCTATTTATGTGCAAGTCACCCTCCATTGTTTAATGTAATGTTTCCCAGGCTACAGTGAAGCCTAACAGAACAAATAATTGTTGGTTCTTTACATTTGGGGCTGGGTCGTGTGACGTACAACATGCAGTAAAGTGTTATGGCTTTCATGTGGGCCAACTTCAAAAATGAAAGTTATTGTGTCTTTGTGCTGGCTTCATGAACATCTTGTTATAGTGATTGCAAGAAAGCAAAACGTGAATTTAATAGCACCTTTTCGACCTCAGGACATTCCGATGAAACTTTCAAAGTGTAGTTACAAGTCATATTGTAGGAAATGAGGAAACCAATTTCACACATCTACATCCCATGGTAGGATTTTCTCTGTGGACTTTGAGTCCCTGATGTCAGGGTCAAATGTGGGTCAGAAACCAGGTTGTGTGGGGAACAGAAACCAGGCAGTGATTTTCTTCAATTTGATCAAGTAGTGGCCGGAGGGCATGCTTGTTGTCCAATTTAGGATGGCAGGGTGGCTCTCAAAGTTGGAGTGCCAATATGAGGCCCTCTAGCACTAGAGAAGCAGTAGGTTGCCTTTTCAGGTAAGTGAGGCAGGGGATGCCCCAAGATGGAGGCGCCCTCTCTTCGCCTTTTTAAACTTTTAAATAAAAAACAAACTCATCAGTCACCAATGTGGAGGGGGAAGGGTGGCTTGCAGCTGCAGCTAAAGCCAAGCAAACAGGGAAGGCCTCAAAGCCTCACGTCAGTGTGCCAAGGGGAGGCCACCTCCAAGCATCTGGCCTAGTCCCCAGTGCCTCTGGAGGTCTGAGGTGGGCTGGAAGTTTCCAGTCAGCCTTTTACAATAGACCTTAAAAGACCTTTAAGCAGCTTAATAGGCTACTGTCACTTGCAGGCAGGTAAAGTTGTCAACCCAATCCTGCCTCCAGGAAAACAGCCGGGGGAGAGATGGTGAAAGCAAACAAGCACACCAGACGGAAACTTGAATTATGGCACTGGCCCACTTTTATGTTTACCCCAATCAAGGGCTAAAAATCATGCCACCAGAGACACCAATGTGATAATGGCCAAATGACGTTTTAGTGATATTCCATGAGGGATGATTGTGATCAGGATACCAGAGAGAACACTCCTGCTCCTCTTCAAAATAGTATCACATGACCTTCTGCATCCACCTGGGAGGTCGGACAGGGCCTCAGGTTAACATCTCATTTGAAAGATGGCACTTTCAAGACCGTAGCACACCTTCAGCATTGTACTGTCGAGTGTTAGTCTAAATTTTTTTTACTCAAGCCTCTGATGTGGGACTTGAATCCACAACCTTCTAACTCGACAGCAAGAGTGCAACAGTTGACCTGGCTGACACTCAAACTGAACATGCTGGTAGTGCATCTTAGAATAAGAACAGTGGTGTGCTGAACAAGCTCACTATATTTACAAAGTTGACAGTACAGCTCAGGATAACAGTTTCTTCTGCATCTCCTTTAGTTGTGTTGACATCACAGGCTAATAACCATATTCCGCCAACATTTATATGTTTAGTGATAGCTAAACCAAGCATGACCTGCTGAAATACTAATCCTGATAATAAAAAACTTTTAAATGGAAATAATCTAGAGATAGGTCTTGAATATTTCAAGTGATTGGGCTGTGACTATTTCTTGAGAACAAGTGGTCTTTGTAGTTTGTGTGGATGACTACCTTGTGTTTTATCATTGCCAGAGGGAACCAGGTACCAAGTCTATTCTTTATCAAGCAGATCAGATCCCAATACCGAATACCAGTAGTAGGCTAGAAAACCTCCTGGGGCATGGTAGCATAGTGGTTCTGTTACTGGTCTAGGAATACAGATAACATGTATACAAATTTCACCATGGCAGTTTAAGATTTTGAATACAGTTTACAAAACTGAAAACTGTCAGGCTGTCTTAAAAATCCATTAGCCCACTGATGCCCTTTCGGGCGTTTTCCAAAATGGCACCCGCCCTCATTTCCAAAGGTCCTAGTTTCACAGGCAGGGGAAGCTGGTGGAATGTGATGCATAGATGGGTACCCGAACTCAGCAGGGCCATTTGAACTCAGGGGTAAGTTCAAACGGACCGAATTTTTGCTGGAGCAGAGTCAGTTTCCCCCAGTGTAACTTACAATTTTTAAGAGTGGACATGAATGTTCAGAAAAGGTGGATAGGATCTGTGGAACGATCAAACTATCAAGTTGGTTAAATCCCCTGCCTTTTAAATTTTGGGAAAAAACAGCCTGCAATGTCTCAGAGTTGAAAACATATTGATGCTTGCAGTTTCAATACCTGTTTGTTGACATAACCTGAAGGGCCATCAATATAGTATTATTACTGCCTGACTGCTTCCACAGCCTATCATTATTACATTGGGAGGCTGTAAGTTCACAGTTTGACAGCTCCAAGAGGTTTCTAAGGGATTGGCTGTCTTTGATGTGGGGCTATGAATACAAATGTTTGTTTTTATAATAGATTAAGTACTTGAGGGGATTTAAATGTATTGAATAGACTTTTATCAATAATTTTTCTTTTCATAATATAGTAAATTTGTAATAGTTAATTAGAGCTTTGTTTTATTTCACCTCAGCATGGCTACTGAGGTCTGTCCATGGTGGATCCTGGGTGAGTTGGCATGGATGGTGTAAGGGCAAAGGATGGTGAGTGGGGCACATGGGTCAACATGAGTTGGCACTAAGTTGGCACATGGGGCATGGAGATGAGCGGGGGGCAAAAGTTGGCATAGACATAGAAACATAGAAAATAGGAGCAGGAGTAGGCCATTTGGCCCTTTGAGCCTGCTCCACCATTCATCATGATCATGGCTGATCATCCAACTCAATAGCCTGCTCCCGCTTTCTCCCCATATCCTTCGATCCCTTTCGCCCAAAGAGTTATATCTAACTCCTTCTTGATGTTTTGGCCTCAACTACTTTCTGTGGTAACGAATCCCACAGGCTCACCATTCTCTGGATGAAGAAATTTCTCCTCATCTCAGTCCTAAATGGTCTATCCCATATCCTCAGACTGTGACCCCTGGTTTTGGACTCCCCCACCATTGGGAACATCCTTCCTGCATCTGTCCTGTCTAGTCCTGCTAGAATTTTATAGGTTTCTGTGAGAAACTCCAGCGAATATAATCCTAACCAACTCAATCCCTCCTCATATGTCAGTCCCGCCATCCTAGGAATCAATCTGGTATCATGAAAGATATGAGGGGCTAGGAGTGGGTCGAGGAGCATAGATTGGTACTGAGAGTATGAAGGTTTGAGTACAGAGGGATATAGGTTGGCCTCGAGTGTATGAGGGGTCATGGGATTGGGCAGAGGGCATAGGCTGACATGGAGGGTATGAGAGGCCATGGAGGTGGATGGAGGGTCATGGATTGACATGGAAGGTCTGAGGGCCATTGGGGGTGGGTGGGGCATGGACTGACAGGGTGGGCAAGTGACAGGGTCTGAGCAGTGAGCACAAGAGGGCCTAATATTTAACCACCCAGCTGGGTTGAAGTTACAAAGCACTGAAGTGGGCCTTTTAACTGCCCCGCCTCATCACCCAGCTGCCTCCGAACTGTTTCTGGGGGTAGTGGGTCTAATTCCAGCACACAACACGACACCCCTCTCCCCGGAACAAAGATCCCATTACTCGGGGCACTTTCTCCAGAAACGGGTGTGGCGAGCCAGAAAATTTCCCAACTCTGCACACCCGCCTCGAAAGTGAAAATCTCGGTCCTTACATAGTCTGGCCTACATGTGTTACCATTATGGTTGACTCTCAACTGCCCTTATAGTGGCTTAGCATGCCACTTAGTTGTATCAACCTGCTTCACATCAAGAAGGTGGCCCACCACCATCTTCTTAGGACAACCAGGGGTGGTCAATAATTGCTGGCCACATCCCAAGAACAATATATTTTTTAAAGTGAGTCTCCGTTGCAATCAGCTGAATATTTATATTTGCTGCAGCTGTCAACTACAGAAGAACTGTATATCAACAGTCTATAGAGCAGACCAGTCAAGCACCTAAAATGTATCAACATGATGACATAATTAGCTATCCAGCTGCATAATACATGTTTCTGCACTGCAGGTCTGGGCACATTCAGCCAGTAAAAACAGCCCATTTTACCTTTCAAATTTGAGAGTGATACCAGGAATATCTTAGATTAAGGCACTGGTAGCTGCTACAACTAAGGTACTGAGCAATCTTCAATTCTTTCCTCATCTCTAGGTAAACTAGGTTTGCCAATGATTCAATTATTACAATGCCTGATGCACTGCATTATGCAGGTTTAAGATTAAGCCACTACAGGCTATTAAAATCAATTTCAAAATGACAATTTTTCTTTCACCATTAAACTCTGTCTTTGACATTGTATGATTAGCTGGTGGAGTTGAAATCTGTTGGGATTCCTTGTTCCGTCCCATACTGTATGCCAACATAATTAATCTTACCAATAACCTTGAGCGGATCGACTTTTTCCTGCCCTATTGTCTGTGCACGTCGTCATTCTTTGTATTCCAACAAAGCATACAAAGCATTGTTTGATGTTCCTCCTGCTGTGAGGTTTTTTTTAATTAATGTATTCATTTTCTGCCGAGTCATAAAATAGCAATAAGTTTTATACTTACTTAAACTACTGATACTTTACCAAAATGTCAAGCTTTCAAGCATGAATCTAAACAACTAGTAGGCTATTCAAATACAGTAATTGTTTCTCAGGAGCTGGTTAAATTTGCTTTGTGGGACTTTCAGAAACACTCGTAATGGGTTTGTAGAGTGAAAAGCAGTGCACAGAAGGCTGCGACGGAACCTGTCACTAATATGTCACTTGTCCCCTCACTTCTTAACAAAATGAAGTTAATTTTCTTCAGATACAAAGCTTAAACATAATGTCTGAAACAAAACAATTTACGTTATGTCTGGATCACACAATGGATCCCTTCGAGGTTGATAGATGCATTCACTGGATCCTTGTTGCCACTGCAATCTCTAAATCACAAAGTACCTCCTGTCCCTGTGAGGACATAGTCCCTGAACCCAATCCTGCCTCACCCACTTCTCAACAGAGGTCACTGGATGGTTTTCTTCTTGCTAACCCAAAACTTTTGAGATCAATTCTCCTGAGATTAGTTAACACAGTATATTCCAAAGACTGAACCGTGGACCTCCTGATCTTATACAATGGTACAAGGGGGACTGGGCTGTTTTCTTCATTTTAACTTTTTGTCTCTGCAAAATAATTATTTTGTGGCAAATGTATTTGTAATATTATAACATTCCCATATTATAATTCACGCCTTTGGCTTTATTTTAAATACTAACCCAGCAAAATTGTCATGCAAACAATAATTTTAAATACGTAAGCATTAACAGCACGGGAGCAGGCCATTTGGCCTAACTAATCAATGCTGGTGGTAAACTTTGCATGAGTTTCCTTCCACTACTCCAGCCATGCCCTTCTATCCCCTTCTCCCTCATATATACATCAAGCCTTCCTTTAAATGTTCGAATGTTATCTGCTTCAAAGTATTCCTGTGGCAATGAGTTCTCACTATCCCCTGTGTAAAAGATCTGCCTGAATTATTTTCTCAATTACCATGCAAACTGTCACTGAAACAACATTGTTGTCTTCCAAGGTAATTTACCAATTGATGGTGACACTTTATGTATAGTACTCCTGTACTCTGAGGTTACACGTGACAGGAAAATACATTATCTTGCTGTACAAAGGTTTGCTTCCTAGCTAATTAGCATTGGCATTTTTCAAGTGGAAGGTGACTGTAAAGATGGCCATTAGAAAGGAACACACTGTACAAATACATACTTCAGTAGAAGTCAATATACTGTAATTATAACCCCTTTGATCATTTTGGCATGCAAAGGATAAGGTGGCAACTAACGCTTTTCTTTCATTTGCAGCTCTGTAATGCCTGTGAAATTCCCTCAGGTCATTGGGTCTATTGCACTGAGCTTACTCCAACACTACATTTTACCAAAACAAAGTAAATCACACAAAGGTATGACAAGGATCATAACCATTGAACACAAGAGAATATTTAGAATGCTGTTAGAGTATTGAAGTACCAATGCATGATACAAGAATGATCGAATGTTGGTTTGTGCCCTTGCACTATATCACTGGAATTCCATTCTTCACTATTTCGGTAGAGGAAGAGAAAACCTGGGGCAGTGATTTCCCCAACACTTTTCCAGCACAGCGCGGCTTCAAGTTAAGAGTGCAATAGAGAGTGTGCCCACATGCTCTCTTGACTGCAGTTGCAATGTGACACAGTGGGCCAGAAAATACAAAGCAAGTTGAGGAGCCCTGATTTTCAAAGAGAGGAGTATGAAGCTTGATTTATCATCTAGGTATCAGTACCAAACAGATGCTGAAGTCACTGTAAGTACACAATTTTTAACACAGATCTCAGGAATATTAAATCACAAGCGGCTGGGCATGAAAATCTACTTCTTCAATGAGTTTGAAATTAGCAGTTATGTAATGAACTTGATGTACCTTACTTAGTTGATTTCTTAAGTAAGGTTTCTTACTTGAAACAGATAACTTTATCGCAGAGTTCTTTTAGAAGCTACATGCTTGTAGCAGGTCCATGACTAGAAAGCTCCACCCCTAAGATTATCCGCGATTCAGGCTCATTCGTCAGTACAATCGCGTGACCCCTAAAGGCAGTAGGAAAGGTTAGATCTACAATCACTAAAAGTAGGTAATCCACCAACACATGGTATGGAACAAAAAGTACACATGATTATTATGCTCATGTTTCCTGAGCTCATCATATTGTACATGTTGAAATCTAATCAGTCACAGTACAGGTAGTTTAACTACAGCCAGCTCACTTTGGGTCTTAATGATAACAGAATGAAGAACAAACCAAAGATCAATAAATGGGGAACACAAGCAAATTACTGGGGATACTGGAAATCTGAAATTATAATAGAAGATGCTCAGCAATGCAGGCAGCACCTTTAGTGAGAGAAACAAAGCTAACATTTCACATTGATGATCTTTCAACAGAACTGTCATTAACATGAAATGTTAACTCTGTTTCCCTCTCCACAGATGCTGACTAGTCAAGTATTTTGAGCATTTTCTGATTTTATATCAATAAATTGGATTTTGAGGTTTGGAAGGGGAGTGGAATGATGCTCTAGAGGTAAAAGTATGGACTGATGAAGCAAAGAAGGGGGAAGGGCATTTTGCCAAATCCTAGTACAGCATTAAGTTTGCCTCTTATTAATTCTCTCAAAACAGTAAATGATATCTGAGAACTGCAGTACTGGAAATATTTTAGGCATTCAAGAATTTGTTTTGAGAGCATGTTGTTTGGGGGAAAAGCTTGCAGACTTAATGGAGATAGATCTGAATCACTCAACACGTACACCATGACTGCTACTATTAAACTGGATGAGATGCTGACAGGTGTTGTAAAAATTAAAAATGGGGGAAAATGTAACTTTAAGACACTGACTGAATCACCGTTTTGAATATTTTGTTTTTTTGCAATTTTCTCTCCTCCCTTGAAGGCAGTGACTCATGTTGGGCTGGGTTAGTTCCACAGATGTCAACCAAACCACCCTTCAGAACCTCCCCCGAGAAGCTATTCTACACTTGTAAGCCAAGGTAGTGGCTTTCAACTCAAAACACATCACAGTCAAGTATCTTTCAAAGCTGATTGTCAGTATTACCTATGCATCTGAAACTGCTGCACACACAAGCACAAAACTTTAAAAGTTTGCCGTCAAAAATACAGGAATAAATTGGGATCTTCTTGTGGGCATTCCCATGTGAAATGATAAATACTAATCCTGCTGCCACACTATCTCAGAGCAACACACTGACATAGCCACCTTTTCAAAAAAAATCTAATAGATCCACAAAAATGGATGATCCAGAATTAGTAACTGTATATGGGGATTCATATAGCATCAACATCTGACAATGACTTGTCAACACCTACATCTCCAACAGTACAGATGATCACCTCTCTGTTCTTGGCCAGCAGTGGAGTGGGACCTTGGGTGCTTGGGCCGTTGGTGGTCTTGACTGCGCTAAAGAAACCTCACACATCATGATCGTTGGCTAACTGTTGCATCTCCTGCGCTTTCTCCACTCACTATCTGTGCTTTAGGTCACAGGTTTTTTTTTTGCTGGACCTCAGCTTTCAGCCCTTTGTAGAGCTGCTTTCTGGCTCTCAAGTTGGGTTGCTGTTTCAGGTTCAGAAATGCTTTGTGCTTGCAGCTTATCAGCTCCTGGATATCTTGGTCATTCTCATCGAACCAGTCTTGGTGTTTCCTGGTTGAGTGACCAAGCATTTCTTAGCAGTGCTGATTATGGAGGCCTTGAGGGCAGACCAGGCACTGTGGACACTCTGTGTCTTTGGATCTCCGGGAGTCACCAGGTTGGCAGTGAGGCGTTGGCTGAATAAGGCTCTCCTATCAGGGTCCTTGAGTGTTGATTTTCCTGTAGCGTTGTTTCTGTTGCTGTGTTGCTTGGGGGATGCATTGATGTTGATGACAGAGTGAATTAGGCAGTGGTCCATCCAGCAGTCATCAGCTCCTGTCATGACGCGGGTGATATGCACATTCCTGTGGTCCCTCGCTCGGACAATGACATAGCAGGTGCTGGTGCTTGGAGTGAGGGTGTTGCCATGAGGCCTTGTACTTGTCTCTCTAACGGAACAAGGTGTTGGTTATGACAAGGCCATGTTCTAGGCATTTTGTCAGCAGCAGGCTAAAAATGGGGAGGTGCTCATCAAGACAGAGAGGCAGTCAGCGTCCACTGGAAGGAGCACTTCAAAGATTTTCTTGACAGAGACTCTGTCTTCAATGCAAGTATCCTTGACTTCATCCGGCAGCATGCTACCCGCCACCATCTCAGCACAACCCAACCCGACACGAGGTAGAAAAGACCATTCAACAGCTAAAGAGCAACAAGGCTTCAGGAGTAGATGCAGTCCCTGCCGAAGCACTAAAGCATGGTGGAGAAGCACTACTGGCGCGAATACGTGGCCTTGTCTCCCTTATCTGAAGGAAGAAAGCACGCCAGGAGATCTCAGAGATGCCGTAATTGTGACCATCTTCAAGAAAGGTGACAAGTCCGGCTGTGATAACTATAGAAGAATCTCCCTGCTGTTGGCCACAGGGAAGGTCATTGCAAGAATCCCCCTCAATCGCTATCTCCTTGTGGCTGAAGAGCTCCTCCCAGAGTTGCAACGCGGATTTCATCCACTAAGGGGCACAAAAGTCATGATCTTCACTGCGCGGCAACTGAAAGAGAAATACAGGAGACAATACCAATCCTTATCCATGGTCTTCTTTGACCTCAGAAAAACCTTCGACACTGTCAACCGCAAAGGATTATGGAGCATCCTCCTTTCTTTCCGCTGCCCCCAAATGTTTGTCACCATCCTCCGCCTGCTCCACAATGACATGCAAGCCGTGATCCTGACCAACGGATCCACCACAGGCCCAATCCACATTCGGACCAGGGTCAAGCAAGATTGTGTCATCACACCAACGGTCCTCTCGATCTTCCTTGCCGCAAAGCTCCATTTCAGCAAGATCCCCGTTGGAGTGGAGCCAAACTACAGAACAAACGGGAATCTGTTCAACCTTCACCACCTGCAGGCCAGATCCAAGGTCATCCCATCCTCTGACAATGAACTACAATGCTTGTGTCTGTGCATACTTGGAGGCTGAGATCCAAGCCATCGTCAACGCCTTCACCGAGGCGTATGAAAACATGAGCCTTAAACGAAACATCCCTAAGACAAAGGTCCTCTACCAACTTGCCCCTGCCACACTGCACTGCCCACGCCCCGGTTATCAAAATCCACATCGAGGCCTTGGGGAAAGTGGACCACTTTCCATACTTGGAAGCCAACTGTCAACAAGGGAAGACATGGGCGATGATGTTCAACACCGCCTTCAGTGTGCCAGCACAGGCTTCAGCTGCCTCAGGAAGAGTGTTTGAAAACCAGGATCTCAAACCCACCACCAAACTCATGGTCTACAGAGCAGTGGTGATACCCACCCTCCTAAATGGCTCAGAGGTGTGGATTATGTACAGCAGCCACCTCAAAACTCTGGAGACCAGTGCTGCTTCCATAAGATCCTGCAAATCTATTGGCAGGATAGGTACACCAACATCAGTGTTCTCACTCAGGCCAATATCAAAGCACTGACCACGCTCGATCAGCTCCGCTGGGCAGCCCACAGTATGCGCAAGCCTGACACAAGACTCCCGAAACAAGCGCACTACTCAGAGCTTCAACACGGCAAACAAGCCCCAGGTGGGCACAGGAAACATTTCAAGGACACCCTCAAAGCCTCTTTGAAAAAGTGTAACATCCTCACTGACATCCGGGAATACCTGACCCAAGACCGCCCAAAGTGGAGGGAAAGCATACGGGAAGGAGCTGAACACCAAGTCTCATCACCAAGGGCTAGCTGAAACCAAGCATTGGCAGCAAAAGCAGTGCCTGGCAACCCAGCACATCGCTCATCCTTTCCCCCTATCACCATCTGGTCCACCTGTGACAGAGACTGTAGGTCGCACATTAGACTCCTCAGTCACCTGAGAACTCATTTTTAATGTGGAAGCAAGTCATCCTCCACCCTGAAGACCTGCCTAAGAAGAAGATGAAATCTGGCTTTTTTTGGCAAATAAAATTTGTTTAACTAAACTGGACAATAAGCAAGATCAAGAAAGCTAAAAAAAATTTTAAAAAGCAAGTGCGAGTGATACACAACAGGTCAAACACCAGCCAAAGGGGAAAAAGCAGATAAAAGCAAAATACTGAGGATGCTGGAAATCTGAAATAAAAACAGAAAATGCTGGAAAGATTCAGCAGGTCTGGCAGCGTCTGTGGAGAGAGAAACAGCATTGACATTTGAGTCTGTATGAGTTAAAGGGAAGTAGAAATGTGATGGATTTTATACTGTTTAAGAGCAGGTGGAGCAAAATAGAAGGTCAGGGATAGGTGAGAGCTCAGGAGAGACTGACAAAAGATGTCATGGGCACAAGACAAAGGGAGTGTTAATGATAGTATTAAAGACTAAAGAAGTTGCTAATAGTGGCATGAAGGTAAGATGTGTGTTAAATGTGTTAAAATGTGTTAAAAAATATTTTGGGAAAAAATATTTTGGCTGACACAACAACAATAACAACTTCAATTTATATAGTGCCTTTAACATAATGAAATGTCTCAGGGCAATTCACAGGAGCATTAAAGAACAAGGTATGACACTGAACCACATACATCAGATGACAAAATGCTTGGTTATAGAGGTAGGTTTTAAGGAGTATCTTAAAGAAGAAAGCACAGTGGCGTAGAAATGTAGGGCAGGTGTATTCCAGAACGTGGGGCCTAAGCAACTGCAGACGGGGCCACCAATGGGTGTGTGATTAAAATTGGGAATGCACAGGAGGTCAGAATTCGAGGAATGCAGATGTCTTGGAAGATTGTGGGACCAGACGAGATTACAAAGATGGGGAGCGGTGAGGCCATGGAGGGATTTGAAAACAAGGATGAGAATTTTAAAATCAAAACATTGCTTGACCAGGAGCCAATATAAGTCAGTGGCTTGTCAGCAAAGTAGCCAACAATTTACTAGTATGATTGCAGCTGACAACCCTTCTTGCGCAAATCGTTATGGCCATTAAAACTACACCCTTTCTCTTGAAAATTTCCAGTGGTTACAGAGTTGTTTTTTATACTAAATTAATATTTAAATAATTTATAATCAATAATTTTGTTTAAGCTTGTTGCATACAAAATGTGGTGGAAGAAGTACAACCAGAACAAAGGCTGTGGTACAGACTTTTAAAATATTTATGTGCAAATCAGATAAACTGGCAGCACACACAAATCTTGCTGCCATTATAATTCCACCCCTTAATCACATCAAACCTATGGTTTATCAGCTTTTAGTTCATGCGCAAATTTAAATCTAACTAACCTACAAATTATCTAAATGATATCTATTCGCACCTTCCTGTCCTTATCAGGCTCCAGCATTCAAGATAACAGGCTGCCTCCACATGAAACATAAATAAAAATATATCTAGAAACATGCAAAAGGTATTCTTGGAAAATACTCTCTTATAACTTCATGAGAAAAAGAATAACCATCTAGAAAGAGGATATATGTGGCATGGGGAACAATCTGTGATATGTTGAGCATTAGCCAAGACGATCTACAGAACGTAGAAGGCTTCTCAAGGCCCTCTGGTAAAGTGAGAATAATCTGCAGCTTTAGCCTCTCTTTCCCTCATCAATATAAGCTTCAGTTTTTCATATCTAATTCTGGCAGAGGGCAAGGGCTATACCTTGCACGTGGGTCCTGCATTCCATTATTAAAATAAAGGGGCTCTTTCCACATGCACATCATGTTCGGAACAGTTAGCTGTCAGTAATAGTAAATGCCAATTTTCTGAAACGACGCAGTGTTTGTCACAAAGTAAAGATTTGCACAATAGGCAGTTACGAGAGCAGACTGGAAATCTGCATGTTTTATAATACATTTATGAACTTCAGACAGCTATATTCCAATAGATATGCACATGATGTATTTTGGAGAGTAGGCGAAGGTGGTTACAAGGTGATGAAGATTTAACATAATAAAAGCAATGATTTGATTAGAAACGTTATTTTCTGGCTTGCTTTCCTTAGCAGTCAATCAATGCTGAAAAAACAATGTATTGTAGCTTCTGATGGGAATGTGTTCTCACTGCTTCTTTTATCTTGTATTTCACAATTTGCCTTTTCTTTTCCCCATAATACTGTTTTAAATTATTTATTTATTCCTTCTGTATTACCTCTTTATCATGTCACAGTTAAGTGGGAAAGTAAGCTTGGGAGCATCTGAATTCCAAAAGTTCCAGTAACAATAGTGTGGTAATAAAATTCATAATTTATGCATAATTTACAAAATAACACACTTCCCCAGTTTTCAATCTTAAACTTTGAAGGCTGGTGCACTAACAGTGCATTCACTCTACAAGGTAAACTGTTTTGGTCTATTCCAAAGCTATCCTGATAGGTCACCCATCCTCCACCCTCTGTAAACTCTACTGTATATCTCTATCCTCCATCAACCCTGCTTGTCCATTGCTATCCTCATTGATCGGCATTAGCTCCTGCTCCCCAACAACTCAATTTTAAAATCCTGGCCCACCTACTTAGAGCAGAATCTTCCGGTCGGCGTGCAAGGGCAGGCCCGATATGCCAATGCGTAAAATGGTGCGCGATGACGTCGGGCGTGCATCCTAACATCATCGTGCGCCATAGCGATATTTCGTTCAGCAGGTCCGTGCCAGAGTCAGCTGCGCGCCCGCCGAAATGTAAACAGCCTATTAAGGCCATTAAGAAATTAATGAAAGTACTTGAGAACGCTGCCCGTCCAAACTTAAGGTTGGCGGGCAGGCAAAAAGCCCAAGTGGCCTTCGCATTTTTCAGGAAACCTCATCCAAGGGCGGGATGAAGTTTCCTGAACCTTTTATTAAATAAAGAAATAAATTTTCATAAATATAAAAACATGTCCCATCTCACATGACAGTCACATGAGGGAACATGTTTAAATAAATTTTTAGTCTTTTCTTTCATTATTTTAGTATCCATTCAATCTCCCTGAGGCAGCTCCACGCCCGCCCCCGACTCTCCCTCCACCCGCCCACCATAGGAAAAATCCTGGCCTTAAATTATTCCTTTGCACCATCCCTTCCAAACTCCATAAGCTTTCTGCAGCCCTACAACCCTGTTCCTGGTGTAGGCCTAACGTTCTTTAATACCCTTCCTAAAATCTTCCACCTATCCCTCTCCTCCTTTAAGATCCTCCATAAACTTCACTTTTTGACCAAGCTTTCGGTCATCAATCCTGATTGCTCCCTTTCTAGGTTAGCATCCATTTTTTTTGAACTACATCTCTGTGAACCACTTTGGAATGTTTTTACATGTGAAAGGTACTATATAAATGCGAATTGTTTTATTGGAGCTAAACCAGTGGAGTGTTAATCCGGTGTCAAGGCCTGATGTGACTCTGACCAAAGCAGAGTGAGATTATTCTCTCTAGAAAGTTGCACTCTTCCGTCAGGCCTGACTCTGGGTTAGTGTCGTAACACCAAAAGCTGAATTTGTTCATATGTGCTGGCTTGTGTGCAAGGCCCCACCAGTCGTACAGGTCCTTGTAAAATTACCCTTACAAACGTGCTGTCAGAACAAAACAAAATCACATTGCACCCTGAGAAAGTACGGTGGATGTACTGGGAACAGATATGTGGGTTCAAGATTGTATCTGTGCATGAATTACTATATTATCCATGGAAAGGAATGCAGTGGTCTTTAATGATAACAACACTAAAGAGTCAACTAACACTTTTCTAAAATCCATCAGGTAAAGGAACATCTCAGAATATTCTACAAGGGGCAGGAGGAGGTGGACACCTCAGAAGTTAAAAGGCCAGATATTGTCTGAAAGTGTAGACTAAGACATGTTTTTAGGAGCCTTTTGCTGGAAGGAAGAAAGATAACAAAGTGAAGTTATTTTGGGAAAGTTCCAAGTGCAAAATTACATGTGGAGCAGAGGAAGCAAGGAATGAGTGGTAACACAGAATACTATTCAAATCTTCCTATTTTATATCTAATATAAATGGAGACTTTTGTCCAAGGAGATATCTACATAACCCACCTCCTTGCAAGTTCTTAATCCTGAGAGAGGAAACTGATAGTTATATATTCTTCTTCGCCAGAAATAAGGTGTCATTCCAAATGCAGTAGACCTTTTGTATTTGACAGCAACAGAGAAAGTGTCCTATGATTGAGGAAGGATTAGAAAAAGTGAACCAGAAGCATGTGTCAAGTATCAGATATTGTGTATGTAATTGCACAGTTATATTGGCAGTAATTTTCTAACTTGTCACTGTTGGTGGACATTGTTATCCACGAACAACACATTTCAGAAATTCAAGCATACACTTCTCTCAATTTTCCAACCATGTACTCCTCCAGGCAAGGATCTCCAACAGAAGCACAAAATCAGAAAATGACCCACATGACGTGCAGCAGAACCAATATCAGTTCAGTATTAATGCTGGCTGTGACCCAGCCACGTCTCCTGCAAATAGGATGCAGCACAATTTATCTGGTGCAAAATCTATAAACTCCAATGAATTGCCTTTATGTTGCTAATGGTAGAGCCAGTTGCCTACAGGTAATTGAGGCCATAGCATAGAGCTCTGGACTTGACTATAGGACAAAGTCAATATAAGTCAGTACTAATTCTACGACCAGGTACTAATAACAACAACAGCTTTTAGTTATATAGCACCTTTAACTTAGAGAAGGCACTGCACAGAAGCATTACCAAGCCACTTCAGCTAAATCATATCTTTGACATCATTAGAGGAAAGGGTAAGCTCTGGTGGAAGCCATTGAACTCTGTATTAGAAATAATCATCAAACTGTATTGGAAAAAAAAGGAATCATTTTAAAATTCGCAATCCTAGCATGAAGCTTTGCCTGAATGTTGGGAATTTGGGTGTGGAGGTCAGGGGATCTGACATGATTGTTTGCCCATTAAAAATAATTGATGGAAGGGAATTATTTTTTAAAAAATGACTACAGGGTCTAATGCTCCAAAATCCTGATATGTATTCTCAGTAGATGAAGTTCCGCACTGAGGGTAAATTTGTAAAATTACCCCTAATGCGCTCCAAACATGATGAACGATGTTAGATGGTTTATTAAAAAAAACCTGCAACTGAGTTTGCTTCAGTTACCTTTGAACACAACTATCACTTTAAAATGTGTGTGTATTGCAGAAAAAAAGAAAAATCCCATAGCATGCTATACTACCAGTTCATATTTCTTAACAACAGGTCACAGAATGAAGCTTCAGTATCAAAGTAAGTTATCATAATTTTTTTATGTCTTTAATTCTCTTAGTGACAGAGAATATGTACACCTTTTTTAAAAGCTTCTCCCAACTCATGTCCAATATCTGCAGTGAATCACATTCTCCACTTCGTGGAGTTGCTAGGTCAGAGGATTCACTTGGACTTGACCTTATACCTCTGGTGTTCAGTCCTAAGCAATGCAGGAATGCCTTTGCAAACCTAAGCAATGCAGGAATGCCTTTGTTGTCAGCTATGTAGTTTACAATAATCTTTTCAGTTAGATCTGTCTTTTGGATGAGATCTTAAACCAAGTCTGCTTGTTCAGGTGGATGTAAAAGATCCCAAGACACTATTTCAGAGAAGAGCAAGGAAGTCATCCCATGTATCCTGACCAATATTTATCCCTCAATCAACGTGGTAAAATCAGCTTATCATTGCTGTTTGTGGGAGTTTGCTCTGAGCAAATTGGCTGCCCTGTTTCCTACATTACAACAGTGACTACACTTCAAAAAGTACTTCATTGGCTGCAAAACACTTTCAGATCTCTGGTGGTCATGAAAAGTGCTATATAAATAAAAGTCTTTCTCTTTTTTTTAGAAACTATGCTACAGTGTTAAGCTGTTTTTGGAAGCGAGCACCAGTATGCTGCTGGTTACAGTATTTAGTAAGGAGTTCTTCTGCAAGTGTTGTAAATCTGATTCATCCCTTTTTATTATATGACACCATGAACCTTCATATACTCAATACAAAATGGCTTTTTGATGATTACCAGTCCCTTGTCTTCGCTGACTGCCACCAGTCCCTTCTCAATCCTAGAAAGAAGCAAATTGCTCACTGACAGAGTAATCCATTTGATTTGTGCTGTAGCTGCAAAATGCTTGATAACAATGAGCTTGTTGAAAATGGATGGGATACATCACAGTTCAGACAGTGACTAACCCATGCTCAAAATACCCTATTCACTAAGCTACAGTCTAATGTAAAATGACACGACTTTAATTCATATCTTAAGCCGTTCACATTGATGCGTGCCAGCTTGTAGCACTGTGCCCGATGTAAATGGTAACCAAAGACAGTTAAGCTGTAACTAACACCTAGTTAAGAAGGAAAAAATTATTTCAGTGACATAATTGGAAACAATTATCGACTCATTATAGTGTATTTTACTTACACTGAAATAGATGCTCCATAAATGAAAGATCTTCTTGGTATAAATTAGGTTTTATATTCTAGAACAGGTCCCATGAGGAAACCTATTTTAATAGGAGAGTATTCAACACTGTTCAGTTTAATTACAGTGCTTTATCCAGGGATTAACTTTTACATCCACATTTTAAAAATTGTAACCTCCCATTTTTTTATTATTATCAAACTCTATTAAGTATCCCACTATGCGTAGCTTAGTTCTCTAAGATGAAATGGCCTCTGTGGTCTCTGTCAATGCCACTTTCTAAGTGGACGCCAGGTGAAAACATCCTCTGTTTACCTGAATGACAAAACATAGTGAAAATCTTTCCCCAGGAAACGTGAGACAATCCTATGCGAACTTCCTGCTCTTGCTTTTGGGGAATAATTCACAACCATTCTGCCTTGATTCTGGTTCAAAAAATGACAATACACGGGGAATAATATTGACTTTGGGGTGATAACAATTCAAAAGCCCGTTATACATCTCTCCCCAGAAAATTAAAATCAGGAGGGATTTACACTATCATCGTGGGAAATTGTAGATATAAACCCATATCCTGTCATTCAAATACATCACTGTGCTGGCCACTTTACCTGTGCATCACTTTAAACTTATATTGCAGATTTTCTTTTAAAAAAATTGATTTACCTAGGCTAGCTAGAGGAGAAGGCAATTTTAAGTATGTAAAAACAGCATCAAAATTAATTACAAGTAATGTTCACTTTGCAAGATGACAGCAAAACTATGAAAGCATCTATTATTAGCCTATAGGAGGCACTATTCAAATAGGGCTAGACAGGTAGAGCTGAATTTTCTTCTGCCATCTTGTCCAGAATCATGCAAAATAGTGGCAGAAATGGGGCATCATCAACAATACTGGAGTTTCAGTGGCAGCATTAGTCAGACTACAGGACATCTTAAACTCTGAGAGGGAAGGCATTATGGGAAAGACTCAGCTGCCACTGATAGCAACTTATATCCCTCCATGCCACGTGGCATACACACCAGCAGAAGATGATAGAGGCTGGGGAAGGGTGGGGTGAATGAGAGAATGGTTTGAGAGAAAGGGTTGAAGAGGTGGTGAGAAGAGGAAAGAAGATAAAAATGTTTTTAATGATGCTATTCTTGTATTTTCCAAAAAAAGTTATATTTTGAAGCTATTTGATCGCCTCCATATGCACTTTTTGACAGCTAGGAATAATCAATACTAATAGTTCTAATTTCAGAAACTTATGTAACAAAGGGAGAGATAACGAAAAAGACTACAATAAAGGTAACAAAAACTTTATGAGACAAATAGAAAAAAAAGTGGACCAGTGTTGTTTCCTGATTCTAATGAATTTCTTTCAAGTTGAATTTTGAAGGCCAAGCCTTTTTTAAGGGAAGCAGATAGGAAAAGGTAGAGGAGGAGAAAAGGTAAAGGGGGTAAAAGGAGAGATGAGTGAGAGAACTGAGAGAGATGATGAGGTTGAATAATTAAGAGGAGATGTAGGAATTTGAGATAAGGAGGTGTTGAAATAGGGGGTTGAGACAGAGGGTTTGAGATAACCAGAAGGTTAAGAGAGGGGGCAGAGAGATGAAGAATTTGAGAGAGGGATTGGGAGGAAGTTAGAACTCCAGAATGGTAAATTTACATAGGTAATTTTCTATATAAATGTTTATATATTATGAATTTATAATTAATGCATAAAAATAACAACTGTATATGGCCCTCAAATAAACTCCACCCACCCCAATCCCCAATGAGAATGGAGTGACTGAACATGGGAGTCAGTGATTGTTAAAATACTTGCATCAATCTACTAATAACCCGATCTTCACTGGCCTTCACCACATGTCATTTTAGCAGACGTTTTCTGGTCAGTCAGTGAGCTCCTCACACCGGGTAGGTTAGAACTCTGATTTTTAGATTCTGGAGTTACCAGTTCAGCTCAACACATTTTGTAAGACTTTTTTGATGTTTGTGTGCAGATAAAATGCCGCAAATGAAGTAGTGCCAAGAACTAGATTGTGGAGGAGTGTTCTGTGTATATATTGAATAGGAATTGCCTGGAGCCTGGAGGTTTTTTTTAAACCAGTCTTTGTTTACCACCATGAATGCACAAAACTGATAAGGAAAAAATGAAAGCAGTGCAGGGTTCACAATCTCACTACAACTACATAACTCTCAGTCACAGAATAATGAAAAGCCACAACCTAAACTGCAAGCACAAATTAATCAGTTTAGAAGATCTTTGGCACGATATCTGCAGCAGTACAGGAGCTTACATTTTTGTACAAACAAAGATGGATTTCAAACACCTACAAATAATGGTAACAGCCTAAAACTCAAACATACAGAGACAAAATGCCCTCATATTCTCCTTTCCCAATTATACATTTCCTAAATTATAACAGTGACTACACTTAAAAAGTATTTCATTGCCTGTAAAGAGCTTTGAGAGGTCCTGAGATTGTGAAAGGCAATTCTAGATGTCTGAAGATACAGTGGCCAATGGTGGAGTTAAGAAAGTGGTGGGAGCACACAAGAGCAGAGTGAGTTGTGCAAATAGAGGGTTCTTGGAGAGTTTTAGGGCTAGAGATGGTTGTAGGGAAAAGAAGAGGCAGAGCCACAGAAAGACTTGAACACAAGGATGAGAGTTTTAAATCTGAGGGATTGGGGAACTGCAAGCCAATGAAGGACAGCAAGATAGCCAGTTCTGTTGAAGACTCATACGGACTTGAAATGTTAACTGTGTTCCTTTCCGCAGATGCTGTCAGACCTGCTGAGTTTTTCCAGGTATTTTTACTTTTGTTTTTGCTTTGGATTTCCAGCATCCGCAGTTTTTTGCTTTTATTATAGATAGCCAGAAGGGATGGGCAAGCAGGACATGATGCAGGACAGAATACAAACAGCAGAATTTTGATTGAGCTGCAATTTACAGCAGGTGGTTAAATCAGTCAGAAGAATCTGGAGGTGTCAAGGAATTGGCTGAAGGTTTAAGAAGCAGATAAGCTGAAGTGAGCAATGTTACAGAGGCAATCTTAATGATGCAAAGCATACAGGGCCAGAGACGCAGCTAAAGTTTGAATGGGTCACTGAGATTGCAAACAGCTGGTTCAGTATGAGACTGTAGCCAGGAGTAGCGATAAAACTTGTGGGAAGGGTATGCAGTTTTGGGCTGGGACTAAAGACAAGGGTTTTGATCTAACCAATTTTACCTGAAGAAAATTATGGTTCATTCAATGCTGGATATCGGACAAACAGTCTGACAAAATAGATGTGGCAGGGTCATGAGAGGTGTTGAAGGAGCTGAACCAGGTATCATACATGCGGAAGCTGATCCCACACCTATGATGATATTATTAAGGAGCAGCATGTAAATGAGGAGGAGGGGGCCAAGGTTGGATATTTTGGAGGTAATGGTGTGAGACCATTAAGAAAGGTCATTCCTAGAATTGCACTGGATACAAGAGAGTAAGAATGGAAATAAGCAAGGATAGTTCCACTGAATGGGACAACAAAGGAAAGAAGGCGGTAGAGGATGGTGTAGTCAATTAGGACAAAGGCCACAGACAGATTGTGGAGGATGTCACTTGTGACTTTGGTTAGGACCATTTCAATGCACATTTCAGTAAAGCAGGTGTGTTTGCAGCAAGGTTAACCTTATGGTTTCCTATTAGTATTCTTCCCCCACTGGTATGTCAGCAACCAGTGCCAATTGTTTGTGAAAGGTCTGCTGACTTTAGCTGTTGACTGTCTTTGTCTGATGCTGTATCCTCTACCTTTGTACTCTGCACTGATGTGAATGGGCATATGAAAGATTATACAGGCACAGGCATCTACTTCTTACTTAATACCAGCACATTCTGTACATTTTTGATTACACATGATTTTGTTCTTCTTTGAGATATCAGTATCAACCTTCATCAGCAGAAAATCTATTTATAATCTATACGCAATTTATACCAGGTATCTTAACCACCAAAAACAGGGGTTTAGGGTCATGTTAGAGGTCAAATTGTAAAAAGTCTGAAATAGGAATTCAACAACAACAGCATGTATGTATATTGAACACTAAAATATCCCAAACTAATTTAAAGGAGCATTCTCAAACAAAATTTGACATTAATCTGCAAAAGGAGATGTTAGGGAAGATTGATCAAAAACTTGGTCAAAGAGCTAGGTTTTAATGAGAGACTTAAAGGAGGAAAGAGAGATAGGCAGGCAGAGAAGGAATTCCAGAGCTTAGAGCCTTAACAGGTAAAGGCAGGGTGAGCAATCACAAGTGCTCAAGAGACCAGAGTTAGAGCAGTGCAGATGTGGAGCTGTAGATGATCACAGAGATATAGAGGGATTCGAAAATAAGGATGAGAATTCCGACACTTAACCAGGAGCCAATGTAGATCAATGGGCACAGGAGCAATGGATCAACAGGACTTGATGCAAGTTAAAACGTAGGCAGTAGAGTTTGGATGATGTCAAGTTTATATGAGGTAGCACGTGGTAGGCTGTTGGAATGCGTAGGAGTGCAATGGAATAATATAATGTCGACGTAACAAAGGCATAGATGAGGGTTTCAGCAGAAGGTGAGCTGAGGCAGCGGACAGTCAGTAATGTTGCAGAATTGCAAACAAGTGGTTCTAGTGATGACATGGATATGTGGTCAGAAGTTCATCCTGCTGTCGAATATGACATGTTGCGAACAGCCTGGTTCATCCTCAGTTAGTCACCAGGGAGAAGGATGCTATTAGTAGCTAGGGAATAGAGTTGGTTGTGGAGACCAAAGACAATGGCTTCAGTTTTCCAAATATCCAAATCGGAGGAAATGCCTGCTCATCCAATACTGGATGTCAGACAAACAGTCTAACAATTTAGAGACAGTGGAGAAGTCAAGAGAGGTGGTGGCAAGGTTGAGCCAGGTGTCATCAGCATACGTGTGAAAACTGACTTCAGATAATGCCGCTGAGCGGCATCAGGTAGATAGGAAATAGGAGGGAGGCAATGGTAGATCCTTGTGGGATACAAGAGTTAACGGTGCAGGAGTGGGAAGAGATGGGATTGCAGGAGGTTCACTGGCTACAAAATTAGATAGATATGAATGAACCCAGACAAATTCAGTGCCCTCGTGTCAAGGGCTGCAGACAGATCAGAAGGACAAGTCAAGATCGTTGAATTTTGTTACAGTCATGTAAGGTGCCATTTGATAAATCACCCACTTCAAAATGCCTCAAAACCACCCTGCTCCTGCTGTCACACTTGTCTGTCTTGCGCCATCCTCATACATCCACTGTAGCTTGTCTCCAACAACTCTGTGATGTCAGTCATTCAACTATGCCTAGGTCAACCCCTCTTTCTGTTGCCCACCACTTTGCCCTCTAGAAAAGATCTCTGTAGCTCCTCGGCTGTGATTAAATGGACAAAATACTGACATTTTGTTCCCTGGATGTCACTTTTTAAGAGCTGATTTTGCTCTCGCAATTTCAAGCATTTCTTTATTTGTCTTATGACCTGTATATGGAATTTTAAGCATATGTCTTAGCATCCACATTTCAAAGGCCTCTATTTTCATTCTCGCCAACTTCCTGTTTTATCAGATTCAGGATAAGGGGTGGGTGACCAATGTGTTCATGTAATGCATTTCCAGCAGCACTACGCAAACTTACATTGTTTCCCTGGGGCAAGCAGTGACCTGCACAGCCTGTGTGGCTTTCTCCATTAATACAATTAAAAAAACATTGCTCAGGTAGAGGTCCACAGTGCAGCCTGCCCCAGGAATTAACATAGTCTGAGTGAAGTCACCAGAAACAGGGCTGCACTAATAAATTTCTACCCCCACTGTTACTCCTAAACTCTTTCTGTTTCTTCCTCTACTTTTCTTTCCTTTGATTTTTTCCTTGACATCCCATTAAAGCCAATCGATGTGACTTGAAGTCTACTATTTCTATGCACATTGTTTTAATCTGTGATATTATTATTTTGTTCCTACATGCATGTTCCTCTTTATTTTAAATCTGCCAGCTTCCTGACAATTTTGCCTGCTTTCGATGACAGCTACTCTGGAGAGGGGGGGGAATGTTCTTTCATTATATTTCCTCCTGTGCCTGTTCTCTATAAATGAAAGAAAAACCTTCATCAGCATTGGTACATCACAGAGCTGCTATGTAGTAGGCCTCTTGTGCTGACTACTGCTTGAAAGATTTTCCGAAAACTGGTCATTTTTTTAATCCAAGGGGAGTGTCATAGTTTTCTATTGGTTCAGTGTATGTTTCAAACCAGTGTTTTGGCACATTATAATTGTCTATTAAAATTATGTTTTCCATGTTATATATGTTCGTATTCCAATGAATTTATTGTTTTTGTTATTTACACTGGGCTTTATCATCGCTCCTTCACTTTCACTGGGTCAAAATCTGGAAGTCCCTTCCTAGCAGCACAGTGGGTGTGCCTGCACCAGATGGGTCTGCAGCAGTTCAAGAAGGCAGCTCACCACCACCTTCTCAAGGGCAATCAAGGATGGGCAACAAATGCTGGCCTAACATTGTTTTAAAAAAAACTCCACAAGCATGACCCTCAGTTACCAGTTGCCTGTCATTTTAATTTTCTGCCCCATTCCCACTATGACTTTTCTGTCCTCGGCCTCCTACACTGTTCCATCAAAGTTCAATGTAAACTCGAGGAACAGCATCTCATCTTTTGATTAGGCACTTTACAGCTTTCTGGGCTCAACATTAAGTTAAACAATTTCAGTTCATAATTGTTCCTCCCACTTTTTCAGACAGCAGCTGTTGGCAATGATTCTGCTATTCCTATTTACACCTTCTCTAGAACCATCTTTTATTTCCTTACTGACCTCATTACCATCTCCTTTTGCCTTGCATCATAATCTTTTTCGTTATGTAATCTCTCTTGCCTTCCACCCTATGACAGGTTTCCCCTTTTGTTCTTACCTGGTCTCTCTCCTTCCCTGCCTCTGCACTTGCTTAAAAAAATGTTATGTCTCTAATTTTTTCAAATTCTGGCAAAGGTCATCAAATTGAAATGTTAACTCTCTTTCCCTCCCCACAAATTGCATCTAACCTGCTAAGTATTTCTAGCATTTTCTAATTTTATTAAGGAGACATTAGAGACAGGTGTCTAAAATCTTGGTCAAAGAGGCAGGTTTTAAGAAGCATTTTAAAGGAGAATAGAAGCAGAGAGATTTCAGGGAGGAAATTTCAGAGGTTAGTGGCTAAACAGCAGAAGGCATGGTGCTACTGATGGAGTGAATAAAACTGCAGATGTGCAAGAGGCCAACATTGCGGGAGTATAGGGAACTCAGAGGGATGTAGGGCTGGAAGAGATTACAGAGATAAATAGCAATGCCTATGAGCTTCTTTAAAGTGCTTGTAATAACTAGATGTATTGTCCCTCCCTCCTGTCAATCACTTATCATGTGGTGCAATTAGAGGGATTTCGACCAATAAGCTTATTTTGTGGGTAATCCGGTGGGCAGGGCTTCTAATGGCGAGATCGTATTTAGCGTGCAAGCATCTCAACATGTCTCCTAAATAAAGTTTAGCCTTTCTTCACCAAACCTACTGCTCCATCAAGTTAATACAGTACTATAGATCAGATTCGTGGAAACCTGCATCATTTGGTACAAAGAAAATGTTTAGTGTTGGATGATGTTGGTGGTGTTATGGTCTATGCCCAACTTTTGCTGCAAGACTAGTATTATGTGTCATTTAAGGCAACAATGCACTCAATTGTTACACCTATATTAATTATCCTCGAACTAGTTAGCACTTAAAAGCATTCATAAAATGAAACTTTTGGGAAATCACTGCTATAGGTTAAAATAATTTATGATGAGTTTAGACTGTGTTGTATAATTGCAGTAATAGCTCCAGAATGAGATGCTTGCTACAAGTGCTCCAAGTGTTCTTGTCACCATTATAAATGCACAACGATCCTTGTACTGAGTCTTGCTGTGATTCCAGGTTCATCGCAGAGTATACATACCTTCAGATCACTTTGAAGGATTCAGTTTCTTATGAATGTGAAACACATTGCCAGTGCCTTGTTCTGGAATGAAACTACATTTCGTACATATTTTATTGGGAGATTGCTCCTGATAGCCTCTGCTAATTGGCCTGCCTTTCTTTAGCAGCAGAAAGTGTTGCAAATTATTTATTTATTTTTATATACACCAACGTAAATTCCCAGCGTCTTCCTTGCCTGATCCAGCACGAACTCCCATTATTTCTAAATATTTCTAAAAGTCATGTTACAGCTGCAAGCGAGATGAGTGCAGAGTTACTGTTTAACAGTCTCAGACAAATAATGGGCTATGGGACATTTTCTGTAGCTGAAAAGGTTTTTAAAATGCTGCCTAGTGGCTCAACACAAATAGAAGTGGTATTAGACTGGGATTACAGCCAGATAGCAATATGAATTCAGGCCATTGACAAAAGAGAAACAACCCCCAGAGTTGAGTGGCATCATAGGAGAGGATTTACAAGAACAAGCTTAGACATTTGACTTCTTCTCAAACAAAGAAGCGATTTAAGTCCCATGAGTTTCAATGTGCTTTTTCTCAACAAAACCCGTTTCTTGAAAAGGTCTCAACAGATGAATCAAATATGTGTGCAGTAAATAGAACTGGGCTGAAATCCATTGGTTTTTGTGGGATCTGACATTACTGCAGAAGCTCTGCTGATAAAACAACAACAACTTGCATTTATATAGCACCTTTCACAAAATAAAATGTGCCAAGGAGCTTAAAAGGTTGTTCATGTGCAACAGTAGTAGCCGTGAAATCTGCTCTCCAGGATAATTGCATCAATGCTTTTATTGCAGCTGCACTTGGTCACGATAAAGTAACGAGGTGAAACAGCACAATTCTTCAGACAGCAAAGGGTATTGAGGCAGATTCATGTCAAGAAGCCACAACTAAATTCAGATGGCTATGGAACCAATGGTGACAGTCTATCATATTTAATTTTAAACAGGGAATAGTATTTGAGTTTGTACCACTTGTAGCATTGGCATCATTGGTATAGTTGTCTTGGTGCATAATATAAAAGAAAATAAGCAAAACCAGTGGTACGTTCATTGACTCACTTTTGAATAGTGAGGCTGTTTTAACACCACTAGCAACTGTAAATTTTAATGCATCTATTCAGGGTCAGCCTTCTTCAGCCAGGTTTCAACAACTGTTCCCACCAAAGGTGGCTGTGCGATACATTCCTGGTTATTTTATTACTCCCTTTTCGCAACATTCCTGTGCCACCCAACATCTCAACTTGCCAGTAGATTTTAAAAATGTCAAAGTATTTTCTCTGCGCGTCTGCACTCATATATATTGGAATGTTCCATGTACAATAACATAAAACTTATTGTATTTTAGGTATTTTAAAAAAGTTTAATCAGTGGCAGAGTTGTCTTCTGTGGACTTGACTGCTACTTGATAATAGATATGCTAGCCAGAATAAAAGCTTCCTTCTCTATTTATCCTTGAAATTGTATCAGCACTTGAATGTATCCTTCCAAACCCATCATGCATATAGTAGTTTTCTGGACAGGAAGAGGTGGTGTGGGGAGAGCTCACTAAATTGGATTGATTTAAGGATTGGTTAACATTCCCAGCCAAGCCAGAGGAAATGAAAACCCTCAATGGGTGTCGGATCCATGGACAGGATGACATCTGGCCAAAGGTAGGAAGGCTTTACACTTTTTGCTATGGATACATAAATAATCAATGTTTTGGCAACAGTTAGCATCTGTAAATGAATCATGTTGCTAACAATTCATGGCTTGATTTGTGTTGTGTAGGGTCCAGGAGCACAGAAGACTAGCATGGGCTGATGTCTCTGAATTTGAGAGGTGGGCTTTTCTTAATTAGGGATGGGGACAGTTCCCCCACTGTGCTGAATAAAGCATCTTAACTTCAAACTCAAGTGCAACCCTTGCTGGTATGATTTTTAAAAAACTTCTATTTTCTGAACAATGAGTCCTATGGCCTTGGTAGTGCATTTTGAGCTATTAGTAATGATCATCCCACACATACTAGAAACTAGAGTTAAGACTGCCAAAACGCATTTCACTTGCAATCTTTATCAGGGAAAAATCACTTTCATCTCAACAAATTGGGCTCTGTTGAAATCCAAGTAGCTAATCTAAAAGTACAACCGACCATGCTATTCAGCTTTCCTTTTCCACAGCTATTTGAAGTTTTAATGTGTATTTCCCTATACCAGCTGTAAATCACTGGTTGTGGTAACCACATGTGTTTTTTGAGTAAATTAAGTTGGGAAAAGGGACTAGCCCATATATGCATTACAGTTCCCATGTGTTACGTAGTTGTTGCATCCTACATGCTATAAATGATTTTTTTTCTGATATGCCATTTATTTTAAATATTGGTTTTTATTTTAAATCCACTGAGTATTAAAAAGGGTGCACTTAAAGGAGTAAAATTCTAAAATCTGTTTACCTATCTTAAAACGATCTAACTAGTAACAAATAAATGCAACGTTTACTGTGCTTTAAAAATTAATGCTAGATTTCCCATGGCAAAGTTTATGAATAGTCTGGTCCTTGAAGGTAGGTTCTATTATTCACTGTGGTGCCACTTCTCATTAAACATGACTGCTGCTTGCTTTTAAAATAAGTTACTGAAGTAATATATCAAATTAAGTGATATACAGTATCACTTAATTATACAGTATTTACAAATTAAACAAAGCAAGACTTCATAAAAGTAAATTTTATTTTGTAAGACATTCAAAGCCTGGTTTCACATTCCAAGCAAATGAAGTATGCATTTATTAACCTTTTTTGGAAGATTAATTTCCTCCTAGCTTCTTCTTTGCTGCCATTACTTTGGCAGAAACTATGTTTATGGGCATAATTCAAGGAAATTCATACCCTTGGCAGATTTCATTCTGGCTGTTAAGTCAGCAATCCCCAAATACCAAGTTCAAAAACGATACTTCCAACTGCACTTTGTCTGAACAAGATGAAGCAACCTGCCTGCCTGAGAACAGGATTGATAACGATAACACACAACTCTTCTTGCTGATTGATACATATTGTTTTACTTCTAGGATGAGCAAACATATTCATATTGATTCTTAAACAACACCTGAAAGAACTGCATAAAAGCAAATTTTGTCTTTGCAGTTAACTGCAATGGATAGGGTGATTGTTTTGGGCAAAGCTATACATGAAAAGCCACATGTATAATAATAGGAGGAAGGCAGTGACAAACACCTTGAACCTGGAACTAGACTATATCATTAGCAAGGGTTTAATTTTGTTTTGCGAGTAACTGTTGAAGTTATCATTTGGTTCAACATCAAAACAGAGTTTGACGCCTGCTGATATTGTGTTCAGGTGAACTATATTAAGATGGATAAAAACATAAAACTGCGGATGCTGGAAATCCAAAACAAAAACAGAAATACCTGGAAAAACTCAGCAGGTCTGGCAGCATCAGCGGAGAAGAACAAAGTCGACGTTTCAAGTCCTCATGACCCTTCTGTTAACTTTGTTCTTCTCCGCTGATGCTGCCAGACCTGCTGAGTTTTTCCAGGTATTTCTGTTTTTGATTTATAATAAGATGGAGTTTTTTTTAGCCTGTGTTAGTACAGGTATTGTGAGCATAATATGGTACAAAGTTCCTTCATCTGTGAAAAGATAGGCTGAAATTTTTTTTTGACCATCTGGAAACTCAGTTTAATCCCTACCTCCCTGCACCCACTCTCCTCATGCCCATGGCAAAGATAATGGCACAAAAACCTGAGGTCAGAGATAGTTGAAAGCTGATTTGCGCTTTGAGAGAGCAGCAATTTGGAGAAGAAGCTGTTTCTACCAGAATTTTGCTTGATATGCCCTGCTTTAAATGGTGCATGACTCCTTTTGGATCTGAAACACTCACCTTTTTTACCCTTGGAGTTCTGCTAGTGGATCAGCTTTGGATTGCTCCACATTCTGAAAGATGGACTGGGGTGGCTAACAACAAACTGCTCTTCGTGTGCAATGAATTGCCTCTGTCATGGAAATGACCCCATTCCTGATTTTTGGAATGGCATATTCAAATTTGGTCGCCGGAGGGTGGAATTTCTGGTCCTTTGTCCTTGCACCAATAGAGCAGGTGTCCCTGGCCAGATTTCAGGACCAAATTGCTTTCTTAGCATTTATAGGTCAGATTTGATTTAAGATCTATACATTCAGAATCTTTAGAAAGAATGACTTAGTCAAAGAATTATTTAGTGGGGATGCAGTTTACTGTTGTCAGTTGTAATCTTTTTAATCATCAAATTTCAGGAATGATGGGCTAAATCTTACCTATGTCAGGCAGGCTGGGTGGGAGCAGGCAGGGACAGGTGCAGAGCCAATCGCCACCCGTGATCGGCTGCTCACCGCTGTTTTACATGAGCAGGCCAATTAAGGCCCGCGCAGCATAACACATGGCCGGTAGCACTCAGCGCTAGCTGTGTGGGCCGGGGGAGGAGAGAGAGTCGGGACCTGTGCTCTTTCACGCATGCGCACAAAAGAGCGCAGTAATCTCCCTGAGGCAGCTCCATGCCTCAGGGAGATTAAGTTAATAGTAATATTTTTTATTAAAGGGGAAAAAAATTATTTAAACATGTCCCATCATGTGACAGTGTGGACATATTTGTGAATTTTGTAAAAATTTAATTAATTAATTTATAAGACCTTCAGGAAACCTCATCCCGGCGTGGATGAGATTTCCTGAAAAATGCGAAGGCCGCTTGCGCTCTTCACCTACCTGCCAACCTTAGGTTAGAAGGGCAGCGTTGCTAACAGCTTTAATTTTTTAATAGCCTTAATAGGCCATTGACAGTTTGGTGGATGCGCAACCACCTCTGTCACGCACCTGCCGAACGACATATCAGAATGACGCACAATGACATCAGGACGCACACCTGACGTCATCGCGCATCATTTTGCGTGCTGGTGTATTGGGCCCACCCCCGCACACCGATGGCAATATTCTGGCTAATGATTCTGTATCTGGTAACTCCACAGTGGGCTCACTGCTAATTGTCATATGTTAACATGGGCAATGATACAGTAATTAAGGTAATTGAGTTTCCACCACAATCTCCATACAAGATTTCATTGAGCAGTGTAGTTTATGCAGAAATTTCAAGCTGCTCAATCCCTTTGCTACATTTGTGACTTCAGAAATATCTCATGTGAATGGAATGTTTGCTCGGCTGGTGATGTTATACAGCAGCAGAGGAAGCAGCAGAAATGCCTGATGGAGATGAAGAGAGTATTCTTTATAAAGACTTTATTGGCTAAAAGGAAACTAGTTGGGCATGACTAACAGTGCATGCATCTGTGTCATGTCACCAGAAAAACTCTTGCTGATTGATACCAGCCATGCTAAATGATCACTTGGAATCACCTTCCCTGAAGGTAACAGTGCTAATTGTTGCAAGGAAGGTAGTCTCAGCTTCTTTCAGATGTCAACAAAACATAACGGTAGTGTTGCAAATGCTGCAAAATCAGCAATTAACCAAGAGGTGATAGATATTCTTTGTGTGAAGAAAGCATTTTCTGAAGTATAAAAACCAGTAGCTTGCCACCCAGTAATGTATTTATATAAATGCTAACATTCTCACAGGGTCTAGAGTCAGGACTACACACATGCTAGGCACATCTAGCCACAAATGCATAGTCTATTGTAACATCTCAAGATTTTTCACCCACTTGCGCTGAAAGAGATTTTGATCTAATTTATATTATAATGTTGCTTATGAAGATGAATTCAGTTTTCAAAGGGTTAACTCTGAAACACACATGATTAGGACTATTAACTAGAGTACAAAATGAAGTAGTGATTAGAATTGTTTATTCATAGGATCACAAGATAGTCACGGATGAGGAAGGATACTTGGTGCATCTTAGTTCTTCCATCCAAACAGAACCTCAAATGCTCCCATTTCAACATCTAATTGCTCTCAAAAGATTCCAAGGCTTTGATCTCCATTACTCTTCCTTAACATCCATTCCATACATTGATTCCCTGATCCTAAAATTATCTTACTGTAGTTTGAATCCATATCCGTTTTTCTGTATCGCTGTTCAACTTAAACATCTTCCTCAGTCTTCTCTCTGCTGCCTTTCCCTTGTGCCTTGCAATGAGAAGTGGACACAGTGTTTAATATGCAGTCTGACCAGAGAACAAAACAGCTTGGCTGTGACTTCCAATGGTTTATATTCTTATTGTTTAGCCAATGTAGTTGACTACTGCTCCACATTAGGTGGGCATGTTGGGGATGATTTCTCCCCGGGGGGAGGCGGGCATGGAGAATTGCAAAATGGGCATTAGTGCATCCGCAGCAAAATGGGCTACCCATAAAAGTAATAATTTTACTTTGAATGGGGGAATGCTGGATCATGTGGTAAACAGGACAATTTAGCAGCTTCAGATTCACAAGATATTATAAGCACCATCTCAAGTATATAAGACACATTTAAAAGACGCTAATCAGATTCTGGGCTTTATGGTATTTGTTGCAATTCATGCATTTTACAATATAACCTTATTTTAGGAATTAAAGCTTTAAATGTAGAAAATGAGGGTCTGGTTGAGAAACTAGTAAATGCAGCCCTGCAATTAAAATAAGCTTGGAGGCTCTTACACTTAAAAGTTTGGGACCATGTTGAATTAAAGGTTAACAGCTAGAAAGGTACGATCATAAAACAGCAGGTGAGCCTACTTACATGAAGAACAGGAGACATGAGCAGAATTTTCATGTCAGCGATTTGGGGGCGGGGCGTGCTCGCTGACATGAAAATGACGCGGGATGACGCCGGAAGGAACCTTCGACGTCATCCCGGTCCATTTAAATATTGAAGAAGGCGGGCGGACAGCGAAATCAGCTGACCACCCGCCGCCTTGTCAGTGGCCAATTAAGGCCATTGACAGGATAATTAAGCAAATTAAAGACACTGCCCATCCAACTTTAAGGTTGGCAGGCAGGCCAGGAGCCCCAGCGGGCTTCTGATAATACATGAAACCTCATCCACTGGTGGGATGAGGTTTCATGTCTGTTTTTAAAAACTTCAATAAAGTTTATGTGCTTCTTATTAACATGTCTCATCTCTTGTGACATTGTCACATGAGGGGGACATGTTAATAATTTTAATATTTTTCTATTTTTAAAGATTTTTATACTGTCAGTAATCTCCCTGAGACAGCACGCGCGAAAGAGCACACTTTGACAGATGGGGAATCCCTCCCTCCCCCACGTATAGGAAGCGCATAGCACTTCTTGTCGGGCAGGCCGCTGGGCGGGCCTTAATTGGCCCGCCCACTCAAAATGGCGGCAGGCCCCATTTCAGCGGCGGAGTTCAGCTGCCCACCTGCCGCCAAGCCAGTGGGGCCCACCCGCCCATCAAGGTAAAAATTCTGGCCATAACATCTGCAATCCTTGTACTAAGGGCAGTCCAGAGAGATGTTTTTCCTTTGCAAGTTAGAGCTAAATTAGTTTAAAAGCGTTCGGTAAACCCTGAAGGGTTATAAAATCAAGTTCTTTAATCAGATCAAATAATGAATTTTAAATGAGTGAGGTACTTAACCTTAAGATCAGTTCGAGGACATCGCAGAGCATGTTACATTGTCATGGAGATGGGTGAAGCTTAGGGAGATTCTCTGATTTCAATTTATCTAAGTATTGCTGAGTTAGTTGCAGCTTGGACCTGATGTGTGCAGTTTGCAACTCACTGAGAAAAGATAGCCAAAGTAAATGACAGTTAGTAGGCCTGCACTCTAAGCAGAGAAAAACCTAACTTCATTATTTGCCCCATGGAATGTAAATTAGGCTTAATCTCAGTTTGGATTTCATGAGGGAAAAGAAGTTGGAAGGTTGCCTAGTTTGAAGCTAGTGCAAAAATCCACAGTGGCCCTCACAGAGACTTGTGGCACCCAGCAGAATTGCTTGGGAGTATTGAGAAGGCAACCAGAACCAAAGCATCCACAGTCAAGAGGTCACTGTCTCTGAGAATAACTGGAACTGAGGAGAATTGAAATAGTTTCCAGAGGACTGTCTCATTCTTTTAGATGGTCCAGACAGAATTAAATAACCTTAAGATTGATGTGTCACATAAAAAAAAGTCAGGAAGTAAAATGTGAAACTGAGTGCTTAACATAGGTAGTTATAACTGTTTGTTCCCTTACCACTTGCCGAAGACCCAGTCTAGCAGCTGTGTCCTTTAGGATTCAGCCAGCTCAGTCAGTAGTGGTGCTACCGAGCCACTCTTGGTGATAGACATTGTAGTCCCCCACTCAGAGTACATTCTGAGCCCCTGCCACTCTCAGCGCTTCTTCCATTAGATATTCAACATAGAGGAGTACTGATTCGTCATATGAGGGGGTGGTAGGTTGTTACCAGCAGGAGGTTTTCTTGCCCATGTTTGACCTAATGCCATGAGACTTCATGGGGTCCAGAGTCAATTTTGAGGATCCCAGTGCAACTCCCTCCTGATGATATACAGTGCTGCCACCTCTGGTGGGACAGGACAAAATCAGGGATGGTGATGGCAGTGCCTGAGGCATTGTCTGTAAGATATGATTTGGTGAGTATGGCTATGGCAGGCTGTTGTTTGACTAATCTGTGAGATGGCTCTTTCAATTTTGTCACAAGCCACTACATGTTAGTAAAGGGGGACTTTGCATGTTCAACAAGGCCAAGTGTGCCACTATCATTTCCGCTGCCTAGGTTGATGCTACATGGTCTGTCTGGCTTCAACCCTTTTTGACTTTGATACAACTGAGCATCTTGCTAGGTCATTTCAGAGAGCATTTAAGCACAATTGCTGTGGATCTAGAATCACATGTAGGCTAAGATTTCCTTCCCTAATGGGCATTAGTGAACCTGATGGGTTTTTACAACAATTAACACCATTTCTGGGAATAACTTTTAATTCCAGATTAATTAAATTAAGCCAGTAGCCATGGTGAGATTTGAACCCATGCCCTCAGATCTTTAGTCTAGATTACTAATGCAGTGATATTACCACTATGCCACAGCCTCCCCCTTCCAACTATAAAGACTGGCTTTCACATTTATAGCATGAATGAAAGACTTCTATTAAAACTACAAGACTATAGGTTTTAATACAGAACTTGTATTAACATGCTGAGTGGTGAAATATCTCCCATGACAGCATTATAATTCTCATGAGACAACACAAAGTAAGTGCCAGAAGTAACAGTATAGTTCATGTGCAAATGAGAACATAATACTTAGGGTTAACTAAATCCTGCGGGTTAGAGAGGTATCTGCATAAATCTGCATAAACAAAAATCTGCAACAGAGAACCTTGCAAGATTCTTGTACATATCTGGGAATAAACATCATCAGGGACATATTTTATTAACACATTTAAGTCCTAAATCTTGAATTAAGATAATCTGCAGCATTCATGAGAATCTAGTTTTTTTTAAACTTATTCATTCATGGAATGTAGGCATCACTAGCAAGGCTATCTATTGCCCTTTCCTAATTGCCCTTGAGATGGTGGTGGTGAACCACATCCTTCAACTGCTACAGCTCCTTGTATTGAAGATACTCCCACTGTGCTGTTAGGTAGGGAGTTCCAGGATTTTGTCCTAGCAGCATTGAAGGAATGGCAATTAACATCCAAGTAGAAATGGTGAATGACTTGTTGGGGAAATTGGAGGTGCATGTCTTCCAATACGCCCGCTGCCTTTGTCCTTCTTTATATAGTTCCAAGTCAGGTGGCAGTGGTCACAAGTTTGGGAAGTGCCGTTGAAGAAGCTTTGGCAAATTGCTGCATCACACCTTCTAGATGGTAGACACTGCAGTCACATTTTTGTTTTATTCTTTCGTGGGACATGAGCATCGCTGGCTAGGCCAGCATTTTTATTGCCCATCCCTAACTGTCCTTGAGAAGGTGGTGGTGAGCTGACTCCTTGAACCGTTGCAATCCATGTGGTGTAGGAACACCCACAGTGCTGTTAGGGAGAGAGCTCCAGGATTTTGACTCAGTAACAGTTAAGGAATGGCGATATAGTTCCAAGTCAGGATGATGTGTGGCTTTGAGGAGAATTTGCAGGTGGTGGCACGTCTGCATTCCGATGCATCTGCTGCCCTTGTCCTTCTAGGCAGTAGAGGACGCAGGTTTGGAAAATGCTGTTGAAGGAGTCTTGGTGAGTTATTGCATAGCATCTTGTAGGATGGTACACGCTGCTGCCATTGTGTGTCAGTGCTGGAGGGAGTGGGTGTTGGAGATGGCGGATGAGATGCCCATAAGTTGGGCTGCTTTGGCCTGGTGGATGGTGTTGAACATCTTGAGTGTTGTTGGAGCTGCACTCATCCAGGCAATTGGAGAGTATTCCATCACTCTCCTGACTTGTGCTTTGTAGCTGGTGGACAGGCTTTGGGGAGTCAGGAGGTGAGTTAAATTCAGCTCTTTTGTCCATGTTTTGACCAAGACTGTAATGAGCTCAGGAGCCAAATGGGTTGGCAGAAGCCAAACTGAACATCCATGTGCAGATTATTGATAAGTGCCACTTAACTATATATTCAATTAATTATCGGATGTAATTGAAATGTCATTCAATCTCTTGGCTCTGAAGAAGGAAAATTCTCACTGTGTTAAAAGGACATTGGTTTTAGCAAAGGTCTTCGCAATGCTTCGTTCATTTATGTGAGATGAGAGAGTATCAGAGAAGCCATAAATGTAAACAAATTGCCACGTTTATCAGCTGACAAACAAACTCTATATTTGTTTTGTCTTTGGAAATAATCTAATTAACTATTAAAATATTTAATCTTCATGGATCTTAATTTTGAAAACAAAATTACAAAATGTGTTTCAAACTACAAAGAAAACTTGTCTTAACTGAGTTCATATTCTAAAGGTAAAATCATGCAGAATTGAATGGCTTTTAGTCCAAACGATTAATCATTATTAGTTAAGCAGCCAGAACACAGAAATCTGATCTTGTGATCTAGCTTTGCAACTTAAGCATATCAACTTTAAAAAGAAAAGCAGCTCAAACTGCTGAGTCACACACCTTGTGAAAAGCAAGCACCAACTGAAAACAGCTCAGTGAATGAATCTATCAAGTCTGCAAATATACCGCAGGTGAAATAAATGATGATATTCCTTCCTAGTAAAAGGGAGGCAATAAATACAAGGAAATGTGGTCAAATCAAGCTCTTTGCAATCTGCTATGCTCAGAGCTAATATTTTACCTACCATTTGATTCAAGGTCAAGGTCAACAGCTATAAAATAGTCCAGGTTGACAACTATAAATTTGATCTATCTTTCTAAAGGACACTAATGGTCTTATGCAAGACATTGTCAGGTGATCAGTGATTACTTACTGATTGATAAAACATGGCGTACTATATCTTAAACTGTGAATCATTCTGTAAATTCTATCACATCAGATGGAGTGGACAACTGCTGAAGCTGTCTGTAACCAATAGTTCCTGACTCCTTATTCAAGGCCAGTTGTGGACATGCATGAGGTGCTCTGGAGAAATTAATTATCATGGAAAAGGTTAGGTTAAGTAAAAATGTGTCATGAAGCATAAAATTTTAATATAAATGAAGAATGTATCTGTAGTAAACTATTTTCTAACATTTAATTTTAAGCAATGTTTATAAAGAAAATATTCATATTTTTTTTTCCCATCTTGTGTTTTGATTTTCTTCACTGTTGAATCCTGCCCCACATTCTCCTCCAGCTGCAACAGTAAAAATACTGACTTGTAAGCTTTTCCAATGTTTCTGTCATGGATATGCTGTAATTAACTGAAAGAAGGTGAGCTTCTAATCGAGGGGTGAATGTGTGAAAAAGTAGTTAAGTAAATCTTAGCAATTCTTCTGATAAAAAAGTACCTTTTTTAACTGGCACAACAAAGAAAAATTCAACAAACACTTTAGGCCTATCTTTTATAAGTCTCAATTGTTTCTACTAAGGGCATAGGATGCTATAGCTTCAAATGTATCCAGTTTTGTCTCCACACCTATTCAGAACAAGAACATTTTCTAGGTTTTTGACACTTATCCTAGCCTGCTTGGTCTCCAGGTTGTGCCTAACTCATACTGCATAGCTGAGATGGAGAACTCAACCTGTAGAGAATTGTAATATTAAATCCATACCTTAGAGGTCAGCTTGGTTCAGTGATGGAACTCAGTCAGAAAGGTGTGGGCTCATAGTCCCACTCCAGAAACTTGACCCCATAATCTAGGCTAACCCCTCACTACAGTCGAAAGGGATGCTGCAATGTCAGCTGCCACCTTTCAGATGAGACGTTAAACCAAAGTTAAGTCTGCCCTTTCAGGTGGATGTAAATGATCCCATGGCACTATTTGAGGAGCAGCAGGGGCGTTTTCCTGCTTTCTTGGCCAATATTTATCCCTCAACCAGCACCACTAAAAAAACAGATAATCTGGTCAATGTACCATTTTTCTTTCCTATATGCTCAATGCACAGTAATCTCAGGTTATTAGATTTTGTCATGATGCTAATATTAATTTCTTTAAAACCTTTGTGCTAAACTAGTACCTCACAATACATACTACCTTTCATTGGTTCCAAGTGGAGAATAGTTACCCATACTAACTTCCGAACTCAGGTAGTAATATGATTCAAGGCTGCTACAGAGAGAAGGTGAAATGTGAATTGTGCCTTTTGGAGAGTGTGCTGGAAATACAGTACACTGCCAGCAAGAAACTTGAGATCTTATTCACAATGCTTAAAGGCCTTCATCTCCTATCTGTCTCAGTCACAAATCACTCTCAGGTCATTAACCTTTTCCATGGCAGTAAAACTCTTGCTTCCACTGGAATTCAAACATTTAACTGTACAGCACTGTGACAAAGATGTTGTCACTAGGCAAACAACCAAATTATCCTGAGTAGTTGCATTACATTCCTTTGATTTTTTTAAATATAAAAAAGTGAAGACCAAGATATACACGTACTAGACATAAATGTGTGTTCCTGATATCTATTAATGTCTACATTAAATTTTCTTTTCATTGAAAGTACATTCTGCAATATTCCTTCTGTCACAAGTAATCACAAAAGAAAGGCTGAGTGGCAATAATTTACCAACAAACAAGCCTGAGAGAACTCATCGAATTTTTCAGTCGATTGTGACCTGTAAAATAATTTTTGATTCTTATCATCTATTGCCTTAATCAACCTTAAACGAAGTTGGCCGGGAGTGGTGTGGTCTCGCAACAGGTTGTGTAGATACATAGGGCTGGATTTTACCAGCCCACTGGAGACAGGTAATGTGGTGGAAGGTGCAGGGAGGAGAGTTCAATGTCTTTCCGCTACCATAGCATATTACAAGGGACAGGAACCTCAGTGGCTCAGCAGCCCAGCAGACAGGGAAGTGTGTCAATTAATTACCCAACTGAAGAACCGCCTCCAGCACCAGCCAGTATTTTACAAGTGTCAGGAAGGGCCAACGCCATGTGGGGAGACTGCCAGGAAAGGCCTCCCAGTGGGGTCCTGGTTGCGGGGCGGGGGGGGCTTCATTTATGGCCAGTCCATGGCCTACTGAGGGACCAACCCCACATCAATGGCCACCCACACTGCTAGGATGCCACCACTGGAAGAAGAACTCCCTGATCGCCGAGGCCTGCCTGTCTGCCTTTGGCAAAGCTAAAGAAAGAACTTACTTGGACTGCGAGGGCACCTCAGTATGTAGGCACCATCTTTTCAAGCATCCTCAGCAATGCTCACCTCAAATGGTGGCACTGCCAAGGCTGTAGTGCTGCCAGCCCTCTGATTGGGTCAGCAGGTCTGGGAGGCGGGCCATTGTGCTCAATTGGACAGGGATCCTGGCAGCGGGCACTGGTAAAATTCCATCCAGGATCCCGCCTGCCCACGCTGACTCAGGTACCACTTTCATCCCAGCGGCAGGACTACTCACCTTTTCATAAAATTCAGCCCCATTTTTCCCTCTACTTAATTGTATTAGGTTTCTCAGCACTTAACACAGCTGTTAGCCAGAAAACCAACTGTTCCTCTCACAGTTGATAGTAATGAAGTAAAATATTCAAATAGCTGAGATTTATTTATTTGTAAGCATTCTGCTCTGCATGGCTGGGGCAGGACTATACTGGGCTAACAGCCCAAGGATGTGACCTTTTGAAAGTGACAGAAGCTGGAACTGCTTCACATGTTTTTCATCTCTCTCCAGCAATGACAAGGAAATGTAGAAATCAATAGCAGGTCAATAGTGCTGTTTAAGTGCTAAAGACAAAGTGAAAATAAATTATACCTTGAGAGCACCAACTTCTACAGCCAACATTGTGAAAATCAGGTTACACCTAATGGTGGCACAACTCCCATGGGAAAACCATGCTGGGGGCTTGTTTTATCTTTTGCAACTAAGGAGGAGGATGTAAGCAAGGGAGAGGGAAACAGGGTGAGACAGCTTTAGAAACCTGTTGTGGTCAAGGTGACAGAGTTGTTCAGGTGACGGTTTAGGGTAAATAATGATGGATATAGGGCTATAGAGCAAGGAAAGTCAACAGAAAGGTAGCTGAGTAACCAAATTGAAAAATTACTCAAACTCAAATTGAGGACAAAGCAGCAAGAAAAATGCAAAGAGCTATTGCAAAAAAACTGTGTGGCCTATGTAGCAACAAAAGTATGGCTGTAATATTTTGATTTCTGGAAGGCAGTCAGTAAAGCATCACTTTGAAGGCTATTGCATAAAAATAAACCCTATGGGAATAATACACAGAATTACATATGAAAGTAGATCCAACCAGCCCATCTTGTGTTTATCTCCACAAAAGCAATAGTCCTGATCCCATATGCCTGCCTTGATTTATCAGCCTAAATTGCCCTTTTCATCAACCATCTAATTATATATTTAAAAATTGACAAAGTCTCTGCTTCAATCATTAACCCTGCTAATGTATTCTACAGTTTCATAACCCTGTGTGAACCACATTTCTCCTGCTCCCTGTTCCAAATCTCTTTCAATTAATCTGTTATCTGTGTCCTTTTGTTCTATACTTCTCAACGATGGGATAAAGTCTGGTGTAAATTTTCATCTTCACCACATGGGTGACAAACTGGCAGAGAGGCTCACTGGCCCATTAGTCAACCAAACCAATTTTCATTCCATTGATTTCAGGTGAGTTCTATAACGGATAAATTAGATAACAAAAACAGAATTACCTGGAAAAACTCAGCAGGTCTGGCAGCATCGGCGGAGAAGAAAAGAGTTGACGTTTCGAGTCCTCATGACCCTTCGACAGAACTTGAGTTCGAGTCCAGGAAAGAGCTGAAATATAAGCTGGTTTAAGGTGTGTGTGTGGGGGGCAGAGAGATAGAGAGACAGAGAGGTGGAGGGGGTTGGTGTGGTTGTAGGGACAAACAAGCAGTGATAGAAGCAGATCATCAAAAGATGTCAACGACAATAGTACAATAGAACACATAGGTGTTAAAGTTAAAGTTGGTGATATTATCTAAACGAATGTGCTAATAAGAATGGATGGTAGGGCACTCAAGGTATAGCTCTAGTGGGTTTTTTTTATATATAATGGAAATAGGTGGGAAAAGGAAAATCTTTATAATTTATTGGGAAAAAAAGAAGGGGGAAACAGAAAGGGGGTGGGGATGGGGGAGGGAGCTCACGACCTAAAGTTGTTGAATTCAATATTCAGTCCGGAAGGCTGTAAAGTCCCGAGTCGGAAGATGAGGTGTTGTTCCTCCAGTTTGCGTTGGGCTTCACTGGAACAATGCAGCAAGCCAAGGACAGACATGTGGGCAAGAGAGCAGGGTGGAGTGTTAAAATGGCAAGCGACAGGGAGGTTTGGGTCATTCTTGCGGACAGACCGCAGGTGTTCTGCAAAGCGGTCGCCCAGTTTACGTTTGGTCTCTCCAATGTAGAGGAGACCACATTGGGAGCAACGAATGCAGTAGACTAAGTTGGGGGAAATGCAAGTGAAATGCTGCTTCACTTGAAAGGAGTGTTTGGGTCCTTGGACGGTGAGGAGAGAGGAAGTGAAGGGGCAGGTGTTGCATCTTTTGCGTGGGCATGGGGTTGTGCCATAGGAGGGGGTTGAGGAGTAGGGGGTGTTGGAGGAGTGGACCAGGGTGTCCCGGAGGGAGCGATCCCTACGGAATGCCGATAAGGGGGGTGAAGGGAAGATGTGTTTGGTAGTGGCATCATGCTGGAGTTGGCGGAAATGGCGGAGGATGATCCTTTGAATGCGGAGGCTGGTGGGGTGATAAGTGAGGACAAGGGGGACCCTATCATGTTTCTGGGAGGGAGAAGAAGGAGTGAGGGCGGATGCGCGGGAGATGGGCCGGACACGGTTGAGGGCCCTGTCAACGACCGTGGGTGGAAAAGGAGTGAGGGCGTGAATTAGATAATCTGCCTGATCACTGCTCATGCAGTGAAGACAAAACTTTTCCAATCTACTTTGTAGTTTTAAACACCGTTATCAAATCATCTAAAATCACAATTGGTCTTAAAAAAAAGTCCTAGGGCAGGATTCTTGGGTAGGCGAGCTGAGGGGGGGGCCCACTCACCGATGTCCCTGCACGTCTTTTAGATTGTCAGTTCGGCGGGCACGCAGCCAATGTGGCTGCGCACCCATCTAATTGTCAAAGGCCTATTAAGGCCATTAAGAAGGTAATTAAAGTTGTTAAGCATGCTGCCCGTCTAACCTTAAGGTTGGCGGGCAGGCGAAGAGCCCAGGCAACCTTTGCATTTTTCATGAAACCTCACAGGCGAGATGAGGTTTTATGAAGGGTTTATTAATTAAATTGAAATTTTTTAAAAATTTTCTCTTTTATTAAATTTTTCTGAACTTAAACTAATCTCCGAGGCACCTCCATGCCTCAGGGAGATTTCTGCGCTCTTTCACGCGTATGCATGAAACAGCCCAGGCCCTGACTCAGGGAATCCCACCCGCACAAGGAGCACTCAGCGCTTCCGGGTGTGCATAATGCTGGACAGGTCTTAATTAGCCCACCCATGTAAAATGGCAGTGCACACCCAATCGGGGGTGCCGATCGGGTTCACGCCCGCTCCCGCCAGCCCCCACACAACGTCCCCGATGGGGAGAAAATTCAGCCCCGAATGTTATAAATCTTTCTTTGTGCTGTGTTTTCTAGGAAGCATATCAGTAACAAATTTAGATTGTATAGCTATTACCATCAAGTACAAAATAAATAGCACTGTACTTAGGCACGATTAAGATTGTGGCAAATTCATATTTACAATATGCTGTCCATTTTTGATCCCTGCACATGATGAAGAAAATTGAAGTGCAGAGGAAAGTAAGTAGATGATATTTAGCCAAAGATCTCAGCATTATGCAGCTACACTCTCTGAGTTAGGGTCGTTTTGTTTAGGAACATGAAGACTTAGTGGAGGTGTGATTAAGGGTTTTAACATGATGAAGGAATTGGACTTGGTTAGGTTGGATAGGGATGGTACAATTTGAAGGCATACAAACAAAATATTTATGTAAGCAAAAAAAAAAGTTTGGTTAAATGTTAGGAAGTATTTCTATAAGAACTGCCTTTTTCTGGAGCAGACTGTCTCAACATGCAGTGAAAATGGATTCACTTCAATCCTTCAAAATGAGTTACGAGTGCCAATAATCCCCTGGGGATTTACTCGATTGCCCTACTAAGTCTGACAGGAACTTCGCATTTTTTTCCTGAATTGGGTATAGGGTTTTTTTTCCCTCTGCCAGGAGATCACATAATGAAGGGGATAAATCTGAATGGATGTACTATGTAAGGATGAAGTGGGCTTGGTGATCCTAATTGTCTTTTCCCAATCTACTTTTCATATGGCTAAAAAGCTTTAAATACTTCTAATGTATTAATGTTTATGTTATCTTACAGCTTCTAGTGGAAAGCAGATGAGATCTTCAATCACTGGAAGGACCTGTCCAAAGGTTCATAGTCCATTACTAAAGCAATCTATATTCCACTCTTCTGCTCTTGTGCAATGATAAAAACAGCAATGCTTGTCAGACATTAAAATTAAATAAATGCGAAGTTCACTGCCTCTTTGTGATGGAGTTCAGGTTGGTGTGATTTCCACCACTTCCCCAAAGCTTCCAAAACCCTAACCCAATTCCCAGCATCAGGGTCATTTATGATGCATGGAAGAGTTTCCTTTATCAGATTGGGCAAATGGGATAATTGCGAGAGGGAAGAACTATGAGGATGGCATCAAGGCTCCCCCTGAAAGCCTTAGCTAAGACCAAGGCATTCAATAGACAAGTGCTGGGCCTGAACTGGAGAGCCCTATCCCTCCAATGAGGGATCCTGGAACTTTTACAACTGCTTCCTTGGGCCTACTGTCACCTTCCACACAGTGGTCCAAGCAAGTGTTGAGCAGATGGTAGAAAAGCTTTCAATCTTCTTGTCTCTCATGTCTCATCCTCCCCAGCCCCATAAATTGCAGTGCAAGTGGAGGAACAGCAACTCGTGGTAATCCGTGAAAGACAGGGTGAAAAGGCCTGGCCAAAGCCCAGGGTGGTGATTGGCTTTAGAACTTTAATTTGTCAATCTCCACTTCAATCCACCCAGTGTAACCATTAAGATTTGCTCACTGGTGCTCAGTTTTGGTTCCGCCAGGGCCACTCAGCTTTGGTTCAAACATGGACAAAAGAGCTGAACTCCCATGGTGAGGTGAGAGTGACTGCCCTTGACATCAAGGCATCAAGGCAGCATTTGACTGAGTATGGCATCAAGGAGCCCTAGCAAAACTAGAGTCAATGGGAATCAGGGGGGAAACTCTCCACTGGTTGGAGTCATACTTAGGACAAAGGAAGCTGGTTGTGGTTGTTGGAAGTCAATCATCTCAGCTCCAGGACATCACTGCAGGAGTTCCTCAGAGTAGTGTCCTCGGCCCAACCATCTTCAGCTGCTTCATCAATGACTCTCCTTCCAACATAAGGTCAGAAGTGGAGATGTTCACTGATGATTGCACAATGTTCAGTACCATTCGTGACTCCTCAGATACTGAAGACCTGGACAATATCCAGGCTTGGGCTGACAAGTGGCAAGTAACATTCGCACCACAAAAGTGCCGAGCAATGACCATATCCAACAAGAGAGAATATAACCATCTCCCCATGAGATTCAATGAGCAAGACCTTCACTGATCCCCCACTATCAACATCCTAGGGGCTATCATTGACCAGAAACTGAACTGGACTAGCCATATAACTACAGTGGCTACAAAAGCTGGTCAAAGGCTAGGAATCCTGTGGTGAGTAACTCCTGATGCCCAAAGCCTGTCCACCATCTACAGGCACAAGTCAGGAGTATGATGGAGTACTCTCCTCTTGCCTGGATGAGTGCAGCTCCCACAACACTCAAGAAGCTCAACACCATTCAGGACAAAGCAGCCCACTTGATTGGTACCACATCCACAAACATTCACTCCATCCACCACCAATGCAAAGTAGCAGCAGTGTGTACCATCTCCAAGATGCACTGCAAGAATTCACCAAGTCTCCTTAGACAGCACCTTCCAAGCCCACGACCACTACCGTCTAGAAGGACAGCAGATAAATGGGAACACCACCACCTTGAAGTTCCCCTCCAAGTCACCCAACATCCTGACTTGGAAATATATCGCCATTCCTTCACTGTCACTGGGTCAAAATCCTGGAACTCCCTTCCTAATAGCACTGTGGGTGTACCTACACCACGTGAACTGCAGCAGTTCAAGGAGGCATCTCACCACCACCTTCTCAAGGGCAACTAGGTATGGGTAATAAATGCTGGCCTAGCCAGCAAAGCCCACATCCAATGAATGAATAAAAAAAATTCAATTTTGGCACATAAAGGGCGGATTTACACCATCATTCAAGACCAACTAAGGGAAGTGATTTTGTGTGAATGGACAGAAAACAGGCAAATGATACACATATAATAATGATCTTTTAACATTTCTTAGTAAGTCACTTAAAACAGCTCTAGATTAGGTGAAATAATTACCAACACAAAGACGATTTTACCAGTATATACTTATGAACTGCATTCTCTCTGCACTACAGATGTAATTACAGAATCTTTACCATGCGGGAAGATGACTGTTAAGTGGAATATAGAGGTGACAAGCATGGTGATAGGTCAGAGAGAATGGGAATTCCCTGCCCAGTACTGTGAAGACATAACAGGAGGTACAAAAGATGTTGTTACATCTTTAAAAAAACTGAAAGGAAAGGCAAGAATATAGATGTGAAGTAGTAGCACAGGTTAAAGGAAGGAAAGCCATGCTTCTTAAAATATGTATGGAAAATGTTGTCTTCACAAGAAGCAATTCGGGCACTGCCAGTAAAAGTATCAAGGGTATGCAAATAACATGACTTGATGCCAAAGAATACATACTGCAAAATTCATATGCAAGTCCAAGGCAGAGTGAAAAAAGTGGTGGGCCCAGTAATTGTTGTCTACTGTCCTAGTGAGTTCCATATTTAAGCAAGAATATTGTTTAATGAATTGATTTACAATCATGGAACAGCTATTTGATTTCTCCGTTTTTTTTTAGAAAACCACAAGTGTACTGGTATGTTAATTTTGGACACCAGAGAGTAGACATTAGTATGAGCAATAATGAAGAATGACTCCTTAACTCATTCAGATGACATTCCTCATTCTTCATGTTAACCCATTTAAGATAAAAAGGAAATGTGCCACTATTTGCACGAATTCATTTTTTCATTAAGATTAGTGAATGGAAAAAAGTACAGCCTAAGTGAACGGAAAAAATATAACCTAAAATATTTTCGTATTGATCTACCACGTCTCCTTTCCACTCTGAGATAGAAGTTCTATTCCAGGAAGCAGCTAGTCTTTTATCATAACTTCATCCCTTGCAATCAATTTAACAGCTGTGGAGTTTGGCAGAAATGTCTCAATGTAGGAATGCTATACAGAAATAGCTGCCATGTCAATCTTTGTAATATAATTGCTCAAACATAAATAAAATATATTGCTATTGTTGTAGCAAAAGTGTAAATATATGCTGTTTACTTTTGTAGCTTTCGAGATCAATCCAAAATTTGAATAATGTTATTCATTGATTTTTACCCCCAATTTTTCCATCACATTTCTAATGATGGGAATCCCTTGCCCCCAGATATTACCCACCAACTGAGAGTAAACAAACAGTCATCCTTCATCTTGCAGGACACAACCACTCACTTCTGCATATCACCTTTAAATTGGGAGGAGAGTGGAAGGGGAGGGATTTGCTCCTCATTGTGCCCACTTTCCATTGACTTCAATGGAAAAAAAAATTAGGCATGATCCAACACACCCCGTTTCATGCCACTCTTGAAGGTAAAAATTTCACCCATTATCTTCTGCCTGCAAGAGCAGGACCACATATTGCTAAATGTTTGAGGGCAAAGACTGGGCTTGTTTATGCATGTTACCCTTCCACATGGTGAATGGCATAATCCAAGCATTAAATTTTCAACAACTACCATTAATAATGCCTTTCTGATGGCCACAGTTGTTATGCTTGTGGGTGGATAAGCAAAGTATGCACAGAAAGTTTCTCACCCCCAAGGGAAGGCAGTGAGCTGGGTACTGCTTAGAAAAGAATGTCTGCTATAAGGAATTCAATTATGATTTTTTAAAAATTATAGACTTACAAACAAAAAATTGTAGTGCAGTAATTACAAATGCCAATTTAATTAAAGGTGTAGTCTCCCACAGGTGTCTTTCATTAGTTGATGCCAATACAACTGATGCATAATCTCAACATTAGAAAGGAAAAGCAAAGCAGGTGAAGCATGATAGAATACTGGCATTCCGCTTTTGGTACCTGGGGCTGGATTTTTGTGTCGGAATGGGAAAATGCAAGTTTGTGGCTTCTGAAATGCAAGCCCACCACTAAACTCATTTTATGCCATGTTTATGTATCTTGGAGGCCGGGTGGGTTCTAGATTATAGTTTGCAAGTCACAATTGGGTACAGGAAGAGGTCAGGGATGGAGGGGGTTCTTCCTGTCATCTACTCAATAAAAGTGCAATTAAAAGCGTCAATGTCAAAGATCTGCTGGAGACAGCCCTGAGATGCCGCTGGAGGTGAACAGTGACACTTGCACTTTAAGTATTGTTGAGTTAGATATTGTCTTATGTCGGCTGACCCATTGATTGCATACCCTTAGTGAAACCAACAGCTATCATGTTCACGACTCTAAGCCAAGGTTGCCGCTTTATCTTATCTTTTGAGTACCCTGCTGCACCAGTCTTTTGCTGCTCACCCCTGAAAGTCACTGACCTTTAAAAAAACATCATGCAGCAGCTCAAACACCACTGCAACTTGCCACATCAGCACAGTTCACCTTCTGCATCCACACTCAATGGCAGACCTTCTCACACCTAGAGGGTACAGCATACAGAGATCTCCCAGGCTTACCTCCAGAAACAATTTAAAGCAGGCCACAAATGCTCCTGGAACCCCTAGGGCCCTTACTGCAATTGTGACATAGGATATAGCTTGCCACCTTGTCACTTGTAACGCAATGTTTAGGCCACCAAGCTTGTTCTATTCAAACATTTCCCACCCGTGCCATGCACAGAGCAGCACATTCACACCACTAGCATCACATCCCATGAAGTTCATGATCAGGAAAGCCATGACAACCACAAGTGCTGGCTCATGTGCTGCAGCGCAGTGAAATATAGCCTCAGGAGTTTCCTTTGGGACTGAGTATTTGGACATGCAGCAGCAGATAAGTAATCATCTGGCTGACTTCCCTGAGGCATTGCGAGCTCATGTATTCTGAATGGAGGAGTCCATGGTGATCAGGACCTCAGTCAGGTCTCAGGCTGAGAGGTGCACGATAAGCAGCCATGAGAGGGTGGCCAACCTCATAATGACTCCCATGTGACAGTACGTACAGTGCATGAGGCAAGAGACCTCCTGGGCAGTGGCACTAGCTCCGTAGCAGTTGTGGGAGAGGAACTAAAGTCCCTGAAAAGAACTATTTCACAGGTGGAAGATCAGTAACTAGAGGGGATGGCAGCTCCACCCCACATTATATCCCATCCAGCCATCAGGACGCCACCTCAACGATCAGAACAGAAGGTTGAGGGAATGCATTTTGAAAGAACCTCACCGTTCTCTGATTCCTCGGCTCCTCAGCCAGAAGCACCATCTGCTAGTCGGATGCAAGCAAGGGGCGGCTACCCTACAGAGATGTAGGTAGTGCAGTTGCAGGGAGTACCCCAACAGATCCCTGCATGACAAGGCCGCCCGCTAAGATCCTCACAGCCACACAGCCAGAGAAGTGAGCAGCCTGCATCCACCTTCTCCAAGGCAACAACAAAGCAATACATAAGAGTGTCTAAGAGCAGGGGGAACCCCATCGATCAGAGCACTAGCTGGGTAACTGAGGTGTTTGGATAACTGTAGTTGTGTAGAGTAACATATGAGACATTATATATATATAATGAAACACAGAAACCAGTGTGTGAAAATGTTTAACTTTACAAAATGATGCACCACCTATGCAGTCAATGTCTTTATTTTCTCACTCTCCAACTGAGCAGAGCATCCAGTTGGTCTTCATAAATAAGTCTACGTGGTCACATGCATTATGGTTCCAATGCCCTTCCTTTGGTGTCTGCAACACCCTCCCCTGGTTTCCAAATCAGCCTGCACATTCATGGAAGATTCCCATCACGTGAAGCCCCGTTGTATCATTAGGTCTTTGGCCACAATGGTGTCCTGTATGGACTTCTCATCCCCTCGATGGCAACGTCATCTGCCTTGTCTCCAGGGTCCCACCTCTGGGCTTTCCTCCTCACTATCCTCCACCTCCTGCTGCTGCTCATCATCCGAGGAGAGGCTCCCTTCAATGCCCTCCTCCGGAACCAGTAGCAAACCCCTTCTCTGTGCCAAGTTATGGAGCATGCAAATGCTACAATAATTCTGGGAACCCTGTAAGGTGCAAACGGTAGAGCCCCCTCTGAGCAGCTGAGGCACCTAAACCGCACCTTGAGTGGCCCAATGGCCTGTTCAATTCATGTCCCTGTGCAAAGGTAGTTCATGTTATACTTTCTGTTTGTGGTTGGTGCAGGGGTGTGAGCAGCCAGCTTCTCAGGAAATACCCTTATCCTGAGTTTCCACCCATTCAGCTGGGGCTTGATCGGAACATTTGTGGCAGCCCAGATTCCCTAAAGATAAACTTGTCATGGTATCTGCCAGGGCAACAGGTGCACGTATGCAGGAACTTCCTGCAGTGGTCACAGAGGAGTTGGACATTTAAAGAGTGCTGCCCCTATGGTTAATGTACCAGTCAGCAATTTGAGTGGGAGCTTTTATTGCCTTATGCATGCAATTGACCACATCTTGCACCTGGGAAAAGTCAGCAAACCGAGGCCAAACCTGTCACACACTGTATCTGAGATGCAGCATCTATCTTGAATGAGATAAACTGGCCCACCCTGGCGAAAAGAGCACTGGTGACTTGGGTGTATGCACCTGTGTGCTGCTGACTGTGATATGTCACACAGGTCGGCTGTGAAGCCTTGAAATGAGCCGTGTGCAAAAAAACTCAGGGGCACCGTGACCTTCAACACCACTGGGTGTGTATGCTTCTGACAATCCCATGGATGTAGGTCTTTTCACAGAGGAACACAAAGCTTAGCCACCGCTTGTCAGGATAGATTCCTCCAGCATTGTCTCTCAGTCATGTTCAAGTAAGTGACCTCGTTCTTGTAAACCCTTCTGGTGGACACTGCCTCACTCTTTGATGCCTCCTTCTTGCAAGCACTCAGCGTCTTGGTTCCTCTTGCCCTTGTACCCATGCACATGGCACACAAAACACTTCAGGCTGCTGCTGCATCTGTGTTTCTGTGTATTGGAGGTAGCCTGGTGCTGCAGCCGTGACAAAAGGAAGATTTCTAAATGGTGTTGAACTGTTCAAAGCTCTGAGGCTACAATGGATATCTGTCAGCGGGTCTGCAGCTGTGCAGGTGTGGTCTTTAAAAACTTCTCTGTGCGTTCCCCCCCTCCGTGGCAGAGAATCCCTTGGCTGGCAGGCAAGCAGTAGAGGTTGAAGAAAGCACTGCAACAAAGTTGTTCCACACTCTTCTCAACCTGGCAGATGTGGTCACAACTCAATTGGGAACATTTTTTTTTTAAGGTTCTCAAAACATGCTATAGAAAACAAAAATAACGTGCATTAGGAAAAATTAATTTGCTGCACCTTTTACAATGGCAGCTCCGATGTCAGTGGACATGTGAAGGGTTGCAACTAAAGGCCTTCCCAATCTGCATAAAGATCACACAAAAACAAAGCGGGGTTGGGAAGGGAGGAGAAATTTGTTATGCAGGCAAAAACTTAATGATTTCAGATTTCCCAACCCCATTCCCACCTTCATCGGGAGATGAAAATCCGGCCCCTGGATTCAAATCCAGCCAACGTGTTAAGGTGAAAACCTACTTTCTCCAACTGCTGAAAGACTTCTACGTTATGAGCTTTAGCAATTTCAACCTAATTCCTCGTCAGCATGAGAGCACAATAGTGCCTTAATTTGGCTCTAATTGCTAACTATTTGGGTAGGCAATAAGAATGGTTAGTGTACAAAGTTGAAATGGCTTGGCCTAAATGGTTATGGTACTAGGCTTGGAACCCCAAGATCAAGAGTTCAAATCTCACAATGGCAAGCTATGAAACAATGTAACTTCAACTGAATAGGAACAGATGGAAATGTGTTTGTACTTGAAAGAGTATTAGTGAGATACAACGTACCTATGGGATAAGGCACAATATTGGACAATGCACCAACAATTTCACTCTGTTATCCAGGAGTTGGAAATGTTAAATGATAATAAGTGGGATCTAGGTTCTGAGTTCATGCTGCCACTTATGGGCTGAAAATTGTGGACCTCACACTCACAATTCCCTGATATCATTGCCATTGTGCCAGCTTCCTATCAGCAAAACAGACATGGAAAATTAGTCCTTGGATGTAAAAAGAGAAACATATCCCCTTTTCCAATACTATCAGTTTGAATATAATGCCGACATAAATGACTCCCAAAATATTTTCATCCAAACACTCTCCTCTACCCCTTTCAGTTCTCAAAATTTTGCTTTGCTTCCTGTTTCAGACAAGTGGGAACAGGAATTTGTCCCTGAGCCTTTCTGCCTTGACACTCAATGCCACTCAGCAGCTGTCTAACATGAGTTAAGCTGTTCTGGCCTTAGGAATTTTTTCATCTGACATAATGTATTCTTCTATTATGAACTCTTCCAGGAGTCTGGCTGAGAATTTGCCAAAATACTCAATGACAGTAGTGAGCCCCATTCACAGCAGGTATGATTCAAACTTGATCTCTTGGTTGGAAGTTTAAGCTTTTCATTTTGTTGCTTCTATCCCAGAAAAAGGTGTAATCAGACTATAATGCAAAGGTTATAGGCCTTGACCGCATTCAGTACTAAAGACTTGTACTCCAGAACATGCCATACCCATAGCCAAGCTGTTCCAGTACAACTACAACACTGGCATCTAGCCAGCAATGTGGAGAATTGCCCAGGTATGTCCTGTACACAAAAAGCAGGATAAATCCAACCCAGACAATTACTGTCTCATCAGTCCACTCTCTACCATTAGCATAATGATGGAAGGTGTCATTGACAGTTCTATCAAGCGGCACTTACTCAGCAGTAATCTGCTCACAGATGCTCAGTTTGGGTTCCGCCAGGACCACTCAGCACCTGGCCTCATTACTGCCTTAGTCTAAACATAGACAAAAGAATTGAACTCAAGATGTGATTTGAGTGACAGCCCTTGACATCAAGGCAGCACCTGACCAAAATATAGCATCAAGGAGCTTTGGCAAGAATGAAGTCAATGGGAATGGGGGGGGGGGGGGGGGGGGGGGGGTGCTACTGTGGTTAAAGTCATACCTAGCACAAAGAAAGATGGTTGGGGTTGTTGGAGGTCAATATTTCAGTCCCAGAACATCACTGCAGGAGTTACTCAGGGTAGTGTCCTTGGCTCAACCATCTTCAGCTGCTTTATCAATAACCTTCCTTCCATCATAAGGTCAGAAGTGGGGATGTTCGCTGTTGATTGCACAATGTTCAGCACCATTCACAACTCCTCAGATACTGAAGCGGTCCATGTCCACATGCAGCAAGACCTGGACAATATCCAGGCTTGGCCTGATAAGTTGCAAGTAACATTCATGCCACACAAGTGCCAGGCAATGACCATCTCCAACAAGGTGGAATCTAACCATCTCCCTTTGACTTCAATGGCATTACCATCACTGAAACTCCACTATCAACATTCTAGGGCCTACCATTGACCAGAAACTGAACTGGACTAGCCATATAAATACTGTGGCTATAAGAACAGGTCGGAGGCTAGGAGTTGTGCGACAGGTAACTCATCACCTGACTCCCCAGAGCCTGTCCACCACCTATTAGGCACAGGCCAGGAGTGTGATGGGATAATCTCCACTTGCCTGGATGAGCACAGCTCTAAATACACTCTAACTACACAGCTCTAACTACAAGAAGCTGATCCAATCTAAAATGAATGATTTTGGTTTTGTGACAAATAGAGCAGATGGCACAGTTAACACGGTAGAGATCTAGGCAAGGAAATTTCTTTTGAACTTATATAACTCATAATTTTTTTGTCATATGGAAATCTATTTCTGAAGATAAGCACATAAAATAATGAGTTGCAGTAAATCACTTATTATTGGAACAGTTTATTAATGATATACTCAAGTATGTTAAGATCTCTGATGGCTCAAAAATGCACTACAGTGCTTTTTTCATTGCCAGCTTATCAAGAGGATAAGAGTAAAGTGAAGCATTTAAATTGCTAATGGCATGCAACAGACATATTGATGGTTCTAACAAAGCAGCCATAATACTCTATTAAATACACAGAAAATACTGAAATTACTTAGCAGGTAAAGCAACATCTGAGGAGAGTGCAACAGAATGTTGTATAAAGGATTAACATGTGGGAATGCTGATGTATGATGTAGATGATGATGTACCACTGACATCAGTTAGTCTTGTGTTAGACAATCTCTGGAGAGATTGGGTTCATGCCTAGGAACAGCGTGCCTACTCTGTTAACCTGATTAGATGTAGTACTAAGAGGGCAGAATTTTCTGCCTGTCAGGCGGGCGGGCAGGCCTGACCCAATCTCCAGCAGGCGGGGAGCCGATACCCGCCAGAGAAGCGGGCCCTGCTGCCATTTTATGTGGGTGGGCCAATTAAGGCCCGCCCAGCATGACGTCCGGCGGGAAGCACTATGTGCTTTCTGTGCAGGCGGGGGAGATTCCCCCAAAAGCGAGAGCATGCTCTTTCATGCATGCGTATGAAAGAGCGCACATCTCCCTGAGGCTAAGTGCTGCCTCAGGGAGATCGGTGACACTTTCAAAAATATGAAAAATAGGAAAAAAAAAATTCCCTAACATGTCCCCCTCATGTGACATATGAGATGGGACATGTTCATAATTTACATAAGTTTATTAAACTTTTTAAAACCCTACATGAAACCTCTTCCCACCAGTGGATGAGGTTTCATGTTTTTTCTATTGCCCGCCGGGGCTGCTGGCCTGCCCACCAGCCTTAAGGTTGGACAGGCAGGTCCACTAATTGTTTAAATGATCCTGTCAATGGCCTCAATTGGCCATTGACAGGTCGGCGGGCGCACAGCTGACTTTGCTGCGGGCCCGCCTTCCTGAAAATTTAAATGGGGCGGGATGACATCGGGGGTTCCGCCCGACATCATCCCGCGTCATTTTATGCGTCGGCGAGCGGGCCCCGCCCCCTGCTTGCCGACAGCAAAATTCTGTCCTCTGTCTAAGAGCCACACCTGGAGTTCAAGACAGAAGGACCCATCGCGGAACATGGTGGCAGTCGTCGAGACCTCGATGTAGAAAATACAATCAGTGTTGCCGAAGGAACCACAGAACGAAGAAACCTTTGAGATCAGCTTGTAGAAAAATTTCGGCCATAGAAGGGGGCACAATGGAGAGAGGTAGCAGTGACTGTACCTGGTGAGCGGTCCCTGAACTTGACCCACCCTTTGACCACCTCAAGGGCCCGCAGAGAGGCCAGCAGTGGAAGTTACGGAAATGTCATTTTCCCCAGTACCAAGCAGCATCAGGTCTTCATGAAAAGGAGCCAAAGCTTCAAGTTAGTTCCCTTCTTTATGCCACAGGACCAGTAGCAGACAACATGCTCCTAAGGTAGGGTGTACAGGAGTCCACTGCAGACTTTGACTCCATTCTTAAATCCTTTGATACGTTTCTTAGTCCACCACAAAACCTCCTTACAATGCAATCAATTCAATGAGAAATGTGGCCCCAACTCTGAGCACCAAATTGGGTTATAGTTCAAGTTATAGTTCAAGGGGCTTCACATGACTCCATGGATTAGATAGGCCCACTGGCAGCAGCCCCACCCACCAGAAAGCCAGCCAAACCAAGCAAAACTCCACTCCGGCAGCCATTTTGAGATACTTGCATTGTGGTGCGAAAAACCATCATGGACGCCATGACAGCCCAGCAGGGTTATGGAATACTTCCTGTGTGACAAAACAAGACATTTCAAGCATTTCTGCAAATCCAGTCAATTTAATTGAAGCCGAAGACCAGAAATTATTTATGAAACACATTCTCTTCAAGAAATGGAAAGTCAAGAAACAGACAAAATAACAGAGTTCCTAAGGCAAGCAGATAGTCTTAACCCAGACTACAGGTCAGCTACAGTCCAAGGCTTCGATGCTGCTTTAAAATTGATACTGAAGCAGCTGTTAACATATTAGCAGGTGACCTTGACAGGATTCAGCCAATGATCTTTTATCCATCAGACATCAAGTTACAAAGTCCAGGTGGCACAGGACTTCCAATCAAAGGTAGGATTATTGCTCCTCTTAACTACATGAGGCAACAAATCGTTGATTCTTTCTAACATCCTCACCATACGTCCTTATTGAGTGACGATGTTGGCATACCTCTAGGAATCCAAGAAAGAACAAATGATCCTCATCATTTGAACGATTCACTGCCTTTCATGCAACAATCTCCAACCTTTTATTTAGAAGCAATGGTAATTCAGCCTTCAGAAGCTGAGAAAGTTTATACACTCAGCAGTAAGTTCCTTTCACAGAGACACCATCCACTAGACCCAGGGCAGACATGGGAGTTATGAATCTCTCAGTTCTTCATGAAGTAAGGCCAGAGGTGGCAGATACAGAAGGCAATGCAGCAGATGGTGACCATCCCCATGAAGACCTGCTGGACATGAAGTGGCTCTTACTAGAGAGTGATGAGAAAGAATCCCTTGCAGTACTGAATGATCTCTTGCCGAGTGGGCAGGGGCAGGCGCGGAGCCGATCGCCGCCCACGATCAGCTCTGTGCCACTATTTTATGCGGAAGGGTTAATTAAGGCCCGCCCAGCATAATATGCAGATGTTAGCACTCAGCGCCACCTGTGCAGGCAGAGGGAGGAGGGAGAGTCGGGACCAGCGCTCTTTCGCGCATGCAGACTCAGGGAGATTGAATCGATATTAAAATTATTAAATAAAAGGTTTAAAAAATGTTTTAAACATGTCCCCTCATGTGACTGTGTCACATGAAATGGGACATGTTTTTATACTTCAGGAAAAAATTTTTATAAACGCTTTAGGAAACCTCATCCAGCTCGTGAGTGAGGTTTCCTAAAAAACCCGAAGGCCACTTGGCCTTTTCGCCTGCCCGCCAACCTGAAGGTTGGATAGGCAGCGTTACTAATTACATGAATTACTTTCTTAATGGCCTTAGTAGGCCGTTTATATTTTGGCGGGCACGCAGCCAACTCTGGTTGCATGCCTGCCAAAGGAAATATCGTGGGACTGTGCGATGACATCAGGACGCACACCTGACATCATCGCGCATCATTTTATGCGTCGGCGTGTAGGGCCCACCCCCGCACACCGACTGAAAAATTACCCTTGGAGGTCGAGGTTTGAGGAAATTATTTCTCTTTCCCATTGGTGGATGCACCTTAGATGTCTCTGTTGTCTTTATAGAAGAATCAGCTGTGCTTTTAGAGGCTGAGCAGCATTCAGATCTTACTTCCACTGACTCTAGCAATGTATTGCCTACTTTATCTCCTGTTGTTCACCAGGAATCTTCCAAAGAGAGTGCCTTGCCTGAGTGCAAGTCAAAGTCCATAAGGATCACACTGCTGAAGAGCTGCTGCCTTCCCCAGCTGAAAGTCTTCTGTCCCAGCTGAAAGTCTTCTTCTCTTCAGATATGGAAGTCAGCACAGAGCCTATGGTAGAATTTTAGCACTTCTGATGCTGCAGAATCCTGTATAGCAATCTTGTTCCCCAAGTTGATTGTCTACAGGAAATTCATCTCATTACAGAAGATGAGGCTGTCTTGCCTCCATATCCTAAGCAATTCTTCCCATTGCCCAGTGTGGAGCAACGTCACATAGAGAAGTGTGCCTCTGTTACTACTGCCTACAGAAAGTAGACGGTCCTCCCGGAACATCATCGAGAAATCATCTCTTCTTCTTTACCTGAAAATCTTGCAGGGAATTAGTTGTTTTTTCCTTCGTCATCTAAGTTTATTGAAATCTCAGATCTTCACTGCCTTTTCAGCCCTCCTTTTCCTCCCTACCTAACAACACTTTAGTTGTAACAACACCACATGGACTGCAGCAGTTCAAGAAAGCAGCTCACCTTCTCAAGGGCAATTAGGGATGGGCAATAAATGTTGGCCCAGCCAGCGATGTCCATATCCCATGAATGAATTTATTTTTTTTTAATTTGATACAGCAATGGATGATACAACTGACAATCTTCCCTGGAGTTGAATATCATTCCTCTTCTGAAGCTTCTTCCCAGAGCCCTTTTGAGGGAGCAGCAAGTTCCTCAAAGTGTCCTGAGTTCTTCTCTTCTAGCTCCAGAGGGTCCAAATATCGATTCTCTTCAGTCTTCTCTTGTGGATCAATCTTTTGTTGAAAAGTTTTTGTTGTCTGTGCAGTTCAGCCATCCTGCAAACCACACTCTGCTTCCCAGCTATGTTGACAGCAATGAAGCTGAACTGTCGTCCTCTTCTGCACATGATGATGTCCCACCAGATGCAAAAGAAAGCTCTCATGTCTCCAAGACGTCTTACCTAAAGGCTGAGAATACTGAGGGAGATTGATTCCCCAAGGATTGGGACTTGGCGAGGAGAGTGTAGAAGTTCAAGTTGGGTAGAATCTGTAGTTGTAAAAAAGGGGAGTTACAGAAATGTAATGTAAATGGTTAAAGACAGTTTCATGTTGTTCAAAAGTAGGATAGCATACTTGGGTGGAGGTATAATATCGAGGGTTAATAGATGGGATATGCTAGGGCTCCTTGATGTCACACTCCATTAAATGTTACCTTGATGTCAAGGGCAGTCACTCTATCACAGCTCTTGAATTCAGCTCTCTTGTCCACATTTAGATCTAAGGCTGTAATGAAGTCTGGAGTTGAGGGGCTCTGGTGGAACCTAAACTGAGCATTCATGAGCAAGTTATTGCTGAGCAAGTGCCATTTAGGAGCACTGTCAACAACAACTTCCATCACTTTGCTGATAATTGAGAGGACACTGATGGGGCCACAATTGACCAGATTGGATTTGTTTTTTGTGGACAGGACATTTCTGGACAATTTTTGAAGTAGATGCCAGTGTTGTAGCTACTGGAACAGCTTGGCTAGGAGCACAGCTAGTTCTGGAGCCCAAGTGTTCAGTACTATTACTGAAATGTTGTTGGACCTTAGTCGTTGCTACATATTGAAATGCTATTAACCATGCATTAGTCAAATTTCACTTTTAAGCTGAATACATTATCATGGGTGCAGAAATTATCCAAACAAAATTGAGTAATGGATCTGCTCTGCGTTCTGTAATCATCAGATGTATTTTTCCCTCAGTCTTGTGAGGAAATATTGTCAACTTTTTACAAATTTTATTAAAACTACTATTAGTTGATCCAGTTGATTGCTTCAGAGCTCCGACGTCTCTTTATCCTTTGTATACCGGTGTCTTTTATGTGATTAGAAATCTATGTTTTAGACTTGACTTATCACTGGCAAAATTTCCAGGCAAGATCAAGACACCTCTCAGTTAACTAATTGTGGAAACCTAGGTGCTGTGAAACTTCTATCAGCCTGACATGTTTCTGGCTCTGATATTTGTCTTGATCATCAGGAGACCCTCTAGTAGCCAATATAGGAACAGTCAAACAAAGATTGCCATTAATTTTGTTTGGCCAAATTACCAGGATCAAATCAGGGCAAGATCAGGGCTTTCATCGCTGATGCATAACTTTGATCATTCTGTAACTCCTTCTTGGTCACACCCCCCCACCACCCCGCCAAATGTTACAACCTTCCTTTAAGCCTATGAATACATTCAGTACACTTTTACTGCTTCTTACCATGATATAGCACCACAACAACAATTTACATTTACATAGTACCTTTAATGTAGTGAAAACTTAACAAGGCATTTCACAGGAGTATTATCAAACAGAATTTGACACCAAGTCACGACAGGAAATATTAGGAAAGATACTGACAAACTTGATCAAAGAACTAGGTTTTAAGGAGTGTTCTAAAAGAGGAGAGAGAGGGGGAGAGGTTTAGAGCCTAGGCTGAAAGCATAGCTGCCAATGGTTGAGCAATTAAATAGGGGATGGGAAGGAGGCCAGACTTAAACTAAAACTATAAACAGCAGAAAAAGCCATTTTCTCAGACTTTCTGAAAATTTCTTGCAATCAATGATTATAATTTCAAGTATGAACACAATTAAATTGCGTTTTGTTGCTGTATGCTCTGGTATTCTATGAAAGCAGGCTAGGAGTTACACTCAAGTCAAAACAATTCCACATCCCATGCAAAGGGTTAGGTTTTAACATTTGTCACTACCTCTTTGTTGCCTTTGATGTGCAATCACTGCATAGACTCTATCTTGGGTTAATTCCACCTTCCCAAAGCAGAGCGGCTCCCCTTGCCTTCATTTTTCTCTTGATTACCAGTTTCACAAGGTACAACTCGGTACCAGATTATTTACTAATTGTACCTTTGATGTGTCAAAAAGAGATAGCCCCTTAAAAATAGATTTTGCAGGCAAATATTTGTTGTATGCAGTTGAAAAGGCTTTGATCTGAAGTGCCAAATATGTTGAGAACATTATAATAAAATATTCACCATCTGAAATTAGCTGATCTTTTAAACTGCTATTCATCTTAACAGTTTGGCACCATATAATCAGAAAAATACTCCTTTATGTGCAGGCTGACATATTATAAAGCACCAAATAAGAGAGACCAGAGCTTCTATTAAAATGTGACTGGGTTTATAAATTGTTTCAGTTGTTAGCATGTCAGTGTTATGGAGAAAGTAAATAGTAAACTTCTTTTTAATTAAATTAGAAATAAGTCTTATGATATTTACTTCGTTTTTCATACAGCATCAGATGTAGTCAGTTTTTTTTGCCATGAAATAAATGACTTTTCAGGGCAAGTACTACTAAAGTTATTCAGGGCAAAAAAAACACTGGGCAGAATTTTCAGGTCGGCGAGCAGGGGTAGGGCTCACCTGCCAACACGTAACATTTGTCCCAACGTCACCGCGCATCATTTAGATTTTCAGTTCCGCAGGCATGCAGCCGCCAAACTGTAAAAGACCTATTAAGGCCACTTAAAAACTAATTAAACCAATAAACTGAGCTGCCCATTGGTGGGCAGGCGAAGAGTCCAGACGGTCTGTGCATCTTTCATGGAACCTCATCCACGGGCGGGATGAGATTTCATGAAGTGTTTATAAATTGAATAAAATTTTTTTTAAAAATTCATTGACATGTCCCAGCTCATGTGACACTGTCAAATGAGGAGACATGTCTTAGAAATTTTTCTTTACTTTATTCAGCTTTTTAAAACTTAAACTAATCTCCAAGGGACTTCTATGCCTCAGGGAGATTTCTGCGCTATTTCACATGCATGTGCGAAAGAGCGCAGGCCCCGACTCATTCCATCCCCCCAACCGCACAGGGAGCGCTCAGCGCTTCTGGGCATGCGTCACGCTGGGTGGGCCTTAATTGGGCCACCCACGTAAAATGGCGGTGCAGACCCAATCAGGGGCGCCGATCGGGTTCGCACCTGCCCCCGCCTGCCCCCTGCACAACCCCCTCCAATGGGGGGAAAATTCTCTCCACTGAGACAAGCAAAACAGATGGAAAGTCTCTTGGAGAGTCTCACGGAGTCAGAACATTCATCCTGCATACAAAGTCCTGAGCTATTATTTGGAATGTAACCAAATGTCCACATTTCATCCTTGAGCATCAGTAACAGGTAATTAGTACTTGAAAAATAATACATGCAGAGAGTACTTTGGAGAAAATGCAAATTCCTCAATGCAGAATATCAGCACCAGCAATGATGAAAGATCCTGGGTTAGTCATTGAAATGTGGTGCTCTTAACCAGCTTTCTAGCTATTTGAAATTGTATCTTTTCCACCAGTCCACCAGCCTGTACAATTGCCTCATTAATGTTTTCAATTACATTAAATTAAGTTATAAAATTACAGCAGTTAAGTCAAAAAATCAAACAAGCAGCAGCCGAGTGGTACATAAATTCTGCATTCAATGTTTATTTGGATGTTGATTTAACATCAAAGCCATTTGCAAAACACCATGAAGTATTCAGTTCCGAATCATGCTGTTAATTTTGGATCCATATTCTCAGTTTTAAAGAAACATGTCATGGAGAAAAAAGGAAAACACAATTAAGACTATATAAGAGACATTTTTTAATGACGAAGAGTATTTACTTAGGGTCTGCATGTGTTACTGTGTCATTTGCAGTGCATCATCTCCACGTTCAGACATACTAATGGTTAGCAAACTCAGCTTTGCCTTGCAAAATAAACACTTAATGCTGTTCAGTACGTTCCTAGCAGATGTTGTGAAATTCATTAATTTATAAGAGAAAGAATACCGCTAATGGTTAAATACTTAAAGCTGTTAATTTTGAATCTGTATTCTGTCATTGGGGATGTTTAGCTTGGTTAATGTCCAGTTTAAGGAAATACTCAGCATGATGCAGCTAAGGAATTATCTTTGACCTTTCTTACCCTCACCTCTAACTCTCAGCAGAAATCTTGCTCATGTTTCTGGGCTCCATTGACAACCTATCAGCTGTTGATATTTCTGATATTTATGTTACAATTTTGTTTTAAAAAATTTCTCGCTTCCATCTCTGAAGGTGTTAACTCCCTGATGGGCTATGCTTAGCTAGCAGAATCTCACCTCAAGTAATCATCATTTGTCTACAAACCTAAACTATAAGGGTTGGAAACCAGCTAGTCTCAACTGTGTCCAAGAAAGCAAGAGTAAATCCTAGACAGTTTCCTCCAACCTAACATAATGTGCACCCAACTGAGATTGAGCCCATATCCTTCTGGTCAGAATAACTTATTTATATCACAAAACATCAGTGGCTAGTGGCAGAAGTTAGTGAATAACCCCTGAATTAAACTTAAAATAGTGAGTAATATTTCCAGATGATATATTTTTGACATACCAACTCTTATATAAAATCACTGAGACTCCCCACATAGCGGCAGTTATTTCAACCTTCCCCACCTGATATGAGAGGATCATCTGCCTATTTTGCAATCTGTCCAACTAAAATCAATGACAAGTAAATTGGGTCAGGTTTAAAAGGGTGGCCAGTTGAACCCTGTGGCCAGGATTTTCCAGTCGCCGGGCAGGCTTGGATCATGAGCAGTAGCGCTGAGTGCAACCTGTGCCGGTGGGGGGAGGAGGGAGAGTTAGGTCCAATACCCTTTCACACGTGTGCGCAGCAGAGCACTTCAATCACCCTGAGGCATGGAGCTGCCTCAGGGAGATTGAAGCACTTTTTAAGAAAATATATAAGGACAGTGGGCAGAATTTTGCCCTAGGTTGGCGGGCGGGCCCCATCAGCACGGCCCGAACTCCACCGCCGAAGGGGGCCCCGCCACCATTTTAAGTGGACTGGCCAATTAAGGCCTGCCCGACAGGAAGCGCTATGCGCTTACTGTGCGGGGGGGGAGGCGGAGGAGGAGGTGAGGGATTCTCCATCTGTCAAAGTGCACTCTTCCGCGCATGCGCGCAAAAGAACGCACTGCTCCCTGAGACCAAGTGCTGCCTCAGGGAGATCAGTGAAAGTGTTACAAACTTAAAAAATCGAAAAATAAAAAAATTAACATGTCCCCCTCATGTGACAATGTCACACTTGTTAATAAATATCACATAAAATTTATTAAACATTGTTAAAGCGGTCATGAAACCTCATCCCGCCAATGGATGAGGTTTTATGTTTTTTCTATTGCCCACTGGGGCTCCTGACCTGCCCACCAACCTTAAGGTTGGACGGGCGGGCCTTTAACTACCTTAATTATCCTGTCAATGGACTTAACTGGCCATTAACAGGTCGACGGGCGGACAGCTGATATCACTGTCGGCCCACCTTCCTCAATATTTAAATGGACTGGGATGACGTCGGGGGTTCCTCCCAAAGTCATACAGCGTTATTTTCCCATCGGCGAGCGGGCCCCGTCCCCAAATCGCCGACGGGAAAATTCAGGCCAGTAAAAATTTAATGAAACATGTCCCCTCATGTGACTGTGTCAAATGAGATGCCACCTGTTTTTATTTTCAAAATAAAGTTTTTATTTAATCAGTATTAGCTTAAGGAAACCTCATCCCGCTTTTCACCTGCCTGCCAAATGTTAGGTTGGACGGGCAGCATAAAATTCAACATAATTACCTAGTTAATGGCCTTAATAGGCCTTTCGATTATCAGTGTGCGCACATTCGACTCCGGCATGCGCCCGGTGAATGAAATATCACGGGAGTTGGCGATGGCGTCAGGACGTATGCCCATCATTGCGCATCATTTTACGTTCCAGCGTGTTGGAATATAAAGTTCTGCCCCATTAGTATTCCACTGGATGGATTAGGTTTAATTAACCCCAGTAAATTTCTAATCCCAACGTGGCCTTAAAGAGAGGGCAAATGGATGTTGGAAGGGAACACGTAAGGAATGATAACAAAGCATCTTCCCACATGGATGGAAGAAAGAAATCAAAGATTTAACTTACTCCAAACTGCCACTGCACAATTTCCAGATCCCAGTTATGGACCGCCCAGAGCTAAAACTTCTGAGCCAATCACCTGCTACTTCCTCTCAGAGCCACAGGCAGGATATTAAGTTCGGGGACCGGGGAGCGGGGCCCACTCGCTGATGCGTAAAATGACGTGGGATGACGTCGGGCAGAACTCCCGACGTCACCCGGCCTCATTTCAATTTTCAGGTCGACAGGGGCACAGTCAACCTGTCAACGACCAAGTGTGGCCATTTAAAAACTAACTGAAGTACTTGAAGGATCTGCCCGTCCAACCTTAAGGTTAGCAGGCAGGCTGGGAGCCCTGGCAGGCTTCAGAAAAAGCATGAAACCTCATCCACGGGCAGCGTGAGGTTTCATGTAGGTTTTTTAAAATTTAATAAAGGTTTAATTAAAAGTGAAGGACATGTTCCAACGCATGTGACAGTGTCGGAGGAGGGGACATGTCAGGGAAATTTTACTTTTCTATATTTCACATTTTTGAATTTGGCGCTGATCTCCCTGAGGCAGCACTTAGCCTCAGGGAGAGAAGTGCACTCTTTCTCTCAGCTTAGGCAATACCCCCACCCCTGCCGCCTGCACAGGGAGCGCATAGCACATCCTGGTGGATGTCACGATGAGCAGGCCTTAATTGGCCCGCCCACGTAAAATGGCGGCCGATTGGAGGTGTGCGCCCGCTCCTGAACTTCCCTCCCAACGGGGGGAAAATTCTTCCCCATCAAAACTTCATTAACAGTGAAAAGAATGTCTCAACATGAGGGGACTAAACATTAAAGGGATCCAGGTAGAAATGAAAAAAGGTAAACTAAATTATGCAAACAAAAACATACAGCCTGATAATATATCAATGCTAGTTCAACATGGAATTAGAATATTATATAGCACAGAAGGAGCAGATTTGACCCATTGCTCCTGTGCTGGCCCTTTGGTAGAACTGTTCACTTAATCCCACTCATCTGTTCATTCCCCACAGCCCTATATATTTATTCCCTTCTTGTATTGATCCAATTTTCCTTTGTATGCTATGAATGAATCTGCTTCTACCACTCTTTAAGGCATTGCATTCTAGATCATCATAACTCACTGTGTAAAAATTATTTCCTCATGTCATTTTTTTTTGCCAATCACCTTAAATCTGTGCCCTCGGGTTACCAAGCCTACTACCACGAGAAACAGTTTCTCCTTATTTACTCTGTCAAAACCAATAATGATTTTGAACACCTTCATCAAATCTCCTCTTTTCCTCACTATTCTAAGGAGAACATCCCCAGCTTTTCCAGTCTCTTCACATAACTAAAGTCTCTCATCCCCAGTACAATTCTAATAAATTTCTTCTAAGAACACAAAAACATAAGAAATATGAGCAGGAGTAAACTGTACAACCTCTGGAGCCCATTCAATACGATATTGGCTGATCTTTAGCCTCGAATTCATTTTCCTGCACGCTCGCCATATCCTTCAATCCCCCAAGAGACCAAAAATCTATCTATCTCACTTCTGAATATACTCACTGATGGAGCATCCACAACCCTCTGGGATTCCAAAGATTAACAACCCTCGTAGTGAAGTCCTTCATCCTGGGACTGTGCCGCCACCCCCACCCCCTCCCCCTGTATTCTAGCTTCCCCAGCTCAGGGAAGCAACAAATCCCTTCAGAGTCTTGTTTGTTTCAATGAGATACCTCTCATTCTTCTAAACTCCAAAGAGCATAGGCTCAATTTACTCAGCCTCTCATCATAGGACAACCCTCTCATCCCAGGATCCAATTTAGTGAATCTCCGCAGTACCATCTCTATTGCAAATGTGCCTTTCCTTAAATAAAGAGACCAAAACTGCACAAAGTACTTCAGGAATAAAAACAGAAAATGCAGGAAATACTCAGAGGTCAGGAAGCATCTATCGAGAAAGAAACAGAGGTGAAGTTTCAGGTCTTGATGAAGATGGTTGGGCCTAGGACACTACCCAAGGAACTCTTGTTGTCGAAATGATTGGCCTCCAACAACCACAACCATTTTCTTTTGTATTAGGCATGATTCAAACCAGAGGAGAATTTTCCCCCTGATTCCCATCTGCATGTGTCTGCCCATTTTATGTCTATGTCTTTCTGAAGTCTGTTACTGTCCTTCTCATTATTTACTACAGTTCCAAGTTCATATCACCTGCAAACTTTGAAATTATGCTCTGTCTAGCAAGTCCATGTCATTAAAGAGCAGGGGTCCTAACACTTACAACTGGGGAAACTACTTTATGGGGAGAATTTTCCCCCGTCGGCGTGGGGGGGATTGTGAGGGGGCAGGCGGGGCTGAGCACTCCCTGTGCGGGAAGGGGGGGAGTGTCCCTGAGTTGGGGCCTGGGCTCTTCGCCTGCCCTCCAACCTTAAGGTTGGACGGGCAGCTCAATGTATTGGTTTAATTAGTTTTTAAATGGCCAAATAGGCCTTTGACAGTTCAGGCAATCAGTCGAGTCGGCTGCGCACCCGCTGAACTGAAAATCTAAATGATGCGTGGTGATGTCAGGACGCCCGCCCCCGCTCACCGACCCAAACATTCTGCCCTATATTTCTATCCAGTCTATCCATACTGCCACTGCTTGTTTAATTCCATGAGCTATAACTTTGCTCACAAGTCTTTTATTCCAGTATTTTGTCAAGCACTTTTTAAAGAATTGATAAATACATTAACCACATTACCCTTATCAACCCTCTCCATTACTTAATCAAAGAACTTCATCACATTAATTAAATAGATCTACCTTTAACAAATCTTCTCTGACTTTCATGTATTAGGCCATACTTTTCTGGATGCCATTTAATTTTGTCCCAGATTATTATCTAAATTTTTTCTCACCACAGACATTGGCTGACTGGTATGTAGCTGCCAGGTTTATCACCCACCCCTTTTTTGAACAGTGGTTTAACATTTGCAACCCTCCATTCCTCTAGCAGGACCTCCATATAGCACCTCCATATTTAAGGAGGTGTGGAAGATTGCAGATAGTGTCTTTTCAGTTGACACCCAAATTCCCTCAGTAACCAACTATGCATTTCATTTGACCTGGATTACTTCACTACTTTGAGGACTGCCAATCTTTTAAATACTTCCTCTTTATGTATTTTTATCCTATCCAATACTGTTCTGCCTCATCCTTTACTGCTATAAATCTTTTGAGTACAAACATGTTTCCATCTGTTCCTATTCAGATGAAGTTACATTGTTTCATAGTTTGCCATTGTGAGATTTGAACTCTTGATCTTGGGGTTACCATAACCACTTGGCTATTTAGGCCAAGCCCCTTTACTACTATATTTGCAGCATCCTTGTCTCTAATGAAACCAGATGCAAAGTACTCACTTGGTACTTCAGCCAACGCCTTTCCCTCCACAAGAAAATTCGCTTTTTGGTCCATAATCAGTCTACCCTTCCTTTGGCTACCCTTTTACTATTTATATGTTTATAGGAGACATTTGTGTTCCCTTTTATGTTGGCTGCTAATCTATTTTCATTCTCTCTCCTATACTTCTTAATCCTTTCTTATATCTGCTTTGAATTTCCATACAACTTAAATGGTTGATGTATATAACAGAGATCTGGGGTTTTCCTGGCTTTGCTGCACTGTAGGGCTTTTCTGCCTACTAAAATATGCAGTGAAAAGCTGCAAAGCTCAAAACTCCACTGTACAGGATTGATTTTATGCTCAACAACTGTCAAAGTCAATGTTAAGCAGTACCTAGTTCGCTTTGCTGCCTTTAGGTTATGACTTCAACGGCCAAGACAGAATTAATTTTGTTGACTTTAATCTTCAGATCTATCACTTTTACTTTGCTTCAAAAGTCCACTGACTTATAGCAGATCACATAATAACCAAGAAAAGCCTGCAAATACAATACTTTGAGAATTGGAGACAGATCGAGAAAAGGACGTTTGCGATTCCCCTAGGGGTTGCTTTGGCTTAGAAACTCAATACATGTACTTTAGCCAACATAAAGCAGAACCATTAGGTCACAGTGGTGCTATGATTATATGGTATATTGTCAGTGACTCTTACAAACATTACACTCTGTAGATTCAACCTTTGTATTTGCTTATTGTAAAAATGATTTTCAACAACTAAAACTGTTTAATACAGGGCAGAATTTTCTGCCTGTCAGGCGGGCGAGCCCAACCCAATCTCCAGCAGGCGGGGAGCCGATCCCCACGGGAGAAGCGGGCCCCACTGCCATTTTATGTAGGTGGGCCAATTAAGGCCCACCCAGTGTGACACCCGGCAGGAAGCACTATGCACTTCCTGTGCGGGCGGTGGGGGGGGGGATTCCCCAAATGCGTGAGTGCGCTCTTTCGAAAGAGCGCACATCTCCCTGAGGCTAAGTGCTGCCTCAGGGAGATCGCTGACAGACTTGTAAACTTTAAAAATAGAAACTAAAAAATCCTTAACATGTCTCCCTCATGTGACAATGTCACATGAGATGGGACTTGTTAATAACTTTCACTGAAACTTTAATAAACTTTTTTTAAACCCTACATGAAACCTCATCCCGCGGGTGGATGAGGTTTCATGTTTTATCTATTAGCCACCGGGGCTCCTGGCCTGCCCACCAACCTTAAGGTTGGACGGGCAGGTCCTTTAATTGTTTTAATTATCCTGTCAATGGCCTCAATTGGCCATTGACAGGTCAGTGGGCGGACAGCTGATTTCACTGTGCCCCCACTTTCCTGAACATTTAAATGGGGCGGGATGACATCAGGGATTCCCCCGACATCATCCAGCATCATCGAGCGGGCCCCACCCCCTTCTCACCAACAGAAAAATTCAGCCCACAGTGTCAAATATAAGACTTTCTACTAACAGTTACTGTGTTTATTCTCAATGGAAGGGTTCATCCTATTTAATTGACATTTCATCACATTTTCTATACTACCGTCTACCTAATGGGCTGAATCTTATGCTCAGCAAGAGGGGGTGGGGCCCACTTGCTGAGGCGTAAAATGACAAGGGGTGTCAATGGGCGTGTGTACCGACATGACTGCGCATCACTTAGATTTTCAGTTCGGCAGGCACACAGCCGAGCCGGTTGCACGCCCGTGAACTGTCAAAGGCCTGTCAGGGCCAGTAATTAACTAATTAAGCCTATTGAGAAAGCTGCCCGTCCAACCTTAAGGTTGGTGGGCAGGCAGAGAGCCCAGGCGGCCTTCGCATTTTGCATGGAACCTCATCCACGGGCGGGATGAGGTTTCATGAAGGGTTTATAAATTAAATAAATTTATTCATTCATTTTCATTGACATGTCCCAGCTGATGTGACACTATCTCTGTGCCTTGGGGAGATTTCTACACTCTTTCGCGTACATGTGCAAATGAGCGCACTCCCAACTCAGGGACCTCCCCCACCGCCTGCACAGGGAGTGCACAGTGCTTCCAGGTGCGTGTCACGCTGGGCAGACATTAATTGGCCCGCCCACGTAAAATGGCGGCGCGGACACAATAGGGGGCACCGATCGGTTCCGCGCCCTCCCCCACACAACCCCCCCGACAAGGGAAAATTCTACCCAATGGGCAGAACTACCCCCACCCCCATTGGGGTGGGGTTTGGGGGGGTGGGGGGGGGGGGGTTGCTGGGGGCTGGTTCAAGAGTGGGCGCACCTCCAAACGGTGCCCCCAATTTTACGCGGACGGGCCAATTAAGGCCCACCCAGTGTGATGTCCGTAAGGAAGCACTATGTGCGCTCTGTGATGGCGGGTGGGGAGAATTCCCTGAGCATGAAAGAGCGCACTCATCTCCATGAGGCTAAGCGCTGCCTCAGGGAGATTAGCTCCACAATAAAAAACCTTAAAAACAGAAAAAAAAAATTTCCCTGACATGTTCCCTCTTATGACTCTATCACATGAGTTGGGACATGTCCATCGCTTTTAAATACACTTTTATTAAATTTTTAAAAACCCACATGAAAACCCACCTGTGGATGAGGTTTCATGCTGTTTCCAATACCCGCCGGGGCAGGTCCACTAATTACTTTGTCAACTGCCTCAATAGGCCATTGACAGGTCAGCGGGCACACAGTTGATTCTGCTGAGCCCCCGCCGACTTGAAAATTGAAATGAGGCAGGGTGACATCGGTGAGTGGACCCCGCCCCCCACTCGCCAACTGGGAAATCTTGTCCAATGTTTTCAAACCTGACTTCAGAAATTTCATGGGCAGAATTTTCAGGTCAGTGGGCGGGCACGATCAGTGGGTCCGGGCGCAGCCAGAGGAAGGCCGATTAACGGCCAGCCAGTGTGAAGTGCGTGCTGAAATGCTCACTGCTGCTGGGGTGGGGGCAGGAGGAGGGTGGATACGGGCGAGCATGGAATGAAGACTCCCTGAAGGCAGAGAGCTGCCTCAGGGAGCTCAAGACTTCAAAAGTATTAAATAAAGGTTTTAAAATCAGAACAAAAATGTCCAAGCATCACAACGTCACCTGAACATGTACATTATAAAAATTCTGCCCATAGATTTTTTAAAATTAATAACGGAAACTTGTGCTGCCCTTGGATGTGGTTTCATGAAAAATGCAAAAGCTGCCTGGCCAATTTGCCCATCTGCCACCCTTGGGGTTGGACGGAACACGAAAAATTGGGGACAATAACAACTTTAATTGCCCTCTTAATTGTCGGCAGGCATGCTTCTGACTTTTGTGCGCACCCACCGACCGAAATATTGCACGAGGGCGGGATAACGTCGGGACGCTCACCCAACGTCATCACCCGCTATTTTATGCTTGTGCGGGTCGGGGGCATGCCTGCACGCCAATCTGAAAATTCTGCCCCATTATGTTTTTCAAAGATTAACATCAGAAAAGACAGAAGCCATAAAATAATTTTAAAGATGTGTACACCTTGAGAAATACTACTTGAAATGGAATAGAATGATTATATTCCAAATAAGCTTGTTCAGCTAAAAGATCCCACTGATTGTAGCATGCAATTTAACTGTATGAATGCTTAACATGTACATATGAAATCATTTTGTCCATTTTTTAAAAGAGGTGTCCAACTGTTAATTTCTTTACTAAAAATGGTGCAAACATAATGTCATGCAAACTTATCATACATTCAAAATTGAATTATGTGGCATAAACTTTAGGTAATGATCCTTATGCTTATGGTCTTTGGCATATCTTATTTGGTACTTCCCTATTATTTATGAAATGTAATATAGCAAATTATTGATGGCCAGTTAGACCAGATTCAATAGACATTCTGGGCCAGTTACAGCATCAAACAAATTAGTAATTTTACTACAAAGAAATTGCCTATGATAGGACTGCTCCTCTGATGCAACAAGATTACCAGTAGTTTTCCACTTTGTTCATCAATATTCCTGTTCATGAATGGAACACACGAAGAATCATATAACAGAAGGGCCCATTCAGCCTGTCATGCCTGTGTTGGCTTTTGAGACAGCTATTCAATTTAATCCCATATCCCAGTTTTATCCTAATAATCCTGAAAATTGATTCTCTTCACATACATGCCCAATTGCTTTTAGAAAGTTCCTATGGAGTCTAATTCGCCACCTTTTCAGATAGTACATTCTGCATTGTATCAAACCTCTGAGTGACAAAAAACACTCCACATTTCCTCTTTAGTTCTTTCGCCTTATATTTTAAATCAAAGTCATTTGGTTACTGACCCACTTGCCAGAGTTTCTCCCTACTTGTCCTCTCAGAATTTTGCATGCCCCTATTAGCTCTTCCCTTAACTTGGAAGGGTCTAAGGAGAAAGATTCCAGCTTCTCCAATCTCACCAGAAGTTTCTCATCCCTGGTATCATTTGGTAAACCTCCTCTGCATTCTCTCAAAGGCCCTGACATACTGGCTAAAATGTGGGTCCCAGAATTGTGCACAATGCTCCAGCTGAGGCCTAACTACTGATTTGTAATGGCTTACCAAACTTCCTTGTTTTTGTACTCAATGCCACTATTTACAAAGCCAAGTATCCCATGTACTTTTGTAACTGCCTTATCAAATTGCCCTTCCACCTTCAAGGAGGTTGAATCTTCCTCTGGGCTCGCAAAAACCCCACCTGCTCATTTTCAGGTCTCGGAAAATGCACACCCGACCCGTGTGTAACTTAATATGCCATTTTTGTCTTTTTGCACCAGTGTCAGGTTTGCAGTGCAGCTTGTGAAGAGTGTGGGTGTAGAGACGAGTCGGTCAGAAGGCCCGCATTGATTCTCCAACATGGTATCCAGCTCCTAATAGTGTTTAAAGGTCCCTAAACCTCACCATTCACTTCCCTTAACCAGCCCATGCCATCTCTATGCCTCTGTGTCCTCCATAGCCACTCAACCAGTAATGCAACATATAAAGTCCTCAGGTTCCATCAATATTTTACATTCCTTGGGAAAAATATATAAACATCTCACACCTAATAAAAGCCTCCATTTCATTGATACTTTGAAAAAATGCATTCAGACATGTGAAAAAACTTGTAATACTTGTAATACTACTAGCTTATGTCAACAAACCAGAAACCACATCAAAGGGTCAATATGTTTTCCCAACTTCTGGAAACTGCCATTCATTTTCAGATGAATGGAACATTTACTATGCTAAAACCCATTAGCACTTGGAACTCAGCAAAGCATTAATTATGGCCACAGCCATCCAAGCACCAGACTATTTTCTGGGAATGAAAGAGCAGAAGGTGCTCATTTCAGTTTTCAAGCGGAGTGCCTGTCAATCAATTTAAGGGAGCTGGTGGTTAGATTTTTTCAAGTGTAGATTTTATTCAAGTGTAAAAAGGTTTTTTTAATATACATCAGCATTTAAAACACAGTAGAAAAGATGACACTATAGGTTAACAGGACATTTTGTAACATTTTTCATTGCATTGTGATATTTTCTCCATTGGGAAAGCACTGTAATGCATGTAAACAAATGCACAAGACTGGTCAGTGTAAGGGTCAACGTACCTTTAAAGGACAGATCCCCATGATGAATCACTGCATTAAAAACATAACTACATCACAATATAGGACCCAATAGTAACACTTAACAGTGTGAAAACACTTTGCACTTATCTTTCAGAACATTACAGACTCCTCAGCAGGCTTTCATTTTCTTCACGAGCTCTCAAATCTGATGTGCTTTAATGGAGTTCCAAAACCCCACACCAACAATGAAAATGATGCGCAGGAGGAAACCTAATTTTTATCCCCCATTTAAAATGGGGGCAGGTATGCATTTTGCACATTAGGCATTCCCGATCTGCAATAAAAGGCCAAAGGAAAATGGCACAGGGTCGAAAATGCAGAGGAAAATCGGATCCTCGTGCACCTCAAATTGTGCCTCAGCACCCAAACCAAAATTTGGCCCCAGGTTTCTCTTGCCATTACAATAATGTCATTTAGATGACACTGCCTCTCCATGTAACTTCTCTCAAGGTACATCACTTCATACTTACAGGCAATAATTTGCATCTTCCATTTGTCTGTTCATTTCACCAGTCTATGTTCTCCTGAAATTTATTACTATCCTGCTCACTACTTACTATGTTACAAAGTTTTATATTAATCTCAAACTTTGAAACTGTACCTCCTAGATCCAAGTCCAGGTTATTTATATATAACAAGAAAAGTAATGATCCTAATACTGATTCTTGAGGGACCCCACTGCATACTTCTCTCCTGTTAGAAAAGAAATCTCTGCATCACAACTCTCCGTTTCCTATCCCTTAGCCAACTGGCTACCCAAATTACCACCACCCCTTTAGTACCATGTGCTTCTTTATTCTGAATAAGCCTATGATGTGGTATGTTTCTTATGTTCTTAAATGCCTTTTGAAGTTCTTGACAAACAACCTCTAATGCACCATCAATCCATTCTGTTACTTCATCAGAGAACTCAATCAGGTTAGTCAGAGACGACTTAGGCCAGGATTTTCCCCTTGGTGACTTGGGGCCGGGGCCCGCTACCAAGGGGAAAATGATGTGGGAGGAACCCCCGACATCATCCCGGTCCATTTAAATCTTTAGGAAGGCGGGCGGACAGCAAAATCATTTGTCCGCCCGCCAACCTGTCAATGACCAATTAAGGCCACTGACAGGCTAATTAACCTTGTTAAAGACCCTGCCCGTCCAAGCTTAAGGCTGGCGGGAAGGCCAGGAGCCCCAGCGGGCTCCAGATTATTCATGAAACTTCATCCACTGGCAGGATGAAGTTTCATGTCCGTTTTTTAAAAATTTAATAAACTTTGTGTTTCTTATTAACATATCCCATCTCATGTGACATTGCCATATGAGGGGGACATGTTAATAATTTTAATATTTCTCTATTTTTTTACTTTTCTTACCTGTCAGTAAACTCCCTGACACAGCACTTTGCCTCAAGGAGCAGTGCACTCTTTCGCACGCATGCGCGAAATAGCACACTTTGACAGCTGGGGAATCCCTCCACCCCCCGAACAGGAATCGCACAGTGCTTCCTGTCAGGAAGGCCGCTGGGCGGGCCTTAATTGGCCCGCCCACTCAAAATAGCGGCCAGCCCCGTTTCGGCGGCAGAGTTCAGCTGCCCGCCTGCCGCCGAGACGGTGGGGCCATCCGAGGGCAAAATTCTGCCCTTAGTTTTAACAAATCCGCACTGGCTGTTTCTTAATGAACCCATAATTCTCCAAATGAGAGTTAATTTTCTCCTTGGCAATAGGCTTAAAAAGATTAAAAGATGCTTCTGATGTTGTCAACATGAGTGGCAAGCCTGAGGATTGAGAGTTTTAGTAAACAGCAATGGATGACCAAAAAATTGATAAAAGAGGGAGAAAGTAAATTAAGGGTAAACTAGCAAGAAATATAAAAACAAATTATAAGAATTTCTACAAGTTATGTAAAAAAGAGGAGCAGCAAAAGTCCCTTACAGGCTGAGACAGGATAACTTATATAGGGGAAGAAGGAAATGTCAGAGACAAATCCACTGGGCCTGATGGCCTGCATCCTAAAGAAATTGGTGCAGAGATTGTGGATGCATTAGTTATGATCTTCCAAAATTCCTTCTATTCTGGAACAATCACAGTGGATTGCTAGACAGCAAAAGTAGTACTGCTATTCATGAAAGGAGAGTGAGAGAAAACGGAACGACAGGCCAGTTAGCCTGACATCAATCATCAGCAAAATGCTGCATTTCCAATATTAAGGCACTGATGACAGGGTACTTAGAAAATCGAAGTATGATTAGACAGAGTCAACATGGTTTTATGGAAGGAAAATCTTGTTTGATAAATCTATTAAGACCTTTTTGGAGGATTTAACTAGCTGGGTAGATAAAGGAGAATTCCATTGCAGGTAATATATTAACATGCACAGAGAACTGGTGAAAGTGCAGTTGAGGCTGAAGATTATTCATGTTCTTACTGAATAGTGGAGCAGGCTTGAGAGGCCATATGGTCTACCCATGCTGCTATTTCTTATGTTCTATGGGCAGAATTTTGCCCTTGATGGCCCCGCCAGCTCGGCAGCAGGCGGGCAGCCGACACCCGCTGCCGAAACAGGGCCAACTACTATTTTCAGTGGGTGGGCCAATTAAGGCCCGCCTAGTGGCCTGCCCGACAGGAAGCGCTATGCGCTTCCTGTGCGGGGAGGGAAGGAATCCCCAGCTGTCAAAGTGCGCTATTTCGCGCATGCGTGCTAAAGAGCACACTGCTCCTTGAGGCAAAGTGCTGTCTCAGGGAGTTTACTGACAGGCAAGAAAAGTCAAAAAATTGAGAAATATTAAAATTATTAACTTGTCCCCCTCATGTGACAATGTCACATGAGATGGGACATGTTAATAAGAAACATAAGTCTATTAAGTCTATTAAATTTTTACAAAACGGACATGAAACTTCATCCCGCCAGTGGATGAAGTTTCGCGAATAATCAGAAGCCCGCTGGGGCTCCTGGCCTGCCCGCCAGCCTTAAACTTGGACGGGCAGGGTCTTTAACAAGGTTAATTAGCCTGTCAATGGCCTTAATTGACCACTGACAGGTCGGTGGGCGGACAGCTGATTTCGCTGTCCGCCCGCCTTCTTAAAGATTTAAATGGACCGGGATGATGTCGGGGGTTCCTCCCGACGTCATCCCGTGTCATTTTCCCCTTGGCAAGTGGGCCTCGCCCCCAAATCGCCAAGGGGAAAATCCTGGCCTATAAATCTTCTCTGTACCCTCTCCATTGCCACTATATCCTTTCTATAATGGGCAACCAAAACTGAAAACAGTACTCCAAGTGTGGTCTAACCAAGGTCCGATACAAGTTTAGCATAACTTCTCTGCTTTTCAATTCTATACTTCTTGGGAGAAAACACCCTAGTGCTTGGTTTGTTACTTATGGCCTTATATGTCATAACCTTGACCACTTTTTCATCCCTATTAGGCCTGCTATTTCTTCAACTGCTCTTATTTTTTGTATATTTGTAGAAGACTTTTGGATTCCCCTTTATGATACCTGCTAATCATTTCTCATCCGCCCTTGGCCTTGCATACAATTTTTCAATTTCTCTGCACAGTATGTATTTTGTCTGTTTTTGACTATTTTCTGTATCTCACATGGACCATAGCCCTCCTTTTCCACATAAGTCCAATACCTAAAGGCTTATTTTGCTGGGAGGGGAAGAGTCCAAAATAATTCAATTAAGAAAGATTAACTGACCTCATTAGTAAATTGGAATGTTGCAAAATCAAAGTTCTGCACTGAAGGAAGTTCTGTTGTTTATATGGCTTCAATTGAAGCATTGCATAACATTATATACTGTACTGGAATCTTCCAAATCGATGAAGTTATGAACACTTCCATAATCCCAGGTCTTCAGCAATAGTTTCCATCTTGTTGGTCATTCACAAAAGGGTGAAGAGCACTCATCCTATTAGGTACATTTTATGTTGGATACCTGAATATTAGTCTTTCTCTAATTCTGACTGATGTCACCAGCATAAAAGAAATTCTGCCTTTGACATGATTGAAAATCTGCTGCTTGGCTAATATAAAATCTGTGTAGACTAACCAAGCAATTTTTTCACTTGTTTAAGAATTGCATTGGTGCAGCACATCTAATGAAGTTCGACGATATCAATCTTAAAGACTGGTCTGAACCAGCAGTGTTTACTTCAAGCTAACTCCTTAGAGCATTATACAAAGCTTCAGATGCATAATTTAAAGTGAAAAGGTCTTTAATTAGTATGAAAACAGTGGTGGCTGGAGGAGAACTTCATCTTAAATAAAATTAAAACCTCTTCTGCTTTCCAAATGTTTACACAATGCAGCCTAGTTTCAAATCAACTTTACAGCAATAGTTAATGGTTCATTTCATTTCACACTTCACAGCAGTGACAACCTGAACACAATTTGTAATCTCATGGAAAGTAAAGCAGCAGTGTACCATGCGTTACAAAAATACAGTATAATATAATTGAAAGTGTAACAGATTAATTTTTACTTTGCATGTAAGATGTGCTCGTGTTTCTCATTGCTAACCCAGACTATATTATTGAACATTTATTTGTTTTAACTGGATTACTTTTTGAATGATATATGGTCCTCTTCACCCTTTTGACCTTTCAGATTTTTGTAATGGAAAACTAGAATGTCCTGATGGCAGCAATGTGTTTAGCACTGGTGTGTCAAAAGGCCCATGCAGTAAATATTGATTATGTCTGGCAGAAATATTATATGATTATTACACACATACATAATAAAATGAAACTCTATGAAAACAAAAGGTAAAGTTTTGACCTACCGCAAAAAGTGACCCCTGGTGGATGCATGCACCTGGAGAAAGAAAACAGGAAGCCAGCTCAGTGATAAAGGATTATTTTAATTCTTACAACTGATAAAAGTATTCAATTCTAATTTTACCCCAGCAATACATATGCTATCAATTTTTGTTATCTTTCATTGTTTCCTCTATTACATTGAAATATTAAATGGTAAGAGAGAAGAGACTGAAGAACACCTACTTCTTAAATGGCTCACTGAATGAATGCACTGGACTATATAAACAAATTCAATCCCTGCCCTGTGCTGAGTTATATAATCTCAGGCAGATTTCTCCTCATACTACAATTAGCCTCAAAAACCTATTGATAGGAAGGAGAGAGAAAAAAATATTGGGTTTCCTGTTCCTAATCACTATGCACTCCAAGGAATGTGTAGATACGCATATCAGACAAAACTAAGATTGTTCAGTTATAGCCCTCTCACAACAGCAGCTGCATTTAAATGGCACATGTAATATAGCACTACGTGCCAAGACACTACACAGGAGCATAATCAGATAGAAATAACACCGAGCCAATGAAGGCAGCATTAGGATGGTCCCGGATTTTGCTGTCAGTGAGGAAATGACGGAGCTTGCCACTGACCTCAAGGAAGATGCCCACTAAGAGCTAGCAATCTCTGATGTGGATTTCACTTTTCCCAACATGAATTTCATTCCGGTGCCAGCTATAAGGAACCTGTTGCATCCAGTAACAGTGATGTCACCAAGTAGGCTGAATAGTAAATGCCACTGAAGAATTCTTACAGACATCAAACCAGGGATTAAAAAGCTCCTTCACCTTTTAATCATTTTACAGAAAACAAAAGATTGGCATATGCACATGAGATTAAGGTCAAAACTAAAATACCATGAAAAAAAACTTTTACAAATATATGGATGTTTTTGAATGGAGAAATGTAACATTCCACAACATATTAGCTTTTCAGGACCAGCTAGGCTGTTCAGTGGTAATTATGACTTAATACACCATTAAAGACCCAGTTACACCTCATTCAGCCAGGTGTAACTTTTTCAAGGGATTTTATAGAGAATAACAGTATAAAAAGTGGAAGGTTACAGAAATTCAGTGATTTGTAATTGATTTCTATCTGTGAGGACTTCAGCAGTGCACCCTTTGAAGGAATAGGAAATCACTGACAGAAACCTCTGGTTTTTCGAGCTTAATTATGCCTCTGCAGATTTCAGAAATTGCTGTCAGTTTCACAGGAGAATGACAGCAACCATTTTCATCATTAATATGACTGCAAAATTCGGGCCATCAGGACAGGTGACCAAACATTTGATCAAAGAGGTAGGTTTTAAGGCGTGCAAAAGAAATGAACAGATAATCTGTTCTTAATAAAAGCAAGACAAGGTGGGTGCTGGAGATCTCAAACAAAAACAGAAAATGCTGAAAAAGCTCAGCAGGTCTGGCTGCATCTGAGTTAACGTTTTAAGTCCAATATGACTCTTCTTCGGAATCTGTTCTTAATACAGTAGACTTCTGCTGTTCGTGGGGGTTCTGTTCCCACGGTATCTCGCAAAGGTCAAAACTGATTTAGAGATGTTCCAGCCATACGCGAGTTTCACATTTTTACCCTAATGCAGTCAATAAAAACTATTTTTTTGATTAAATAAAAATTATTTTACTAAAGAAATTGCTTTTGTTTTCTTTTCTTGACAAACAATGTAAAACTTTTCAATTACACGGTACCAGTACCCTGTAGTACAATTTACAAATGACATTACAGTAGTACATTACTTTACAGTACAGGTACATTAAAGACAATTTTACTGAAGAAATTGTTTGTCAACACAAGAAAACAGGAACAATTTAAAATGTATCAATTACAGAATAAATACGTACCTGTAGTATAGTTTACAAATCACAGTACAGGTATTGTACATCACAGTACAGGCACCATACTTGAGAGTGGATGTAGAATAGTGTAGGTGATGTGGCTAATTGCAGGTGTTGATGTGGATGATTTGGATGAGAAGAACAATGTTATTTTTGACGGCTTTGCCTTTTGTTTTTCAATTTTGTAAAGTTCTCTGTCAGGAGTAACCGCTGTTTCAATAGCTCTGCAAAAGGCGATGCTTCTTTCCATGCTTGTATTTGGTCTGTTACCTGTTTTTTCAAATCTTCGGCTGACATTATGAGATCTGCCATCATCTTGGTTGTGAACTGAGCCTTTTAAGCTCTTCTTCCTGCTCCCATTCCTGCTCCTGTTTGGGCTCATTTAATCTCATCAGTTCAACCAATTCTTCCATAGAGAGTTCCTCTTGATGAGATTGAAGCAGCTCATTCACTTCAGCTGTGGTGATGTCTTTAATTCCCTCCCCTCCAACTTGTCTTGCCTAGTCAACGATCCTGGCCACTTCAGTATCCACATTGGGGAACCCTGTGAAGTCATTCACAGTCTCAGGCCAAACTTTTTTCCAGCAGGCACTTATGGTTGAAGCTCTAACTGCATCCCATGAGTCCTTAATTATGCCTACTGTTAAGAGGATCTTGAATTCCTTCCAGCAATCACTGACTGTGGTTGAAGGATCTGCTTCTAGAAAATGAAGGATGTGGCTGAAACTTCGTCGGGTGTCATAAGCCTTGAATGAGGCAACGACCCCCCAGTCCATTGGTTGGATAAGCGAGGTCATATTTGGGGGTAAAAAACAAAATGCCAACATCTGGATGGTTCTCGGAGAGAGAGTGTGGATGCCCAGGGGCATTATCGAGGATTAATAGGACTTTGAAAGACGGGTTTTTTTCTCCTCAGATAAATACAGACCGCTGGCTGAAAGTAATTGGCAAACCAGTCTTCAAATACGACTGCTATAACCCAAGCATTGCTGTTAACCTTCCAAAAGACTGGTAGATGAGATTTATTTTACCCTTTGAAAGCTCAAGGGTTTTCTGACCTATAAACCAGAGTTGGTTTACATTTAAAGCCAGCCACAATGATTATAGCAGAAGTGTCAGCCTATCCTTTGCTGCTTTAAACCCAGGAGCTGTCTTTTCTTTTGAAATGTTGCTCCTACTTGGCATCTTCCACAACAGGCCAGTTTTGTTTGCGTTGAAGGCCTGCTCTACCATTGAGGCCTCTCTCCTCAATGCATTCCTGTAGGGGAGGTGGTGGCGTAGTGGTATTGTCACTGGACTAATATTCCAGAGACCCAGTGTAATGCTCTGGGATTTGAATCCCACCAAGACAGATAGTGAAACTTGAATGTAATAAGAAAAACAATCTGGAGTTAAAAGTCTAATGATGACCATCAAACCACTGCTGTACAAACCCATCTGGTTCACTAATGGTCTACATGTAACTTCAGAGGCACAGCAATGTGGGTAACTCTTAAATGCCCTCTGAACAAGGGCAATTAGGGATGGGCAATAAATGCTGGCCTAGCCAGTGATGCCCACATCCCATGAATAAATAAGGCATCTTGGGAAACTCTCCTGCAGCTGCATGGTCAGCTGAAGTAGCAAACCCACTTCACATTATGCAGCCCAAAATGCTTTTTAAAGTGATCAGTGCTGGCTGAGAATTCTTTGAAAATAGAAAATAGAATAAAAGGGACACACACCCAACATCATCGCTTGTCATTTTACGATCAGGCGTGTTGGCCACGCACCCGCACACCGAGCATAATATTCTGCCCATTGAGTAACTTTTCCATTTCCTCTAAGTGTGGATCTCTCCTGCTTACAAAAGTTAACTTGGCAGTACGACTACCAGAAACACCAGCACTGGCCCTTATTTTATCTTCAGACTGCCTAATGTACCTGATTGTGGATTCATTCACAAAGTATTCCCTGGCCAGCATGGAAGTGCTTGCACCATTTTGCAGTCTATCTATGATTGTGACTTTTTGTTCAAATGTCATCACCTTCCTGGGATGTTTTCTGCTTGACTGTGACTCACTCATTTTTAGTAAAGTGCTGTCCTGTCTTGTGGCTGTACTGCAAAATACTGCACTACTGTAGAATCCTGTAAATCACAGTAACCCACATGCACATGGAGACTGCACATGTGTCCTTGAGAGGTGCAGAGATTTACCAGAATGATTCCAGGGATGAAGGATTTTAGCTACAAGTTTAGCTTTGAGAAACTGGGGTTGTTCTCCTTGGAGCAAAGAAGTCGAGGGGAAATTTGATAGAAGTGTACAAAATAAAGACAGGTTTCGATAAGGTAGAAAAAAAACCAACAGCTTTCCAACAGCTGATCATATAAGGACTAGGGGAGTAGATTTAAGGTTTAGGGGAAGACGTAGATGGAGTGTGCGGAAAACTTTTTTTACACGGCAAGTGGCTCTTCGCCTGTCCGCCAACCTTAAGGTTGGATGGGCAGGTCATTTAATTACTTTAATTAGTTTTTAAACAGGCCTTAGACTGTTTGGCGGGCGCACAGCCGAGTCTGCTGTGCGCCCACCAAACTGGAAATCTAACTGACGCGCGGTGACATCGGGACGCCCACTCAACATCACCACATGTTATTTTACGCATCGGCAAGCGGGCCCTGCCCCACTCGCTGACTGGAGAATTCAGCCCCTTGAGTTTGATGATTCAGGAAAACCCATAAATGAGTGATATATCAACATTCATTGTCTAAGCTTATGAATGAAGACCTTTAATTGGATAAGGCCTTCCCCAATGAAACTATACTTTGCATGAAACACCACCTTTAGAAGAGGAGGTCAGGTAGCTGTGGCATAGACTACATAAAATACACAGCACAGAAACAGGCTGTTTCAGTCCAACTAGGCTGTGCTGGGTTTTATACTCCACACAAGTCTCCTCCCATTCCATTCACCTCATCTCAACCTTGCAGCATATCTTTCTATTCCTTTTTCTCTCATGCATTCATCTACTTCCCCTTTGAAAGTATTATACTACTTGTCTCAACCATTTCTGTGGTCGCAAGTTCCAGATTCTAACCATTCTCTGAGTAATGAACTAGCCTATTTCCCAAGTGGATTTATTGGTAACTGTCTTGTTTTTATGAACCTGAGTTTTGGATTCTCCCAGAAGCAGAAGCATTCTCATCACACGTATCCTATCCAACCTATTCATAATTTTAAAGACCTCTATTAAGACTCCTCGAAATCTTTTCTTTTCTAGCCTCCTGCCCAGGGCAGCTGGAGTCTACTTCAAGGCTCAGAGCTGAATAAGGAAGAGCATCTTGGTACATTCACAGCCATCCCAGAGGTAAAATGTCCAAACCTCACGGGCCCGAATGGGAAATGAGTGAGTCTGTGTGAGAAAGTGAGAGTCTAAGTCTGTCTGTGAGAGAGTGAGTCTGTGCAAGTGAGTGAGTGAGTAAGGTGAATGAGTGAGTGAGGTGAATGAAGTGAGGGAAAGTGTGAGAATCCTGAGATTAGGACTGAGCTGGACACACACACACATTCCCCTCCTCCCCCTTCTTCCCCCAAAGACCTATCCACAAAGCAGGCCAGGAGAGGAGGAAAACCCAGGCTGAGAGGCAGCCTGTTTCTGACCCCCACTTTTCTATGAATTCCGTCAAGACCACCCAATTCCTTAGCTCAGCCCTGGTCCCCACCCCTTCCCTGGTGACTAGGACTTAGGGCCCAGTCTGTCTCCCCCCAGCTCTGCTTCTTAAACAAAAAGGCAAAAAAAGGTTTTATTAATTAGCTCTGCTGATCAGCACTTTTTAATGGTCATTTTTATTAATTACTCTTTTTTTAAAAAATTATCAATTTATTGCCTTGATGTTGATTTTTAAAAAAATTCATGTTTAATGTTGTGTCAGGCCTTATCTTCCTGAAATTTCTCATTGGCCCCTTGAGTGAGAAAAAAATTGAAATATGGCAAAAAATAAGGCACACACAAAAGGTGTGACAACCATACTATAGAAGAATCATTAACAACAGCTGCTGTCTGAAAAAAACTAGAGCAGTGATTATGATCTGAAATTGTTGGAATCAATGTTGACTCTGGGAGGCTGTAAAATGCCTAATTGAAAGATTGCCTTTCCCTTGTCTCTCTTTATTCTGCTATTTTTCTGACTCCCCTGTCCTAGTTTAGGCCTTTTTCTTATCTTCTTAGCTATTCTGCTTTTTCTTTCTTTTCAGTGGAAATTGTTAGGTGACATGGCATGGTGTGGCAGGAAGGGAGATAGCAACAGCTGCAGGCTGCGTTTTGGGTGGGTCTGTGCTGATAATGCAGTCCTCAGCAGCTCCCTTGCCATCCCTCTGCATTGTATCCCCTGCCCATTCACCTTCCTCCCGACTTTCTTACCAATCCCACACTTGCAGCAGTAAAATGCCTCTTCCTCTCTGAACAATCCACCAACCCCTCTATTCTCCTCCCCCCCGCTCCACTGTCACTCACTTCACCCTTAATCCTCCATTCTCCCCACCCCACTCCCAATTTTTTCCCTCAAAAACAAATGCTGCATCTCATTTAACCTTCCTACATTTTCCTCAAATAAGCATTATTTGGCTTCACAATTCAACTCGTTTTTTTAATGGAGTTAAATTTAATTATGTTAATTAGAGAAACTGCCTGACTTTATTGTGTCTGCCTTTTTCTTTTTTCCCTTAGTCTCATAGGTTTTAGAAATTATAATCTTTATTTCACAGGAGTGAGCTATTAGCATTAACCTTTTCTAATTGGCAGTTGGAGATAATTGGCTGTCTTCAAAATTCAACAGATATTCACTTGAAACTACAAGTTGTATTATATGAAGGAAGACAGTTTTCCCCCATTGGGCCTCACCCTCACCCTCTCTTCATCTCTCACTTCTGAAGTTTCTAGAACATAAAACAAAGGTATAATAGGTGTGTTGTCAGAACATCTCACTTTTGTGTGCATGCACGTATACACACAGGGGCACACAGTTTTAAAACAAACAATTCATTAAAAAAGGCTAATGGAGTGTTGGTTTTTATCTCAAAGGGATTTTAATTCAACAGTGCAGAAGTAAAGCTTTAGTTGTATAGACCCTTGGACAGACCCAAACGGGAGTATTGTATTCAGTTTTGGGTGCTGAATCTTGGGAAATATATTGTGGCTTGGAAGGGATACAGTGCTAATTCACCAGAATGATATCGGAATGTAAGAAGTTTAATTATGAGGACAGTTTGCATAAATTCCCTGCAGTTTAGAAAGTTATGTGTTGATCTGGTGGAGGTATTTAAATAATTATGGGATTCAATAGCACAGATAAAAAGAAACTATTTCCTCTGATGGCAGAATCCAGAACAAGAGGGCATAATCCTAAAATTTGAGCTAGGTCATTTAGGATTTAATGCTGTAAACACTTTTGCACACAGTGGAAAAGTGGAACTTGCTCCCCCAAAAATGCTATGGTAAGGCTGATACAAATTTTCAAGACTGAAAGCAATAGATTAGGTAACTATATCAATAGATATGGAGCAATGGGGTGAAGAGACAGATCAGCCATGATCTAACTGATTAGTGGAACAGGATCAAGGAGCCTATTCCAATCCTGTGGGGAGTATTTTCCCCATGCGGAAGTGGGCGCGGACCCGATCACCACCCACAATCGGGTCCACGCCGCCATTTTATGTGGGTGGGCCAATTAAAGCCCGACCAGTGTATTTCTCAACTCCCCAGGATAGCGAGATCCCCAGGAGGGCAGGCGGCAGCGGGCGTACACAGGCCGTGGGGTCACCTGTTTAAATGAAGGCCTGGAAGCCTTTGCAAGGCTGCTCACAATGGCCGGGGGAAGAACACAGCAGAGGGGCAATGTGCATCATATTAGTCCGGAGGGTAGGCCATCGGGGCAGTATGCTCCTCGCTTCTCCGACAATGCTTAGCTGCCATCCTGGAGGAGGTGGCAACGTGGCGGGAGGTCCTGATTCCAAGGGACGGGAGGCGGAGGCCTGCCCACCCGACCAAACGTGCGTGGGAGGAGGTGGCCGAGAGTGTCAGCTCCCATGATGTGGTGTGGCAGACATGGGTCCAGTGCTACAAAAGCTTCAATGACTTCCTGCGCTCGGGAAGGGTGAGTATCATGTTGGCTGAGGTCACTTAACGCAGCCGTCACCTATTCTCCCCAGCACTCCCCACCCCCCCCACCCCTCCTCCCCCGCAGCTTTTGAGTACAGTAACGGCATTGAATCCCTCATGGCATATATCCCTCATTCGGTGGGCCAACAGATATTGCCCATGCCTAGTTCACCCTGAGAGGGTTGAGCTAGGATGGGTTCTGCACCCGCAGCATGTGTGACACTGACACCCAGAGTATAGAATGGGGGTGAAAAGTCAAGGGTCTGCACCTAGGCAGAGTGCTGGAACTGGGAAGCATGTCAAAGTCAGGGTGCTAACATGCTGGAAGGAGAGCTTCCAGGTGGCAGGGCACCAATCCATCTGCTGGTCTTTGCACTCCACGTGTTTGTGCCTCCTTGCTTAGCAAAGTTACACCTTGTGGTGTCACATGTGACAGAAGCAGCATTTGAGCAAGGGGAAGGGCGGCTCAGCCCTGGCTTCTTTGGGTGAGTGTGCGGCAGCTGCGGGGTGACAAAGAACTGGAGTCCAGCAATGTCCCACTCTGGCTGGGTTGGCAGGGATGTGATGGGAATTCAGGCACAGGCTGGACTAATCAATGCTCTTTTCTTTTCAGGAGAAGACTGCGCACAATTCTGCAGAGCGGATGTAGACTGGTGGAGGCCAGGTCCAGTTGGCAATCCTGACAACTTTTGAGCAGCAGGCCATGGATCTGGAGAGGCGCCATGCCCCCAGATCCACCAGTGGCAATGAGGCTGGGGCGCCACGCGGAAGTATGTTTGTCGAGCACTCAGGTCACGTGTGTCCCAAAAGTCATGGCACTGCTGAATGCTCAGTGATTGAAGTTAGCAACCTGGGTTGACTATTGATTATGGAAGGATGAGCACATAATGATCCAGCGGGACATGCATGTAAATTGACATTGACTGCACTGTAACTAATCGAATGTCCTTGTTCTTCCTTTCAGCATCACCGGAGCTGGGCCGGAAGGAGGAGACAAGAGGGCCCACCTCTCACCCCTGAGGGCCCAGAGGAAATCCATTCACCAACGTCACACCATCTCTGCCAGGCAGGCACCAGTGCAGATACTAGCACCTCGATGGGAATTAGATCTTCGGCTAGTGTCCCAGGGCACGGAGGTGAGGGCACTTCATACTCGCTTGAGGTGTGGACAGAGACAGAGTGCCCAGGTCGCCGGCAGTCGGAGGACTGCTGGGGACCAGGTACACGCTCGGTCGGTGGCTGATGATGTGCCTCTGCAGTCGACCGTGAGGCAGTGAATGCTGGAAGTAGAGCAGAGTATGCAGGATGATCTGGCAGAGATACATGAGGCTATGCGTGGCATGGTGCCTGTGCTTGAGGAGCATCACCGATGCAATGAACCTCATGGTCAAGCGCCATGCTTCCTTCATGGAGAGAATGGCAACTCTCATGGAGAGGCTCCTCCAGGAGAACAATCAGGTCCTCCTGGGGTTGTGCTCAGACTTCCATTGGTCTCAGTTAGTCATTGCCTGAGATGATTTGGGCACCAAGTATCCCAGCTCAGTGCCCATATATCTATGGTGAGCAGGGAGGTCCGAAGCAACCTCACGTTGGCACAGCAGCTGCCTGTCGTCTCTGCGGGCTCCTCTCGGAGCACTCCAGAGGAGGATAGCAGCTACTCCAACCCTCTGCCAGTGACCATGGCTGCAGCGACTGGGGAGAAGCCAGCTGTGGAACTGGCCACTCCCTCCCAGGCAGGGCCATCAAAGGCTCCAGGGGCCAGAGGACATCCGCCAAGGTCATTGAGGCCAACAGGACAGCACAGTGAGCAGGCTGTCTCTGATGGCAGTGCCAGCGAGGGGACAGCACCTAAACATAGAACCCGTAAGCGTAAATTTAAGGCACCTTAGGCACACCACGGGTTTTTCACTGGTGCTTTTATGTTGGCCCATAAACAATTTACTGAAGACTTGGTGTGATGCCCAACAGCTTTTTTTTTTCGTTTATGAAGTTACGTTTGTTCTCTCAATAAATTTTGATATGCTGCTATTCCTCAGGGTGATTCCTTACTTCTGCAAGTAGAAGGGATCCCATGATGTTATGAGTGAGTTGTTCGACATTGAGCTTTATTGACAAGGGCATTAATTAATGTTACTGTCCAGGCAGATTTAGCACTTAGGTATTGAGGGTGGAGCCTGCAGCCCTGGCGTGTGTTGTTGGTCCATCTGTGTTGGGCTAGCTGAAGGTTCTTTGGATTAAAGCCTCCCGGGTGTCCCTGCCCCCCTGGAGTATACCCGGGTCAGCGTCTACCTCCTCAGCATTTCCCTGTGCGTGGTCATCCTCAGACTCACTGCTGGACTCATCGTGTGTATCTGGAGCAACTGCGTCTACATCTTGTCCACTGCATCACCCCTTTCCAGCGCCAGATTGTAAAGAGCGCAGCATGCAACCACTATCAGCAACACACGATCTGGAGGGTACTGGAATGCGCCCCCTGAGTGGTCCAGGCATTGGAAGCGCATCTTGAGAAGACCGATGGTTCTCTCACCACAGTCCTTGTGGAGGCGTGGCTCCTATTGTACCGCTGCTCAGCCTCTGTTCTTGGATGGCGGAGAGACTTCTTGAGCCACCTGTTGAGTGGATAGCCCTTGTCACCCAGCAGCCATCCATCCAGCCGGGCTGGAGCACTGAAGAGCCTCAGCACCTGGGAGTGTCTGAGTATGTAAGTGTCATGGGAGCTGCCTGGCTACCTTGCAGAATCTGCAGCTTGTGATCAAACACTATCTGCATGCTGAAGGAGTGGAAGCCCTTCCTGCTAACAAAGGCACCGGGCTCACCTGCTGGCGCCTTGATGGCCACATGTGTGCAGTCAATTGCACCCTGGATGCAGGGGAAGCCAGCAATGGCCGCAAAGCCACTGGCTCACTGTCTGACTGGCCTTGTCCCAGCGGTAGTGGATGAAAGTCAATGCACGCCTGAACAGAGCGTCTGTCACCTGCTTGACACAATCACTGTGGACAGCTGATTGGAAGACTATGCAGAGATAACCCACCAACCCCTGGAAAGAGCCTGAGGCCTGAGGCATAGAAGTTGAGGGCAGCTGTGACCTTTAGAGCCACTGGCATGCGGTGCCCACCCACACAGTTTGCGGAGATCTCAGGGCCTATCATCTGACAAATGGAGGTGACTGTCTCCCTTTAGAGACAAAGCCACCTACAGCACTGCACCTCAGACATATTGAGGTAGCTGCTTCGCTGCCTGTATACCCTGGCAGCAGGATAGTGGCATCTTCTGTGGCCCCTTCCGCCTTGGACTTCCTGTTGGCCCTGTGCCCCTTGTGCCTGCACCCCTCCTCCCAAAGCTGGCTCTCCTGGAGGCTGAATGTGGACTCCTGACCTCCTCCCCCTTCTGGCCCTCCCTTCCTCCTCAGAGGAGGTACCTCCAATGGAGAGCACAACTCCCATTCCCTGGCTAAGGGAAGGCTTCCTGAAGACTGCAGGCCGCAAAAATGACCTTTACTGTAGAGTCCTGACCTGAAGGCTTTTACTCCTGTCCAAGCAGTTGGTATGAGTTTTGAAGTATTCATACTCACACAGGCAAGTATCAGTAACTTTCACACTTAAATACCTGAAAGATAACATTCGTGACCTCACTAATCCTTCTTATCCCACCCGTGGATGAGGTTTATAGAAATGTCTCCTACCCGCCTGCCCGTTGCGCCCCTGCGACATCCTGAAGATCGCACGGGCCCCGAAAAATTGCAGTCAATTGCTGCCTCAAGGGCCTTAATTGTGTGATTAATTAATGGCAGGCGCACATCGCGTGCCCGCCCACCTGAATATCGCGATGGCATATGGTGACACCAGGACGCTCGCCCGATGTCACCATGTGTCATTTTACACGTCGGCGTGCCAGGCCCATCCCCACACGCCAATGGGAAAATTCTGGCCTACGTTTTATTTTTATGCATACTAAATGTTAATTCTGTAAAGTATTTCAAATTTGTCCTCTAGCTTTCCTTCAAATTACTTTGAAAACATTTTGAACAGAAACATCTAAAAGCTAATGAAAAAATATTCCTTTATATAGCTGATTGAATGCTTCCTGTGAAATTAAATAAACTCAGGCTGCAGAATTCAAATTCAGCTCAAGAAAATAACTATGATATCACCAGTCACTTAATTCAAATAGCAGAACTTATCTTTTTATAATACAAAAGAAAGAAAATGTCACCCTTCCCCATATTAATGGGTCATTCTACTTGATTTATGACAAGTTGACTACTAATTGATCATGTAGGATTTCTGATTTTAGTCTCAGCATAAACTCTCGCAACATTCTCTTTAAAAACCTGGTTCCCTGTGCAGCATTCTGTTTCACAGGCCCTCTGTCTGTCAACTTGTATGCACATTCTCTGTTTTAACTCCCTTATTCATTGCCAGGCCTTATTCAGAAACAGACCATGACAGGAAGAGACAGAGAGTATGGAGAGTACAAATCTAAGAGTAAATCAACAGAAGGCTAGAGGTTCCAAAAATAATAAAAAGGCAAAACTTAGGGCTCTGTATCTTAATGCATGTAGCATTCAAAACAAAATAGATGAACTGATAGTGCAAATAGAGATTAATAAGTATGATCCATTACAGAGACATGGCTTCAGGATGGCATACATTGGGACCTGAATACTGAAGGGTAAGTGGCATTTAGCAAGGATAGGAAGTTAGGAAAAGGTGGAAGGGTGGCATTGTTAATTAAAGATGACGTTAGCACAATAGAGAGGATGACCTAAGTTCAGGAAACCAGGATATAGAAGCAGTTTGGGTAGAAATGATGAGTGATAAAGACAAGAAGTTATTTGTGGGAGTGATGTACAGGCCCCCCTAGCAATAATCACATGGTAGGACAGGGTATCAAAGAAGAAATAGTGGGAGCTTGTCAGAAAGATACAGCGATTATCATGGGGGATTTTCATCCACATATAGACTGGAAAAATCAGATAGGCAAAGATAACATAGATGACGAATTTATAGAATGTTTTTGGGATAATTTCTTAGATTGGCACATTCTGGAGCCAACCAGGGAGCAGGCTATACTAGACTTGGTATTGTGCAACAAGAAAGGATTAATTAATGACCTCATAGTGAAGGCGCCCCTCGGTAACAGTGGTCATAATATGTTTGAATTTTACAATTTGAATTTGAGGGAGAGTAGAATTGGTCCAAGACTAGTATTTTAAACTTGAATAAGGGCAAGTATGAGGTTATGAAAGCAGAGCTAGTGAAAGCAAACTAGCAATTTAGATTAAGGGATCAGTCAATAGAGATGGAGTGGCAAACATTTAAGGGGATATTTCAGAATACACAGAAAAGATACATTCCAATGAGAAAGAAAAATTCCAAGGGGAAGACCCACCATCAATGGCTAACTAAAAAAGTTAAAGGTAGTATCAAACTTAAAGAAAAAGCATATAATTGCTCAAAGATGGGTGGCAGGTCAGAAGATTGGATAGAATATTAAAAAAAAGCAAAGAATGTCTAAAAGATTAATAAGGAGGGGAAAATTGGAGTATGAGAGGAAGTTAGTTAGAAATATAAACACAGGCAGTAAGAGTATAGATATTAAAAAAAGTTAACAAAAAGTGATCATTGGTCCTATAGAAAGTGAGTCTGGGAAATTAATAATGGAAAGTAAGGAGATGAATTGAACAGGTATTTTCCATTAGCCTTCAATATAGACGATACAAGTAACATCGCAGAAATAGCTATAAATCAGGAATTGTAAAGGAAGGAGGAATTCAGGAAAATTACAATCACCAGGGAAGCAGTACTGAGAAATTTGTTGGAGCTGCAGGCTGAAAAATCCCCAGGTCCTGATGTACTTCATCCTACGCTCTTGAAAGAAGTGACTAGTGAGATACTAGATGTGTTTGTTTTAATTTTCCAAAATTCACTAGACTTGGGAAACATTCCATTAGATTGGAAAATAGCAAATTTAACTCCTTTATTCAAAAAGGGAGAGAGACAGAAAGGAGGAAACTATAAACACTTAGCTTAACATCTGTCATTGGGAAAATGTTAGAAGCTATTATCAAAGATGTTATCGCAGGACACTGAGATAAACTCAAAGTAATCAGGCAGTCAACATGGTTTTGTAAAAGAAAAATCATGTTTAACCAATTTATCGGCATTCTTTGAAGGAGTCACATGTGTTGTAGATAAAGGGGAACTGGTGGTTGTACTGTACTTAGATTTCCAGAAGGCATTTGATAAGGCACCGCATCAGAGCTTATTGCGACAAATAAAAGCTCAGAGTGTAAGGGGTAACATATTGACATGGATATAAGTTTGGCTAGCTAACAGGAAACAGAGAGTAGGCATAAATGGGCCATTTTCTAGTTGACAGGATGTGCTGAGCGGTGTGCCACAAGGGTCTGTGCTGGAGCCTCAACTCTTTACAATTTATACAAATAATTTGGTTGAAGGGACCAATGGAATGGTTGCTAAATTTGTTGATGACACAAATATAGGCAGGAAAGTTAATTGTGAAGAGAACATAAGAAGGCTACAAAAGGATATAGATAGGTTAGGTGGGTGGGCAAAGATCTGGCAAATGGAGTACAGTATAATGTGGGAAAATGTAAGTGTGTCCATTTTGGCAGGATGAATGGAAAAAAAAGCATATTATCTAAATGGTGAGAGGTTGCAGAGCTCTGAGATGAAGAGGGATCTGGATGGCCTAGTACATGAATTGCAGAAGTTTAGTATGCAGGTGCAGCAAGTAATTAGCAAAGCTAATAGAAAGTTATTGTTTATTGCAAGACAAACTGAATACAATAGGTATACGATACAATAGGGAGAGTACAACAGAAAGGTTAGGCTTCAGTTATACAGGGCATTGGTGGGGCCAAATCTGGAGTACAGTGTACAGTATTAGTCTCCTTATTTAAGGAAAGATGTAAATGCATTGGAAGCAGTTCACTACGTTATTCACTATGTTAATACCTGGAATGCATGGTTTGACTCATGAGGAAAGGCTGAACAGGCTAGGCTTGTATCCACTGGAGTTTAGAAGAGTGAGAGGCAAGTTGATTGAAACATATAAGATCCTGAGGGGACTTGACAAGGTGGATGTGTTTTCTCTTATGCCTAGAACTGGGGCCACTGTTTAAAAAGATGTCACCCATTTAAGATAGAGGTGAGGCAAATTTTTTTCCTCTGGAGAGTCGTGAGACTTTGGAATTCTCTTCCTCAAAAGGTGGTTGAGGCAGGGTGTTTGAGTATATTTAAGGCAGAGGTAGATATGTTCTTGAAAAATAAGAGGGTGAAAGGTTATTGGGGGTAGGCAGGAATGTGGAGTTGCTGTTATAATCAGATCAGCCGTGACCTTACTAAATGGAGGAGCAAGCTTGAAGGGCCAGGTGGCCTATTCCTGCTCCTACTTCATATGTTCATATGCTCGTAGCCATAGATGGGATCAAGGATTTTCCAATACAAAGGGCACTAGGTATTTTTCAGCTTCTGATATAATTTAATGAATTGTTCACTATTTACAGTCTATTAAGAAACAACCAATTTAGCTCATCACAATCTTAAGTACCTATTATGCCAGTATTTTTAAACTGGTCTGAAGGCACTATGCTTTTATCTAAAAAAAGTTATAAGTAACTTTTTCCCCGAATTATTTCTGTAGAAAAATGATCCAAGATCCTAAAACAGGAGAGACTGTGTGTATGTGTGCGTGTGCGCGTGCGCTTGCGCGCGTGTGTATGTACATGTGCATATGCATGTTAGAATTGGGCTCAAGTGTGATGGCTGTCATGGTAGAAAAAACTCCTATCTCAATTATCTATGGCCATATGAGTAACATACAGGAGGACTGTGGCACTCTCTCTCAAGGGAAGATGGAAGTTAATTGCAAACTTATAAGGGCAATTCCATTTGTTTTTTTTTTCAGTCATCAATATCTGACTCTGTCTCAGAATCACTGCAGTTGTTTTCAGTCTGTCTCTGTTAATTCCCAGAGGACCAAAGAAAATGTCATAAAATGATATGGGAAAGCAAAATGCTGTTCTTAGACTTCAGTGCTGAGTCTCCTGTTGGAGTAAAATGAAATTTTATTTTTATAAGTCTTGTACCAATGCACAATCCTCATTTACTATTACTGGATAGAAGGTCATTGAAAATACTTATAAATTTTCTCTGCAGTTTGTCTATAACTAACACAGTAACTACTTCCACTCCCGTGTATTCAAAATAAACTACCAAATAAATGAAACTGGAGTATAACAGACTTAGCGTGTGTATTTGTTGGGAAGGGATTGGGGGGATAGGTCAAAACAATCTTTGAAATATTGTTTTCGTAACAATCTATCAAGAGCTGAATAAACACATCCGGATTAATTTTCCAAACAAAGTAGGTAGACAATTAAGATGACACAGAAGTGCCCCACCACCATTCATGGAAGTTTCCAGTTAACCTTTAAAACATTTTCCTCCTTTGAATGATCAAATGATTGAATGTCATATAAATTCTTTAAATTATAGATTATTTCTTTCAGCCTAAGCATATGAATGAGCCCTGACTGTCCGGTTTACAGGTATTTGTGGAACTGCAGGCAGTTGTCGTATGCATCACGGTCTCGCACACAATTGTGGAAGAGAGCACCTCTCTCAATAAAGCGGGATAGCTTACCGCGTAGGAGCGACGAGCAAAATGTGTTTATAAATATCTGCAGAACAGCTGCCCCTCTAAAGAACATTAAATCGATAAATAAAGGCTGCAATGCGTGCTGCTTGGGGAGTAAAGTTCTCAAAGGTATGGTCAAATCAGCCCATCTGAAACCAGGGACCCGGGTCATGCAAAGCGCGAGAAGTTATTTTTTAAGGTCATGTTTGTTTTCGGCGACATCGTAATATCGGTTAAGTGCCTTTTCCAAATAATTTCGAAGTAGTATCTCTCACGTTATCCATCCGCTAACCATTTTAACATAATCCGTGTAAAGAGGTCCTCGCTAAATTGTGGGCCCCACCAGTTAATATCAGATTTTGCGAGGTGAAATAATAAGCATTCAGTGAAGTGCAAATCGGGTCGGTACTTGAATATTCCTAATTCCAGAGATATAATGTAAACCTATGTGTTGTATATGTAAAGCCAGGAGAAATGTTGCCCTTTTAAATTGGGTTCAAAGGCAACGGCAGATTTATGAATGAGCAGCAACGACAAAACTACTCAGAAGTCCACAATTCGGTCACTTGGTCGGAGGAGAAAATAGCAGCCAAAATGCAAATCAAAAAGTAAACATGGATATGAGGATCGGCGTTACTTCAGTGACAATGCTGTCTGTAATATCACACTGCAGTGCCTTTGAAACTTAGGCGATCACAATGCTGTCTCTGATAAATGAATGGGAGTAATTTGTAGTAACTTTTGCTTCCGACCAGTAAACGCTGCTGGAACATTCGCGATTCGTCAAAAGAAGGCGCAACAGAATTTTTTATAAATTGCAATTTCACCAAATTGTAACAACTCGTGAAAAACTAGGTTACAGTATTTGCCCGTCTTTACAGAATAAATAAGATTCTCAATGTACCGTCCTCGTTCCAGTCGCAGTTTAGGGAAACTCTCAAGTGCTTTTCATTTTTATCCTGGGTGTCGCTCGTTATTGTTAGGCAGGTTACCAAAATTAACATTATACCAAAGAATTGAATACTTCATTAAACCTAAATGCGCGGCAAGATTATAATTTGTTGTAAAACTGACGATTTGATCCAAAAATTGTTGGAAAGGAAAACACTGTAAAGTACAACACTCAATAAATGTTACATGTACCAACCTTCACTCTGCTGCGGCAAGGTTACAAAGCTGATCAACACAGCAGCAACAACCCAAAGGCTCAAGTCATTCATGACGGTGATTCGGGTTTGAATAAAACGTCTCTAGATTGTTATTTTCGTTTCAGTCGAAAGCCGGCAGACAGACAGTTACAAAAGACATCTCACATCCCTTGGTGCGGCTTAAGTTAATGCATCGGGGGGCGTATAAATAAATCAATGACTTTTCTTGGAGAGCACTTGCAAATTGTGCCTGAGCCAAATGTTTTCATGTGTCTCCGGGTACTGCTTCCAGTTTCCAGCACGGTGGATCCTGTTGGGGGTGGACTGAACTGCAGTTAAGAATAGTGGTGAGTTTGGGGAGCAGGGAGAATCGGCGCTGATTTACTCGCTGAGCTGTCGGTGGCTCGAAGCGGTCTCTGCTGCAGCAGCACAGATCTACCTATCTGCCCAGCTGCTCAGTGTGAACTTCACTTTGACATCATTGCGCCCCCACCCCCCGACCCCCAATTTTTTTTAAAAAAGCTCCACGCAAAATATGTCTAGCGTTTCAGCGCCGAGCACTTCACCACCTTCTTCAGCGGATCACAATCGCCCCTCAATTCATCCGAGCAGAAATTTCTCTGCGACGTATTTCTCAAGGGAACCTTATGAACTTAACTTTTTTTTTGAAGACAATAACATTAAAAATGGTATTTCCCTCAGCAGCAGCTGGTGCCTGGGTTATAACTGGCGGCAGTAAACTCTGCACGAGCTATGTTGGCGGAGGGGGTGAGGGGCGGGAGTTTTTTTTTGCCTTGAATGCAGCAAATCCGGTCCTCCAAAACCTCCTCTAGCTGGTGGAGAAGAGTGATCAGAGCGAGCAAGATGAGGGAAAGGGGAACAATAAAGAAAATCTTCGGGCCTTCAGAAGAAGTTTTTTTTTGAGGGGTGGGGGGGAGGGGGATAAGAGAAGTGCTGGAGTTGTGACAAAACTCGCAGTTGCTGCTTGGTAACTGGGATACATTGGGCTGAGGCCGGGATTCCAGCGAGTCACGTGGATGTAACCCGATCCTCTTCCCCCTTCATTTACTCCCCGTCCTTCGGGGTAGCTCACTCGATGTCTGTCTGTGTCTGTCTCTTAAGACAAGAGCAAAAAAGTTTATCAAAAACCCAACTGTTCCAAACATTGCACTGAAGCAGCTGCAGTAATCCAGTGAAATGGAGTAAGTCTCCTCAAATAATTCACAGTGAAGTGATGTGTGAGAAATCTCAGTTTTTCGGATGCGCAAATATTTTATTAATCGCAAAGCACTTTTTTTTCCCGTACACAGCTTACTTTCTGAACTAAATTTACGGAAAGGAAGGCGACCGAGTACTCTGCCTTCAGTCTTTTTTTCCCAAAAGATGCAGCGTTTTCCCCATTTGTAGCTATAACAGAGTTTTATTTTTAATTTATTGTATTTATATTTTCCTTACGACAACAGATGGCGCCCTGGTGTGTAACGTCTGTGATTCGCTTGTAGCCACAGTGTGGGAGAAATATTTTCGTTAAATTTAACACCAGTAAACGCTTTGCATTCATTTGCAAATACAAGCTTTCATTCCAGCACTTTGGCTACAAAAATTAGTCTCATTGCTGTTACTATTTATAAAACGCTCAAGGTGCAGTGGACACAACGTCATTCATGTGACTAATCTTCAGGTGTGATTCCAGACAGCAAGAGCCAGTCAGCACAAGGTTGAATTGTGAGGGCAACACAGCAAAGATATTGATTTTTGGGCCCCAATGTAGTTAAGCATTATCTAACATCTACTCATACATTTCAAATAAAGTATACTAGATAGCAATCAGAAGCTTGAATCTTTGGTCAATTTTCTCTGCCATAGTCCAGGGATTCTGCCATCAGGAATTAGTAGCCCAGTTGAGATAAGCTAATTTAACAGTGCCTAGGGGTCAAATCTGGGACTTTGTACCACAGTATGGAGTACATTTATCCACTGAGGCTTTGCTGAGATGCAAAATTGAGATTCTGTTGTAAAGTTCATAGTTTGATCCTTAAATCATCAATCATCCCCAAATCACAAACATAGAAACCTATTTCTTTAAAATAAGTCTTAGGTGTTATTTCAGACTTCCATGATCTGTAGTATTTTATTTTTTTCCTTTAGCTTTACATTTTTAGTCAACTTTACAAATAGTAAGGTGTGGAATTATATATATCCAGAGTCGTTTGGCAATACAAAACTAACATTGCTGAAACAAGAATTTTGTTGAAGCTTTTCATAGTCCTAGAGTCATAGAGGTCTACAGCACAGAAAAAGACCCTTCGGCCCATCAAGTCTGCATCGGTCAAACAAGTACCTAACTACTCTAATCCCATTTTCCAGCACTAGGCCCATAGCCTTGTATGCAACGACATTGCAAGTGCACATCTAAATACTTCTTAAATGTTATGAGGGTTTCTGCCCCTACCACTCTTTCAGGCAGTGAGTTTCAGATTCCCACCATCCTCTGGGTGAAAATATTCTTCCTCACATCCCCTCAAAACCTCCTGCCCCTTATCTTAAATCTATGCCCCCTGGTTAGTGATCCATCCACCAAGGGGAAAAGTTCCTCCCTGTCTACCCTATCTATGCCCCTAATAACTTTGTACACCTCAGTCATATCCCCCCTCAATCTCCTCTGCTCCAGGGAAAATAACCTGCCTATCCAATCTCTCCTCATAACTAAAACTCTCCAGCCCAGGTAACATCCTGGTAAATCTCCTCTGCACTCTCTCTAGTGCAATCACATCCTTCCTATAATGCGAATTCCAGAACTGCACGCAATACTCCAGCTGTGGCCTAACCAGCATTTTATACAGTTCCAGCTTATCCTCTCTGCTCTTATATTCTGTGCCTCGGCTAATAAGGGCAAGTGTCCCATATGCCTTCTTAATCACCTTATCTACCTGTCCCGCTACCGTAAGGGACTGGTGGACATATGCACACTAAGGTGCCCCTGATCCTCGGTACTTCCCAGGGTCCTACCATTCATCATGTATTCCGGTGCCTTGTTTGTCCTGCCCAAGTGCATCACCTTACACTTATCCGGATTAAATTCCATTTGCCACTGATCAGCCCACATGACCAGCCGGTCTATATCCTCCTGTAATCTAAGCCTATCCTTCTCACTATTTACCACACCACCAATTTTCATGTCATCTGCAAACTTACTGATCAGCCCTCCTATATTCAAGTCTAAATCGTTTATATATACCACAAACAGCAAAGGACCCAACACCAATCTCTGTGGAACCCCACTGGACACAGGCATCCAGTCACAAAATCACCCCTCGACCATCACCCTCTGCTTCCTGCCACTCAGCCAATTCTGGATCCAATTTGCCAAATTGCCTTGGATCCCATGGGCTCTTACCTTCATTATCAGTCTCTCATGCGAGACCTTATCAAAAGCCTTGATGAAGTCCAAATAGACTACGACAAATGCATGGTCCTCATCTACACATCTGGTCCCCTCTTCGAAAAATTCAATCAAATTGGTCAGACATGACTTCTCCTTAACAACACCATGCTGACTGTCCTTGATTAATCCCTGCATCTCCAAGTGTAGATTACTTCTGCCCCTCAGAGCTGCTTCCAATAGTTTCTCCACCACTGAGGTTAGACTGACTGGTCTGTAGTTCCCTCATTTATCCCTTCCTCCCTTCTTGAATAACGGTACCACATTGGCTGTCTTCTAGTCCTCTGGCACCTCTCATGTGGCCAGAGAGGTATGGAAAACTATTGCGAGCACCCCTGCTGTCTGCTCCATTGCCTCACTCAACAGCGTGGGATACATTTCATCCAGGCCTAGAGATTTAAATGCTTTTCAGCCTGCCAGACCACTTAGAACCTCCTCCCTTTCTATGCTAATTTCTTTAATTATATCACAGTCCTTCTGCCTGATTTTCATACCCACATCGACCGTCTCACTCGTGAACACCAACACAAAGTATTCATTTAGAACCCTACCTACGTTTTCCGGCTCCACACACAAATTACCACTATGGTCCTTAATGGGCCCTACTCTTTCCCTGGTTATCCTCTTACTCTTAACGTACTTGTAAAATAACATTGTATTTTCCTTTATTTTACCTGCCAATGTTTTTTCATTCCCTCTTTTTGCTCTCCTAATTTTGTTTTTAAGTTCCGCCCAACACATTTTATACTCCTCTAGGGCTTGCGCTGTTTTGAGCCCTCAGTATCTGCCATATGCCTCCCTTTTTCTCTTTATCCAACCCTGTACATCCCTCGACATCCAGGGTTCCCTGGATTTATTGGTCCCACCCTTTATCTTTACTGGAATATGTTGGCCTATACTCTCCCTATTTCCTTTTTGAATGAGTCCCACTGCTCTGACGCAGATTTACCTATAAGTAGCTGCTCCCAATTCACTCTGGCCAAATCATATCTGATCTTATTAAAATTGGCCTTCCGCCAATTTAGAACTCTGATTTCTGGTCCTTCCTTGTCTTTTTCCATAACAACCTTTAATCTAACAGAGTTATGATCACTATCTGCAAAATGCTCCCCCACTGATGCCTCTACCACTTGGCTGCCTTCATTTCCTAAAATTAAGTCCAGGACCACCCCTCTCTTGTAGGATCTTCTATACACTGGTGTAAAAAGCTCTCCTGGATGCATTTTAAGAATTCTGCTCCCTCTAAACCTATCACACTATGACTAACCCAGTTAATGTTGGGGAAGTTGAAATTCCCCACTATTACTACCCTATTATTTTTACACTTCTCTGAAATTTGCCTACATATCTGCTCTCCAATTTCTCTCTGACTGTTTGGGGGCCTTTGGTACACTCCCAGCAATGTGAGTGCTCCTTTTTTGTTTTTAAGTTCCTCCCAAACGGCTTCATTTGAGAAGCCTTCCCAGGTGTCATCCCTTCTTACTGCTGTAATTGATTCCTTGATCAATATTGTGATACCCCTACCTCTTTTACTTCATTCCGTGTCTCATCTGAAGACCCTATATCCTGGAATTTTGAGCTGCCAATCCTACCCCTCTCTCAACCATGTCTCTGTGACAGCAATGACATCATAATTCCTTGTGTTAATTTGTGCCTTCAACTCATATGCCTTATTCATCAGACTCCTTGCATTAAAATAAACACCATCCAACCTTGCCAAACTCCCTTGTGCCTTAACTGACTCACTTGCACTCTCTTCTAATTTTGGCTGTCCATCTCCCCCTGCTGAACCTCTTCTCAGGATCCCATCCCCTTGCCAAGTTAGTTTAAACCCTCCCTAACAGCACTAGCAAACCTCTGCGCAAGGATGTTTGTCCCATTTTGGTTCAAGTGCAACCCATCTGCCTTGTATAGGTCCCACCGCCCCCGAAGCGGTCCCAATATCCCTGAAGTCTAAAGCCCTCCCTCCAGCACCACCTCTCCAGCCACAGATTCATCTGGACTAACATCCTATTTGTATACGCGCTAACGTATGGCACCGGAAGTAATCCAGATATTACTACCTTTGAGGTCCTTTTTTTTAAATCTGCTTCCTGGCTCCCTAAGTTCTGCTTGCAGGACCTCATCCCTCTTTCTACGTATGTTGTTGGTACCAATATGCACCACGATCTCTGTCTGCCCTCCCCCTTTAGAATGCCCTGCAGCTGTTCAGTGACATCCTTGACCCTGGCACCAGGGAGGCAACATACCATCATGGAGTCAACTCTACGGGAAACCTAACTGTTTCCCTTACTATTGAATCTCCTACCACTATTGCTCTTTGCCTCTTTTTCCTCCCTCCCCCCTGTGCAGCTGAGCCACTCACAGTGCCATGGCTGCACTCCCCAGAAGAACCGTCACTCTCATCATTTTCCAACACAGAAAAACAGTTCTCGAGCGAGATGTACCCTGGGGATTTCCTGACTAGCTGTCTGACACCTTTCTTCTAACTGATGGTCACCCATTCCCTCTCTTTTCGCACTTCCATAAGCTGTGGGGTGACCACATCTAAAAACATGCTATCCATGAAACTCTCAGCCTCACGGATGCACCTCAGTGCCTCCAGCTGCTGCTCAACCTCCAAAGCTCTGAGCTCAAATAGCTGCAGCTGGTGGCACTTCCTGCACACATGGTTGGTCAGAGCACAAAGACCATCTAGGACTTCCCACATGTTGCAGGTGGTACATAACATAGGACTGAGTTGCCCTGCCATGCCTCTAGCTGATGAGTACAAGATGAAAAGCTTTGACAAGATGTCTTTTTTCAGCAATACTCATATATCTTCTAATTTTGGCATCCAGTGTACATTTTGTTCACTTCCAGGTCAAATATAACAGAGTGTAGGGCAAACAAGTGATAACTTTAAGTTAAATACAGTAAAAAATAAATTATTGATGTACTTTAAATAAAAAATAGAACTCTTACCTTTCCTTAGCTTAATCTATTTTAAACTGGAGAAAAAAACTGGAGAAAAACACTTACCCACTACTCACCAATCAGCTCTCACCTTTGTGCTGACATCACTTTTTGAAGCTTCCCCACACTCATGCTGGTTCTGATCTCTCCACTGCTCTCTCGCGCTGTCTTGTCATGTCACACTTGTTATTTCCAACAAGAACTGGCTGCAGGACACTGTTCCCAGACTGCTTCACCGCGATGCTGACTGCAGGATACTCTTCCGAGACTCCTTCACCATGATGCTGACTGTAGGGCACTCTTCGTCTTATACTCATCAGGACAATCGCAAGAAACCAATGTCAGGGGAAGCAACAACTTTATACTGTATGAGAAGAGAGTGCTGATTGGTTGGCAAGTGGACACTGATTGGTAGAGGCATTGGCATGGAGAATGCACCAGTTAATGGTGACTGACAGTTAACTGCCAAGCATTGGTTGAAATTTTAAACCAGGCAGCTTGACTCTGATTGGTCAAAGCTTTACCCTAAGGAATGAACCAGCGAATGGCTATCACTTATTTTGTCCAGCTGAAATAGGCGCAATGTGTGTACATGTTCTTTTTGACTGCAAAGAACAGGGCCTTGTGTATTAATATATGTAGCTTCCAGTACACGCAGATGCACCACACTACGAGCAAAACTGACAATCTTAAATTGGCTGTCTGCGTAATATTTAGTACACTGAAAATTATTTAGCAAATGTTATCCAGTTGAGGAATCACATCTGATGTTGGATACGGTGTTTTGAGTTTTGCAAGTGCGGACAGGCCGGTACCTTGGCCATTGCGAACAGTGGAAGGGACATGCTGTTTGATATGATCTGCGAGCCTTTGGGACATATGGCCTACATACCTAGCATCGCACTGGCACTGAAATTCATATACCATATTATTCATTTGTGTTATAGGCAGAACATCTTTTTGGCTTGATGGCAGCATCCTGTTAGTGGTGAATACCACTACTGTGTTACTACTGCATAGTAGCAGCGTGAAATAGCTAGCTTCACCTGTTGCTCAAATTTTTGAGATACTTTGCCCTTCCAGGGCAATCCGAAGTAGATTGGGCACTTTTCAGGACCGAAAGTGATGGCCTTAGGCTCGTTCATGAGTTTGTGTGACATAGAGCACAAAATGATCTGAATTAGGGTAGGCATTATCCCGCAGGATGTCTTTGATCTGCACATTATGCCTGTTTCAGCTAAACAAAATAAGTGATAGTCATTTGCTGGTTCATTCCTCAGGGCAATGCCTTGACCAATCAGAGTCAAGCTGCCTGCTTTAAAATTTCAAACAATGTTTGGCAGTTAACTGGTAGTCCCATTAACTGGTGCATTCTCTTTGCCAACGCCAGAGTCCACTTGCTAACCAATCAGCACTCTCTTCTCATACGGTATAAAGTTATTGCTTCTCCTGACACTGGTATTCTTGCAATTGTCTTGATGAGTACAAGATGAAAAGCTTTGACAAGATGTCTTTTATCAGCAGTACTCAAATTATATATCTTCTAATTTTGGCATCCAGTGTACATTTTGTTCACTCCCAGGTCAAATATAACAGAGTGTAGGGCAAACAAGTGATAAAGATGGTAAGAATACTTACAGAAGAATGGGAAGTCTTCAAAAAGCTTGAGCCTATATGTCAATACGGCAATCTCTTTTCAACCATTGTTTGTAGAAACTGACACAAATATTTACTTAATGTCTCTACCATACCTTTATCCACCACAGTTAGATTCCTCCCAACCTTATTTTAATTAGTGTTTTAGTTTTAACGTTCTTGTAAATTACTATTTAGTAACATTTTTACATATTCACATTTAGCCCTTCTAATCTCTTTCATGCCTCTGCCACATTTCTATAATCTCATGGTTTTCTTTCGTGCTTCCGTTGTATTTTTGTTATGTCTTCTATAAGTATCAGTTTAGTTTTAATGCAGTAGCATTTCCACAATAATTCTTATGATGCTCCAGCACAACTACAGTGGAAGAGTAGAAAAGGTGAAAAAGCCAGATAAGTGGCATAAACAGCCATTTGACTAATTTTTCCAGAGTTTGTGATAAAGCCTAAATGATACCTGAGGCCTAATGTGAAAATTTGATGTCAGGACAAAATCACAAACAATAAGGTCTTTCATCGTGCTATGCTTGATAACATGAAGAACACCCTCCAGAAAATTCAACCTAAAATGGGTCGGCCATGTCTCCCTCATGAATGACTACAGTATCCCCAAGCAGTCCTACTATGGGGAACTGTCTCAGGGCAAGAAAGATCAAGGTGGTCAGTACAAGTGATACAAGGACACCCTTAAAAGAGAGCCTTACTAACTTGTGCATTGCAGACTACCTCTCTTGGGAAAACACTGCAGCCAACCAGCCCATGTGGAGGCAAGCACTGAAATTTGATTCAACATTTTTTGTGGACCATCTGCTCCAAGCTCGCAACATCTGTAATGCCCAGCGGAAGACCAGAGATTGTGCAGCTGTAGAAGTTCCCCAAGCACCAGCAACAACATGAACTGACCATCCTGTGGACATCTGCGCTGATTCTGCATCAGACTCTTCAGTCATGAGAAGACCCACAGAAGATGATTAAATCACATAAAGCTTGGGTATATTCAAACAAAAAAGAGTTTACCACTATAGTTTAAATAACCCAGTATTATTTCACTGCTGCTCTTGCATTTCTTTTTGTTCAATCTACTAATGTTCACTTTTATTCTCCAAGGTTATGCACACTTAGAATTGTACATTTTCCATTTCATAGGGGAAAATTTTCACTTGTATGGTGTGAAATGTTAAAATGTACTAAAAAACCCTGAGCCCACCCACTTCCAGTTTTAATGGAAGCAGAACAGGAGCTTTGGGGGGATTGGTGACCTATCCACTTGCAGGAGGGGAGTTGCCCACTGATTTCCGCTGCAATCACCTCCAATCACACTGCGTCCTCACATGCCCACCTGCCTTCCCCCACATCCCCAATGATGTCTAACCCAAGCAGCAGGAAATCGATGTGCTGCCTTTCCAGAATGTTCCCTGCCCAAGAGGGAAACAACTCTGCCAATCATGTTGGCTTCCAAGCAGGGATCCTGTTTAAAAAAAAAACAGATACATGCATCCCATGGAGTTAAAACTCTGTGCTGTATAGGGTCCAGACCAGGACTTTCTTACCACTCACCACACACCCCCACTCCTCCCACCCATCTCGAAACCTCGCCCCACTAATTACTGGGGCCATATCCTTGAATCAGGGTACCAACTAGCTTAATTGGCCAGCTTGTGGCTCTGAATAAGGCAAACTGCATGGATTCAATTCCTGTTCTGGCTGAGGTAGACTCAGGACCTGCTTCTTTGCCCTGCCCCTGAAAGCAAATGCCCGTGGCAAGCCACCACTGGCAAAAACTACAAAGAAAACAGCTCAGAATGAAACATCAGCAGACAAAGAACCAAAGACCTTTTTTCAGACAGAGTTTAGAAGAATGAATGAATTCTTTAACTGCAACCATGCAGGTTCTATCTTAATGAAACTATGTAGAATAGCCTTACATTTGGCACTGTGATACAATTATTTACTAAGACTGTCACCTCACCTGCCTATTTTATTTCTCTGGAAGACCATTTTTAATCCCCCACAATGAGAGGGAGAGAGGCATTTGGGTAGGTTAAACATTAAAAAATTGACCCTAACCCACCTTGAACTATCACAGCTGCCAGCTAGGAAATGAGGGAAAGAAATCAAATGAAGTTCTGCTATTTAATTTGGCAGGACATCTTGCATTCGACATTCTTTAGTTTTTCCCAGCCAGCACAATGAGCATCCACCCAAACCCCACTTCACTACCTCCCTGCCTCTACTTAAATGTCAGCATCAACGTTTCTCTTGAAAATATTGTAACTAGGAATATTAAGTTCCCCATCCTGTTCAAACTTGAGCCATGGCTCCATTAAACCTATTATAGTATGCATTTGCATAGTTATTAATGGTTCTGACATTCCAATTTTGTTTTGAACATTTTGTATGCTCACACACCTACCACTTAATTCTGATACCAACTTTTGGTAATCTTGGCAATCTTTTCTTTTTTAGTTGGTCCTTTTTGAGACCTGTTCTTCATTACGTCCCTGCTTTTATATCTTTTATCTCGCCTGTATCTGTTGATCCCTTAGGTTTGCTTACTGCTTCTTCCCTCCTGATATATTAGTTCAAAACTTTATCCATAGTGCTGGTTACTCTCCCAAGTAGGGCATTAAAATGCTTCATACAGGCTTTCTTATTCTGGTAAGAGCTAACATTAACCTTGTTTGCTATTTCTTCGTGGCAGCCGTGGGTGTTTACATTGATATTCCAATCAGTCTTGCCTTTGTACATCTGGACTTCTTCAATTCCTCAATGTTAAGGTGTACTTTAACACTCTTCAAAAAATGACTGCAGTAACATTATATAAGCTGTTTTCTTCTTGCTATCACTTTGGAATTTTGCCAGTGTTGCAGTGGAGTTTGGGCAGCTTTAAATTGCCCTCTGCATTACTAGTGTATCAATAACAGCCATTATCTAACAATTTACAAGCTCACAGTGCCCAATTCTCACAAAATAGCACTGTCAGAGGTTGTGTTGAGTGGAGGAGGATATTATGACATGACAGGAAAATGTCCAGTATGCACCATGGCCGAACCTTAACAGTCTATATGGGAGGTTAATATTTAGAATGATTTTAGTGCCAGCCACGGAAAAAAAGTTGTGATCTTAATCTCATTAAAATGATTTTTGTTTGTTTAATCAGCTTTTGATGTCCCTCCATTCTCATAGATTTAAAACCAATCTTCAGAATTTTCTGACACCAGGGAGATCCACTATACTGCACAGTCACCAAGGACATATGTGCATTGTAATATGTATAATTAGCCACACATCTTATAGGTCATCATTAGCCCAGTGCCGTATCAGTGAGTCTGATGACTGAAATCATTCATTTGTCATCTTGGCTGATATCAGGTGAACCATAATGCCTGCTGGAGATATGATTTGGCTTCCAGTGCAATTATTGCAATCACCAATATAAGTCAATTAATATTAAAAAGTCTTGATTTATTAGAACATAACAGCAATATAAAATTCTGTAACAGAGTGGCCATGAATTCAGGACATTTTCAGTCAGTTGCCAATCCCGGATAACACCCAGGCTCCAAAAGTATTTTAATCTTTTCTTCAAATTTAAACTGCAATCTAAATGATTTCATGAGCCCCATGCATATAAAAACACTGGGATCAGTAAACCAATAAAGAATATTAATACTAGGACCCCTGATGGGTCTTAAATCGTCATCCCTTCTCTAGAGAACCATTTGGGAATTTATCATCTGTGTCTAGGAAAGTACTAATGCCTGAATTTGGCTGGTTTCAACCATCATACCAGTCCTAATAATATTAACTCCCCACCCCAAACAATTGGCTTCAGGGAGGGGGGTGCTATTAAATATTAAAATATATGGGGAATGCATTCGGAACAGACCGTGCAGGTGCCCTAAACCTTTTTTAACTGCAGTGGATATATCAAGCTGCCTGAGTCTGCCTCTTCTGCATTCTGCCTCTTCATTAACATCCTCGAATGTAGCTCCCACAATGCAACTGGGAGTTAATTTAAAATTCACTGCTGCTGTGCAGGTTTTCAAAGGATTGGGAAACCCGGCACTGAAATGGAGGTGGGGGCAGCTGACTCCACAAGGCTAAGTGCTATTTCCAGCACTTCTAGTGGATTCTAGAGGATCAGGAGTACTCCCTCTTGGCCCTTCAGGAAGTCTATAGCCTCCCCTCCCGGTTGTGGCCTTTCTCTCTCTCCAACTCATGATCGCTGAACTCCAGCATCCCCACTAAAACGCAATACCTGATCTTCCCACCTCCTGATTGTCAGGTACCATCCACAAGGCTTTGGATCTGTCCAGCTGCCAAGCAGGAAATGGATTTTTAAAAATTATACTGAGCCACCATTAACTTCCGCAGCACTTCCACGTCCCGACTTAGCTGGGTTTTTGGATGGTTTTGGCCACCCCTGCATTTCCTCCATCACCACCCTTCCCCACATGCAACACTCCCCACCTCCCTATAACTATCGGGGCCAGCATTTCCTTTCCAAATTCAACAAAGAAGAATTCCGATTGTAAAGTTATGAACTGACATTTATTCATTAATGCACTTATAATAATACAATTAGCAACATATTAATATCTGTAAGAGTACTCAATGTGCATGGTATTATTGACAGAATTAATATATCTGATTAGAAAGTTCAAATGTATCATAGTCATTCAGCATCAGCTGGGCTCTATTTATTCCAGGTTGATATACTCCATTTCCAAGACTGGCATAAAGTCAGTAACTTAAATTTAGATTATTTATAGCTGACAAATTAATAGTTTTGAATAGATAAGTTCACCTGGTATACCAAAATTTAGTGAGTCCAACTTACTGCTGATAAGCTTCTAACTTTCGTTAAGATTTCTACATTTTCTACAACGCCCCCTTTCTAGTCAGTATAGCACACTTCCCTTTGGGTTGCTCAGATTCATCTTCAGGATGTCAGGGTGATGAAGTTTCATCTGTCGCCATCATTGGTCAACCACTTTCTATATGTTTGTCCCCTTTTTCTAATCTCGTTTCTGTTCTCATTAACTTGTAAAGGGCAAATCTTTTTATTTCTGTTGGACTGTGGATTAAAATTACAATGGCTTCAGTTTGAAAGACATGTCTACTGGAACAATGCGAGGGATATGTACAATGTTGCTGTCTTGGAACAGAGTATGCAATGAAAGACAGGATGGTGTCGAAGAGGAGTCCGGTCTAATGGGGAACTGCCTGACAACAACATTTTAATTGGCTCTTAACCAAGTGACCAGGGTTTGTGTGGGAGCACTGCAGCAGAAAAAAGCTCCTAGCCTGAGAAGAGAAAATACCTAAAACCTCTTTCTCCTGTGTGTGTAAGATTCCAGCAATTTGACAATAATAGCTAACTGGTTTTCTTTTTTCTCATATCTCTATAACCTGCTCTCTCTCTCTGAAAACCCTCTGTCAAGAGGAAAAGGGGAAAATCACCATTAGAGACATTAAAAAGCAAGTGCTCAGCCAGTGAACTAAAGACTAAAAGTGCTGGGAAGACCACCTCATCCCATCAACAAAGAACTGAAAGGAATTTGGAAGACATCGATCAAAATCAACCCATTGAATGCTGTACTCCAAACTGTTTTATCCCGCCCTTAAAATCCATGTTTTTGTGTGTCTTATGTGTCTTTTATGTGTGTATATAGGGACTTAAGAAGGGTTGGAGTTTAGGTTATAGAGTTAGAACTTAGCAGTTCATATTTCTTTCTTTTACCACTGGCTAAAGACAATTTGTTCAATAAACAGTTATTTACTTATTAAGTTTATAAACCTGGTGCTCGTATTTTGTTAACCTGAACTAACAATTAAGTGGCTTGATCAAACTTTTCACATTTGTCACGGCTAGGGAGTAGTGTGGCCTGATATTGCAGCGCACTATCCCCAGTAAGTCATGGCAAATTTAACTTACATACAAGTGATATATTGAATTATTTCCCTGTTCTTGTTGAGTGGAACTCTTTATCCTCCCTGAACTCCTGTGTGCCCTCTCAAACACCTCCTATCAGTCTTCTCTAGTTAACTTATTTCTGATGTTTTGTGTTAAAATGTGCTAATTTTACACAGTAAGAATCTTCCATTTCAGCCAATCTATGTGATGAAGTCGCTTGCAGGTCTAGTTGTGGAAACTCTTTTCACTTTGTTTGTATGTAAATCATGGCCCAAGACAGCAACTGTTAAGGATTGCTCTTTTTGTTATTCTAGGCCCTTATCTTAACATAACCTTCATTTAACATGATCAAGCTTGGATGTGACTAGCTCCAACCACTAATGCAGACCAACTAGAGCTATTACCTGTGAAAGATCCTTTTGTCCTCAGGTACTGCCGGTTCCTGACAAGTCCTCACACAACTTTACATCTCTTACATGACTGACCATCCATACCTATAGGGCACACATTACAGCTGTAACCTACAATTGTAGGCCTTAACTCATATCTTCAAAGGGTTTCACACATAAAAGGACTGCAACATAGCCTAAAATGTATGTATGGTTACTTAATGACACTTGCGATGAGCTGGATTTTGGCATAGTCAATGGGAAGGAAATTCAGAAAGAATGTAAAGTGGGCAGCTGATCCACTCTTGCTAGTTACCTGATGGATGAGTTAGGTTAAATTTATTGTTTCCATGTCATTCTGAGTTTAGTAAACTTTTTGAAGTTTATAGAGCACAAAATGTAAGTTACAGCAAGTGGATAATCAAGACTGTCTTTATTTCACATCCACATGCTGTTTTTCAAAAGGTGGCTTAAACTGATGCTACAGTTTATCGAATGGATGAGTTGTGGTTAGTAGTAACTTAAAATTAATACATTTTTAATTGCAACAGCATTCTGGCTCCAATGCACACTCTTTCAGGTTTAACAAATGTTATTGAACTTCTTTGAGTAAATTACTTACCAAAATCAATCAGAGCTTTAACTATTGCAAGCGAGTGGGTAGTTATTGTGCAATTAATATCTTTAGGAAACTACTATCGGGAGGTGGAGGCGGTGTTAAATTGAATTTAACTTAGCTGTAAATTTAACTCCAGTGCCAGTTTCCTGGGGCTCAGGAAACTGACCAATGTAATGGGTGAGATTGAGCCACAGTTCAGGTGGGTATTTAAACTTGTGCCCTTCCTGAATAACAGATCATTTGCTGCTGGTGACCCAATTTTCTCTCTAGTAAACACTTGGCAGAGAGTTCTTGTGTGAATACACCTTTTTCAAACTTGGAGGCTTTCAAACTGCTAAGATCAGGATGGGATCAGCTTTGGATTTTTTTAACAACACATCAGAAGAGGAAGACCAAGATTATCCATTGTAGCGATAACGAGTGGTGGGGTCAGCACATGCACAGGAGTGAGAGGCAGAAGAGAGTGGTGGATAGGAGAGTAGTGCATGAGAGGTGCTGTGGACACACAAGTTACTACCCACGTCACAGGGTTTTCAGAGGCCACTTCCTTGACTTCTTAGAAATTCTGCACTTCTGCAGGCTGAGGAAGCCACATTGGGTGGTCACAGACATCACCAGCTGCTACAAAAAGATGAAGTGCACATAGATGGCAATGCAAGAACCACCACAGCAACCAGGAGCTTTTTATAAATCACAAGGGGTATTTGTCCATTAATGCACAGCTGTTATGTAACCACAGGAAGATGTTCGTGCTGCTGTGTGTTAGATTCAATGGATGATGTCATGAGGCTTTCATATGGCGTAAGTTTAACATTCAGAGCTTTTCATTCCAGGAAACAAACTTAAAGGCTGCTTCATATGAACACGGGATACCCATTTCAAACATTGGTGGGATTCTTCACAAGTTTCATGAGCCATGAGGTGTAGGAACGCTACAATGAGAGCCACATGACAATAAAGTGTATACAGAATAAGCTATCAGAAGGTTGAAGATGTGCTTCCGATGCCTGTCTAGGTCTGGAGGCACTGTTCAGTACACACCAATGAAGCTGTCCAGAATATTACAGGTGTACAAAATTGCACAGCAGAGGGAATTGCAGATAGTGGAGGATAAATGCACTCATCACTCAGCTTCAGTTGAGGAGAGCATATAGGATGAGGAGAAGGGAGATGAAAATGGTGCACCGATCACCAGACCAGCCACTTGCTTTCCTGCCCAATATTGCAATGGTTTGCCTATTGTTAAATATAAGAAATGAAATTCTGTATTTCACTTCCATCCATTGCACATCTGCCTACTGGGTCCTGTCTTTATTAACATCGTTAAAGAAAGTGAAAGGGTGAGTTAGCCCTCAGTATGAGTAATGGACAAGACATGCAGGTGGTGTTAATCAATAAATTTAATGTAGCATTATTAAGAAAGGAAATTTAATATAACATTGTCACACCTTGCTGAATTACAACTTAATGAACTTAAGAATCCTACTGCTTCTATATAGTGTGTGGCTACAGCAGAGCTAAAGGCAGGCTATTCAGATCCATTCCTTGATTGTTGAGATGCTTTTGGCCTACACCTTGTGGGTTTCAGAGCCCCTGAGGGTCCCGTCAAAGGTAGTTTCATCAGCCGTGCAGACATAACCATCAGAAGACAAGATAAATCTTAGGTACCAGCTGGGGGTTGTGGTGGAGGTTAGGGTGTGAAGTGAAAGTGCTGCTTTGAATGAAATCCCTACTTCAATGTTCCTTTTCATTATTCTCCATCTGGGCTAATACCACATCGTTTCTCTCCTTCAGACCAGCTTGGTGGAGATCAGTAACGCATTGTAAGGCTATGGATATGATATCTGACATCCTGTTCAATGCAACAGACTAAGAGAAGGATGCATCAGATTGAGGGTCATGGTTGTGGACTCATTTGAGAACTATGCTTGAAGCTCCATGGGGGTGGCCACTCTCTCAATGGCAGATATCCTTATTATTCCCTGCTCCATTAAACCACTAGCAATCAAGTTCAACTCCTCCGTATTTCCCACTTTTGTGGAGAATGTGCATGGCATAGCTGCAAATACATAGAATCATTATGACACAGAAGGGGGCCATTCAGCCCATCGAGTCCATGGCAGCGTTCTGTAGAGCAATCTAGTCAGTACCATTCTATTCCCAAAGCTCTGCAAGTTTATTTTCCTCAGGTATCCATTCAATTTCCATTTTAAATCATTGATCGACTCCACTTCCATCACTCTTCTAGGAAGCGAGTTCTAAATCATTACTACTCACTGCATTTAAAAAAAAGTTCTTCCTTACATTTCCCTGCCCCCCCCCCCCATATCTCTTGTCCAAAGCCTTAAACCTATGTCCCCGAGTCCCTATACAATTAATTAGTGGGAACAACTTTTCTGTGTACATTGTCTAAACCTGTCATAATCTTCAAATCTCCCATCAATCTCCTTTAATCCAAGGAGAACATTCCCAACTTCTCCAGCACAACGATGTGACTAAAATCCCCCCATCCCTTGGCTAAGCTGCTGAAGCATCTCTTGCATTCAACTTCTCAACATTAGCCACTGGGGTTTAGAATTTGTGTTCTGAATTATTTGGCTATTTGGCTGTGGCAGATTTGAGATAAGCTATCAAGTCTTCACACTTGTTCTTCTTCTTGAGGCCTGGAAAAATCAAATTTGTCCCTGGGATACATTTCTTCGGATTCTCCAGGTAAATCCTGAGTGTGTCCTCATCTCAATTAATAGCTTTGTTTTTGTTTGTTTCAATGTTTATCTGAGTAGAGCTTGGAGCCAATGGAGATCCTCTACAGCTGGCCCTGCCACAAATATCTACTCATGATCACTTGAGAGGAATCACCAGATAAAAACCTAACTAACTAAATAAATAGACCCATGAGTGCAAGATTTTGTGCTGATGTGCAGCTATACATCATATGATGGTTCACCCTCAGAAATTAGGTCCCCTGAAGAATTATTCTCATGAATGTACTACAACATTTGCTGTGCATATGAGTGCCCTGGAAAATGAAAGAAAATGATATGATTTACTTATGTCCAAGTCACAATCTTGACTATCACTAAAGTCTATCCCCTCATAACTTTATCTCACAGTGAGCAAGCTATCATTGTGTGTCAAAGATATTTGTAATTCTGTCACCACCCAAGTGTGAATTCCCAATCGCTCTATCTCTGACTGAGATTGACTTAAATGTGTCACTTATCTCCAGGGCCTCTTTCAGGCAGCTATGAGCTGCACTCTTTGTGCAACCCACCTCCAGTCTCCCCTGCATTACATTTTATGCTGTCTTACCAAAAGGGCAAATAACAAACAGACCCTTGAATGAGTGAAGATGAGGCATTCGCCTGATGGATGTCGTGCATTTGGTGAGGGTGACCATGAAACAGATGCATCCCACTGCATAAGTATTGGGGTGAGCGGCAACTGTAGATGGATAAATGGGGAAGTGAGGAAGTGCATTGAAATTGCAGGTGGCTGCTGCTGAAAGTTGAGTGGATATGAGGAGTGATGTGATAGAGCACATTTGGAAAGACAGAATGAAGGGTGGTGGGCTTAAACCATAGAATGTAGGCTAATCAGAAAGCACACTTACTTTTCCTAATTTGATTAGGTAATTGGACCACTTTCTACATTGCACTGGAGATATGGGAGCAATGATCCCACTGCTCATCCCCTCAGCTACCTCCAATCACATGTTCTTGGTGAGAGCCTCCCAATACTGGGAAAAGTATGTCCCTTATTCTCCTGACCGCACCCAGCAGTAATTCCAGTGATGTGCCATTGAAGCTGGGTGATGCCCTTGCTCTCTGTGCACCATCCTTCACCAACACCTCCAATTTCCATTTGTATTGCCCCTTTAAATACAGCCTAGATGACATGATGTGGGTGCACATTGTGCCCATTGCACAGCTTGGAGACACAAGACCTGAAGCCAAAACTAATTGCTTCAAGTCAGTTGCCATTGCAGATTCTGATCTGCTGAATTGACTTTCAGGTTTTGCCCAAACCTAACAAACAGGGCCCACAAGTCCCAGTCAGAATGGAGATGATTGGGTAATTTTTCCTGTCAATTACACATAGAGCCCACATTGCTATAAGTAACTAGAATTAATGCTAATTAATTTATATTCTGTAACCATCCTCTGCTCACTGCTGGAAAAATAATCCTGCTGTGCTCAGGAGACTCGCTGTCGTTTATGAGTAAATTGAAACCCCAAGTCCTATCCCCTTTCAATCCATTAGCAGAAGTAGCAGTGCTAACGTTCACTCCATGAGTTTAAAAAATCTCAGGCCCCAAATTTTCTAAGGGTTAGCTGTGTTCGCCCAGCACGAAATAGCCGGGGGAGAAGTGGGGAGCAAATAATGGGGCGGAATATAGAAAGTCCGGTCTTTCACCCAGAAGAAATTAGTTTGGTATTTTCTGCACAAGGGTAAGTATGAATAATAGTGCCAAAGATGCCCTAGTATCTAAAATGGATGGTACCACCTATTGAATTTGCTATGGGTCCTGCCTCCTGCAAGTGCAATAATCTAGACACAGTCATGGTACTAGATTAATTGAGAGTCAACAGTGGTGCCCATCGAGGTGTTTGGGCCTGGCCACAGTCCAGAACACCCAGACAGACAGAATGGAGAAAAAAATTAAATAGGCCTCCAGGAAGGACATTGATTTCCCCTGGTTACTGAATTTTCAGCATGAAACATTAGCCATGGCTCAAATTGACATTTTGCACCACCCCTTCTAGTGGGTGTCCAATCTAAGTCCATAATTATGCAACACCTGCTACTTATTTGAGTTACAGGATCCTATCCTGACTCAGATACTTCCACAGAAACAGGATGGAGAGTACTAACAGAGCAAGTATCAACGAATTTTGGACTATCAAATAAGCCTTACCTGAATAAAGCTTTTGAAATTTGGCATCCAGTTTTCCCTCAAACAATTCTTGAAAAAACTGCTAAAATCTAAAAATAAAAACAGTACAGTTAATGAAACAGTACTGATGTATCCTGTGGAAGTACATTGCCCTTCCCTTCAATGAAAGCATAAAATCCACAAGAAGGCAGTTCAATGAGTCAACTTAAATCGTTTTAATGACCGTTTTAAAAATTTTGTTCAAATACTTATTTTGAACCTAGAAATTTTGGATATTGAGAGAAAAATATCAGATCAAAAATTTTTCAGAAAGTAGTTTTGGGTGATTTGGGGGAAACCTGTCATTGGGGCCATAGTGTACAATGACTGGGCGATGTGTTTTTTTTAAAAATATACTTTATTCATAAAATATCTGAAAGAACATTACAAAACATTTCTAAATCGCCATCACAAAATGTACAATCATTTTCAACTTTTACAGATGGATCACGAGGTGCTTCAATACAATTAATGAATATTACAATCATTTCAATATGGTCATTACAGACAGTCAGAGAGTGCAATGACATTCGAGTTATCAACATACATCATCTTGCACTCTGAGGTGCTTCAATACAAATCGTATTCAATACATATATTTATTGTGAGCCGTACAGCCCAAGGCCGTACACCAGCCCCTTGGTGTACTATGGCAGAAAGGTCTTAGCAACCTTTCCCCATTGGGCCTTTGCGGCGGCTGCACCAAGCTTTACTGCATCCCTCAGCACATAGTCCTAGACCTTGGAATGTGCCAGTCTGCAACGCTCGGTCAGGGACAACTCTTTGCAGTTGAAGACCAACTAGTTTCTGACAGACCAAAGAGCGTCTTTCGCCGAGTTGATGATTCTCCAGCTGCAGTTGATGTTTGCCTCGGTGTGTGTCCCTGGGAACAACCCGTAGAGCACAGAGTCCTGTGTCACAGCACTGCTCGGGATGTTCATCGACAAAAACCACTGCATCTCTCTCCAGACCTTCTTTGCAAAGGCACATTCCACAAGGGGGTGAGCAACCATCTCTTCCCCACCACAGCCACCTCGAGGGCATTGTGGAGAGGGGGTGAGACTCCTGGTGTGTTGAAGGATCTGACGGGGACGGCCTTTCTCACCACCAACCAAGCTACACCTTGGTGCTTGTTAGACAGTTCTGGCAATGAGGTATTCTGCCAAATGATTTTGACAGTCTGCTCAGGGAACCATCTGACAGGACCCACCATGTCCTTTTCCCACAGGGCCTCTAAGACGTTATGTGCCGACCACTGCCTGATGGATTTGTGGGCAAAGGTGTTTCTCTGCATAAATTTTTCCACGAGGGACAGGAGGTAAGGCATGGTCCAACGACTTGGAGCGTTTGCGGCAGCATGGCCAGACCCATCCTTCGCAACACCAGGGACAAGTAGAAACTCAGCATGTGGTGACACTTGGTGTTTGCATACTGAGGGTCTATGCACAGCTTGATGCAGCCGCACGCAAAGGTGGTCGTCAGGATGAGGGTAATGTTGGGCACATTTTTTCCCCCCCTTTATCTAGAGGCTTGTACATCGCGTCCCTGCGGACAGGATCCATTTTCGACCTCCAGATAAAGCGAAAGATGACTAGGGTGATCGCCATTGTGCAGGTGATGTGTTCACGCAAATGCTTTGCACTATAAATTTGTAATGGGTAATGGTGGCTTCTGCTTGATTTGGTCACCTAGCATTGCTGGACACCTCTTTTGTAATGGTGGGTGAAATGTCAGGTGGCAAATAATCAACCAACTCATGACAATGGCTGTCTGAAATCACAAACTAATGGATATATTATTGAAATTTGCCTATTTGTATTTGTGTAAGCACTTTCCTTTGCCAACATAACTTCTGGAAGAAATTTGCAAATATCTTTTGTGGGGAGGTGGTACAATTTTTGAATGTTGTTTTCCTGTCCCCTTCTGCACTCTAGCTTGCCCTGAACCACCTGAAACCAGGTGTAAAATTCCTTAGCTCCTATTTATATACTAAATTCAATGCACTGAAATTTGACAGAGATTCTACCAGTTTGTTGCTGCAGCTCACTGAGAACTGGTAGAATCCCTGGAGAATTTCAGGGCTAAATTAATCAGTGATGATCATGAATTGCCGATGCTTTAATGCCCTGTGTAAATGATAATATTTTTAAAAAGAACAGTTGAGTTAATTCATTATGTGGGTGAAAATGGTTATTCTGTCTCTGTTTAGATAGTATAATTAATAAATGTTGCAACTTTAATATTTTTAGGCAAATATAGTTTTAAGTTTCCTTTGTAGCCACAACTGGGAGTTCTGTAAAATTTGTTTTTGCTTGGTCTGTTGTACCTGCTATTTGTCATAAAAATCATGAACAAAGAACAAAGAAAAGTACAGCACAGGAACAGGCCCTTCGGCCCTCCAAGCCTGCGCCGATCATATTGCCCATAATCTAAAATATTTTGCACTTCTGGGGTCCGTATCCCTCTATTCCCGTCCTATTCAGGTATTTGTCAAGCTACCTCTTAAACACCACTATCGTACCTGCTTCCAACACCTCCTCTGGCAGCAAATTCCAGACACTCACAACCCTCTGCGTAAAAAACTTGCCCCGCATATCTCCTCTATAGTTTTCTCCTCTCACCTTAAATCTATGTCCCCTAGTAATTGACTCTTCCACCCTGGGAAAAATCTTCTGACTATCTACTCTGTCCATGCCACTCATAATTTTGTAAAACAAAAACAGAAATACCTGGAAAAACTCAGCATGTCTGGCAGCATCGGCAGAGAAGAACAAAGTTGACGTTTACAGTCCTCATGACCTTTCAACAGAACTAAGTAAAAATAGGAGAGGGGTGAAATATAAGCTGGTTTAAGGTGGGGGGGGGGGGTGGTGGGGGGAGAGAAGTGGAGGGTGGGGGGGTTGGGGGGGTGGTTGTAGGGACAAGCAAGCAGTGTTGGAGCAGATAACCAAAAGATGTCACAGACAAAAGAACGAAGAGGTGTTGAAGGTGGTGATATTATCTAAAAGAATGTGCTAATTAAGAATGGATAGCAGGACACACAATGCCCAGATAGCTCTAGTGGGGGTGGGGTGAAATAAGACTAAAAGGGCATAAAAGGTATAGATTTAAAAATAATGGAAATAGGTGGGAAAAGAAAAATCTATATAATTTATTGGGAAAAACAAAAGGGAGGGGGAAGAAACGGAAAGGGGGTGGGGATGGAGGACGGAGTTCAAGATCTAAAGTTGTTGAATTCAATATTCAGTCCGGAAGGCTGTAAAGTACCTAGTCAGAAGATGAGGTGCTGTTCCTCCAGTTTGCGTTGGGCTTCACTGGAACAATGCAGCAAGCCAAGGGCAGACGTGTGGGCAAGAGAGCAGGGTGGAGTGTTAAAATGGCAAGCAACAGGGAGGTCTGGGTCATTCTTGCTGACAGACCAAAGGTGTTCTGCAAAGCGGTCGCCCAGTCTGCCTTTGGTCTCTCCAATGTAGAGGAGACCACATTGGGAGCAACGAATGCAGTCGACTAAGTTGGGGGAAATGCAAGTGAAATGCTGCTTCACTCGAAAGGAGTGTTTGGGCCCATGGACGGTGAGGAGAGAGGAAGTGAAGGGGCTGGTGTTGCATATTTTGCGTATGCATGGGGAGGTGCCGTACGTGGAGGTTAAGGAGTAGGGTTGATGGAGGAGTGGACCAGGGTGTCACGGAGAGAACAATACCTACAGAATGCCGCCGGAGGGGGTGAAGGGAAGATGTGTTTGGTGGTGGCATCATGCTGGAGTTGGTGGAAATGGCAGAGGATGATCCTTTGAATGCGGAGGCTGGTGGGGTGATAAGTGAGGACAAGGGGGACCCTATCATGTTTCTGGGAGGGAGGAGAAGGCGTGAGGGCAGATGTGCGGGAGATGGGCCGGACACGGTCGAGGGCCCTGTCAACGACCGTGGGTGGAAAACCTCGGTTAAGGAAGAAGGAGGACATGTCAGAGGAACTGTTTTTGAAGGTAGCATCATCTGAACAGATGCGAGGGAGGCGAAGGAACTGAGAAAATGGGATGGAGTCCTTACAGGAAGCGGGGTGTGAGGAGCTGTAGTTGAGGTAGCTGTGGGAGTCGGTGGGTTTGTAATGGATATTGGTGGACAGTCTATCACCAGAAATTGAGACAGAGAGGTCAAGGAAGGGAAGGGAAGTGTCAGAGATGGACCATGTGAAAATGATGGAGGGGTGGAGATTGGAAGCAAAATTAATAAATTTTTCCCAACTTCTATCAAGTCGCCCCTCAATCCCTGTCACTCTAATGAGAACAATCTGAGTTTCTCCAACCTCTCCTCATAGCTAATAGCCTCCAGACTAGGCAGCATCCTGGTAAACCTCCTCTGCACCCTCTCCAACACCTCCATATCCTTCTGATAATGTGGCGACCAGAATTGCACACAACATTCCAAGTGTGGCCTAACCAAGGTTCTATACAGCTGCAGCATTACATCCCAGCTTTTATACTCAATACCCCTGCCAATGAAGGCAAGCATGCCATATGCCTTCCTGACTATCTTATCCACCTGCATTGCCACTTTCAGTGACATGTGGACCTGTACACCCAGATCCCTCTGCCCGTCAATGCACTTAAGGGTTCTGCCATTTACTGTATAATTCCTGCCTGAATTAGACCTTCCAAAATGCATTACCTCACATTTGTCCGGATTAAACTCCATCTGCCATTTCTCCGCCAAGTCTCCAACCGATCTATATTCCGTTGTATCCTTTGACAATCCTCTTCACTATCTGCAATTCCTCCAACCTTAGTGTCGTCTGCAAACTTACTAATTCACCCAGTTACATTTTCCTCCAAATCATTTATGTATACTACAAACAGCAAAGGTCCCAGCACTGATCCCTGCGAACTCACTAGTCACAGCTTTCCATTCAGAAAAGCACCCTTCCACTGCTACCCTCTGTCTTCTATGACTAAGCCAATTCTGTATCCATCTTGCTAGCTCACCTCTGATCCCGTGCAACTTTACCTTCTGTACCAGTCTGCCATGAGGGACCTTGTCAAATGCCTTACTGAAATCCATGTATATAACATCCACTGCCCTTCCATCGTCAATCATCTTTGTCACTTCCTCAAAAAACCCGATCAAGTTAGTGAGACCTGACCTCCCCTTCACAAAACCATGCTGCCTCTCACTAATATGCCCATTTGCTTCCAAATGGTAGTAAATCCTGTCACGAAGAATCTTCTCCAATAATTGCCTAACACAGACGTAAGGCTCACCAGCCAGTAATTTCCTGGATTATCCCTGCTACCCTTCTTAAACAATGGAACATCATTGGCCATTCTCCAGTCCTCTGGGACCTCACCCATAGCCAGTGAGGATACAAAGATTTCTGTCCAAGGCCCCAGCAATCTCCTCCCTTGCCTCCCTCAGTACTCTGGGGTAGATCCCATCTGGCCCTGGGGACTTATTCACCTTAATATTCTTCAAGATGTCTAACACCTCCTTTTTTTTGATCTCAACATGATCCAGGCTATCTACACACTCTTCCCTAGACAAATCGACCACTAAGTCCTTCTCTTTGGTGAATACTGATGAGAAGTATTCATTTAGTATCTCTCCCATTTCTTCTGGTTCACACATAGATTTCCATCTTTGTCCCTGAGTGGGCCTACCCTTTCCCTGGCTACCCTCTTGCTTTTTACGTTTGTATAAAAGGCCTTGGGATTTTCCTTAATCCTGGTTGCCAATGGCTTTTCATGACCCCTTTTAGCCCTCCTGACTTCTTGCTTAAGTTTCTTCCTACTTTCTTTATATTCTCCACGGGCTTCATCTGTTCCCAGCCTTCTAGCCCTTACGAATGCTTCCCTTTTCTTTTTGACTAATCTCACAATATCCTTCATTATCCAAGGTTCCTGAAACTTGCCATGCTTATCCTTCATGCCAGTCCTGAATTCTTATCAACTGACATTTGAAAGCCCCCCACATGTCAGTTGTTGATTTGCCCTCAAACATCTGCCTCCAATCTAGATTCCTCAGTTCCTGCCTAATATTGTTATAATTAGCCTTCCCCCAATTAAGCACCTTAACCCGAGGACTCTTGTTATCCTTATCCACCAGTACGTTGAAACTTACTGAATTATGGTCACTTTTCCCGAAATGCTCCCCTACTGAAACTTCCACCACCTGGCCGGGTTCATTCCCTAATACCAGGTCCAGTATTGCCCCTTCCCTAGTTGGACTATCTACATATTGTCTCAGGAAGCCCTCCTGAATGCACTTTACAAATTCTGCACCATCCAAACCCCTAGCACTAAGTGATTCCCAGTCAATATAGGGAAAGTTAAAATCACCCACCACAACAACCCTATTGCTTTTACATCTTTCCAAAATCTGCCTACAAAACTGTTCCTTAATCTCCAGCCAGCAATTGGGAGGCCTATAGTAAACCCCAAACATTGTGATCGCACTTTTCCTATTCCGGAGCTCTACCCATATTGCCTCGCTGCATGAGCCCACCGAGGTGTCCTCCTGTTGTACAGCTGTGATATTCCCTTTAACCAGCAGTGCAACTCCCCCACCTCTTCTACATCCATTTCTATCCTGCCTGAAACATCTAAATCCTGGAACATTTATCTGCCAATCCTGTCCATCTTTGAACCAAGTCTCTATAATAGCAATAACATCATAGTCCCAAGCTCTAAGCTTATCTGCCTTGCCTGTTATACTTCTCGCTTTGAAACAAATGCATTTCAGACCCCCAGTCCCACTGTGTTCAGTAATTTCTCCCTGCCTGCTCTTCCTCTCAGTCCTACTGGCCATATTCACTCGTTCCCAGTCATTTATTTCACCTGCTGACCTATTGCTCTGGTTCCCACCCCCGTGCCATACTAGTTTAAACCCTCCCGAGTGACACCAGCAAACCCCGCAGCCAGGATATTGGTGCCCCACCCGTTTAGATGCAACCCGTCCTTCTTGTACAGGTCCCATCTGCCCTGGAAAAGATCCCAATGATCCAGATATCGGAAACCCTCCCTCCTATACCATCTGTTCAGCCACGTGTTTAGCTGCACTATCTTCCTATTTCTAGCCTCTCTGGCATGTGGCACAGGGAGTAATCCTGAGATTACAGCTCTAGAGATCCTGTTATTTAACTTTCTGCCTAACTCCCTGAACTCCTGCTGCAGGACCTCGTCACTCTTCCTGCCTATGTCGTTAGAAACAATGTGTACCACGACCTCTGGCTGTTCTCCCTCCTCCTTCAGAATGTCCCGTACCCGATCAGAGACATCCTGGAAACTGGCACCAGGGAGGCAACATACCATCCTGGTGTCTCTTTCATGACCACAGAAGAGCCTATCTGAGCTTTGAAGTTTTGTATTGATGTATCTTTTTGAATTTGTTACCAAGAGCACATAAGTAACTTCTAATATTTGGAAATGCTTGTAATTTTTTTAGTTTTCTTAAAATTTTGAGCACAACACCAAGACAACTTCTGCTCCCCAACCCACCCTCACCCCATGTTGCCATCTACAATCAGGATAAATGACTGCACTCAACCTGAGGCACACAGACAAGGAAGATTCCAGTTTTCATAGTCTGTGATGAGTTAGCTGATCTCAGGATGGCAGTAGGAGTTGGCGAATTTTGGCCTTGCTGCAACTTTAGCAGGGAAGGGGAAAAAGATCAACCAAGATTGTTGCTTCCCTTCGATTCCTAGTGCTTATTGATGGAAAGTTTAGCTGAGGATAAGGTTGAACTGTAATGTCCCCTCCTCCTACATTACAACAGTGACCACATTTTGATAGTACTCCCCCAACTTCGACCCCCCCCCCCCCCCCCCCCCCCCCCCCCCCCCCCCCGCCCAGTTTTGCACATGAAGAATGAATGAAGCAGCGGAGGGTGGCTGGCAGCTGTGAAAATGTATCCCATCAGGATGCAGCACTGTCAGGAATGGAAAGCATGAAATCTGAGAGTGGGGGGGCGGAATCTAAAGGTTGACAAATGTTAAAAGGGATGTCTGAACGCTGTACTACCCTGTGAAAAGAATTAAAAGAGTTTACCTGTGGAGTTTTAAAATCTGTGACTAATGATGACTGCTGACCATTGTAAAGGTGCTAGAATTTATGGCCTTTATCTAAGTCATACAATTGTTACCAGAGTAACCAAAAGCTTATTACCATGGAACAAAAGACTCCAGCTGGTGTGTTCCTGGCCCGAGGCATTTAGCAGCTGGAGGGAAAGAACTTAAGCAAATTTCCCCGCCTTCATATTTACCATCAGCTACTGGTGATATCCAGCAGTGCATTCTGAAGAAAATGGCTATTGATGACTTGTGTACAGACCGTTTGTTGCATTAATTTCATTATATTATTCTTCAATAGATTGCTCTTTTAAGGTTTATATTTTTAATTGATGGAACATACTAAAAATTTTGCAAGTCAGCACATGACCAGAAACCTTCTGTCGAAGTTAGATTATAGGAACTAACATTGGATTGAAACCAGGTGTTACAGTGGCACTTCTAGCACTGGGCCAGGAGTTGGCTTTCCAAACATCTGGATATGATTGCTTCAGTTAATTCCTAACTAAAGTATTTAAAATTTGAATAAATTAATACAATTGCTTAAAAACTAGAATTTTTGAGTACCTAATTATATCTGTTTTTTTGATTATGTAATTCTTCTATTAGTTGCTAGTGCTTTTACTGATGTTGACTCCAAATCCCACAGCTTAACCTTCTATTTTAATACAGCTTGTCAGGGCATGTTGTGTCAGACTAGAGAATGTTAATATAAATACAGCCTAGGATTGAGTTAAAAATATCCTTTCAAGACTGAAGTGCACTAGTATGCTGAAGTTATGGACTATTGTGTTACAATCCTGCTGCATTGCTGTCAGTCTTGCTTCTCAATTTCCTCCCTTTGGAAATGTGTCACCATCTAGAGGTGAATGTAGAAGAATCAAACCTGCAGACATGTTCATGAATACCATAGATGTTGGCATGTAAGCCGACTTTGAAGCCTCTAAAACTCCTTCCAAAAACGGGTCAACGTATATACCAATGTATATACCAAGTATAAAATGTGAACTGCCAGCGTGTGTGTGGGTGATCATTTCAAAATGTGGAAAAAGAAACATAACGCCAATAATTAATATTAAATTAATCTGACACATTTTATTGAATATATGATTTGTACAAATATATCAGCAATCATATAGAAACTATCTTAAAACCCATCAAATTTATTGACTTTGGCACCGGACACAAAGTGTTCATCTAATTCATTTTGTGTCATTTTGGCCATGATATCATCGTAAGGATCCTACTCTGGATCAGCTGTGGTGCTTTCGGTTTCAGAATAATCCCTTCACAACAAATCATCTTCTTTGCCATCTATTGAATTGGATATTCTGCATTTTATGAATAATCTGATGACAGTTTGTGCATGAAAGGCATTGCATGATTTGATGACAAAACCACACAAAACATCAAGTGGGGCAACTCACATATTTCCATTCATTGTGAAGGTTTTTTCTCCATCAACCATCCACCTATTCCATCCAGTGTAAACATGATCCTTGAATGGCTCCTTGAGACCACATTCAAATGTTGAACTACAGACATTAGACTCCCTGGTATAAACTGCAATGTTGGTGCTATTTCTTCACAGGTATCTCTTGCTCTCATTGGTTATATGGGATCTGAACATGTACCACACTAGTAAGCTGCATTCTTTAGTCCACAGATTATCGAGCCATATCATCATCTATCCAACTGTTGCCCTGGTCGTGTGCAAAAACTCCTGCGGGGAACTTGATTTTTGGCATGGCTTTACACTTGAAACTTGCCATCAGCGTAATTTTGTTCCATCGGACGTGCAGGCTTGTACCACTTGAAGCTTGACTTCTCGTCCTGTGATTTTCACTGGAGCTGTTTTTGAACCTTTTTACTCTACAGTTTGGTTGCTGGGCATATCTGAAATTCATGAGTGTTTCATCCATGTTGCTGATGTGACAAAATGGGCACTTATATTTCTGCCACTGTCTAATGATGAACTACTGGAAAGTGGTAACTTTGGCATTGGGGTCTTTTGGTCATCTCTGAGTGATCCTGATCTTCTGCTACAATACTAGACATTTTCATTCCATAAAGCAGCTACACCAACTGGCCATTGCTCTGAAATCTTTGCTGAACTCAGGGTTTGATCTGGCCCACTTAAGTGCATATATACGCATTGCATTTCTGGTGACGATGAAATCATTCTGATGATTTGCGAGGACCCATTCCAAAATGTGCTTCTCAAGATCAGGCCAGTGGTTGTTCCCTATTTTTCTGGTGCATTGTGTCTTGGGCATCTTCTTCAGGGTGGATTCCTTTTCCATTCTCACACCAGTTTTTCACTAACGCCGAATTCCCTTGCTGAAACAGTTATTTGACGTGTTGGCAAATGTTACGGCTTTTAGCTTGAAACCAGCTTCAAGCTTCATTCGTTTTATTGGAAGACGCATTTCTCTTTGTTCACCACGCGGAGTCTGCTCTGTGTGGGCATTTCTTAAACTCCCGCACGTCTTCACAACACAGCTCATAGCACCTGCTATGCAAATAAAATGTGCATTTGTGGGGTGAAAAACTGAGGTAGACTAGTAATACAAGTGTTGCGTGTTGTGGTTGTAAAGGGGGATCGACTTGTTCACCGAGTATATGCAAAAACGTAATTTTTAGGGCTGGAAAACTGAAGTCATCTTGTACACCAGGATGATTTATATGGTATGTTCCATCCTGCTCCATGATTGCCTGACAAAAAAAAAACAATTTAAGTGAAACACAGTAGACTATCAGTTCAAAATCAAAATGCTGCAGATGCTGAAAAACTGAAATAAAAAGCAAAAAATGCTGAACTACTCAAGCAGCATTGGTGGAAAGAGAAACAGAGCTAATCTTTCAGGGCAGATCAAAGACTGTTCATCAGAACAGAGAGTACTTAGAAATGTAATAGTGTTGAAGTGAGACAGGGAAAGGGGGAGGTGAGGAAAGAACAAGAGAGATGCTCTGTGATAGGGTGGAAGGCAGGAAAGATTAAATGACGAAGGGAATGATAGTGAAAGGTACAAATAGATAGTAATGGAAGAAGTAAAGAAGCAGAAGATTCATCCAGAAGAGCTGTAAATGGGAAAATGCAAAATCACAATCAACAGCTGCAGTCCAAAAAATTAGCAGGAAGTAGTTATGATCTGAAATTGTTGAACTCAACGTTGGGCTGCACAGTACCTCGTCAAAAAATGAGTGGGAGTAGAGTGGACAGGCAACCAGAAGCTCAGGGTCATGATTGCAGACTGAATGGAAGTATTCTGCAAAGCAGTTACCCAATATCCTTTTGGCCTCCTTAATGTAGAGGTGGCCACATTGTGAGCAGTGACTTTTTCTTTCCCCTTCTTGAGTTCTCTACTTGAAGGCAGGTCCGTCCTACAGCGTCACAGTTTCACCACAGGTGAGGCAAGGAGTCAGATCCCAAATCCACCTGTCAGAATGGGGATCAAACACCATGCTGTTGGCTCCAATTTGATCCACAATAGTCATTCAGCCAACTAGTCCCCCAAGAAGTCTGAGTTGCTATGGGAACATACACTTTTATATGCATGTTGTAGCCTGAACCTATGGATTGTGATGGTAGAGGATCCATTTTCTTTCTATCACATGTCTGACCAGGAATCTCTCCCACTCTTACCACCTTGAATTGGCATATGTTGGAAGGATTTACAAGTTGATACTCAACCTGTTTGGTCCATTATGAACCACATTCCTTTGGCCATCAAGTCCTGGAGTCGGACTCGAACCCGGAGTTTATGGCTCAGAGGCCGGGACACAACTACTACTACACAAGACCTCCTGAGCAGCAATTAAACTATACTAAATTGAAACAAGTACAGGTGAATTGTTGGTTCACCTGGAAGGAGCGTTTGGGGCTTTGGACAGTGAAAATGGAATAAGTAAAAGGCCAGGTGTTGCAATTTCTGTATGGGAAGGTGTTGGGGTGATTGAGGAATGGACCAGGGTATTACAGAGGGAGCAGCCCCTTCAGAATGCTGAAAGGGGTAGGAACGATATGTTTAGTGATAGCATCACATTGGGGGTGACAGGAGTAGCAGAGGATGATCTTTTTACGAATAACTAGTTCATGGTTCATGTTAATATTTTGGAGGTTACTTTGTTTTAGTTCTGGGAAGGCTGAAGTTGTAAAGTTAATTAAAATGCTGGGCTTTAGAGTTAACAAGAATACCCAAAGAAATGGCAGTTCCAAAGCTGACCCATGTTTGTTTAATAAAGTCAGAATAGAGCTACAATACAGCAGGTAGGCTTACCAAGCTAAAGAGCTGGAGATGTCTGCAATATTTGCAAGTAATGGCATTCTGGAGAATTTTTTTTTATTTTGGGACTTAGAGCTAAATTACTTTAAAAACATTCAGTAAACCCTGAAACATTCTAAAACCCATTTGTTTTATCAGATGAAAGAAAAAATTGTAAACGAGGGATAATTCATCCAAAGGTCAATTTGAGGACAGCTCAAAAGAGGCTATGTTGTAATGGAGTTTTGTGGAGCTCAGGGAGGTTCTCTGGTTTCAATTTATCTAGGTGTTTGCTGAGAGAGTTTATTGCAGTTTGGACCTGATGTGGTTTGCAGCTCACTAGGAGAAGATAGCCAAAGTAAAGATAGACCTGCATTGTAAGCAGTGTAAAAAATACTAACTTCATTGACCATGTGCAATGAAGATGAGGCTTAATCTCAGTTTGAATTTCGTGAGGGAACAGAAGCTTGAAGATTACCTAGTTTGAAACGAGTGGAAGAATCCACAATGACCTCCACAGCGTCTTGTGGCAAAGAAAGCAACAGCAGATTAGCTTGGAAGTGTTAGAAATGTAACCAGAACAAGGGACTGAGGCATCCACAGTCAAGAAGGGATAAATAAAAGTTTTACCTCTGAGGAGGGACTGTGGCATACTTATGGGTGGTCCCAAAAGAAATAAATAGCTTTTAAGATTGATGTGTCTTACAAGAGAATCCTTGCATTTTTGGTTGCATCACATTTTAGGTCATTTTTCCAATCATGTTACCCATCATTCCCAGCACCATAAGTGGTGTCACGTTGGGTCTTGTCATGTTTTAGGTTGCATTTCTAGTTATGCACACTTCCTGCCATGGGACATCAGCTGAATTCTCCCAGAATTACACTAAGTGCCGGAGCGGGCGGGTAAAATGGAGTCCTACCTGCCGATGAAAATGGCGGATTTTCATGCCGTATCTTCCCAAGCCTGCCTCATTATATATTCACTCCCACGAAACAACACATTTCCATGGCGAACGGGCTCTCATTCGCCTGCTCGCCAACACCTCGCTGTTGCATCATGCCGGCCGCCATATTTAAAATGTAGCTGCCAAAGCACTCATCGCCAGCAGCTCACCATCGCTGCCTGGGAGACATGGCCTGCAAAGGCAAAAAGACTGCAGCCTCCTGCTTCAACAACTGCTGGATGCCGTGGAGGCCTGCCAAGATGTGCTCTACCCCTGCTCTTGCTTCAGGATGGGTAGCAATGTCACCAAACTGGTGGCACTGGTGGTCAGCTCGAATGCCCTGCAGGAGAGGACAACCAGCCATTGCCGCAAAAGGATGAATGGTCTCCTTCGTTCCGCTAGGGTAAGATACTCTTTTCATCACTCCCAACTTACACACTCACAAACCCATCACACATCCACAATGCCCTCACTCACTGTCAGTGCAAGGGACATCACCATTCACTCTTTCACACACACTGTCATTGTCCTTATTCCATCCATGGGAACACTCACCACCCACACAGGCCAGACATACTTATCATCAGGCCCGGCAGGCATCCTGATACACTCTCCCCATCTCTACCCATGCAGGACAAACTGGCTCACAAGAGGAGGGAAAGGTTGCAGACAGGTGGAGGGATGCTGGAATTCAAAGTCCTGTCAGAATTTGAAAACAGAGCCATCCAGCTGGCCGGCAATGATCTGGACTGGTCCTGTGCTGACGGTGAGGTCAGCGCTGCTCTACAAAGTAAGGATCCAGCAGTGCAACATCCATCAGACAACCATGCTGTGAGTGATGTGTCCTCTTTCACAGGCCACTGCTATGCACTAATTATCTCCCCCTGCTTTCACAGGCACATCTGGGAAGCAGCATTCGGAGTCCATAACCTGGGGCCTCCAAGCAAGCTCCGAAGAAACCTTTGAAGAGGAATCTGAAGGTACCCTCCCTGAAGTCCTGTCACAGCACTCACCCACACCTTGGTGGGACCTAGCTTTAGAGTAGCCACTGGTGAGCACATTGCACTTTCTGACCCACTGCAGATAGAAGCAGGGACCTCCCAGGTTCCTGGCATTCGGAGGACTGCTGGAGGTTAGAACGTTGCTGAGTCTGAGTCAGATGTCAACCCTTTGGATTTGATCATGTCACAGTTGCTGAAGCTGCAAAGACAAGCTCGGGAACAACAGGAAGGGATGTCTACTGCACTCCTCAGATTGCAAGGCACGATGGAGGATTTCGTCCATCTTCAGGCAGAGGTGATAGTGCCGGCATTGCAACACACCAAGGTCAACAATGGCAGGATGGCGGCCGCCATGGAGACCTTGGTCCAGGGCATCACTCCTGCACTGCTGTGTGGGCTGAACTTCATTGCTTATGCCATAGTTGGCCTCCAACTGTGTGTACATGAGAAGGGTGCTGGGCAGCTCGATCTCACTCCAGCTACCCCTTCACTCACAGAGTCAGCCAGGGGCCCTCGGGCACCCATAGGGAGGAAGATCAGCAGGTGCACACTCTGGGATCATCCACACAAGTGACTCTGAGAATGACCGGCCTATCTGACCCCGCTCTTCCTGTGACCTCCACAGATCCAGCTTCACAGGCCGAGGAGGGCGCCACTGCCACACAGCAGGACTGCGAAAGCAGGCCGGGGCCGTCCAAGTCTCGGCTCTCCAGACAGGCCGTCACAGTCAGCAGGCTGCCTCCACCTCCACTTTGGATGTCCAGGGAGCACCAAGGGAGGGTTAGGAAAGTTAAGGAGAATTCATTCTTTTGGAGCCAACAAAATAAACTAAATTAACAAAATCAGGGACAAAATAAAATCAGCCCCTAAATTAGGGGAACTACAGAACCAAAGACAAAGTTTAAAGAAAACTTACGAACATTAAATCAAAATGTGATTAAGAGGGTCAATAAAACACCCCAGTCCCCACTGGGCACGGAAGGCCTCAATGGTGCCAGCAGACACCGTGTGCTCCCTCTCCAGGGACACCCGGCCACGAACATAGCCGTGGAAGAGGGATAGTCGGGTCAGACGACCCCCTCGATCACCCACTGCCTGGACTTGTTAATGGCCAACTTGGCCAGGCTCAGGAGCAGGTTCATGAGGAGATCCTCCTCCTTCCCGGCCCCCCTCTGCACTGGGTGGCCATAGATCAGGAGTGTGGAAATGAAGTGCAAATAAAGCATCAATAACAGGTTTTTTAGATAACTGAAAAGGGAGTGCAGCCTACTACACCCTATATATGCGTTGTTCACGGACTCCAGAAGACTGGAAAAGACACAGGTATCTTGGGAGTCCGTGAACCAACACATCCTGCGGCTGTACGACACTGCTGCGTGCAATACCCTCCACCTCAGGTCCCCGATGGAAAGCGGGAGGACACTTCCGTAGAGGGCCCCCCCAATGGGGACCTCTGCTGCCAGATGGCAACAAGGCACACCAGGGCAGCGAGAGAGGGCAAGGAAGTGAGGGGTGAGCAGCAGCAGCCCTTACAGGAAACCCCTCCTCGCCGCGCTAAAGGACATGGAGGGCATTTCCTCGAGGTGGCTCATATTCCGGGGCACCGACTCCCAAAGGAGGGTTTGGGGCGTGGGGCCAATGTGGAATTCCGTCTGAACAAGAGTATGCTCAGACGGAAGACCACCGCGCACCTGCGCCACCTCAAGGCCCAGAATAACATCAGGACCAAGCACGACCGTCCTGAGATCTTGAATAGCATTGGCCACGAGCCGGACATCCACGGACACACGACGCGCCAACTCCTGCGGAAGCTCCCAGCCCACTCCTCCGCCACCCAGCACATCCCCAATCCTGGTCACCCCAGCAGCCGCAGCCCTGCTCTCCACCAGCCACTGAAAGGGATGGAGGGAAGGATTCCTGTGCAGCGGCACTCTGATGATAGCCACGGAGAGCTGCGTTGTGAGGCGACCATGTTCCAAACTTTGATTAGGTCCTGGTAAAAGACAGGCAATGCCTGGAAGGAGCCACAAAGGCCTCTCAGGTCTATAAACAGGAGCTGCACGTCATAATTCAGGCCGTGCACCTGGTGGAAGAAATATGTCGCCAAGGCACACCATCTCAGAGGGGGCTCGACATAAAGGTATCGCTGCAGGGCCTGAAGGCAGAATATCGTCACCTGGGTGTGTAGGCACACTAACACCTGACCGCCCTCCCTAAGCAGGAGACTCAGAACCTCAGCAGTGACCCAGTGCAGCCTTTTGCCCCAGAAGAAGCCGACGAGCATTCTCTGGATTTTTGGGCATTCCTGTCAAACTCGGGGGCCTTTAGTGCCTCACAGGTGAACCAGAACATCATAGGATATGAATGCCACTGGTCCAAGGCCAGCTGGACTCTATCTTGGCGACTGCGATTGCTCACCAGAAAATCCTGGAGTTCCCCAGATGAGGAGGGAGTCGACAATGGGCACCGAAGCCCTCATCACCTCACCTTGTTCCAACAACTCAAGGTCATCAGTGGTGCTCACTATCCACGCCCCATCCTCTTCTGAGTAGTTGCCTCCAGTTTCCGACCCCTCCCCCTCATGAAGTGCAGAGGCTGATTCGGAATCTCCAGCTGGCTCTGCCTCTGCCTCGATCCCACCCCCAGGATCAAGGCCAGATGGGTCCTCTCTGGTCTCCTTTTCAATGTCTGGGTCAGAGGGTGGCAGCGGCTCGGAGCCCCACTTTGCCTCAGACACCGGGCTACCAGGCAAATCTGGAAAAAGTTCTGGGCCCAGTACAGTAGTGTCCAGTGCCAAAGGCTGAGGCGGAGCAGGGAGGCCTCCCTTGCCACTGTCACCCAATGACCCAGTTGTCAGGGCCAAGAACAGGCTGCAGTGCCCTGGCAGGCCAGATGACATCTCAGGGGCATAAGGTGGGTCAGAGTGAGGCACAACTGCAAGAGCAGTACCGTCACTAACCCCCGAGGGGCGCTGCTCAGGGGATGGCAGCAAGGCAACAGGGGTATCAGGTGTTTGGGCTCCCCCCAGAGGGCTGAGCGAGGACTTGCAGTGTGGAGATGTCACCACCTCTTCACCGGGGAAGGGACACATCCAACCTCTTCAGTCGGAACGTCCTCCCCCCTCCGAAAGGGTGATGTTGCTTCCGGAGTAGGCTGGGGGTTGGGGAGACATCCATCTGTGAGGCCCCCTCTGCCTCGATCAGCCCTCCCGGATGCTCCGCCCTCTGGGCTTTGGGCAAATCCACCCTTTTTAAAAGGACAACCCACTTGGGATTGCGCTCCCCACCCCCACTGGACCCGGAAACCCGCGCGGGGATGACGCCGGGCCCAGCACATGGTACCAAGGCGCATGTGGGCCTGGGATCACGCACAGAAACAATGCCAGGGCCGGATGTTTGTGTTTCCCCCGAGCCAGTGTCTTCGGGCGTCTGGTTGTCAGGGTGGTATTGGGTTGTCTGGGGGGTTTGGGGAGTCTCGGGGGCTCGCGGGTCTTCCTCCACGCCATCTTACTGCGCAGGGGCTCTCCCCCCGCCTCACCGGTAGCCGAGATGGTGGTGGCTGCCGGCGGCACATCCTGTTGCAGGGAGGGAGATGGAGTGGTGGTGGAGGGAGGTGCAGCGGTGCCAGCTGTGGCTGCCTGGACGTTGTTGGCAGCCTTGGAGGCGGGGCAGTTCTTCCTCACATGCCCCTCCTCCTTACAGGCGTGGCACCGCACGCCATCCGTGGTCCAGAATACTCTGTAGGCGGCCCCCTCGAATCCTAGGTTGAAGGCCCCCTCCACGCACTCCTTGGGGCCAGGCAGACAAAAACCTGGCACAGGAAGGAGTACACGTGGCGGAGGGCCGTGTCCTTGAGGCCGAGCAGGATCGGAGCAATCCCGGAACTGACCTCCCCCAGTTGATGGAGGTGGATGAGAAGGAGCTCACTGGGGGCAAATGGAGGGATATTGGAAATATGGCGATGGCATCAAGGGGGTCCACTGCCAGAAAGGTCCCGCCCACAGTGAGCCCCTTTTCAAGGGCCAGGTGCACCTCCTGCTCTATCCTCAGGAAAAAGACAGTTTTGCCGTACGTTTTTGAGGTGGCGACTATAGCTGAGGGGCCAACGACCCCAGTCATATTCCTGACGCGGGGCTCGATTGTCATGTTGGGGTGGGTGTAGCTCTTCACCCCCAAGGCCTTGGTGAGGAGGCGGAAAGGTGAGGGGGCTGCAGAAGCAGCTGCTCCCGCATAGGGTTTCTTAGGGGGCCCTGTGACCGGTGACAGCATTGCCTCCACGTTTGCCTGTGAAGGCCTGGGGCCTGGCTACAAGTGGCCCTGTCGCAGCCTTAGGAGCTGAGCCACACTCACCCCCGAGAAATATAGGTATTAATGTCCCTCCCTTGGGAGAGGGGGAGAAAGATGGTGTAACCTCCCACTCAGGGATGATAACAAGCAAAGAGGAGGGAGAGGGTAAAGGACATGGCGACACAGGAAGGAAAGTTTAAGGTGCAGGTGGGTGTCTCTCGGTGGAAATGGAACTTGGGTGGGGGCTTTGATGATCTTCTGGTAGGAGGAGGGCGATATCTTCACCAGGCAGCCTGTACTGCCTGGCACACAGGAGTTAGCCCTACTCCTCTTCACCAGACAACACCAGCTAACTGGGCATAGGTTTGGCTGAAGCGAGAAGGGGTGGTGGGTTGGGGGGAGGGGTGGTGGCAAGATTTTAAACAACACACACACACCCTTTCTCCGCCAAGTCTCTGCGGCAGTCTTCTGCCCTCCCCCTACAAAACACACAGTTCTCTTCAGCCCCCACCACACAAAAAGTCCAGACACCCACCTAGGATGTTAAATCACAGTCTTTTGCCTCCTAGCCTCCCCGTCATGCAGCAGCAGTTGTTCTTCCTCTTTCTCTGTTTCTGTCTCTGTTTTTTCTCGGGCCTTAGGCTTTGCAGGCTGCAGGTCTCCAAAAACAGAGAATGGAATCATGCTTGAGGCAGGGCAGCAGCACAATAGCAGTCAGCAACAGCCAAAGGGAAATCCAAGAGCAATCCAGCACAGAGCAGCAACACCCAACTCTCCACACTCTCAGACTGCAGTAAGTGGCAGATGTGAGCCACCAGGTCCCTAGACATGCGCAGCCATCGGCGACACGGATTCTCAGTCATCTGCAGAAATGGCAGGCGGCATCTATAGGCCCTGGGTGCAAGGCACCGACCAGCCATGGCTCGCTGTCACTCCTGGGCAGCGTGTGTGGGAGCCCTCATGAGGTTGCTGCTCCTGCCTTTGCACAGCCAGGAGCCTCAGTCACTCTCTCCTTTGTCTTCTATGCTCTCTGTAGGCCATCAGGCATACAGTTAGGTCACATGGTCCTCCTGCAACATGAAAGAGAGAGAGACCTGGTTATCATGGCTGTACTTAGCGCCTTTCCTGGCCCTGTGTGACCGCCCCTTAATGCTTCCCGGAGAGTGCTGGTCACCCCTCGGATGGCCAGAGATGAGTGCGCTGCATGGCTGCCCTGTCAACATGCGACATGGGGACACTGGTTCAAACCAGGATGCTGAGATTGCAAGGGGCTGTGAGCGCCTCCAGTAGTGACTCCTACATGGCCAGCGTTGGCGAGGAGATTGTATAATGTGTGCAGTCCAAATGCTCCATGGTCCAATGAAGTGGCGGTGGACTCGAAGTCTGTGCCGGGGGTGGGGTGGATGGGGTTAAGGTATGGAGCGCTTGGTGACCCTTTGGTGCCTCCGTGTTGCTTGCATGGGCGGGCAGGCTAGGAGCCTGACCCCAATCATATCACTGTGGCTGTGCCTGATCTATCTTAGTTGCAGAGGCAGGGTCAGTTTATACAGGTCTCCCTAATGCGTGGCCACTTCCCTTGCTTACCCTGCCCCTGACCTATGCACGGGATGCAGCACCAGGGCAGCACTTGACCCCCCCACCCCCCCACCCCCCACCATTCAGCAGTGGGCTCCGAGGCTGGCCAGCACTTGTCCCAGACAACCCCATCCCTCATTAGTTGCCTGTGGTGCTAGGCTTCAGTTTCCCCCGCACCACCCCCTCCAGTGCCCCTGAGACCTGTAAACAACGGGCGAGCTGTGGAGAACGCTGCTGCTCACTCACCTCAGTTCCCCCAAAGTGAAGGCTGCCAAGTGCACGTTGCCTGCGTTCTGTTGTGAAACACATCAGTGGGCGATGGATGATACGGCGGGGTTCCAAGACCCTGGTGGGATGGCCTTTTAATTATATGCAAATGTATTACAATTGGCTTCCTGCCAACTCATCAGTGGGTTGAGTGGAAGATCACAACCTGCCTTCATGCTGTCGTGAAGCAGGTCGTGCCATATTTTCCACGCATGCCATCTATCAAGCCTGCTGCCAGCGGGCTCGGAAAATTCTGCCCTTCATGTCATTCCGCATTTTATGTAGCATCACGTTTTCTGTTGTGTCACATTATAGATTGGGTAACATTTCCTGGCGCATCACATTTTGGATCTGTTCCATTTTTTGTTGTGTTATGTTTTCGATAATGTCACATTTCCCATCACAGGGTATTATAGATTGGTTCACGGTTTAGTTTGTGCCACATTATGATCACCTTTCCAGTTGTGTTACATTTCCTGCCATGGCACGTTATAGATCATGTTGCATTTTATGTCGTGTAATGTTTCAAGCCATGTTACGTTTCCTGTCAGGTCATGATTCAGATGGTGTTGTATTTTGAAATGTGTTTCAATTTGTGTTCTGGTTCCTGCTGTGTTGCTTCTTAGCTCATGACGTATTTTAGGTCATGGAAAAACTCAGCGGGTCTGGCAGCATCGGCGGAGAAGAAAAGAGTTGACGTTTCGAGTCCTCATGACCCTTCGACAGAACTGTCAGTTCTGTCGAAGGGTCATGAGGACTCGAAACGTCAACTCTTTTCTTCTCCGCCGATGCTGCCAGACCCGCTGAGTTTTTCCAGGTAATTCTGTTTTTGTTTTGGATTTCCAGCATCCGCAGTTTTTTTGTTTTTATTTTAGGTCATGTTGGTTTTTAGGTAGCATCAAGTTTTCTATTGAGTTGTGTTATCTTTCACTTTGTGCTGCATTGCATTTTCCCATCATGTCATGTTTTAGGACATGTTGTGTTTTCCTTTGTGTCACATTATAGATTATATCATATTATAGGACACATTATAACAGAATCACAGAATTTTAATGGCACAGAAGGAGGCCATTCGGCCCATCGTACCTGCACCAGCTGTCCAATGAGCATTATGACCCAGTGCCATTGCCCTGTCTTTTCCCGTTCCCCTGCACATTGTTTCTATTGAAATAATCATCCAATGCCCCCTAGAATGCCTCAATTCAACCTGCTTCCACCATACTTCCAGGCAGTGCATTCCAGACCCGAACCATTCATTGTGTGAAAATATTTTTTCTCACATCACGTTTGCTTCTTTTGCAAATCACTTTAAATTTGTACCCTCTCGTTCTTGATCCTTTTATGAGTGGGAACAGCTTCTCCCTATCTACTCTGTCCAGCCCCCTTGTGAGTTTGAAATGAGTTTGAAAACTTCTTTCAAGTCTCCTCTCAGACTTCTCCTCTCCCAGGAAAACAATCCCAACTTCTCCAATTTATCCTTACAGCTGAAGTTTCTCATCCCTGAGACCATTCTTGTAAATCTCTACAGCATTCTCTCCAATGTGTTCACATCCTTCCTATAATATGGTGCCCAGAACTGTACACAATATTCCCGCTGAGCTCTAACAAGTGTTTTATAGAAATCCAGCATAACCTCCCTGCTTTTGTAATCTATGTCCCTATTAATGAAGCCCAGGATACTATATGCTTTATTAACTGCTCCCTCCACCTGTCCTGCCACTTTAATGATTTATGCACGTTATCACCCAAATCTTTCGGCTCCTGCATCCTCTTCAAAATTCTACCTTTTTTTATATAGTCTGTCCACGTTCTTTCTACCAAAATAACTTCTCTGCATTGAACTTCATCTGCCACCTATCTGCCCATTCCACCAACTTGTCTATGTTCTTTTGAATTTCCACACCAGACTCCTCGCAGTTCACAACACTCCCAAGCTTCGTATCATGTGCAAACTTTGAAATTGTCCCCTGCACAGCAAGATCTAGATCATTAATATATATCAGGAAAGGCAAGGGTCCCAATACCAACACCTGGGGAACTCCACTACAAACCTTCCTCCATCCCGAAAAATATCCATTGACCATTACACTCTGCTTCCTATTTTTTCAGCCACTTTTATATCCACAATGATACCCCATTATGATTTCTGCTGTGTCACATCATAGGCCACGTCACATTTTGAGTTGCATTGCGGTTTAGGTGTGTTATGTTGCATTTTGGGCTATGTTACAGTCCTTTAATGTGTGAAACATTTTGAAGAGGTGTGTGTGTGTGTATCTGTGTCAGGGCCTATGAGTGCAGGTTACAGCTGCAGGCTGTGCCACATAAGTCAGCCATGGAAGAGTTGTAAGTTTGCAGGAGGACTTGCTATGGGCCAGCAATGCCTGAGAGCAAAAGATCTATCACAGTTAAGAGCTGGTCCCCATCAGTCACACACGAGTTTTTCCATGTTAAATGGAGGTTACATTAATGATTTGGGCCTAGAATTACCTAAAGAAGAAGCATTGTTAACTTGTGCTATCTTGGGGCATGATTTACAGACAAAAAATAGAGTTTTCACAACTACACTGCAAGCGGCTTTATCACATGAAGTGGCTGAAATGGAAAAGATAATTGTGAAAAACTGGCATGTTTTAACACAAAAGATCAGAAACAAGTTAACTTAGAGAAGACGAATGAATGGCTTTTGAGAGGGCTCACAGGAGTTCAGGAAAGGTAAAGGAATCCACTAGACTGAAACAGGAAAATAATTAATTAACTTATACATAAGTTAAAGTTCCTGAAAATAGAAACAGGAGTTAGGAATATCTTAAAGGAAGGAAGCAAGGTACAGCAGTGAAGGGTTTGGGGAGAAAGTTCCAGAGCTTAGGGCCTTGCTAGCTGAAGACATGAGCTGTTCAAGAGACCAGATTTAAAGGATCACAGATATTTTGGAGGGTTGTCGAGCTGGAGGAATTTTCAGAAATAGGGAGGGGAGGGTTGAGGCGCTGGAGGAGTTTACAGAGGGAGGGGAGTGTTGTGGGGCCAGATGGGATTACAGAAATAGTGAGGGGCAAGATCATGGATTTTGTTTTTATTCATTCATGGGGTGTGGGTGTCACTGGCTAGGCCAGCATTTAATACCCATTCTTAGTTGCCCTTGAGAAGGTTGTGGTGAGCTGCCTTCTTGAACCGCTGCAGTCCATGTGGTGTATGTACATCCACAGTGCTGTTAGGAAGGGAGTTCCAGGATTTTCACCCAGCGACAGCAAAGGAATGGTGATATATTTTCAATCAGGATGGTGAGTGGCTTGGAGGGGAACTTCCAGGTGGTGGTGTTCCCATGTATCTGCTGCCTTTGTCCTTCTAGATGATAGTGGTCGTGGGTTTGCAAGGTGCTGTCTAAGGAGCCTTGGTGAATTCCTGTCGTGCATCTTCTAGACGATACACACTGATGCCACTGTGCATCGGTGGTGGAGAGAATGAATGTTTATGGAAGGTGTGCCAATCAAGCAGGCTGCTTTGTCCTGGATGTTGTCAAGTTTATTGAGTGCTGTTGGAGCTGCACTCATCCAGGCAAGTGGAGAGTATTCCACCACACTCCTGACGTGTGCCTTGTAGATGGTGGACAGGCTTTGGGGAGTCAGGAAGTGAGTTACTTGTCGCAGGATTCCTGGCTTCTGACCTGCTCTTGTGGCCACAGTATTTATATGGCTAGTCCAGTTCAGTTTCTGGTCAATGGTAAAGCCTAGGATGCTGATAATCGGGGATTCAGTGATGATAATGCCATTGAATGTCAAGGGGTAATGGTTAGATTCTTTCTTTTTGGAGATGGTCATTGCCTGATACTTATGTGGTGCGAATCTTACTTGCCACTTGTCAGCCCAAGCCTTGATATTGTCCAGGTCTTGCTGCATCTGGACATGGACTGCTTCAGTATCTGAGGAGCTGCAGATGTGCTGAACGTTGTGCAATCATCAGTGAAGATCCCCGCTTCTGACCTCATGATGGAAGGAAGGTCTTTGATGAAGCAGCTGAAGATGATTGGGCTGAGGACACTACCCTGAGGAACTCCTGCAGTGATGTCCTGGAGCTGTGATGACTGACCTCCAACAACAACCATCTTCCTTTGTGCTAGTTATGACTCCAACCAGCGGAGAGTTTATCCCCTCCTGATTCCCATTGACTCCAATTTTGTTAGGGCTCCTTGATGCCACACTCGGTCAAATGCTGCCTTGATGTCAAAGGCAGTCACTCTCACCTCAGTAGTTCAGCTCTTTTGTTCATGTTTGAACCAAGGCTGTAATGAGGTCAGGAGCTGAGTGGCCCTGGCGGAACCGAAACTGAGCACCAGTGAGCAGGTTATTTCTAAGCAAGTGCCACTTGATAGCACTGTTGATGACCCCTTCCATCACTTTACTGATGATTGAGAGTAGACTGATGAGATAGCAATTGGCTGGGTTGGTTTTGTCCTGCGCTTTTTTTGGGGACTGACCTGGACTATTTTCCATATTGCTGGTTAGGTGCCTGTGTTGTAACTGCACTGGAACAACTTGGCCAGAGGCGTGGCGAATCTTGGAGCACAAGTCTTCACTGTTATTGCTGGAATATTGTCAGGGCCCATAGCCTTTTCAATATCCAGTACCTTCAGCCGTTTCTTGATATCACGTGGAGGTAATTGAATTGGCTGAAGACTAGCATCTGTGATGCTGGGAACCTCCGGAGGAGGCCAAGATGGATAAACCATTCTGGCTGAAGATTGTTGCAAATGTTTCAGCCTTATCTTTTGCACTGATGTGCTGGGCTTCCCCATCATTGAGGATGATGATATTTGTGGAGTCTCTTCCTCCAATGAGTTGTTTAAGTGTCCACCACCATTCATGACTAGTTGTAGCAGGACTGCGGATCCTTTGGTTGTGGGATCGCTTAGCTCTGTCTATCACTTGCTGCTTATGCTGTTTAGCATGCAAGTAGACCTGAATTATAGCTTCACTAGGTTGACACCCCATTTTAGGTATGCCTGGCGCTGCTCCTGGCATGGCCTCCTGCAGTCTTCATTGAACCAGGGTTGATCCCCTGCCTTGATGGTAATGGTAGAGTGGATACGCTGGGCCATGAGGTCATAATTGTGGCTGAGTACAACAAGCACCTCATTGAGTTACTAGACCTGATAGAAGAATTTAGCACAGTGGTAGTGCCATACAACACGATGGAGGGTATTCTCAATGTTTCTCAATGAGACTTTGTCTCCACAAGGACTGTACGACCGTCACTCCTACCAAATCATGGACAGATGCATCTGCGGCAGGCACATTGATGAGGATGAGGTCAAGTATGTTTTTCCCCCTTGTTGGTTTCTTCACCACCTGTCGCACTCCCAGTCTTGCAGTTATGTCCTTTTGGACTCAGTCAGCTCGGTCAGTAGTTGTGCTACCGAGCCAGTCTTGGTGATGGACATTGAAGCCCCCCACCCAGAGTACATTCTGTGCCCTCGCCACCCTCAGTGCTTCCTCCAAGTGGTGTTCAACATGAAGGAGTACTGATTAATTAGCTGAGGGGTGAGGGAGGACGATACGTGGTAATCAAGAGGAAGTGTCTTTGCCAATGTTTGACTGGATGCCATGAGACTTCATGGGGTCCGGAGATAATGTTGAGGACTCCCAGGGCAACTATCCCCCCGACTGTATACCAGGGATGGTGATGGTGTTATCTAGGACATTATCTGTAAGACACGATTCCAAGTGTATGATTATGTCAGGCTATTGCTTGACTAGTCTGTGGGACAGCTCTCCAGATTGTTAGCGAGGAGGCCTTTGCAGGGTCGACAGGGCTAAGTTTGTCATTGTTGTTTCCAGTGCCTAAGTCAACGCCAAGTAGCACATCTAGTTGAATTTCTTATAGACTTTGCAATGGTTTGATAGAACTGAGTGGCTTCCCAGGGGGCAGATGAGAATCAACCAAAAAACAGGAAAGGACGGCAGATTTCCTTCTATAAAGGGCATTAGTGACCCAGATGGGTAATTCTTACAACAATCAACAATAGTTGCATGGTCATCATGAGATTTTTTTAATTGCAGATTTTTGTTAAATTCAAATTCCACCATCTGCCATGGTGGGATTCAAACAAGATTACAGCTACACAATTATAACAGTTCCCAAATTTCTAGTTAACCAGACTCCCAACTACACACTTCCCTTAAGGCTATGGTCCAAATAGATTCCAAATTTAAAAAGTCATCCAGTAATTTTACCACAAGCACCCACTGGACAATGGACTTCCAAAAGCTTTTAACACAACTTTGGTTACTGGAACAGCAAATTTTCTCAGGGTGACTGGAGGCTTTTTTCCCCCAAATCTGTTTCACATGGTCACCTTTCCAGATCTCACACAGCCACACCTCACACAGCCTTCCATCCTTCTTTAAATATATTTCTCCCTTTTTGATCTGTAAGTCCCATTGTTTCAATTTGTCTTCAGAAGTTACTTTCTCCCAGAATATAAAAAATCTTTCATGTTATCATTATGGCAGCACTTTTGGGAAAACTCAATAACCTTGCTTTATTTATCTTGCCAGTTTTAAACATTTCCCATGTCCTTTTGAAAATCAAACACTTCTCTACTTATCTAAAAATACAAATTTCACACCGTATCAACTGACCTCACCCTAGCTCGACTCATTTCCATTTCAAATGCCTGTTTTACACCTCACTTCTTTGATAATGTAAACCTTGCAATCTAACCATCTCTAGTGTAATTAACCACATACATAGAACCATTCACACCAACACACACATAAAATTGCTTTAAAATATCCCACATAACATTTGGAAAAAAATATGACAATTCCTTGACACTTGCAAAGTGAGTGCAGCAATTTAGCATGAGTCTCAGTTTGAGGCATAAGGTGAGGAGGAGCACTATAGAAGGGAGAGAGCTGCAGCCATTGGGAGTGGGATTATGGCACCCAGAGGGACACAAGGAGAACCAAGCTGGAACGGGGTGCAGACGAGGAGAGTGGAGAGGAGAATGCAACTAGTCTCATATGCATAAAAGATGCTACCCACCAGAGAAGGTCTATAGTTAGAGGCTCTGTTTCCATGTTGGAGCAGCAATGTCACCGAAGACTGTGGTCACTGAGCTGTGTCCTATGATGGAGGAGGATCTGAGCACAAAAGGAATTGGTGGGAACCTATTGCCTGTGGTACTGAATTTATATGCCTCAGGATCATTCCAGGGATCTTCTTGAGACATCTGTGGGATTTCGCAGCCTGTAGCAGTTCATTGCTGCATCAAGATGGTCACAAATGCAATGTTCAAGAGGCCAGCCAATATTTGCGCTTTTGCACCAATCTGGGCAGTCAGGCTGAGATGACCAGAGGATTTTGGGCCAATGCTGGATTCCCCTTGACTAGATGCATGTGGTCTTTAAGTCTCTCATGGGTCAGGCAGCAGCCTTCACTAACACGCTGAATGTGAAAATAGTTTGCATCCATCGCAAACATTTCCTTCAAGTCTGTGCAAGGTTCCCGGGAAGCTGTCACGATGCCTTCAGTCTAAGGTGCCCAAGCTTTTCAGGCCCATCACGAGCCTTCAAGGACAGATACAGGCTATGAATGAGAAAGAGCTCCTTACGCCTGTTCAGAGTCCCAGCACAAATACAGACGAGACATACAATAACTGCCACACAACAACTTGAGTGACCTTGAGCATGCCATAGGACTTCTGAAAATGCAGTTCAATTGTTTTGATGGATCTGGTGGAGCCCTTCATAATGCTCCATCAAGGGTCTCACATAACATGATTATGTGCTGTGCTCTGCACACTCTGGTGCTACAGAGGGGAGAATTTTAGATAAGGATCACGTCCTACAGCACGATGCCTCCTCCGAGGATAAAGATTTAGAGGGGGCTGCTGACCAGGTATATGATGGCGATGCACTCAATGTACTGTAGGCAAGGCACAATGAAATGCTCAGAAGGAAGATTCACGAGTCACTACTACAGACATATTTTTAATGAGCCTTCCATGTGAACAAATATATCTTCTACCTTATTTAGCCCTGTTGTCCTTTCCTTGAAAAACCTTGGCATCTCATGGGACCTGTCAGCACATCAGGCCATTGCATGGATAATGTATTAACCTTATGTGGCATGGGACCTTTCCATCACATTCTTTGCAAGACCAATCAAACTCTTAATGACCCAGTGGTGCTGAAATGAGTTAAGGATTCATTTTGTGGTGCAATATATCAGGTTTCATTAATCATAATTAAACAAGGTAACATCAAAGTACACACTATCACCCAGTGAAACCCAAGTGCAAATAGATGGACATTTTCGCATGGTTGTGGGTGCTCCAATATGGTACTTTCCCTGCACAGTCAGCTGAGGCGGAGGCTGGCTGCTTACCTTTCTGCTCCATGGGTTTAGACAAGCGTGGCACCTGTGCAGGAGTGGCCTCTATTTTCATGAGCATTGGTGCCACCATCATTGGGGATGAGGGCTCACTATCCATGCCAGGAGTACCTTGGGAGAAGCCCCCAAATGCTGCAGACAGATGCTCCACCACCATTTCAGGCCACACTTGTCCCTCTTTGCTCACATGAGGAACCTGAGCACCTGATGATGACTCCAGGCATCTCTTCCCCCTCTTGCCCAGCCATTGCTCCACAAAGCTCATGGAGGAGGCAGGCATCAGTGTGTGATATGCTGAATGTGATTCTCCATGACAATCGCCACTTGAGGATGCCAAGCGTGCATATGCCAGAGTCATATCTGCATTCATTTCCTGGATGGATTCCTCCACTGTTCGTGCATAGGTACATAAAGCCTGTGGAAACTCAGTCAGATGTTCAGACACCTCATACTGCAGCTGCAACATGTGCCAATTTGTTGTTGACTGCAGAGACATGTCATCAGCCTGAAGCTGAGCACCACCATACCCTCCCACAGTTCTCTCAGTGTAATTGGATGCAGCTGCCACTGCCTCAGTCAGCTGCTTGGGTGCATTGGTGTTGTGCTCAATAGATTGTGCTATGTTGCGACATGCATGGGACTGCACCCTGACATGACAGTATCTGCACTGGTGGAGGATGCACATGAATGATGTGATGCTGCACTCTCTTGTGGTCTCTTTCACCTCCTCAGATGTGGAAAGCTGTCCCACAGGCTCATTGGCTGTCTCTTCTTCAATTGTCTCTCACAGGTTAAATAGAAGAGAGGGCACTGCACATTGCAACATGCCATCTGGAGATCCATGTGACCAGTGATGGCCACATGAGCCCCATGCTTATTGCTCATCAGAGGGTATATTGCATTCATCCATTAGGGCACTGAGTGTTTGATGGCTCCACACATATTTCACTGTCAGTGACGGGCTTCCTAGCTCCATAGCCTCCTCTTCCATTGGCATCAGGACTGCAGGACAGTAAGATATGGCATGCTGCCTCCAGTTCTCCTCCTCTTACAGCATTTGGACTTAAATGTGGGAGGCATGATTGGGAAGTTTGCAGATGACACAAAAATTGGCCACGTAGTCGATAGTGAAGAGGATGGCTGTTGTCTCCAGAATGATATCAATGGTTGGTTGAATGGGCAGAAAAGTTGCAAATGGAATTCAATCCAGAGAAGTGTGAGATAAAGCATTTGGGGAGAGCAAACAAAGCTATGGAATACTCAATAAATGGGAGGATATTGAGGGGGTTGAAGAAATGAGAGACATTGGAGTGCATGCCCACAGGTCCCTGAAGGTGGCAGGGTAGGTGGATAAGGTGGTAAAGAAAGTATAAGGAATGTTTTCCTTTGTTGGATGAGATATTGATTACAAAAGCAGGGATGTAATGCTGGAACAGTATAAAATGCTGGTTAGGCCACAGATGGAATTTTGTGTACTGTTCTGGTCACCACATTACAGGAAGGACATAATTGCTCTGGAAAGAGTACACAGGATATTTACAAGAATGTTGCCAGGGCTTGAAAATTGCAGTTATGAGGAAAGATTGGATAGGCTAGGGCTGTTTGCCTTAGAATAGACGAGGCTGAGGGGTGACCTAATTGAGGTGTACAAAATTGAGGGGCCTAGCTAGGGTAGACAGGAAAGACTTGTTTCCCTTGGTTTACGGGTCAATTACCAGAGGGCATAGATTTAAGGTGATTTGTAGAAGGATTAGAGGGGACATGAGGAAAATCTTTTTCACCCTGAGGGTAGTGGGTGTCAGGAATTCACTGCCTAAATTGGTGGTTGAGGCTGAAACGCTCCTCATTTAAAAGGTACCTGGATCTGCAACTGAAGTGCTGTAACCTGCAAGGCTATGGACCAGGTACTGGAAAGTGGCATTAAAAATGATTGGCTAGTTTCTTTTTTTATGGCCGACGCAGACACAATGGACGTTCAGACCTCTTTCTGTGCTGTAACTTTTCTATGATTCTAGCATTGTGAGTTTTCTAATATGCACTAAGTTAACTTTGGCATTTGCCCATTAGACATACACCACACCTATGCTGCAGCCTCACTGTCCATCATGTTGCCACAGTGATGCCTACTATGTGCACCCATTCAGTACTGGCAGTGCAGGTGTCAACTCTGACCAGTGACCTTCACAGGGAGGTATTCATGCATCTGACAGTCGATGCTGCTTCCTGGACATTGATGCTAACAGGAAGTGGCAGTGGTAGCTGATCGGATGGTCTCAAGCTTACTGGTAAAGAAGTCCGTGAGCTCTTCTCTTTGATTTGTGGAGGCAAGGAGGTGCTTAAGTTGAAAAGGAGAAAAGAAGCTGGGAGATATCTTTGTAATCCAGGATGGTCCTTGGATAATATGCAGTTTTAGCAGACAGGATTATTATTAGATCTGTGGATACAAGACAGTTCAGAACAGCCAAATATAGGCATTTGTGCTTTCCTAGACACAGACCGTAAATTCCCAAATGATTCTTTGGCAAGGAGACAAGCTGAAGGGTTTATAGAAGAACTCATGGGGGGAGGGGTCTTTTATTAATGTTCCTTTACAAGGTTTATGGTTCATTGATCCAACTGTTTTTACACATATGTTCCAATGTAGAGCTAGAACCAAAATTAAATGCAAAATAATTAGACCCTGAGTGTTATCCAGGATTGGCAACTGACAGAAAACTTCCAGAATAGATGGCAAGTTTGTTACAGAATTTAATACTACTGTTTAAATTGATTTGTACTGGTGACTGGAATAATTACATTGGGCCTTAACACAACATGACCCATTATTTAAAGCAGCCTATAACATGACTTGACCTAAAACACTACATGGTGGGAAACATGGCATAACCTACAACGTGACGTGTCCTAAAACACGATGTGACGGGAAATGTGACACTGTCTACAATGTAACACTATCTCAAAGCAGCCAGAAATAGAACACAGAACACTATAATGTGATTCAGGACCAATAAAGCATCTATAAAGTTTTGGGATGGGATGGAGAGGGGAGCTTTGTAAATCAGCCAGAGATACAGCTCTTGAACATTATCTGGAATCCCCAGCTGGAAACTGTGCATGTCTGGATATTGCCCAAGGTCGAGATCTGGTTTGATTTGATGCTATCTTTCATGCTTAAAAAGACATTGTCTAACCTCACACGTGTCAAACCACCACTGTGTTAGATATGGGAGGATTGCCAGTTTCACCATATGTTAATATGTCATTGTCTGGAACAGAAAATTGTGAGGAAAAGAAACATATGAAACCAAAATACAATTTGGAATATTGAGACTGAAATGACGAACAGAATTGAGACTGATCCAGGAGCTGCCCCATGCATTCATGAGGCAGAAATTGAAGACTTTAAAGTTTTGCCGAATCTACACTGAACCTCCCAGAACATTCATTACGCTTAGTTTAAGGTCCAGGTTGGCCCACTCAGACCTTAGATAATGATTTTTAAGAGTTCTTAAGAAGGCTCTACAATCAAAACGTTAATGTGTCTTTTAAATTTTAAGATATTGGCAGACATGCTGTGCAAGTCCAGCATTTTAAATTTGCGTATTTTTCCAGTTTACAGTTTAAGAATAAAAACAAAAAACTGCGGATGCTGGAAATCCAAAACAAAAACAGAATTACCTGGAAAAACTCAGCAGGTCTGGCAGCATCGGCGGAGAAGAAAACAGTTGACGTTTCGAGTCCTCATGACCCTTCAACAGAACTGATTTTTCTTTACAAGGAGAGGGGTGAAATATAAGGTAGTTTAAGGTGGGGGGAGGGGGGGCAGGGGGAGAGAAGTGGAGGGGGGGTGTTGTTGTAGGGACAAGCAAGCAGTGATAGGAGCAGATCATCAAAAGATGTCACAGACAGAAGAACAAAAGAACACAGGTGTTGAAGTTGGTGATATTATCTAAACGAATGTGCTAATTAGGAATGGATGGTAGGGCACTCAAGGTATAGCTCTAGTGGGGGTGGGGGGCATAAAAGATTTAAAAATAATGGAAATAGGTTGGAAAAGAAAAATCTATATAAATTATTGGAAAAAAACAAAAGGAAGGGGAAAGGAACAGAAAGGGGGTGGGGATGGAGGAGGGAGCTCAAGACCTAAAGTTGTTGAATTCAGTATTCAGTCCGGAAGGCTGTAAAGTGCCTAGTCGGAAGATGAAGTGCTGTTCCTCCAGTTTGCGTTGGGCTTCACTGGAACAATGCAGCAGGCCAAGGACAGACATGTGGGCAAGAGAGCAGGGTGGAGTGTTAAAATGGCAAGCGACAGGGAGGTTTGGGTCATTCTTGAGGACAGACCGCAGGTGTTCTGCAAAGCAGCGCCCAGTTTACATTTTGTCTCTCCAATGTAGAGGAGACCGCATTGGGAGCAACGAATACAGTAGACTAAGTTGGGGGAAATGCTGCTTCACTTGAATGGAGTGTTTGGGCCCTTGGATGGCGAGGAGAGAGGAAGTGAAGGGGCAGGTGTTACCTCTTTTGCGTGGGCATGGGGAGGTGCCATAGGTGGGGGTTGAGGAGTAGGGGGTGATGGAGGAGTGGACCAGGGTGTCCCGGAGGGAATGATCCCTACGGAATGCCGATGGGGGGTGAAGGGAAGATGTGTTTGGCGGTGGCATCATGCTGGAGTTGGCGGAAATGGCGGAGGATGATCCTTTGAATGCGGAGGCTGGTCGGGTGATAAGTGAGGACAAGGGGGACCCTATCATTGTTTCTGGGAGGGAGGAGAAGGCGTGAGGGCAGATGCGTGGGAGATGGGCCGGACATGGTTGAGGGCCCTGTCAACGACCGTGGGTGGAAAACCTCAGTTAATGAAGAAGCAGGACATGTCAGAGGAACTGTTTTTGAAGGTAGCATCATCAGAACGGATGCGACGGAGGCGAAGGAACTGAGAGAACGGGATGGAGACCTTACAGGAAGCGGGGTGTGAGGAGCTGTAGTCGAGGTAGCTGTGGGAGTCGGTAGGCTTGTAATGGATATTGGTGGACAGTCTATCACCAGAGATTGAGACAGAGAGGTCAAGGAAGGGAAGGGAAGTGTCAGAGATGGACCACGTGAAAATGATGGAGGGGTGGAGATTGGAAGCAAAATTAATAAATTTTTCCAAGTCCTGATGAGAGCATGAAGCAGCACCGAAGTAATCATCGATGAACTGGAGAAAGAGTTGTGGAAGGGGTCCGGAGTAGGACTGGAACAAGGAATGTTCCACATACCCCATAAAGAGACAGGCATAGCTGGGGCCCATGCGGGTACCCATAGCCACACCCTTTATTTGGAGGAAGTGAGAGGAGTTGAAGGAGAAATTGTTCAGAGTGAGAACAAGTTCAGCCAGACGGAGGAGAGTAGTGGTGGATGGGGATTGTTCGGGCCTCTGTTCGAGGAAGAAGCTAAGGGCCCTCAGACTATCCTGGTGGGGGATGGAGGTGTAGAGGGATTGGACGTCCATGGTGAAGAGGAAGCGGTTGGGGCCAGGGAACTGGAAATTGTTGATGTAACGTAAGGTGTCAGAGGAATCACGGATGTAGGTGGGAAGGGACTGGACAAGGGGAGAGAGAAGGGAGCCAAGATAACAAGAAATGAGTTCCGTGGGGCAGGAGCAAGCTGACACGATCGGTCTACTGGGACAGTTCTGTTTGTGGATTTTGGGTCGCAGGTAGAAGCAGGCCATCCGAGGTTGGGCGACTTTCAGGTTGGAAGCTGTGAGAGGAAGATCCCCAGAGGAAATGAGGTCAGTGACAGTCATGGAAACAATGGCTTCATGTTCAGTGGTGGGGTCATGGTCCAGGGAGAGGTAGGAGGAAGTGTCTGCGAGTTGACGCTCAGCCTCCGCGAGGTAGAGGTCAGTGCGCCAGACAACAACAGCACCACCCTTGTCAGCGAGTTTGATGACAATATCAGTGTTGGACCTGAGAGAACGGAGTGCAGTAAGTTCAGAGAGAGAGAGATTAGAATGGGTGAGAGGAGCAGAGAAATTGAGACGACTAATGTCGGGCCGACAGTTCTCAATGAAAAGATCAAGAGAAGGTAAGAACAAGTTCTGAACTTGTTGTCACTCTGAACAATTTCTCCTTCAACTCCTCTCACTTCCTCCAAATAAAAGGTGTGGCTATGGGTACCTGCATGGGCCCCAGCTATGCCTGTCTCTTTATGGGGTATGTGGAACATTTCTTGTTCCAGTCCTACTCCGGCCCCCTTCCACAACTCTTTCTCCGGTACATCGATGATTACTTCGGTGCTGCTTCATGCTCTCGTCGGGACTTGGAAAAATTTATTAATTTTGCTTCCAATCTCCACCCCTCCATCATTTTCACATGGTCCATCTCTGACACTTCCCTTCCCTTCCTTGAACTCTTTGTCTCAATCTCTGATGATAGACTGTCCACCAATATCCATTACAAGCCTACCGACTCCCACAGCTACCTCGACTACAGCTCCTCACACCCCGCTTCCTGTAAGGACTCCATCCCATTCTCTCAGTTCCTTCGCCTCCGTCGCATCTGTTCTGATGATGCTACCTTCAAAAACAGTTCCTCTGACACGTCCTCCTTCTTCCTTAACCGAGGTTTCCACCCACGGTCGTTGACAGGGCCCTCAACTGTGTCCGGCCCATCTCCCGCGCATCCGCCCTCATGCCTTCTCCTCCCTCCCAGAAACATGATAGGGTCCCCCTTGTCCTCACTTATCACCCGACCAGCCTCCGCATTCAAAGGATCATCCGCTGCCATTTCCGCCAACTCCAGCATGATGCCACCACCAAACACATCTTCCCTTCACCCCCCCATCGGCATTCCGTAGGGATCATTCCCTCCGGGACACCCTGGTCCACTCTTCCATCACCCCCTACTCCCCAACCCCCACCTATGGCACCACCCCATGCCCACGCAAAAGATGTAACACCTGCCCCTTCACTTCCTCTCTCCTCACCGTCCGAGGGCCCAAACACTCCTTTCAAGTGAAGCAGCATTTCACTGGCATTTCTCCCAACTTAGTCTACTGTATTCGTTGCTCCCAATGCGGTCTCCTCTACATTGGAGAGACAAAACGTAAACTGGGCGACCGCTTTGCAGAACACCTGCAGTCTGTCCGCAAGAATGACCCAAACCTCCCTGTCGCTTGCCATTTTAACACTCCACCCTGCTCTCTTGCCCACATGTCTGTCCTTGGCCTGCTGCATTGTTCCAGTGAAGCCCAACGCAAGCTGGAGGAACAGCACCTCATCTTCCGACTAGGCACTTTACAGCCTTCCGGACTGAATATTGAATTCAACAACTTTGGGTCTTGAGCTCCCTCCTCCATCCCCACCCCCTTTCTGTTTCTTACCCCTTCCTTTTGTTTTTTTCCAATAATTTATATAGATTTTTCTTTTCCCACCTATTTCCATTATTTTTAAATCTTTTATGCCCCCCACCCCCACTAGAGTTATACCTTGAGTGCCCTACCATCCATTCTTAATTAGCACATTCGTTTAGATAATGTCACCAACTTCAACACCTCTGTGTTCTTTTGTCTGTGACATCATTTGATGATCTCCTCCTATCACTGCTTGCTTGTCCCTACAACACCCCCCCATCCACTTCTCTCTCCCCCCAACCCCCCACCCTCCCCCCACCTTAAACCAGCTTATATTTCACCCCTCTCCTTGTAAAGAAAAATCAGTTCTGTTGAAGGGTTATGAGGACTCGAAACGTCAACTCTTTTCTTCTGCCAGACCTGCTGAGTTTTTCCAGGTAATTCTGTTTTTGTATTACAGTTTAAAAATTATGTGTTGTTCTTTTGGCAGTGCAATCTCCAAGTGTTTTCACAAGGAATTAATGGTTATTAGGTGAATATTGTATTCTAGCATCTATGTTTCAATGAAGGATACATCATCCAGATTTCTCCATTTCCTTCTCTTTGTAGGTTTTTCTGAACATTGTTCACAAAAATACGTATTAAAGTTTTTTGTGCACATATGGTAACATCTGAGTATTTGAATTAAATATCCAACGCTCTGAAAACTGCTTCAGTTTAGAAAATGCCCAGCATATTCGACAGAAGACCCAAGTACTTTTAAACCTGCCTTGTTGCTAAACTAAAATTATACTCCAGGTGGAGTCAACCTCAAGATGAACTCCTTTGCAACGACTTAAAAGTGACAACCTTTAAGTTTTTAATTATGACAGCATTTTAAAGGAGAACGTACAAGGTCTGGTAAAATGGGACATTGGAGACATCCAGGTTTTTGCGGACAGTATGTGAAAGCTAGTAACAAGCTATGTTGAGAAAATATTATCCAATCATGCTCACTGACAAACATGAGGACTGTATCTATGCAACAGCAAATATTCCTTTTAAATGACATTAACAGGATGCATATTGATTGTTTACTTGATTAGGTTTCAGTGTACACAACTCCTGTTTAAGCAGTGATGACAAAACAACTTGTTCATTCCTTTCACATGCTTTTTATTGCATTACAATATACCATATGGACACAAAATGGCAATAGGCAGTGCATCTGTGCGTAATAATACGATGGTCAATTATTGACATTTTGATTCTCCTTTTCATTTTCTTCTGTTATTTGAGGAAGGAAAGGTCCTACATTGAACAGTAAAGACTCACTAGTAGCACTGCAAATAATAGCTCTTTCAACAAATGGTCCTGAAAAAGAAAAAAAGTAGAAAACATCTGCTAGCTTAAACTGTTTATGCAAAAAATAGAACAGAAAAACTAACAATTGCCTAAATACAAAACTAAACCCAGGATGTACAAAAAGATAAAATTGCAAATTTACAATGATTATATTTTCTAAATTACTCAATTCAAAGGACTTAGTAGGAAGAATAATCTTTAAAGTAGTCGGATTTACTGCAAGTTAACTCACATCTTTCTTTGTGGTATACTTTTTTGTTCAATTGAGTTATTTGATCATTGGTAATTAAAAAACGAATAATGGAATTCTGGAAGTCTGTTCTCTTTAAGCATGTTTTTTCTTGAATTATGTGGTCTATTTTCCTTTTGACCTGTAAACTTGTCGCTTTTCTCTGCCATATTATGTTAACATCTCACATCTGTATGTATTTGCCCACTTTCTTCGTACCAAATTCCTATGTCCATGATTAAAATGGAAATTTCCTGTGTAAACCTGTCATGGTTATGGCCACCCCTCACTTCAAACATTACCACTGAATGGGATACAAATAAACCCGATATTGTCTGAATGCAATACCCATAGATGTATGTCAGCAGGTTGCTGGATAGCAGTCTGGAGCAAAAACTCATCAATTCTCCTCTCCCTATTACATCATTTCTACTACCAGTACTGCTAATTCAGCACACACCAGGGAGCAAACAAGGAGCTTTCTGGCTCTTAGTTGCCATAACTGGGGAGCCATGATTTTAATTTTTTAAAAAATTACACACATACAGCAAAAACATTTTGAAGCTCCCAATTGTCTCCCTGATCTGTGCTGAATTAGGTGTGGCAGTAGAAATTATATAATTGGAATAAATGTTAGAATAGGGAGAGGAAAATTGATGAATTTTTGTTGTACTGAGTGTTCCCATGTCACAATAGCCCTCACTAATCTGCTTTGATGCATATTAAGTGCAAATATTGAAAATTACCTGAATGTATTTCCCCATCCCACTCTAGACCTTGAGCACAAAAATCAAGCCTGACATTCCAGTTCTGAGGGAGTGCTGCACCGTCAGAGGTACTGTCTTTCGGATGCGATGTTAAACCAAGCCCCGTCTGCCCTCAGATGGATGTAAAAGATCCACAACAGTAGAACAACAACAGGAAAGTTATCCCCTGGTATCTTGACCAATATATCCCTCAATCAGCATCACAAAAAAGCAGATTATCTAGTCATTATCACATTGCTGTTTGCGGGAGCTTGCTATGAACAAATTGGGTGCTACATTTCCTACATTGTAACAGTAACTTGACTTCAGAAAAGTACTGCATTGGCTGTAGGCCACTTTGAGATGTTTGGTGGTCATGAAAGGTGCCATATAAATATAAGTCCTTTTCTTTTCACTTTTGTCATCCTTGTAGTCTTACTCAAGAAAACTAGCTGTAACATATTTGGTGTGGGGCTCACCACACAAATTGGTAAGAACTGGGCTGAGATTCACTAAACTCATTCAATCAGGATCTAAATTTCTAACTAGGTTCCAACAACAGCCCTAAGAATGAAAAGTGAAATAGTATTTGTATGGTCTTAGTGCAGGTTGCATCCCTCTTCTCTCCCCCAACTTTTGATTTATCTTATCATGTGGATGATGTCTGGTTTACTTCTCCAAAAGATTCCAGATGCGTATGTTAAAAAAACAGTACACCAGTATTACTCACCAAAACTCACTGGTCTTTGTGTACAAGCATCCTTGATAATTGCGGCAACATTAGCAGCAATATGTTCCCTTGGCATATCCAGCTGAAAAACAACAGAATAGCTGACAAAAAGCTACGCAGTTGAGATCACAATACACATAACCAGAATGATCTGCAACTGACTGAATTTACTGTGCTATATCCTCTTACTGCTGAATCTGCTGGCTTATTTTATATTGTATAAATTGCCAACTTTTTCTATTCTGTTTTCGTCAAGCATTCATTTTCTTCAGTGCTTCTCCCTCGTGTTCTGTCTGCTCCATCCTAGTTTTCAAATCGCCTCCACAGCCATGATACCTACCCAACGTCAGCAACTTACTCTAAACTTAAATCCCCTGCAACATTCAAGATTTTACATACGAGAAAGGAGAAGTAGGCCATTCAGCTCCCGAAACCTGTTTCTCCATTCAATAAGATCATGGCTGATCTGTCTGTGTTTTGAGTTCCATGTTCCCTTCTATCCCCGATAACTTTTGATTCCCTTGCCTAACAAGAATCTATCTGCCTCCGCCTTAAAAATATTCAGTGACCCCACCTCCACCGCCTTCTGAGGCAGAGAGTTCCAAAGTCGCACAACCCTCAGAGAAAAAATTTCCCCTCATCTCTGTCCTATAAGGGTGACCCCTAATTTTAAAACAATGTCCGCTAGTTCTGGACTCACCCACAAGAGGAAACATACTTTCCAAGCCCACCTTGACAAGACCATTCAGAACTTATATACCTCAAGCAAGTCAGCCCTCATTCTTCTAAAACCTAGTGGAAACAAGCCCAGCCTGTCCAATGTCAGGAAGATATAATAAGTTTCATAATATTATTGTGGTTTATTATAAAGTAAGTTTATAGGCGTGAGGGTAGATGGTTCTGCCTGTGATTTAATTAAGTTAGTCAGATAGGCTGCAAACTTGAAATTATCAAAAGAAGTTGGGGTAAAAGGCATTTGAAATGCTAATGAGTAAACATGAATGAGGTCTTAGCATGTAGGACGTGAAGGAAATTTGCATTTTTAGATCATTGAAGGAGTTGTTTGGGTTTCAAAGGGGTGGTAGGAGGTTTACAACTAACAAGATTTTTAAACAGGGCAAGGTTATTATGGGCAGAAATTTCCCCCTGTCGGGGGGGAAGTTCAGGAGCGGGCATGTGCAGGCACGCCTCTGATTAGCGCCCCCAATCGGGGGCACACTGCCATTTTATGCGGGTGGGCTAATTAAGGTCCACCCAGCGTGACGTCTGCCAGGAAGTGCTATGACCTCCCTGTGCGGGCGGCGGGGATTCCCTGAGCAGAGAGTGCGCTCTTTCGCGCATGTGCATGAAAGAGCATACTCATCTTCCTGAGGTTAAGTGCTGCCTCAGGGTGACCGGCTATACATTTAAAAATGTTAAAAACAGAAAAAAAAATTTCCCTGACATGTCCCCTCATGTGACACTGTCGACATGAGTTGGGACATGTCCATCACTTTCAGTTTTCACTTTTATAAAAAAATTTATAAACATACATGAAACCTCATCCCACCCGTGGATGAAGTTTCATGCTTTTTCCAAAAGCCCGCCAAGGCTCCCGGCCTGCCCGCCAACCTTAAGGTTGGACGGGCAGGTCCACTAATTACATTAATTACTTTGTCATTGACAGGTCGGAGGGTGCACAGCTGATGTGGCTGAGCCCACGCTGACCCGAAAATTAAAATGAGGCAGGGTGACGTCGGGAGTTCCGACAACATCCCGCATCATTTTATGCGTTGGCAAGCGGGCCCCACCCCCTGCTCACCAAACAGGAAATCCTGGACTATGTTTATTTTTCCCAAAAGGTGCTGACCACATTGGCAACATGAAAGATTTTTATATTTTGGGAAAAGTAAAGTTCCAAAGACATATAGAACAATGGAATTTACAGATTAAAGAGAGACAGATGTATTTAAAGAGGAATGAAAGGTTATGTTGGGGGGTCACGTAAGATCTGAGAGGATTGTGTAAAACAGCCTTGGGGAGGCCTTCAGCCATTTTTGCAAAAGTCTGCTGTGTCCAGTAACTACATTTGGAGAAAAGCTTTGGGAATTCCACTGCTGAGTGGGTGCTGTGATAAAATTGCTAACTTGCTATTTGAATTTAAAATCTATTTTGGACTGTTGCCTTACAGTAGGTGTATAGTTGGGAGTCAGTTTAATTAGGAACTTTGGGATTTGTTATATTAAGTAGCTGTAATCTTATATATGTATTTGAAATCTTTTATTTTGTTAATAAATGTTTTAACTTAGTTTTTAAAATCTCTAAAGGCGTTAATGGATTCATTACTTCTGAATTTAGTGCCCAAATGTTCTCATAATAAGTACAAATTGCAAAAATGTTGTATTAGAGTGGCCAAGTTTCCCTTATGGATTTGGTCCACCTGACACACATCACCTGCCATGTCATATCACCAACCTGTCCTCATAAGACAACGCACTAATTTCAGGTATCAATCACATAAATCTGAACTGCCTCCAACTAATTTACATCCTTCCTTAAATAAGGAGTCCAAAACTGCACACAATAATCCCCATTACACAGGAGGTTTGGATCCCTTCTTTGTCAAAGAAATAACATATACACTTATGTTTTGTCATAATGACAGAGACAAGGAAGGAGGAGTAACATTTGGCCATCAGCTATCTACAATAATGCAATTCAGTTCTATAATATCCACTATGCTTAGCTCAGTCAAACGCTTCCCATGCTTTTTCTTCCATTTTACTATAATTCTATGTCAGTAATAGCAACTTCCATCACTGCTCATTGGTGGAAAAAAAAATTAAATGAAATATAAAAAGATATAATTCTGCTTGTGTTTGTGTAGGAAGAAGAGCATAAGCTAATACTTTATGATGTTTACTTTAGGTCATTGAAAATAATCTTGTCAGAATTCCCTTTAAAATGTAATGGTTACAAAGATTATAATAAACTTCAGATTCTTTCATTCTTTCCTCTCAGTTATTTGTATTTTTAAAAGCAGGGAAATGTAACTTGCAGGAGTTATCAGATCTAAAAGTGCAAAGAAGTTGTCTTAACGTATGTAATTAATAAAATTACTGTATCAGCCTTGATGAAAGAGGATTGGTACATTACTATGGCGGTGATTAGCTGATATACCAAGGAAATATGCACGTTTACTTTCCTGCAAAAGTGATCAGTTTTTAGGTTTACTCTCCAGTTTCAGCCACACACACTGTTTTGGCTCTGGCAGCTGGCAAAGAGTTATTCACCGATTCTGGGCCCAGTGAATTCAGTTGAAGGTCAAATTCCTTTTCATCCCAGATACCAAGCCTTAGTTATCAATTTGTTTTTTAATTTGGTCCTGATTGAGTATACTATACATCTCTTTGTCAACCACCAGTCTCCACAAGACAGTGGCAAAGGCATTGTAGTTAAAATTATAAAAGATCTTAGGGGAGGGTCTTCCGGTTGGTGAGCGGGAGCGGGGCCCGCTCGCTGAATGGGAGACCCTCCCCTAAGATCTTTTACGATTTTAACCACAATGCCTTTGCCGCGTAAAATGACACGGGATGACATCAGGCAGAACTCCCGACGTCACCCCACGTCATTTCCATTTTCAGATTGGCAGGGGCGCACATGTGCGCCCGCCGACCTGTCAACGGCCTATTGAGGCCATTATTAAACAAAATTAGATAATTGACAGGGCCCATCCAACCTTAGGGACGGCGGGCAGACTGGGAGCCCGGGCAGGCTTAAGAAAAAACATGAAACCTCATCCATTGGCAGGATGAGGTTTCATGAGGGTTTTTAAATATTTAATAAAGGTTCGAGTAAAAGCAATGGACATGTCCCAACTCATGTGACAGTGTCACATGAGGGGACATGTCAGGGAAATTTTTTAAACATTTGTCTTAAAAGTTTTAATTCCGAGGCGATCTCCCTGAGGCAGCACTTAGCCTCAGGGCGATCAGTACGCTCTTTCGTGCGCTTGCGCGAAAGACTGCACTTCCGGCTGAGAGAATCCCCCCTCCTGCCCACACAGAGAATGCATAGCGCTTCCTGGTGGACGTCAAGCTGGGCGGGCCTTAATTGGCCCACCAACGTAAAATGGTGGCGCGCCCCCAATCTGGGGCGCCGATTGGAGGCACGCCTGCTCGCGTCCACTCCTGCACTTCCCCCCACAACTGGGGGGAAATTTTTCCCTTAATTATGTCAATACAACCTTGCAAGGCTGTTAAAAATATACATAAATATTACTTCTGCTTGATGAGTTCATACAGAAACTACAATCCATCCCTGGCTTAATACCCAATCATGCACAATGCTCATGTAATTCTTATCCTGCATTTAACGTGGAGTGATTTTTACAATACTGTATAAACATATGGTGCAGTGTTAAATGTTTTATACTGTATAAATTAAATCATCTTAAATCTTACATTTGCTGATTCTAGCCTCTATTTACACACAAGACATTTACTGGTACAGTTCAAGTGCACAGATTCTGCAGGTTTCTCCAAGAGCTTAAAACGATTAAAGTACATCAAGTTGGGACCAGTGAGCAAATGCAATGCTTGATGTGCTGCTGACCTATTGGGTTTTCAGATTGCTTTCCAGTGACATCTGTAGGAGATGCATGCACGAGGATATGTGAAAACAAGTACAAACTCTGGGTGATGCCTCCAAGTGGTGAATAACCTGTCAACATTCACTCGAAACACTCATATGGAACAATGGATACTGGAGCCCTTTAGGTTTGTACTCCAGCATAAGTTACTGCCTTCACAATAGGAGAGTTGAGTTATGTAGAGAAAACTGTGTAAATATTAACATTTGGATCGAATTAATGATAAAATTATGGCCCATCACCATAGTATGTCCTAAAAGGGTTACTAAAATAATGCAGATTATTTCAAATATATACTCATACCATGTTTAATATTTAAATCTTCACAAAACTGCAATACAGAGTTGAAAATTTTGTGAATTTTTAAAAATTCATTCATTCATGGGATGTGGGCTTCGCTGGTTGGGCCAGCATTTATTGCCCATCTCTAGTTGCCCTTGAGAATATGGTGATGAGCTGCCTTCTTAAATTGCTGCAGTCCATGTGGTGTAGGTACATCCCCTGTGCTGTTAGGAAGGGAATTGCAGGATTTTGACCCAGCAACAGTGAAGAAATGACGATATATTTCCAAGTCAGGATGGTGAGTGACTTGGAGGGGAACTTCCAAGTGGTGGTGTTCCCATGTATCTGCTGCCCTTGTCATTCTAGATAGTAGTGGTCGTGGGATGGGAAGGTGCTGACGAAGCAGCCCTGGTGAATTCTTGCAGTGCATCTTGTTGATGGTACACACTGCTGCTACTGTGCGTCGGTGGTGGAGAGAGTGAATGTTTGTGGGTTTGGTGGTAATCAAGCGGACTGCTTTGTCCTGGATGGTGTCAAGCTTTGAGTGTTGTGGGAGTTGCACTCATCCAGGCAAGTGGGGAGTATTCCATCACAGTCCTGACTTGTGCCTTGTAGATGGTGGACAGGCTTTGGGGAGTCAGGAGGTGGATTACTCATCGCACGATTCCTAGCCTCTGACCTGCTCTTGTAGGCACAGTATTTATATAGCTAGTCCAGTTCAGTTTCTGGTCAATGGTAACCTTCAGGATGTTGATAGTGGGGGACTCAGTGATGGTAATGCCATCGAGCATCAAGAGCGACGGTTGGATTCTCTCCTTTTGGAGATGGCCATTGTTTGGCACTTGTGTGGCCAAATGGTTGTAATGAGGTCAGGAGCTGAGTGGCTCTGGAGGAACACAAACTGAGCATCAGTGAGCAGGTTATTGCTAAGCAAGCGCTGCTTGATACACTGTTGATGATTCCTTCCATTACTTTACTGATGATGGAGAGTAGACTGATGGGGCGGTAATTGGCCAGGTTGGATTTGTCCTGCTTTTTGTGTACAGGACATACCTGGGCAATTTTCCACATAGCTGGATAGATGCCAGTGTTGTGGCTGTACTGGAACAGCTTGGCTAGGGACGCAGCAATTTCTGGAGCAGAAGTCTTCAGTACTATTGCCGGAATATTGTCAGGGCCTATAGCTTTTGCAGTATCAAGTAACTTCAGCCGTTTCTTAATATCACTTGGAGTGAATCGAATTGGCTGAAGACTGGCATCTATGATGCTGGGGATCTCTGGAAGAGGTCAAGATGGATCACCCACTTGGCACTTCTGGCAGATGATTGTAGCAAATGCTTCAATCTTGATGATGGATAGTAGACTGATGGGGTGGTAACTAGCCGGGTTGGATTTGTCCTGCTTTTGTACACAGGACATACTTGGGCAATTTTCTACATAGCCGGGTAGTTCCGAAGATATTTACTATATGATATAGGGCGATCTGCTACTAACTATAAGATGTGCTATGAAAAGTTTCTCATATCTACACAGTGCATTTACTGCCACATTTTGGCATTTTTATATTTTATTTACTTTGTTATAGTACCAATAGAAGTCTGTTATCTGCCAATACTGAAACAGGAACAGGCACGGTTCCATCAATTTATCAACTAATATTATGGACACTGCTAACTGATATAAGTAAAAGCACTTCTTGTGTTGTATATTTTTCCATTTTCTAAATTTAGATCATTATATGATTGACATTTGCTTCCAGTTTTAACATGATCAATTGCTGCAGCACTTTGCACTATTAATAAAAGTACAATGAAACAATAAATGGTGCTACACAGGAGAACTGTAAATCTCTCATAGTATGACTTTTTTTTGTCATTTTAAGTGTGATAGTAATGTTGTGGGGCAAGCAAAATAAATACCAGATTTTTGTTCTGTATCATTTGCAAGTTGTCAAACTCCATTTATAATGACTATTACAATCACAGCAGTATGTAAGTAGATAAAACAATTTAGTAGCCACCAATTGAAATGAATTGAAATAGCAAACCCTGCTAACAAATTTTCTACTTCCTTTCCAAAAGGTAATTTAACTAACCCAAGGAAAAACAAAAAATGGTGAAAACTCAACAAGTCAAGAAGTACCTGTAAAGAGAAAAGATGGATTAACATTTATCCCTTTACTATTATGACAAAAGATTGACATCCAAAATGTTAATGTCTTCTCTCTTTACAGATGTTGACGGATCTGTTGCATATTTCCAGGATTTGCTACTTTTACTTCAGTATTTGTCATCTCCTTTTTATGCTAATTAGTCTAATTTACTGAACTTGTATAACAATTGCCAGGCTTCACAGTTTACAGTAAATCTCAATATTACCCTTAACGAACAGTGTTCAATAAAAGACAAATCAAAAGTTAACAACAAGGAGCAATATGAACATTATAACTAGTGCACTAAGAAAATCAACGGGGTTTACACTTTGCTAACAAACCCATAGTTTTACCAGGCGGATAGACTTCTACCGCCATTTGCCACAAATACTTCAGGTTGGCTTTTAGAAACATTGAAAGGTTTAGAGCACCGAAGGAGGCAATTTGGCCTATCGAGTTCATGCCAGCTGAAAAAGAGCTGTCCAGTCTGATCCCACCTTCCACTTGGTCCATATGTTATGGCACCTCAAGTATGTATCCAAGTTTTTTTTTAAACGTGATGTATGTTTCCACCTCTGCCACATTTTAAGACAGTGAATTCCAGACTCCTACCATCCTTTGAGTTCCTTCTTGGCAAGAATTTAATACACCTGGTCAAAGTAGAGTAAAAGCATTTCACTACAATGTCTGAAATAAAATCACAAAATGCTGGAAAACTCTTCTTCAGAGCTCTGAAGGAGAGTTATACAGACTTGAATCATTAATTCTGTTTCTCTCTCCACAGATGCTGCCAGACCTGCTGAGTTTTTCCAGCATTTTCAGTTTTTATTTCAGATCTCCAGCGTCTGCAGTATTTTGCTTTCACTACAATGTCTGTCTAGCATGTAAATTGTTCAATTTATGACAGTTTGCTTCTGTAACATGGCTTCATAGTAGCTTACAGTCCAACTGGGATGTTTTTGTTCCACAATTTAAATTAATCAAATTAAAGCTGATTCACCCTAGTATCTCACTTTATCATGTCATGTCTGTAGAGACTGTAAATAAAATATTAAAATTCATTTCTATCTTTTAGTAAGATCCCAAAGTACACTTTTTAAAAAATAAATCAGCTCTCAAAAATATGGCAATATCTTGCATATCTAAATGCATAAAATGATACTGAACATTTCATCAGTTCTGTATTTGGTTCCTTCTATTATGGAAGTCAAACATAAATGTTTAACATATATAAACATGGTCAGAAGTAAGTGGAAAATAATGTCATCTCCAACTTATTTACTAAGAAGGCTTAACCATAATTGAAATTTATCGTTAACCAGGAAATCTGAAACTTAAAGTTACCTTTTAATTCATGAAGATGAATTACATAACTGTCAACTTTAATCTTGGAGAGATTTCCAACCTTGTTGGTGTTCTTTAAAAATGTCTAACTGGACATCATATTTACATTGGACAAAGCTTTTGTTTCTACTTAAATCTAAGCCTTTTTCTTTTTTGGAAAAGAAACCTACAATTTTAGCTTTATGTAAATTAGTGCACATTTCCCAAATACGATTGCATCATTAAATATGAAAAAGACATATGCTGAATTTAAATCCACAGTAAAATAAAAGACACCTAGAAATCAATATCCCACAATGTAATCAGAAAATCTACCAGATCAGCCTGCATGAAGTTAATATAATCCCTTTCAAACACCGACGGCTCACAAGCAACATCAAAATATATTCCCAGTTCATTATTCAAATCATTCTAAGGTGCCAAGGGCTGATGAATGACATCTTGTAATATGGACTTAAAGAACCTCAGCATCCTTTTTACAATCACACATTGAATACGTCTTCACAATCTCAAATGCCAATGTTTTCAAACCAGAGTGGAAAACAGTGTACTAGTGTTTAAGTATATTTCTTTAGCATGCTATTCAAGGAGTACAGTATCACAGAGTTTTAACTCACTGTGCCTCTTTTTTCCCAACAAACACGAGAAAACAGTCTTCATCTAATCTGTCCATGGTCCATGTCAGACATTTTCTGAAAGCTCCTCAGTTGGCAGAGACTGGTTTTCCACACAGCGATTATTATTTTGCACTTTGCAGCAAATTGAATACAGAAGTAAAAGGCACACAATGACATATAGTCCCACTATCAGCCAAACTACAGTTCCAAAGATAGCAAAACAGATCAGTCCCCTTTCCATTTTGTCAAGCTTCTGAGGCTTTCATTTAAATGAGCTGAGACAAGAAAGGATGATAAACTGATTGCATATAACTGCATCAAGCAAAGTGCATTCTGAATAGCTGTAACCAAATAGTTGCTACAGTTACTGTGAAAGGAAACAGCTGTCATGATCTCAGTAGGTGGTTCAAAGTTCAGGGGATTTTTAAATAGATATTTACATTGTGATACATCCAAAATAAATTATAAATCTTGAAACAATAGATCAAAAGCCTCCAGGCAAACTTACTGAGTGACAAATCTATATCAAGTGACCTCAGGATCATGAATTAAATTGCAGGTCTTTTATGAAATGAAAGGAAAAAAATACTACCTGCACATCCTGAAAGTGATGCTGAATTTGACTGTTAACTCCTCTAACGACATTTTCTGATTCAATAAAGTCAAAATGTTATTTATTATATACTATACACAGGGAGTGGTAGCAATGTTCTAATGGTATTGCCATGTTTGTGACGCTGTGGGCATAATGTTATGTCACCTATACTTGCATGATGATAGATCATGAACTTGCATGAACTCAAGCCCCTTATGTCAATCACACTGCAGAACTCAACATTCACCATAGAGTGGCACTATACCAGAGAATGGCAGGTATCTTGTTAAAGGCATTTCCAGTACACTCACCCTTCTGTTACCCTTGCTCCTTTGTTTAACTTAAGTAGTATGGGTTCTGCTCCTGTCACTAGCTCTACTTGGCAAACCCTTCTGTTTAATGGCAGTATTGCCACCACAGTGTGCCACTCTTCTCCAGAATTTGTTAAATGGCTGTCTTGGCTGGTGGATTGTTGTTAAGAAGCCTCGCTCAACTTTTACCAGCCGGCCAGCCTGGTTGGTCTCGTACTCTCACTTCTGTCACTCTCAATAGCTTGTGGTAACAAGAAGGAAAAGTCAGTTGTCAGTGCTAATTCTCCCCCCTCCCCACAAATCACGGTTTAATTTTCTCTACAGCAGTCCCAATCTTCATTTAATGAATTTTCCCCAAGCGAAGCCCCAGGTTTTTCTTTAATTAGTGCTTCTATAGTGTAAGAACCCTTTCAATTTATTGACTCCAAATTTTGTTCAGTTATAAGAATGTTTTTTCAAGCATTAAATGGGTGTACTATGGACAGTAGTGTTTGCCATCTATTGTAAGAAAATTAGAATAAGTCTTAATATTCTGATCTTTAAATAGGGCAGAATTTTGCCCTTGTTTGGTGGGCTCGGCAGGGATGAGCGGGAGTGGTCGGGAAGCCGACTGCCACCCGTGATCGGGCCACGACCACGATTTCACGCTGGCGGGCCAATTAAGGCCCATCCAGTGTGAACGCCGGCTGTAGGATGTCTGAGAAGGGGCGGGCAGGGATCTGTTTGCTGCCGGATTCAATGGTGACCTAGCAGCCAGTTCAAAAATGGGGCAGGCAGCCCCAAGGAGGCTGCCCACGTCGGAAGTTGCAGCAGTGACATGGCTGCGAACGGAGATGTAGACACGAGATATAGACCTGGAGGTGTGGCTGCCAGAAGGGACACCCTTGTCCCCAGAGATGGGAGGAAGAGGCTACCCCACCTCACAAAGGGGACATGAGAGGAGTTGGAAGCTTGGGTGAGCAGCCACGATGTGGTGCCACGCACCTGGGTGCAGTGCTGGAAGTGCCTGAATGATCTGCTGCACTTAGGAAAGGTGAGTACTGTGTTGACATGGATCAGTGTGTTGAAGTGGCCACCCTCCCGTGGAGCTCAGGGGTGTTAGAGTCTGAGTGCCAGCTATCAATCATGCTGGAGCTGGCTAAGGGGGTGAGCCCTGGCTGCTCAGACTGAGTGCCTTGCGTCTCGAGGGCCATGACTCGGATCTACCCTGCAAAATGCTTCTCAGGTAGGGTTGGCCAGAATGCAATGGTGCTGCAGGTAGAGTGGACTAACCAATGATCCTCTGTCCTTTCAGGAGAAGACATCCCATAACAATATTGAATGGTCGCAGGCTGGCGGAGGACCCCCACGCCGCCTCATCCTCTCCAGGTATGAACAAGAGGCCTTGGAGCTTGAGAGACGCCATGCACCTCGATCAACCAGCCGCAGTGAGGCTGGGGTGTTGGATGAAGATAAAAGTGCAGTGCATTGAGGTGAGAGTTTCTTGTGCAGTCGCAACATTGATGTGAGCCTCCAAGCTGGATCCTTCATTGATCATTGAAAGACGATGGCACCATGATGCAGATCTCCATTGTCTCACCAGGGTGCCTGGGTTGCACAGTGACAGTGTCATGACTTAAACTAATGACATGTCCTTCTTCTCCCTTAGATCTGCCACCAAGCAGCCAAGCGCAGGACCTCCAGGAGCTACCCCTAACACTGGAGGACAGCCATGCTCCAGAAGCCCCTGCGTCACACCCACTCTCTGAACCAGGCACCAGCACAGATACCAGCAGCTCAGTGGCTGTTAGTTCAGTGGCTAGTATCTCGGTGCACATTGGTAAGGGCACTTCACACTCGCTTGAGGTGTAGGCGGAGGCAGAGAGCTCCCAGGGCGCCAGCAGTTGGAGGACAGCTGAAGACCAGGACGATGCTCAATCGAAGGCTGATGATGGGCCTCTGGAGTTGTCCATTAGGCAGCAGATGTTGGATGTACAGTGGAGTGTATGGGAGGATCTGGCGGAGATCCAAGAGGGTATGTGTACCATGGTCTCTGTTGTGGAGGAATCCCTGTGGAGTGAGCACTGCATTGACCCTCATGGCCGAATGCAATGCCTCTTCCATGGAGAGAGTGGCGACTCTCATGGCAAGGCTGCTCCAGGAACAGAATCAGGGGCACCTGGGGTTGTGCTCAGACCTGCAAGCCCTCACACAAGCAATGACCTCAGGTGGTCAGTGCCAATGTGTGAAATGGATGAGGCACTCAGATTCCCAGCTAGGAGCCCATCCATCAACGGTAAGCAGGAAGGTCCACAGTGACCTCATGTTGGCGCACGAGCTGCTTGTCGTCTCTGCGGGCTCCTCTCAGGGTGCTTTGGATGACAGCAGCAGCTCCTCTGCCCCTCTGCCAGTGACCATGGCATCTGAAGTTGCGGCAGCTGGTGAGATGCCAGCCGTGGCACTGGCCTCTCCCTTCCAGGCAGGGCCATCAAGACAGCAGAGTGAGCAGGCTGTCGCCAATGCCGGTGCCAATGAAGGGGGAGCACCTAGACGTAGCACCCGTAAACTTAAGTTTAAAGCACCTTAAGCACAAGAGGGACTGGTCACGGGTGATCTTTTGTTCCCCCATTTTGTTTTACTTTTTTTAATGGTGTGACTAACAACACCAGATATTGTTCTGTTCAATAACCTGTGAGTTCCAACATTAAATTACATTTGCTTTTGTGTTATTGGCCTGAGTATGCTTCATTTATTTTGTAGGTGCAGAGTACACCAGTATGTAATGCTGGATGTGGGTGGCTTGAAACTTTATTGCACAGGCACTGAGTATATTTTGGGGGCAAAGGAAAGGGTAATTTCTACGATCCAGGATGGTGGCAGCAGCCCTGGCATGAGGTGGGGATAGCTCTTATTTGGCAGTCTAGCTGAAGGAGTGTTGGATCAAGGTGCCTCTGGTGTCCCTGCCTCCCTGGAGGTTACCAAGGTCTGCTTTCACACCCTCAGCATCCTCCTCACCATGCTCCTCTTCTGACTCACTACTGGACTCATCACATGTGCTCTGTGCAGCTGCATCAACATCCTCTTTCCCCAGTGGATCCCCTCTTGCCAGCGCCAGATTGTGCAGAGTGCGGCATGCAACCACTATCAGTGACACCCGCTCTGGGAGATATTGCAGTTCACCCCCTGAACTGTCCAGGCATCGGAAGCGCATCTTGAGAAGGCCTATGGTTCTATCTGCCACCACCCTTGTGGAGGCATGACACCTATTATAACGCTGCTTGGCCTCTGTTCTTGGGTGCCAGAGAGGTCTCATGAGCCACCTTTTCAACAGATAGCCTTCGTCACCCAGCAACCATCCACTTAGTCGGGTTGCAGTACAGAAGAGCCTCGGCACCTGGGATTTTTCAGGATGGGAGTTCGTTATGGGAGCAGCCTGGGTACCTTGCACAGACTTGCAGAACTTGCATACTGTGGTCACACACTATCTGATGTTCGTGGACCCGCTGGCGCCTTGATGGTCACATGTGTGCAGTCCATGGCAACTTGGACGTGGGGGAACCCAACAATTGCTACAAAGCCTCTGGCTCACTCAGCCTGGCTGGCCTCGTCAGTACAGAAATGAATGAAAGTCAACACCTGTCTGAACACAGCTTCTGTCACCAGCTTGACGCAACTGTAGACAGCTGATTGGGAGACTCCACAAAGATCCCCCGCCGACCCCTGGAAAGAGCCAGAGGCATAGAATTTGAGGGCCGCTGTGACCTTCAGAGCCACTGGCATGGGGTGTCCGCCCACACAGTCGGAGCTGATCTCAGGCCTGATCATCTGACAAATGGAGGTCACAGTTTCCCTGGAGAGGTGGAGCCTCCACTGGCGTTGCACCTCGGACATACTGAGGTAGCTACAATCGCTGCCTGTAAACCCTGGCAGCAGGATACTGGCGTCTTCTGTGGCCCCTTCCACATTGGATTTTCTGCAGGCCCTGCGCCCCTTGACACTGCGCCTCTCCTTACAGGTCGCTCCCCTGGAAGCTGCATTGGAATAACTGGCCTCCTCTCGTTTCTGTCCCTCTCTTCCTCCTCCTCGGAGGTGCCTCCAATGGAGACCACAATCTCCATTACCAGGATAACAGAAGGCTGTCTGATACCTGGAAGGGTCCACACGATCCAAATCCTCAGGGGCCTTGAAGACACCAATGAGTCCTGAATTGATGTGTGGAAATGCAAAGAATGAAGCCCCAATCAGAGATGAAGCTGCCAAGTACCATAAAGCAACCAGCAGCAAACTATCTTCAAAACTCCTCACTACTCACAATGGCAATGCTGCTGACCCTTTTTATCTTGCCCGTGAATGAGGTGTTGCAAATTATGGGCTGCCCGCCTGCCTGTTTTACCTGTGAGACGAGCAAAAAATCGCATGGGCGATGTTAAATTGCCATTAATTGGGTTATCAAAGGCCTTAACTGGCCTCTTAATTAATGGCAGGCGTGGGTCCGACTCTTGTGCACGCCCGCCAACTGAAATATTGCCTGAATGCACGATGACATCGGAACGCTCGCCCAACGTCGCTGTTCGTTTGGGTCGGGAGTGTGCCTGCCTGGGCAGAAAATTCTGCCCATAGAGTCTGAGCCACTGCTGATGATGACAAACTGGTAGCAGTCACTTACTTATTTTTAAACCAGACTATGGTGACTGAACAGTATTGACTGGAAAACTACTGAAGCTGAGCATACTGGGTGGCTCACTAAATACCCACATCAGCCGAACCCACTTCTCCAAATTCAATCCCACTGTGGAAATCCTCCTCCTTTCATGTTTCTTACTCTTTTATTGCAACAAAAACCAGTGGCTGCCAATATAATGTCACATTTCTTGAACATAGCGTGCAGCATCCAACAGAAACAAGTTGCAGCAGCACAACCAGAATCTTTAGAAAACTTGGACTGCACACAATAAGGCATCCGAAGGGACAGCCCCACCAATAAATTACAGCATTCTCCAACATCAGTTTCACTGAATGGATCAAATAAGTCTGTTTTGCTAATTCATAGCAGATTGATAAAATGGTGTCAAAGTCATTCATTAGTACATAAAGTTGTTACAAATTTTGCCAAAATATCTTACATCATCATCACCATCATTAATACACTGGAGGTCAAATATGGAATGCAAAAATTCATTAAAGTACTAAAGTGACCTATTGCTACCAGTGATATTAAAAAACAGTACTGTCAACATTTTAGACCTCTAAAGTTTTCCCCTCACAGAAAGATACATCAGAGCATTACACAAGCAGAACTTACAGTAGGAGGTTAAGATTAATAGATTACTGGGGAGTGTGGTGGGGCGGGGGGGTGCAATGAAAATAATGAATTTTAGTGGAAAAGAAATTTTAAATTGATTTTGAAAGCTAAAAAGGAGGAAGAGTTTAGGAAAAAGGGCAGTGACATTTCGACAAGTGTTGCTATTACCCAAGTATTTGATTGCATTTATTCTAGGCATTTACAAAGCATAAGTTACAAATTTACCCAACTACGCAGCAGCTCCTCTAATTCACAAATCTCATACAATTTTCATTTAACATAACATTTTCTTAAATGCTCAAGATCTGCTTTCTATCTGTTGATACACAAAGATTAATTCCTTGTACATGATCTTTTTAGGAACATCAAACAGTGGATGATCAATCTTCAGATGACAATTTATTTCACATGAATACAAGAAAACATTTTTTTAAAGTCAACTGTGGGAATAGCTAAGTCTAAAATGTGTTGAGAGCACGAGGTTTAACCTGTGGCTAATGTAATTTTACATGCTACATATACCAATGTGAAACAACACATGCTAAAAGGTTAAATAAGAAAACATTAATTTACTGGAGGTCAATTTTAGAGCAGAAAATGAAAAATGCAACTTTTTCCTGCACGCAAATGTAAAATTTGGTATATTATTTGGTTCACTAAAATTAATTACTAATATTACTGCAGGTATAATCTGCTTGAGAGTACAATAAATCAAAACACCCAAAATACAGTAACTCATGAGTTAAAGCTAGACACTCCAGGCTAAATGCTGAAATTAGCTTAGCTGGATTCTGTCACAATTTATTTGAATTTTTTTGGGAAAATTGCAGTTAGATTTGATTTTCATAATCAAAACCAATTAGTACATAATATCTAAGTTATCTCAAACAATCTATCCAACATGGCAATATTAGACTGAAATGATTATTCAGATGCTGAAAGTATCTAAAGCTGGGCACATTTACATCAATTAAAAAAGCAACATAGTAATTAAAGTAGCTTTTTTACAAGTTGTAAATGTTGCAACTGGTGCTGTTCAAATGAATAGGCTTTTGTCAGTAACATCTTTTCATAAACTAAAATAACTGTTTTTGCAATCAGCAATTTTAAATGCCAAGCATTAAGTGCAAAAGGTCTTGGTTGTTCCAGTTGAACTTACTGTCCCTATTTTAGACAGAATGTAACAGTCACGCTCCACCAGGTATTCGTGGCCGGTTTTAAATATTTCTATCATTTCAGGAATATTATACCCAACAGAACCTGGAAAACAAAATTAAAAAATACAAGAGGAATTCAGAGAATCAGTCATATAATTGCATTTGATTAACACAAGTGAATTAAAAAACAGAATTGCAAACAGGCAAAACTTGCTGCAATATTTCTAAGTAGGAGCAATGTATTACTTGAAGTTGTTATATTGTTATGAAAGCTGGAATTTACAAGACGGTTATGTGTTAAAATGTTTTAAGTTATTGTGAAATTAGGATTTCCTGAAAGCACCCCAGCCCAGATGCAGGTCTATATGGTTTAGTTGCCACTGGGGTGAAACTCAAACAGAAACTTATTGAAATCAAGGCCAGCATTTTGAGGATGGCGGGGTTTCCCTTCCTGCCATCTGAAGAGTAGGCAGCAAGCATATCCCTGCTGATGTTAGCTCCCCATAGTCATTTAACACTCCAATGAACATTAATTGACTGGAAATGCGACTTATGCCCCTCAATTGGGAGGAAGTCCCACCTCAGGGAGCTGCCAGCCGATCAGATTGGTTGGCAGCTCTCTAGTCCCAGCAGCGCCAGAAGCTGAAGTGGACAGGACTGGGACTGCAAGCAGTCCCCAGAGTCAAAATCCCAGGAGTTCTGGGCCAGGTAAGTATGGGGAGGTGTCTGGAGTGTTAGTGGAGAAATCAGGGAGTGCAAGGGAGTACCTGCAAGGCTGGGGGAGTGGGTATGGCTATGTTGAAAGGAGACTGTTGATAGAGGCAGCCCCCCACTTCCCACCTGAGGCCTGAACAAGGTCACTTCCTGGGCTTCCCCCTCTACCCTTGAACTTGCTGCGCCAGCCTGAAAGTTGAGGGTGGGTGGGAAAAGGCCCTTGAGTAGTCATTAATTGGCCACTTACATACCTCAATTGGGATAAGGAAAGGTGGGCTGACCTAGACCTCAACTGCACCACCATAAAATTGCGGAGCGGTTGGGCGGGCAGGAGTCCAGTGGGTAGGCCATCCGAGGAATTTTACAGGCCTTCCTGCCTAAAAACCCGCTGGAGGGGGAACGTAAAATTCTGCCCCAAATAACAGTTTTCACATCTTTACACAGTGACTCATAATAAAGGGGCAGCTGCTTTTGTGAAAAGCAGAGACAAGGTAGATACTTCTGTGGAGAAGCAGGATGCTTGTAAGAATTTGTTCTCTGTTCAAAAGGAAGGGAACAGAACAAATGGAACTTTGAGATTTAAGGAACACGGAGTCACCAAAGTGGCCCTTACAGGAGGAGAATGGATCTGGAAGGCTCAGGCTGAGTGGAATGACTTTTGAAGGACACTAGAAGTTGCAACCTAGCATGACAGGGAGAAGTGAGCTTGATGGAGAGCTAGGAATAACATTGGTCTTGTTCTTGTAATGCTACATATTTGACAGAAGTGCGGAGCACAGAGAAAGCGGCTGTAGGACATAGCTCTAACGCATTAGTTAGCTAATGTGAAAGTACCTTTTCTTTAGTTTGAGGTATTAGTTGACTGTTAAGTTATGATTGATTTATGTTAATTTTAATTTGTTTGTTACAGTAAAAGCCTTAAAATGTGAATCTTATCCTTCAGATCTTTCACTTGGGAAATTCATCTCTTTTTGAAAGATCTCCACTGGGATTGGAACAATACCATGCAGGACATACTGCTGCAGACTGAGCATCAGTAGATTACTTTCACATTTGAAATAGTGCACATGCTTCATATGTTGCATGTATATGCCCAACAGAAACATATTTTAGACTGTAGTGATGTTACAGGAAACCGGATCACTTTGAATATTTAAAATTGCACTAATAGAATTACTGATTCAGAATTAGTTCCACTAAGTATCTTTGTTTAAAATAACAATTTTCACGGCAACTGATATTGTATCTAATAACGGCAATAAAAGATTTATTTATTCAATTTAATCTGTTAAGGCATCATTAAGTTGGACTGCAGTAGGATTTCTTTTAACAAAATGAATAAAAGAACTGAAAGACAGCAAAACACAATTAGATTTAGAAAAAAGCAATTTGCCCTTATAATTTTATACACCCCAATTAAATTAACCCTCAGCCTCCTGCATTCCAAAAAATCTCCAGTCTACTCAATTTTTCCTCATAGCTAAAATTCTCCATTCCTTGCAAGTCTCCTCTGTGCACTCTCCAGTCCTACCACATATTATTGCATTACAGAAAGTATGTTTCTAACTTGATGGTGTTTGATGGTGCATTATTTAGACTGTTCTTGTATCTGATCCTAGCTGTTAGTGTGGGGCAAATTACACCATAAGCTACAAATTTTCTGCAGTCTTAAAAAATGCACTAATTTTGTGACCAACTGAATCAGTTTTTATTTTCCTTTACAATAGAAAATTTTCCTGTTTGTCTGTAATCATTTAGCATTTGATTATTCCCAATGGGTGATGCAGTATCTAATTTTGATTTAAAAATATCCTGTTGTAATAGCTGGTTTGAGTCACTTGGTGGTACTATACTAAAACACAATGTTACACAGAGTAGCAAAAACGAATGGAATACTAAACAGGACTGAGGTGAAGATACCTTTACCAAACTGGAGAGTTGGGAAGTCAAGCTGAAAACTGTCAACAACACTGAAGCAAATTCAATAGCCACCGAAACCTTTGCAAACATGAGAATACATCACAGAATTCTAACTCTCAAATATTGCATGCATTTTATTATATATATGCTGTGCGATTTCTTCCCTAAACCTTTTTACCTCTTTCTGCTCCTTGCTCAGTAACAAACATTATTCGTTAACTTTTCTGTGATGCATCTTGGGATATTTTGTGACAGGTGCTTTATATACATGTGGGTTATTGTTGAAGTTAAAGGCAGACAGAACTTAGTTTTGGTAATTATTTTTCGTTTTTCCACTTCACTGAAGTTTCCATACCTTCAGAACAGCCACCAAATACCCATTTGCAGACCTCCATGAGCAAAATTGCATTGAACATCATAATAACAAATCACATTCCTACCAATATCAGTTAACAGGAAACATTGCTCTACTTTATACAAGTGTCACACACTTCATTTCAATATAAAAGTTGGCTTTAGCTTTAAATGATAAAGATCAAGTACAATGACAATAGTATGCAATGTACCATCCAGATTTCTATTCTTGGCATAGGTCAAGGGATTGTAGTAAATTTCCACCTTTACCACTGGGCATAGAGCATCAAAAGCTGTTTAATAAAACGCCACATAACAGCCTGTTTTATAAAGTTATGGCACTTGGTAGTAGGGAATGTGACAGAACGTTTAGGAAGTTGTTTGAAGGACAGAAAAAAAGTAGCAATTAATGGATAAATCTGAACTTGGTCATGAGGGTGCAATGTGAAAAATTGCAGATAACATTCAATTGCAAAGTATGGTTAACTGTGAAAATGACTGCAAGCAACCTAAGGAGGTCATGGACAAGTTAGAAGATTGAGCAAACTGAAGTTAATTGAAATTTAATGCTACATTTTGAAAGAAGGAATATAAAGAACTTACACTAAATGGTAAAATTTAAAAAGAAGTGGAGGAGCAGAGGCTTGGGGATTCATATAACTGGGAGAACAAGTTTGTAAAGCTTTAAAAAAAAAACGCATCTTGAATCCTAGGATTTTATACAGGCAAATAGATTACAAGAGCAAAAAGGTAATGCTAAACGTATATTAGTTAGGCTCATTAGAATATTGTGCCCAGTACTGGACAACTTACTTTAGGAAGGATGCTAAGGACATAGAAGGTACAGACAAGATTCAAGATGAATGAGGAGGCTTTAGTTACGAGGAAACATAAGAGAAAGGAGGACCCATTTGATGCCAGCAAAGCAAGTTAAGAGGTGAGCTAAATAAAGGTATTCAAAATTAGGAAAAATTTTGATAAAATAAATTGGTTAGATCAGCACCAAAAATAAAGACTTTTATGAGAAGGGTTGTTAAAACATAGAACTTCTTACCAGAAACAGTGGTGGAAGCAAAATCCTTATTAAGGTTTAGAAAGGAAGTGAATAAATATTTGAAAAAGAAAAAAATTATTGTGGGGAAAGAACAAGGGAATGAGAGTCAAGAAAACACTAGTGGTGTTTTGCACTAACAGGGTGCTGCTTCAAATAAAAAAAAAGGTTCTGCCTAGCGCACAAATGAGTAATGTGGTATCTGAATTTCAGTGCCAGTGTGATGCCAGGTATGTAGGCCATGCATCTTGACTGGCAGATTGTATCAAATAGCACGTTCCTTTGGCTACTTGCAATGGGCAGAGCACTAACCGTACTCAACCAATCCATGCTTACAAAACGGAGAACATACTGTCCAATATTAATTGTGATTCCACAATTACATGCTGTGAGCAGCATTTGCTGAATAATCCAGAGTGTGCTGAGAATCACACTAGCAACTAATTTAACATTAGCAGTAGGGCTCGCAATGTAGCTCACTTATGCTTGCTAGAAGTTACATATATTCATATACATGTCCTCTGCAGGTTAAAGGAATTTAAAGTAAACAATTAGCTCCCTGGTGCATTCACCATAGCAACATCTCAACTAACCACAGCTGACTTGCCAACCAATCAGCACCCTTTTCTTATGCAGTATAAATTGTTCCCTTTGAAATTTGGCATTCTTGCATCTGTCCTGATGAGTGCAAGATGAAAAACTTCGACAGCATGTCCCTTTTATGGCAATACTCGAATTCTGTACTATTAAGCAACTAAACCTGGACGTATGGGTATCAGGAACATCCTTCAGTTTAAAAACAGACAGTAGTCAGACTGTTTGGTTGGGGGTCTGCAGAGGGTTGGGGTGGGCCTGATTTATTGGATATCTTGTTGAGCGGAATGGAAACATTACTGCTCCTCCTGTATCATTAGCAATGCTTTAAGACATTAACATCCTGCATTGAGTCCTTCTTGCCTCTTTCACCTGCTGGATTTCCCTGGCCTATTGTGGTTAAGTGTTAAAATGAAGCCACACAATCTCATTAAAATATTTAAATAACTAATCTGCCTCCTGAGAACAGATAGGATCGCCCAGCTCTTGTATCCTCCCCACTAAAACTGGAGGTGGGCGGCTTCAAGGCAGATTGGGCTCCTCTTTCAGATCTTTGGATTACCACCCACCCAAACCAAACCAAACCCACCTCACCCATTTTGGAGGTTAAAATTACCCCGTTGATCCCAATTGTAATAAAAATCCTCACGTGTCTCATCAAGCAGGCAACATTTAGTAATTTACTTCTTGTTCTTATGGTTGCTGTAGGTAAAGATTAATAATGGAAGATTCCATATTATAATTCCACTGTAGAGTTTATATTTTCTCACTTTTTACTCCTCACAAGTATATAACTATGGCCATTATTTCCTTACCCCGTTTGGTTTTAGGAAATTTTTTCCTTAACTTGTTCTTCAGAGGCACCAGTTTTGATATCATGTCTGGAACAGACACATAGAAATCCGCTTGAATTTCATCATCCAAGATCTGAAAATAAGCAAAGCGTTTGTAAGGTTTCTATGATGAAGAATAAAGTGCTTACTGAAGTGGGTTGCATTACTCAAAAACACCTTCATATCGGTTTCTCAATGCACCCTAATTCAACAATTAATAGTGATTTGTGTTTGTACTCCATCATCATATGTAAGGTGACTAAATGGCATAATGAGTTAGAATGCTTTCCTTTTACTTACGGAAACTGGATTTGAATTTAGCCCATTTTATTGATGACAGTCTAATCTCTCTATTTGGTGTAAGGGTCCTATATGAAACAAGATGCACTGTTGCAAATATTAAGTGAAACTGCCTACAATTTAGCTGAGGCAATTTCTCTGAGCAGCAAACGTTAGAGAGTGTGGAAGCGGAAAAATGCACTAGTGAGGGATGGAGTGCTCTTCTGAGCTTGGGGTTAATGCAAATTATTTGAGAAAGGACTTTCCTTTACAAGTGGATGTGGTGTAGCTGACCTTGGAGTATTCAATGCTAACAGGGCAATGACCAACTTAAGAGACGTATTTTGGTACGGGGGTTGAAATCTCCAAAATAAGTTTAGAAAAAGGAAATTTAAAAACTCAATTTAAAAACAAAGAATAAAACGTATTCTATGCATGCAATAATAGTCCACTGAATATTTATTAACAGTACTTAATGAAAATTAACACTTGCTTACTTACACCAACTTATTGCTAACTTATATAAAAACAGCAACAGTTCAAAGAGGTGCTTAGGTCAATGGAGTCTAAACTTAAAAGGGAAAAGGATATTAAAGGAACGATGTTGAGTTGAGTTGTGTGGCTGTGTCGGGGAGTTGTCCTGAGACAGATCAGTGATGGGAGAAGGTGTGAAAGTTGTGAATTTGAAGCAGCCATCGAATTTTCAAGCCAGAGAAGTCTTTGTTTTCAGAAAGCAGTCTGTTTCTATACCTTTTTTTTGGATTTCCACAACAGAGTGGAAGAGAGTGAGAAGTCACGTGGTATACCTTTATGCCTTGGGCAACATTACTGGACTTTTATGGTTAAAAATCTATAAGGGAATTGTTGCCAAGTAATTCACTTGTGTGTTCTGACCAAGTGGGTTTTCTGGGGGATGTTTTGCAAGACGGTTTCAACTGTGTAACTTTTCTGGGAGTGGAAGACGTAACTGTGGAGTATTAGAAATCTCTGACTAAAACTCAGCTGTAAGAGTTAGCAGATGAAGTGCAGGTAGAAATAAAAGCAGAATTTAGTACAGCTGATATGGTTAAAGTACCTCCTCAGCAGTTAAAAAGTTAGAGGAGGGGACACCTGAAGCTAGTGTGTCACAGCTAGAGGTAGTAAGACTTCAACTTAATATGGAAAGAGGCAGAGAAAGGCAGAAGTTGAAAAAGAAATGAAACTGAAAAGACTTGAATTGGAAGAGAAAGAAAGAGAAGAGAAATGAGAAAACTTGAATTAGAAAGAAAGGGCAAAGAGAAGGAAAAGGACAGATTGGAATAGAAAAGCTTGGATGGGAAAAAGAGGAACAATAAAAGAAAAAGGCTGGAAGAAATAGAAATGCGAAGCTTGAACTTTAACTTCGTAGAGAGAGAAGTTAGCAATTGAGGAAAGAGAGAAGAGATAAAGATAGAGAACTTCAGAAAGAGAAAGAAGGCAGACAATATGAATTGTCTAAAGTGAAGCTTAGAATAAAGGAGGACAGCAGAGATAGTGATTCAGATGGTGACTTTTATTCCTTTGAGGAATTTGACTTAACTAAAAATCTTCAGTTAATGCCTAAATCAACCATGGTTGGAGTTGAAAGATATTCCAACTCGTTTGAAAATATAGCTATAAAATTGAATTGGCCAAAAGTTGCTTGGACCATAACGTTACAGAGTGTTTTCAGGTACAGCAATGAATGTGCACGATAGCTTATCAGAGGAACAATCTGCAGACTCCGAGGTAGTTTAAAGAGCAGTACTAAATGCTTATGAGCTTGTCCCTGAAGGTTAAGACTATAAGAAAGAGACCTAATCAGGCAAGAGAAAAAGAAACTCTCTGGAATCAATGACTTAGGGCATTGAAGTTAAGACAAGGCTTTTGAAAATGTAAGAGAAATTATAAGTATGGAAGAATTTAGAAATAGTATTCTAGTAACTATCAAGACATATTTAGATGAAAGGCAAAGTAAAAAGATCAGGGAAGCTGCTGTTTTAACCGATACTTATGATATTCCACACAGATAGTTGAGTGTAGGAAAAAGATCATTGGGAGTCAGCAAGGGAATTGGAGGTATAGAAAACCTAAAATGGTAAAAGTGTTAGTAACAAGGGGCCAGTTAAGGACGCCAGTCTATTAAAGATGGAAAAGTAGAAGGCAAAGGTGAAGGAAGAAAAGCAGTATGTTACCATTGTAACAAGGCTGGACATATTAGATCAAAGTGTTGGAGGTTAAATGGGAAACCGATTGCAGTGATAGAAATTCAGAAGAGTTTTGTAAGTAAAAGTGCTGTGGGCTCTGAGACCCAAGTGCAAGACACTTTTGTACAGGTGAACAAGGAAGAGTCAGTATTAGCCAGAGAGCTGTAAATTGTGTTTACAACCTACCCAAGGAAGTTCTGAAGGGCAAGTTATAGAGGTGTTTAAAGATTTTATATGCAAAGGGAAAGTATATCCATGTGTTCCAGGAGGACCAAGAAAGACTGTTAAGATCTTGACAGCATGAGGGCTAGCCAATGATTAATGTTATGCAATAGTGCCATCTTCTATCCAGAAGGGTTATTGCAGGAGAAAGTGTTGGTTAGTGGAATTCATGGAGGATTTAAGTCTATTATGTTAAATAAATTTAAAGAGTGATTTGAAAATAAGAGGTGATTGTTGGGACTGGTGGAGAAATTGCCTATTGCAGGAGTTCAATTTATTCTTGGGAATGATACAACTGGATCGCAAATATTGACTATGCCGACTATAGAAGGGGACCCTGTTGAGATACAATCAACCTCTGTTTTACAGAAAGAACATCCTGGATTGTTTCTAGATTGTGTGGTGATGAGGTCACAGAGATACAAATTTAAAAAGGAAGAGAGAGAATCTAAAAGACAGGGGAGGATACTAAACCTCAGTTAGCTGGATCAATCTTTGAAAAGATTACTCAGGAAGAGAAGATTAGAGAAAACAAGGTTGAGGAATCTTTTAACAAGGTCCCGATTGATTGTCTAGGACCCCTCCCTAAGACTAAAAATGGAAGTCAGTGTTTACTGACTGACATGGATGTGTCCATGAGATTTCCAGAAGCAATACCTTTAAGGAAAATCATAGCAAAGGTGATTGTGGAAGAGTTGACCAAATTCTTTACAATAAATGGGTTGGATTCGGGTTCAAATTCCATGTCACAGCTTTTTAAAGAGGAAATGAACAGCCTCAGAATAAAGCAATTTAGGTTGCTAGCCTATCATCCCGAATAACAAGATGCTTTAGAAAGGTGACATGAAACTATGATTAGGGAATATAGTCAAAGCTATCCACATGATTGGTACTGAGGGATTCCAGTCTTGTTGTTTGCTATTAGGGACACCTAATAAGTAGACAGGGTTCAGTCCTTTCAAGTTAATATATGGTTATGAAGTAAGGGGACCATTCAAGCTGTTTCAGGAGAAATTAGAGAGTCAAACTTCTGAGACAACTTTCCTGGATTATGTGACAAAATTCAGAGAAAGATTGAGTAGGGCATGTGAGCTAGCTAGGGAACATTTAAAGATATCTCAGCAAGTGATGAGACAAATGAGACAGATAAAAAGGACAAAGGCTTGTAGATTTCTAGCTGGGGAAAAATTATTAGTATCATTGCCAGTGTCAGGCGAACCGTTAAAGGCAAGGTTTAGTGGACCTTACCAAATCGAAAAGAGACTCAGTGAGATAAACTATGTAGTAAATACCCAGCAAGAAAAAAAAGAGTCAACAAGTGTGCCATGTAAACATGCTAACAAGGTACTTTGACAGAGAGGATAAACAGAAGGAGATGCTGGTAGTGGTGGATAAAGAGGGGGAAACAGAAATTAAAGATTCTGAAATTGACCTTCCTTTGATTAAACTGGACAATGAGGAAGTACTTAAGAATCTAAGTATGATATTAAGATACCTTCCAGAAAACTATCGAAGTCATTTACAAACATTGTTACAGTCACATAAAGCAATTTGTGAAAGTAGACTAGGGAAGACAAATTTGGCTTTGCATGATGTGGATGTGGGGGATTCAGCTTCAAAAAGACAACACCCATGTAGATTAAATCCAGTAAAATTGGCTCATGTGCGAAAAGATATTGAAGTTATGCTGTAAGATGACATCATACAGCCCAGCCACAGTAATTGTAATTCACCATTGTAATGTGCCAAAACCGGATGGCTCACAAAGGCTATAGCCAGGATTTTCCCCTCGGCGAATTGAGGGGAAAATGACGCGGGAGGAACCCCTGACGTCATCCCGGTCCACTTAAATCTTCAGGAAGGCGGGCAGATAGTGAAATCAGCTGTCCGCCCGCCAACCTGTCAATGACCAATTAAGGCCACTGACAGGCTAATTAACCTTGTTAAAGACCCTGACGGTCCAAGCTTAAGGCTGGCGGGCAGGCCAGGAGCCCCAGCGGGCTCCAGATTATTCATGAAACCTCATCCCACTGGCAGGATGAAGTTTCATCTCCATTTTAAAAAAAAAAAATAAACTTTGTGTGTTTCTTATTAACATGTCCCATTTCGTGTGACTGTCACATAAGGGGGACATGTTAATAATTTTAATATTTCTCTATTTTTTGACTTTTCGTACCTGTCAGTAAACTCCCTGAGACAGCACTTTGCCTCAGGGAGCAAAGGTTACATATTTAGGCCACACCACTGGATGTGGTCAAGTGACCTCAAGAAACACAAAAGTAAACGCTACTGTAGAGTTCCCAGTGCCTACAACAAAATGTGAAGTTTTGAGTTTTCTGGGTATGAGTCGATTTTATTGGAAATTTGTGCCAAATTTCAGCAGTGAAGTTGCTCTACAGAATGGATTATTAAAAAAGAACAGGAGATTCCAATGGACACAGGAGTGTTAGACTGCTTGAAGGCTGTACTAACCACTAAATCTGTTCTAGCAGCACCTGATTATACAAAGCAATTTTAAAATGGATATTGACACCAGTGATGTGGATTTTGATACAGTGTTGCTATAGGAAGCTGAACTGGGATTTGAGAAACCAGTGGGGTATTTCTCATGGAAGCTATATGTGCATCAGAAGAAATATTCAACTATAGAAAAATAGACTTTAAGTTTTGTTTGAGCTTTGCAACATCATGAAGTAAACAACTCTTCAGAGACAGCTGTACATACTGACTACAATTTTTGAAGCTTCTGGAAAAGTTTTGAGATAAAAATGCCAGACTGTTCCAGTGGAGCTCGTTATTGCAACCGTTCAATTTAAAAATTAAACAGGTGGCTGGGCGAGAGAATTTAATTGAACGTCAAGAGCTTAAACTCAAAAGGACATAGATGTTGAGAAATTGAGAATGGACTGGAATTAACTTTATTCTTACCAAAGACTTACATATATTTTCATGGGTTGATGCAGGTACACCATAGCATATTTTTTTTTGTATAGATAAGTATATTAAGTGATATGAAGTGGATCGAGAAAATGAAGACATCTTTCGAAATATGACGTTTCATTTTTTTCATTGAGGTAGGTGTGAAGATTAATGTTATTATTTTAATACTTTGGGAATATGGTGGCATTCTGTAAAGAAGGCTGTGTGTGTATGTGTGTCTATGATTAATTAAACTTGGGGAGAGTTAGTAAAGACAGCTTGTCCGTGGGAACTGAGATTTGAAAGGTAAAATGCTAGATGCATGCATTTGTAATGCAAGGCTATAGTGAAGTTGAATGTACGAGTAAATAGGTTGGGTTTTAAAATTTGTATTAAGTAATAGGTAGGGACTTGACTTTGTAGTTGTTAAATTTCAAAGGGGAATTTAGAAGTGACAAGGGACTTTCACAACTTACAAAGGTTTCACAAATAAACAAGGGAAGGTTATTAAATTTTATTTGACCCAAAAGTGGAGGAAATAGGGAAACATGAGAGATTTTTATATCTTGCAAACGCTGAGTTCAAAGAGGTGCTTAGCACAATAGAACCTAAGATGAAAGGGGAAAAGGATATTTAAGGAAAGATTTTGATCTAGGTTGTGTGGCTCTGTGGGGGAGATGTCCTGAGACCAGATCTGTGCTGGGGGAAGATGTGAACGTTGTCAAAGATGTCAATTTAAAGCAGCCATTGAGTTTTCAAGCTAGAGAAGTCTTTGTTTTCAGAAAGTAGTCTGCTTCCAAACCATTCTTTGGATTTCCACAGCAGAGTGGAAGAGAGTGAGAAGTCATGTGGTATACTATCTTTACTAAAGTGAGAGCAGTTTGTGCCTTGGCTAATATTACTGGATTGTTATGGTTAAAAATCTATTAAGGGAACCGTTGCCAAGTAGTTTACTTATGTGTTCTAGCCAAGTGGGTTTTTTGGGGTGGATGTTTGTTAACTGTGTAACTTTAATCTTGTGTCTTAAGTTTTTTTTTTCATCTTCTTGTAAATAAATCTTTTAATTTTAAAATCCTAAAGGTGTTATTGGAGTTCAATGCTTCTGGGCTCAATGCCTTTTCGTCCTCGCTTTCAAAATACAGTAAAAAGGTTACGATCAGCAGGACAGGTTTCCCTCTGGGACCTGGCTTGCTCAGCAAATAACATCGGCTGTGGTCGTAACAAAGGTTTCCTGTTACTCACAATAAGTGCTTGTGGTGGAAGAATGAATCCAAAGCTGTTTTTTTTTACTTCAAGCTGGTTTATGCTCCTCAGTGCTGCAGACTTCTTAATAGCTTTCACCCAGAGTGTTCCAGCTGTATCTATTTATACTGTTTAGATGGGAGAATCAATGCCCGTCTGTTTTAACTAGCAATTGTCTTTAATAAAGATAATTGCTATGCAATGTGATTGTTGATACAATAACAGATTCCCCTCTTTTCTTTTTAAATTAAAGCTTTAATTTTTTTCAACAATCACATTTTCACATTTATAGATCCCACATTTCCAAATGTGGGATCTATAAATGTGAAAATACGTGACTTTATTTCCTTCTGTTTGTTTTGAAAAGGATGTCTTTTTTAATTTTTCAAAGCTTTAATTTATATAATACATAAACAATTACAAAGCAAAAAAGTATTTTTTCCATTTCAGCATATAACATAAGATGCCCCTCTTCCAATACATTTAGTAATTTCTTAGAGCAGGCATTTCTTTTCATAAAACAATCTGATAGCTGGTAACTTGTGTCAACCCATCTCTCTTCTCTCTAACATCTTTTATGCTGGCTAGATCTATTCTTAAACTTTTTTCCAGTGGCACTTTTCATTAAATGAACATTATCCCAAACAGACCGGTTGTCAACATAACATTCTATGGGCAAACTATTCTTACATTGCCCCTTATCCAATATACTGACAGAAATATTGTATAAGTAAACCCCCATATCTATCAAATCTACTAATGCCAACGTTTTGGGAGCTAAGGTACTTTTCGCTCCCCTTTTTATTTTCTTGGCCTCCCAAGCCATCAGGCAACATCATTCTTTCCTACCAAGATACCCATCTGGAAGATTAACATGTGAAGCATTGCTAAAAATGACCAACCTCATATCTCTGGTCCACCCAAGGCTGAAAGCTTTTTTTAAAGAATTCATTCATGGGATGTGGGCAGCGCTAGCTAGGCCAGCATTTATTGCCCATCCCTAATTGTCCTTGTTCAGACAGCATTTTAAGAGACAGCCACGTTGCTGTGGGTCTGGGTCACATGTAGGCCAGTCCAGGTAAGGACGGCAGATTTCCTTCCCAAAAGGACATTAGTGAACCAGGTGGTTTTTATGATAATCGACAACGGTTTTCGTGGTCATCATGTGCATCTTTCTGAATTTAGTTTCTCTGATGTTTAATTTTGTCTTAGAACTTCCTCAACTGTACCATATTTTTGTTTTTTACTCGTCACAGCATGTGGGTATTTATTGCTCATCCCTAATTGCCCTTGTTCAGAGGGCATTTAAGAGAGTCAATCATATTGTAGGCCAAACCAGGTAAGGACACCAGATTTCCTTCCCTAAAGGACAATGGCGAACCAGATGGGTTTTTATGACAATCATTAATGGTTTCATAGTCATCATTAGACTTAATTCCAGATTTTTATTGAATTCAAATTCCACCATCTGCCATGGTGGAATTCGAACCCAGGTCCCCAGTGTATTATCCTGGGTCTCTGGATTACCACTCCAGTGAGAATACCACTATGGCACCGCCCCCCTTTCATTATAGTACTCAGCTCCAACACATCATAACTAGCATCAGGCCTAGTCAGATTGCAACTGCCCGATCAAACTTCCCAATTGTTCCGTTTCTTCCTCGGAAACAGGGTCCTCTTTTTGTGAGGTTCTAACCTGACTTATGGGATATGATTAACGTTTTCTAGGTAAAATTGTTGATTCAGTGCCACCACTGACTTGCTCTGCTTAATGTCTAAACCTATGTATTTAAAGGCCCCTGAAGCCTGACTTCTAACCTTAAATTCCTTCTTTATCTTCTCGATTATCCATTGCTCAAATTCTACAGATCCTCCCCCACAGGAAATCATCAACATGCATGATAAAGATTCCAGCTAGTTTCTCCTTATGGTACCAGTAGAACATTGCAGGGTCTGCCTTCAACTGAATGTTTTCAATAGGGCAGACCTCACAGAAAAATATCATACTCTTGATGCATCATTCAATCCTTAAACACACTTGTTCAACTTCCATAGCCTTCCTTCTACATCACTGGCTTCTTTGGGCGGTTTCAAAAAAAAAACTTTCCTTGAAACTTCTTCCCTTGTAAAAACGCAGCTTTTATGTCAATCGATTTGCACTCCCAGGAATAGGATGCCAAAGCAGCGGAAAAATCTTTAAACTCACTTTCCCCACAGTTGGCGAGTCCACCCTGACATCCTGATCCTAGAGTCTTTCTTCAAAGCCTCGGGCTGTTAATCTTGCTTTAGCCTTATATGTGCCGCCTGGAAGTACCTTTTCTGTAAAAAACCGCCCTTAAGATAAGACTGGCTGTCCCCTGTCAGGTAATTCAGTATATATCTCAAATTCCTTCCATCTTTCCAACTCTTTCTGCTTTGGCTTCCTTTATCAGCTTATTTTCCAATTGTTAGCAGCTACTAAAATCTCTTGTCCATCAGGACTTCTAATTCTACTGACATTCCTAGCTTGCTCTCTAGTCCTCATTCTTAAGCTATGGCCTCTACTCACATTTCTTTCTCTTTCTTGACTACTACTATATGATCGTTCTCCCATGCACGCAGAACCCCATTCGCAAGTCCGTGATTTTCTTCTGGGGTCACGACCACTTTCTGGTCCAATGTCAGAACTCATGCTGCACTTTCTGGGTTTCCAGGTCTTTACCTCGGTTTGTGAATCCATAAGTCTTGTCTCCTGTCCTTCATCCTGCACATTTAGCCAATGTTTGTATTTACCAGTGGCCTTTCTTGCTCTCTCGATGATGGTGGCATCCCTCCATACACTGGTCCCTTACGGCATGTGTGTTAGCTTTGTTCCTACTTTGGATAGTTGCCTTTCTGGATGAATAGTGCTATCCTGTACTTCAGTGTTATTTTGTTCATTGTCAGTCGAACCTGTATCTGCCATAGTCTGCTCCTCATAACTGCCGTGTTTATATATATATATATATTTTTTTGTGTGAATTCATGGTGCCTCCTCACTTTGTATATCCTGTTCAGCACCTGTAAAGGTATAGTCAGTACTAATTAACCTCGAAGAATGTACCCTAACAGTTTGATTGCCGTGTTGCACAATTACTACTTTTCCATCACACCTTTTTACCTTGCCAGGTCCTTTCCACTCTTTCTAGCCTTCCCTTTCATAATATACCATGTCTCCTTGTCTAAACTGTATTCCTGATGGTCTTATGCAGTGCCATAGGGCTTCCCAAATTTTCTCCGAAACCTCAGCTTTAATGACAGCTTTTCTGCCTGATGAGCAGAAAAAGTGGAGCTAATGCTAGTTCTTTCTAGAGCAGGGGGAGCATCTGATAACACCGAAGGCAACTTTGGATTTCTCCGTACACCAACTGGTACAGACTGTAACCCCCAACCACTTGCAAAGAGTTCTTTGCGTGCACCCCACTATGCTAGTGCTGTTTGCAATTTGGTTGATTGACCAATATTTTGTGTAACATGTTACCGATTACCACATGGTTTCTTTCACAGAGATGATTACTAAACAGGCTTTCAGCTACAGTGTGCATAACTATGATGTTCAAATTTTCACATGCCTCGAGATTCCTCATTGGCAAATTCCCCACCGTTATCTGTCAGGAACTTCATTGGTGTTCCTAATCCTGTTCCTATCCATTTCTCCATGACCTTATTGACAATGGTCCTTTTATCTTTACTATGTATTACAGAGGATAGGCTAAATCTGGTTGCCATATCTATGAAATGTAGTAAAAAACCCCAATCCTTGTTCCAAACTTTTAAATCCATAGCTACTGCATCATTAAATTCTGAGTAATAGCAAGCTCTTGTGATATTTAAAACAAATTTCACACTGAGCAGTGATTTGTTCAATAAGGTCATCATATCCTTTATCAACTGCTCCCACACCTCGAAGTAGAATCTTCGGTTTCTGTGGCGCCGGATGTGCAAGCTGTCTATGTAACTTCCAAATGATCATCTTTATGTCCACCAAATTCTTATTCACAGCAGTTAGCAAAACTTCATGAACTTCTTGATGAGAAATCTCTGGCTTCTTCAGTGAGCGGCAGTAATGGCCTGACCGAGTAAAATGTAGATATACATTTTTTTCAAACACGACCGTTATATCGTTCTTCGTGTCAAGCATCATCTGAGCCCTAGCAGTATCCTGCTAGAAACTACAAACAGACTGATCCCTGCTTTCTTACAAGGGAGGACCACCCTTTTGGAAGATGTTAATGTGTTATCACCTCTGAACCTTAAGCAGGTAGAGCTTTCATATTCCTTGACCTTCTGCTGGTCTGCCTCATCGAGAGACTGCAGGTAGCATTTAAGCCAGTCCATGCCACACACCGTAGGAGAAGTGCAACCACTGTCCAGGACTGCACAGTTGAAGGAACTGACCTTCAAGATACTCATCACTGGATTCAAACTTTCAATGACAAATAGAATTCCATCATGGCAGTCACCATCTTCATTTTCAGTCTCAGAAGAATCCGTTTCATGGGTCACTTCAAAAAGCGATTCTTTCGCTATGGGCAGTTCATTGTGTAATATTACTGGGAAACACCGGAAACACCAAATAACCATCCCCCGTAAAGTACTTTTTGGATTTAAACGCCTATGGTCATCATCCCAAGTGCACTTTTTGTCCTAAATCTCAAATTGACTAGAGTTATCACCATTTTCAGACCTCCTGACATTAACCTCATCTTTGTACTGGAATCTTTGTCTAATACTTGGTTGACCTTGAAATTCGGCCACAGTAGAGTCTTCCAACTTTTGTTTCATGGCATTGTTGTTTGTAATTGCTAAGAAAGTGGCTGGGAAAAACTGTTTCCCTAGAAATCATTTTAGGGCAGCAGCCATTCCAGGAGAGATTTTTTCCCCCAGAATTGAACCTGTTAGCACTAAAAGACTATCAACGTGGGAAATACGAGCACAATCCAGTAACTTAAATGCCAATACCAACTCTGGAATTTCAAATTCAAATCTCTGCAGTCTTCTGGATTTTGATGAATGGAACGTGATACATTCTTCCATGGACTGATCATCTGATTTCCTACATCTATCAAAAGATTGTCCAAGCTTCACACGCTTCCAATAACTCCTTTATCCAAAAATTGTAACAGAAGCTCCAATCCCTCTTCATGATCCATGTCATCCACTTTCCACTCTGAAAATACTTCTTATCTTACTTTCGGCTGGTGACGATAATGCCAAAGCCATACTGGCATCTTTCTGGGTATGGAAGTAACCTGGGTCCACATCTCAACTTCAGCCTTCCATTGTTGATAAGGTTCAGAGTAAAAAAAATGGTGGACAGTCAAAGCTTGCGATTTTGCACTGTCCTTCTGCAATTCCGCCAACTTAAATGTCAGCAACAGTACACTTCTTTTCCCACAGAGGATCGAGACAAAAAGCTTCATATACAGCAATCAATCAACAAAGCTTAAAGTTCATCCTCTGCTACTGTGTTACTCACAATAAATGCTTGTGGTGGAAGACTGAATCCAAAGCTGTTTTTTTTTACTTCAAGCTCCTCAGTGTAGCAGACTTTCTAGTAGTTCCACCCAGATTGTTCCAGCTGTATCTATTTACACTGTTCAGATGGGACAGCCAATGCCCATCGCCTGTTTTAATTAGCAATTGTCTTTAACAAGGTAGTTACCATGCAATGTGATTATTGTTACATTGAAATTCCTTAAACATTAAATGAAATAAATGATCAGTAAACCTATATTTGGTGGAATTAGGAATATGGTTTTGACAGTGATAGCCCAGGGACAAATGTTAATCAAGACATAGGAAAACTTGCTACCCTTTTTTGAATAGTGCATGTAGATCTTTTTTTATTTACCTAAAAGCTTGGTTTTATATCTCATCCAAAAGATATAATGCTTAACGATGCAACACCATCAGCTAAAACGTGAGCCTAGATTAGGTTCTCAAATTCCAGAGTAGAGCTTGAACCTATAATCTTCTGATTCAAAGGCTAGAGTATTACTAATTGAGTCAGGCTGACAGTCATTCAACATTTCTCCAAAAACATCAGATGTTCCTCATGCTACGTTCATGGGTAATTTAGAATTTTTTAAAAATCTAACCCTCACATTCACTCATCTCAATGCAAAACTGTTTTACTATTTGGCATTCATCATTTGCTCCTGTCAGATGCTTTGTTTCAAAAATGAATGTGTTTGGTCAAAGGGATCTAACATTTGCAACAACTTACAATTCTGGACTTAAGGAAGCTACTGCGTTTCAATGGGGCTGATTATAGCAGAAAAGTTGATGTTGCAAATCTACCTGCCAAGTTCACCAGATAGAATTTTTTTGGAACAGCCTACATTTTTAAAGAAGTTAAGAGAAGGGACCAGAAATCCATCAGGGTTACCATTTTCAATACTGGGCACCAGCATGACATTGACAGATGCAACAAACCAGCTGATAGAGGATATGCTGCTCCGATTATAGGAACTTGGATGATACAGGCTATAACCTAGTGCACAGTGAAATCTCTAAATTACATATCCCTTAGGGACTGGTATCAGCTGTTCTTATTTTCAAAATGGTCAGTATAATAGAAACAGTTTTTTTTAATTTGATCTTATGATGTGGGCATCGCTGGCTAGGCAAGCACTTATTGCCCATCCCGAATTGCCCATGCCGTGGGTCTGAAGTCGCATATAGGCCAGACTAGGTAAGGACAACAGATTTCCTTCCCTAAAGGGCATTAGTGAACCAGATGGGTTTTTACAACAATCAACAATGGTTTCATGGACTTTTAATTCCAGATTTTTATTGAACTCAAATTCCACCTTCTGCCATCGTGGGATTCAAACCTGGGTCCCCAAGGCATTACCCTGTGTCTCTGGATTACTAGTCTAGCAACAATACCACTACGCCATTGCCTCCCCTAAATTGAGATTAATTAGTTGCAACAAGAGTCAAAGGACAAGAATCACCATGCCTCCTACTAGCATTGGCTCTGTTCACTTTGCATTTTCAGTCTAAATTCCCATTTCATTTCAAACGGCTCTCAATTAATGAATTGGGTTTCTCAGTTTCACTTAGCAGCATAAAGACCATAACAGGACAAATAAGAAAGGAAATGTAATGAGTGGCTGTGCTGGTATACTGAAGCTTTCAAACAAGTCTGAGGATGGATTGAGGGAGATTTCGGAGGGAAAACACAACAGGTCACATTATGTGTCAGAGTGAAATTGCAGGTTTTTGATTGAGCATCAAGTCTGCAGGAAGACTGAGTGATAGCTAGGCATTAAAGGCCAGTCCATCACTCTATAGAGCAGCAGAGACATTCAGGATGGCCACCCATCTTACCTTCCCAAAGCCAAAGTTTCTCAAAAAAACAGATCCACCATCACCAGAAGCTGAAGGAAAGAGGACAATGGCAGGATCAGGAGAAGAGGAGCAGTTAGACACTGCTGAACGAGTGTATAAATGTGGCAATGTGGGCAGGAAACAATGGTCACTCTTGATGTTTGCAGGCGCTTTCCTTGATTTGCAAGGCTGCTGAGGTTAGTGCGCGTAGGTTAGTACAAGGAAGCAGTGGCTTGTGAAAGAATCAGCTTTTGTCAAATGGGAAGTTATTTACCCAGCATCCATAATGGCATAGACACTGTTCTATCCATGGTATAGGGCCGTGTAAGCATTCAATCCCATAAACAGAGCAGTTTCTCTGCCATTATGGATACTGGGTGAAAAGCTTCCAATTGCACAAAAGCCATTTGTGTCACAAAGCCTACTGAATCCTCACGCTGACCTGCATGCAAAGACCTCAGAGAAGTGATAGACCCAAGAGAATTTGAGGGCAGAGAGGAAGCATCAGGGTTTGTGATTTAGTGCAAGTTCCAGAAACAGCAGCTTTGGAACAGGCCATGCCTTGCATTTTAAGTTGTAAAAGGGTTTAGTGCTTGGCCATTCTGTTCATTTGTAAAATTGCATTTTGAAAACATATTGCTGCATTTAACAAACTCTTAATATTTTAGCATGATAATGTCAAGATGATCACTTTTGGTGATGCATACGTTTCCAATTATACTGTTAAAAATCATTCTGGTCATAAATACATACTTTCTGAATGAGCTCTATTCCACCCACAATATCTGCTCCATGTTTCTGAGCGACAGCAACTTCTTCTGGACTCTGCAAGAACAATATTTCAGAGACTGAGTTCATCATACTAACAATTTGCTACTGAAGGGATTTTCATGTATCTTTATAAATACTGCCTTTGAAGTTATTCCATAAGTGAAATAAATCTGATACCTCACAAGTGGCAAAATCAATAGCAGAATAAACACATCAGTTAAAGATGTACATATTTCACACAATGGTTGGGACAAACTGTAGCGTTTTTGGCATCCAAAAAAAGACAAATTTCTCAAGTTATGCACAGACAGAAAATAAATCAGAGCTGGTATCTTCAATAGGCAGCCTATCAGCTTAACCATATTTCTCAATCATCTGCAGGAACAGGAGAATAATTTGCTTCTTCATCAATTATAAGGCTTTAGTGAAACTAGCAGGAAAAATAAATGGATATGTAATTCTTACCTCTGTGAATACCAGCACTTTGTTGACGGTTGTCATAAAAGGATAAGGCAGGTGTACAATTCTGACAAATGGATCCACTTTTTTCTGGGATACAAGGAAAAGAACAAGTTAGAAACCAAGTGCAATTTACATTTGTATCCAAGTTATTTAACAAGGAGAGTGGTGAGCTGCTTCCTTTTGACTTAATCATATTTCACCCCTCAAAGTTTCTGATATCACACCTATATTGTAAATATGTGCTGAAGAGTGCATTTTAACCAAGAAGGAATAACTTAAAAAAAGACACAAGACCCCTACAGCCTATTCTCATCCCTTCTTACAGCTAACTCATGAGTAGCTTTGAGAAAGCCATGAGAGCAATTAATCTTCCTGCTCTCTTGACTGGAGGTTGGGCGGCCTACAACGGAGAAAGAAAATTGAAGAGAAGATTTTAGTTATTTTTAAACATTTCTTAAAAAGTACAAGGAAACTCTTACTGTTAAAATATAAAAGCAAAATACTGCGGATGCTGGAAATCTGAAACATAAATAAAAATCACTGGAAAAACTCCAAGTCTAACAGCAGCTGTAGAGAGAAAGACAGATTTACTCTGTCTTTCTCTCCACAGATGCTGTCAAACTTGCTGAGTTCTTCCAGCAATTTTTGTTTTTGTTTCTGTTATACCCTGGCCTAACCATTTTCAATTTTCCAGCATATAAAAAAAAACTATAGTCTATAAGTCAATTGAAAGTCTCCTATCTTTGGAAACAAATAAGGCACATACATAAAACGCCAGCTGAGGGGAGTGGGGAAATCTATTTCACTCCATTCTTTATTTTAAATTCAACATCTTTTGACATGCAGTTCATGATCATCTGAGGAACAGCAGAATCAAAAGGAGAAAAAGACCCCACACCAACAGGTTTGATTCATTCAACCTAACAGGGCTGCAAATTTGAACTGACATGGGAACTGATCTCGAGACAGCAATCCTGAGAGAGTGCGCCATCAGGTATATAAACAGCAGGAGCTTTTCAGGATGTTTGTATCTAACAGAATGGTCCAGGAACTGGAAGAAACTGATACTTCAGCAGGTACTTGTTCTGAATGCAAGCATTCCAAAGAGACATACCTAATTACAGCAAGCTTAATCTACACGTGGCACACCCAAAAACACAGAAACACGTGGAGAAACTTAATCAATTACTTATCAAAAAAAAGACAATTTAAAAACAAGTAATTTGAATGATTCTTTAAAGCTCTAAAGTTTTCTACAAGATCAAGCCTCTACTCAAGAACGTAAAGCACAGGCTTGCAAACTTCACCTTCTTTTCCAGCTTCATGTCAAGCCGCAGATCAATATAAACAGGTTGCCTGGGGTAAGTAAAGTCTAACTGCTGAAACTTCTTCAGCATATCAATTGCTGTCTCAACATCATGTACTTTCTTTGGGTAATACTGGATCCGGTAGACATCATCAACTGGCTCCCAAGCTGTCAGACCATATGGCTTATGTCTGTTTAAGTCTGTCTTTCTCTCACTTTTAGGTTTCAGGTTTTCCTTCTTTGGGTCTTTCTGTTCTGTTTTGGAGAGTCTGTCATTTAAAAAAATGGAAAATTATTGAACAGTCTCATATGGCAAATACAGCACAATGCACAGGACATTTTTTTTTTAGTTTGAATTCCACGAGTTAAACTGTCTTCATAACTCAAGAATGAACAAATCAGGAATTATACAGTAAAGGAAACTTCACGTTAAGTTATAGGAAATTTCTTATGCAGTATGTTGCTCATCTAAAGGAATAACTTGTCAAACTGCCTGACTTAATTTTTTTGTGTTTATAAAGAACCCAGATAACCTGCTGGGACTGCTTTAAGTTTCTAATGTTACAAAAGAACTTCTAATCCCATTGCCTCTCTTCTGCCCTTAGAAAATTAATTGGCCCTTGCTGCCATGGAGCAGAGCTGTGTAAGTCAACTGTCCAAGGATACTGCTTTCAAACTCATATTGTTGTCAAGTTGTTTAATTAGGGACAACTTATGGCTTCATGTGGCACTGAGATACAGTGACAGGCTTGCTAAATGCACCACATCCCCCTGATTGCAAAGCTTAGCCCTGAAACAAGCTAATCACTCCATGTTACATTCCACTGATTACTTGTAATTTAATAAAATAAATGTTGTAAACTTTATGCATTTAGACTTTTTCAAAATTTTTTGAGCTCATCAAGGAAAATAATATGAGTACTAGGAAATGCAGCATTCTTACACATTTAGCACCCAAGTGTCAATCAAACACAACACAAGTAACTGTGTAGTGTGCCCCAACCACCTCAATCGTGTTCCTAAAACCATCCAATGATCTTGTGAGATTTGGAAGTTGTACTTCAGATTCTAAGCAATGTACAAGGACACCTTTAACTAACAATCCTCTTGTGCATTGAGTCAAAGGACAGGTACAGGAAATTTGTCTGATGAATATTCCGAGAGGTAAAAGTCCATGTGCTAACCTAGCTCCATTAATTAACAAATAGAGTGGTCACAGCACAAAATGAGGCCACTTAGTCCATCATGTCTATGCCAACTCTCTGCAAAAGCAACTCACCTCATTACATTCCTCCATCCTTCCCTTATAATCTTGCAATTTCTTCTCTTTAGGTGCTTACCCAATTCCCTTGTGAAAGCACCAATTGAATCTGCCTCCACCACTTTCACAGGCAGTCCATTCCAGATGCTAAACTCATTGCATAAAAAGGTCTTTCCTCATGACACTGTTGCTTCTTTTGCCATTCACCTTAAACTAGTGTCCTCTGATTGTCAGCTTTTCTGCCAATGGAAACAACTTCTTGTGCTCTACTCTGTCATGAACTCACAAGATTTTGAGCACCTCTTAGCAAATCTCCTCTCAACCTTCCCTCCTCTTAGAACAACCCTAAATTCTCTAATCACAGAGACCATTCAGCTCATCAAGTCCATGCTGCTCTCTATAGAGCAATCCAATTAGTCCCATTTCCCCACTCTATCCTCGAAGCCCTGCAAGTCTACTTCCCTCAAATGCTTATCAACTTCCTTTTGAAATCGTTGATGATCTCCACTTCGACCGCTCTTGTAGGTAGAGTGTGCCAGGTCATTACCACTCATGGAGTAAAAATTTTCTTCATTTCACTCTGTATCTCTTGCCCAAACCTTAAAATTTATGTTCCTTAATCTTTGTACCATCAGCCATAATCTTGTACAACTTCATCAGATCTCCCTCAATCTCCTTTACTCCAGGAGAATAACTTCATCTTCTGCAAGCTAACCTTGTAGTTGAATTCCCTCATCCCTAGATCCTTCTAGTAAATCCCCTCTGCACCCTCTCAAGGACCTTTACATCCTTCCTAAAGTGTGGTGACCAGAACTGGACACAATACTCTAGCTGCAGCCCAAGAAGAGCTTTATAAAAGTTCAGCATAACTTCCCTGCTTTTGCACTCAATACTTCTATTTATGAAGCTCAAAATACCATAAGCTATGCTAACTACTCTCTCAATATGTCCTGCACCTTCAAGGGTTTTGCACATGAACTCACAGGTCCTTCCATCCCTCACACTTTTTAGAATAGTGTCATTCATTCTGTATTTTATCTCTCTATCCCTTCTACCAAAATGCATCACTCACACTTGTCTCTGTTAAATTCCATCTGTCATCCGTCTGTCCATTCTGATAACCTTTCAAGTCCTATTGCAATAGATGAGTATCATCCTCACTGTTTGCCACACCTCCAAGTTTGGACCAGATTTTCAGATTTTACTGTACATCCCAATAACCAAGTCATCACATATATCAAAAAAACAAGTGAAGAGGACACTCACTAGAGTGCATACCTCTGCCACACTGTGTTGACTCAACATTATTACAATTACACAGCTCTCTCTCTCGAGGTTTTTCCCTGCTTGGTTCCCTGCTCTATAACTACAAAGCTGAAAAAATAAATCTTTTTATGAAAAGCTTCCATCTCACTTGAGAGGCCTCAGGTCAATCTATATTCAACAACCTGCGCTGAAAGCTCTGCTCCCATTTTGAAAGGTGACAAATCCACCACAGCAGCAGAGACAATCCAGAACATTCTAAAACAATCAACAGCATTCTAATTAAAACAAGCCACAACATTCTAAAAAAAAGTCAATCACCCTATCTCCTAATATTAATGGGTCCTTCAAAAAATTCCAGGATCCGGATCCACATCATTGCCAAGTTAGTTTAAACTCTCTCCAACCGCACTGGTGAACCTCACTGAGAGGACAATGGGCCCAGTCCTTTTGAGATGCCACCTGTTTCCAATAGGTGCCTTTTGCTCTAGAGCTGGTTCCAATGCCCCAAGAATCTGAAACCCTCCCTCCTCAAGTACACATTGATCTTCCCTATCTTCCTATTTCTACCCTCGCTGATACATGGCACTGGCAGTACTCCAGAGATTACTACCTTCGAGTCGTTATTCTCAGTAGTCCCCAAGGATGCGTACTAGTTTGAGAGTGGCAAACACCCTGAAGAATCCTGCACTTCCCGCCTCTTTCTATTTTTCCAGATGGTCACCCATCTACTATCTTGAACTCCCCCTGCCTGTGGGGTAACCAACTCCTGGAATAGCTGATCCAGGAAACTCTCGGCCTCACTGATGCTCCACAGTGACTCCAGCGCCCCTCAAGCTTGGAAGTCCTGAGCTCGAGCTTATGCAGCTGCAGACACTTCCTACACACCTCAAGGCACATGAAGCATCCTGAAGTTCCAACATGGTGGAAATTGCAAGCAACAGATCTCAATTGCTCATCCATGATCTAAAAAAAATCTATACCGTCTTTCAGAATCCAGTTAGTACCTTGTTTAAATTATTATATTTAAATTTACCCATATAATTGAAGTCCCTCATCCCTGGAACCATTCATGTCAATCTTTTCTGCATCCTCTCTAAAGCCTTAACATCCAGTTGAGGTGGAAGCAGTGTTTTATAAAGGCTTTCCATAACTTATTTGCTTTTGTACTCTATGTTCTATTTTGACCACTTTCTCAACCTGCTGTGCCACCTTCAATGATTATGATGACAAATATCCCCATGTCTCCATTCCTGCACTGATTTTGCTAGTTAATAATGATTAATAAAACTCTCAAGCAGAATAGAAATTTATAATGTATATGTTGAGAAAAAACATATGATTTATGTTCATCCTACGCAAAATAAAATATTTCAACAAGTCTGAGAAATCATACTTCACAGCAGCAAAATGCCTGACCAGAAGGTGCTTCTCCAATAAGGTGGATATGCCGGTAATGTTTTGACTTCCCATTAATATGTGCTTATAGCATCCAGTAAACACTGAAACATAAGAAAAAAATATGAAAATCATCCATAATATTACATCTAGATACTCATACATTAATAGTTCTTTAGCTCTTTCATTAAAATGAACACTAATAGAAAGGGCATTTTGTAGTTGTTTGGTAGTAGAGAACTTTTCATCTTGCTGGATCTGTGTAAGAGCGATGAGCTGTCGCATGATATATATATATATGACAGGGCTTGTCCTCAAGGCTTGCTGCACCCACGTATGTATGGGTTGCCCAAGACGCACAAAAGTGATGTCCCTTTACACCCTATCTTATCTACAACCGGTTTTGCACAGCAATAATTTGCCAAATGGTAGGGAAAATTGTTAGTTTTGAACAAGTTTTCCACGGTTTTCACATTTGCGAAGACCTTCCAAGACTTGCAGATTGATAGCAATGCTGTGTCCATGTGCTTATTTGGCTTTGCTAGCCTATTCACCAATGTCCTACTTAAGGAAGCCATAGATACTGACACTGCAGCACTATATCATGGTGATCTAGACCCATCACCATGATATGCTGAAACAGGGCGCATCAAAGACATCCTGCAGAATAATGGCTACCCTGATCAGATCATTTTGCGCTGTAAATCACGCAAACTCATGAACGGGCCTAAGGCCATCATTTTTGGCCCTGAAAAGTGTCTAGTCTACCTCAAACTACCCTGGAAGGGCAAGGTATCTTAAAAATTTTGAGCAACAGGTGAAGCTAGTTGCTTCATGCTGTTACTATGCAGTAGCAACACGAGTGGTATTCACCACTAACAGGATGCTGCTGTCAAATCAAAAAGACATTCTGCCTATCACACAAATGAGTAATACTGTATATGATTTCAGTGCCAATGTGATCCTAGGTATGTAGGCCACACATCCCAAAGACTGGCAGATCATATCAAACAGTATGTCCCTTCTGCTTTTTGCAATGGGCAAGGTACCCACCAGCCCCTGCTGGCAAAACTCAAAATGCAGTGTCCAACGTTTGTTGCGATTCAGCGATTGGACAATATTTGCTAAATAATCCTCAGTGTGCTAAAAATTACGCTGACAACCAATTTAAGATTGTCAGTCGAGCTTGCAGTGTGACGCATTGGATTGTACTGGAAGCTACATATATTAATACACTGAGTCCTGTTTTTTGCAGACAGAAAGAACACGTACACAGATAGCACCTGTTTCAGCTAAACAAAATAAGTGATAGCCATTCGCTGGTTCATTCCTCAGGACAATGCCTTGACCAATTAGAGTCAAGCTGCCTGGTTTAAAATGTCAACAATGCTTGGTGCATTCTCCATGGCAACACCTCTACCAATCAGAGTCTAATTGCGAACCAATTAGCACTGTCTTTTCATACAGTATAAAGTTTTGTTTCCCCTTCATTGGTATTCTTGTAATTGTCCTGATGATTGCAAGATGAAAAGCTTTGACAAAGTGTCTTTTTTCAGTAATACTGAGGACACTTTATATTTCTTCAATCACATTTAAATAAATAAAGTATTGAAAGTAAAATCATCTGTAATTTGCAGCAAATAAAAGAATTTTTGTAAGATATGTCAACCTTTGTCCAGTGTTCAGACCTGCCAATTGTCACAGTGTAAAAATATATTACTTGAGAAATGCAACACATTTTGAAGCAAATCCATTTATCTATCTCTGCAAACAAAATCTTGTGCCTAATGTAATACATTCTTGGTAACTAAAGTTTCTCAGCAACTAAATTGTCCAACTATAGCATTGGCAGAACTACCAATTGACTCAATGTAAATATACATAGTTTGAATAATATGGCTGTAGTGAAAGTGTTTCCACGTGTGAAGAAATGGAGAATAAGTAAGTCCAGAATAAGGAGACACAAAAGTGAGTCAGCCAGTAACAGAACAAATAATTTAAGAGGAATTTCTTTACACAGGAAGTAGAACCTGCTGCCAAAGGAGTGGCTGAAGCAGATAGCAATGGTATATAAAGAATAATCATCCTGTTCTCTATTATCCCTGTGTTTGCTGACCGACATTGGGTCCCAGTCAAGCAATAATTTTCACTTCTCATCCTTGTTCTCAAATCCCTCCATGGCCTCACCCCTCCCTATCTCTGTAATCTCCTCTAGCCTCTCAATTCTCTAAAATATCTGCAATCCTCTATTTCTGACCTCTTGTGCATGCCTGATCATATTTGCTCCATCATAGGTGATTGTGGCCTCAGTTGCCTAAGTTCCAAGCTCTGGAATACTCTTCCTGCACCTTTCCAACTTTCTACCTCGCTTGCCTTCTTTAAAATACTGCTTAAAACCTACCACCTTGACTTAATATCTACTTAGGTGGCTCAGGGTTTTACTTTGTTTAATAATACTCCTTAGGACTTCTTAGTGCCTTAGGACTTTTCATTACATCAAAGGTACTATACATTTCTGTTGTAGTGGGATATGGAGACAGGGTTGGAATAGATAATTAAGGCAGGAGTAGGCCCATATGGTGTACAAATACAAGAGTAGACAAGCTGGGCCGACTGACCTGCTTCTATCCTGTAGATCCAATGAAAAGCCAAAACATCCATCTATCAAAATAAAAGTTTTACATCCAAAATAATGAGTCTGTGTTTGGAGGGTTCTTAGATGCAAAGTTTTTTAATTCACTCAAAATTTCCTAGCGATCAACAAAGAAACAATTCAACACTTCAGTAAAATCAGAAAATAACATTTCTGAAGTCTTTTCAGTTGCGAATTTTCTTCCTGTCGTGTCTTTTCTTTTTGATTCATTGCCTCCTGATCAGCCAAGAATTCAATCATCAGTCCACAAACCAAACTACACAGAAACCCAGAGATGGAAAAGTTTGTCATTTATCTGAGGTTTAGTTGTTTGTTCTTGGCATTTGCCTGATATTAACAAGGCACATTTATTGTTCACAATAAGATGGCTTGAGACAGCCTTCAATTAAGAACTGAATGGCTAATGAGGCCTTTAGGGGGCATGAGGAATCAACCAAATAATATGGGACTGGAATCATATGTGACTCCAGGGCAGGCAGGGATGAAAGGTTTCATTTTCTGAAGTATAAAATTAATCAGTTGGGCTTTCAGAGAAAGCTGGCAATTTCCTGGTTGCTGTTCACAGATTTATTGAAGTTAGTTTCACAGTTTATCATAGTGGATTGATGAACTTTGGGTTGCTTGTTCAGTACCGTTTCTCTTACATACCCAATAACGTGCCTGGTGACTTTAAGTCTGCAAATCCCCTAATGCTGACAGATTCACAGAATCATACAGCAGGTGGAGGCCATTAGGCCCATTGCGCCTTTAACAACTCTGTGTATGAACCATCCAGTTAGTCCTTTTATGCCCATTTCCATAACTTGGCATTTTATTTTGCCTTTCAGGTGTTTATCCAATTCCCTTTAAAGTTACCTCCGAGGACGATAACATACTCTCTCACCTTCCCCGGGATGATAATACTCTCTCTCTCCCATTTTCACCCTCTCCCTCCCCTACGATGATAACACACTCTCTCTCCCTCTGCCTCCCCCTCCCCCGGGATGATAACACTTGTTATGAAACTACTATATTTTTCATAATAGTTTTGTGGGATATTGTAAGGTAGGTTTATGGCCGTGAGTGTGGATGGTTCTGTCTGTGCAACTGATTTAACTGAATTAGAGTCAGATAGACTGCAAGTTTGAAATTATCAGAAGACTCAGGGTGTAAAAAGGGCATTTGAAATGCTAATGAGTGAGCCAGAGTATAAGAGTCAGTAGATAAGGTGTGAATAAAATTGTATTTTAAGATAAGTGGGGAGTTGTTTGATTTTCAAAGGGATGGTAGGGTGTTTACATCTAACAAGATAAACAGGGCAAGATTATTATGTTTATTTTTCTCGAAAGGAAAAAGCCATATTGACAACATGAAAGATTTTTATATTATGGAAAAAGTAAATTTCCAAAGATGTGAAACAATGGGATTTTACACATTAAAGAAAGAGAAACATACATAAAGAAGGATGAAAGGCTATTTGGCGGGTGGCTGTGTAACATCTTGAAAGGTACACTGTGTAAAAAAGCCTTGGGGAAAACACTCTAGCCACTTTAGCAGAAGTCTGCTATGTCCAGTAACTAAAGTTGTGTTAAAAGCCTTTGGAATTCCACTGTAGGTTGGGTGCTGTGGTAATCTTGCTGGATTACTTGTTTAAATTTAAAATCTATTTTGGACTGTTGCCTTAAAGGGTGTGTGTAGTTGGGAGTCAGGTTAATTAGGAGTTTTGGGATTTGTTATGGTATTAATTGCCTGTAATCTTATATATGTGTTTGGATTCTTTTCTTTTGCTAATAAATGTTTTAATTTAATTTTTTAAATCACTAAAGGTGTTAGTGGACTCACTACTTCTGAATTCAGTTCACAAATCTTCTCGTAATAAATACAAATTGCAAAACCATTGTGATAGCGTGGCCAAGTTTCCCTTGTGGATTTGGTCTGTCTGGCACATATCACCTGCCACATCATAACAAAGCTGGGGGCTCTTTGCAGGATTTTTGAAGTTCCTTGATTGGTTTGGAGTTGGTGAATCTTAAGGCCATGAGTACAGGAAAAACATTGAACTCAGGAGTTGCTGTGAGGGATTTTAAAGTGGTAAGACTGCAAATATGGCTTTATCCACTGCTAAGACTTTTCTGGGAGTGAAAGATATAACCCTTATTGGTTCACAAAAAATATCTAAAGGTAAATTAATAGAATTGGCGGATAAGTTGCAGTTGAGGTTAACTATAGGGGAAAAGAATTCAGACATAACTGAAGTAATAGTGCAGTGTTTGAAATTGGGAGGGATGCCTCAAGCTAGTGAGTCAGTTGAATTGGCTAAGATTCAGTTGCAAATGAAAAAAATTGAGTTGGAGGTGAAAAAAAAGGAACAGGAAAAAGAGAGCATTTCAAAGGGAAATGGAAATGAAAAACTTGATCTTCAGAGGAAGAAATTAGCAATGGAGAAAAGAGAAAAGGAGAGGGAGAGGGGATATCAACTTAAAAAGCTAGAGTTTAAAAAAGAGATCTCAGGTGCTAAGGAAGGTTCCGATGTGTATTTGACCACTCTCAATTTAAAACCCAGTGGGGAGATATTTAAGTTTATGCAGGCACTTAATGAAGTTTAAGGAAAGGGATGTACAGGCATTCTTTATTTCGTTTGAGAAGATAGCTCAGCTGATGAAATGGCCACAAGAAATCTGGACATTGCTTTTACAGTCTAGGTTGATAGGTAGAGCTCATGAGGTACATGCATCGCTGTCAGAAGAGCTATCCTTGGATTATGATGCCGTAAAAAAGGCTATTTTGAGAGCATATGAGTTGGTTCCTGAGGCATACAGGCAGAAATTTAGGAATATAAGGAAACAACCTGGTCAGATTTATATTCAGTTTGAGAGATTAAAACAAAGTAATCTTGACCATTGAATACGGGCAGTAAAAGTAGAGACAACATATGCAGATTTTAGAGAAGTAATTCTTCTGGAAGTATTTAAAGATTCAATTCCTTTGGAAGTGAGGACTCACGTGGATGAACAGAGAGGTGAAACAGCTAGGCAAGCAGCAGAGATAGCTGATGATTTTGAGTTAGTTCAAAGATCTAAACCTTTTTTTGTCACCCTTTTAAATAAGAGAAGGATAGGAAGTGGGAAGGTGAAAGGAAGATAGTCAAGGAAGAGAAGGAGCAGTTCGAAATTTTCAAGAAGTTTCTCTTCAGACCAAGCAGGAAGGTGCTGAGGGTAGAAGTGACACTCGAAAACTGAGGCGTTTCATTATAATAAGGTGGGGCACATGAAGTCAAAGTGCTAGAGGTTACAGGGAAAACCCATTGCAGTAATTGGAACACAGAAAAGGTCTGGAAATAAGAGCACTGTGGGTTCTGAGATCCAGAATCAGGAAAAGCAAGTAGTTTGTATACAAGTGAAGCAGGAAGAATCAGTGATAGGTAAAGATGTGGGAATATGTTCACAATTTACCCAAGGGAGTTCTGAAGGGCAGTCTACAGAAATGTTTAAAGATTGTGTGTTTGATTGGAAAATATTTCCATGTGTACAAAGTGGAGCAGGCAAATATAGTAAACCTTGAAGAGACACTGGGGCTAGTCAATCCTTAATGTTATGGATAGTGCTATTTGTTGTACAGAGGGAGTATTGCAGGGAAAAGTGGTAATAAGTGGAATTCATGGAGATGCTAAACCTATTCTATTGTGGAAGTTAAATTTAAAAATTAAGTTGAAAACAGGTAAGGTGATTGTTGGAGTTGTGGAAAAATTGCTCATTGCAGGGTTCAATTTATTTTAGGTAATGAAAAGGATGAGATTTCAGAATACTTGGAAGTACATGGTAAAATAGGGCAAAGTCAGCATGGTTTCATCAAGGGGAGGTCATGCCTGACAAATCTGTTAGAAATCTTTGTGGAAGTAACGAGCAGATTAGAGAAAGGAGAGCCAATGGATGTTATCTACTTGGACTTCCAGAAGGCCTTTGACAAGGTGCCGCACAGAAGGTTGCTCAGTAAAATAAGAGCCCATGATGTTAGAGGCAAGGTACTAGCATGGATAGAAGATTGGCTGTCTGGCAGGAGGCAGAGAGTGGGGATAGGAGGGATCTTCTCAGGATGGCGGCCGGTGACTAGTGGAGTTCCGCAGGGGTCAGTGTTGGGACCACAACTTCTCACTTTATACATTAATGATCTAGATGAAGGAACTGAGGACATTCTGGCTAAGTTTGCAGATGATACAAAGATAGGTGGAGGGACAGGTAGTATTGAGGAGGTGGGGAGGCTGCAGAAGGATTTAGACAGGTTAGGAGAATGGGCAAAGAAATGGCAGATGGAATACAACATGGGGAAGTGTGAGGTCATGCACCTTGGTAGGAAGAATAGAGGCATAGACTATTTTCTAAATGGGGAGAGAATTCAGAAATCTGAAGTGCAAAGGGACTTGGGAGTTCTAGTCCAAGGTTAACATGCAGGTTGAGTCAGTAGTTAGGAAGGCAAATGCAATGTTGGCATTTATTTTGAGAGGACTAGAATATAAAAAGCAGGGATGTGCTGCCGAGGCTTTATAAGGCTCTGGTCAGACCACATTTAGAACATTATGAGCAATTTTGGGCCTCATATCTCAGGAAAGATGTGCTGTCCCTGGAGAGGGTCCAGAGGAGGTTCACAAGAATGATCCCAGGAACAAAAGGCTTAACATATGAGGAACGTTTGAGGATTCTGGATCGATACTCGATGGAGTTTAGAAGAATGAAGGGGGATCTGATTGAAACTTACAGAATACTGAAAGGCCTGGATAGAGTGGACATGGGGAAGATGTTTCCATTTATAGGAGAGACTAGGACCCGAGGTCACAGCCTCAGAGTAAAGGGAAGACCTTTTAGAACAGAGATGAGGAGAAACTTCTTTAGCCAGAGAGTGATGAATCTATGGAATTCATTGCCACAGAAGGCTGTGGAGGCCAGGTCACTGAGTGTATTTAAGACCGAGATAGATAGGTTCTTGATTGGTAAGGGGAGAAGGCGGGAGAATGGGGTTGAGAAACTTATCTGCCATGATTGAATGGCAGAGCAGACTTGATGGGCCGAATGACCTAATTTCTGCTCCTATGTCTATGGTCTTATGTAGCTGGGTGACAGATGTTGGTGATGCCTACTGTAGTCAAGCAGCATGTGGAAGTGCATTCAACAGATGTGTTACACAATGAAATCCTGGGTTGTTTCCAGATTTTGTAGTAACCAGATCACAAACTCTCAGGTTAAAACAGGAAGAGGAGGAGGCAGGGAAAATTTGCTGATATTCAATTAGCTGGATCTGTTTTTGAAAAGATTGTACATGAAGAGAAGGTTGAAGGCAATGAAGGAAGGGGACCATTTAAGTTGATTCAGGAGAAGTTAGTGGATCAGGAGTTGGAAACTACTCTCCTGGATTATATGACAAACTTCAGAGAAAGATTGAACAGGGCTTGTGAGTTAGCTCAAGAACATTTATAGATATCACAACGGGTGATGAAGGTGAAGACAAATAAGACAGCCAAAGCTCATAATTTTGTTGCTGGGGAAAAAGAAGTGTTAGTTTTGTTACCAATATTGGATGAACCATTAAAGGCAAGGCTTAGTGGGCCTTACGGGATTGAAAAGAAACTGAAGTAAATTATTTAATAAATACACCAGATATAGGAAAGAAACAAAGGGTGTGTCATGGAAATATGCTTAAAAAGTAATTTGACATGGAAGATAACCAAAAGGAGATATTAGTGGTGGTAGATAAAGAGAGAGGTAGAAATGAAAGATTCTGAAGGTGATTTTCCTCTAATCAAGTTGGACAATGAGGGATTGCTTAAAGATTTAAAATAATATTGAGTTACCTTCCAGACAAGTGTCAAAGTGATTTGGAGAAGCAGTCACACAAAGCTATTTGTGGGAACAAGCTGTGGAGGACAAATTTAGCTACACGTGATGTAGATGTTATGATTCAGTTTCAATAAGGCAACACCCTTATAGATTGAATCCAGTGAAATTATTACAAGTACAGAAAGAAATCAAAATCATCCTTCAGAATGACATTATTGAGTCTAGTTGCAGTAACTGGAGTTCGCCTATTGTGATGGTATCGAAACCCGATGGGACACAAAGCTGTGTGTGGATTATTGAAAAGTAAAAGCAGATTCATATCCTATTCCACGGTTGGAAGATTGCATTGAGAAAGTGGGAAATCAAAGTTTACCACAAAGGTTGAAATGCTGAGGGGATATTAGCAAATACCGTTATTGGCGAGAGCAAAAGAGATGTCAGCTTTTGTGATGCCAGATGGAATATATCAGTTTAAAATTATGCTGTTTGATATGAAGAATGCACCAGCAACATTTCAAAGCCCGACAAAAAAAGTAAGTGCAGGGCTGAGCAATTGTGCTGTTTATACTGACGACTTGGTAGTTTTCAGTCAAATGTGGGAGGAGCATTTACAACATCTGAAAGAACTGTTTGCTCAGCTAATTTGACGATGAACTTGGCTAAGAGTGAATTTACAAAAGCACAAGTTACATATCTAGGCCATACCATTGGACATGGTAAGGTGACTCAGACCGATGTGAAAGTAAAAGCTATCGTCAATTTCCCAGTGCCTACAACAAAACGAGAAGTTTTGAAATTTCTGGGCATAAGTGGATTTCACTGGAAGTTTATACCAAATTTTAGCAGTGTGCTTGCTCCATTGACTGAACTGCTAAAGAAGAACAAGAATTTTCAATGGACACAGGAGTGTCAATGTATTTGACAGTTTAAAAACTGTATTAACTACAACGTCAATTTTGCCAGTACCTAATTATGCCAAACAGTTTAATTTGGCGATTGATGTAACTGATGTAGAAATTGGTGCTGTATTGTTACAAGAAGATGAAACTGGAATTGAGAAGCCGATAAGGATATTTTTCACGAAAGCTGGGCGTACATCAGGGAACTTATTAAACCATCAAAAAGGAGACTCTAGGTCTGGTGGTAGTGTTGCAACATTTCAAGTTCCATGTTGCAAGCAATTAGTCAGAAACAATTGTTTATACAGACCACAATCCTTTAAAATTTCTAGACAAATTTCAACAACGGATTGCAAAACTGTCCAGATGGAGTTTATCACTGCAACCGTTCACAAGTTATACATGTGGCTGGGCAGAAAATCTAACTTGTCAAGAGTTTAAAGCTCAAAGGAAATTGGACATTTAAAACCTGGATGCTGGACTGAAATGACTTCTGTCGATACAAATAATTTGGATATATTGTTATGTTAATGCATGTACCGAGTAATGTAATAATTTGTATATATAGTGAAGTACAGTAAGTAATGTAAGATGGGCTGAGAAAATGAAGCTATCTTTTAAAATTATGATGGTTCACTTTTTACGTAAGGATAGAGGTGTTATGAAACTATCATATTTTTCATAATAGTATTGTGGGATATTGTAAGGTAGGTTTATGGTTCTGAGTGTGGATGGTTCTATCAGTGCAATTGATTTAATTGAATTAGAGTCAGATAGACTGCAAGGTTGAAATTATCAAATGAGCCAGGTGTAAAAAGGGTACTTGAAATGCTAATGAGCGAGCTCAAGTGCAAGAGTCCCTAAGGTATAAATGAAACATGTACTTTAAGAAAGTGGGAAGTTGTTTGATTTTCAAAAGGATGGTAGGATGTCTGCAACTAACATGATAAATGGGGCAAGGTTTTTACGTTTATTTATCCCAAAACGAATAGGCTATATTGACATCATGAAATATGTTTATATTATGGGAAAAGTAATTTTCTAAACACATAGGAAACAACGGGATTCTACACATTAGCGTGGCCAAGTTCCCTGTGTAGATTTGGTCTGCCTGGCACATGTCACCTCCCACATCATAACACACCCTCTCCCCCTCTCCACTGGAAAATAACTCTCTCTCTCACTCTCTGCACCCCCACTCCCCCCCCCCAGGATGATAACGCACTCTCTCTCTCCCTCTCCCAGGACAATAACACACTCTCCCTCCCCCCGGATGATAACACATTCTCTCTCCCTCCCCCTGGATGATAACACATTATCTCTCCCTCCCCCTGGATGATAACACACTCTCCCTCCCTCTCCCCAGATGATAACACACACAAACTCCCCAGATGATAACACATTCTCCTTCCTCCCCCCCGATGATAACACACTCTCTCCCTCTGCCTCCCCCTCCCCTCGGATGATCACACACACACACTCACTCCCTCCCTCTCCCCGATTGATAACACACTCTCCCTCCCTCCATCCCCCCCGAATGATAACTCACACACACACACACATACGCCCTGGATGAGAACACATTCTCTCCCCCCCTCTCCCTCCCCCCGAATGATAACACACCCTCTCTCCCTTCCCCTCCCACCGGGTGATAACACACTATCTCTCTCCCCGGATGTTAACACAATCTCTCTCCCTCCCCCCAATGATAACACACTCTCCCTCCCTCCCCAAAATGATAACTCCCCTCCCTCTCCCCAGATGATAACACATTCTCCCTCCCCCCCCACAATGATAACACATTCTCCCTCCCCCCCCACAATGATAACACATTCTCCCTCCCCCCCCACAATGATAACACATTCTCCCTCCCCCCCCACAATGATAACACATTCTCCCTCCCCCCCCACAATGATAACACATTCTCCCTCCCCCCCCACAATGATAACACATTCTCCCTCCCCCCCCACAATGATAACACATTCTCCCTCCTCCCCCACAATGATAACACATTCTCCCTCCCCCCCTCCAATGATAACACATTCTCCCTCCCCCCCTCCAATGATAACACATTCTCCCTCCCCCCCTCCAATGATAACACATTCTCCCTCCCCCCCTCCAATGATAACACATTCTCCCTCCCCCCCTCCAATGATAACACACTCCCTCTCTTCCTCTCCCTCCCCTCAGATGATCATACACACACTCACTCCCTCCCGCTCCCCAGTTGATAACACACTCTCCATCCCCCCAAATGATAACACACATATACTCCCCGGATGCTAACACAATCTCTCTCCCTCCCCTTGGATGATAACACACTCTCTCTCCCTCCCCCTCCCACTGGATGATAACACACTCTCTCTCTCCCCCCTCCCCCAGATGATAACACACTCAATCTCCCTCCCTCCCTTCGGATGATCACACACACACACTCACTCACTCACTCCCTCCCTCTCCCCAGTTGATAACACACTCTCCCTCCCTCCATTCCCCCCCCATCCCCCGAATGATAAATCACACACACACACCCACACACACTCCCTGGATGATAACACATTCTCTCCTCCCCACCCCCCCCCCCCCCCCCCCCGAACGATAACACACCCTCTCTCCCTTCCCCTCCCACCGGGTGATAACACACTATCTCTCCCTCCCTTCGGAAGATCACACAATTACTCACTCCCTCCCTCCCCCCAGCTGATAACACACTCTTCCTCCCTCCATCCCCACCGAATGATAACTCTCTCACACACAGTCCCTGGATAACACACTCTCCCTCCCTCTCCCTGGATGATAACAAACTCTCCCTCCCCCTCTCCGCGGATGATCACACACACACACACTCACTTCCTCCCTCCCTCCCTCCCCCCGGATGATCTCTCTCACTCTCTCTCCCTCCTTTATGTAAATATTGGAATTGTTCAACGACGTCATAAAGATCTCCGGGCAAACCAGAATGAGCTTAAATTACGTCACGAACTGACCTCGGCCCGCAGCCGCCATGCTGCCCATATGCAGAATGTTCCGTTTGTTTAATGTGTCCCTCCCGCTGCAGACTCCCGCACATCAGTTCCGGGCTCCCTCGGATCAAAGCAGTGCTTTTGAACAAGCGGCAACTACAGATTTTCAATTAACACTGAATATTTCGCGGTCTTTGTCTTCTCACCAAAATCAATTAGGGAATTAAAAATAGAGATGGCGGACTCATTCCCAGTGTAAATAAAGATATTAACTGAGAAAATGTACAAATGCCAAATCAGAAAGGAGAGCACATTGATGCAGTTAGGAAAGGGGACCATATTCAGAAAGATAAGGAGGCAGTTGCAGGGTAAACAAATGTTTTGAAATAAAAGAGGGGCATTTGGACTTTGAGACTGCGGCAGGGGTGTTTCCTGTTTCCAGAGGGTCTGGAATGGGGGAGGTGTGCATGTTGACCGAGAAAAAGCGAAGGCAAGAATCTCCCAGGCTCAGTCTGCCACAAGCTGTCCGAGAAATAAGGGGAAAAAAGCATCCCCATCAGAGACGCAAGACAAGCAATCAAGATAAGGGACAATCCCTTAAAATAGAGGACAGTTGGTCACCCCAAGAAGGATTAAGCTGTAAGACAACAAGTTTGAAAGAGTAGCGTGGAGCTAAAGATTCTGCCACCTACGGTGGAACAAGATAAAGGGGGTATTGAAAATACTTGAATCAACATGCTAAACAGCTGGGACTCCGGCCCTTTTTTGATTGACCTTTTGGAGGGACACTAAGTTGATCAAGTGTCACCAAACAGAAACATTGTAGGCGAGTTTATGGAGCCTGCAAGAGCAGGAAAGGTGTGTGGTGTTGTACATGTCTGCATGCCATTGTAAAGTAAAAATGCTCAGCAGAGCAATGTTGAACGTAGATAAAAACAAAAAGCTGTGGATGCTGGAAATCCAAAACAAAAAAAGAAATACCTGGAAAAACTCAGCAGGTCTGGCAACATCGGCAGAGAAGAGCAAAGTTAACGTTTTGAGTCCTCATGACCCTTCAACAGAACTGAGTAGAAATAGGAAAGGGGTTCCCCCCCCCCAAACCAGCTTATATTTCACCCCTTTCCTATTTCTACTTAGTTCTTTTGAAGGGTTATGAGGACTCGAAACGTCAACTTTGCTCTTCTCCTCCGATGCTGCCAGACCTGCTGAGTTTTTTCAAGGTTGACCGTAGGATTGGAAAATAGCACCACCCATGGTGTGATGCATATGATGTAATAGACTGAGAGACCAGTCCAGAAAAAAGAAACACTCTGGAGCCAGCATGCATGGAGGTGACAGTACCCTGCAAGACAGTAACCTGGGACCTGCAAATAGCTAAAGGTTAACAATAAACAGTTCATGTTTTAATATACAAGTCTCAAAATCTCATCTTTGAGACATTTGAAGAACCCATAATACAACATGTGGGGTGACTGAATTAATTGCGGGCCAAAATGTTGATTTCCTGACAGCAGGTTGAGATACAGATATTAAGTCAGTGGCGTGTTCTGGCATGTCGGGCCTCATGCCATCCTGTGGTGGGTTCGTACTTGTGATACATTTGCATGTCATGAATATTTATTACTGTAAGACTTTTAAAAATTATGTCCTATCTTCAAAAGTCAGTGATACACAAGAATCTTGTGGGACCTAGTTCAAGCTTGCTTAAAGGTTTTGGCTGTGGTCAGTGGTTTTCCTTATTGAGCACTATGGCACAAGTGGGGAGAGCAGAAGAATGGCAGCTTGCATGGAGGCTCGGGACTGGCAAGGGTGAGTCAGTAATCAGGGTAATGGTTGTGGACTAGGATCGGGAGCATGGAGGAGTTGACAGAGAATCCAAGGGAGGACAGAAGTTGAGGTCGGAGACATGAAGGAGTGGAAGAGCGAAGGGCCTGGTGTCTTAGGTGGGTACAGTCAGTCAAGGTAAGAAAATGAGGGGCTTAAAGAGTGGTGTTAGTACTGTCCACAAGTGTGTCCATCTCAAGAGTGTTGGCTAGCACAGTCCTTACAAAGGGCTTTGAGTTCACCTACAATATTTCAGTTATCCCCGCTGAGAGGGATCTCGGACAATGTCCTTTACAATGCATAGAAAAGAAGGTCAGCTGAGCCTGGAACCTCAGCTATGTCTTACAGATTGGCAAGTTCAACATTGGACACTAAAATGGACATTCAATAAAGAGCGATCACAAAAACATGTCATTGTTTCTTCCACAATAAAGAAATGTCTCTCACTCCCCTGTAAGGATGCATGCCAACCATAAGGCATGGCAGTACATTTAACTCTCTGATTAAGTTAGTATCAACAAATAACGATGATGCACACATGAATAAAGTGAAACCAATGTAATGTGAAATATTTTCAAGTGAAATTTAAATTGGAAAAACAGTCATGCCACCTTTATTCTCGCAGTACGTCTTATGTTATTGGCAATGGAGTTGGGCAGGAAAGATGTGGCTGTAATGCATAGCCTCCCTGTTTCTCCAAGGGGCACTTTTATAGCCCACCCGTACCTGTAGCATTACCAGTCGATGATGAGTTTCACCTGCTGTGTGATCACAAATTTCTGCCATGAACGTCGCCAGAACTTTAGATTTTAATTGTAATCATGTGAACTAGCAAGAAACAAGAGGGCACAACTGGCATCCACTTCCTATTCTGCCATAGGGAACAGCGTGCCACAGCTAAAATTCCATCCGTAAAGTTTATATTACAGTTGGCCTTGTAAGGCAACATTAATAAATAAGCAAAAGATTCCTATTAAATAATACGCTTGGTAAGCAATGAAAACAAATACCAATTACATTTATATTCTCATTGGCGCCTACAGTCCATTCCATATCTTCAATGCTTCAAAACTACAAATCTTTCATTTCTTCTTGTACCAGGTGACAGGGAGAGCAGCAGGGCCCGTTTTATATTTGTTCTAATCAGTGGTAACCCCAACGATATTGGCAGTGGGGGATTTAGCGATGGTAATGCCATTGAATGCCAAGGGTTGATGCTCAGATTCTCCCTTGTTGGAGATGGTTATTGCCTGGCACTTGTGTGGCGTAAATGTTACTTGCCACTTGTCAGCCCAAGCCTGGATATTGACCAGGTCTTGCTGCATTTGGACATTGACTGCTTCAGTATCTGAGGAGTTGTGAATGGTGCTGAAAATTGTGCAATCATCAGCGAGCATCCCCACTTCTGACATTATAATGGAAGGAAGGTCATTGATGTAGCAGCTGAAGGTGGTTGGGCTGAGGACACTATCCTGAGGAATTCCTGCAGTGATGGCCTGGAGCTGAGATGATTGACCTCAAACAACCACAACCATCTTCCTTTGTGCTAGGTATGACTCCAAACAGTGGAGAGTTTCCCCCCTTATTCCCATTGACTCCAGTTTTGCTAGGGCTCCTTGATGCCACCCTCGGTCAAATGCTGCGTTGATGTCATGGGCAGTCACTCTTAGCTCATCTCTGAAGCTCAGCTCTTTTGTCCATGTTTGAATCAAGGCTGTAATGAGGTCAGAAGCTGAGTGACCCTGGCAGAACCTAACTGAGCATCAGTAAGCAGGTTATTGCAAAGCAAGTACTGCTTGATAACACTGTTGATGACCCCTTCCATCACTTTGCTGATGATCAAGATTAGACCGATGGGGCGGTAATTGGCCGGTTTGAATTTGTCCTCTACTTTGTGTACAGGACAAACCTGGTCAATTTTTTTACAGTGCCGGGTAGATGCCAGTGTTGTAGCTGTATTGGTACAGCTTGGCTAGGGGTATGTTCTGGAGCACAGGTCTTCAGTACAATTGCCTGAATATATAAGGGCCCATAGCCTTTGCAGTATCCAGTGCCTTCAGCCATTTCTTGATATCATGTGGAGTGAATAGAATTGGCTGAAGACTGGCATCTGTAATGCTGGGGACCTCCAGAGGAGGCTGAGATGAATCATCCACTGGCTGAAGCTTGTTGCAAATGCTTCAGCCTTATCCTTTGCACTAATGTGCTGGGCTCCCCCATCATTGAGGATGGCAATATTTGTGGAGTCTCCTCCTCCAATGAGTTGTTTAATCGTCCACTACCATTCACAACAGGATATGGCTGAATTGCTTAGCTTTGTCTATCACTTGCTGCTTATGCCATCTGACATGCAAGTAATCCTGTGTTATAGCTTTACCAGGTTGACACCTCATTGTTAGGTATGCCTGGCACTGCTCCTGGCATGCCCTCCTGTGCTCTTCATTGAACCAGGGTTGATTCCCTGGCTTGGTGATAATTGTAGAGTGGGGGATATGCTGGGCCATGAGGTTCCAGATTGTGGTTGAGTACAATTCTGCTGCTGCTGATGGCCCACAGCGCCTCATGGTTGCCCAGTCTTGAATTGCTAGATCTGTTTGAAATTGATCCCATTTAGCACGGTGATAGTGCCACACAACATGATGGAGCATGTCCTCAATGTGAAGGTAGGACTTCATCTCTACAAGGACTGTGCTACCAATACTATCATAGACATTTGGACATGGACTACTTCAGACCTGAGGAGTCAAGAATGGTGTTGAACATTGTGCAATCATCAGCGAACATCCCCATTTCTGACCTTATGATGGAAAGAAAGTTATTGATGAAGCAGCTGAAGATGGTTGGGTCGAGGATACAACTCTGAAGAACTCCTGGAATGATGTGCTGGAGCTCAGATGGCTGACCTCCAACAACTACAGCCATCTTCCTTTGTGCTAGGTATGATTCCAACCAGCAGAGAGTTTTTCCCCTGATTCCCATTGACTCCAGTTTTGCTAGGGCTCCTTGATGCCACATTCAGTCAAATGCTGCCTTGATGTCAAGGGCAGTCACTTTCAGCTCACGCGGGAGTTCAGCTCTTTTGTCTATGCTTGAAACAAGGCTGTAATGAGGTCAGGAGCTGAGTGGCTCTAGTGGAATCCAAACTGGGCGTCAGTGAACAGGTTATTGCAAAGCAAGTGCCGCTTGATAGCATTGTTGATGACCCCTTCCATCACTTTACTGATGATCGAGAGTAGACTGATGGAGCAGTAATTGACTGGGTTGGATTTGTCTTGCTTTTTGTGTACAGGACATACCTGAGCAATTTTCCACATAGCTGGGTAGATGCTAATACTGTAGCTCTACTGGAACTGCTTGGCTAGGGGCACAGCAAGTTCTGGAGCACAAGCCTTCAGTACGATTGTTGGAATATCATCAGGGCCCATAGCCTTTGCACTATCCAGTACATTCAGCCATTTCTTGATATCATCTGGAGTGAATTGAATTGACTGAAGACTGGCATCTGTCTTGTTGGTGACTTCCGGAGGAGGCTGAGATGGATCATCCATTTGGCACTTCTGGCTGATGATTGTAGCAAATGCTTCAGCCTTATCTTTTGCAGTGGTGTGCTGGGCTCTCCCATCATTGAGGATGAGGATATTTGTGGAGCCTTCTACGCCAGTGAGTTGTTTAACTGTCCACCACCATTTGTGGCTGGATGTGGCAGGACTGTAGAGCCTAGGTCGGATCCATTGGCTGTGGTATTGCTTAACTCTATCACTTGCTGCTTATGCTGTTTGGCATGCAAGTGGTCCTGTGGTATAGCTTCACCAGGTTGACACCTCATTTTTAGGAATACCTGGTGCTGCTCCTGGCATGCCCTCCTGCACTGTTCATTGAACCAGAGTTGATCCTCTGGCTTGATGATAATGCTAGAGTGGGGGATTTGCCAGGCCAAGAGTTTACAGATTGTGTTCGAGTATAATTCTGCTCACCCCAATCCCACTACAAATTACTTTAAATCTGTGCCCCCTGGTTTTTGAGCCCTCAGTTAAGGTAAATAGGTCATCACTATTTACTCTTTCCTGGCTCCTTATAATTTTATACGCCTCTATGAAGTGATCTCTTAGCCTCTTTTATTCCAAGGAAAAGAACCCCTGTCTATCCAATCTCTCTTCATAGCTAAAATTTTTCATTCCTGGCAATATCCTCATAAACCTCTCCTGCACCCTCTCAAGTTAAATCATATTGTTACGGACAGGAGGTGGGTTAATTTAAACAGCCCTGAATTCTCCTCTTGTCACCCGTGAATAAAAAGAATGGTGTTTTGATTTGCTTTCCTCTTTATTAGCAGTGGTGTATTTTCTAACTCCTCAGTTTTGAAGTGATGCAATTTCTATTAATTGCCCCACAGCAAACTCGAGATAGGATGAACTCAAAGGGTTAGTTTATTTGCACACACACAAATATGGGAGGAAGGTAGCAACGTTTCCCCCTTTTCACTCATTCAGCAAAAGAGGGATTGAGAAAGAAAGATCTACAGGGCAAAGGCCACAGAGAAAGAATTATTGTTTCACGTGAATCCAGAGTCCAGATCAAATTCCATTGAGGTATTCCTTCACGAAGGTTGGCAGCTGAAAACCAATACTGTATAATTTAGTTTTCCAGTGGCATTGGCTTCACACAGGGAGATAGGCATGCAGAGATAAATCATTCTTGTTGGCAATGGCACAGAAGTTCCAGTAGAAATAGTGTAGATTGGACCAGGTACTCAGGCTGGGCAGAGCCCCTTTTCTGTGCTGTTGCTAATAGGTGGTAAGATGGCAGACTGTTTTCAGTAGAGCAAGGCAATACAACAAGGCAATACAACTGGTTCCACCAGCTAGAGGTTCATGTCACATGACTCCCATCTCCCCACTCTGGTTTTGATAAAGGGTTTGTACCCCTTTGTCTGGGTCAGTGAGATTATTAAATGTTCCAGACATTAAAGACATGAAGGGAAGGTTTCGGGGTCTTTTGGCCGAGCAGATGAATAGGCTCCGGTTGGCAAGGCTTGGGTTATGAAATGCAGATGGCCTTTGTACTGTTCTTTTGAATTTGGTCTCCGCAACCCACAGGGGTCAGTAACGTCTCTTCAGAGATAACAAGGTGCAAGTTTCTGTGATACTGCCATGGTGGCAGCTTATTATCTGAATGGCTATAAATTGAGAACGGGGAATGTGCAACGAGACCTGGGTGTCCTCATACACCAGTTGCTGAAGTTAACCATGCAGGTGGTAAAGAAGGCAAATGGTATGTTGGCCTTCATAGTGAGAGGATTCGATTACAGGAGCAGGGATGTCTTGCTGCAATTATACAGGGCCTTGGTGAGGCCGCACCTGGAATATTGTGCGCAGTTTTGGTCTCCTTATCTGAGGAAGGATGTTCTTGCTATAGAGGGAGTGCAACGAAGGTTTACCAGACTGATTCCTGGGATGGCAGGACTGACATATGATGAGATTGAGTTAGTTAGGATTATATTCGCTGGAGTTCAGAAGAATGAGGGTGGGGTTTCATACGAACCTATAAAATTCTAACAGGACTAGACAGGGTAAATGCAGGAAGGATGTTCCCGATGATGGGGGAGTCCAGAACCAGGGGTCACAGTCTGAGGATACGGGGTAGACCATTTAGGACTGAGATGAGGAGAAATTTCTTCATCCAGAGAGTGGTGAGCCTGTGGAATTCGCTACCACATAACGTAGTTGAGGCCAAAACATTGCATGTTTTCAAGGAGTTAGATATAGCTCTTGGGGTGAAGGGGATCAAAGGATACGGGGAGAAAGCGGTAGCAGGCTATTGAGATAAAAACAAAAAAACTGCGGATGCTGGAAATCCAAAACAAAAACAAAAAACAGAATTACCTGGAAAAACTCAGCAGGTCTGGCAGCATCGGCGGAGAAGAAAAGAGTTGACGTTTCGAGTCCTCATGACCCTTCGACAGAACTTGAGTTCGAGTCCAAGAAAGAGTTGAAATATAAGCTGGTTTAAGGTGTGTGTGTGGGGGGAGGAGAGAGAGAGAGAGAGAGAGAGAAGTGGAGTGGGGGTGTGGTTGTAGGGACAAACAAGCAGTGATAGAAGCAGATCATCAAAAGATGTCAACAACAATAGAACAAAAGAACACATAGGTGTTAAAGTTAAAATTGGTGATATTATCTAAACGAATGTGCTAATTAAGAATGAATGGTAGGGCACTCAAGGTATAGCTCTAGTGGGGGTGGGGAGAGCATAAAAGATGTAAAAAAAGATGTCGTCTCAATTTCTCTGCTCCTTTCACCCATTCTAACCTGTCTCTCTCTGAACTTACTGCACTCCATTCTCTCAGGTCCAACCCTGACATTGTCATCAAACCCGCTGACAAGGGTGGTGCTGTTGTTGTCTGGCGCACTGACCTCTACCTCGCGGAGGCTGAGCGTCAACTCGCAGACACTTCCTCCTACCTCTCCCTGGACCATGACCCCACCACTGAACATCAAGCCATTGTTTCCAGGACTGTCACTGACCTCATCTCCTCTGGGGATCTCCCTCCCACAGCTTCCAACCTGATAGTCGCCCAACCTCGGACGGCCCGCTTCTATCTCCTACCCAAAATCCACAAACAGAACTGCCCCGGTAGACCGATCGTCTCAGCTTAATCCTGCCCCACAGAACTGATTTCTCGTTATCTTGACTCCCTTCTCTCTCCCCTTGTCCAGTCCCTTCCCACCTACATCCGTGATTCCTCTGACACCTTACGTCACATCAACAATTTCCAGTTCCCTGGCCCCAACCGCTTCCTCTTCACCATGGACGTCCAATCCCTCTACACCTCCATCCCCCACCAGGATGGTCTGAGGGCCCTTAGCTTCTTCCTTGAACAGAGGCCCGAACAATCCCCATCCACCACAACTCTCCTCCATCTGGCTGAACTTGTTCTCACGCTGAACAATTTCTCCTTCAACTCCTCTCACTTCCTCCAAATAAAGGGTGTGGCTATGGGTACCCGCATGGGCCCCAGCTATGCCTGTCTCTTTATGGGGTATGTGGAACATTCCTTGTTCCAGTCCTACTCCAGCCCCTTTCCACAACTCTTTTTCCGGTACATCGATGATTACTTCGGTGCCGCTTCATGCTCTCGTCGGGACTTGGAAAAATTTATTAATTTTGCTTCCAATCTCCAACCCTCCATCATTTTCACGTGGTCCATCTCTGACACTTCCCTTCCCTTCCTTGACCTCTCCGTCTCAATCTCTGGTGACAGACTGTCCACCAATATCCATTACAAACCCACCGACTCCCACAGCTATCTCGACTACAGCTCCTCACACCCCGCTTCCTGTAAGGATTCTATCCCATTCTCTCAGTTCCTTCGCCTCCGTCGCATCTGTTCCGATGATGCTACCTTCAAAAACAGTTCCTCTGACATGTCCTCCTTCTTCCTTAACCGAGGTTTTCCACCCACGGTCGTTGACAGGGCCCTCAACCGTGTCCGGCCCATCTCCCGCGCATCTGCCCTCACGCCTTCTCCTCCCTCCCAGAAACATGATAGGGTCCCCCTTGTCCTCACTTATCACCCCACCAGCCTCCGCATTCAAAGGATCATCCTCCGCCATTTCCGCCAACTCCAGCATGATGCCACCACCAAACACATCTTCCCTTCACCCCCCCTATTGGCATTCCGTAGGGATCGCTCCCTCCGGGACACCCTGGTCCACTCCTCCATCACCCCCTACTCCTCAACCCCCTCCTATGGCACCACCCCATGCCCACGCAAAAGATGCAACACCTGCCCCTTCACTTCCTCTCTCCTCACCGTCCAAGGACCCAAACACTCCTTTCAAGTGAAGCAGCATTTCACTTGCGTTTCCCCCAACTTAGTCTACTGCATTCGTTGCTCCCAATGTGGTCTCCTCTACATTGGAAAGACCAAATGTAAACTGGGCGACCGCTTTGCAGAACACCTGCGGTCTGTCCGCAAGAATGACCCAAACCTCCCTGTCGCTTGCCATTTTAACACTCCACCCTGCTCTCTTGCCCACATGTCTGTCCTTGGCTTGCTGCATTGTTCCAGTGAAGCCCAACGCAAACTGGAGGAACAACACTTCATCTTCCGACTAGGCACTTTACAGCCATCCGGACTGAATATTGAATTCAACAACTTTAGGTCGTGAGCTCCCTCCCCCATCCCCACCCCCTTTCTGTTTCCCCCTTCCTTTTCTTTTTTTTCCAATAAATTATATAGATTTTCCTTTTCCCACCTATTTCCATTATTTAAAAAAAAATTTTACATCTTTTATGCTCTCCCCACCCCCACTAGAGCTATACCTTGAGTGCCCTACCATCCATTCTTAATTAGCACATTCGTTTAGATAATATCACCAACTTTAACTTTAACACCTATGTGTTCTTTTGTTCTATTGTTGTTGACATCTTTTGATGATCTGCTTCTATCACTGCTTGTTTGTCCCTACAACCACACCCCCACTCCACTTCTCTCTCTCTCTCTCTCTCTCTCCTCCCCCCACACACACACCTTAAACCAGCTTATATTTCAACTCTTTCTTGGACTCGAACTCAAGTTCTGTCGAAGGGTCATGAGGACTCGAAACGTCAACTCTTTTCTTCTCCGCCGATGCTGCCAGCAGGCTATTGAGTTGGATGATCAGCCATGATCATAATGAATGGCAGAGCAGGCTCGAAGGGCCGAATGGCTTATACCTGCTCCTATTTTCTATGTTTCTATGTATGTAGCTCTTTTTGTTAAAGGTCACAGACAGACATGGCTTCAGCCATTTTAAAAGGTCATGATCCAGTTTTTAAAATTTTGGAAATTAGCCATGAGGATATATATATGTTTACAAATATATATATAATATATAATAAAAATATCCAGTGTGAGGTCTTTCCTGTACTGTGGTGACCAGGACCACAATACAGAAGCTGTGATCTAAATAGTTTTGTAAACTATAGGGTATTGTGTAACCTCCCTGTGCTTTGGCTAATAAAGGAAAGCATGCCATATGCCTTCTTAACTACCTTATCGGCCTGTTCTGCCAACTTTAAGGATCTGTGGACATACACTCCAAGGTACCTCTATCCCTTCACACTACTCAGTATCCTCCCATTTATTCTGGATTCTCTCACCTGTTCCACTTACCAAAATCCAATACCTCACACTTCTCAGGATTGAAATACATTTTCCACTTTTCTGCCCAACGGCTCCAGATCATCTATATTTTCCTCCACTCTAAAGTTTTTCTGTTTGCTATTGTTAACCACATGGCCAATTTTTGTAAGATCTGCAGACTGCTTTATCATGCCCCTACATTTGACTCCAAATCTTGAATATAAATTGCAAAAAAGCAAGGGACTGAATACTAAGCCCTGTGTTAACTGCCTTCCAGTTGTGCAACTGTCCAGACAGAGTAGATGGAGAAAAACTGTTTCCATTGAGGGAAGGGTCGAGAACCAGAGGACATAGATTTAAAACAACCAAAGGCGGCATGAGGAAAATAATGTTATAGAATAGAAATCTGAAATGCCCTGCCTGTAGTGTGCTACAGGCAGATTCAATTGCAGCTTTCATGTGGGAATTAAGTTAGCACATGAAAACTCCCAAAAATTTGCAGAGCTACGGGGTGTGGGACTAGCTAAATTGCTCATGCAGTTAGATAGGTTAAGTGAGTGAGCAAACAATTTGCAGATGGAGCATAATGTGGGAAAATGTGAACCTCACTTTGGCAGGAAGAATAGAAAAGCAGTACACTATTTAAGCGGAGAGAGATTACAAAACTTGATGGTACAGACGCATCTGGGTGTTCTGGTACCTGAATCAGAAAAGGTTAGCAGGTACAGCAAGTTATTAGGAAGGCAAATGTAATGTTGACATTTATTGTAAGAAGAATGGAATATAAAAGTAGGGAAGTTTTACTGCAGCTGTACAGGGCTTGGTGAGAACACATCTGGAGTACTATGTCCAGTCTTGGTCTCCTTATTTGAAAAAGGATATAATTGCATTAGAAGCAGTCCAGAGAAGGTTCACTTGACTCATTCCTGGGATAAAGGGCTTATGAAGAAGCGTTGAACAGGTTGGGCCTTTATCCATTGGAGTTTAGAACAATGAGAAGTTAACTTATTGAAAAGGGACTTGATAGGGTAGACACCAGGAAGATGGTTTCCTCCTGTGGGAGATACTAGAACTAGGAGGCAGTTTAAAAATAAAAAGTTTCCCTTTTCTGACTGAGATGAGGAGAATTTTTTTCTCTAAGAGGGTTGGAATATGTGAAATTATCCTTCCCAGAAAGCAATGGAGGCTGTGTCATTGCATTTATTCAAGGTTGAGTTGGATAGATTTTTGATAGACAAGGATGTCAATAGTTATGGCGGAGGGAGACATGAAAGTAGAGTTTAGACCACAACCAGATAAATCATGATCTTATGGACTGGCGAAGCAGGCTCAAAGGGCTGAATGGCCTACTCCTGCTCCTAAATCCTATGTGCCTATGAGGGCTGGAACATGCATGATACTGATTGGCCTCTTGCTGTACTGTAACCATTGTATGATTCAATATTATGTATATTATATGCAGTGTCCCCATATTTATTTTGCATGGAGAATATCAGTTGTTTGCATTAGGCGTCTCTATGACGTAATGTATAGGTTGTGACATATATAGCGCGAATTGTATATTTTGCATGCTGTATACACTGTGTACATGATATATGTACATATTGCACATACACTGTGTATATGACACCCTGTGCTGTATATATAGTGCACACACTGTACCGTCAGCAGCTGCTGGGAGGGAGGGAGGTAGGAGGTTGGTTGCTTGGTCGGTCGATCGATCGGTTGGTCGGTGGCAGCGCCATGACAGGGATCCAGTGAGTCCGCTCGGCTCCGGCGGGGTGGGGGGGGGGGGGGGGTGGTGGTGGAGATCGGCACTTGGATCGCTCGCTGGCGGGGGCGGCGCTGGTGTCTCTCGGACTCTCCCGCGCCGCGGCTCCGGGGAGATGTGAGCGCCGCTCGGGCCTGGAGGTGAGTCTTGAGTGCGGGGCCTGGAGATGGGCCCCGGTCCGGGCGGCTCGGTTGCTGGGAGCCTGGGTCGTGTCAGTTGGCAGTTAAGATGCCGAGATCTGTGTGAGCTACGGCGCGCGGGCGGGGGAGACAGTGCCGAGATGGAGTTTAGATGTCGCCGACAACAGCGGCGGCGGCGGCCTGGGCCGTGGGGACCGGGGCCCGGGCCCCGGGCTTTACCCCTTTGCTGGCAGTAAGCAGCGGGAGTCCCGGGTGCAGCCTTCAATGCTCCCTGAGCGGCAGAGACTGGGGATTTTGTTTTTGGGAATGTCGCTGAAAATGTTTCCTGGGGGGGGGGGGGGGGGGGTGGAGGGAGAGAAGTTTAGACACTTTTAATGTCTGTACCGCAATCCAAACCTTTGCTAAGGAGGTTATTTGCAGAATTTCACTTATAAAGGCCGTAAATTAAATTCATGGTATATTTGTGAGAAGAACAAAAACTTTATTTTTGAGTAGGAAGTTTTTTGAGGTTGGTTGTACTGTGGGCCCACTTGGTGGTGAGTTTCAATTATTTGGTTAGGTGGAGTCTTGTTGCTTCCCCTGTGTTTTGGGAAGAAATTCGTGCAGAATAGAAAGGACTGCATATGAAATTTATGCAGAAACAGGTAGTGTATTTTGCCAGCTTCTTGATGTCCGTCATTTAGATAATTTTCTGTATTGTTTTTAGTCAATTTTGGTTGCTTCATGTATTGTAGTCTCATCAGCCTGACTTAAAAAACCCACTGACGTTCATTCCACATGTGTTATCATTTTTATGTAGTTCAGACAAGTACTGTTTGAAAATTTGAAACACAGCCGTATATCAAATTGGATTGTGTTTTGAACATTGAACAAAAATGCACTTGGAACTTTTCAGTGTTGCACCCTGAGTCATAGCTATTATGGCACGGGAAGAGACCAGTTGGCTTCTTAAGTCAATTCTGACTCTAGAGCAATCTTGCTTTATTTTGCAAGTTTATTTCCCTCTGATACCCATCTAATTTATTTTTGAAACTATTGTCTTTACTTCCAGTACCCTCATAGGCATGGTGTTCCAGGTTATTACCACTTGCTGTGTGTAAAAAAAAAAAGTTCTTCCTCTCATCCACCTCACCTTTCTTGCCCAAAATCTTAAATATGCATCCTGTAGTCCTTGTACCCATCAGCTCATGGGAGTAGGTTTTTTTTGGCTACCTTATCTAAACCTGTTATAATCTTGTACACCTCTATCAAATCACCCCTCAATCTCCTTTGCTCCAAGAAAAACAACCCTAGCTCTTCAACCTAAACTTGTCCCTTGTTGTGGAACCATTCTGGTAAATCTCCTCTCACCTTGTCAAGGACCCTCACATTGTTCTGAAGTCTGGTGACTGGAATTCTATTCTAGTTGTGGCCTAAGCAGCGCTTTATAAAGGTTCAGCATAACTTCCCTGCTTTTGTACTTAATATCTTTACTGTATTTATGAAGCTCAAGATCCCATTTACTTTCCTAACTACTTTCAGTATGTCCTGTCAAAGATTTATGCCCATGAATCCCCAAGTCCCTCTGTCCCTGCACTTTCTTTGGAACTGTGCCATTTAAGAACATGAGAAATCAGTGCTGGTTTAGACCATTTGGCCCCTTGAGCCTGCTCTGCCCTTCAGTATATCATGGCTGATCAGATTGTGGCCTGAACTGTACTTTCCTGCCTGCCCCCCATAACCCTTGACTCCCTTGTAGATCAAAAATTCATCTAACTCAGCACTGAAAATATTCAGTGATCCAGCCTCCACTGCTCTCTGGGGTAGAGAATTCCAAAGATAAACAACCCTTGCAGCGAAGAAATTCCTCTTCTCCGTATTTAATTGGAGACCCATTATTCTGAAACTGTGTATCCCAGTTCTAGATTTCAGCACCCCCCTCCCCCATGAAGGAATGCATTCTCTTGGTATCAACTGTGTCAAGCCCCTTCAGAATCTTATATTTCATAAGATCACAGCTCATTTTTCTAAACTCCAATGAGTCTTGGCCCAACCTGCTCAGCCTTTCCTCATAAGACAATCCATTCATCCCAGAAATCAACCTTGTGTACCTTCTCTGAACTGCCTCCAATGTAAGTATTTCCCTCCTTAAATAAGGAGACCATAACTATACTCTAGGTGTGATCACACTAATGTCCTGTACATTTGTAAAGACTTCTCTACTTGAATACTCCATCCCCTTGCAATAAAGCACTTGTCTTCCAAATTACTTGCTGTACGTGCATGCTAACTTCTTGTAATTCATGAGCAAAGACACCCAGATCTCTATTGTACCACAGCATTCTATAGTCTCCCACAATTTAAATAATCTGCTTCACTATTCTTTTCACCAAGGTGGATGACCTGACATTTTCCCACATTATACTCCCTGTGGAACAGTTCTGGTAAATCTCCTCTCACCCTGTCAAGGACCCTCACATTGTTCTGAAGCCTGGTGACTGGAATTCCATGCAATATTCTAGTTGTGGCCTAAGCAGCGCTTTATAAAGGTTCAGCATAACTTCCCTGCTTTTGTACTTAATATCTCTACTGTATTTTTGCCCACTCACCTAATCTATCTATATCTCTTTCCAGATTCTTTGTATCCTCCTCACAACTTGCTTTTCCACCTATCTTTGTATTGTTAGCAAGTTTGGCTACAATACAGTCAGACCCTTCATTGAAGTCATTAACACGAAGTGTAAATAGTTGAGGCCCAGCAGTGATCCTGTGGGACGCCACCAATTAGTTTGCCAACCTGAAAGTGACCCATTTATCCCAACTCTTTCCCCTGTGAGTTAACCAATCCCCTAGCCATGCCAATATATCATTGCCAACACCATGAACTCTTGTGTAGTAACCTTTTATGTAGCACCTTATTGATTGCCTTTTGGAAATCCAAATACACTGCATCTCTTGGTTCCTCTTTATCCACTTTGCTTGTTACATCCTCAAAGAACACTAATAACTTTGTCAAACATGATTTCCTTTTTACAAAACTATGCTGACTCTGCCTGGTAGTATTATGATTATCTAAAGTGTAAGAGTATTAGTGAGTTGAGGCAAACTTAAATCTCTTTATAAAAATCTAATATTGTATATTTTTAATGTTTAACTGAAAGTGCTATTTAAATACTAAGTCTCAACCAAGGCCTAAGCAGGGAAATAGAAGCTATTTTGGCAGCAACTGAAACAGTTAATTAAGGAAACTAGCTCGAACTGGTTTGTTCTGTACCTGGGCTCAGTCCCTTTGTTTCAGAACATATAAATTCACACATTCTCTGTATGACCAGCACTGAGTGTGACTTTAACAGTGTGAGAGTTTGATGAGCTGAGGGAGTTTGGTGGAGAGGGGAAGGAGGCACCCCTTTTTTTCACCCTGCAGGAATTGGTTCTTGCTCTACTACAGAGAACAAAGGTAGCTATTTGGTAAACATCTTGTAAGTGGACAAGTCTATTCTATTCCTAAGATTCAAAATAGTACAGGAATTTCTGGTAAGGTTTATAAAATACATAAAAGAAAATAAATACTTGAATAAAATAAGTAATTAATTAAAGCACATAAAGTTGGCAGGACAGGTGATGTGTCATGTTTGCAGCATGTGAGAGCTCTTGGATGCCAGTGTGATCTAGGGTAAACATGTTTGCAGTAAGTATCTGTGTCTTGAGGAGCTTCGGTTCAAAGTCATTAAGCTGAAGGCTGAACTGCAGACACTATGTCACATTAGGGAGGGGGAGAGTTACCTGGGCACTTTGTACCAGGAGGCAGTCACACCCCTTAGAATGAGGTCTTCTGATTTGGAAGGTAGCCAGGGAAAGGAGGCTGTGACTGCAAGTGAGACAGGTAAGGGGACTTAGAGGCCAGGATTGTCAGCCTCTGCAATTGTCCAACAGGTTTGAGTTTCTCTCAGCTTGTTTGAATGGGAGTGGGGGTTGCAGGGTCGATGAGCTGACTGACCATGGCATCGTGGTACAGGAATCCATTCAAGTTGGGGGACCAAAAAGGAATGTAGTAGTAAATGACAGTGTAGTGAGGGAGATTGACACTGCTCTCTGTAGCAAAGGGCAAGAGTCCAGATGGCTGTGTTGCCTGCCCTGTGCCGGGCTTTGGTACATTTGCTCAGAGCTGGAGAGGCACTTAAGGTAGGAGGGGGAGGATCCAGTTGTTGTGGTCCGTGTAGATAACAATGACATAGGCAGGACAAGGAAGGATGTTCTGCATAGGCAGTATGAGGAGATAGGCACCAAATTAAGAAGCAGAACCTCAGGTAATAATCTCTGGATTATTACCTGAGCCACATGCAAATTGGCATAAGGCAAACAAGATTAGAAAAATGAATGCGTGGCTCAGAGACTGACGTGGGAGAAGTGTGTTCAGGTTTGTGGGGCATTGGCAACAGTACTGGGGAAAGTGGGGGCTGTACACTTGGGATGGTCTACATCTGAACTGAGCTGAGACTGATGTTCTAGTGAGCTGCATAATTAGGGAAATAGAGAGGGCTTTAAACTAGATAGTGAGGGCAAGGGATCAAATTTGGGGAGATGTGGTAAACCAAAGAGTAGAGACAAGGCAAGAGAAAAAGGTGCTAACTTGGGAAATGACAGACAGAACATGACAGGAAGGGACTGAGTACAAATCTAAGAGTAAGTCAGCAGATAGGACCAGACATTACAAACATAATGAAAGGACAAAATTAAAGGCCATGTATTTAAATGCACTTAGCATTTGAAACAAAACAGATGAACTGATAGTGCCAATAGAAATAATGAAGTATGATCTGATAGCTGATACAGAGACTTGGCTGCAGGATGACATAGATTGGGCCCTGAATGTTGAAGGGGATTTGACATTTAGGAAGGACAGGAAGCTAACCAAAGGTGTGGAGGTGGCTCTGTTAATTGATGTTGGTGTTAGCACATTGGAAAGGATGACTAAGTTCAGGAAACCAGAATGTAGAAGCATTTGGAGTTGAGGTGAAGAACGATGAAGGCAAAAGGTCACTATGTTCGTGGTGTGGAGTCCCGCTAATTGTAAATACCTGGTAGGACTGAGTATAAAGGAAGAGAAAATGGGAGCTTGTCAGAAATGTACAGTGATAATCATGGGTGATTTTAATCTATATTTGGACTGGAAAGATCAGATGGGCAAAGGCAGCCTAGGTGAGTTCATAGAATGTTTTTGGGATAGTTTCTTGGAACGTTCTGGAGCCAGCCTCTAAGAGCAGACCATACTGAGCCTGGTACTGTGCAACAAGATGGGAAGAGTTGATAACCTCATAGTGAAGGCACCCCTAGGTAGCAGCAATCATTAAATGATTGAATTTTACATTAACTTTGAGGAAGAGAAGAATGGGTCCAAGACTAGTATTTTAAACTTAAATAAGGGCGATTATGAGGGCATGAAAGCAGAGCTAGCTGGAGTAAACTGGCAAATGAGGTTAATGGATAGGTCAGTAGAGGTTCAGTGGCAGACATTTTAGGGTATACTCCAGAATACACAGAATAGATATGTTCTAATGAGAAAGAAAACTTCCAAGGGGAGAACCCACCCTCTGTGGTTAACTAAAAAGCTATAGACATTATCAAACTTAAAGAAAAGCCTATAATTGCATTAAAATTGGTGGCTGGTCAGTAGATTGGACAGAATGTAAAGGAGCAGCAAAGAATGACTAAAAGATTAATAAGGAGGGCAAAAAATAGAGTATAAGAGAAAGCTAGCTAGAAATATAAAGACAGACAGTAAAAGTTCCTATAGATATTTAAATAAGAAAAGAGTTAACAAAGTGATAAAAACAAAAAAACTGCGGATGCTGGAAATCCAAAACAAAAACAGAATTACCTGGAAAAACTCAGCAGGTCTGGCAGCATCGGCGGAGAAGAAAAGAGTTGACGTTTCGAGTCCTCATGACCCTTCGACAGAACTTGAGTTCGAGTCCAGGAAAGAGCTGAAATATAAGCTGGTTTAAGGTGTGTGTGTGGGGGGCGGAGAGATAGAGAGACAGAGAGGTGGAGGGGGTTGGTGTGGTTGTAGCGACAAACAAGCAGTGATAGAAGCAGATCATCAAAAGATGTCAACAACAATAGTACAATAGAACACATAGGTGTTAAAGTTAAAGTTGGTGATATTATCTAAACGAATGTGCTAATTAAGAATGGATGGTAGGGCACTCAAGACATCTTTTGATGATCTGCTTCTATCACTGCTTGTTTGTCGCTACAACCACACCAACCCCCTCCACCTCTCTGTCTCTCTATCTCTCCGCCCCCCACACACACACCTTAAACCAGCTTATATTTCAGCTCTTTCCTGGACTCGAACTCAAGTTCTGTCGGAGGGTCATGAGGACTCGAAACGTCAACTCTTTTCTTCTCCGCCGATGCTGCCAGACCTGCTGAGTTTTTCCAGGTAATTCTGTTTTTGTTTAACAAAGTGAGTGTTGGTCCTATGGAAAGTGAGTCTGGAGAATTAATAATGGAAAGTAAGGAGATGGCAGATGAATTGAACAGGTATTTTGCATTGATCTTCACTATAGAGGATACAAGTAACATCCCAGAAATAGCTGTAAATCAGGAAATGTAAGGGAGGGAGGAACTTAGGGAAAATTACAATCACCAGAGCAAATTGTGGGAGCTGCGGGTTGACAAATCCCCGGGTCCTGAAGGACTTCATCCTCGGCCCTTGAAAGAAGTGGCTAGTGAAATAGTTGATGAGTTGGTTTTAATTTTGCAAAATTCCCTAGATTTGGGGAAGATTCCATTGGATTGGAAAATAGCAAATGTAACTCCTTTATTCAAAAAGGGAGGGAGACAGAAAGCAGGAAGCTACAGTCCAGTCAGCTTAACATCTGTCTTAGGGAAAATGTTAGAAGCTATTATTTAAGGTGTTATAGCAGGGCACTAGAGGTCTAGGGAAGAGAGATGTGAAACTTCGGTCATTTCCATATGAGTAGTGCTGAAGCTGGGATTGCGACGGATCAGGGCTAGGATAACGGGAAGTGTGTTTCAAGAGGGAAAGACAGTAAATGACTGCATCAGCAAAGGATCTTATTTAAGTCATAAAAACAAAAAAACTGCGGATGCTGGAGTTGTTACAGACACAATTCGTGTGAAAGAATGGCAGCACTAATATATGGTGAGTTCCATTTGTTGGCCAACCTGTCAGTTGCAGTTTGGGCATGCCTGCGCCTAGCGTTCACACCCTTACTAGGGATAATCAAACAAGGCAACCCGGCCAGTCTCAGCAGCCTACTACCAATGGATTATTTGCAGCAAAAAGTTAATGAATGAATGATACTTATCTACCCCCAAGATATCTCCAGTCTGTGAGCATAATGCCATTAGGATTTCAGTAAATAGTCTGAGAGTTTCATACCATGCACTTGAACTGTGGGGAAAACGAAAGCCAAAAATACAATTATTGATGTGTCCTTTTGAAACTTGGGTTGTATCTGAAGAGGAAGCTTTGAGGTGTATAGCACAAGGGCGAAATACTGGTGATTTCAGCTCTACCACTGCCATTGGTGACAGCAGTAGGTAAGGAATTTAATATGAAGAATTGAGTATATCACCAAGTTAAAACGTATTGCTTTAAGCATATAGTGTATTGGGTGCCAATATAAGGCAGCATATGGAATGCTCTCCTTCTTTGGCAGAGGTATAGAATATAAAAGTAAGGACGTAATGTTGGAATTGTATAAAACACTGGTGAGGCAACAGCTGGAGTATTGTGTGCAGTTCTGGTCACCACATTACAGGAAGGATGTAATAGCTCTGGAGAGAGTGCAGAGGATGTTTACAAGAATGTTGCCAGTGTTAGAAAAGTGTAGCTACGAGGAGAGATTGGATAGGTTGGGGTTATTTTCCTTAGAACAAAGAAGGCTGAGAGGTGACTTGATTGAATTGTACAAAATTATGAGGGTAATAGATAGCGGACAGGATAAAATTGTTTCCCTTGATGGAGAATTCTAGAACCAGGGGACATAGATTCAAGATAAGTGGCAGAAGGTGTAGGGGGAACATGAGGAAGAACTTTTTTATGCAGAGGGTAGTGGGTGTCTGAAATTCGCGGTCCAAGTTGGTGGTAGAGGCAGAAACTTTAAACTCTTTTAAAAAGTACCTGGATCTGCACCTAAAGTGCTGTAAGCTGTAGGGCTATGGACCGGGTGCAGGAAGGTGGGTTGAGAAAGGGCACCTAGGTGTCCTTGGCCTGGAATGGACAAGATGGGCTGAATGGCCTCCTGCGCTGTAACTTTTCTTTGGTTCTATGCTAAATAAGCACTTAGATGAATTCTAAGGTAATCAGGCAGAGTCAACATGGTTTTATGAAAAGGAAATCCTGTTTAACCAATATATTGGAGTTTTTTGAAGCAGTCTCATGTGCTGTGGATAAAGAGGAACTGGTGGATCTACTGTACTTCGATTTCCAGAAGGCATTTGATAAGGTGCCATATCAAATGTTATTGCGGAAAATAAAAGCTCACAGTGTAGGAGGTAACATTGGCATGGATAGAAGATTGGCTAGCTAACTGGAAACGTAGGGTAGCTGTGATGGGTCTTTTTCTGGTTGGCGGGATGTAATGAGTGGTGTGCCACAGGGATCAGTCTGGGGCCTCAACTTTTTACAATTTATATCAATGAATTGGATGAGAGAACAGATGATATGGTTGCTAAATTTATTGACAACTCAAAAGATAAGTAGGAAAGTAAGTTGTGAAGAGGACGTAAGGAGGCTACGAAGTGACATAGATAGGTTAAGTAAGTGGACAAAGACCTGGCAAATGGAATATAATGTGGGCAAATGTAAAATTGTCCATTTTGGCAGGAAGAATAACAAAAAAAGCATGTTATTTAAATAGTGAGAGATTGCAGAGCTCTGAGATTGAGGGATCTGGGTGTCCTAATGCATGAATCAGAAAAGGCTCATATGCAAGTACAGCAGGAAGTAGGAAAGCTAATAGAATGTTATAGTTTATTGCGAGGGGAATTGAATACAAAAGTAGGGTTTTGTTTCAGTTGCATTGGGTGCTGGTGAGGCCACATCTGGAGTACTGTGAACAGTTAGAAGCAGTTTAGAGAAGGTTTACTAGGCTAATACCAGCAATGGATGAGTTGTCTTTTGAGGAAATGCTTGTATCCACTGGAGTTTAGAAGAGTAAAAGATGACTTGATTGAAACATATAAGATCCTGAGGGGTCTTGACAGGGTGGATATGGAGAGGATGTCTCTTGTGGGAGAATCTAGAGCTAGGGGTCATGGTTTAAAAATAAGGGGTTGCTCATTTAAGACAGAGATGAGGAGAAATTTTTTGAGGGTTGAGTCTTTCAAATTCTCTTTCTCAAAAGGCAATGGAAGCAGGGTCTTCAAATATTTTTAAGGCAGAACTAGATAGATTCGTGATTAGCAAAGGGGTTAAAGGTCATCGGGGTAGGTTAAAATTAAATCAGTTCTGATCTTATTGAATGGCGGAGCAGGCTTGAAGGGCCAAGTGGCCTACTCCTGCTCCTAGTTCGTATGTGTGTTCACTGTGCTCTAAATGTCCTCTTACTACTTCCTACTTCCTTTATAATGGATTCCAGCTTTTTCCCAATGACAGATGTTAGGAAACTATAAGCCAGTTAGCCTATTCTGCCTCCGTCCTTTCTTGAATAAGCGTATTATGTTTATGGTTTTCCAATCTATTAGGATTTTTCTAGAATCTAGGGAACTTTGGAAGATCTCTGATAATATAGTACTACTGTTTTTCTGGCTGTGTTTGCTGTGTATTATTGGGTCACCCCTGGATCTCTTGCTGAGAGAGCATCTGTAACTCTTCATCTTTGCTGATCCCATCTTTAATTTGACTCAGTTTTGGTAGTGTGACGTTCACTAGGTGATGGATCTTTATACCTAAATATTTTATGTCATGTTTCTTCCTTGTACCATTTCTGTTCCTGGCTTGTATTTCAAAGTGAAGTCATAACTCTGAAGCCTCGAGTGATTTCTGCAGTCTTGCTGGTACTTTTTACAGACTCTTCAATGGACGATGAACTTTCTCCTGTAGAGATATGTATGGAATTTCTCATATGCGTACATGACTGTCAAAAGCTCTCTTTCTTTGGCATATCTGCTCTCAGCTGATATTAGAGCTTTGGATGTGAATGCTACTGGTTTCCCCTCTTGTACCAGGGCTGCTCTCAGTCCTTTATGTAGAAGCATCTACTTGCAGAGTGAAATGTTTCTCTCTGTTGTAGTATGGCAGACTTGTCTCCTTGCACATTACTTTGAGTTTGTTAGGACAGGAGTTTCGTGACTGCTCTTGTAGATTTGTTGTGTGGTTTGATATGTGAGGTACGAAATGACTCATGTACTGGATCAGGCCAAGGAAACTTCTCTTCTCTTTCTTTTCTCTTGGAGCTGTGACTTCTACAGGACTTGGCTTGACCGTGAGATGTATACATCATTCTGAAGAAGTGGAATTTTGTCACCTTCACAATACATTTGTCTGCTTGATCCCAGCTTTTCTGGTTCTCCCCACTGCTTCAAGTAGGTGGTCATGATCTTTATCATCTACACAGGGACCTGGTGGTTGCTCCTTTACAACTTCGGTATGTATCATCTACTTTTGGCTGGAACATATCCTGGCTCTCTTCATGGCCAAAAGACCATAAGACATAGGAACAGAAATTAGGCCATTCGGCCCATCAAGGCTGCCTCGCCATTCAATCATGGCTGATAGGTTTCTCAACCCCATTCTTCCGCCTTCTCCCTGTAACCTTTGATCCCCTTACCAATCAAGAACCTATCTCGGTCTTAAATACACTCAATGACCTGGCCTCCACAGCCTTCTGTGGCAATGAATTCCATAGATTCACCACTCTCTGGCGAAAGAAGTTTCTCCTCACCTCTGTTCTAAAAGGTCTTCCCTTTACTCTGAGGCTGTGCCCTCGGGTCCTAGTCTCTCCTACTAAGGGAAACATCTTCCCCACGTCCACTCTATCCAGGCCTTTCAGTATTCCGTAAGTTTCAATCAGATCTCCCCTCATCCTCCTAAACTCTATCGAGTATAGACCCAGAGTCCTCAAATGTTCTTCATATGTTAAGCCTTTCATTTCTGGGATCATTCTCGTGAACCTCCTCTGGACCCTCTCCAGGGCCAGCATATCCTTCCTGAGATACGGGGCCCAAAAGTGCTCACAATATTCTAAATGTGGTCTGACCAGAGCCTTAAAGCCTCAGCAGCACATCCCTAATTTTATATTCTAGTCCTCTCGAAATAAATGCCAACGTTGCATTTGCCTTCCTAACTACCGACTCAACTTGCAAATTAACCTTAAGAGAATCCTAGACTAGGACTCCCAAGTCCCTTTGCACTTCAGATTTCTGAATTCTCTCCCCGTTTAGAATGCCTCTATTCTTCCTTCCAAAGTGCATGACCTCACACTTCCCCACGTTGTATTCCATCTGCCACTTCTTTGCCCATTCTCCTAACCTGTCCAAATCCTTCTGCCTCCTCAATACTACCTGTCCCTCCACCTATCTTTGTATCTGCAAACAGGAACCTGTATCAGCCAAAGGGTATGTTGAATGTTGTCAACAGCAAAGATTCCCCATAAAGCTTCATACCCCAGTAGCATTTCTGATATCAAGCTTGCTGAACACATCTGCCCCTGCCAGTGCTGGTGTGATCTCTTCCAGTGTTGGAACAGTGGAGTGATTCTTCTTTATTGCTTGAAAGATCTTTGGGATCCAAGCAAATTCCTAGCTGTCCATTTGGCTTCTCTTTCACCACGATGAAATCTGTTGACTCTGGTGAACCCAAATGTTTAAAACAAATTTAATGCTGAATTAGATTGGGGAAAAAAAATCAACCTGAAATAGTGTGAGCAAGAGAAAAACAGTGAATCGTACAAAACCAAAATGGTCACCGTCACAGCAATGAATGCACAGCTCCAGTCCGTGATCAGTGTCATAGAGACATTTCAGAAGTTTAAAGCAAAAGTGCAGACTAACATTCAGTAGCTCTCTTCATCTGTTGAGCTCTCTTCTAAGCTTTCCTTTTAGTTCTATTGGTACTTTATTGGGGGATGAATCACTGGTTTCAGAGCTAGGTCAATAGTGATATGACACTCAAAACCTTCAAAGCACCTAGTCATCTCATTAAAACAGATTTGGGTTGTTCCTAACTCTCAAATTTCAGCTTCCCCTTGATGCTGTTGCTTGGTTTCAGAGCACCTTTTCCTTAGGTAACTGTTGTTTTCTTTTCAGGAAAGATCTTCTGATACAGCCTGAGGGGGATGATGTTATTCTGAAACTGAAGATTGATACCAGAGCTGATTTATAGTTTGGTGGTGGCGGCGGGTGGGGGGGGGTGGGTGGGGGGGGGGCGGGTGGGGGGGGGGGGGGGGGGGGGGGGGGGGGGGGGGGGGGGGGGGGGGGGGGGGGGGGGGGGGGTGGGGTGCGTGGTGAAGGGCTGGGGAATAGCTTATTTTTCACCCTTTTCCTGACCTGAATGGTTGTATGAATTTCTTTTTTTGGGAAATCTGTTAGCCAGCCTTTATATTCAGTTGTATGGTTCCTATGCCTATTGTGTCCTCAAGCTCATGGTCATCTAGGGTATGAATATTTTGCCTTCTTTTACTTCTCATTTGCTGTACCTCTGAACTCATTTATGATCTACTTTCTTTACCTTGCACATCTTTTTCCAGTGATTGGGTTTTTCCACAAGCTCTACAATTTGATCCATATGCAGGACATTTCCTTCTGTCTGTGAACTCATATGGTTGTCCACAGCTCTTGCATATTTTTAACTCTGGTGTGCATTTTTTTTTGCTGTTTCAGAGCATCAATCCTGCTGCCTTTCTCTTGACTTAATTGACGTCTAGTTATTTGGGTAGTCAGCATCTTCATCTGTCTACTTGTGGCTTCATGTACCCTGGTAGCTTTTATAACCTGTGATATTATAAGCGTATTTTTTACAAAGAAATCTTTTTGTAGTTCAGGATGTAAAAAGCCTCAAGTGAACTGATCTATTAGCCTTTCACCTGTTTCCTTGATTTTACGTTTCCTGGCTGCATTTTTCAATCTTGCTTATATATTAAAAAATTGTCAACAGGCTCACCTGATTCCTGGCTCAGGCGTTGAAATCCATAACAATAGATCTGATGATGTGACTTTGGCTAGCGACGTGTGCTGAATTTTTCAAAAATTTTGCCTGGGTTTTTACTGTCATCCTCACTCATCTCCAAACTATTAAGAAGCTTAACCCTTTCCTGCCACAAAAAGATGCAGCTAACCCTTTTCTCTTCACCAGTGTCTTTTTAGAAAGTTACTGAATGTCAGTCTGCACTTTTGTTTTAAACTTCTGAAAAGCCTCCATGACATAATCAACCTTGCACTTATGGCCTGGAGCTGAACATTCATTTCTGTGGTGGTGGTCATTTTGATTTTGTACAATTCACTGTTTTTCTCTTCCTCACACCTGGTTGATTTTTTTTTCAATCTAATTCAGCATTAAATTCATTATAAGCATTTGGGTTTTACTGCTGCCACCATTTCATGTCTTCTGGTGTTCTCTTATGTTTGTACGCTCTATCCCTTCTTGTCACATTCTGATGATCGTTGCCTTTGTTGCTCCTGCACTATTACCTTGTCCTTCCTTTTTAACTTTCAAAATTTCCCCTCACATCAACTCACCCCCTACTATTTTGATTAAAGCCTTCTCTGCAGCCTTAGTTATTTGATTCGCCAATACACTAGTCCCACTGAATTTTGTCCCAATGGACTAGCTCTCTCTTTCCCCAGTCCTAGTGGAATCAAAATCCATTTCCCCCAAAACAATCTTTGAGCCGCACATTCAACTCTCTGATCTTATTTACCCTATGCCAATTTGCTTGTGGCTCATGTAGTTATCATGGTTATTACCTTTTGTCTTGGTTGCTCATACTCCTATAGGTGGAACTAAGAAAGAAATTTTGCTATGTTGTTTGCATCCACGTGGACCATGCTAACTGGATCCTTCCCCTCCCACTGAAAGTTCCTCTCCAGCCCTGTAGAGATGTCCTTAACCATGGCACTGCACAGGCAACACAGCCTTTGAAGCTCACGTTCTTGCCTGCAACTTTGTGTAGATTGCCTCTCCCTATGCCTTCTGCCAAAATGCATCACTTTATACTTCTCTTTACAGATATTCCCCATTTTGGGCACGTTCTATTAGCTTGTTTTCATTTTAGCGTGGTTTGTCAATTTGGGAACTTATTTGAATAGTGTGTGCTCAGTGCTGAATCTATTCTTTAAACACTTCCCACTGTTTTGCTTGCTAGTCCAACCCAATTTCTGCTTGGCGGCACTCCTGAGCCTTTGCTCACAGGGCGAGGGCCAATTTAGTGAGGCATGCGGGATGGTACCAGGACGGCCAGCTAGCACGAAGTGGCAGGTGATAGATAAGTACAAGCAGTCATGCAAAGAGTAAGAATAAAAGGGATATTTTGGCTAGGTAGGTTCAAGGCAGCCAATAGCTTTCTAATACAATGAGGTAAGACCTCTAATGTTTATGTTTTATTATGGTAAATTGATTCCTGTTTAGTATGCCAATCACATTAGGAGTGCTAAATGAGGGATAGCTGTTAAATTCCATCTGTCACTGGTCTGCCCATTCTGCTATGTTCTATTAAAGTCCATCAATGAAATTCTCAGCCACACTTTCAAGTTTGGTAGTGTTGGCAAATTTTAATTTTGATCAGTATTCCACCATCCAAGTCATAATTGCTATGGTTCGATACACTAATTAACTTTTACATTCCAGCAGGCATCTTAATTCAGCAAAGTGAACTGAACGATCTTCAAAGTGTTTTTTTTTTAAATAGTTCTTGCTGGTGCTGGTGTGTTACAGTTCACTGACTCCAAGTTGCTGTAGCAACATGCACTCTTACCTGCACGTTTTGGAGCTATGGATAATGACGGTAGAGGCTCCATTGTCCTTTCCATCACATGGCTGATCAGGAATATCTCCTGCTCTTACCACCTGTTATTGGTGTGTGTTGGAAGGATTTGCAGATTGATACTCAACCTGCTTGGCTGCGTTATCACTGCACCTTTTTCACCATCAAGTCCTGGGATGGGGCTTGAACCAGGAGCTTCTGGCCCAAGAGGCAGTGATTCTACCCACTGCATCACAAGAACTCCTCTAATGGTCCATAGGCCTTGCTATCTGTGAAAACTGCTAGCAGCATTCAGCAGTGTTTACTTTATTTTGAAAAGTCTTTTGGCCTTGCAAAAATTCCTGGCATACAGCATCTGGCTAATTCAAGTTACAGCAAACTATACCATGTGAGATCTGTATTTTTCAAAGTGTGAGTGTTGGATATTTGGGATGCAGATGTAAGGAGGTTCGTGGAGAGGGATAAGTGGGGCTGCAAGATGTGTTCTGAGGATTGCTGTGCAGGAGAATGTTGTGGAATTCAGAGTGTGGGAGTTGGCAGTTTTTCAACTGTTACACCACTCCCCTTTCCTGATCTTAAGTTCTTAAATTGCTTGTTGCAGACACTCTTTCTCAATTCCTCAGTGACTTCAATCACGCCTGCTTGGTTTTAGAGACTGGTGCCTTCCTCCTATCCTTAGCAAACATTACCTGGGAATTTCTGGGATTTGGGGGGGTGGGTGTAGGGGGTTCCCCAGCGCATCTTTGGGGTAGCCCCCAGTTACACTGCCCTGGAGCTCGGAAGTTATGGCCCATTACGTCACTTCACTTCCTCAGATCCTGCAGCAGAGCCTCCAGATAAGAGTCCATGACCCAGGAGGTAGCCTTCCCAGGTCTCCTTTGCATTCCCGTGCTTAAGCCACACAATTCCTGAAGCTTCAGCAATGTCAAACTTTAGTCCCATACCTCTCTTTGTGAAGCCTCTTGGGAAGTTTTATTGTTGGCTTCTAGGGATTGATTTCTTAATTCTGGTCAATTTTACAGGAAAGCCGTAAATTGCTAACTTTATAGCTTAATTTTGCCATTTTGGTATTTCAAAATTAACTTTGTATCTGCAACTTTTTCAAATTCTTTTTTAAATTTAAATTCTTATTATGTGCAATGGTCCTAAAGGGGAAATCTCTTTGTTCTGGCTTGCATGTTTTTTTTTTCTTTTCATTCAGACAAGAGAATGAATTCATTATTTTGAAAGTGTGCTAATTTATCTAGAGCTGTGCAGAAAAAGTGGAGGCATGACTTTTTTAAATTCAGGGAGTGCAATGAGAAAGACAAGAATGATTGTGATGTGAAAAAAACATCAGCATTTCTTTGTAATATTCTGGAGCCCTCACTGAAGCACCTGTCAGACATGCAGTTTGGTGATCTGTCTGAGTTATTTTTTTTTCTCTCATTAGAATACTTATATTGATCTTTCTCATGGGTACTCTGGGTTCTTGAAGAACAGTTGTGAATATTTATTTGCTAACTTGCTGTTTTTTTTAAGACCATTGCTTGAGCAATGAAAATAGTTTGTTTACAGATTATTTGGAAGAATTAGAGATCAGTAAGTTGTTATAAAGTATGGGCTCAATATCAGTGGTTGACTTTGTTCTTGATGTTGAGCTGGAGGAAGTTGTCTTGTTCAAGACGGGCAGTCCGACAGCACTGATGCAGCACTGATGCAGCCCTGTGATTGAGAGAAGCAGTAGAGTGGGAAACTTCAGCTTCCATGTGATTATGTTGACTTGGCCAGGGGATAATATTGCAAAGGAGCATCATGTGAAAGAGGAGAGGTCTGAAGATAGATGGAGAGTTACCTTTGAAGGGTTGGGAAGAGAAGCAGTTGTTGAGGATGCACTGGATGTGTTTGCAGCGGTAGGAATTGAATCATGCAATTGAATCAAACCACATCGAGCTGGTTTGTGGAGAGAGATGTCAGTGGGAGATGGTGTGGTCAATGGTGTTTATATTATGCGAAGGGCAAAGAACTTTGAAAAAATTAGAAATTAAAAGATACCTAACATTGTTTTAAAAAATTACCTATTGATCAAAAATCATGTTTTACATGGTATTTATAGTTTGATACGCCCAAAACAAAAGAGGCTTGCTGATCTACATTGACTTCTGGTCTCGCAATGCTTTGCATTTCAAAATGCTCACTGCTTGAATTAAAATCTCTCCCTGGCCTTGTCCCTCTCTGTAACATACTTCAGACCTATAACCTTATGCGCATGCTTTGTTCCTACCATTCTGCCACTTGCTTATTCCCTGTTTCCTTTGCTTCACCATTGGTGACTCTGCGTTCAGCTGCTGAGGATTAAGCTCTGCAATTCCCACTAAAATCTTTACTTCATAAAAACTACATATCCAAAATTACCAATCGTAGGAAGGTAGGAGGCATTGCAGTGTAGATGGAAGCCTAAAATTACAAAGACATTGATAGATAAGTGAATGGCCAAGCTATGCATGGGAAATGGATTTCGGTACAGGCAAATGTGAGGCCGTCCACTTTGGATCTAAAAAGGACAGAACAGGGTACTTTCTAAATGGTGAAAAGCTAGAAACTGTGGAGATACAAAGAGGCTTGGGGGTCCAGATACATTGCATCATTAAAATGTCGTGGACAAATGCAGAAGATAATCAGAAAGCCCAATGGAATGCTGGCCTTTGTATCTAGAGGAATAGAATACAAGTGGATAGAAGTCCAGCTCTAGCTGTATAAAACCCAGGTTAGACTTCATTGTTGAGTACTTAAGACACATATATTGGCCTTGGAGGGGTGCAGCGTAGATTACACAAACTAAGTGGAAAGGAGAATGCTATGGATACTGGAAATCTGAAATAAGCAGAAAATGCTGGAAATACTCAGTTTGTTGTGGCAGCATCTGTGGAAAGAGGAAAGAACAGTTAACATTTCAGGTCAATGACCCCATGATCTCATTGAATGCAAGGGGCTAATGGCCTACTCTTGTTTCTGTGCCACTTCAGGAAAGATTGTTCATCTCTGCTAAAAGCCCTGAAGTCTATGGTTGGCAATGTTTTAATCCCCAAATAATCACATTACTTCATATTCCTTTATATATTTTTGTGTTTTCCACTTGACTCCCAGGGCTCTAAAAGTAGCCAGATGCTGATACTGTCGGGGCATAAAAGGTCTGTACAAGGAATGATTTAGCTTGAATTCTGGGAAATCAGTAGAAAAGTATGTGGTTTCTCTCGCCCACCTATAGAGTAAATAAATGCATGGCTGCTTTGATAAACATAAACGTGACGTGAATTACCATATAAAATATTCAATGGCAAGTGCTTTACAGTGTTTCCATATTCTTAAAAAAAAATTACCATGCAGCTCTTTGTTCTGTTGACCTTTTGTGAATGTTACCAACTTCATTCAAGCCAACTTAATGTTATGGTGTTAAATGTTGAGTTAATCATAGCAAAGTGTAACATACAATATAGGAATGAGATAAGCCATTCATTCCCTCAAGTACGTTCAGTGAGATCATAGCTGATCTGCATCTCAACATCATCCACCTACCTAGGCTTCATATCGCTTGCAGAGCAAAAGATGTATGGATCTCAAAATTATTTAATTGAACTAGCATCTATTACCTTTTGTGGAAGATAGTTGTGTCTTTTTTCCCACCCTTGTATGAAGAAGAGTTTCCCAACTTCTCTCCTGAATGAAAAACAAAAATACCTGGAAAAACTCAGCAGGTCTGACAGCAGCTGCGGAGAGGAACACAGTTAACGTTGGCTTGGCTCTGATTTCTGTGGCCCTTGACCTAGACTCCTCCACCAGCAGATCAAGTTTCTTGCTATATACCTGATCAATTGCTTTTAAAATCTTAAAACTTTGTTCAGATCACCCCCTGCCCTTTTATTTTGTGGAAAATAAGCCTAGTGTATGTAATCTCTCTTCATAATCTAACCCTTAGGGCCCTGGTAATCTTCTGGTGAATCTATGTCGCACTCCTTCCAACGTCAGTGTATGCTTTTAAAGTTGCGGTGTCCAGAACTCTACTCAGTGCTCCATATTTGGTCTAACCAGCACTTTGTATAGTTGCAAAATTTCCTCCTGTATTCCAGCCTTCTCGTTATATAGACTAATGTTCTATTAGACTTTATGATTTTTGTAGCTTACTACTTCATTTTAGTGATGAATGTGCATGGACCTTTAAATCTCTTGACTTGCACTGTTCCTAACTTTCACCATTTAAATAATACTCAAATCTGTCCATTTATTGGTCAAAATTGGATGACCTCACACTTGCCTGCTTCAAAATTAATCTGCCACAGTTTTGCCCGCTCACAGTCTATTTTTTCGGAAATTCTTGTCTGAATGACTTATCAGGTGGCTTCCGTATATTACATTGCTCCGTGTAATTATCTCAGCCAAAATTGTTTCTTTTTATCTCAATATTTTGGTCACAGTACACAGGCACTTTTTACAGTCATAAAAAACTAAATACAAGTACTTTCTAAAATGTATGAACTTCCTGTTTAATAAATATTCACAATTAGCATAACACATTGGTGCAGAATAGAATGCCATTTTGACATTTGGGGTTAAAGCATATTGAAGGTTTAGTGTAAAGAATTTCATGTCGCACCTTGCCTGTGGTGTAACTGATCTGCGGAAATGACACTTGTATTGTTGACCATAGCCCCTAGCCCCACCATTCTTTCTCTCTCTCCCCCCCCCCCCCCCCCCCCCAAAAAAAAAAGTATATATTAAATTTTGTTTTGACTATTCATTGTTCTGTGGCATTGCTCATGACAGGAAGAATATGATCTCCCTCATGGCTGACTCTGCTGTCTCCGTATTGCTGTTTCTCTCATTGTCTTGTCTTTTCAGCTGATCTCTTCCCCTTTATTGCTACCTTTTCATGTTTTCCTATTTCACTATTGGGTGAAGTGAGTTGAAGAGAAATGCACAGCTAAAAGTTGCTTTTGGGGGAGTTTGCAGGGAAAACCTGGCCCCCTTCCCTTTGCAAACTATTTACCTTGCCTTTTCCTGCTTGATCCTACAACTAATTCACTCCCACCTACTTTTTCTTTTTGAGCTATCTGCTACCCGCTCTGCATCCATGCTGTAACTTGCTTCATCTGTAAACTTCTGCTTTCTCCCCTACTTCCATTTGTGGCCTCCCCCTTGCCCCCCACAAAGACTGAGAGGCTAAAGGCACCACAGTTCCTCTGCTATCTTTCCTTCTTCATTCCATATTGGTTTCCATCAGAAGCTTTATTTACTCTTAAAATCCACCCTGCTTGTGTTTTTTTTAAAAGAAAAAAAAATCAATAAGAATAAGACAAGACCATGTCTTAGCCTCTGCTTAATACACTTTCTGAGATTTGAAGAGAACAAACTAATAGCTACGGTTTATACAGACAGCAGCCAGGGAGGGGGTGGGGTCACTATATACAGACGGCGGCTAGGTCAGCAGTCAGTATAAGCAGTTGGAATACAGTGTCAAAATTTTCCTACAGCACCCAAGTTGGGGATGCAGCTAATATAGGTGAGGACTGTGTGGGCGTGTAATTGACAAATGTACATCACTATATCTATAAGTGTGATGTGGTACATTTTTGTAGGAAGATTAAGGAGGCTGCACACTTCTTGGGGAAAATAAGTGTCTAAATAGTGTAGAGAAGTAGAGGGATCTAGGAGAACAGATACACAAATTACTAAAAGTAGCAACAGAAGTTAATGAGGCCATAAAAATATAAACGAGCATTGGGGTTCATTTCTGGAGGGATAGAATTGAAAAGCAATGCAGTAATGCTAAAATTGTATGGAACTTTGGTTAGTCTACACTTGGAATACTGTGAACAGTTCTGGCATCCATAACTATAAAAAGAAAAAGAAAACTGGATGAGGTGCAAAAATTTTTTCACAAGAATGATACCAGAACTGAGAGGTATATTTATCAAGAAAGATCAAACAGGCTGGATCTCTTTTCTCTAAAAACCTGATTGCTATCTTTCAAAATTATGAAATTGTTTGATCGGATTGATGTCGAGAGGAGGCTTCCACTTGTGGGTGAGACCAGAACAAGGGCTGTAAATATAAGGGAGCCACAAATAAAGAGAATTCAGCAGAAATTTCTAAGGAAATTACTGAGCAGCACCTTGGAGGTAGTCATCTTTAGATTATTTGGAATGCTACATACTAGTGAATATAAGAGCATATGGTAGAACAGGTGGGCATGTGATGGCGAAATGGCGCAGGAAGGAGGACTTCAAATTCTTGGGACTTTGGGACCTGCTCAAGATGGATGAGTTGCAAATTCAAATAGACTGGGACCAATGTCTTTGTGTGGAGGTTGAACAGTGCAGGGGGTGAAAGTTTAAAGCAATATGGCAGATAATGAACACCAGGATGAAACATTGGAGAGACATTAGATGACCAAAGAGTGAGAAGCAGATAGACAGCAAATTTTCAGACAAATTACAGAAACATACAAGAACTGCTGAATATTGATAATGAATAGTGATAATGAGGGACTTCAGTTGTCATAATATAGGCTAGAATAGTACCAGAGCAAAGGGAAAAGAAGGGAAGGAATTGGTACAATGTCTGGGAGATGAAGAGGAATATATTTCGATGGGGAATTATTTGGGGAACAGCAATTGTAATACCAGATTTAGATACTTGGAAAATAACAAGGAACAATCGAGCATAAAAATACTTCAGTGGAGGAGGGCTAATTTAAGGAATTTATAAAAGGAATTTGACACAGGTATATTGAAATCTAAAATTGTTAGGCAAAACAATATCTGAAGAGTGGATAGCCTTCAAAGCAAAGATGGTTCCGATACAAAAGTGCATCCAAAGCTGGAACTTCTGGAGGACTGAAGATCTGGAGATTGAAGTTAAACAGAAAATGGAGGCTTGCGACAAATGTAAGGTTCATAACACAGTGGAAAATCAATTTGAATATGGAAAGTACAGAGGAAAATCAAAAAATGAAATGAGCAAAGTAAAGGAGTGTAGGAGTATATCTGAAGGTTAAGAAAAGGGAAGCCAAAGTCTTTTGTAAACATGTACAAATAGTTTAAAAAAAAGGTAGTTAAAGGAAGGTTGGACTGTTGTGCATCAGCAGTGATGTCAGCAAGCTGGTAAGGAGCTAATCACCATGAAGTATTCACACACAGTAGTTCACAAATGATTGCGATTGGATTAACAGAGAAGTGAAAATAAACATTTAAATGATTTTTTTCAAGAAAAAGGATTTTAAAAATATATCACCATGGAGAAATTTGACATTCCACAATTACAGTATTAGCTTTTCAGGGTATACCAAGGTTATGCCACTTTAAAAACACAGTTACACCTCATTCAACAAGGTGAGTCAATGAATGGCTGTAACTTATTTTGTTTAGCTGAAACAGGAGCAATGTACACACATCCATTTGCTGACTCATTCTTCAGGGCAATGTCATGACCAATCAGGGTCAAGCTGACTGTTTTAAATTTCAAACAATACTTGGCAGTTAATTGTCAGTCACCGTCACTTGTGCATCCTCCATGGAAATGCCTCTACCAATCAGCATTCTTTTCATACACAGTATAAATTGTGTCCCCCTAATATTGGTATTCTTGTGAAGTGGCCTGATGAGTACAAGACAAAAAGCTTTGACATGTCTCTTTTTTTCAGCAATACTCAGATTTGTATGCCTTCCTTGCATAGGGCCCATGCTAATTTCTATCATTTCTAGGGTCTATTATAAAGATGTGATAACGAGACACTTAGAAAATAATGGTAGGATTGGGCAGAGTCAGCATGAATTTATGAAAGGAAAATCATCTTTGTCAAACCTGTTGGGAGTTTTTTGAGGATGTAGCTAGTAGAATAGATAAGGGAAAATCAGTTGCTGTGGTGCATTTGGATTTTCAGAAGGCTTTTCGTTTTTCAGGAGAGGCTAGTAGGCAAAATTAGAGCACATGGAATTGGGGGTAATATACTGGCATGGATTACAACTTGGTTTATGGACATAAAATCAAGTAGGAATAACTGGGTCATTCTAAAGTTAGCAGGCTGTGACTAGGGTACAGCAAGGGTCATTGCTTGATTCCCTGCTATTCACCATATCAATGATTTTGATGTAGGGACCAAATGTAATATTTCCAAGTTTGCTGATGACACAAACTAGGTGGAAATGTGAGTTGTGAGGAGGATGCAAAGAAGCTGCAAGAGGATTTAGATAGGCCACGTTGGGTGGGCAAGAACATTGCAGATGGAATGTAATGTGGATAAGTGTGAAGTTATCCAGCTGGTAGGAGGAGCAGAGGTGCAGAGTATTTCTTAAATGGCAAAAGAAGTGTTGTTGTCCAAAGGGGCCCTATCAATCAAGAATCTGTCTATCTCGGTCTTAAATACACTCAATGACCTGGCCTCCACAGCCTTCTGTGGCAATGAATTCCATAGATTCACCAATCTCTGGCTAAAGAAGTTTCTCCTCATCTCTGTTCTAAAAGGTCTTCCCTTTACTCTGAGGCTGTGCCCTCGGGTCCAAGTCTCTCCTACTAATGGAAACATCTTCCCCACGTCCACTCTATCCAGGCCTTTCAGTATTCTGTAAGTTTCAATCAGATCCCCCTTCATCCTTCTGAACTCCATCGAATATAGACCCAGAATCCTCTCCAGGGCCAGAACATCCTTCCTGAGATATGTGGCCTAAAATTGCTCACAATATTCTAAATGTGGTCTGACCAGAGCCTTAAAGCCTCAGCAGCACATCCCTGCTTTTATTTTCTAGTCTTCTCAAAATAAATGCCAACATTGCATTTGCCTTCCTAACTACCGACTCAACCTGCAAATTAACCTTAAGAGAATCCTGGACGAGGACTCCCAAGTCCCTTTGCACTCCAGATTTCTGAATTCTCTCCCCATTTAGAAAATAGTCTATGCCTCTATTCTTCCTACCAAAGTGCATGACCTCACGCTTCCCCACGTTGTATTCCATTTGCCACTACTTTGCCCAGTGGTTGAAAAACTTATCAGCCATGATTGAATGGCGGAGCAGACTCGATGGGCCGAATGGCCTAATATCTGCTCCTCTGTCTTACGGTCTTATGGCCTGGGTGTCCTTGTTCATAAGTCACAGAAAGCTAACATGCGGGTGCAGCACCAGTTACGAAGGCAAATGATATGTGTTGGCCTTTCGTTACAAGAGGGTTTGGGTCAGGAGTAAAGATGTCTTGCTGCAATTGTATAGAGACTTGGTGAGAGCGCCCCTGGAGTATTTTGTAAAGTTTTGGCTGCCTTTTGAAGGAAGGATATACTTGCCATGGAGGGAGTGCAGCAAAGGCTGCTGTTGTGGCGTGTGTGTCCATAGATCTCTGAAGGCGGAAGGGCATGTTAGTGGGGTGGTGAAAAAGGCATATGGGACACTTGCCTTTATCATTCGAGGTATAGATTACAAAAGTAGGGAGGTCATGTTGGAGTTGTATAGAACCTTGGTGAGGCCACAGCTGGAGTAGTGTGTGCAGTTCTGGTTGCCGCATTATAGGAAGGATGTGATTGCACTGGAGAGGGTGCAGAGGAAATTTACCAGGATGTTGCCCGGGATGAAACATTTAAGTTATGAAGGGAGGTTGGATAGACTTGGGTTGTTTATGTTGGAGCAGAGAAGACTGAGGGGCGACCTGATCGAGGTGTACAAGATTATGAGGGGCATGGACAGGGTGGATAGGGAGCAGTTGTTCCCCTTAGTTGAAGGTTCAGTCACGAGGGGATGCAAGTTCAAGGTGAGGGGCAGGAGGTTAAGGGGGGATGTGAGGAAAAGCTTTTTTACCCTGAGGGTGGTGACGGTCTGGAATGCACTGCCTGGGAGGGTGTTGGAGGTGGGTTGCCTCACATCCTTTAAAAAGTACCTGGATGAGCACTTGGCCCATAGCCTTGAATGTTATGACGTACCAAGCGCTGGTAAATGGGATTAGGTAGGTAGGTCAGGTGTTTCTCAGTGTCGTTGTAGACTCGATGGGCCTCTTCTGCATTCTGTGATTCTGTGGCAGGCTTGTCCTATGAAGAGAGCTTGAAGAGACTGGGCCTATATTTTCTGGAGTTCAGAAGGATGAGAGGTGATCTCAATGAAACTTATAAAATTCTTAATAGGGCTCAAAAGTGTAGTTGCAGGAAGACTAACTGGGTTGGGGGCTGATGTCCAGAACCAGGATAGCCTCAGGCTAAGAGGCTGGCTGTTTAGGATTGAGATAAGGAGGAATTTCTTCACTCGGAGGATGGTAAACCTTTGGAATTCTTTACCCCAGAGATCTGTGGAGGCTCTGTCATTGAGTATGTTTAAGACAGAGTTTGAAAGATTCCTAGATTTGTAAAGACATTGAGGGATATGGGGACAATGTGGGAGGTAGAAGATCAGCCATGGTCTAATGGAATGCTGGGATAGGCTTAAGGGGTTGAATAGCCTACTCCTATTTTCCTATGTTCCAATTTTAGTGTATCTGCTGCTAAAGCACAATTGCAATCTAGGGGTGCTTCAACAGTGCAACTTCTGGAGGAGCATAGAATCAGTGCTAATAACTTCTGGATTTCCACTTTATTTTGTGTCTGTGTGCCACTCGAAGTTCTATTCAGATTTAAGTCACGATGGTGAACATTACAGATTTGCTGTTATTACCACAGCAAAATGTGGGCCAACATTGATTTTTGAATCAACATTGTGACATCCAGGCTGGTAAATTCTGTGACATTGTGTCTATAATGTATTCCAAACTCCAAAGGTGGAAGCTAAACATACTTCATTTTTATTGGAATATGATACTGGGGACAGTTAAATGTGTTGTGCTTTTGATTAAGTATACCTGAAGCTGGGACGTCTAAACTAAAGCCCCATGAAGTCCCAGTGATTTATTCTGTACTTGAAATTCTACCCTGTTCACCTCTTTGGTTTTTGTGAGTTTAGTGACTTAGAATAGTATCCTTTCTCTGCTGTCAAGCTCATTTTAAGGCCGTTAATGAGAAACTAAGGCAATGTTGCACCATAGACTGCACTTGAGCACTGCTGTCCCACAGTCTGAACTAAACTTGTGCCAGTGCAAAAATGCCTTGGGATTTGCTGGAAGGTGTCCATATTAAGATGAAAATTTTTTATGTTTCTTGCTCTTTGCATGGATGAATAGCTGGCTAATGCACTCTTTCCAAGCAGGCAAATGACGAATGGCCATTTGGGTGAGGTAATGGAAGGCTGGCTGTACACATGGGGCCATACCCCAGCCTGAGTTTGAGAGCAGAAACTGGAATAAGGTAACTGCAACATGCTTCTTCAACGATGTCTGTTTTGTTTTTAATATAAAATGGTTAAAGCTGGCATTTTTTTGACCCCTGAGTTAAGTTAAATTTTGGGGAAGGCACTGAAACCTTTGTGTTTGGGTGATGAAAGATCCAAAATGAAGTTTAACATCAAATGACAAGTATATCACATATAAAATTGGAGGCATTGTCATCCTGTAGCTTGACCTAGAGTAATGCATGTGGCTGTCTTGCTGTTAGATGTTTAAATCAATATACAGAAGTGGCAAAGATTCTTACTCTAAAATGTTATTCATGTACAAGAAAGAAAGGCTTGAGTTTACATAGCACCTTTCTGAGCACAATGTCCCAGTGTTTTATGGTTAATAAAGTATTTTTCAAGTGTAATCATTGTAATGTAAAAACTGCAGCAGCACAATCTGTGCATAGCAAGCTCCCATGAACGCCAATGCGATAATGACCAGATAATCTGTTTCTGTGATGTTGATTTGAAGGATAAATGTTGGCAGGATCCCGGGAATAACTCCTGCTCTTTGAAACAGTGCCATAGGATCTTTAAACGTCTGCCCAAGCAGGCAGATGGGGCCTCAGTTTAATGTCTCATCAGAAAGATGGAGTGCTGAACCATCAGAGAAACCTTCAGTACTGCAGTGGAGTGTCACAACTGGAGCTTTAGGGAGGAGAATTATAGAGATGTAGAATGTGTGCTGTTTGTAATATTCCTCTTTTCAAAGGAAGAGGAATTTTAAAAAAGACTCTAAGTGACCTAGCCATTATCAAATTGGTGTTCTTCGGACATTTCTGTTTTGATTTGAGAAGTATTGATTCCTTTTGTATAACTTTGACCCATTAGCTCAGATATCTACTAAAGTTGTTTTTGTGCAAAGTATTATTTGGTAATCCATCTAATTCTATCAAGTAACTTATTCCCTTCAAATCCTTATTTTTATAGATATGGCTCTTATTGCATGCCATGGAAGCTTTGTAATTATTGTCAAGTTGATGGAAGTAGGAATTAAAATTGAACTACAGAAAGAACCAGCACCTCCTTGTATAGAGGAGCATGAAGCTCTTTATAAGCACTAGACATGTAAAAAATGGTTAGTATAGAGAATGGAATATGTGGTCATCAAAGCTCCTGATATTGAGTGATTTTGGAAAAACATTTACCCAAACACTATTGGAATATGTTGCTTAAAATAAAAAGTGGAGTTGATTTTAAAATCCCCAATTGTTCTCACACCAATTATGACACACGATCTAGGCTTGCCCTTGTGTATGTGAGGCAAATTTTGAGAGAGACATGATGAGACATTAAACAACCACACTACAAAACTTCATTTTATTTGCCACTCTGTATCTGTGTATCCCAGCATACAGCTGAGGGCATTGGTTTGGAGTAATTGAATCCAAACAGCTTCAGCTGCTGCTGATGTGCTAATATCTCTTGCTCCATCAAGCAGATTGTCTTTTGACAGATAAGGCTAGCCCTCCACTCTTTCTAACTGTGGTGGTGTTGTGTTGGAGAAGGGTAAGGAGAATTTTTTTTTAAATTATACAAGATCTGCTTCATTTGGGAAGTGGTTGTAGATTTAGCTGACACAACTTGTCGAAGTTTGATGTAGTTTGATGATGCTGGAAAAATCATTCTCTGAGCTTGGATGAATTTTGCAAATACAAACTGACTTGGACAGATGAAAGTAAATCATTGACAACTTCTGAGCATTTAATCAGTTTCTTGAAGTGTTATTGGATTTCTGTTTTTAAGTCTGGCACTTCTGAAAGACGACTGAAATGGGTAACATGTAGATCTTGGATCAGCACCCTAGAGACTCAATACCCTGTATGAATTTGCCCTCTTTGTCTTGAATTCATTAACTACTTTCTTTTAATTTGGCTTCCTAGCCTTCCTACCCATAGTTCATTTTACTCAAGTCTATCTTCATACATCATAAATTGATGCTGGAAAATGTTTCTTGCTGGAGTAACTATGTAATACAAGGAATGTTTCTCCTACATTTTTGATTTATGATTGTTTTGAGAGATGTTTCAGCTATGTTTTGTAGTCTGGTGACATTGATTCCAATGTTGATGATTATTTAAAGCATTTGAGAGGGAAAAAAAAACTCTTCCTTGACGACACATTTCAGTTGATAAGTGCTGTAGAATTTCCCTAGCTGGCATAGTGAGGTAATGGATTGCTGTGACATCTGAAAGGCAGGATGTAAACTGAACACTAAATCAGTTGCGTGAGGTGGATTGCATTACCAGTACAGGTACAGTAGTTGGGTGCGGATTTCCACAAAGAGCATACTCTGATTTTCCTACAAAGTTTTCAATTTTGCATATATTGATTTTAAGCAAGAGTAGTATAGCAAAAAGCAAACCAGTATAGATCAGAATAGGTTTATGGTACTGAAAATGAACATAGATTTGTGATGATTTTACGAAGAACAGAGTACTCTGTATTCCAAGTATAGGCAAAAGTTTGTTTACAATCTATGTATAGCACCATTAATCAGAAGCAGTGTTTCCATTATATAAGTGAAGCAATTATTATTGTTTGTCAAAGAGATCATGGGCAGGCTCCCCATCTGAAGGGGACAGGAAGAACAAAGGAAATAGAAATTTTAGATAAGATGGTCACTCAGCAACTGAGGAAGGCAAGGTAGCAGGCCTAAGAGAGACTTTATTAAAGACTACTTACACTGAAGATATTCCTTATCATTAGAAATGTTTGTGGTGCCTAACAGAGCCCCCATCTTTCAAAGGGGTGATAGGGATGATTGGCAAATATAAGCCAGTGAGCTTAATAAATGGATAAAGGATTGGAAGACATCTTGAAAGAGGAGATAGCTGTAATTAAATGCCTAGCAAGGTATAGTATTGAACATAGGAACAGGTGTCTGTCAGTTAGCTCCTTGAGCAAATTTTGCCCTTCACTTTGAGGTTGACTGCTCTGTGTTCTAGATCTATGTCCCTTTTTTATACATGTTAAGCTATTAATTTCAGATTTAGATTTGATTGAGCTAGCTCTAGCTGGCTTTTGTGGGAGAAAAGTACATACTTTGACCATCCTTTTGTATGTGGAAGTGTTGACTAACTTAACCTTCAAATCAGAGCCAGGCTATTCAGGAGATATGTCCCCTTCTGTGAACAGTGAGTTTTATGGATAGGTTGTTTCTGAGCAAATTTACTGAAATTCTCCCAAGTTGATAATTGACCTTGTTGACGAGGGAAATTCGGTGGTTCTGATGCATTTAAATTTTGATGTGGCTTTTGCAATTGTCCTGTGCCATATTCATCCACAAGAAAGTAAGTCTTGGACAAACTTTTGAGGCAGGTTGGAAATTGGCTCAACCAGCCGAAGCAAAGGATGGTTGTGAGTAGTGCTGTATTGACATTGGAAAGGGTTATGAGCAGGATGCAGCAGGGATCAATGCTCAGGCCCTTGTTATAGTTTCTGTAAATGATTTGGAGCTAGAGGCAAAGCCTCTTTGTTTAAAATCCAGAATCCCACATGTCTTTTTAATGGCCGTTTCTAATTCTACTCTCACCGTTAAAGATCAGTGGTTACTGTAGGCCTGAATGTATTTGGTTACTGCATCCTGTAATGAGCCTTACTGTCATTTTTTAATGTACTACTGTACATATTTTTTGGCTTCAACTACCATTCATGCCCATTCCACTAATCTAGAACAATGATAAATAGTAAAACTACTTTAAAGCTTGGATAACAGTGAGGGATAGGGCAATGGAGCCTGTAAGCGTGTGTGCACATGCATATCAAAACAGCAAAGCTAAGTCCCCAATTAATACCCTCCACCTGAGTAAAATTAACACTCAATTGATATACAATTAACAAAGGGTGGGACCATGATGTTATGGAGGCAGATGGCATGGCTGGTCTACTAAAGAGTACTTTGCTAACACCGACATCTCCAGCAAAGAAAAATGCAATGCAACAGAAAAGGGGGAGGAAGTAGCATGGGATATGATAAAAATAAAGGAGCTACTTACAGGTTTGGCAGTCCTCAAAGCATAAGTATCACCTGGTCTGGATGGGATGCATTCTAAGCTCCTCTCATAACCAAAAAATGTTGCCAGAAGACAGGACAATTGTAAATGTTACACTGCTGTTCTTAAAAAAAAAATGTTGGGGTGGTCATCGTCATCGGCTGTCCTCGATTTGAAGATGTCTTCTCAGGGTCATAAGTTTGTCATGCGTCCTCATGTGATTGAACAGACTGCTACTCAACCCACAGATCTTAAGGCACATGGGGCAGGATGTCCACAAAGTATATATACCAAAGTATATTACTTCACAATTATCTGGATTAAATTTCATCTGCCACATATCTGATTATTCTACCAGCCTGTCTGTATCCTCATGAAGTCTAACACTATCCCCCTCACATTTCACAATACTTCCAAGTTCTGTCATCTGCAAATTTTGAAATTGTACCTGATGCATCCAAATCTCAGTCATTAATATATATCTTAAAAACACTCTTAAAACTAACCCATTGGTATACAGTACAGTGGTTTAACTTCCTCCAGAAAGAAAAGCAACCGTTTACCACTATATTCTGTTTCTTGTCGCTTAGCCAACTTTGGATCCATGCCACCACTGTACCTTTTTTATTCCTTGGGTCTCAATATTGCTGATCAACCTATTATTATAAAGCACTTTATCAAAAGCCTTTTCGAAGTCCATGTACACCAAATCAATCAAATTGCCCTCATTAACCCTCTTTGTTATCTCCTATTTAAAACTAAAGCTGGATATTGGCAGATTTCTAAAGGTGGAAAGTGAGAAGGCGAAAGACAAAAGTGTTTAGTGACCAACTCCCAGAGAGTTGGGCTGTGATGCTTGAAGGCTTTGCAAAAAATTAGAGGGGTGTACACAACTTAGAGCTGATGGATTAAAGAATTTGGGGCCGGATAGGGTGGAGGATGTTGCAGAGATGAGTTGAGGAACATGGAAGTATTTGAGGATAAGGATTTTAAATTTTGATGCATTAGGAGGCAAGTAGTCTGAGGAGTTGGGTAATGAGTGAGCAGGACAGAATTATGGCTGTTGAATTTGAAGAAGTTTATGGAGGAACCCAGCTTGATAGATCCTAACTTTTTCTTTTATTTGTTTGTTTAGATATGTGGAGAGGGGCAACTGACCAGAGTCACCAGAGTCAGCTAATGAACTAGCCCAAAACATTTATTAAATAAGATGAGCTATGTTACAATACTCCTTCACCCACAACTATACCTTTATAGATTTGTAGGGATAATACAAGTTACAAAAGCTATCTTATACTCTAATGTCCACAGTAAATGTACAGTCCATGTAAACTAATAGGCGACCTGTGGTCAGGCACATCACACTCTGAAACCAAGTGACAGATGCCACCTCAAACAGATGCTATAGATCTGTCATCAACTCCCCCCAAATGCTTATCACACCGTGAGCCAACCAGTCTCATTGAACTCTGTCTTTCCCATGAGGGTTTCCAATCCCCACTCTTCAAGAACTCGCCTTGGAATCTTCTCCCAAACCAAAGCTTTATCTCATACGCCTTTTGCAAGGGTTCACCTCCTAGGGTTTCAAACTCTACTTCCGATGTTCCTCTCCCCGGGTGATCACATGCTTTCAAGCTTCCTCCACGCAGCCTGTCTCACTGACTCAGCTGTCAACAGGACACCACTGCTTTATATGCCCATAGCAAAGAGCTACAGTTGTCTCTTTAGACCTTCTGGCTTCTCACAAGCCTTAATCTCTTTAAGCTTGGAGCCTTTCTCTGTTCCTCACAGTTAGCTCCACTTAACAGGACCTTTCTAGGTTCCTGTCCTTCCTTTGACTAGAAGGTCGTCTTGGACTTTCTCTGGTTCCACTCCTTTCCTGGATTTGGGGACTTTCTTCTTTAGTTTGGGACTGGCTATCTGTCCCCTTTGCTCCAGTCTCTTTCTGGCAGCTACTTTCAACCAACTTTAGCTTGGAATTGGCTACTAGAGCCTTCTAGGCTGCTTCTGCCTAGTAACTGTCTTCACAACTGAAATCAAAACTGCTGTTTCTAGTTTATGCTGTGTGTGTCTGGGAGGGACTTGCTCTCCTGGACCCCTGTTGCTAGGCAATAGCCCACAGTCGTAAATCTTATTAGAAATGCAGACACCTTTTAAAGTGAAACTAAAATTCAACTTGACCTTTTCTTAACACAAATACAGAAATACAAATCAAGCTTGAACTTCAAAGCTAAAACTCATTCCTAACGCCTACAAATACAAATATAGCTTACTTAAACTATCTCTATTTCCTATCTGCCATTTCTTGCAGCCCTTGCCACAATTCCTGTTTCCAAAGATCTATTGAAAATGATTCATCCATTGTCACCTCTCCAGTTTCCTTTGATATTGTTTTCTAGTTATTAAGCAAAAATTAATGGGATTATATTTCCTTGTTTCCTTTAAATATTTACCTCCAGCAGTGATTTGTCCTTATCCTTCTCAGTTACTCATACAGCTTAATTCTCAATTTCCTCTAGAGTAAAATCTCGCCGTTCACGACTTCCTCTTTTTGTAAATTCGCTTATCTGTGCAAAAGTCCTTGTACACCAGTTCACCCATTGCAGGTTCAAATGTTCACTTATCCATGGTTTTAAAAATGCAAAATAGAAGCAATCTTCAGAAAGTGCCGAAGAAAAGAAAAAACACACAAATAAAGTTTGTTTTTAAAAAAGGGTGTCCATGACTTATTTTCAGCAGGAGAAAGTGTGCACAACGTGTGTCATCTGCCATTGTTTGCATGTGGGTGTTCCTTGTTGCTGCAATTTAATTCCTGATTGTAGTCTGCCTTCATTCTTAAGTACTGTAACTGTGACAAATTTTACACTTTTGTTTTATTAAATAATTTCTCCAGTAGATTTCTCTTTAAATTTATTAAAAGCATAGTTTTTATTACCTTTGATCCTTTTATACGTGTAAAATTTTAGGATGGCTGGAACCTATCTAATTGACTCTCAATGTAAAGTATGTTTGTCGTTCGCAATTTTGCCATTTGTGAGGTTTCGCGGGAACGTAACCCCTGCAGATGGCGGGACTTTACTGTATTTAAAAACTGATGATAAATATTTTTTGAACACCTCTGCCAATCCATCACTCTAACGTATGAGATTGTTATCTTTGTATCTAAATGGCCTCACTCCTTTAAATGTTGTTTTGCCTTTAAATGTTTACATAAAAGCCTTTACTGTTCCCCTTTCTATTGACTGTCTTCTTTCAAAACCTGTAGTTTTTCTAAATACTCGGTTTCTTTTTTAATACTTATTAGCCACACTTTCCTTCTGCATTATCCTGTCCAAATATGGGTTATTTGCTTGCTAAGATTATTAGTTCTGACCCTGAAGAAGTGTGCCCAGCTTTCAATATCTCTAGGCTTAAGTATAAATAATATAATTAAGTACAGTATATCTAAGATATCACAGAGACCTTGCCAAATGAGCAGGGAAAGACCTGATTTTCAGGTTCATTTAACTTAAAACTCAAGGGTTTATTAATTTCCAGCTATCATTTTTCTTATGACGGGGAAAGAACATGAGCAGCCATTTTATCGTATGTTTTTCTACTGCGTTCATCTCACTTGCGGATTTGACAGCAAGTCCATATTCTTGCACTGCTTTCAATGTTTTGTTTCTATCCTCTTCCCATATCTTTTCATGGTTTGTTTCCAGCTTCATTATTGTCCCACTGACTGACTTGCCCTTATCCCAGGCCATTTGCTTGAGCTAAAATGATGTGCCTGGCTTCAAGAGAAAAGTTACTTTGAGTGCAGATACTGCCCACCTATCCCCACAGTTCAGTCCTGCCAAGTGATGGGGGGCCCTTCTGAGATTTTTGATCTTCTGGAGTTTGTCCTCTTCTGAACTTTAGTACTGTCAGATTATGGTGGGTGTATTCAAACAGAATACTATTATAAATTGATTGGCTGAATGAGAATGCATAGTTGTCTGCTCTACTCAGTTTGCACTTTTTCATCTTTAGAGACAGAAGCACAAGCCCCACATTAAGACTTATTTTGCACCTATTTATATTAAGTAGATTTTAAGTCTACTGAGTTGAAGAAGATTTATATCGTGTGGAAGATGAGATATTATGGGATACAGCCTGAAAAAGAAACTAAATTCTTCATTCTGTAATCCATTTTAAAAGAGGCACTGGTTATGTTATAGAATGTAAGAATATTGTGATTTCTGTGAATGAGTTAATCTTGACAACTTTGTTCATGATCTGAAATTATCTTTTATGTTTTGTTTTGTGGAAGCAGTGTGTCACAGTATGTATGCACGTGTCTCTTATCACCTGTAATCAGTGTGTTTTGTATGGAAAGAATTGTCTTTTTCCTGCCCTTGTGGGGTATATTCAACCTAAATTATCACCAGCAATCATTTGCGTTTAAAATAAAGATTCTTTATTCTCACACACTTAACCCGAATTAACACAACATCACGTGCACACAGGATACAGATAAAGATAATGCACTTTTACAGATTATGGTTAATTCTGTCTGATTTATGGTCTCCCATGCGGTAGGCCTGTGGTTTCTTGAATGAATTAGATGATTTTAAGGTGAAGTGAGAGCTTTGTAAAGCCAAGGTTTTGCAGCAAGTTGAGAGGACCTTGTAGTCAAATATCTAGGAAGTTGTTTCTTAAGTGAACTTTGAAACTGAAACAGGTTAAGTCCTTTGGCTGCTTGATTGCTTGCTGATTTCAGAGTCTGGTTCTCAGACAGGTTGACAACTGACCTGATGGCTCTGTTGGGTCCTAGGCTAATAGGGTGTAGTTCCTGAAACCAGCTTCGACAACATGACCTCTGGGTAAACACTTATGAGGCCCACCCAGTCTGGTTTGGATTGTGGAGGCCATTGTGATATAAAGGAAGTTCATAGTGGCCATTGAGTTTCGATCTTGTCTTTTGTCCAGTATGAAGCATGGAGATGGGCAGTCTGGAAACTTCATAGGAAACTTCACTGAGGCTCCTTCGACAGCACCTTCCAAACTCGTGACCACTACCATCTAGAAGAACAAGGGCATTAGATAGATGTGAAAACCAGCATCTGGAAGTTCCCCTCCAAGTGACTCACCATCCTGACTTGGAAATATATCACTGTTCCTTCATTGTCGCTGGGTCAAAATCTGGAACTCCCTCCCTAACAATCCATATGGACTGCATGCGGTTCAAGAAGGCAATTCACCACCACCTTCTCAAGGGCAACTAGGGATGGGCAATAAATGCTAGTCCAGCCAGTGATCCCATGAATGAATTTTTAAAAAGTCTTTAGATGTTGATCCATCCTTGAGCAATGAGATGTGTGAATTTCACAAATGGTACCCTCATCGATGCCCATATTTAATAGATGTTCACCAGAGATTTGATAAAGCCCGTAATCCAAATGCCAAAAGTCACATGATTTGCAACAGCTGTTTTAATAGTTTGTGTTCCATTTTTAAAAGTATTGGCTGTAAGTAGTTCATGTCATGCCCAGTGCAGGCATGTCATAAGTGTTCAAACTTTAAAGTAAATGATTTTTTAGTGAAAAATGTAATTTTTTTCTCTAACATAACTTGCATTTGCTAATATAAGAAAGCAGTAACAAAACTGTGTTCAAGCAGAAAAGTCCATGTGAATTGTTAAGTCCATGAGGGTTTGTGCAGAAATAAACAGTACCAAACAAGCTGCTCATCAGCATGACCGTACTTCCTTAGAATCTTTGTCTGCAATTAACTCAGACTTGACACTTCCATAAATAATTAATTTTGTGCAGATAGTTATGACACTGGTTGAAGTTGCAAATGGTAAGTTGGCGAATATTGTCTTTCATACACCGCTGTTTATGTATTGGATTTTTTCTCTGCTTTTCTATTTCTTACTTCCCCTCTCCGCAGGACTACACACAACCATGACCCTTCTTTCTGTTCCCCAACCTTATTTTTGCTTCTCGCCCTTCTCTTTTTTTTCTGCTGGATGTTCTAATGGAGAAAGGTTGATGCATTTAGGATGGAGTTATATGAAAATGTGCCCATCAGTGGCCCCCTTTTTCATTCTTCCCCAATCACTCATGCTTCCACTCATTCCTTACTTCTGTCATGTCCTATAACCTTTCAGCTTTCCTCTCCTTTCTACCACTCATAACTGGAACATTTTTTTTTACCTCTTTATTGACTACTTGCTACTCCAAGGTCAGTTAGGGAGAATGCAGAAGCCCTTGGGAATATCAAACTAATTTCTCCCCCCCTGCCCCCCCCCCACAATCTGTTTCACTTAGAGAGAGTATTTGTTTATAAAGCTCATTTTTTCAAATTTTAACAAAAAATAATCAAATTAGTGTAAGGAAAAGTCTCTGCCCCTTTCGGTCCGTACATGTCTCCATCTCTCAAAAAAGCATTGTGTAAATGTTAATTTGAAAAATGCTTTTCAAATTAGACTTCAAATTTTTATTTAAATTAGACTGAAAAACAACCGTGTAGAAGCTGAAGGAAAACACTGGGCATTAAGGTAGACTGCACAATTGAAATTCTGTGAGCAGCATCACTGCTCTGGTGACAGGAATATCCAGTCAAAGCACAGACCTTCGGAGGAGTCAAGACCTTTAGTTAAGAACTTTTTGGCATTATCTAGTATTATGAAACATGTATTTTGAAATTTGTTTTTAGCTTTCTTGACATTTAAAATTTCAGTTACTAAGGGGGAATTTATCAGGTGAGTTATGACCTGGAACTTGATGTCTGAAAGAATGGTGGAAATAGATCAGAGTACCTTTTTCTAAGGGAAATTGGATACAGGAACTCAAATCCTGCTGTCTGAAAACTGGGCATTTATTTTTTTTAAAGCAGGCCATGCAAGAATATTAAGTGTTATTAAATTCATGAAAAAAGCTTTCTGGTGTGTTCAGGGAGTTGCTGCATTGGTACAGCAGCATGCTATGTAGTTATTCGCTTTGCATGTCTGTCGTTTTCTGGGCTCCGAGTGGTAGAGTAACCCTTGACCCCACCCGATCCAGCTTGGAAAAGTTTGGAAAGTTGCACTTCTCTGCACAGCTTCCACCTTGAGTGTTTCTCGAGTGCTCCAGTGACCCGCTGGCCTTATCAAAGCACTATCCAACTTCAGTGTGGCTGACTTAGATTTGATTGCTGTCAATCTTTATCTAATTACACTCCAGGTACTGTGAAATGCTTCAGGACCTTTTTCAGAAAGATCCAAAATCCGGCACGGACTCAGTCCCGAGGTTGCCAGTTTTGAGGCACTCTACCTGTATAAACTTGAAAAAGGCTAAAGGAAGAATTCTTTCAGTGAATCAGCACATGAATTATGTGCTGTAGAATTCTATGGTTTTGATTAATTTGTAGATGAGCATGATGTCACTTGATATTGAGCTAGCTTAATTACATGACTAATGATTAATTTACATGTAAATAACTAATTTACACAAGGTTTCCATTATAAGAATGCACATAGTCATTTATTATGAGGAAGAGGTTGACGTGAACATTGCATCAGTAAGAAGTAAGGTTTTGTACATGGAAGGGGACCACAAATGTAAGATTTTTTATATGTAGAAGTATGTACATGTGGTAGTGCGGTGCGTTTTGTACAGAAATGAAATTGGATGCTGACTCTGATTTTTGTGTAGGTTTTTTGAAAAATATTTTTAGCTGATCTCTTGTAGCATTGTTTATTGGTAGCCTGAGGTCCAGAGCACAGTCATGTTTAGCTGCTCATCAGACCTGCCTGTTCAAACCACTGCTCATGCACTTTATAGATATGTCATGAAGTCACTTAGAAAGTGAAAAGGGTTTACTTGACTGGCAGTAGCTTGGTTCTGTTTTTGCACAACAGCCTCTTCAAGCTGTCTCAAGATCAGAAAATGACTTTTGTATTCTTCAGTTGTGTTTGGTAATGCTTTATAAGTACAGTAGAAAGACTGATTCCCTCACTACATTAACTTGAGGCAGTCTCCTTTGTCAGTCAGCAATCTCTGGCTTGTTCCTTTAAGACCACTCCTGAAATACACCACATAAAGAAACAATTAAGATTGACCAACACTGAAGCTGCACAAATATGACAAATATAGTGTTGAAAATTCCAACATGTGATCTTAGTGGCAGGATTGGATGTATTTCCCTTTCCCAACAGGTACACATTTAAAATGCGATTTTTTTTTTTTTGATGTGCCCTCAATCATATGCCCCAGATTCCTCCACAATTTAGAAATTTGGGGTTTTGATTCCAAAGTCCAAATTGTTAAAGTCAGTTGTGAACAGCAGTGGTTCCAGCACTGATTCTTTTAGAACACCTCATCCTACTTTCTGCCACTCTACATAAATATCCTTTACTCCCATTCTCTGTTTTTTCTGTCTTGAAGCCAACTAGCAATCAATTCTGACACTCGTTCATTCTCTGACCTTATTGATTAATCTAATATTGGGCACTTTATCAAAGACCTTTTGAAAATCCAGAAATTATATCACCCTTACCGTTGTTTAGTCTCTCTGTTACCTTCTCAAAAAATTCAGTGAGGTTGGTCAAGCAAGATTTTCCCCTTTAAAATCCATGATGACTATGCATTACTATATTTATCATTTCTAGGTAAATTGTAATAACTGAAAGTTCAGCCCCTTACAGTGGGGTGAAAAGTGGAGGATTTAGAAACAAAAGTCATCATGGCACAAAAGTAGTACATATGGCTTATCAAGTCCATGCCAGGTCTCTGGAGTATTCCCATCAGTCCCAATCCCCCACCCTCCAGGTTTATTTCTTTCAAGTGTATCCAGTTTTTAAAAAATCATTCATTGTCTCCGCTTCCTCCACCATCATAGGCCTGGAGTTTCAGGTCATTACCACTGTATTTTTTAAAAAAAGAAGTCAATCTCATTTCCCCCCCCATATCTCTTGCCCAAAACCTTAAAGCCTTGTACTATCAACTAATGGGAACATCTTTTCTTTGTCCACCTTATCTTAACCTGTCATAACCTTGTACACCTCTATTGGATCTCTCCTTAACTTCCTTTGCTGCAAGGAGAACAGCCCCAGCTTCGCCAACCTAACCTTTTGGCTAAAATCCCTCATCCTTGTAAGCATTCTGGTAAATTTCCTCCACTACCTTCTCAAAGACCCCCTTCCTCTTCCTAAAGTCTGCAGACTTTAGGAACTGAATACAATATCCTAGTAGTGGTCGAACCAGAGCTTTATAAAGGTTCAACATAACTTCCCTGCTTCTATATGCAATACCTCTATTTTTGAAGCCCAAGATCCCATTTACTTTGCTAACTGCTCCCTCAATATGTCTTGCCACCATTTTAAAGGTCTATTTGCATGAACCCCCAGGTGCCTCTGTTCCTGCACACTCTTTTAGAACTGTGCCACTAAGTCTATCTTGCCTCTCCCTTCTGCCAAAATGCATCACTTCACATTTGTCTGTCTTGAATTCCATCTGTCACTTGCCTGCCCATTCTGGTGGCCTATATATGCACTATTGCCATCAATTGGCATCATCCTCACTGTATGCCATATCTGCAAATTTGGTATCATTGGAAAATTTTGAAATTTTACTATATTTCAGTGGGCTGAATTTTTCTGTTGGCGAGAAGGGGGTGGGGCCCTCTCGCTGACACGGGATGACGGGGGGAATCCCCAATGTCATCCCGCCCCATTTAATTTCAGGAAGGCGGGGGCACAGGGCAATCAGCTGTCCGCCTGCCGACCTGTCAATGGCCAATTGAGGCCGTTAATTGGCCCGCCCACTTAAAATGGTGGCGGGGCCCGCTTCTCCGGAAATTGGGTCGGGCCCACCTGCCCGCCAGGCAAAACATTCAGCCCAATATCTTATTTATGAACATCAAAACAAGTGGTCTGAGCATAACCTTAGTTTGAAGTACGTTATTAATTACGCCATTCAGTGTTTTGTGCTTAGTGCTGCTGATCTGAAGTAGGACAGGGGATTATGATTCATGGAAGGTCCATGACCAGTACTGTGAGACTATTGTGGAAGTAAAGCTGTTCCAATGTAGTGCAACAATTAAATATAAAACGCAGAACAGTATATTTATTTTCTTCGCACAAAGCTTTGGCCAGGTCACATCTTGTGTTAACTCTGTCCAGTTTTGGTTATGTGATGTTAGCACATAGTCTAATTTCAGTTTCTTTTGTTTTAATGAGCATTATTCGTGAAGTTTATTTATGACATATAAGAAGAGGTTCACAGAGCCACTAAATTGTTACATGATTTAATAACCCTTACTTACCTGGAGAACTTTAGAGAACTGGGGCTTTTTAATTTTGGAAAGGGTAGACTTTCGGCAGATAGAATTTTGAAGTTTTCAAAATTCTAAAAATAATGAAACTCAGTCCAAGTGGATAGGTTGTTTGAGTGAGATAGGCTAGAGTGGACCGGGGGATACAAGCAAAAGCTACAAAAGCATTGAGCTGGATTAGATGCAGGCAAGATCTGGAGCCTGTGGAATGGGTTTCCGTACTTGTGGTGTGTGCAAATTCACTGCAAGCATTCGAGGGAGAGCTGGGTGAGTTCCTGGGAGTGGCAAACATCTTTGCACAAAGAAGGGAATGGTTCATTGGTGGTGGTGGGGGGTGGGTTGTTGTGATCTCCCTGGAGTGTACTTGATCACCTTTGGGGATCAGAGAAGAATTTCCGAGAGATATTTCCTAAATTGGCCTATAAGTTTTAGGTCTCAATTTTTAACTTCTCCCAGGAGATTATTTGGCTGCCGAGCAGGAGGGAATGGAAATAAGGTTATGTGGAAGTTACATCTTGTCTGAACAGGGCAGGCTTGATGGATGAATTGGCCTTTTGCTGATCTTTTTCACTTCTACATGAAATTGCTCTGGCAAAGAGCGTGTTGAGATCTGGAAGTACGGATGAGGCCTACTCGTGGATAAGGAACCAATGGAACTCAATGACAACAGAGATGTCGTATTGTGAGAGAGGAGTTTTGGCAGAGTTTTGGATCAGCTGGAGTTTGTGACGGGAAGGCAGTTTAAGATGTTCAAGAAATTTAATGACAGACTCACGTTACACAGTGACCAAATTTTTGGCACATATTAGGTCTTCAGCTTCTTGAATTAGGTCTTCAGCCTCTTGATAGTGCATGCTTTATTTTTTTTAATCATCTTTATTATACTAGCATTGTGCACTCTGCCACATTTGTGTTCATTTTTTCTTCCTCTCTCCTCATCTGAGACAATAGTTTAAACATGTATTAATACTGTATAAGTTTTTGGAATGAGTTTGAGGCAATGCTTCAGCCTTGTGGTTCTGCAAATGTTCATTAAACTTGCTGAACTGGATTGTTGTATTGTCACATGTTCACATGCAGATGGTTGTCAGCTGGAAGATTTTTGCATTTTTAAATTCACTTTGAGGAAAAGAGCAAAGTGCAATCTGTTATATTGACCAGAGGTTTTTCCACTCCCCCACCCCCCCTCCCCCCAGACTTAATAGGAATGCCAAAGGAAAAATATGATCCAAAAGATCTACATAGAATATATGCAATCATGTCAATGGAAGAGGCAGCCAATGGGAAGAAATCACACTGGGCAGAATTAGAAATCTCGGGTGAGTAGATGTGGCACTTGAATGCTGCTTTGTTTTCCTCATGTAGCAAGAGTTTTTAGACCACATGTATACAGCTATTTGCAGGGTTGAATGTGAATGTTCCATTCATGTGAAATTTTGAAATGTGAAAATCCAACTTCTGAAATTTACATTTTGGGCTTATTGTTACGGACCAAAGGTGGGAGAATGGCACTAAGTGAATGGCTCATTCGGTGAGCCAGTGCAGACATCTTGAGCCAAATGGCCTCCTATACTGCAACATTTGTGATTCCTATCCTACTTTCACAATCAATTGACTTCTTATTGCTTGTTGTCTCAATCATTTCTCTATTCCCTGCTTGTTTTGCAGGCTGCCACAGTTAATTGACTGAAGTACTAGATGCTTTTAAACCACAGCCTGAGTTTTAGAGAGTAACCTTGTGTTTAACAGTACATAATGCAGACTGCTGGTTTTGCAGTAAACCCAGTGCACTGTGGGGCCTGTTGCTTTGCATATATGCAGACTGTCCCGTGATTGCTTAGCTTGTACACATGAGCAAAATCATGTCGCTAGCAGAAGGCATAGGGAGATGTGATGGTGAATAACTTGTGCTTGAAGTCCCAGGCTACCACTCTGTGTATCAAACAAAGGGTACATTAGGACAAAGATCTAAGTCTAGATTTAAAAACTTGGCGAAACCGCATTGTCAGAAGATCCTCACCTACCGCCAGCCCTGTGATAAGTTAAACCAGTTTTGTTTTGAGTTTGAAAGCAATGGTATGGCAGTTATTTTCCATTAGAAGACAGTGTTTTTTAAAAAAATCTGATGTCCACATTTGCTCCCCGTTGCAAGATTCGAAACAACAAGCACTACTAACTTTGAATATTTTAAGCCTTGGTGGAACAAAGGTTAAAACAATGCTATCTGAACATTTATCCTGGACTTAAAGGCGCTGTGACCTCAGACCAGAAATCTAGCAGATTAGAAGTGCTCATGTTAACATTGAAGCCTCTAAAGGATTGTTATTTAAAGATTCACATACCAGTATTCTGACACATAATCAGCGACAAGTATTTTATGATATACAGTCAATTTAAGCAGAAATATTTCCAAATTCCAGTCGAGGTAAATAACTAATTTTCTTTTGTATTGCTAAATTCCTTTTCCTCATGCAGGTAAAGTGAGGAGCTTGAGTACTTCGCTGTGGTCTTTAACACACTTGACTGCGCTGCACCTGAACGACAACAACCTTGCACGCATTCCACCAGATATTGCCAAGCTCCATAATCTAGCTTACTTGGATCTATCATCTAATAAACTGCGCAGTTTACCAGCTGAGCTCGGAAACATGGTGTCACTCAGGTAAGTAACAAGGACCAATTTCTCTATAAACACTTCAGCAACTGCATGTCAGAAGTTCTCATAGGCTGGTTTCGTTAGTAGAAATGGATGCGAACAGTCCTAAAATGTTTACCTTGTCAAGGTAATCCCTATTTTTCCAGAACAACTATTCAACAGTTCAATCCTGAAATAAATAACTTTGCTTTTGTATGCTTGTGTTTGCATAAACATTTAAATTCATGACTGAAATTTTACAACCACGAAAGTCCCATTTCTCCGTGTTCGCTGATCTAAATGAAGCAGTCAAGCAACATCTTGATTTTAGAATTCTCATCCATAATTTTCAAATTACTCCTTGGCCTTTATTTCTATAGTCTCCTTCAACCCCGCAACCCTCTGAGACATCTGTACTCATCTAATTCTGGCCCCTTGAGTATCTCTAATTTTAGTAGCTTTAGTGGCTTCATCTTCAGTTGCCCAGCCCCTAAACTCTGAAATTCCCTAACAACACCCCTTGGCCTCTCTGCCTTATTTTCCTCCTTTTAAGACACTCACTCCTTAAAACCTATCTAGCTCTTTGACCAAGCTTTTGGTTATCTGATGCAATATCTCTTTATGTGGCTTAGTGTTATATTTGTATAGCGCATTTTGAAACAAAATGTAAGTTGCTGAAACAAGATGATCTCCATAAGATTTTAACTGTTAGTGATCATTTGCATTGTTTATGATGTACGTTTTCTGCATTTGAAGGTTATCTTTTTGATGTTTTAAACCATGATATTGGAGTTATGAATGAATAATTCAAATAATTAAGCTGGCATGCCCCAATGTTCCCGTGGCTGAGTGCACATTGTTCAGTCTTTGACTAGTAAACTGTAAGTTGGATCTGTCTAGTTCTGACTACATATAGCTTAGTAATGAGGCTTTTGGATCTGCGATCTTTTTTTTTGTTTTTTTTTAGCTTTTTCCTTTTGTTGTAGTTGCTCATCAGAAGACTTAAAAATGAAACTATACCAATTCAGAAGTCCCAAGAAATGAATGGATACATAAGCCTGGTGAGACAGTAATACAAAGTGCATTGAAACCTAAAGCTTAAATCCTAAAGAAAAGAAGCCTCTTTCTCCTGTACATCTACGGAACTGGAGGTGTGTACTCAAATTCTGGAAGAATGCAGTATCAAAACATCATTCTTGGCAAATGCAACATAGTTAAGCAATACACCAAGTATTGATTCAAAAGTTGCCAAAAATTCCAAGAAACCTAACCTATTCAAGAACAACCCAATAACATCTCAAGCTTGAGGTATACAAGTTTAACGCCTTAGATATCTGAAAGGAAATCAATCTGACTGTATGGAGCCCATAAACCTTGAAATGGGAAAACGGATTTGCACTACGTTTATTTAACCTTGCACAAATAATAGTTTTTTTTCTCAGGAAGGAGACTGAAGCAATTCCCTGCTCAGCTAGAATGACAATTGGGAAAAGGGGGCACTGCATGAGAGGAAAGCTAGCTAAGGGAAGGCAAAGTATCTGGAATGAGGGAAGAAATAATTGGGAAACCTACTGGGTGATCCTGAAAACTACTTCTTTCGATGAGTGATTTTATAGAACTTATGCTTACTTACTAAAAGCCATGTTGACATAAAACATCCTTCAGTTGCCAGGCATGTTGCTCTTCATGTTGAATTGAAAATGCTTTTTACTATAATGTAAACATAACTACGGTGTATTAGTAGCAATGGAAACAGTGCCTCAGATAGCTCTTTTTGTTTTGGTGCAAGTAACTCAATTCACATTCATAGACCAATGATGCAATCTCAATGTAGCAGGCTTGTGTGTGAACCCAGTCTAACTGTGGGGCAAAGCCTGGTGGCCAGAAAATAGTCACAGAATATAGATTTCAAATCTTCTGGTGATGTGGAAGCCATCCCAAAACCAAACTGGATGAATTTTATAGCACTGCAAGTAATATAGAACTGGCTCTTGAAGCAATGTTATGATGTAAATGTAGAGATCATTTAAGTGAGGTCTACACATATATTGAGAGGTTCAGATAAAATCTTAGACAAAAATTTTCACCAATTACAAAGGCAACTACAAAGGTATAAAAGCATTTACCATGCAACAAAAAAAGCTCAGTAGAGAGAAACTGTGATCAAAAGCCTGTACAATTTTTTCAAGACCCCACACTAAGAACAGTCTTGCAGATCATTGCATTGTTTATGAGTCAACAGCAGGGACAAAATGTACTAAGCCACAAGACCTATATTAACAGAAACCTGAGTTCATCTGAAATCTGATTGTTTCAGCATTTTTTTGAAGCTGGGATCCTGCACATCTGTTTGTCTGTCTGTCTGTCGATGAACTTAGATGCAATTACTCCATGTGCTTGAGCCTCCATGACACCTTTTGGCGTTGGGGCCAAGTGTGACTACGAGCACCTGTATGGCTTTGACAAAAGACTGAACATAGCACCAACGCATCCTACTCACTCCATTGCCATCCAGTACATCCACGAATCTGGCCTTCCTCTATGCCAGGTGTATGTCCCCAAAACCGACAGGATGCAGATTTGTGTTTTTAGAGGAGTGGTTCTGATAACTTAGCTGCTACCATGGATAAGGGAGACCTGAAGACAAGCATGTTCCAGACTAGAAATGGATCCCAATAGATGTTGGCTACTCCAGCAAACTCTTAGGTTTGTCATGGAGAACAGCTAGCTGCCTGTTACGCTTCAGGTCACGTATCTGGCAGAAGAAAATTTTTGCTGTCACCCACCATTTGGCAGCAACTTCCAAGTAAGTTTATCTCTGCAGGGTCTGAGAGCAGAAAGTTGCAACATGTATGTAAACACACACAAGCACCTGACTACCCTCCTTCGCGCAAAGCTCAGAACTGTGTCAGAGAATCCATGCTTCCTTTTTGTCCCTCAAGTAGTCAAATAAGCTTCCTATGGATCTTGGCAATGTGTGCAGGGGAATGGATCAAAGTGACCAACCAGTGCTATAATCTAGCAGTCATCAGTTGTTTTATAACCAATGGTCAACCCGTGGAGGAACATAGTAGCCCTGTTCAGCACTCAGGATGAGCAGTGACTTTCACTTACAGCCCACTGTTCAGTTTGTTGGCCAGGCTTTCTCAGTGGGGCTCTGAAAGATTCATGGATACAGCAATTGGGTTCTTGGTGAAAGCATGAAGCTCCTTTGTTTAGGAGTACACCTGCCACTGACATGTCAAGAGTTTAGCACATTTGTCCTGATGACCCTTGTGGAGGGCTGGCACATGGATCCTCCACTAATCAATTGGATCTCTGATCGTGAGCATGCTGTCAGAGTAAGCTGAAAGGACAATCACTACACTCAGCTTGTACAAAGCCAGTCTCCATTGCCTCTTACGCCTGGTTTGTACATAGCCAATTTCAATATCATTTTATGTAAGAGTCACAGGAGTGGCTCCACGTTATGAGGGGACACTGAATACGAGATAGGTTAGTTTTGTTGTGGCTAGAATGTACATGAATAATTGTATATCTTGTGCGATAAATGCAAGTACCATAGATGCACAGAAGCAGCTTAGTTTGAGGGGATGACTAGTTCTGCAACATAGATCTTCTTCGCTGCAACCAAGATGCCAGATCACATAATCTTTACTGTGTCCAGTGTATTCAGCAACTTTGTATTATTGTCATGTGGAGTGAAACAAATTGACTGCAAGCTGGCAATTGTGAAGGTTAGAATCTTAAGAGGAGGCCAAGTGGGATATTTAACTTAACACTCGTGTCTGCAAATGCCTTTAAACATCAACTCTAGCACTTGTGATTTAGAAGTAAGGGATGTTCATGGAGTCTCTTCCCATTAATGCCTGATTGATTGGTTGATTGATTGTCTACTATCACTGTCTCTTGATTTGATGTGATAGGGCAGTTCTGCAGAATATGCTGTGGCTACTTAGCTTATGGAATGCTGCTTTTGGTGTTCAACATATATATCCTATATAGATGGCTAATATTAGTACAGCACAGGGCCATCTGAAGGAGCTTAACTTCCAGGAGGTGATTCATGTTTCATACTGCTTTAATAATCCCTTTATAAAATTTAAAGTTGTTTTTAGCAGTAGATCTAATTCTGTAATGATAATCACTTATGCTTGCAAATATGTCACTCAACATAGTGGTAGGGACTCTTTAAAAATTGAAACTAAGATATACCGTGATTTCTCAGAAACATAAAAACATAGAAACTAGGAGCAGGAGTGGGCCATTCGGCTCTTCGAGCCCGCTCTGCCATTCATTATGATCATAGCTGATCCCCTATCTCAACACCATATTCCCGCTTTCTCTCCATACCCCTTGATGCCCCTAATATCCAAAAAATGTATCAATTTCTTTGTTGAATATACTCAGTGACCTGGCCTCCACAGCCTTCTGTGGTAGAGACTTTCACAGGTTGACCACCCTCTGAGTGAAGAAATCTTCCCTCATCTCAGTCTTAAATGGCGTGTTCCATATATTGAGACTGTGGCCCCTGGTTCTAAACTCCCCAATGAGAGGGAACATCTTCCCTGCATCCAGCCTGTCTAGCTCTGTTAGAATTTTATACACTTCAATCAGACCCCCTCTCATTCTTCTAAACTCCAGTGAATATAAGCCCAGTTGAACCAATCTCTCCTTATACGACAGTCCTGCCATCCCCGCTATCAGCCTAGTGAACCTTCGCTGCACACTCTATGGCAAGTATATCTGTTCTTAGGTAGGGAGACCAAAACTGCATGCAGTATTCCAGGTGAGGTCTCACCAAGGCCCTGTATAGCTGCAGTAAGACATCGCCTGCCACCAAGATAAAGACCCATTTATTCCCACTCTCCGGTCTGTCAACCAATATTACCCCCAATCCCATGTGCTTTAATTTTGCTCTCTAGCCTCTTAAGTGGTACACCACATCTACTGGTTCTCCCTTATGTATTCTACTAGTTACATTCTCAAAAAACTCAAGTAGATTAGTTAAGCATGATTTCCCTTTCCATTACCACGTCTTTTATAATAGACTCTTGCATTTTCCCCACTACTTATGTTAGGCCAACAAGTCTGTAATTAAGTTTTTTCTCTCCCTTTTTTAACTAGTGGGGTTACATTTGTCACCCTCCAATCTGTAGGAACCGCTCCAGAATCTATAGAATTTTGGAAGATGACCACCAATGCATCCAGTATTTCCAGGGCCACTTCCTTTCATACTCTGGGATGTAGATTATCAGGGGATTTTTCAGCCTTTAACCCCATTAATTTCTCCAGCACCATTTTTTTTTACTAATACTAATTTTTTTCAATTCCTGCCTCTCACTAGACCTTTGGTTCCCTAACATCTCTGGGATATTACTTGTGTCCTCTTTCGTGAAGTCAGAACCAAAATATGTTGTTCAATTCTTCTGCCATTTCTTTGTTCCCATTATAATTCCCCCCTTTTCTGACTGTAAGGGACCTCCAGTTTTTGTCTTTGCTAATCTTTTTCTCTTCACATATTTATAGAAGCTTTTACAGTCAGTTTTTATGTTCCTTGCAAGTTTACTCTTGTACTCCGTTTTCCCCTTGATCAGTCTTTTTGTCCACTTTTGCTGGATTCTAAACCACTCCCAATCCTCAGGCATGCTGCTTTTTCTGGCAATTTTATACGTTTCCTCTTTGGAGTCACGTCCCCAATTTCTTTTGTAATCCATGGTTGAGCCACCTTTCCTGTTTTTTTTGCTCCAGACAGGAATGAATGATTGTTGTAATTCGTGCATACGTTCCTTTAAATATTAGCCATTGCTAATCCACTGTCAACCATTTTAGTAAGGTTCCCCAATCCACTATTGTCAACTCGCGCCTCATACCCTCATAGTTTCCTTTTATTTAGATTCAGGACCCTAGTTTCGAATTCAACTTCTTCACTTTCCATCCTAATGAACAATTCTATGATTTTTATGGTCCCTCTTTCCCCAAGGGACCCTGCACAACAATATTGTTTGTTTGTTAATTAACCCTTTCTCATTGCACAATACCCAATCTAGGATAGTGTGCTCTCTTGTTGGCTCCTCAACATTTTGGTCTAAAAAAAAACCCACCGCGTACACACTCGAGGAAATCCTTTTCCACAGTATTATTGCTAGTTTGGTTTGTCCAATTTATATGTATTTTAAAATCACCCATGATTACAGTTGTACCCTTATTGCATGCATCTCTAATTTCCTGCTTAATGCCTTTTCTTGCATCTCCATTACTATTTGGGGTCCTAAAGACAACCGCCATCAACTAGAGAGCAGGCTATCCTAGACTGGGTATTGTGCAATGAGAAAGAGTTAATTAACAATCTTGTTGAACAATCCCATTGGCGTTTCTTATCTCCGCCCAAACAGATTCCGCATCATGATTTTGTGAGCCAATATCCTTCCTCACTATTGCATTGATTTCCTCCTTTACTAACAATGTTACCTCACCTCCTTTCCCTGTTTGTCTGTCCTTCCTAAATATTGGATGTTCAGTTCCTATCCTTGGTCACCCTGCAGCCATGCCTCCGTAATTGCAACTATATCATAACCGTTTACATCTATTTGCGCTGTTAATTCATCCACCTTATTGTGAATTCTCCGCACATTAAGATACAGTGCCTTTAGACTTTTTAACCTTGTTAGTCATCTTGGCTTTATTTTGCACTATGACCCCATTTGTTTTTCGCCCTTGTTTTTTCTGCTTTCCACTTTTTTGCTTCTTACTTTCCTGTCTTTTGTTTCTATCCTTGTTTCTTCCTCTGTCTCCTTGCTCAGATTCCCATCCCCTGCAATTCTAGTTTAAATCCTCCCCGATCACACTAGCAAACACCATCACCATCAACCCCCCCCCCCCCCCCCCCCCCCCCCCGCCGAGGACATTGGTCCTGGCCCTGCCCAGATGCAACCTGTCCTGTTTGTACTGGCCCCACCTTCTCCAGAACTGACCCCAATGTCCCAGGAATCTGAACCCCTCTCCCTTACATCATTTCTTCAGCCACGTATTCAGCTGATATATCCTGTTATTTCTACCCTTGCTAGCATGTGGCACTCGGAAGAATCCTGAGATTACTACCTTTCGAGATCCTACTTTTTATGTCCCAACTCCCTAAATTCAGCTTGTAGGACCTCATTCTTTTTTTTTTACCAATGTCGTTTGTATCAATATGACCACTGGCTGTTCGCCTTACCCCTTCAGTGTCCTGCAGCCTCTCCGAGACATCCTTGACCCTGACACCATGGAGGCAACATACCACCCTGGAGTCTCTTTTGTGGCTGCAGAAACACCTGTCTGTTTCCCTTACTATTGAGTCCCCTATCACTATAGCCCTGCCACTCTTCTTCCCTCCCTCTTGTGCAGCAGAGCCACCCGTGGTGCCATGGATTTGGCTGCTGCTGCTTTCCCCTGAGAACTCATCTCCCCCACCAATATACAAAATGGTATATCTATTAGAGTGGGGGATGGCCACAGGGGAATCCTATACTACCTGCCTCCTCTACTCTGCCTGTTCAGCCTTTACCTGCGGTATGACCACCTCACTGAACGTGCTGTCCATGATAATCTCAGCATCGTGGATGCTCCACAGTGAATCCACCCATAACTCCAGCTCCGAAATAAGGTTAGCCAGTAGTTATAGCTGCAGCTGCACACGTGGTCTGCAGGGACACTGGAAGTGTTCATGACTTCCCATGTAGCGCAGGAGGAGCATATCATTGATACGAGCTCTGCTGCCATGACTTCCCTTTAGACTAAACTTGTTAGTTACTCCTAGGGGCCATATTCCACTCCAAACACCCCTAACACAGTTTAAGCTAATGGACTGCAGCTGTTTAATTAGTAGAAAACGTCGAAGTAGAAGTACTCGCCTGACCCTACTTACCAATCAGCTATGTCGAGTCACTTTTTGAATCGTGACGTCACTTCGAAATCCACCGCATGAAGGTCTTGAGGGTAGATGTATTTGAAGCAAAATGATTGCTGGCGGAGTATGGATTTAAATTGTAGTGAACGTGAACAGGTGAGGATCCAGGCACAGGACAATCTGTGATTAAGATTCATGCCGTTAAAGCTATCACAAGGCCAGAGATGTTGGTGGAATGTCCCTGTCTAATGATTCTGGAAGCTATAGGTTCTCCTTTGTTTTTCTGAACGGTGTACGACTTCTGTTTGGTAAAACAGAAGCTCTTTTACATGTTTTTGTTTTTCAGGTGAAGAAAATTCTACATTTAAGTATTTTTCCTTCTTCTACAGGGAATTGCTTTTAAATAACAATCTGTTACGGGTTTTGCCTTACGAACTAGGAAGACTGTTCCAGCTACAGACCCTTGGTTTAAAAGGTCAGGGCTAGTATCATTATACACATATGAAAGATCCTATCTTGCATTTCTGACAACTTTCAGAAATTTGCTGATGATTTTGTTGAGCCCCCTTTTTCTTTCCCCTGCTCCCCCACCTCCATTTTCAGGGTAATGCTTTATGGCCACTTTGTAAATTTTGCTTTGTAGCTTTTGCAAGTTTTGTATCTCTTTTATTCTGTTCTGTGATTTCAATTTTAAAAAGAAAGGGGCAGGTATGATTGAATATCATGAGGTGGCCATTTGCTTTGGGCCTTTTGTCAAATAATTTAACATTTTTTTTTGTATAGCTCCTTAATTGTGATTTGCTGTGCAATACTTGCTAAAAGATGTTTGAAGTTCACAGTTGTCAGAAAGACTTGAGTAGCAGCATTTTCCTGCTGTTGTTATAATTGATTACATTGGACCACAGATGAAACTTTCCCTTCCCACCATTCTTTCAATTTAAATTATTGATAGAATATATACATTTCAAAACTTATTTCTCAAACTTGGCTTGTCCAAAGGAGTGTTTTTCAAATGTTTCTAGGAAAACTCCCCTACAAATATTGACCCATTCTTAAGGATCCAAAGCCCTCACTTACAAAAGACATCATTAGAGGAAACATAAGAACACAAGAAATAGGAGCATGAGTAGGCCATTTGACCCCTTGAGCCTTATCCACCATTTAATAAGATCATGGCTGATCTGATCATGGCTTCAACTCCACTTTCCTGCCTATCCCCTGTAACCCTTGACTCTCCTATCAAAAATCTGTCCAGTTCAGCCTTGAATATATTCAATAGCCCAGCCTCCATTGCTCTCTAGGGTAGAGAATTCCAAAGATTAACAACCCTCAGAGAGAAAATTTCTCCTTGTCTCTGTCTTAAATGGGAGCCTCTTTGAAGCTATGCCCCCAGTTCTAGATTCTCCCAGAAGTGAAATAATCATTTTAACGCACAACAGCTTGAGTACAGAAATCAGTGGCTAATAGTTCAAATATACAGAAATACAAAATTGAATTTGTGACATGATGTTTACAATGCAAACATCTAGTCCTGAGTGGATGGAGTCCAGTAGGTCTTTCAGGGTTCATGGACTCTCGAAAGCAGTAACCTAAAATTATTTTTAAAATGCATTGCATAGATTTGATTGAAGATATTAGATCTGAATGCAAATATAGGAAATGTACTTCAAATGAGTGAGTGAGACGTGGCATATGTCATGGCCAAAATTTTTTTGTCATTTTATTCCTTTATTTTTGAATTGCTTGCCATCCTTCATGGCATGCTCCAATTTCCCTGCCAATGTGGCAGGTGATTTCTGTCAAATTTTTTTCCAGTGCTCCTAGTTCATTATCTGTTGGTTGCGTGAAAGTGACTGATCAATTAGTCTGATTTTGCTCCTGCTCCCATTCCCATGGGAGGACACTCTTGACCTCTCAGCTGCTCCTCACCTTAGTGGCTGAACTGAGAATTTAAAAATGTGATGAAATCAAATTGTACCACTCATTGAAATGACAAGATGATATTATTTGATTTTGTGGCAGTAAGTCACCTTGTGTATTATCAAGATACACACTTTTAATAGGTTATTAATTTTTTTTTGGTGACAGGCAATCCTTTGTCACAGGATATTTTGAACCTCTATCAAGAACCAGATGGAACGAGAAAGCTACTGAACTATATGCTTGATAACTTAGCAGGTATTTTCCAAGCTCCATCTATTATTGAGATTAGCAACATTTTAATTTTTGCGTATAGTTGTTTCTAAAGCAATGGTTAACATATAAAATGCATTCAAAAATTACATGTTAGAATTCTAATAAACTGAAACGCAAATACTCATGGGAAAGTGAAAATTGTGCTGTATGGTTACAATATATTGTATTTTGATTTATTTGTGTATTTACAATTTAACAAAGCCACAACCTGAGGCTTAATTGTGTCTACCGTTTCTTCTCCTGTCCCACTGTTGACCTCTCATTTTCTGCCTTCTCAGCAATTTAAGCAATTTAAAAATAATACAGGATGTGGGTGTTGCTGGCCAAGGCCAACGTTTATTTTCCCACCCCTAATTGTCCTTCAGAAGGTGGTGGTGAGCTGCTAGGTCATTTCAGAGGATAGTTGAAGTAAACCACATTGTTGTTGGTCTGTAGACATATATAGAACAGACTGGCAAGTTTTGTTCCCTGAAGGATGTGAGTGAACCAAATGGGTTTTTAGGATAATCCGTAATTCCATGCTCATTATTGATACTAGTTTTTTTAATTTCTAATTTCAGATTTTTACTTAATTAATTGAACCTAGATTACCTAGTTACTCTGGTGGGATTTGAAATTGTCTCCACTATGAGTATCTGCTTGTGGGGTAAGACGAGTAGGCCAGTTTGAGTAAGCTTTTTCCCAGCCTTCAGTGATTGATTGATTGCTTCAGAAATGCAATGTGCTACTACAAATTGTCCATTCTCTTAGTTGTGGCTGATGTGTAGCCAGCGAGACCAGGGAATAGGATAGGAAAATATGAATCTTGCATTTTAAAGTGTTTTTTCCCCTCTTCTAAGTTCACCCAGAGCAGCTTCCTCAGAGGCCATGGATCACTTTGAAGGAAAGAGACCAAGTGTTGCCAACAGGTAAATGTATACTGATGTCACTAAATCTGGATATATATTTGAAATGGATTTGCCTCTTCTTAATCTCCCCAGTTCATTGTTGCACAAATAGTGGGAAAGAGTTTTCTTGTACATCTTAAATTATTGCTTCATGTGCAAAGTAATTTGTATTATGAGCAAATTGATTCACTACTCGAGCCTCCATCTAAACTAACTAATCATGTTTTGCTGTCAGTAGTTAACAGAATTGAAATGAAATGTAATGCAATAGTAAACATTGATGTAAGCTATAGTACTTTCATCAAGTTTCATTTGAGAGTTTACTGAAAGTATATTCTGCTTATCCTAAACATTTATCCTGCATTGACAGTGGTGATTCAGTTGGGATAATGTGCAAACCCTTGTTATTTCTAAGATTATTTAGGCGAATTGTGAGTATTATAAAGGATGACAGATATCAGCTTGATATTCAACATGGAATGTGCCAAACACAAACCAGGTTTGTGTACTGAGGAATAGGGCTGTATCTGTTGATGGCTTATCACTAGGGGGAGCACTTCCTGCATGTGTGCATTCCATGGTTAGACAAGTGAACTGCTTAGTAAATTTAAGAGTTGCAGCGCTGTTTAAAACTTGCCATCTATATCCCCAGCAACAAAACATCATAAGTGAGTGATATTTTGCAGCATTTAGTGTAAAATAATAAGTTACTTCTAAAATCCTTTTTCGGACCTTTTTATTTAATCAATTCTCATATAAATTTGAGATCTGATGAGTAATTAAATTGGATTTCTCTGAGAGAGAATGGAATTGAAATGCTGAAATGCCACGCTAAATAAATACAATTATAAATTTTCATAAGGAACTGGATTTCGAGCTTGGACTGGGGTTAAGCATTTTATTGTTGTGATTTTTTTTCCACAGCAGCTTTTATCACAGTTGTCAACACTAAATAGAATGGGAACAAAACAAATTCAAGGCATATATTCATTACTTTAATTACTTTCAAGAGAATATACCTATTTTAAAGAGCAGTAGTGCCCAAGACTAAGAGAAATTGCATTTGCGCTGGTGGCCACAGTATGAGTCGATTGTGTATGTATAACTGTTCCTGGTGCTTGGTGGTCAATGTCAGGAGTTACAGTGGAGAAATAGAGTAGTACTTAGGATTCATTGTGAACTATTTATGAGCTTATTGGATAACTATTTTAGTGAAATGCTTTTATTTTATTGCCTTTTAAAAGAATGTACCATCTCACATCTTAATGATGGCATTTATGAACAGCACTCCATTTGACAGACAACATTGTAGATGGAAGTTAAAATCTGACAACAAACATCATGCTCGACCTTGTTGTGCTTATTACAGTTCCCCTGCTTTTATTCTTCAAAGACCCCATTTTGATCAATCACCTAACTTCTCTCGGGCTTATTATAGTGTAGATATAATGCAATGCCATTTATTTTCTGGTCCTCCACGTGTTTTTGGTTCAAATGTCATCCTCTTACTGAGAACTGCTTTTGCAGCTGTTGTCAATAACATTCTTTTATATTTATGGTAATTGACTTCTGCTAGTCATTCCACAGTTTCTGCTACCCAAAGGGCTATCTTGCAATAGGTTGGCCAAGTATATCTGCTTTTCATGGTGGCATAATTACAGTGCTACATCATGTGGCCTGTAAGTTCTTTTTTTGGGGTGTTAAGGAAGTACTAAAACAGTGTAAAAATATAAGGACAAAACTTGAAAGTCAAATCTTATTCCTTCATAGAATCGTAGAATGATACAGCAAGGAGGAAAGGGTCAGCCCATACAAAAGCAAAATACTGCGGTTGCTGAAAATCTGAAAGAAAAAGAGCTTGTTCCAGCTCTTTGAAAGTACTACTCTGATATTCCAACGCCCTTGCTTATTCCACATAGCCCTGAAAATTCTTTTATTTATCCAATTCCCTTTTTTGAAGTAATTATTGAACCTGCTTTCATCACTCTTTCAAGCAGTGCAGTCTATATCAAAGCAACTCTGCATCTTTTTTAATGATTATTTTGGCACTTATCTTTAAATCTGAATCTTCTGGTTTCAGACCCTATTGCCACTGGAAACGATTTCTCCTTATCCCATCAAAAGCCTTCATGATTTTAAATACCTTCTAGCAAATATTCTCCAAACCATTGCTGCTCTAATGAGAACAACCCCAGCTTCTTCAGTCTCTCCATGTAGCTGAAGTCTTTCATACCATTTTAATAAATGTCTTCTGCATCCTCTAAGGCCGGATTCATTCATAATGTGTGGTGCCCAGAATTGGCCACAATACTCCAGCTGGGGCCTAACTATTTTATAAAGGTTTAACATAACTTTCTTGCCTTTTGTACTCTTTATGCCTCTATTTATAATGACAAGGATCCAAATCTGACTTTTTGACAGCCTTCTCAACTCATCCTGCCACCTTCTAAGACTTGTGTGCAAGTTAGAATGATATTTGTCATTTTAAATTGTCTTTCCTCATTCATCTTAAGTAAATGAATCACCTTACACTTCTCTGCATTAAATTTCATCTTCCATATGTCTGCTCATTTTGTCACAGGAGCAGGAGTAGATCGTACAGCCTGGCAAGCCTGCTACGTCATTCCATATGATCAGGTCTGATCTTTGGCTTCAATTCTGCTTTCCCTCCTGCTCCCTATATCCCTTGATTCCCTTTGAAACCAAAAATTTCTCTATCTCAACCTTAAATTCAACGATGGAGCATCCACAACCATCTGGGTTAGAGAATTCCAAAGATTTGTAACCCTTTGAGTGAAGAATTTTCTCCTCACCTCCATCCTGAATGGTTGCCCTCTATATTCTGAGACTGTGCCCCTGTGTTCTAGATTCCCCAGACTAGGGAGACAACCTCTGCCTACTCTTTTGAGCCCCTTAAGAATCTTGTATGTTTCCGTAAGACCACCTGTTATTCTTCTGAACTGCAGAGAATATAAACCTAATTTATTTAGCCTCTCATCATAGGACAACCCTCTCATCCCAGTTTGCTGCAATGCCACCAATGCAAATGTGTCTTCCTTTTAAATGACCAAAACACAGTATTCCAGGTTTGGTCATGCCAAAGCCTTGTACAATTGTGGCAAGACTTCCTTATTCTTGTACTCCAATCCCCTTGACCAACATGCAACTTGCTTTCTTGATTGCTTTCTGTATCTGCATGCTAGCTTTGTCTTCCATGTATCAGATCACCTGAGACCGTCCAAATATCAACATTTACAAGCTTCATGCCTTTTAAAATGTTCTGCTTTTCTATTCTTATGACCACCAAAGTGCATAATCTCTCACTTCCCCACCTATACTCCATCTGCCACCTTGTTGTCCACTTACTTCACCCATCCATATCTCTCTTCAGCCTCTTGCATTCCAACCTAGCTTTGTCTTGTCAGCAATGTAATATATCTAAGTCACTAATTTAGATTGGAAATAGTTGAGACCCCAGCTGTGATCCTTGCAGCATTCCTCTGGTCACAGCCAACTGACGTGAAAATGCCATTGTTTATGCTTACTCTTTTTGTCCATGAACTAATCCTCCATCTGTGTTAATATATTACCCCCAACCCCATGAGCCTTTACCTTGTGTATTCATCTTTTGTGTGGCACCTTATCAGATGCCTTTTGGAAATCTAAGTAGTCTACACCCACTGGCCCTCCTTTATCTGTCTTATTCGTTATATCGTCGACAAACTCTTAAATTTGTTTCATAAACCATGTTGACTTTGTCTGATTAAACTATGTTTTTCTAAGGACTTCCTAAATAGGTTCCAGGATCTTCCTGACAACTCATATCAGGCTAACTGGCTGTCGTTTCCTGTTTTTTCTCTCTTCCTCTTTTCTTGAATAGCGGTGTTACATTTGCTGACTTCCAATCTGCTGGAATCATTCTAGAACCTAGGGAATTTCTGAAAATCATAACCAGTGCACCACGTTCTCTGCAGCTACTTCTTTTTGAACCTTGTGATGTAGGCCATTCTTGGGGATTTGTCGGGTTTTAGTTCCTTAAGGTTTCTTCTCAAGGGCACTTGAGGATGGGCAACACCACATACCGTGAAACAAAATTTAAAAGTTGCTCAACTTTTTGTCTATTAACTACTTTTAATTCCCTCACTCTTAACCTCTAAATTGCCCTCTCTTTCTGGTGTGTAACTTGTGTCTGTCTTCATAGTAGAAAACACAATATTTATTTAACGTCTCATCCTTTTCCTCATTCACCATGATAATTTCTCCTGCCTCTGCCTCTACTTTAGCTACTCCCTTTTTTCTTACATATTTATAAAAGCTCTGACCATGTTTTTATATTCCTGGCTAGTTTACGCTCATTTAATTTTCCCCCTTTTATCACCAGCCTGAAGTCTGCTTGCTGGTTACTACATCGGATGTTTTGTGTCATTGGCAAACTTTTAAATTATGCCTTTTATACCCAAGTTCAGGCCATTAAGTGACATTAAAAAGAGCAGCTGTACAAAACTGATCTCTGGAGACATCACTGCATGCTTCCCTCTAGTCAGAAAAATAACTGGTTAGCACTACTCTGCTTTCTGTTGCTTAGCCAATTTTATATCCTCCCTGCCACTGTCCCTTTTTGCCAACCAATCTACTATGTGCTATTTTTTCAAAAGCCTTTTGAAAGTCCTTTTATACATCCTCAATCACCCGACCCTCATAAACCCTGTCCATTACTCATCAAAGTATTCAATCAAGTTAGTTAAATACAAATTCATGCTGGCTTTCATTTTACTAATCCGCATTTTTGCAAGTGTCAATTTTTGCTCCGGTTTAATGCCTCTCAAAGCTTCTCCAGCATTGACATATGGGTTGACTAGCCTGTGGTTGTGGCTTTATTCTCTCCCCTTGTTTGAACAAAGGTGTAATATTTGTATTTAAAAAAAGCCAAAGCAAATGTTGTTGGAATATACTATAATAGGATGTGTTATGAAATGTATTTTATGTAATGTTGACCAGCCTGGGACATGTGAAATATATATTTATCATAGACCATGTGGAGTGTAAATAGAACTATTTAGGCATTGTGATGACTATAATTTTGTTAGGGTTTTGCAGTTGATTTGAGTTTTCATCACTTAATGATATTGCTATATACTGATGATATGCTGAAAGTTTTATATTGCCTGTTTTACTATTGGACAGAGATCATTATTGGATGGTCTAACTTGCATTTAACAGTTGCTAAATTTATTCTGCTGTGTCATGAACCTTTCAGTTACAATAGACACTATAAAAATTTATGGCCCTTCCTTTAAATAAAAAAAAATCATTTAATGTGTTATGACCCTGGACCAAACTCCGAATTTTGGTACGATCTGGTTAGGGGCCAGTAACTTTTTGTTCAAAGTAGACAGGGACTCAAGACACTTGCTAAGAGAATAAAGCCATGATATTCCGCGGTTTCTGAACAAACAAAATAAACTTTACTGTACAAGGTCAGAAAGATAAAACAATTTACAATATCTATCTGACTTTATCATTCAGAGGTTAATATATGAAGTAAATTTGAATTAACAGGCAAGCTGTGGCCTAATACCCACACTCAACATTAAATGTTAAACAGCAAATGTGACCAAGACTGATCCCATGGATTTCTCAGCAACCCCAGACATTGCTGAAACTCTGTCTCTCTCATGAGGGATTCCCGTCTTCATTTTTTTTGAAGATCTAACCTCTGAATTCCTTCCAAGCGTTGCTCTGACTCTGCCTCAATGACTGCATACCTTGCAGTGTTTCAACCTTGTCCCCCGAGACTCCGTTCCCCTGAATTCCCAAGTCTGCACTCTAACTCTAATCTGCAAGCACGTCTTCAGCTCTTCAGCCGTGCTGAGCAGAACACCACTACTGCAAAGGTTACCCTTTGCCTCCATGGGCGGCAGCATGGATCACCAACCTGCTGCTGCCTTCTCAGATCCCCAGGCTCCTCCTGAACCCTTACTACTTGAAGCATGTTAACTGCAGCACTTTTACTACTTAGAGTCTCTTTCTTTGCTCCTCCCTGATGGTTCCAACTAGTGGTCTCCTTCACTCCCAGTTCTCTCTCTTTAACTGGGAGCTTTCTCTCCCTGGATTCCCTCTTTGGGATCCTACTCTGGGACTCCTGCCCAGTATGGTACTCCACTACTGGGTCACATAACCGGGGTTTTTGCACCTTTTCTTTTTCACACAGGCACACTGGGTCTTTGTCCCTGGCTCAAGGAACTCTAAAATGTGGTTTCCGATCTGCGCATGTGTGGAAACTCCTGGGGCATGCTTAGTCGTTTCCCCAGCTCAAAGATAAAGTATGTTTGGATCTCATAACAACCATCCCCATGGGAGAAAGGGAACATCACCATGGTGAAGGCTTCTTTACAATGGCTTTACAATTTTTTTACAAGAAGTACTTAATATCATAAACTTCTAAGAAATAACTTATTATAAGGAGTCTTTTCAGTTTGCTCCACAATGACACATAGTATTAAAAATTTATAAAGGCTTAACCAAAACAAAAGCTAGTACATGTAACAACTAGGCATAGCAGGATTTAAGTATCATAAAATTATACGTCAGAACCTGCCTTTTCTCCTACACCCATTCTTTAAACTCTCAACAGAGCGCCAACAGTTATATGGTTTTTTTTCCATAATCTTTCCATGATTAACAAAAGGTAGCGAAGGTATATTAAAGTTTTTTCTTTAAAAACATCTTGACCAGCTTGTATTTCTATTTTGTACCATGGGTTTTCAACCTCTGGTGTAACCGCCAATCAATACCACCGGCCTCCCACTCTTCACACACGGATGCATATCAGGCATGCTATATGCTTCAAATGACCTTTTGCATAGCGTTTCTCAATTTTAATATTGAAAAACATAGGGTTTTTCTTGCTCTTCTCTGGCAAAATGCCTTCAGTGGGTCATTACATTTGCCAAGGTAACTGTGTGTGTCTGATTGACAACCAGCTTCTAAATTCTCTTCTTCATTCACTTTGCTCCATAACAGATTTTTTCGTTTCATTGTTTTGATCAACACTGGATGAATAAACTTGCATAAAGGAAGTTTTCCTCTTTAAGTCATTTTCTAGTTTATTCAAGAGATGTGCCATAGCCTTCTTCACATGTTCACAGTCTTCTCACCGACACATGAAAAATTGAACTTTCATCTCCACTTCTTTCACAGTTTCATCCAAATATTTGTTTATGCTCTTATTTTCCAGCTCTTTGCCAAGTTTTTAATCTTTTCTTTTGACTCAGTAACTGCTCTGGTGAGTTCAGTTGCCTTTGCTTTAGAGTCATAGAACCATAGAAAAGTTACAGCACAGAAGGGACTATTCATCTCATCCTGTCCATGCCAGCCTGAGGACACCCAGGTGCCCTTTCTAATCTCACCTTCCTGCACCCGGCCAATAGCCCTGCAGCTTACAGCACTTTAGGTGCAGATCCAGGTACTTTTTAAAAAGAATTTAGAGTTTCTGCCTCCACCACCAACTTGGGCAGCGAATTCCAAACACCCACTATCCTCTGCATTAAAAAAAAAGTTCTTCCTCATGTCCCCCCTACACCTTCTGCCACTTATCTTAAATCTATGTCCCCTGGTTCTAGAGTTCTCCACCAAGGGAAACTATTTTATCCTGTCCACTCTATCTATTCCCCCCATAATTTTGTACACCTCAATCAAGTCACCTCTCAGGCTTCTTTGTTCTAAGGAAAATAACCCCAACCTATCCAATCTCTCCTTGTAGCTACACTTTTCTGGCCCTGGCAACATTCTTGTAAACCTCCTCTGCACTCTCTCCAGTACGTCCTTCCAGTAATGTGGTGACTAGAACTGCACACAATACTCCAGTTGTGGCCTCACCAGTGTTTTATACAGTTCCAACTTATATCATTACTTTTATATCCTATATCTCTGCCAATGAAGGACAGCATTCCATATGCCTTCTTTACAACCTTGTCTACTTGAACTGCTGCCTTCAGGGACCTGTGTACTTGTACGCCAAGTTCTCTCACTTCATCTACCCCTCTTAGTATATTCCCATTTATTGCGTATTTCATGTAACTGTTTGACCTCCCTAAATAAATGACCTCACACTTCTTCTCTATGTTAAAATCCATCTGCCACTTTACAGCCCACTGCACCAACCCATCTATATCGTTTTGGAGATTATGGCTACCCTCTACACTATCCACTACTTGACCAATCTTTGTGTCATCTGCAAATTTCCCAATCGTGCCCCCCACTTTCACATCCAAATCGTTAATATATAACACAAACAGCAAGGGTCCCAACACCGAGCCCTGTGGAACACCATTTGAGACAACTTTCCATTCGCAAGGGCATCCATCGATCATTACCCTTTGTTTCCTGTTATGAAGCCAACCTTTTATCCAGTTTGCCACATTACCCTGAATCCCATGGGCTTTTACTTTCCTGACCAATCTGCCTTGTGGGACCTTGCTAAAATCCATGTACACAACATCCACTACACTACCTTCATCAACCCTTCTTGTCACTTCCTCAAAGAATTCAATCAAATTTGTGAGGCAAGACCTTCCTTTAACAAATCCATGCTGACCATCCCTGACTAGTCCATTCCTTTCTACATGACAGTTAATCCTATCTCTCAGGATTGATTCTACTAATTTGCTCACCACCGATGTAAGACTAACTGGCCTATGTTGTTTGGCATTTCCTTTGATCCCTTTTTAAACAATGGAACTACATTTGCATTTCTCCAGTCCTCTGGTACCTCCCCTGTATCTAGTGAAGATTGGAAAATCATCCTCCAAGCATCTGCTATCTCCTCCCTGACTTCCTTCTGTAGCCTCGGAAACAATCCATTTGGCCCTGGTGACTTATCAACTTTCAAGGATTTCAACCCTTCGAGTACTTCCTCTCTCTTTATGACTATCCCATCCAATATCTTGCAGTGATCCTTCTGGACTACTATATCTACATCCTCCCTTTTCCTTTGTAAACACGGAGACAAAATATTCATTCGAAACCCTTCCCACAGCCTCTGCATCTACACACAAGTTTCCATCTTCATCTCTGATAGGTCCCACTTTTTCTTTTACTAACCTTTTAGCATTAATGTATTGGCAAAACATCTTTGTGTTATCTTTAACTTTACTTGCGAATCTTTTTTCATGCCCTCTCTTTGATTTCCTTATTTCCTTTTTTACTTCGTCCCTGCACTTCCTTTATTTGTCTAGACTATCTGTAGTGCTTAGTTCTTTGTGCCTGTCATACGCTTTCTTTTTCTGTTTGATCTTTCCCTGTATTCCTCTAGAAACCAGGGGGTACTAGATTTGGCAGTACCACTCTTATTTTTGTAGGGGACATGTCTACTTTGTACAATTAGGATCTTGCTTTTTAGTGCTTCCCACTGGTTTTCCACTGTTTTATCCTCCAGCAGTGCTGTCCAGTCTACCTCAGCCAAGTCCCTTCTCATTTCAGCAAAATTTGCCTTCCCCCAGTTCAAGACTTTTACTCCTGCCTTATCTCTGTCCTTTTCCATGGTAATGCTAAATCTAACTGAATTGTGATCACTATCCCCGATATGTTTGCCAACTGTCACTTCACCCACTTGTCCTTCTTCGTTCCCCAAGACTAGGTCTAGAATTGCATCTCCTCTCTCTGGGTTTGTCACTAATGGGTTGAAAGAATTTTCATGGACACACTGCATGAATTTTTCTCCTTCGGTGCCCCTTATATTGTTTGAATCCCAGTTGATATTAGGATAGTTTGCCCTCTTGTTCTTACAAGTAGAAATTTGCCTACATATTTGTTCTTCTATCTCCCTTTCACTATTTGGGACTCTGTAGTATAATCCCAGTAGTGTGACTGCCCCTTTTTTATTTCTAACCTCAATCCATAAAGCCTCGTTTGTTGACCCATTTAGTATATCATCCCTTCTCCCAACTGGAATTGATTCTTTAGCCATTAGTGTTACCCCCCTCCTTTTTTATCTCCTACTCTATCGTGTCTGAAGATTCTATAACCAGGGATATTAAGCTGCCAGCTTTGTCCCTCCTTTAGCCAGGTTTCCGTTATAGCAATGACATCCTGCTGCCATGTGTCTACCTGTGCCCTTAACTCATCTACCTTGTTTGTAATACTCCTTGCATTGAAGTATAAACAGCTTAACCCCATCAATCTCCCTTGCTGGACACTTTTTATAAACTTTGCTTCTCCTGTAACTCCATGTCTATCACATCCTAGCTAATGTTCTACCTCCATTTTTCTGATCTGAATGTCACCTATCTGATCCTACTCTTGGGATTCCATCCCCTTGCCACACTAGTTTAAATATTCTCCAACAGAACTAGCAAAAGCCCCCGCAGGGACACTGGTCTTAGCTCTGCCTGGGTGCAGCCCTTCCAGTTTGTACAGGTCCCACCTTCCCCAGAACTGGTCCCAGTGCCTCAAGAATTTGAATCCCTCCTGGCTACACCATCTCTCCAGCCACGTTTTCATTTGGTCTATCCTCTTATTCCTGCTCTTGCTAGCACGTGGAACTGGGAGTAATCCTGAGATTACTACATTTGAGGTCCTGCATTTTAATGTATCTCCTAACTTCCTGTACTGAGCTTGCAGGTCCTCATCCCTTCGTTTACCAATGTCGTTGGTACCAATGTGTACCACGACCACTGGCTGCTTACCTTCCCTTATCAGAATGTCCTGCAGCCGCTCCGTGACATCCTGGACCTTGACACCAAGGAGACAACAAACCATCCTTGATTCACGTTTGCGGCCGCAGAAGTGTCTGTCTGTGCCCCTAACTATTGAATCCCCTGTCACTGTAGCCCTGCCACTCCGCCCCCGCCCCCCCCCCCCCCCCCCCCCACACACACACACACACACACACACACACACACACACACACACACACACACACACACACACACACACACACACACAACAGTATTCAAAGCGGTATATCTGTTAGGGAGGGGGATGACCACAGGGGACTCCTGCAGTACCTTCCTGAGTCTTTTACTGTTCCTGATGGTCACCCATTCCTTTTCTGCCTGTGGTGCGACCACCTCGCTAAATGTGCTATCCACGACTTGCTCAGCATCCCGGATGCTCCACAATGAGTCCACCCGCAGCTCCAGCTCCGAAATCCGGTTAACTAGAAGCTGCATTTGGACACAACTTCGGCACACATGGTCACCAGGGACGCTGGAAGCAACCCTCATTTCCCAAATCCTGCAGGAGGAGCATATCACGGGTCTGAGTTTTTCTGCCATGACATCCCTCTCAATTAAGCTAGTTATCCCTTAAAAATATGCTAGCTCGGGACCTTATTTATGTTAGCTAGGAACCTTGTTTCTTAACTAATTATACTTGTACAGTACTACTCTATACTTTTTTAGCTACGACCTCAGTATTAAGCAATTAATTGCTTTTAATAGATTGAAAAAAAACTCACCAGGATTTACTCACCAATCAGCTGCCTTTCTTTAAATCCACTTTCAGAAGAGTGTCCCTCACAGGTCTGGTGCACACCTGAAGGCACTGCCTCTTTTTTGGTTTGTGGAGGAGGGAGGGATGGAAACACTACAGTAGTGTAATGTTTGGGGCTATTCCGTTCTTTGACAGTGGGTCCTCCTCGATCCCCTTCTGAATTGCGGTGACTGCGCCGACTTCTCCCAGAATGCTTCACAGTCACTTTTCACTACCGCCCTCTGTTCTGCAGAACCCTAATGCAAGCTTAGCTTCTCATGGGCATTTGGCTCACTACGGAACTTTTTCCATGGCTGCTGACTGCTAAGACTCTTCCAATTTACTCATTAAATCCTCCGAATGTTTCTTAAAATTTTCCTAAGCTGCTTTGCTCTGGATCTGCTCCTCCATATTGCACATCTGATCCTTTTTTTTCTCCCAGATTGCATCAGAGTTCAGGAATGCCATTGCCCTTTTCATGACGAAGTTCCAGCATTTCATGAATCTTGGCTTTTATTTTTGCAATCAACCAACTGTCCTGATTCATCGGCAATCCTTTTTCCTGTTCAAGGCATTTTTCACGATACTTATTAGACACTTCTGATAATTGAAGTTCATCAGGCTTTAACTGAAGGATCTATCTTTGTTGAATTTGCTTCTACAAGTTTATTATTTAGATGTTTCAAGTCCTCATTCAAGTGTTCTATTTCCTTGTGACCAACACTCCAGTGTTGTCACCAGTTCTTACATTTAACTAGTAAACTCAAATTTCATACCTGGAAGTTTTCTTTTACACTGATTAGGCTTTGCTAAGAAAAAAAAACTAATTCCTCATGGAGCCTTTGACATTCTTGCATTTCTGATGCTAATTTTTCTTGGTCCTGGGCTAGTTGTTTTTCCACTCTAACCTGTCTAGCCTTATGAGCTTGGGCTCTAGCTACCATGCAATCAAGGAACAGTACAGCTTGTTCCTCCTGCAAAATCTCTTTCTCTCACCTCAGCTGCTTCTCAAAACTGCTAAGAATTTCAAACCTGCCAAAAAATTGCCCAGTATAAAATTTATCCCTTCTATATGTAAATTAGGAACAATTCCCACTATAATTCGGTTTACTAAGTCACTTTGTAAATTGACTTTATACAAGGGAGCAGGTTCTTAAGTCCCGTAAAGACCCCCGACAATTACATTCTCTTTCATCAAACTATCTGGAACACAAAGGTGATCGTCAGCCTTCGTCAATGACTGATCTGCCCCAGTAGCGCTCAAAATATTAATTTGTTTGCTTGTTTTGTTGGAGTAATGGAACACTTTTCCCTTAGAGACAAAAGCTCTGTAACCTCCAGCAACCTGCCTCACCAGCAGTATTCAAGGAAGAATCCCCTTGACTATCCTGAACCACATCCTACTTTCTGGCAGGATCTGAGGGAGCACTTTTCGATTGGACCACTGCTATGGTTCTACCACCTGTTTCATTTAATGGTATAGCCTTTCCCAAAGACTCCTTAGACATCCCTTTTAATAATTTAAAAACAAAAACTACAGATGCTGGAAATCCAAAACAAAAACAGAATTACCTGGAAAAACTCAGCAGGTCTGGCAGCATCTGTTGAAGGGTCATGAGGACTCGAAATGTCAACTTTGTTCTTCTCCGCTGATGCTGCCAGACCTGCTGAGTTTTTCCAGGTAATTCTCCTCTCAATAATTTGTTTTGTGATGCCCTGTCTTATGGCAATAAAAGGATACTGGTTTCTCTACGTTATTTTTATCCTCTATACTATCATTTCTATTGATTAAAACAGCTTCTCTTTAAACTAAACTATGTAACCTAAACTTTTCTTCAGCCAGTTCATGCTGTCTGATTTCTTTCTCTCTTTGAAGTTCAAGCTTTCGCATCTGTCTTTTTCTTACTCTCTTTTACTTTTATTTTTCCAAGTTCAAGCTTTTACATTTTTCGATTTCAAGCTGCTTCATCTGCAACTGATTCTAGCTAACTCAAGTTGTGTTATACTCGCATCAGGCTTTTCTTCTAACTCCAAGTGCTATGTTACGCTTGTTTTCTTAACCCTGGCTTTTAACTCTAACTCCATTATTAATGCGATTAACCTAAGCTTGGTTAATTGTTGCAAATCACTGAGATAAATCCTCCCTCTCTAGATAAGTCATAGCAATTAACAAAGCCATTCTGCTTTTCAATCAGTAATAGTAAAATTCACTGTGGTAATCTTATCAGCCTTAACCCCAGTAAGTATCAATCCATGAATTTGAAATCCTGCAAGAGCCTCCAATTTATGTTATAACCCTAGACCAGACCCCGTTATTGGTACGATCTGATTAGGGACGGGTATTTTTTTGCTTAAAAGTAGACAAAATTTGAGATTCAAGGCACTTGCTAAGAGAATAAAGCCACTTGGTTCCACTGCTTTTGAACAAACAAAATAAACTTGACTATACAAGGTCAGAAAGATAAAACAATTTACAAAATCTATCTTGTACGCTGACATTCAGGGGTTAATATGGGGTAAATGTGAATTAACAGGCAAACTATGGCCTAACACTAAACATTAAATAGCAAGTGGGACCAAGACAGATCCCATGGGTTTTTCAGCAACCCACCCAGTCATCAGTAAACATGGAATCAGCCAACCTCGTTGAAACTCTGTCTCTCTCACAAGGGGTTCCAGTCTTCACCTTCAAAGATCTAACCTCTGAATTCTCTCAAAGTTGCTCTGACTTGGATTGACTCAATGACTGCACACCTCGCAGGGTTTCAGTCTTGTCTCCTGAGACTCCGTTCCCCTAGATTCCTGAGTCTGCACTCCAGCACCAACTCACATGCACAACTTCAGCTCTTCAACCACGCTGAGCAGAACTTACTGCTCCAACAGGTTGCCCTTTGCTCCAACGGCCCACAGCATGGAATCGCCAACCTCCAATCTCCATGGCTTCTCCCGAGCCCTCACTACTCGAAGCCTGTCAACTGCAGTCCTTTTACTATTTGAAGCCTCTTTACTTGCTCTTCTCCCTCATGGTTCCTACCGGCGGCCATCTCCTGGTGGCTCCTTCTCTGGCTCTGGCTCCCTCTCTCTCTTTAACTAGGACCTCTCCCTGTCCAGGACTCCCTGCCAGTATGATTCCCTGCTCCTGAGTCGCATGATCAGGGTTTTTGCACAGTTTCTTTCTTGTGCAGTCACACTGAGCCCTTGTCCCTGGCCGAAAGAGTTCTAAAACATGGTACTGCGGAAGCGTAGCCTGTTCCTGAATCATGCATGCGTGGAAATTCCCGGAGCAATCTGGGACCTGTAGTTCCCAGCTCCTGCTCAGCGAATTTGGATTCTGTAACAAACGGGAAACAACTTGTGTTGAACCACAGGATTAAAATCATTTGCTCTCATCAAGAAAATAAACATTTTCCTGAAAGCATTAACTGTTTCTGCACACACATCCTTGTATCAGAATTTTGACACCTTTTACACAGGACATGCCCTTCATCTCGGTGCTTGATGCACTGAGTTGTTGTCTCAATAGTGTAATATATTTAACTAAGTCACTTTTGACATTTAGTTGAAATACCAGACAAAGGCTGCACTACTTCTGTTCTAAAGTATACCTGACGATATATTTTTGAATTAAAATTCTCATAAGTGCTTTCCCCAGACTTAAGTGACTTGCCTAACCTTTTATAATTTGTTCCTTTTCAAATATATATCAGTTTCCTTTGAAAAGCTACTATTGAATTTATCGGCTTTCAGCACCGTTTCAGACAGTGCCTTCCAGTTGCATTAAAAAAAATTCTCTTGATCATTTTATCATTGTCAAAAATAAGAAAGAGCAGTTCTGTTACATATATATCCAGGTTTTTTTTTGTTTGAACTACAATCTTGACCAATTTTTAGATGTCGCAACAACTTTTATGCTAAAAGTGCTATATAAATATAGGCATTATAAATATAACACTAAGCCATATTTGAAGATCGTGGTCAGATGACCTAAAGTTTGCTCTAAGATATAGCTTTTAAGCAGAGTCTTAAAGGAAGAAAGAGAGCTAGAAAAGTGAAGATATGTAGGGAGGGAATTCTAAAGCTTGGAGACTATGTAGATGAAGGTATGGCCACCAATGGTGGAGCAATTAAAATCAGGGATGCTTGAGGCCAGAATTATGAGCGCAGAGATCTTGGGCTTGTGGAACTAGAGGAGATGAGAGATTGGGAGTAGGAGAACCATAAAGAGATTTGAAAACAGTGATGGGAATTTTAATCAAGTCATTGTTTGACTGGGAGCTAACTCAAGCCAGCGAGCACAAGGATGGTAGATGAACGGGACTTGGTGCAAATTAAGATATAGATAGCGGAGTTTTGGATAACCTCAAGCTTAAGGTGGAGGAGATCAGCTAGGGGTGTGTTGGAATAATCCAAGTCTAAATTAACAAGGGCATGAATGAGGGTTTCAGCAACAGATGAGCTGAGGCAGGGACAAAGTTAGATATTATGGAGGACACAAAAGTATCTCTGGTGGTGCAGTGGATTAGAACACAAACATGCCACCACACTCCAAAAGACATAATGCGTTTTATGAATGTAATCCCCATAATGTTTTTTGGCTTGGTTGTCCCAATATGAAGAGTGCAAAGTACACAGCAAGTGATTCCCTGCAGAGAAGGGTCATTCAAGGTGAATCCAATGGTTGGTTAAAAAGCAGCATTTGCTTGGGCCTTAAGAACAGATTGGCTTCTCATCTCCTTTAGATTAATGCTATCTGGAAAAGGAAGACAGTATAGCATTTAATGGCCTGTATTTTGCAGTCAGCAGCGAAGAGACAGTACTAGCCTTTTATTGAGCTTTATAGCTGCTCACAAACTTTGCAGAACTTTGAGCAGTAACTTTGCACTATTTAGAGATCTTTTTCAGTGTGACACTATCTGAAACATTCATGTAGCAGCTTTAAAGTAGAAAAATGTCTGAAGGCGCTTTCTTAGGATCTTGGACCTCCTGTGAGTAGGTTGAGTAATAGTCTGTCTCTTCAAGTAATCAGTTTGAAGAAACCTCTGAAATAAGCAGTCTAAGCTGGGAAGTATAAATTAGAATATTTAATTTGATGTTTTTGCAGAAAGCAAAATAGAGAAGAAAGAAAGATGGGATTGAGAGAGGGATAAATCAGTTTTTTAAATCTCCAAAATAAATTTTGAAGGAATGAGACCCATACTTTTCACATTAAGTTTTCAGAGTTGGCACTAATTCAGACTTAATCTCACTGTTCACCAAATTCACTTATACCTGAAAATTCCAGCCCTAATGTTTTCTGGTGATTTTAGTGGGTAACTGGTGTGCAACTTATCTTTTGTGTCAATTTTTAATGTTTGATCTCACAACAAGATGCTGTTTGTGAAGCTTGTGGAGGGATAGGGCAACTCTGATTCCATCTTCCTGATTTCTGCATTTAACTGGACATGAATGCCATAAGTTGCTGTCTGATTATCTCCATAATAACTGAGTGCTGATAGTCTCTGTCATTCCTACCTCAAAATCCAGGACTGCTTTTTGTGTTAGCTAAGGCTCTATTGGTCACGCACTTGGCACTGAATTGCAAGGTTCTGAGTTCAGTCCTCCTTTGGGGTTTGAGTACGATTGTCAAGGCTGACACTCCGGTGTGGTACTGTGGGAATGCTGCATTGTCAGAGGTACCATCTTTCGGGTGAGATATTAAACTGAGGCCCCATCTGCCTGCTTGGTTGGATGTATGAGATTCCATGGCACTATTTCAAAGAAGAGTTATCCCCAGTGTCCAGGTCAATATTTATCCCTCAATTAACATTGCATAAACAGATTATCTGTTCACTGTCACTGCTGTTTGTGGTAGCTGCATCTTTGACATTGCAACAGTGAATACACTTAAAGTATTTCATGTGCCGTAAAGTGCTTTGAGATGTCTGGTGGATGTGAAAAGCACTATATAAATGCAAGCCTGTCTTTCTTTTGATTTAATGAAATTAGTCTTCTGATGAATGGTCTCATGGATTAGTACACTGTCCTTGCCACTTTGGGACCTGAATTTAAATCTACCTCTGGTTAATGGAATGAAAGTTTTCTCTCTCTAGGTGGTATTAAATTTCTATGTAAAAAGATATTGGAAAAGATTAATCCATTTCCATTAGAGTGCAAAACTGCTTATGAATGGCTCCCTCAGTGGATTAATGAGGAAGTTCACCCATTCACAGAATCTCTCAATCACAGTGCAGAAGAGGCCCTTCGGTCCATTGAGTTTGCACCGACACATGAGAAACACCTGACCTACCTACCTAATCCCATTTACCAGCACTTGGCCCATAGCCTTGAATGTTATGATGTGCCAAGTGCTCATCCAGATACTTTTTAAAGGATGTGAGGCAACCTGCCTCCAACACCCTCCCAGGCAGTGCATTCCAGACCATCACCACCCTCTGGATAAAAAAGTTTTTCCTCACATCCCCCCTTAACCTCCTGCCCCTCATCTTGAACTTATGTCCCCTTGTGACTGACCCTTTAACTAAGGGGAACAGCTACTCCCTATCCACCCTGTCCATGCCCCTCATAATCTTGTACACCTCGATCAGGTTGCCCCTCAGTCTTCTCTGCTCCAACATAAACAACCCAAGCCTATCCAAACTCTCTTCATAACTTAAATGTTTCATCCCAGGCAACAACCTGGTGAATCTCCTCTGCACCCCCTCCAGTGCAATCACATCCTTCCTATAATATGGCAACCCAGAACTGCACACAGTACTCCAGCTGTGGCCTCACCAAAGTTCTATACAACTCCAACGTGACCATAAAACATAGGAGTGCAAATTAGGCCATTCATCCGGTGTGCTCTGCCATTCAATCATGGCTGATAAGTTTCTCAACCCCATTCTCCCGCCTTTTCCCCGTAACCTTTGATCCCCTTACCAATTAAGAACCTATCTATTTCGGTCTTAAATACACTCAATGACCTGGCCTCCACAGCCTTCTGTGGCAATGAATTCCATAGATTCACCACTCTCTGGCTAAAGAAGTTTCTCCTCATCTCTGTTCTAAAAGGTCTTCCCTTTACTCTGAGGCTGTGCCCTCGGGTCCTAGTCTCTCCTACTAATGGAAGCATCTTTCCCATGTCCACTCTATCCAGGCCTTTTAGTATTCTGTAAGTTTCAATCAGATCCCCCTTCATCCTTCTAAACTCCATCGAGTATAGACCCAGAGTCCTCAAACGTTCCTCATATGTTAAGCCTTTTATTCCTGGGATCATTCTCGTGAACCTCCTCTGGACCCTCTCCAGGGCCAGAACATCCTTCCTGAGATACAGGGCCCAAAATTGCTCACAATATTCTAAATGCGGTCTGACCAGAGCCTTATAAAGCCTCAGAAGCACATCCCTACTTTTATATTCTAGTCCTCTCGAAATAAATGCCAACATTGCATTTGCCTTCCTAACTACTGACTCAACTTGCAAGTTAACCTTGGACTAGGACTCCCAAGTCCCTTTGCACTTCAGATTTCTGAATTCATTTAGAAAATAGTCTATGCCTCTATTCTTCCTATCAAAGTGCATGACGTCACACTTCCCCACGTTGTATTCCATCTGCCACTTCTTTGCCCATTCTCCTAACCTGTCTACATCCTTCCAATTTTTTTTACTCACTTAAATCCCTTTGTAGATCTTGACCATTTACTTGCCCATCTATTTGTGTGTCATCAGCAAATTGTGCTACCTTACATTTGGTCCCTTCTTCCAGATCATTAATATAGATCGTAAATAGTTGAGGCCACAGCACTGATCCCTCTAGCACTCCACTTGTTAGTTTGCCAACCTGAACGTGACCCACTTATCCCTATTATTTTCTGTTAGCTAACCAATCCTCTATCCGTGCTAATATGTTACAGTCTATGACATGAGCTTTTATTTCGTGAAGCAACTTTTAAAGTGATACCTTTTTATGGAGAGAAAATTGGAAGAACGTATTTAAAAAAAAAACTCTAAAATACTAGCTCCCTCAATGAACTGAAGGGGAAAGGCACCAACTGATATCCTGTAAAGTGGTTGGTATGGGAAATGGAAATGTGTAGCCAATGGCTATTCTACTGAGATTATGGGCCGCATATACTGCTGGAGTAGTGTGGAGGGATCTTTAATTGTAGAGCAACACATTGTGTCTAACCTGAAAATGCTTATGGTTGATGCTCTGACTGCAGTACTGAGAAGTGGAGTATCCAAGTAGCCAACATTTAAAGAAATCAATAAAATTTCTTCATATCTCACAGCTGTTCTTAAGTCACACTAAAGGGGCTGCCAAATTCTAAATAAATTTGCATGCTTGTGAATATATTTTAAGTATTAATGTTTCACAAATGGTATTCCGAATGTTCTTTAATACATTTTTTTGAACAACATGGATTTCCATTTATGATGTCTACCTGATTTTTTTTCCTTTACGTCTGCTCTGTATCAATAGAATGTTTGATTTATTTTGTGTTCTATTTTGTTTGGATTTGAGAGAATGGTGATCAATAAGCTCTTGGTATTGGGTAAACTGCTGATGGTTCACACCTTTTAATGATGTATGGATTTTCTTTACAGCATTGTTCACTATCATGTGTTATAATGTTCTATGTGACAAGTATGCCACAAGGCAGCTGTACGGTTACTGTCCATCCTGGGCTTTGAACTGGGAGTACAGGAAAAAGGGAATCATGGAAGAAATTGTAAATTGTGATGCAGACATCCTAAGCCTTCAGGTAAGGCAGATGTGCAACTAAAACATTCCCTCTCTATCTGTCTACTGCTTTTGCTCTGTCTTTCTTTCCTCCCCCACACCCTTCACATGAGGAAGGATAAGAAAGTCTGTTGCATGTGTTTGTGCAAGTTTCCTCGCTCCCCTGCCGCTCCTGGGAGAGTGAAGCAAAGAAGAGAAAAATATGCAACACTTCATCCCCATCCATCAAAAATTAAAAAAAATGTTGCATCTGAATACTAATTCACACTTTGCTTCAGAAAATTGTAAGCCATATATATGATCGATATTGGCAACATTAAGAAACCTTAAGATTTAAATAAGTGCACTGTAATCTTTTTTGGATCTCCTACTTCGTTCCAATTCAACAAATTTGGAAGCCCCATATTAACTATTTGGAATGATTTCTCCTTTTTGTGGTTTCCTAATGGTAAAATTTTCCTAAAAACTCGATTTTGCTGTGCTGCTTCTCCAAAAGCCACTTCAATAATTACAAAGCTCTGTTGATTCAGCTAAGGCTACCTTAAATTAGTCTGATTACTGTTGGTCTTTCAGTGTAGTTCTAAGGTTTTGTATGGAAAATAATAGTGCCAATAATAAAAGAGCAGCTTAGTGGCATACAGGGATGAGTATACAAGAGTAAGCTGGAAACTTCCTCATGATTTCTAAAAATTATACAGGTAACTTGTTAGCCTTTCACCTTGAAAAGTATCTTGACACATACTGCCTCTAAGAAAAGGGAGTGTGTTGTGTGCGCTTTTGTGCTTCATCTCCAGTCCTGATTCCAGGAGACATGTACCAAGGGGGAAAAAATACCCCAAAGGCTGTTTCAAAATATTAAGCATTTGAAGACCAATTCTAATATTTCTTCATGAATAACCCTATGTGTAGTAAAAGGAGAGTCAAACAAAAAGATTAGCCTAGTTTTAGGGATCAAAAATCAGATTTTCTTGTGGCGGCATGACTGAAGTTACTAAATGAATACTTTGCATCTGACATCGCTAAATAAGAGGATGCTACAAATGTCACACTAAAACGAGGAGGTAGTAGAAAAATTGGATAGCATAAAAATTGATAGAGAAGGCATTTAAAATATTGTCAGTGCTCAAAATAGAAAAATTACTCGGTCTGGATTGAACACATCCTAGATTGCCAAAAGAAGTGAAAGTAGAACTGCAGAGGCTCTGGGCACAATCTTCTGATCCTCCTTTGATATGTGGGTGATGCCAGAGGACTGGAGGTTTGCAAATATAACACTCCAGTATAAAAAAACAGTACAGGTTTAAACCCAGCAACTACAGGCCAGTTAACCCAATGTATGTGATAGGAAGACTTTGATACAATCTGGGACAAAAAAAATTGGCATTGAGGGAAACTATGGGTAAATAATGAAATCCGGTGTTGATTTGTCAAAAGCAGATCATTGATTTACATGAGCCTGTTGAGTGGTTGATGATGTGTATATGGACTTCAAAAAAATGTTTTATGTAGCACTACATCGTAAACAAAGTTGAAGCCTTTGGTATTAAATGGTCAAGAAACAGAAAGCAGAGAGTCATCATGAGCGGCTGTTTTTCAGACTAGAGGGAAGTGTGCATTGGTATTTTAGATGTCGATGTTGGGAGCACTGCTCTTTTTGACATTGAAATTATGCCCTGCATAACCAAAGATCAAGCCATTAATATAAAGTTTGTAGGTGGCATGAAACCTCAAGTGCAGTAACCAGTGAGGAGGAGAGTAACAAATTGCAGGAGGACATAGAGTGGTGAAATAAGCAGGCACAAGGAAAATGAAATTTAATAGAGTAATGCGGCACGATTAGTTTTGCTAGGAAGAATGAGGCCAACAAATATAAACAAAATAGTGCAATTTTGAAGGAGGACCAACAACAGAAAAACCTTGAGGTTTATGTACACCAGTCTGTTGAAGGTTGCAGAACAAATTGAGAAGGCTGTTTAGAAAGACAGATTGGATCTTTGTCTTTATAAGTAGAGGCATAGGGTACAAGAGCAACAAAGTTACACTAAATCTTGTTTAAAATAGAAATTTGGTCTCAGCTGGTGTACTGTGTCCATTTTTGGGCACCACTTTAGGAAGGATGTCCAGGCCTTGGAGAGAGTGCAGAGGGGTTTTACTAAAATAATACTAGGCTTGAAGGACTTCATTTGTGTGGAGAAGCTGGGTTTGCTCTACTTAGAGCAGAGGAGGTTAAGGGAGATTTTGATAGTAGTGTCAATACCATGAAGGGGTTTGATGGAGTAATTAATGTGAAACTATTGTAATCCGAGGACTCATTTAAAACAAATGGCAAAAGAATCACATGGAAAAAAAATTGCTTTATGACCTGGAATGCATTGCCTTGAAAGCATTCAGGGAGCAGATTCAATAACTTTCTAAAGGGATTTAGATAAATACTTGAAAGGGGTTAATTTACAGGGCTTTGGGGAAAATGTGTAGGTGAGTAGGATTAAGTCGCACAAGTACGAAGGGCTGAATGGCTGGCTGCCTTTGTGCTATACCATTCCATAATCCCGTCAATTATAGGCAGTATGCTGGGCAATATACAATGTGAAACAGTTTTGTTATTGCTTGCTTGCAGTGGGCTTGGTGCTGTTTGAAGCTTGGGAATAATGGAAATTGGGGCAGGTCTCCAGCTTGTTGCTGAGGCTGTCCAGTCATTTCATCTTCAGGGATACAGTACATTCACTTTCAAATGAGATTTTATGGTTGATTTTAATTCAGTGGCTGACCCTTTTAAATCCATTTCTCAAACTTCTTTTGGTGCATTGGTGCCAATTTTGTTAATTAAAGCCTGGAAAATTAATTTGTATTTGAGCAATGCTGTGTGATTATTTTTTTTTTGTTCAGTTTAACTGTCTATTTGAATTTGGTCAAAAATTTAATATCCATGAGATCCTGGTAACACACTTTTGGGATTTAAGGAGGTGTTCTGTTCAAATCAAGGGGTCAGTTTGAAAGCTCTGAAAGCAAAAGTTGCTTTGAAATTTCAAGTAACAGTGTAGGCTAAGTGGCTTACTAAAGTAGAGAGAAAAGCATGTTGAAAGTTATAAACAATGCATTTCTTAAGAATTGCAATCTTATTTACCTACTTGAATGTGGATGTTTTAAAAATAGAGTATTGTCACTAAACTGGTAATCCAGAGATCCAGAGGATGCTCTAGGGACCGGATTCGAATCCTACAACGGCCGATAGTGGAATCTGAATTCAATAAAAACCTGGAATTAAAAGTCTGATGATGACCATGAAACTATTGTCGATTGTCATAAAAACCCACCTGGTTCACTAATGCTCTTTAGGGAAGGAAATCTGCCATCTTCACCTGGTCTGGCCTACATGTGACTCCAGATCCGCAGTAACGAGGTTCACTCTTGAATGCCCTCTGAAATGGCCCAGCAAGCCACTCACTCGTATCAAACTGCTAAAAAGTCAATAAGAAGGAATTAAACTGGAAGGACCACTTGACATTGACCTAGACACCGGAAACAACAACAGCAAACTCAGCTCTGTCGACCCTGCAAAGTCGCCCTTAGTAATATTTGGGAGCTTGTGCCAAAATTGAGAGCTGTCTCAGACTAGTCAAGCAACAGCTTGACATAGTCATGCTCACAGAATCATACCTTGCAGATAATGTCCCAGCCACCACCATTACCATCCCTGGGTATGCCCTGTCCCACCGGCAGAACAGACCCAGTAGAGGAGGCAGCGCAGTGGTATACACTCCGGAAGGAGTTGTCCTGGGAGTCCTCAACATCGACTCTGGCCTCCAGAAAGTTCCATGCTATCCAATCAAGCGTGGGCAAGGAAACCTCCTGTTGATTACCACGAACCGCCCTCCCCCAGCTGATGAATCAGTGCTCCTCCATGTTGAAGGAAGCACTTAGGGTTGCAGAGGTGCAGAATGTACTCTGGGTAGGAGACTTCAACGTCCATCACCAAGAGTGACTCGGTAGCACCACCACAGACTAAGCTGGCTGAGTCCTAAAGGACATAGCTGCTAGACTGCATTTGCGGCAGGTGGTGAGGGAACCAACAAGAGGGAAAAACATGCTTGACCTCATTCTCACCAACCTGCCTGCCGCAGATACATCTGTCCATGACAGTATCAGTAGGTGTGACCACAGCACAGCCCTTGCGGTGAAGAAGTCCTGTTTTCACATTGAGGATACCCTCTGTTATGTTGTGTGGCACTGCCACTGTGCTACATGGGCTAGATTTTGAACAGATCTAGCAACTCAAGACTGGGCATCCATGAGATGCTGTGAGCAATCAGCAGCAGCAGAATTGTACTCAACCACAATTTGTAACCTCATGAACCAGCACACCCTTCACTCTACCACCAAGCCAGGGGATCAACCTTGGTTCCATGAAGCTTGTAGGAGGGCATGCCAGAAGCAACACCAGGCATACCTAAAAATGAGGTGTCAACCTGATGAAGTTACAACACTGGATTACTTGCGTGCCAAATGGCAAAAGCAGCAAATGATAGAGCTAAGCGATTCCACAACCAACGGATCAGACCTAAGCCCTGCAGTCCTGCCACATCTAGTCGTGAATATTCATGGACAATTAAACAACTCACTGGAGGAGGAGGCTGCACAAATATCCCGATCCTCAATGATAGAGGAGCCCAGGACATCAGTGCAAAACAGAAGGCTGAATCATTTGCAACAATCTTCAACCAGAAGTGCAGAGTGGATGATCCATCCACTCACACCATATGATATCAAGAAATGACTGAAGGCACTGGATACTGCAAAGACCATGGGCCCTGAGAATATTGTGACAATAGTACTGAAGATTTGTGCTCCAGAACTTGCTGCGCACCTAGCCTAGCTGTTCTGGTGCAACTACGGCACTAGCATCTTTCCAGCAATGTGTAAAATTGCCCAGGTATGTCCTGAACAGAAAAAGCAAGACAAATTCAATCCAACCCAACCCATTACCATTTCATCAGTCTACTCTTGATTACCAGTAAAATGATGGAAGGGGTCATCAACAATGCTATCAAGTGGCATTTGCGTAGCAAAAACCTGCTCACTAATGCTCAGTTTGGTTTTCACCAGGGTCACTCAGCTTCTGATCTCTTTACAGCCTTGGTTCAAACATGGACAAAGGAGCTAAACCCCCGAGGTGGGGTGAGAGTGACTGTCCTTGACATCAAGGTAGCATTTGATCAAGTGTGGCATCAAGGAGCCCTAGCAAAACTGGAGTCAGTGGGATTTGGGGAAAATACTCTGCTGGTTAGATTCATACCTAGCACAAATGAAGCTGGTAGTGGTTGTTGGAGGTCAATCATCTCAGTTCCAGTACATCACTGCAGGAGTTCCTCAGGGTATTGTCCTAGGCCCGACCATCTTTAGCTGCTTCACCAATGACGTTCCTTCTATCATAAGGCCAGAAGTGGGAATGTTCGCAGATGGTTGCACAATGTTCAGCACCATTCATGACTCCTCAGATGCTGAAGCAGTCCATGTCCAAATGCAGCAAGACCTGGACAGTACCCAGACTTGGGCTAACAAATGGCAAGTAACATTCGTGCCACACAAGTGCCAGGCAATGACCATCTCCAACAATAGAGAATCTAACCATTGCCCCTTGACATTCAATGGCATTACCATCACTAAATTCCCACTATCAACATCCTGGGAATACCATTAACCAGAAACTGAACTGGACTAGCCATGTAAATACTGGGCTACAAGAGCCGGTCATCTCCCAACTCCCCAAAGCTTGTCCACCATCTACAAGCACAAGTCAGGAGTATGATGGAATACTCTCCATTTGCCTGGATGAGTCCAGCTCCAACAACACAGAAGGAGCTTGACATCATCCAGGACAAAGCAGCCCACTTGATTGGCACCACTTCCTCAAACGTTCACTCCCTCCACCACCAACGAACAGTGGCAGCAGTGTGTACCATCTACAAGGTGCACTGCAGAAACTCACCAATGTCCTTATAGGCAGCACCTTCCAAACCCACAACAACTACCATCTAGAAGGACAAGGGCAGCAGGTGCAGGGGCACATCACCATCTGGAAGTTCCCCTCCAAGCCACTCACCATCCTAACTTGGAAATATATCGCCGTTCCTTCCTGGAACTCCCTCCTTAACAGCACTGTGGGTGTACCTATACCACAGGGACTGCAGCAGTTCAAAAAGGCAACTCACCACCACCTTCTCGAGGGGAATTAAGGGCAAGTAATGCTGGCCTAGCCAGCAATGCCCACATCCTGTAAATGAATTTTTTTTAAATTACATAACAGTTGCATATGTGTCCATCTTTTATTTAACATGTTTTTACATTTGTTTCAAAATGAGAACTGATGTAATGCTCTGTTGCTTAAGACTGTAATTAAATCTATGGGGACAGAAGATAAATCAAATAACTTAAAAAAAAAACAAACCTGTCCTGAATATGTCATTGCAAATTGGCCCATAACTTCCATTCTCCAGGGTGTTGTACTTGAAGGACCACCCCAAGAAGTCCCCATTATGGCACACCTGATGATAAATGCTGAGTTGTTCAAATCCCAAAAGAAAACTTGAAACGATTCCCACAACTTGTTTTGCAGTTTGTATAAATTTCGAGGTGCATGCCTTGAATTCAGTAGTAATAAGACCACCAGGTCTTATAGGGTTTTACAAAACTAGATCAAATGTTTATTAACAAGAAAAATTATTTTTAAGCACATATGTATGTCTACAAATAGCTACTATAATAATTCATATTCCCCTACTTAATCTGACTCCCAGTTACACTTTCATTGACACACAGATTTTAAAAGACCCAGGCAAAGAAACATGATACCCTGAACTACGCGAATTCAAAGTGAGTTTTCTTAACTTCAGCTCTTTGAAGACAGCAGCTTGAGGCATAAATGCTGAAGGTTTTTCATACTTGTAAGATTTTAAAATGCCTGCCTTTACACATAGCCTTCGGTCCTCCATACATATTTTCCACTTTGAATGCAAATTCACATTGTTTCACTATGTCTTTAGACTTTACCTTTCTGATAATCTCTCAGAGCATTAAGTTTCACCAGTAATCTTTAGGAAAAATAAACATACAGTTTCTAAACTTTGCCTGGCTAGGTGACGCATTTCACCCACTCCTTTGGAAACAATCAAGTCCGGTTTATTTAAAAATGCAAATATCCTTTTATACCGTACATTCTAAACTCCCCCCATGTTTTACCATGTTTACATCAAAGCCTTCAGACCAGCTGCTTTTAATCCAATTAAGACACACACACACACACCCCCCTCCCATTTTACAATAAATTCCAATAACAGTATGAGAATTATTATATCTTCCTGACAGTCCCCACATAAGGATTACATGGCAGTTGCCTGGGAAGTTAAAACCTCCATTGGGCGATTTAAATTGTAGTCTTCGGATGGTTGCCACTGTGCTATACAGGAATAGTCACCCAGGAAAAGATTAAGATGACTTCTATCTCCCTGGGTAACTACCATACTCTGCACCCCCCACTCACCCCCTCAGGAAACCTGCACAGAGGGAGGTCATTCAGCCCATTCACTCCTGTATGTAATCCTGTAAGATCTTCATCCTCAAATACATGTCCCACTCCCTTTTAAAGTTATTCATGAAATTAGCTTGCACTACCTTTTACAAGTAGACTACGGCGATTCAAGAAGGCAGCTCACCACCACCTTCTCAGGGGCAGTTAGGGATGAGCAATAAATGTTGCCCTAGCCAGTGAAGCCAACACCCCTTGAATGAATAAAAAAAAAAACCCAAATCCGGCATGAGTGAAGAAACGTCATCACATTTTCTCTTTCGATCTTTTGCCAATCCTCTAAATCTGTGGCCTCTAATGTTTGACCCAGAGGGAGCAGTTTTTTTTCTATCTACTATACCAAATCCTCTCTTCATTTTAAACCGCTTGTTATGTCATCTGATAACCTTCTGTGTTCCAAGAAGAACAGTCCTAACTTTTTCGATCTCTTTCAAACTTGAAGTCTCTCATTCCTAGTAAACCTCCATTTCTAACTCTTCGCATTCTTCCTGAAGTGTGTGCCCTGAATTTTCCACAGTACTCCACCTCAGGACTAACCAGTGGTTTATAAAGATCTACCATGATCACTTGGCTTTATTCTCCTGTATATAAAAAGCCAAGTAGCTCATATGCTTTTTAAAATCAACTTTCCAACTTGTCTTGCCACTTTTTTAAGGATTTACGTTTATGGGCACCAGGGCCTCTCTGTTCATCTGCACTTTTTTCAGAATTGTTTTATTTATTGTTATTGTCTTTTCATATTAGTCCTTCAAAAGTGAATCACTTCACATTTCCACATTGAATTCCATCTACCTTGCCTCTAACCTATTATACCATTCTGTCTGTAATCCCGCAACCTATCATTATTCACTATTTTGCCAAGTTTTGACATCATCTGTATAATTTATAATACTGCTCTCTACACCCAAGTCTGGTTGTTTATTAAAAAAAATTGTAAAGAGTAATGAACCCAAAACTGACCCTTGGCGAACATTGCTGCTAACCACCCAATCTGAAAAACATTCATCCACCACTACACATTGCTTATTTGTATAGATATATAAAATCAGAAAAGAGGGTTTCTGAATGTACACGTATTGGGAAGGTGTCTCTGTTGGTAGAGGCTAGTGATGTAACTTGTATAACTAAGTAGAAATCAGTCCTGGATGATGGGTCCTGGAAGTTCATAGCATTTGTACATTTTGACTGAGCTGTAAATGTGCACAATTTAAAAAAAAAACAAGTAGGAGCTCCAATAATTCAATTGATTTATATTAACCTCTCAAATTAGGATAGTCAAATTCAAATTTCAGCCTTGATTGTTATCACCTTGTTATTGCTGTGTGGTCCAATAGACAATGAGGAAAATCTTTTATTGAGGAGACTTTGAACATTGCTAAAAGTTCCTTCTACTGTTGAAAAAGTGCAGAAGCTAGTATTGACAAGGAGTCTGAATATCAATACCTCCAAGCTCTGAGAATTATTTTGTTTGAAAAAGAGGAGAGGAAACTTTGAGGTGATTGAATTGAAACTTTTAAGATAATGTAAATTGATCATATTGATTCATGGAAACTTTATTAGCAGAAGGATTCACAACAATTTTGTATGTGGCAAAGGAACAGAGTAGAGCGTTTGGTCTAACAAGCAAGGCAATAATATTGTGGATTAAATTGCTAGTAAGGACCATTTAGAATGGGGTCAACAGATGGATATGAGGCAATTGTATGTTTTTATGAGAGATGGGATTGAGAGTTATAGTGAAAACTATGAACCTTTTGAGTTGATGTGTCAAAAGCGATGCGCTTTCTAGTTCTACTGTTTTTTCCTGTTCCTAAAAAAAAACTTGTAATTTTAGAGTGGCTGTGTATAGCAGTTTTAATAATACCACAGCAGATGTTAAGAGCATCTGCTCCCCCATCCAAAAAAAAAATAACTTGAGGGCTGCCTTGAGCCAGAAAAAATGTTGCAAAGAGTAGATTCTCCTTTTGGGTCCAAGTTTGCAAGCCTCTGCCATGAAGTTCATATCGAGTGCCAAGTTTTACACTTCAAAAATTAAATTACATTCACTTACACATTTTTTTAGCCAATTGTGCTGTTATTGTGTTTTGATAGATATTCCAACTTAAAATGTATATATTTTTTCTTTAATAGGAAGTAGAAACAGAGCAATACTTTAACCTCTTTTTGCCTGAGTTGAAGCAACGTGGATATGATGGGTTCTTCTGTCCAAAATCTCGTGCCAAATTAATGTCTGAGCAGGAAAGGAAGCATGTAGATGGATGTGCAATATTCTTCAAAACAGAGAAGTATGTGTAGACAGACAATGTACTGCTTATGTCTCTGAAATCTACTGTTGATTCCTGTTCTGAATCTGTTATAATCCTTGTCAATTTTATTGACACTGTATGTTGGTGACATTAATTGCACTAATCACTGGCATTTATAATGGCTGCCACTGTCAGCAAAGTGCAATCAGTTTAGTGTGAGAATTTATAATGCAGGTTTAAAAAATAATTCTATCCACTAGAACAGGTTAAAGGCTATAAACCTCATTTTAGAGTTAAGGTGAAAGCTGATATCTTCTAAGCACTGAAAGTTGCTTTGACTAGCTAGATTATTTCTCTTATTGTAGGTTTCTTCCTAAAAACGTCATTAACTGTAGCTGAATGTATCTTGCTTTCCAATTTGGTGTTTCTAATATACTTTATGATAATAGTAGTGAGGAACTTTTTCATGGAGGGGGAATTTGAGGGCATGTCATACCAACCCACAATTGTGCACTTCTGAAAATGCCGTACTGTTCTCCCTAGCAGGACCAGAGTCAAGCCAGTTGCTTTACCAACTTTGCTAGGAGATGTTAAGTGTAACAACAGGATCAAAAGTTGAGGTGTTTGGGGAGGAGGAAGATAAAGTTTACTGAAATTGAAGTGAAAAGCCTAATTTAAACTCTGAGTAAACTTTTCATTTGATCCACAAATAAAGCTTTTCAGTCTAAGACTTGATATGGTGAATCCCTGGGAACCTTCAGAGAATGTATTTTCAAAAAACGAAATGTCATATGAGATGCTTGGGAGTCTTGCTTTGCTCCAGAGCCAGATTGGTCCCTAACTCTGGGACTTGGTAGAACCTGGAAGTTAGACTTGAAATTGGCAGAATGGAGATTGGATATAATGTTAAGTTACACCTCAATTTCATTAAAATGCACCTGAATGTAAGTGAACCACAAATCAATTTAAAAAAAAATGGGGACCACAGGAAAGTGCAGGCACTCTTTAAGTATGAAAATTAGAGATTCAGCTTACTTAACCATCATTCATGTACGTTAAACACAACATATTCAGGAACGTGTGATCAGGAAAACTATTCAATTTTTTTTAAGTAACGTGTCACAAAGCATTCAAGAAATAAAAGTACAGTGCAGGTCTCAAAGGAGAAAGGTTTAAAACATTGTAATAAATCATGAGAAATGTCCTGATTCCTACTGTGTCTGAAAATCAGGCTGTAACTTGAAGAGAGCCTCTAAGCAAGTGCAATTGCAGGTAATTTAAGCTCTATCTTTGAGGCAGGCCATTATTAAAGTCAAAGATGTCTATTTATCAGTCCACTCAAATATAATGGTTAAAAAGTTGAAGATATTTGGGTATAATGTGTACGCGTAGGTAATTCACTTGTGTTCCGAGCTCTTTTTAAAGCATGAATTTGCTTTATGTTCATATTGTGCATGTCTCTGGGTGCTAATATGGAAGAAATTCCAGGCTTGCATTTGTACGTTTAAGTTAGTGTTTGTGAGAAGAAGAAATTTCTTGTACAGATTTTAAAGTTATAGGGTAAATCCACCCTCAATGAGTTAAATGCAGCTTTGAAGCTCAGGTTGTCTTTATGCTTACAGTTCAGATGTTTCAGTTGTTCTACTGCTGCATGGAACAATAGTCTTTGCATAAGTTGCATTTTGTTTGTTTGTGATGTGTTATTTTATCTAAGGTGGATTTAGCTGCAAGTCAAAGCTTCAGGTGTTCTCATAACATGAGGGAAATGGTACATGTAGGCCAAGGGCGATCAGGATCTTGACACGGAGAATCAAAATGTACCAGAATATCCTGAGGAATCAATAATGATATTGCAGACTATATTCTTCTGCAGGAAGAGAAGTTTGAAAATCATTATAACCACGAGCCCAAGCTTTAAGTCTTTCTTGCAACACATCTAATCTTAATATCTTAACTTTTATGGTAAATAGTACAATATAGGAATACAATTATTTTCCATACCTATAGGAATCCTCTTGCTACCATTTATTTAAGTAGGCATTAATATTTATTCTTCACATGAAGAGGTGTGTAGGTGATAGGAAAGAGGTAAGTAAAATTCTGAATCAGTTGCACTATTTTCTGCTCAATTTTCTTCTCTCTTATATTTGATATCCTGTAAGTTTCACATGCTGTAGATCATTCCTACTCTGAATATTCCTGTGGGTTTTCATGGAGAGGAATGAGAGACGGGTTGCAATACCAATTAAGAAACTGAGTGCAAATAATTGTCAAATGCTCATATTTCGGGCGTAGTAATCATATTCTGCCACTTGAGGGAACTCTAAATATTTATATAGTTTACTTCAACCACTGGATAATTATAACATTACTGCATGTATATAATTTTTCTGTTTTCCCCCTAATTCCTGTTAAGAGTTAATCTTAGTTTCATAGTACACTTAGTTGTTTTACACAGTATAAACCTTGTTTAAAATGAGATCATTCTCACTGTAGTTCAGTTGCGTACAGTTCTGTTTTTTTTCCTCCAAATCTACTGTAAGAACTTGTAGATTGGTTTCTGGTCATTTATCCATGTGCTGTACGTAATATATGGAGTTTTTTTTCTCTAAGAGTAGACTGTAAAGGAGGTGATCCTTGAACTGTGAACTAATTAGTGACAAATTTATGTTTTTCAAATAGGTTCAGTTTAATCTCTATAATAGAGTCTGTCTAAGTTCACTACCACCTTTAATTGCTATGAGTTGGAATGAAGGATACAGTAGCCTCCTTTACTACATCTGTTATTGTACCTCATCCTGCTATAGAAATGAGACCAAGCAGACAAGAATAACTTCTGTCTTGTTCAGTACATTCCCATTCCAAATGATGGGACTGGATAGATTAAAAATAGTGCCCTGAATGTAGGTGACACTGGGGTTGAATTTATTGCTCATCCCTAGTTAATGAGAAGGTGGTGACGGACAAGCTTTTTGGACTGCTGTAATCCTTGTTGTGACTATACCTGCACAATATTGCTAGGTAGGGAATTTCAATATTTTGTCCCAACAGTGGTGAAGGGTAGCAAGAGTTACAATACTTGCAATTCACTTTTATTTGAGAATATAATGGTTTTATTATAGCAGCAAAAGTTGTAGAGTTTGTCAAACTAGCTTTCATAAATTTTCTATGACTTATAACCCTTTCTAAGCTCATTTAAAGAGCTTTCCCCTTCCATTAATTGCAATCTGCCATTCCTTTCTCTCTTTGATTTTTTAAAAACTTATCTTCCTCAAATTTCTGTATGTTGGCTTGGCATGTCCTTGTATACTCTACAATTATTCAAATGTTGTAAAGTCATTTCTCTCCCTCCTTCCCCACAGATTTGCATTGGTGCAGAAGCATACAGTGGAATTCAACCAATTAGCAATGGCCAATTCAGATGGCTCTGAAGCCATGCTAAATCGCGTTATGACAAAGGATAATATTGGGGTAGCAGTGCTCTTAGAAGTCCACAAGGATCTTTTTGGAGGTACATGTTTTATATTCTTAAAATTGCAAATGAAAACAAATGAATTGGCTTTTTTGGGTAAAGCCAGTGCATGTGAAGTTTTGGCTCACTGCTCAGATGTTTCCTTTCAGGGGATAATTTAAAATGTCTGGTTGGAATGTGTTTGCTTTCTTACTGATGAGCTTAATTTTATAATCAACTTATTTTTGTCTTCCAACTTACTCAAGCTTTTATTATAACTCTGTATGGTGCATATAAAAGGCAAGCTGTGAGCTTGCATTTCTTCCCCATTTTTAGTTTCCTCTAGTCCATTCCCCATTTTTTTTAAGTAAAAGGATGGAATGTTGGCCTGTTAATGCTACTTGTCAGAAAATTGACAAGTGAGTGAGCCATTGTGGCCCATTGTGACTTCCCTTTTTTGATTATTTTTCATACAGAATATGCTACTCTGTGACTTTAGCTATCATTGTTATAAATATATTCAATGTGCTTAAAGAATAAAGCTAGCAAAACAATATTTGGGATTCTATTCATTTTGTGTTGCTATTTTGTAAAACTTCACAATGAATATTTAACTATATTGCAGATACTTCAGAATGACTTATTCCAAACAAAATAGGGATATCCTAACAAACTGGTCATTCGCTCATTTGCTCCCCCACCCCCCCACCACCATCCATAAAACAGAAAAGTGAGTGTATATGGGTGTTTTTCAAAGTAATCAAACAGATTGTTCAAGATTATTATCTCATTTACATTGGAGGGGGAGACCAGATTGGGATTCATGGCCATGGCGATTTTTTGTATCCACAAAGGATGCTTTTCGCACTTTAATATAGGCCATCCCAAATTATAATGCCCACCAGGACAAATTGGCAGTGCCTTCTGTTAAGCACCTAACCTAGACTGTAAATTGTACTACTTATCATTGCCCTGTTGGGTAGGAACTTAAGTGCCAAGTAGATGTGTACCTCTGGATCAGAGACTTGACATTTGTTATGAGCTTTATTGTGTATTTTAATCATGGAATGAAAGCAGTACAGATAGATTATCATAAAGTGAATGTAACTGATCTGAAAAAGAGATTGAGATCTGTAATGCATAACATTTAGACATTCTGTTATGACTGGGATGGGAGGAATGTGCAGTTTGACCAGCTCTACTACTCCACAGGTTGTATCATTAGTTTAAAAGTTTGATCCACTCTCCAAAACGGCCAATTATTTACCTTCACTACTGTTGTACAGAATAAAATAGACTTTAACCAGGCTTCTTTCAATAAACAACAAACTTCTGGAGTTTAACATGGATAAGTATAAGGTTATCCATTTTGGTTGGAAGAATAAATAGACGATTTATTATTTAAATGGAGAGAAACTTCAGAATGCTTCAGTACAGAGGGATCTGCGTGTCCTTGTGCATGAATCACTGAAAGCTAGTATGCAGGTACAGCAGGTAATAAGGAAGGCAAATGGAATGTTTGCATTTATTGCTAAAGGAAGTGTTGTTGCAACTGTACAAGGCATTGGTGAGACTGCACCTGGAGTACTGTGCACAGTTTTGGTCCCTTTACTTGAGGAAGGATGTAGTTGCATTGGAGGTGGTTCAGAGGAGGTTCACTAGATTGATTCCAGAGATGTGGGGCTTGTCTTATGAGGAGAGATTGAGCAGTTCAGGCCTATACTCGCTAGAGTTTAGAAGGATGAGAGGAGATCTAATTGAGGTATATAAGATGTTAGAGGGGATAGACAAAGTAGACGTGGATGTTTCCCCTTGTGGGGCATTCTAGAACGAGAGGCCATACTTTTAGGCTAAGGGTTGGTAGATTTAAATCAGAGATGAGGAGGAATTACCTTTCTCGAAGGGTCATGAATCTGGAATTCACTACCTCAGAGTGCAGTGGATGCTGGTACGCTGAATGAATTTAAGGAGGAGATAGATTTTTAATTAGTGGCGGGTTGAAAGGTTATGGGGAGAGGGCGGGAAATTGGAGTTGAGGCTGAAATGAGATCAGCCATGATCATATTGAATAGCGGGGCAGGCTCGAGGGGCTGAATTGCCTACTCCTACCCCTAGTCCTTATGTTCTTAATAGTTCATTATAAAACCAGTCTTGTCAAATAGAAAAGCAAAGCTTAGGAACAAGCAGTATGAAATATGAAAGTATACCAATTACCCTCAGACAGACACACACACACACCCCACACACACCAAAAGAAAGAAGACATATAAAATAAAGGGATTCTGCCAAAGGTTAAACATCAATGTTTCAAGGGAAAAGGGAAGATGATAGAGTCCTTGAAATGGCATCCAGGTTATGTGATTAGGTATCAACACTGATCTGCGAAACAATCGACTCGTGCAGTACTTTTAAGGTGGGTTCGAGCAACATTCACACGTACCCACAGCACATGGAGTAATTTAGGAGCCACTTATATTCACTTCTGGCTGTGGACTGGCTCTGAACTGTAAAATGGCTGCTGTCTTCCTTCACAAGCAGTTGGTCCTTCTTGAAGCAAACCAACTTCTAAACATAGTTCCAGGCATGGCTTTTCTCCCCAGAGCCATAATCTACAATGTGACCCCTTTTGTACACAGTCTACCGGGTCAAGAGGTTTCCAGCTTTACAACTGCTTAATTATCTTGTAAATGGTTGTCACTTCAAAGAAAAGCAATTAGAGTTCTTACATTAACCCACATTTGTCCAGAATGTTCTTGGTTCTTGAAGATGAACCATTTTCTGTGATTGAGGTGTTCATCAGAATTCCTAACACTGTTTAATCCACCCAGTATCTAAGGAAGTTAATTTAAAGAGCTTTGCAAGATGATCTTTTTGCACAATTTCCAATCAATTTGTCGATTTTCCTTGTTTTTTTTTTGTTGCGGTCACTTTGACGTTCAGGAATCATCGTGGCAGGTCCTGTCTCCTGTTTCTTCCCCCCGCCCCGGTGCAGTGCTGTCACAGTGAGTTCTTCCATGGTAATCACCTGTATCAAGTGATTTTTGTAGGAAGAGTAGAAGCACCATTGGAAAGATGAAAGACAGGTCAGGCTTGATGGTCTTCTGCTAGTACTCAATGACCTCATTTACAAACCCAAACTTAAATAACTGCCCTGGGTCTGAGTTAGAAGGTCATGGTTTCAAGTTCGACTCCAGACTCTTGACACATAACCCAAGATACCACTTCAGTGTGGTACTGAAGGAGTCTGTCCTCTCAAGTGAACATTGAAGATCCCATGCCTGTGTTTAAAGATGAAAAAGAAGTTTTCCTGTTGTCCTGACTAACACTTGTTCCTCAATCAATACCTGAAAGAGATGACCAGGTCATTTACTTAATTGTTGTGAAAATTCACTTATCTTTCCTACAGTGACTACTCTTCAGAATTGTTTCATTGCTTGGGATGCCCTGAGGTTGTTAAAGTGCTACAAAAATGCTAGTTTTGTTTGTCCTTTCAGTTGTTTCATACATTTAAAAGCATCATTCCTTTCAGGTGTGAAGACACTTCATGGAACAGAAAAGCAGCTAATTCTTGTGGCCAATGCACATATGCACTGGGACCCTGAGTACTCTGATGTGAAGCTCATCCAAACCATGATGATTATCTCTGAACTCAAAACTATTCTAGAGAAGTCAGCTGCTTCTCTTAGGCCAAGCTGCCCTTCTGCAGATCTTAACTGCATCCCATTGGTGCTGTGTGCAGATCTCAATTCACTGCCAGATTCAGGTAAGACCATCAAAGACAACTTTTGGCTAGTACCTGTACTATGCTTGGTGAATTTTAAAACAAAATCTGTCCATGTTTTATTAGGATTTTGAGGAAGGGTGCACTCTTTTGTTCCTCATAGTTGAAATCTGCCCTTAATAAGTCTAGTTCAATTTAGTACAAGGGAGCTTCCTCTAATTGGCAAGAGTGCCTTTGGGAAAAAAACTAATCAAAATAGAAATACAGATAATGTGTCCAATTTAGTACAATGTAATTAGATGCAACATTAGTTAAGAGGTGCTTTATGCAGTTAATGTTAAATTGTTGTGCATCTAAGACTTAACATAGCACAGAGGGTTTTGTACTAGAAGCTGTAAACCAAATTTACTGGCATATCCAGTCTGTCAACTCTACCGACTCCATTTGTTGCGTAGGTGTTGTGGAATACTTGAGCACTGGAGGTGTTGCACAGAATCACAAAGACTTCAAGGAGCTGAGGTATAACGAGTGTTTGATGAACTTCAGCTGTAATGGGAAGAATGGAACTTCTGATGGCAGAATTACTCATGATTTCCAACTAAAGAGCGCTTATGAAAACAACTTGATGCCTTACACAAATTACACTTTTGACTTCAAGGTAAGTGGTAGGTTACACTGTGGTTTCTGTCAAATTGGGCTTGTGGAATCTGTTTGCAGATAATTAGCTACAAGGATGAATATTTAACTGCCCTTTTGATATGTTTCTGGTAGGGCTCGTGATGGTATCAAATGAAATTCTGATTTTCTCTCAAAATCAAGGAGTGTGCATTATGGGAGAAAATTAGGCTCCGGATAGCATTTCTGAAGAGTCGTCTCCTAGCTTGTTAACTAAATGATTACTGTAAAAATTTACCTGCCTGTGTCCTCATGTTTCAGGCCTCTTACAGCTTTCCCAAGCATTAAGAGCAATTGTGGTCTGGAGCATTGCTTTAATTATCTTGCATGTCTTTTAATATTCTCATTTTAGTGCTAATCAGCTCAAGTGCATTAGAATTGATATTTTAGTTCATTAAGTCATGTCAAATATTATTTAGTTTCTGTTTCTGATCTAGTTATTTCTCACTCTTGCTACTTCCTGCTGTATGTATTGTTGCGTGGTTGAGGGATCAGGTGGGTGGCCTGCCCAGCATCTTTGCCAATTTCACTCCATGGCTAACATTTGCATCCTGATGTATCACCCCTCTCTGTTCTCCTCTCTTTTCCTGATGGATACTTCTGTGATACCCTTCCATTACCAATTACTGCCCCATCTGGCTGCATTTCCCTTTTTTTCCCAATGCCAGTCTTTTGCTATGCAACTGTATCATATGTAAGTGTCCACCTACCTCATCTTAAAGCATTGTCCTGAGCCTTAACTGTTCCTTTCCATGTGAGACAACAGCTTGCAGATGTTTTCTTTTAATATACTGTACTCATTGTTCAGTATGGTGGTCTACATTTTGGGTAACTTCCTGAGCTGAATAGTTCTGCTCTGACTTGAGCAACGTTCTGATCTACCTGCGGCTCACTGCTATATCCTTCTCTCCGAATTTTACTCTTTTTGTTTCCTCGTCTATTTTGACCAAACTTGTTGCAAGCTACAGTGAACACTATTTCATCTTTCTCCTTGGTACTCAGAGCATTCTAGCATATTTCCAACATTTTTTATTTTTAGATTTTCCAAGTATCTTCACTGTGTCTTTATTGTTTTCACACTATGAATTGGCTCAATGTCATCCTTTGGTATGGTGACTTATAGCTGCGGTGCCTGTACTATTTCTGTCAGTCACCTAGGTGACCCCTCACACCTCTCATCAGTGAAACATTTTCTATGGGCAGTTTTCCTCTCCACTTTCCTGCAACCTCACTGTCTTGAAAATGAGACTCTTGGAAATTACTGGCACAGAAGGCAACCTTTGGCACATCTGCTTACATAACTAACTACGTTTTCCTTTACTAACTCATTTTATTCCAGGATCTTGAAACTGTAATCTTCTGTCTAGGATCTCATGTTGCTTATACAATCAACCTTTTGAAACCTAAGCTGGATACCATTTAAGCACTACTTCATATTTCACTTTATCTTTTCTCTTTTCAATTTGTTCGTTTGTACTATTGACTTGACTCTTCACTTCACTTCACTTTCTCAGTTACACATTAATTAGCATTACTCGTAGCCCTGCGCTTTCATCACCAGCAAAAAAAGACCCATAAGAGTCTCCTTTCTGAGCTGTTTTTCACCCTTTCTTTGATCAGGGACTATTTGCATCTTGGGACCTGCTCCAAGTGACAACCAGGGCCACAATAATATTGTCTCTGCGTTTTGAGGGAGTGATTGACCACTGTCCTTTCTCTGTAGTAATGTACTGTCTTTTGCTTATCCCTGCAGTAGCATGGCTGAGTGATTAGTACCTCAATATGAAAGGAATCCTCACCATTACAGGTGTAATATGTCAGAATTGCAGCACCAATTCCAATTTCTCTTCTGAAATATCTTCACAAAGACATGAGGAAGACACTGTTGTTACGATGGTTCAGAGGGTGTAGTTTTATGGTAGTGCACTTACATTAAGTGAGTTGATGTTACTTGTGACATGCTGACCAACTCAGTTTTTAAAAAGTTCAGCTTGCAAAACTCAGTTTTTCTTACTACGTGTGTATTGCATGGTACTAATCCTTGCTGAAGTTACATAATTTGGTGCGATGTTACACTCTGTCATGTGGCTGCCAGTTTATGCTGTGCTTTTAATTGAGATTGCCTTGGCATCAAGCCAACTCTATGGAAGCAGCTATTGAGTTTAAAAATATATATATTTAGGAAGTGTTGATGCTGTAGCAATCTTAAAAAAATGTATTGACCACTGAAAGAGAATTACATCACCAAGTCACTCAGATTTCAGTTTTCCCCTTGCATTTCCTTTTGTAGTTTTGTTATAGCTGTATGGAGTAAAATGTTTGATTGCACAGCAGAAAGTTAAGTGGTATAGAATTAGGGGACGAACAGCATTGGATTAAAATTGGCTGGAAGGAAGAAAGTGGAGTTGGGGTTAAAGGTAGTTTTTCCAGAATGAATGGAAGTGGGTGATGATATCTGAGGGTGCACACCTGGGGCCACTTCTGTTCACTGTATATATCAATAATTTGGATATAAGTCCAGTTGGATTGGTAAAAGCTGCAGAGGAATATTGGTAAGGTGAGGAATAAGCTAAAAAGTGATGAATGGAATACAATCTCCTTAAGGTTATTCCATGCATGTTTTGAGCGGGCCAAAGGTGGTAGCTGCTTGGTAGCATTTCATGGAAGGACAAAATCGCAAATGCAGCCGTTCTCTTAAAGGTAAATCTCAGAAGTATGTTGGCACTCAACAAGCAAAGGTGATTTGGGTACATGTCTTGGGTACATTCGAAGTATGGAAGACTAATGTATATCCAAGGATTTTCTGTAAGAAAGTAAGTTAAAGATTGTATTAAATCAAAAGAGGCTTATAAAGTTGCTATAAAAGGGAGTAAGCCTGAGGATTGGGAGCATTTTTAGAATTCAGCAAAGGAGGACCAAGAAACCAATTTAAATGAGAATTGAATATGAATGTAATGGACTGTGAAAGCTTCTATAGGTAGCTAAAAAGGAAAAGATTAGCACAGACAAATGTGGGTCCATTATAGGCAGAGACAGGAGAATTTATAATAGAACAGGGGAGAATGGCAGAGAAGTTAAATATTTACTTCACAGAGGAAGATAAAGGAAATCTCCCAGAAATAATAGTGAACCAAGGGACTAGTCAGAATGAAGAACTGAAGGAAATTAATATTATTAAACAGAAGTGGTACTGGAAAAATTAATGGGACTGTAAATTGATAAATTCCAGCAATGCTGTAGCACTATATGGATTAGCATTCAAGATAATCCCACATGGTAATTTTATAATCTCAGCTCTGTCCTCAGATCCATGCCCTTAAAAGTATTACCCTTCAGGAAGAGACAAACATGCAAATCCAAAGGCCAGGTTAACTTGGGCTGCTCTTGTATATGTCCTAGTGGTTGGCTGAGGGGAGGTTGCACATTTGTCTCCCCATTTGCTTGAGCTATCTTCCCACTTTGTCTAAGAGTTATGAACATTACTGTGCTAAGATCACAAAAGTATAGAAGGGTGTTGAAAAACAATAGGTTCATATTCGTCAGCAATTTGTCATATAAAAACAGAAAATGCTGGAAATATTCAGCTCTTAAAGGTGTGCAAAGTTGTAAAATCAAAATGTGAAGGAGTGAACTATGCCCTGTAAAATCATTTTTGTTCTCTTTGTTTAAAAAGTGTCCTGTATGTTTCTAGCATTACTCCTTATTTCACTGTAATGTCATAAGGCTGGAGCAAACAAAAGCAACTTAATTCAAAATGTTTATTACTCAGATTTCTGATGCAGGGTCATCGACCTAAAACATTAACTCTTTCTCTCCACAGATGCTGCTTGGCCTGAGTCATTGTTTTATTTCCGATTTCCAGCATCTGCAGTATTTTGCTGTTGCTTTGTTGATAATCTGGTCTGCCTTTGTTTTGTCTCCCAGGGTGTTATCGACTACATTTTCTATTCCAAGACTCTGATGAACGTGTTGGGTGTTCTTGGCCCTTTGGATCCTCATTGGCTTGTGGAAAATTCTATCACTGGATGCCCACACCCTCATATCCCTTCTGACCACTTCTCACTGTTAATACAGCTTGAACTTCAGCTTTCCTTGCCACCATTGATGAATGGTGTGCACTTACCCAGCCGGAGGTAGTAGATCCATGTCCTGGAGGCACTGCCTGCTTTTATGGACATGTACAGTTGTAAAATCAAAGTATGAAGGAGTGAAGTATGGCCTGTAAAATCTTTTTTGTTCTCTTTTTTTAATTGTATATGTTCTGTATGTTTCTAGTAATACTGTTTATTTCATTGTCACTAAGTCTGGAGCAAACAAAAACTTAATTTAAAAAGGTTTATTACTCAGACCTTTGGAGACACTGGAGATCGCATTCTTTGTAACTCTGAAAACATTTTATCACCATATTATGTGTTAAGTGTTTATGTTTTCCTGTTGGATTACGTACATAATCTGGCATTGAAACAGCAGCATTACATGCTTTGCAATATGGTGCCATTGATTGCTCCTCCAAAGACCGACAGGCAGAACACTGTTCCGAGCTTTGCCCCACCCTAGTTGCCTTGGATCTATTTATACATCATTACTGAAATAATGTAGATCATTTGGTGAGAATTTGGTATCTTTCCATTTGTTACTCTTGCTTTCTTTTCTGTCGCGATCATATATTCTTCACTTTAATTCTTTGGCTAAAGTTAAAAAGAGAAGCACCGATCAGCAACTCCCCTCATTCTCTGACCCTGTCACAGCTAAGTAGAATCTCTGATCCTGAGTAGAGAGATAATTGAAGCCAAAAGGGAGGAGGTGGGTCGTGGTGGTGGGGGGGAGGGGTGTTGGCGCTATCCAACTATGATTTTGGTTTGAAGTTATTCTGCCTTGTTTGGAATGAGGTTCATATCCGGTTTCACTAAAGAAGATGCCCATTGCTTATTGATTTGTAGAGCGGGGCAAACAGACACGAGATTCAGATTTTCCAAACTGATTATTGAACATGTATTGCAGCTAATGGAAATTAATTGTAGAATTTAAAATTTATCCCACTGCCTTCGAAAGTGTTTTTTGTAACAAAAAAAGCTCCCACGTGGATTGTTTGTCTTCCCAATTGAACTGGAATAATTAGCTCCTTCCAGGGGAGCAGGATGATCATGGAAATTAGCTCAATGCTGCTCCGTTATCAGCCAGCAAGAAGTACAATTCAATGTTGGTCCATCGGTCAAGACCAAATTTTCCTTTCCACAATGAAATAAACATGCAGTGAGCAGTGATTGAGGTGCATCATAAATAATTCGGCATGGAGTCAGGTAAAGCACCTAAAATATTGCTGTGTACTAAATAAGCACCATCTAATGGTCGTTAATTTTCATGTTTTGTATTCCAACAACCTACTGCACTTTATAAAGAAATTGAGTTTTCATTGATACAGTATAAAGCGTATCAGTCCAATGTGACCCCTAACTCGCCGCCCCCCCCCCCCCACCCAAAAAAATCTGCGTTTTAAGAACCCACTTGCAGGTTTAACCTTTTTTGAATCAGCAGTACAAGATCTTCTGATGTGTAAAATCTGTTTTTAGTTTAATATATAATGATAGAATGACATCAGATAAAGTTTACAAGTGGACATGACCTAGTTATAGAATTTACTAATAACCTCCTTTTGATATCTATATGACTGGATTCATGACTTCAAGATTGTCTGTCTGAAATCTGAAGTTTTAAGTCAGCACTTTAATTCTATGGCCTCGTAACTCTTTGAAAGGATGTCCTGTTTTTAAGGACATGAATTATGGAGCTAGATAAAGTTAATGAGAATGAAAGACAGGAGGCTCCAAGTAAATTCTAAAACTTTTCGTTTTGAATTCTGTTTTGGTGAAAGAATTTGAACTTTTTAGACCTATTTTTAATCCTAAGGCTTCATGTGCTTAACATTTTTGTGATGACCCTGCTTCTTAAAACTTCATGCATTGTTTTAGTATCTCTAAGCAATATTAACTTCCCATACTTCACTCCCAATATTTTGTCAAATCAGTTTGTATAAAATGGAATTTAAAATTTACCAGGAATGGTTATATATGAACTACAGAGGAGCCCATTTACTGGATTTTTTCGCTTTCTTTTTTATAATTGAAGAGGAAAGCAGTTTTTGGAAAACTTACTGTTAATAGCTGCAAATTTTGTCTGCTTTCAGTATAAAATAAATCAAGACACTCTGTTGCAAGAGGATGTTCATCAGGTTTTCTTTGCTTCTGTATGCATTTTTCCAGAGTTCCAATAACTGTGTACTTCAAAAATATATATAATTGAGGGAAAGAACATTTTAAGAAAAACAGTGAAATGGAGATGACAGGAAGTTTGTCGTGTGTGTTTATCCTAATTGTTCAGGCAAAAAAATAAAGAAAGCACAGTCGGATTCATGTATGTTTCTGTTATGTTTTTGTCCCTCATTTCATAATAACGTGCCTCATTCAATTTGCTCAAGCAGCTGCACTGCCCAAGAAAGCAGAGAAAACCTGACAGGCCTTCTCCAGGCAACTTTTAAAATTCTATACAATAAATCTGTTAAGATTTGTGAGATTTTATGTAAAAAAAAAAAACCCACCTAAAAACAACTTAAAAACAGTTTTGTACAAACGCTGTAATGTGTTTAACTTTGGTGTAAGGAGTGTGGGACATTGGAAACCGCACAATAAGTCAGGTATGGCACAATGATTTCTGAGACCAGCTTTATTTCCATCTCATTCCCAGCACGGCTTACCTTTTGTCTTTGTGCAGTGCAGGAGTGCTATCTTTGGTGACAAAGCCTGCATATGCGTAAAGGTTTTTGTCTCTTGGGTATTGTGCATTTGATGTGGAGAGTCCCTTCCTTGTTCAGAACCCTTCACTTCCTTAACAAATGTACTTACTAGCTCTCAATGGATTGAAAAGCTACTGAATTCCAGTCTTTCAAGGTTTCATATCACTCAGTACAAAAGCATACATATTGGATAATATTGTTCAAAATGAAGTACGGGTCTCATGACTTAAGACAGTCACAAAAAGCAGGTTTTTGTAGTGGTAATTATATATTTCTATGTATTGTATATGGGAGAGCCTGATATTCATTATGCTGCAGATAACCCAAAGAGTGCTTATTTGAAACCATATGGCACTGTCAAAAATACACCATATAATCAGCTTTTAATTCATAGGTGCTTCAAAAGCTAAATAAAAGAGCACTCCTGAATTGACCTAATTAAATGGTGGGTTTTCCAAGCCATTTCTCGGAGGCAATTTGAGTACTGCTGGCATTTTTAAATTGGATCAGACTCGAAGAACTGGTGATGTGTTGCACTTTTGTTGATCTGTTCTGGATAAATGATTTATTTTGACATTTCTGCCTTGTTAATCCCTATTTGAATCAGTAAAAGCTTTTGTGGCTTTGTTGGCTGATTGTAGCTTCCCCCACTAGCACAAATTTCCCCCCCCCCCGTCCCCCATGGCATTAGGGAAGAGAACAAGTTCTGATCATGGGAGACAAGTGGGTTCAGAGTTTTTGCATGTTGTATATCAGCTGTTTATGTTGTATTACAAGTTTTATGTTTAAGTGCTAGAAGGTCTGAGGTGTTGGTGAAATAATTCTAGTTATAGATATTCTACCCCGCAGACAACTAAAAAGGATGCTTATTGACAGTTTTTTGTATTCTGCGGTTAGACTCTATTCTGGAAAGGGGAGAGGGATTTAAATTAAAATATTTTGGACGGAAATTCCAGTTAAGTTTTTAAAAAAAACTTGGTATAGATGTTGGGAAGTGGGTAGCGGGATTTTTAGAGTGAGCTGTAGTTAAATATTAGTTACGTAACTTGGGGATTTTGTGCATGTTTTTAGATGTTGCTTTGTTCATTTGCAACACCAAAAATAATGAGTGATATGACTCTTTTTGAGACCTATGGTGCTTCTGTCTGCGAAACTTTGCCTATATTGTATTAAATGATTATAGTTTGTAAATGTGGTAGCAATGATTTAGTTTTTTTAAACGTGAATCAGACATTTTCAGCATTTGACCACCTTTATTTTTTTAACATCCTTTTTAAAAAAAAAATATATAGTTTTTGCTATTAGAAAATTATCATGGTGGTTAATAGGAAATGAAAGTGGATTGTGCTGCATCACCAGTGTCTGTATAGAACCGTTGGTCACTGGATAACATTCATTTTCCTGAACTCTGAGCAGGTGGATGTTGCTTTTCTCTTTCCTCCCTATTTCTCCCCATCTCCCAACAATGGTATTTTTGTATATTATTTCTTCCTGAACTCACTCCATGGGTTAAAAATGTACTGATTTAGTAAGACTAAATTGTCTCTTACTGATGTGCTAGGTAGCTTTTTACTTGCACTAAATAAGTAGGAGGAAGTTCTTGGATTTTCACCAGCTGAATTTTTTTTCTTTAAAATGTTACTAGTCAAAAAAAGTGAAAACTCAATTTACACAAGTTACTTAAGTATTTTGCATTATCCAATCTGCTGTAGATTTGTATTTCAGTTACTTTACTGCAATGGAAATATACCAACTAAGCCAGTAACTGTACTCAGTCTGTCTTTGAACTTGTGGCAGCTCAGATGGGGTTGCTTCACTTGTACTACTATGTGAAAGATTTAAAAAGATAAAGTATTTTTCCATATGGAGTTTGGGTACTGCTCTCAATGTATGGGGCTAAATTATGTCTGCTTGTTCCCTTGAGCCTGTATTTTTTTTTCTTTCCTTTGACTGTAGGCAATAAATGGTCATTTGAAAATTGTTCTCTTGTGTTTAATGAGTTGAAACTGCATGGGAGAACACCATTTGAGGTTTCTGCCTGCATCCCTTTTAAGGCTGATGAGTTAAAATTTATTTCCACATTTTGGAGTACAGTAGCATAGTGGCTATGTTATTGGACTAGTAATCCATAGGCCTCGACTCATGATCTGAAGACATGAGTTCAAATCTCACCATGGCAGCCAGGGAATTTAAATCTAATTAAGTAAATCTAGATGGCTAGTCTCAGTAATGGTGACCATGAAATTACTGGATTGTCATAAACTATCTGCTTCATTAATGTCCTTGTAGGAAAGGAAATCTGCCATCTGTACCTGATCTGGCCTATATGTGATGTCCGACGCACAGCAATGTGATTGACTGTTAACTGCCTTCTGAAATAGCTGAGCAATTTACTCAGTTGGGTTCAAGATGATAGCTCAAGGGCAATTAGAGTTTCGGCAATAGCAACATCCACATCGTGAAAACCGCCATTTTATGTAAATTGTCACAAGTTATTCTATTTGTTGTTGTAAACTTGAAACTAAAACTTGCTATGTTTAGTCATCTAAACTTCTCATCAGTCTGCCACTATTTTTGCTAGTGCATTGGAGCAAAATGGCTTTACCATTAGAACCGACAATTTATCTCAATTAATCTCCACATGCAGATAGGACAAGGCCATGAAAGGGAAAACAAATCTGGGGCACAATCTCTAAAAATTTTGTTTAGGTGTAATGGTTGGTCAATGTTGTTCAAAATGCCTTGTACTGACCTACATTGCTTATTTTTTTCTCTTCCCCCAAGATTCATGGCAGAATTTTCTACTGTATGAGAAAAAAATTGAATAGTTTTTAATATGTTGGTTTCCTGCGCATTGGAAAGTGGTTGAAAACCTCTCCTGCAATCAAACGACTTATATAGAGAATGTCCATTCAACATTTCCTGATTTCGTCTTCAGTTCTCCCTGCCACCAACCTGAGTAGAGTCCTATTGCAGCTAAAATGGTTTTAAAAATAACCTACAGCAACACTATCATTTAAGTTCAAAGCTATGGAGATTGATGGTAAGTCTTGTCTATTGCTAAGGGTAGCAAACATTGAGTACTCATTTGAGGAGTTAGGTTAGGGTGGGGAGGAGTGCCACAAAGTAGAGTGCCGCAAGGATCAGTGGGAACATTACTGTTTCTAATTTATGTTTGTAAATTGATTTGGAAACGCTGCACAAATTGGTCAAATATGCAGATGATGTTTAACTAGGAGGGCAAATGGGCTGAAAGGAGACAACTCAAATTGCAAATTTGACAACGTGTAAGTGGACAAAATGCTGGCAGATCAGAGTTAATCAGAAATTTGGAGCATTGCATTTGGATTAGAAATGAGCAAAGTACATACTCCATGAATGGTTTAGAAATAACTTGGAATGAATTTGAGACACCCAAGATTTCAGTCAATTTGCATGTCTAATTAATGCAGGCTAGTCATCAACAAAACTAATAGAATGTTGAATTGTATAGCCAAGTCAGGAGAATAAAAGTCAGAAATTGTGATCTAATTATATAATGCTCTGATCAAACTCCACCTGATATAAAAAAAAATCTGGGAAAATGGACAATTTAAAAATTAACCAATTTATTTACTTGCCCGGGATATGTCAAGAGCTAATGGTTCCAATTTTAAGCAAACTCAGCTGAACAGAAAGCAAAGACACGTACACCCCAAAAGATGGTGGCGTTCTTTTTGTATATGTTGTAATAGTGATGACACTATTAGGATCCAACAGCAATTTTAACTTTGCAGCCTGAGTAGAGAAGTCACACTGGATTTTCCGCCAGATGAAGACAGTGGGAATGAAGATTGGGGATAGAAGAGATGCAAAAAAAGTTTTTAGCTGTACTTGTCAGACAGAGCTCCTGCAGATCTCTCTGACTTTCTTAGATCTGAACAGTTCAGTCATTGCTAAGTTTCTAGTGGCTATAATGCAACATAAAATTAATATTCATGAGATAATTAAGGACAGCAACATGGATTTGTGAAAGTTAAGTTGAATGGAGATTTTTTCAAGTGCATTGACAAAGGGAATGCAATGAATTATGTATATGAATTTTCAAAAATGCAATATAGGGCGGGCTTGATTAATTTAAGGCGCAATAAATTGACACGTTATGGATGGAAAGTTGATCAAATGACAAACTAGGGAGTAGCACTTAGTGTTTAGAGGACTAAACTAAAATGAAAAAAATTAAAAAGAACTTGGAGGTACAGATTTACACAAATTGATCAAGCATTTTTTAAAAAAACGAAGGCATTCTAGGTTGTATACGGTTATATAGATAAGGATTCTGGCTCCAAAGCAGAAGTAATGTTAAATATATTCAAATCATTTGTTGGGTCATTGTTAGGATGTTGTGTCCAGATTTGGATTTCTAATTACAGGATGGATGTCAAAACTATGTAAATGGTGTAGCACCCATTCACTTAGCTGGTGCTCTGGATGAAAAACTTTTGTCATGAGGAGAGACTACAAACCTAGGCTCTTTTATCAGATCAAAAAAGGGTAACAGGTGACCTGATTAAAAATGTTCAAAATTATATAGAATTTTGATGAGGTACGTAGGAGGAAAAGCTATTTTTTCTGGCTGGTGCATCAGTAGCTAGAAAGCATAAATTTAAGATCAGCAAAAGAAAAAGCGGGAGATTTTTTTAAAAAGACATTGGCCTGAATTTTTCAGTCAGCATGTGTGGATGGGCCAGACACACCAGCGTGGAAAATGATACATGATGTTATTGGGCAAGCGTCCCAACGTCATTGTGCTGTCTCATGGTATTTCGTTCGGCGGGCGCGCGCCGGAGTCAGCTGCGCGCCGGTCGATACTTAAACGGCCTATTAAGGCCATCAAGGAAGTAATTACGATCATTGTTTAGGCTGCCCTTCCAACCCCAAGTGGCCTTCACGATTTTTAGGAAACCTCATGCAAGAGCGGGATGAGGTTTCCTAAAGCTTTTATGAATTAAATTTTTAAAAAATTCTGAAATATAAAAACATGTCCCATCTCATGTGACACATTTACAGGAGGGGACATGTTCAATTAAATTTTCGATCCATTTATTTAATTCAAAAGCGCTTCAATCTCCCTGAGGCAGCTCTGTGCCTCAGGGAGATTGAAGCGCTCTTTGCACGCATGTGTGAGAAAGTGCTGCCCCTGACTTTCCCTGCTCCCCATGCCTGCACAGGTAGCACTGACTGCTACCGCTCGCTTCTTACACTGGGCAGGCCTTAATTGGCCTGCCCGCATAAAATGATGGCGTGGAGCTGATTGAAGTCTGCTTCGCGACCACCCCCACCAAGCCCACCCGCTGACTGAAAATTTCAGGCCATTGGGTCCTTAGGATAGAGTACCAGATTTTCTAAAAAGAAAGGGATAAATATTTGAATGAAAAATTGAATTGGCCCCGCGGAAAGGGCAGAGGAATGGGACTAAGTTGAAATTCTTTCAGAATACCACAGGTATCATGGGCTAATGGCCTCTTTCTGTGTTGCTACTTGAAGGATCTTTAAAGACCTTTTCTCCTTTAAACAACTGTAGACATTTAAATTTTGCAACAGCTTGCCTCTAAAATGGTGAGCTTCCAAGGAGAGGCAGTGATACCACTGTGGTATCAAGTGACACATGACACAGAGATGGTTAAAGTTCCAAACAAACCAATGACTTTATTCTACCAGCATACGTACGGGGATACAACTCAGTAGAGACTGTTCCACGAACAAAGTTTGCTTTACATGTTTGTACACTTTACAATTGTGCTCGTTGCTCAGGTATCCAGTCTGTCATGTAACTACAAACAGTACTAGACAATTTCAATGTTGATGTCTTATTAGAAGACTAGATTAGTCTGGTTGAAATAAATGCTTCCTTTGTAAAGCTAATCCAGCTCCTGCTACGTCCACGTTAGTGACCCTGTTTGGATGCAAACAGGTTCCCATTCACTGCAATTATCTCTGTAATGCTAAACAAGTCTTTACTTACATTATCGTGGTTATGTCTCATTGTGTAGCTAAACTGCTCAAGTCTCTTCTCTGGGTCTTGAGCAGATTCTAAGTTAACCTTGAATTAAATATGTTTTTAACCCTTTGAAAGCCTCAGCCTTACACTAAGCTCGCAGCCTGCTGTGTACCAATATATGTCTAGTTGTCTAATTACTTTCTGTACTGATGAGTCCCTGGCAGTTTAGGAATAAATCAGTAATATTAAAATGAGATTTACCATAGGAAATGAGGCAACTGTAGCTCACTTCGGATGCAATGGAAACAAATCATGCTCTGCCTTATTTCCACTTAGGTTTTCACTGGAGTAGAAAATCTAGGCTGTTAAGTTAGAGACAGTAAATTACTCCTGTATGTTGAATAAACAAGGTGTAGGGTCCCACTCTTCCCTCAGAGACCCTCCCTACACTCAAGTGTGTGACACCAGATTCACAGCTGTATGGCTTGAACGGAATGACCAGCGAGACAAGTTTCTTGTAATTCACAATTGCTTTATTGAATCACCCACAATCCCACAGTACAAAACCCAAAATTTAAAACAACCTATTCCCAGTACCTGACACAAAGTCACCACGACTTGGTTAAAATGTATAAAAACACAGGCAAAGCACCATGTCCTGTTCTGAAACCTTAAGAAAAAACCCTCAGACCAATATCACCAAGATATGGCTGAAACAAGTTACAAGGTACTGGCAAAAATTGCCAAGTTTTCACCCCAAACCTTCAAGAAACCCTCAGACCAATATCACTACAATTTGGCTGAAACTTACAATCCCCAACGTGGCTGATCTGTCTGGTATTGACTATAGGCCTGAGTCAAGGTGACCAAACTCGACCCCTTTTCTGACTGCAGCCCAGATGCTCAGATATGCTCTGCTTTTATAATAATTTAGCTCAGAAATGTCAAAACATGTTTAGTTGATTCCACGCAAAGTCCAGACAAATGTCATCAGCTCCTGTTGGTTGAAGCAATACAAGGTTTTCCATGGAAGATGTATCCAGATGAATATTATTAGCTCCCATTATATGAGCAATTCTCCTGCTGTTTGAGGTAGTACAGTAACAGCAGCTGGCTCCAAAGTTAATGAGTGTTTGAATGACCCTGTAGCAGTACTTTTGTCTTTGGTGGTTGAATAATTCCTTGAGCATATTGTATTGATGGCATATCCTTTGTGCCATTGTATTGGGTATTCGGATTTCTTGATTGCATTAGTCAATGTCCAAACCTTTTTGATGAGTCACTTCGTTTTCACTAAATGTCCAACTTAACCCCTTGCTGCCCAGCCCCAACTGCAGCTTTCATAAGTAATGCAAATAATTATAGTCAAATATTTTTCTAGGTAAAACTGGCAAGCAACAGCATCTTCAAAAATCTGATTGGGCTGTTGGAGAACAGTGTAGTGCAATTTGTATCATCACAAAAATGTATCTGTATTGTGGAAATCCAGCAAATTGTTTTAAAAAAAAACTCCACGATTTAGCTGTCCTTTTCTTCGCGAAAGCAGTAACTTTGTAAATTGCAGGTTTATAGTTGTGGAGAAATTAATAATGTGCTTTAGATTATATACCAGGGCAATAAATTGATTCACAGTGATGTATTTAATACAAAGTAAATAGCATTATTATAATCTGACTGGAACCCCCACACCTTTTGGCTTTGTAGTTACCAAAAGCTGCCTCTAATTACAGTTGAGCCTAGTCCTGTCTGAAGATCTGATGTGTGCTGTTTGCCGAAGAATATCTGATTATCAGGCACTGATTTTTATATGAGAAGCATTCCCTGACTTTTTTTTCCTCCTTAGTCCTAGGAATATACTGGCTGTTTTTTTAAATTGAGGAATTATGTGGAATGCCATAAATTGGGAAGTTGCACTCCTGCTCAGCAGTACTGTGACTTGAATTGAGCAGTTACCTTTTGAGCAACAAGCTTTAAAAAGAAAGAGCTCTTCACATACTCGGGAAGGTGCAAAGTGCTTCACAGCCTATGGATTACTTCTGTAACATATTAAGTTGTTTTGTAGGCAGCATGGTAACAAATTGTCACATGGCAAGTTCCTGATAGTAGCAATGAAATGAGTGTGATCAGTTGATCTGTTTTTGTTTTTTTTTTAAGTTTAAGGGATGAATATTCGGCAGGATACCAGAAAATATTGTTCTTTCAAAAAAAAACTCCAATGGATCTTTAATGTGTCTCTGGCTGAATGAGGTCAAACTCTGTCTGCAGTAACCAGGGGCATGTTACTTATCTGAGTTCCTTGACTCTGAGATATAAATGCCTTTGTTGTTGGTCTTGGAGCAATGTTTCATATTTTTTCAGTATGGGCCAGAATTTGACCCTTTCATATAAAAAAAATTAACTGAGCATTGAGTTTTAGTAGTGTGATCTCAAGTGGCACAGAAGAAAATAAGAAATGTTTATCTCAGTTTTGTGGGGTGGTCCCTGAATGGGTAGTGAAGAATTCTGCACTGCTTACTGCGGAGTGTTCTCTTACAGTATGCATAGAATTATTTTCCAGAACACCGTTTAGGCGCTAATACTATTTTGTAGTTTCAGTATTGGTGCAGCATTCTCGTGAGCACAAACCTGATACCAGAAGTGCAACAATGGGAAAATATCATTTATTGTTTCAATAATGGGAAAGTTGCATTGATTGCAACCAATTAGCAGTGGATGCATGTATTTATTATAGTACAGAAGCAGGCCATTCAACCTGTTAGAACTATGCTGGTGTTCATGCTCCACCTGAGCTTCCTCTTGGATTTCTTCATCTAACCCATCAACATTCTCTCTTCCTTTCTCCCTTGTGTACTTATCCAGCTTACCCTTAATGCATTTTTGCTGGTCACATCAACTAACCTTTGTAGTAGCCAAGTTTCACATTTTAACCACCCCCTGTAAAGAGATTTCTGCTAAATTTCCTATTAACTGTGTTGGTGACTATCTTGGATTTATGCCTGTTTTATTCTGGTCTCTCTCACAAGTGGAAGCAGCTCTACGTTTTAAGCTACCAAACCCATGCCGAATCTTAAAGACCTCCATAAGGTCACCCCTTAGCCTTTCTTCTAGAGAAAAGAGCCTTAGCCTGTTCAATCCTTCATAATGGGAAATCACCTCTCAGTTCTGGTATCATGTCGTTATTTTTTGGCATCTCATCTAGTGCTTGTATATCCTTTTTATAATATAGAGACCAGTATTCCAATTGTGGTCTAACCAATTTCCATGTAAGTTTAACACAACTTCTCTGCTTTTCAATTCTATTCCTCTAGAATGCCATTGCATAGGATTGTATATAGGATATAGGATTATATATAGGATATAGGGCACAGTAGTAGGCCATTCAGCCCAACCAGTCCATGTGACCGCCCTCACATTTTGTGTGGAGCTTCATTTGCTAATTATTTGCCTAATCATTTGATTTAGCTTGTGTTTAGAACATTGATGGGCAGAACAATGTCCTATTCAGTTTTTAAGTTCCAAGAAATGCTAACCACAAACCACATCAAACTCTTGAACTGTGACAGATTCTTAACTCGGATGTCAAAATAAAATGGTTGAACTTCTTTTGGAACTTGTATTTAAGATGTGCACAGAAGGGACTTTCTGTAGTGTGAGTTGTCATTGCTGTATTTATTTGGAGAAGGGTAAATGGTTATATTATTATTAGTATATAGCAGATTTCATTGTAACTAAACAAATTTAATAAATAGTTTATAACGTTCATTCCTATGGCTGAATCAACAGGGCTGTGCATCTGACTCTTACTTCCTGACCAGAAGTTAATTAATTTTGATGAAGTTTATCATCTTTTCTATGGCACGTTGTTGATTTGAAAAGTTTAATCCTTGACCATCAATGAACCAACTAGCAAGTTTTTGGGGGTTTTAGACTCAATTGAGTACTTCACCAGTATCTCTGCACCATTTCTATTTTTAAAAAAGCATCTTTATTTTGATCCTTCCACCACAATGAACAGTTTCTATCTGCTCTGTCCAGACCCCTCATGATTTTGACTACCTCCATTTGATCTCTTCTCAACCTTCTCTAAGGCGCACAGTCCAAACTTCTCCAATCTTTCTACATTACTGAAATTCCTCATTCCTGAAACCATTCTTGTGAATCTTTTCTGCACCATCTCTTTCTAAATTGTAGTGCCCAGAACTGGATGCAATACTCCCAGTTGAGGCCCAAACCAATGTTTCATACAGAATTAATACTTTGTACTCGGCTGTCCAGTTGCAGCTTTCCCGACTAATCTTTGATTCCAGCTGATCTGGGTCAGATCCATTCTTACCCCATTGAAGTTGACTTTCCCCCAGCAATCCAGAGGACTTATTACTTTTGCATAGCCAAACCAAATCTTATAATAGTGACCACTGCCTGCTAAATGTTCCCCTACTGATGACCACTTGATCCACTTGACGACCTCTTTCCCAAGAACCAAGTGCAGCAATGCCTCCTTTTCTCGTTGGACTGGAAACATACTGCTGTAGAAAATATTTTTCAATACACTCTAGGAACTCTTTCCCTGCTCCAGGGCCGAGCCTCGGGGATGCGGGGCCTGGGGCAAATCACACTGTGTGGGCACCCAGTAACATTTTTATACAAGTCTCCTCTGATGGCTGATACCTTGAGCATGTGTGAAAAGAAACACCAGCAGCGTCCCAGCTACTGAGCACTCGGTTACAAACATGTACTGCACTATTGACTGTAATAACTGTGTCGCACGTAAAACTACACCTTGCTTCCTAGGCTGAACATATCTGTTGGCTCTCCTTTTGTTAAGGAGAAATCGATGATCTCTGTGGGACTCGGTTATAACATTTTTACTAGCACATTTCAATATGTCAGAGTGAGGACATTCACTGCGTTCAACTTAAAAAAAATTACTAACATGATGCAATAAATCGATGTTTTTTTTAAAAATACTGTATCTTCCAACATTAAGCAAATGTTAGTTCCAAATGTGTACTGGAAAACAAATAAAATAAAAAGCGGAGGATTCAAATTGCCTGGGACTGAAAATAAACACACTGAGCTGAATGATGGCAGGTTGTGCACCCAGAAGTTAGGGTGTTCAACTTCAGGGCCTGCTGCCGGGGCGTGCCTGATAATACTCTACTTGCTGTGAATTCACGGCAAGGGCAGCTTACAGACCATCACATTGCTGAAAGAGTGCTAGAGGGTGGAATGTCCAGTGTCTGATGCTGCAGACACCTGGAACAAGGTCATCATTAGCAATTTAAAGGGCCCTCTCATACTTGACAGTGTCTGTTGACCCATCAGATGATCAGTCGAGCACTTCTGCTATATATAGTGAATATTTGTGCATCTTCCAGTCTGGTCAGGTAAGTGAATTTTAAATTTTAGCTAAAATAAAAGGAAAATACTGCGGATGCTGGAAATATGAAATAAAAACAGAAAATGCTGGAAAAACTCAGGTCTGGTGGCAACTGTGAAGAGACAGAGTTAACTTTTCAAGTCTGACAGAGCTGAAAAGAGGTAGAAATGTAATGGGTTTTATATTGTTAATGAGAGGGGGTGAAGCAGGTGGAGCAAAATAGTTATGGGATAGATGGGAGCTCAGGAGGGATTTGACAAAGATGTCATGGACACAAGACAAAGCGAGTGGTAATAATGTTAAAGACTAAGGCATGTGCTAATAGTTGCATAGCAGAACAAGGGCCAGTGCCCTCTGAAAGCAAAACATAAGAACAAGTTGCAGACTGGCCCTGTGGGGAGAGGGCTTTGGGAAAAGAATATCAAAACGGAGGAGAAAGTTCATCGTCTGAAATTATTGAACTCGAAGTGCAGAAGGCTGCAAAGTACCTAATTGGAAAGTGAGATGTTTTTCTTCCAGTTCCCCAAAACAAACTAGAGGAATAGTACCACATCATCTGATAAGGCACTTTTCTGCCTTCTGCATTTAACAATGGGCAGAAATTTTTGCCTGGTGGGTGGGCGGGCCTGACCCAATCTCAGGCGGGCGGGGAGCTGATCCCCGCTGGAGAAGCGGGCTGCACCGCCATTTTACATGTGTGAAGTCCGGCAGGAAGTGCTATGTGCTTCCTGTGCGGTTGGGGGGGCGGGGGGGGGGGTGTGGGGGGTGGATTCCCAGAAAGCGAGAGTGCGCTCTTTTGTGCATGCACACAAAAGAGCGCACATCTCCCTGAGGCCAAGTGCAGCCTCAGGGAGATCGCTTATACTGAAAAAGATTAAAAATAGAAAAGAAAAATTCCCTAACATGTCCACCTCATGTGAAAATGTCACAAGATGGGACATGTTCATAATTTACACTATAACTTTATTAAACTTTTTAAAACCCTGCATGAAACCTCATCCCGCCCCCTGCTCACCGACATCAAAATTCTGCCCAATGAGTTCAACAAATTCAGACCCTGAACGCTGCTCACCAGAGAGTCATAGGGCTGGATTTTACCGTCGGCGAGCGGACCCCGCTCGCTGATGCGTGAAATGACACACGGTGGCATCGGGTGGAACTCCCAACATCACCGCGCCCCATTTAAATTTTCAGGAAGGCGGGGGTGCAGCAAAATCAGCTGCGGGCCTGCTGACCTGTCAATGGCCAATTGAAGCCATTGACAGAGCAATGAAAGTAGTGGACCTGCCTGTCCAACCTTAAGGTTGGCGGGGGGGCCAGGAGCCCCAGCGGGAAGTAGAAAAAACTTGAAACCTCATCCACAGGCGAGATGAGGTTTCATGTAGGGTTTTAAAAATTTTAATAAAGTTTTTTTGGAATTTATGAACATGTCCCAACTCATGTGACATTGTCACATGAGGGGACATGCAAGGGAATTTTTTTTCTCTTTTTAATGTTGTTGAAAGTAGAGGCGATTTCTCTGAGGTAGCATTTGGCCTCAGGGAGATGAGTACACTCTTCGGTGCGCCTGCGCGAAAAGAGCGCACTGTTGGGTTTAGGGAATTCCACCTCCCCCGCCCGCACAGGTAGCGCATAGTGCTTCAGTGCGGATGACATGTTGGGCAGGCTTTAATTGGCCCGCCCACATAAAATGGCAGTGCGCCTCCGATCGGAGGGTGCCGATAGGAAGCGCGCATACACCCACCCATCAACATTCCCCCCAACGGGGGGACAATTCAGCCCATAGAGTTTTACAACATGTATAGAGGCCCTTCAGCCCTTTGTGTCCACACTGATCATCAAACTCCTATCTACTCTAATCCCATTTTCCTGCACTTGGCCAGTAGCCTAGTATGCCATGGAGTTTCAAGTGTTCACCTAAATACTTCTTAAATGTTGAAGGTTCCTGCCTTTACCACCCTTTCAGGCAGAGAGTTCCAGATACCCCCACCCTCTGGGTGAATTTTTTTTCCTCAAATCCTGCTCCTTACCTTAAATCTATGTCCCCTGGTTATTGACCCCTCCACTAAGGGGAAAAATTTCTCCTTATCTATCCTACCTATGCCCCTCATAATTTTGTGCCCCTCATAATTTTGTACACCTCAACCAGGACACCCCTCAGCTTTCTCTGCTCTAAAGAAAAATAATCCCAGCCTGTCTAGTCTCTCTTCATAACAGTAACGCTCTAGCCCAGGCAACATCCTGGTGAATCTCCTCTACACCCTTTCCAGTGCAATCGTCCTTCCTATGGGGCAGAATTTTACAGGCCCGTTTCGGCAGGGATGGGGCCGTAAAATGCGGTGAGACATTCTAAACCTCATTGGCTTCGGCGGGAATGTAAAATCCCGCTGCCATAAAATTTCGCCCATAGTGTGGTGACCAGAACTGCACGTTGTACTCCAGATGTGGCCGAACTAAAGTTTTATACAGTTCCATCATAATCTCTCTGCTCTTGCATTCAATGCCTCAACTAGTAAAGGCAAGTATCCCATATGCCGCCTTAACCACCTTATCTACCTATTCTGCTGCCTTCAAAGATCTATGGACATGCACACCAAGGTCCCTCTGGTCCTCTGTATTTCCTAGGGTCCTACCATTCGTTGGGCACTCCCTTGCCTTGTTAGTTCACCCAAAATCATCACCTCACACTTTTCAGGATTAAATTCCATTTGCTACTGGTCTGCCCATATGACCAGCCTGTCTATATTGTCTTGTAGTCAAAGGCTTTCATCCTCAATACTTATCATGCCACCAACCTTTGTGTCACCTGCAAACTTACTGATCATACTTCCTACATTCATGTCTAGATCATTAATGCACACTACAAACAGCAAGGGACCCAGCACTGAACACTGCGATATGCCACTGGACACAGTCACAAACCACCTTCAACCATCATCCTCTGCCTCTTGCCACTACCCCACTTTGGATCCAATTTGCCAAATTGCCCTGAATGCCATGGGCTCTTACCTTCTTGACCAGTGTCCTATGCGAGACCTTGTCAAAAGCCTTACTGAAGTCCATGTAGACTACATCAACTGCACTACCCTCATCTACACAACTAGTCACCTCAAAATTCAATCCCTGCTGATAAAGGCATGCTGACTATCTTTGATTAATCCTTGTCTCTCCAAGTGGAGATTAATTCTGTCTCTCAGAATTGTTTCCAAATGTTTCCCTACCACTGATGTTAGACTCATTGGCCTATAGTTCCTTGGTTTATTCCTACCACCCTTCTTGAATAATGGAATTGGTACCACATTAGCTGTCCTCCAGTCCTCTGGCACTTCCTGTGGCCAGAGAGGATTTGAAAATTAATGCCAGGGCACCTGCAATCTCCTCCCTTGCCTCCCACAGTAGCCTGGGATACTTCATCTCACCTAGGCCTGGGGATTTATCCACTTTTAAGCACGCTAAAACTGCTAATAACTCCTTTTCAATGCTAATTTGTTCAAGTAATATTACTGTCCCCCTCCCTGATTTCTATACCTACATCATCCTTCTCTATAGTGAATACAGAGACAAAATACTCATTTAAAACTTCACGTCTTCCGGCTCCTCAGATTGCCACTTTGGTCCCTAATGGGCCCTACTCTTTCCCTGGTTATCCTCTTGCCCCTAATATACTTATAAAATGCCTTTGGATTTTCCTTTATTTTAACCGCCAGTGTTTATACTTGCTCCCTCTTCGCTCTCCTAATTTCTTTTTTAAGTAACCCCTTGCACTCCTCTAGGGCTTCCTCTGTTTTGATCCCTTGCTATCTAACATAAGCTTCCCTTTTTCCCTTATCCAATCCTGTACATTCCTTGACATCCAGGATTCTCTGGACTTGTTGGTCCCACCCTTCATCTTTTACAGGGTCATGTTAGCCCTGCACTCTCTCTCTCTCCCTCTTTCCTTTTTGAATGACTCCCACTGCTCTGATGTAGATTTTCCTATAAGTAGCTGTTCCCAGTCCAATTTGGCCAGATCCTGTCTTATCATATTAAAATTGGCCTTCCCCCAATTCAGAACCTTTATTTCCAGTTCATCTTTGTCCTTTTCCATAACTACCTTAAATCTCACTGAGTTATGGTCACTATCACTGAAATGCTCCCCCACTGACATTTCTACCACTTGCCCGGCTGTGTTCCCTAAAACTAGGTCCAGCACTGCCCCCTCTCTTGTCAGACTTTCTACGTGTTGATGTGTAACCTATCTTGGATACGTTTTAAGAATTCCGCCCCCTCTAATCCTGTCACACTTTGTCTATCCCAGTTAATATTGGGGAAATTGAAACCCCCTACTATTATTACCCTATTATTTTTACACTTCTGAGAATTTCCCACATATCTTCCCTTCTATCCCTGATTGTTTCGGGGTCTATAGTACACTCCCAGCAATGTGATTGTCCCCTTTTTGTTAAGTTCTACCCATATGGTCTCATTTGAGGAACCTTCTAAGATGATATCCCTCCTTTATTGCAGTAATTGACTCCTTGATCAATATTGCAACACCATCTCTTTTACACCCCCCCAACCTGTTTCGCCTGAAGATTCTATACCTGGAATATTGAGCTGCCATGTTGATACTTTTCCCAACCCACTCCTACATCAAGGCCAGTCTGTAACTTGTTCTTATGTTTTGCTTTCAGAGGGCGCTGACCCTTGTCAAACTTCATAGGTGGCAGAAGTTTTAAAATTCAGCAAGTCTCCCACCTTTTGGCATTGAGGAGTTGTACATTTATTACATATGGCCATGCATAGATGTTTACACCACCGGAGCAAGGAGAGAGGCATTCTAGAAGGGACAAAGCTGTCCCCAGATTCAATGAGGCTGGCTTGATGCCCTCCTGCATGCAGTACATGACAGATGCCACCAGCTCATGCTGAAGGCTGGGAAGAGGAGGAAGCCCAGGCAGACTTGGGTTACGGAGGAGGAGAAGGCCAACAAGTTCAACAGTGTTAATATGGTGAGGAGGACTTAGTCCCATTGCCACAAAATGCCCAATAACCTCATGAGGTCAGTTGCAGGTAGCTAGACCTCTGCCTGTATATGCTTGGGTGGCATAAGTTCATCTGTGCCCCCGCTGAAGTTTTCTGGGTTCTTCCTAATCCTCGGGGTCTGGCACTGCCCTATCTCCTTCCTGAGGAACCACAGTATTCTAAGCTTCCCTGTGTTCCCTTTTATCCTCTTGCCCTTCTCCTCGTCCTCCTCCTCCTCATAATCCTTCTCTCCTCACTGGAGGTTGTGTCTCCAACTGGGACAACAATCTCCATCTGTCTTGGACACTTTTCACCCTTGGTAATGGGCAGGAAAATAATCCATCAAAAGAGCCCTCTGAACCAGTGGAGAGTTCTCCTCATGAAAAAATATCCAAGTGGTTCCCCTGTCCCCTCAAATGAGCAGTCTCTGCAGTCAATAGAGCTTGATCTGCAAAGCTGAGACTCTGGTATCAGCTGCAGTTTAAAACCTGCCCAATCAAGCTTGGCCTTTTAAAAAAAAAAACGGATTCCCCACCTGTTGTAAATCTCACCCTGACCCTATTATTGCAGTGAGATGGATCGTTAATTAGCTCAATTGCCTGTTAAATTGATATTTAAATAACACGGTCAGTTCCTGACACTTTGACCCGTCCAGATGCCGTATTATCAGAAGGCGTGATGATGTCGCAAATGGCGCCCGATGACGACACACCCCTTAATACACTCTGTAAGAAGCAGGAAACGTTCCCGATCTTGGAGCGTAAAATTCAGCCCAGCAAGCATGACTCATCCCGCAGGTCAGACACTATGTGCTATATGTCCGCTTTAAAGACGTTAACTAGTTCAGAATAGTACATCTTGCCCCTCTGAGGCAAGTAAGAGTTGGAATAAAATCCGCTCCATTACTGCCGTCTCCAAGGGTGACTGATGGTGCTGAACCTGCACTGGGCTTCTGGTCACCTGGCCTGCTGCCTTGACAACCGAGTTGGGCAAAGCGGATGTGATACTGGGGGAGAGTCTGCGCAGGCTGGGCGGGGTTTAAGGTGCCATCAGCTTTTCCACCTTCTCCCCCTGACCGAGTGTCAGCAGCAGTTGCCTCTCTGTGACTGGTTGAAAAACAATGCAAATGAGTAAGCAAACTAGCCAATCAATAGTAAGTGGCCATCGTTAAGTCAATCCCCATCCCGACTACACCAGCAGCGCAATCTCCATTGCGTCTTGGGACTTGGAATTATCCTTAAGTTAGAACTACATCTCCCGGAACATCTCATGCCTCACAGGTACTCCTGTCACTCAAGCTTCCCGGGAAGTGTTTGCAGGTGCAGTGAGAGTAACATTACCTGCACAACACTTTGCATTATGGTATAATACATGCGCAGGGATATTTAAGGAATGGAAATAGGAAAGATGGAGGATTTTGCAATGTATTCTGTGCAAACATCAAATGCGATGAGTCCCATTGAAGCTGGCACCATTGTGCAACTGCAATGCCCACAATCCAGTGCACCAAAATCAAATGTGCTGTGCGAAGTGTAGGGTATTCATAGTCATAGGGCTGGATTTTACCATCGGCAAGCGGGGCGGGGCCCACTCACCGACGCGGTAATGTTGGGCGGAACTCCCGACGTCACTGCGCCCCATTTAAATTTTCAGGAAGGCAGGGGCGCAGCCAAATCAGCTGCATGCCCGCTGACCTGTCAATGGACAATTGAGGCCATTGACAGAGCAATTAAAGTAATTAGTGGACCTGCCCGTCCAACCTTAAGGTTGGCGTGCAGGCCAGGAGCCCCGGCGCGAACTAGAAAAAGCATGACACCTCATCCACGGGCGGGATGAGGTTTCATGTAGGGTTTTAAAAATTTAAATTTTTTTTTGGAATTATGACCATGTCCCAACTCATGTGACATTGTCACATGAGGGGACATTTTAGGGAAATTTTATTTTTCTATTTTGAGCTTTTTCATATTTAGAGCCAATCTCCCTGAGGCAGCACTTAGCCTCAGGGAGGTGAGTGCACTCTTTCGTGCGCATGCGCGAAAGAGCGCACTCTCGATTTTAGGAAATCCCCCCCCTGTACAGGGAGCACATAGTGCTTCTGTGCGGACGTCAAGCAGAGTGGGCCTGACTGGCCTGCCCACGTAAAATGGTGCCGATTGGAAGCGCACCCGCCCATCAACTTCCCCCCCCCCCCCCCAACGGGGGGAGAATTCAGCCCATAGAGTTATACAGGAGAGAAACAGGCCCATCGTGTCTGTGCCAGCCATCAAGTCTAATCTTATTTTCCAGCACTTGGCCCAAAGCCCTGTATGCTATGGTGTTTCATGTGCTCATCTAAATAGTTACATCAAAGATGATTTCAGGAAGATGTAGAATTAAGCCTTTAATCTAGGCCAAAAAAGGTTGAAAGTAACAAAAATGGATAAGAAAGTGAATACCTCTTCGCAGAATTTACAAATTGATCCATAATTAATTTTAAACCTCAGTTACATCATGCATTTGGTAAAATCCAAAAATGTTTGTGCATTTAAAAACTTCTAAATCGTTTGAAGGAAATTAACCATTAATATAGATAAAATCTACAAATAGAAGCACACATCATTGTGAAAATATTATTAAAGAAATTTTGTTATGCATATAGCAACATCCACATTTTGACATGTTTCTCTGCTTGACAACAGTAGTGGTCATTTGCCAGTATAAATACAGTTTGCCAAATATTAAGCCTTTAATCCAGGCCATAACAAAAATGGATTATAAACAGATGAGAGCAAGCAATCTCAATTAATCGTTAACATGCAATGATATTACCAAAGCATGGCATTGTACAAGTTTTAAAAAAAGACGTTATCATGTTGAGGGGCTAAATACAACATTCAGTCCACTGATTAATTTCGCAGGACAGGAGATTTGGGGAGCGATTGCTTGATGAGATTGCTCGCAGAAATATGGGCTTGAGCAGAATAGCTGCTATAAGCAGACTAAGAGAATTAAATAAACCGGCATATGTTCATGTTGGGAAATATATCTGGTGGAATCAAAGGAGATTACATCTATTGAACGGCAGGGATTTATCCCAATTCGTATGGTTTTAATCTGCTTTTGCTGCTACCCTTTTATGATTTTTGGAGAAGGGACACCTACTTCATTTATTCGCTTATATCCACCAGTAAACACTCATTTTGAGCTTAGAGAGACAGTGAATCAGCTGTTCTGTACTACAGGTACAGGCTGTAATACATCTAACACCATGATGTCGAAACGCAGGGCCCTGGGTTGTTGCCCTAATTCGCTGTACCCCAGGGACAGCTCTACCCCTCTCTCCCCTTTACTTATTCAAATATAAACTGAGATAGTAGTATTAAGTCCCTCACTGTAACTATTCCATAATTCTTGCACTTCTCTGTAATTTCCTTGCCAATTTGTTCCTCTACTTCTTTTCCACTAGTTGGCGGCCTATGGACTACATCAAGCAATACAATTGAACCTTTTTATTCCTTAGCTCCAGCCAAATAGATTCAGTCTTTGACCACTCTGGGCCATCACCTCTCTCTCTCTCTCTCCAGCACTGCAATGCTCTCTTTAATCAATACTACAATCTCTCCTTTCCTCCTTCATGAGCACCTTGTATCCAGGAATATTTAATACCCAATCCCAATTTTCTTTTGAGTCAGCTCTCATTTATCGCCACAATATCATATTTCCACATGGTTATCTGAGCCTGCAACTAACCAATCCTATTTACCACACTCCATGTATTTATATACACGCGCTGTAACCCTAATTTAGACCTTATTCCTTTTCTCCTATGCTGATCCCAACTAACCTTACCGTTCCCTATCCTGTAACTATCTTGTTTTTCCCAATACATTGTGTACCTTGGTATCCCTCTCTCATATTACTTCCTGGTTCCCACAACCCCTACCAAGTTAGTTTAAACCCTCCCCAATAGCATCAGCAAATCACCCTGCAAAGAAATTGTCCCGACTCTGTTTTGGTGCAATCCTTCTGGCCTGTACAGGTCCCATCTCCTCCAGAACTGATCCCAATGTCCCAAACATCTAAAGCCCTCTCTCCTATACCATGTCTCCAGCCAAGAATTAATTTGCTGTGTCCTCCCGCTTACCTGGGAGTCAGAGGGGTGGCGGACCTGCAAGGAAGCAACCTAGAGCAGGAGAGAATGAATCAGGGCTGAGGCTTGAGGCCCACACCAGTTACCTGGGAGTCGGAGAGGCACACAAGTCAGCTGCTTGGAATTGGCTTGCGCTGAGTTCAAAAGGAGAATGAGAACAAACAAATAGTGACATCACAGGAAAACCATAAATTAATCAGTCGACCCGAAATTCTTGTTGGGGACTGCCTTTAAGTTGCTGTAAATTAGAAAAGTGTATTATTTTTAAAGAAGTAGCTACACTTGGATTTAAGTGAGAAATACCAGGGATAAGGGAACACCAGGGCCAATATCATAAAGTAATATAAAGAAAACAAAGTAAAATAAAGATAAGACATGGCAGGGCAGCTTGGTGGAGTGGAATGTGTGCCCTGTAATATGGGGGAAGTCATGGACGCTACCGATGTCCTAGATGACCGCAAGTGCAGGAACTGCTGACAGCGGCAGAACCTTAAGCTCCGGGTTTCAGAGCTCGAGCAGTGGTTGGAGTCACTGTGGCACATCTGCGAGGCTGAGAGCTCCGTGGATAGCAGATTCAGAGAGGTGTGCCCACCTCTCTCAGGAGCCTGGAGACAAAGAGAATAGATAAACACCAGACAGTCCAAGAGAACTTGGCAGGCAGTGCAGGAGTCCTCTGGGATCCCGCTCACAAATCGGTTTTCCGTTTTGGAAGCTGGTGAGGGCATTGGATAATCAGAGGAGTGCAGTCAGAGCCAAGTTTGTGACACCACAAGTGCTCGGCTGTACAGGAGGGGAGGAAGAAGCAAGGAAAAGCAATAGGAAATTCACCAAGGCTTCTTTGACAGCTCCTTCCAAACCCACGTCTACTACCACCTAGACGGACAAGGACAGCAAATAGATGGGAACACCACCACCTGGAAGTTCCCCTGCAAGTCAGTCACCATCCTTACTTGGAAATTTATCGCCATTCCTTCACTGTTGTTGGGCCAAAATCCTGGAACTCCCTTCCTAACAACACAATGGGTGTACCTACAGCACACGGACTGCAGTGGTTCAAGAAGGCAGCTCACCACTACCTTCTCAAGGGCAACTAGGGATGGGCAATAAATGCTGGCCCAGCCAGCGAAGCCCACATCCTTTGAATGAATTAAAAAAAATAGTGGTAGGGGATTCATCAGTTAGGGGAACAGACAGGTGTGTCTGCTACTGTAGACATGACTCCAGGATGATAAGTTGCCTCCCTGGTGCCAGGGTCAAGTATGTTACCAAGTGGCTGTAGGATATTCTTCTGGGGAGGGTGAACAACTAGAGGCCGTGGTCCATGTTAGTACCAATGACTTAGGTAGGGGAAGGGGGATGTGGTCTTGCGATCAGAATTTGGGGAGCTAGGACAAAAATTAGCAAGGAGGTCCTCAGAAATGTAGTAATCTCCAGATTGCTCCCAGTGCCATGTGCAAGTGAGTACAGAAATAGGAGGATAAGGCAGATGAATGCGTGGCTGGAAACATGGTGCAGGAGGGAGGGCCTTAGCTTCCTGAGGCACTGGGATGGGCTCCGGGGAAGATGGCACCTGTACAATATAGCATTAGTATAGACAATAGAAAGTTAATAAGTGGAGTCGGAGTAAGGGAGAAAGTCATGAAGTCTAAATCAGGGTTACTGTGCATGTATCTGAATGCATGGAGTATAGTAAATAAGATTGGGAAGTTACAAGATTGCCATGTGGAAATATGATGTTGTGTGATAACAGAGACCTGGCTCAGAACTGTGTTAAATATTCCTGGGTACAAGGTGTTCAGAAAACATAGGAAAGGAAGAAACAGAGGAGGGGTGGCGGTATTGGTTAAGGAGAACATTGCAGTGCTGGGGAAAAAGGATGTCCCAGAGGGTTCAAGGACAGAATCAATTTGGTTGGAGCTATGGAACAAATAGGGTGCATTTACATTGCTCAATGTGGTCTATAGACCGCCAAATAGTGAGAAGGATGTAGAGGAGCAAATCTGCAGGGAAATTGCAGAGAGATACAAGCATTACAGAGTAGTTATAATGGGGGACTTTAATTACCCAATTGTAGACTGGGACAGTGGTAGTGTAAAGGGCAGAGAGGGGCAAAAGTTCCTAGATTATGTTCAGGAGAATTCTTTACAGCAGTATGTGTCCAGTCCAACAAAAATAGATGCTCTGTTGGACCTGGTTCTTGGAAATGAGGCGGGCCAAGTAGATCAAGTGTCAGTGGGGGAACATTTAGGAGACAGTGATTATTGTACCATAAGGTTTAGGATGATGGTAAAAAAGGACAATGTGCAATCCAGAGTAAGGATAATTAATTGAGGGAGAGCGGATTTCAGTGGGGCAAGAATGGAGTTGGGCCACATAGACTGGAACCAAAGGTTGGTGGGAAAAACTGTAGCTGAACAATGGGCTACCTTCAAAGAAGAAATGGTTTGGGCACAGTCACGGTATATTCCCTCAAAAGGAAAGGCAGAGCAAACAAATCCAGAGCTCCCTGGATGTAAAAAGGGATAGAAATTAAGATAAAGAAGAAAACATGTGCTTATGACATGAGTCTTCTATTAGCACACAAATAGTAAGAGGGTAGTAAAAGGAGGAGTGGGGCTGATTAGGGGCCAAAAAGGGGAATTACTCATGGAGGCAGGGGGCATGGCTGAGGTGTTAAATGAATACGTTGCTTCTGTCTTTACCAAGGAAGCAGATGCTACCAAGGCCGTGGTGACAAAGGAGGAAACTCTGTCACTAGAAGGGTTCAAAATTGTTTAAGAGGAAGTGTTGAATAGACTGTTGGTACTTAAAGTTGATAAGGTACCGGGACCAGATGTGATGCATCCAAGGATATTGAAGGAAGTAAGAGTGGAAATTGCAGGGGCACTGGCCATAATCTTTCAGTCTTCCCTAGACTTGGGAGAGGTGCCAGAGGACTAGAGAATTGCAAACATTGTGCCCTTGTTCAAAAAACGTTATAAGGATAAGCCCAGCAATTACAGACCAGTCAGTTTAACTTGAGTGGTGAGGAAGGTTCTAGAAACAATTATTGTGGATAGAATTAGTAGTCACATGGAAAAATGTGGGTTGATTAGGAAGAGCCAGCATGGATTTCCAAAGGGGAAATCATGTTTAACTAACTTGCTGGAGTTTTTTGCAGAGGCAACAGAGAAGGTTGATGAGGATAATGCTGTTGATGTGATATACATGGACTTCCAAAAGGTGTTTGATACAGTGCCACACAACAGACTTGTGAGAAAAATTATAGCGCATTGAATGAAAGGGACAGTAGCAATGTGGTTCCAAATTGGCTGAGTAATAGGAAACCGAGGCGAATGGTCAATGGATATTTTCTGGGCTGCATGAAGGTTTGTAGTGGAGTTCCCAGGGGTTAGTACTGGGACCGTTGCTTTTCCTGATGTATATTAATGCTCTAGATCGTGGTGTGCAGGGGACAATTTCAAAGTTTGTGGATGGTACAAAACTTGGAAGCATTGTAGACAAGTTGGTCGATTGAGCAGATGAAGTTCAATGTGGAGAAGTGTGAGGTGATGCATTTTGGTAGGAAGCACATGGAGAGAATTGTCCTCTATAAAATAAGGGGACAATTCTTAAGGAGGTTCAGGAGCAGAGGGACCTGTTTGTATATGTGCATAGAGCATTGTTGGTGGCAGGACAGGTGGAGAGAGCAGTTAATAAAGCATATAGTATCCTGGGCTTTGTTAATAGTGGCAAAGAGTACAGGGAGGTTATGCTGAACTTGTATAGGACATTAGTTAGACCTCAGCTAGAGTATTGTGTGCAGTTCTGGATGCCACACTTTAGGAAGGATGTGAACACATTGGAGAGACTGCAGAAGAGAATGGTTCCAGGGATGAGCAACTTCAACTAGGAAGATAGATTAGAGAGGTTGTGAATGTTCTCTTTGGAGAGGAGAAAGCTAAGAGATTTGATAGAGGTGTTCAAAATCATGAGGGGGCTGGATAGAGTGGATAGGGAGAAATTGTTCCCATTCATAAAAGGATCAAGAACCGGAGGACACAGATTTAAAGTGATTGGCAACAGAAGCAAATGTTATGTGAGAGAAACTTTTTCACACAGTGAATGATTTTAGTCTGGAACGCACTGCCTGGAAGTGTGGTGGAGGCAGGTTCAATCAAGGCATTCAAGAGGGCATTCGATGATTGTTTCTATTCAAATAGTGTTCAAGGGTATGGGGAAAAGGCAGGAGAATGGCACTGAGTCATAATGCTCATTCGGAGAGCTGGTGCAGACGTGGTGGGCTGAATGGCCACTTGCACTGTAACAATTCTGTGATTCTCTTTCTGTATGCAGTTGCATGTGGTGCTAGCAGTAATCCAGAGATTATACTTTTGAGAACAAAAATTAAAGTACCTGGAAAAACTCAGCAGGTCTGGCAGCATCTGCGGAGAGGAACAGTTAACGTTTCGGGTCCGTATGACTCTTCAACAGGACTAAGTAAAAATAGAAAAGAGGTGAAATATAAGCTGGTTTAAAAGGGGGGTGGGACAGGTAGAGCTGGATAGAGGGCCAGTGATAGGTGGAGGTAACCAAAAGATGTCATAGACAAAAGGACAAAGAGGTGTTGAAGGTGGTGTTATTATCTAAGGAATGTGCTAATTAAAGGTAGAAAGCAGGACGTGCAAGGGACAGATAGCCCTAGGGGGGATGGGGTGGGGTGAAGGGAAGGGATCGAAATAGGCTAAAATGATCCTTTGAATGCGGAGGCTGGTGGGGTGATAAGTGAGGACAAGGGGGACCCTATCATGGTTCTGGGAGGGAGAGGAAGGTGTGAGGGCGGATACGCGGGAGATGGGCCGGACATGGTTGAGGGCCCTGTCAAAGGACCATCCTCCGCCATTTCCGCCAACTCTAGCATGATACCAAACACATCTTCCCTTCACCCCCCCGGCGGCATTCCGCAGGGATTGTTCCCTCCGGGACACCCTGGTCCACTCCTCCATCACCCCCTACACCTCAACCCCCTCCCAAGGCACCTTCCCATGCAACCGCAGAAGGTGCAACACCTGCCCCTTTACTTCCTCTCTCCTCACTGTCCAAGGGCCCAAACATTCCTTTCAAGTGAAGCAGCATTTCACTTGTACTTCCCTCAATTTAGTCTACTGCATTTGTTGCTCCCAAATGTGGTTTCCTCTACATTGGAGAGACCAAACGCAGACTGGGTAATCGCTTTGCAGAACACCTTTGGTCTGTCTGCGAGCATGACCCAGACCTCCCTGTCACTTGCCATTTCAACAGTCCACCCTGTTCTCATGCCCACATGTCCATCCTTGGCCTGCTGCATTGTTCCAGTGAGGCTCAACGCAAACTGGAGGAACAGCACCTCATCTTCTGACTAGGCACTTTACAGCCTTCTGGACTGAATATTGAGTTCAACAATTTTAGATCATGAGCTCTCTCCTCCATCCCCACCCCCTTTCCGATTCCCCCCCTTTTTTTCCAATAGTTTATATAGATTTTCATTTTCCCACCTGTTTCCATTATTTTTAAATGTATTTCCATCCATTGTTTTATCCCCACCTTTTAGCCTATTTTGATTCCTTCCCTTCACTTCACCCCACCTCACCCCCACTAGGGCTATCTGTCCCTTGCATGTCCTGCTTTCTACCCTTAATTAGCACATTCCTTAGATAATATCACCACCTTCAACACTTCTTTGTCCTTTTGTCTATGACATCTTTTGGTTATCTCCACCTAACACTGGCCCTTTATCCAGCTCTACCTGTCCCACCCCCCTTTTAAACCAGCTTATATTTCACTTCTTTTCTATTTTTCCTTGGTTCTGTTGAAGAGTCATATGGACCCGAAACGTTAACTGTGTTCTTCTCCACAAATGCTGCCAGACCTGCTGAGGTATATACCTTTTCAAGGTATTTTTATTTTTGTTTTGGATTTCCAGCATCCACAATTTTTTGCTTTTATTATACTTTTGAGGTTTTGCTTGCTAATTTCCTACCGAGCTCCCTAAATTCTGACTGCAGGATTTCATCCCTATTTCTGCCTGTGGCATTGGTACCAGTGTGAACCATGATCTCTGGCTGTTCACCCTCTCTCCTCAGGGTGCTTTGCAGCTATTCAGTTACATCCTTGATCCCAACACCAGGCAAAATGCCATCCTACATTCACGCCTAGGGATGCAGAATGTCCTGTCTCTTCCCCTATCAGTCGGATCTTCCATTACTATTGTCCTTTCAGTCATCTTCATGCCCCCATTGTACAGAGCCACTTATGGTGCTGTGGACTTGGCTCTGGCACTCCCAAGACGAACCATCACTTTCTTCAGTCTTCAGAACTGACTACTGGTTGGAGAATGGGAGGACTCGACGACCTGCCTGTTGCTTCTTGACTGTCTGGTGGTCACACATTCCCTCTCTCCCTGGATAATCTTAAACTACAGGGTGACCACATCTATAAATGTGCCATCCACAAACCAGTGATGCCAGCTGCTGTTCAAACTCCGCAATCTGGGACTGGAGCTGCTCCAGCTGACGACACTTCCTGTACATATGGTTTTCCCAACATGGGAAATATCCTGGAGTTCCCACATAGAGCATGATGTGCACTCCTGGGATTGGAGCTGCCCTGTCATTCCGCTATCTATTAGAGAAATAAATCTTACTACTTAAAATAAAGACACCAGCTACTCACTTTTCTTTTGTAGCCTCTTTAACCTGCATATATTTAGTTAAATGCTTTACTTATTGCTTATATAAAAAGAAATTGAAATTGATCTTTAAATTTTGAGGCCCTGTAACAAGTAAACTGAGTATGGGGTTAAACTGTTTTACTTCTGAATTATTATAACTACAGTGAAACCTTATTCTAATATTAATTCAATTCACCATGAGTTTTATCCTAGTTTCATTGAAGTGTGTCTCAGCAAGCCATTCAAGAATTGTGTTCACGCCAAATAGAATAGGTGGATGGTTGATGGAGCGAAAAACCTTCACTGAGGAAATATTTGTGCTGGCTCGCTTGATGTTTTGTGGTTTCATCATCAAATCGTGGGGTGCTATTAATGCACAAACTGTTATCAGATTGTTCAAAAAATGCAGAATACAGGTACCGGCCCCTGTATTGGGGAAACTCAGGACCGGATGCGTACCACATATGGAGATTTTCTGGATCTTGGGCCCTGGACTGGGAGGTGTTGGGCTAACAGGGTATCTTAAAGCCAGGCTGATTGCTCCACCGAGCTGGACAGGGAAAGGAAGGGATGAGGGGTAGACCAGGCCGGCTTCTGTCATTAATCCCAGACCCAAAGAGTAGGGGATCAGTGTGCTGTGACCTGGACATGATGGAGAGCAATGCCAGGTGGGGATTGTAGTTTCCAGGGCAGGACTCAATTTTTGAGTCCTTCTAGGTTTTGGGACACGGGCTTAAGGGGACCAGGACCTGTATTCAATTAAATGGATTGAGAGAAAGATGATCTGTTGTGGAGGGGTGATTCTGAAACCAAAAGTACCAAATCTGATCCAAAGTGGGATCCTTACGATGATGCCATAGTCAAAGTGACTCAATGAAAACGATAAACTCTTTGCGTCAGATGCCAAGAGTGATGGATTTGATGGTTTTAAAAATATTTTGATTGTGGCTAAAGGTATCCTTGTAGAATTAATTAATTAAGTATGTCACATTGGTTTAATTTGAATTACCGGTGTTATTATTTTTCCATATTTCCAAATGACAACCACCTACACCCACACTTTTATACTGGGCGTACAAATCGACCCCCATTTTTGGATGGACTTTTTGAGGCATCAAAGGTTGATTTATATGCCATGATCTACGGTAATAATCGCAATGTCGATGGGTTGAATGTCATAACAGAGAAGGTTAAAGTAAGAGTGGAAGAGAAAGGGGCTGATTCAGAAATGTGTGATTGAGTAGGGATCTGGCAATGAAAAGTCTTCAAATTTAAATGAATAAAGTGCAAAATAAATATATCCCAGGTGGCAAAAGAAGGTGCATCAAATTATGGAGTTCTTTGGATAATAGATTAAAGCTTGACTAAATCTTAAAATTAAGGTATATAATAAGGCTAAGGTTAACAATACTGAAGTTAATGGGAAATATAAGAAATGTATGGAATCACTTGCTTATTTTGAGTTTCTGGCAGCAGTACAGTCTTTTAGAATTTACTCCAGTATCTAAGCACACAATGTAAAATAGATTAGAGCTGGAATTCATACAATCAAATACTTTGTCAATTTTCGAAAATCAATTTAATAAAAAGCTACAAGCAATTTATATGTATAACAATGATGAGCGGAAGATTTATTTCTTTGGATGTTTATAGAAAAATCAAGTTAAGTCACTCTTAAAATCACTTTGTCAATTTATTGGCTCAATGTATTTTGACACAAACCTATACCCGAGAAGCAGTAAGTAGCACCAAAGACTATTAGCACTTATTAGGGTTACATAGATCTCTGAAAACCGTGATATTGATTAGAGCATAAGCAAGTGAAATGGCAGCAAACAACTCTCTCATGGCACAGGCTGGTACAGTAAATCTTAAACAACAAAAGCTTGGCTCCTAGTAGAATTTCGTGTTGTAGGCGCACTTCACATTCATTGAGTCGATGACTCCTCTGGGATGACTTCATTAGATCTTTCTGCTCTGGGAAATCCAAAATATAGAGTATGTTTGTTGCAATAGATAGGGTATTCACTTGATTTAAACCATAAACCAATCATATTTATTATATATGGATGAGCAATGCCATTGGAGAAATGAAAAAGAATATTCTTGTTTTTCCATAAACTTCAAACTTGTTCAATCATCTTCCAAAGGAGGCTAAGAGTGCAGTAGATGAGGTCCATGTGGATTTTCAGAAGGCTTTTGAAAAGTTGTTTACAAGAGCCTTTTTATAAAATTTCAGGCACATAATACAAGAAGAAATGTAGCAGCATGGTTAGAAAGATGGTGATGGGTAGGGTACAGTGTTTGCATTCATTAGTGTTGCTCAGATTGGAAAAGCATTAGAAGTGTTGTACCCCAATGATCAATGTTGGATCCAGTTTTGTGAAGTAATACATTCTGGCATGAAAAGGGGAGTATACATGATGGACAGATCCTGAAGGTGTGAACATAGAGAAATGGGTGGGACCAAAATTGAAAGTGTGTGCAGCTAGATTAATCCATTAAATCTGTCATAAGCATTTTGTATGGGGCATAGTGTACAAATATAAAGAAATAATTTATAAAAGCCACTGATTTGGCCACAGTTCAATGGACACACATTGTAGAAAGCCACGGAAAACATAACAACTTAGATTCTCACTGGATTGATAGAAGGGAAACCAGAACTAGGATGAGTGAATTGAAATAGTTGGGGTTATCTGCACTGGAGTGGGGAAACTTGAGGTTTAATAGAGGTTTTTGCAGTAAGAGGAGGTTTGATAGGCTGAGTAAGGTCGGATTATTATCTCTGATGACCTTTGTTACTGACTCCTCAATAAATCTAAAATTGCCATTGAGGGAGGTTGGGAAAATGTGTTTACTCAAGAGATCCTTGGAGCATTGAATGCTTTGTCATAAAGAATGATTGAGTGAGAGATCATGGTGTGTTTTAAGGGAAGGTTGAAAACATATTTGAAGAAGAGTAAATTACAAAGCTAAGGGAAGAAACCTGGGAATTGAGATTTATTTTGAGTTGCTCTGGCAAAAACCTAGCACTGAAATAATGGTCTGAATTTTAACCTTACAAGATCAGATGGGGGAGACTCTGAACCTCATTCTCATTCAGGTTTCACTTTTAGCCCTGGCTGGATTTCCCAAGTTTTGGAAGCCCAGCAGCTACTTTGAGGCCAGGACTTGGTGGATTCAGGAGGCAAGTGCCTTCACAACTACTGCCTCGATCCAGTTGCCTGCTTGCAGAAGCCTCTACAATTGGACACTCCCATGATCCTCTCCCTGCCTACTCACCAAGCTCCCTGATTTCCATTCCCACCAAGACTCCCAGTTTCCCCCTTGCCTTTGCATTTCTCTATGGGCAGCATTTTCCTGTTGGCGAGCAGGGGGTGGGCAGGTCCCGCTTGTTGATGGGTAAAATGACACGCGGTGACTTCGGGCATGCATCCCAACATCACCGTGTGTCATTAAAATTGTCACTTCGGCGGGCGCGCAGCCGACTGCCAAAGGCCTATTAAGGCCTGTTTAAAAACAAATTTAAACGATTAAATGAGCTGCCCATGCAACCTTAATGTTGGTGGGCAGGTGACGAGCCCAGGCGGCCTTCGCATATTTCACGGAACCTCAACTACGGGGAGCATGATGTTTCATGAAGTGTTTAAAAAATCAGTAAAATTTTTTCCAAAATTTCATTACCATGTCCCTGCTCATGTGACACTGTCACATGAGAGAACATGTTTCAAAAGTTTAAAAATCCTTTATTTAAAAGTTTAACACTGAAATAAATCTCCCTGAGGCACCACCATGCCCCAGGGAGACCTCTGGCTTCTTTTGCACACATGCGTATAAGAGTGAAGGGAACCACTCAGGGAACTCCCCCCCCCCCCACCCCACCGCCCCCGCTCACATAGGGAGCGTGCAGCACTTCCAGGTGATCGTCACAATGGGCAGGCCTTAATTGGCCTGCCCATGTAAAATGGGTCCACGCCTGTCCCCACACAACCCCCCCTCCCAGATGGGGGGAAATTTCTGGCCTATGATTTGCATTTTGTGTGTGTGTGTATTCACTCAAGCTAGATAGTGTAGGCCAATAATACCCAACCGCTGAATTAGCCATACATGCACATGCTTGTCTATTTGTCTCCAACTAGGCTTGATATTATAGTTCAATAATATCCCAATCTGCTGAATTATTCATGTTCACCCATAAATAAGTGAGTAGAATGAATATTTTACCGTTTATTGAGGAAGGAAACAACTCTATTGACCCATCGAGCTTCGGGATTGACGCAGACCTTTTTCCCATGCTTCAAGGTAATCCTGTAAGTAGAAATTATTCAAGCGGAGACATTAGAAATAAAGAGCAGAATCTTCTGTTCATCGTGTGGGGGCGGGCCCTGCACGCTGATGTGTAAAATGACACGCGGTGACATCGGGCATGCGTCCCAACATCACTGCGTGTTATTTTAATCTTCCGTTCAGCGGGTGTGCACCGGAGTCGGCTGCACACCCGCCAAACTGTCAAAGGCCTATTAAGGCCATTAGTAAAACTATTAACTCCATTGAGAAAGCTGCTCGTCCAGGCAAAGAGCCCAGGCGGCCTTCACATTTTTCATGAAACCTCAGCCATGGGGGGGATGAGGTTTCATGAAGGATTTATTTGTGAAATAAAATTTTTTATCAGAATTCATACACATGTCCCGGCTCATGTGACACTGTCACATTAGGAAGGCAAATGGAATGTTGGCTTTATTGCAAGGAGGATGGAGTCTAAAAGTAAGGAAGTCTTGCTACAGGGTGTTTGTGAGACCACACCTAGAGTGCCACGCACAACTTTGGTCTCATTATTTAAATAGGGATATACTTGAATTCAGAGAAGGTTTATGAGGTTGATTCCCAGGATGAAGGGATTGTATTATGAGGAAAGGTTGAGCAGGTTGGACCTATACTCAAAGTTTAGAAGAATGAGAGATGATCTTATTAAAAGATTTAAGATTCTGAGAAGGCATGACAGGATAGATGCTGAGAGGATGTTTTCCCTCATGGTGGAATCTAGAACAAGGGGGCATCATGTGACACTGTCACATGGGGGATATGTCTGAATAATTTTCTTTTTTCTTTTTTTACAACTTTACAACTACACTTAATCTCCCTGGAGCTGCCTCAGGGAGATTTCTGTGCTCTTTCACGCACAGACCCCAACTCTCCCTCCTCCCCCTGCTCGCACAGGTAGTGCTGAGTGCTACCAGGTGCACGTAACACTGGGCGGGCCATAATTGGCTCACCAATGTAAAATGGTGGTGCACAGTCTATCGCGGGCGGAGATCAGCTTCATGCCTGCCCGCACCCGCTCCTGACTGGCCTGCCTGACAAGGAGAAAATTCTCCCCAAAATGTATAAGCTCCTGCAGCAACTCATGCCATGTGTGCCCATTAGAAGAATGTAAGAGCAAAAGAAATTGGAGCAGGAGTAGGCCATCTGGTCCATTGAGCCTCCTCCACTTGCAATGAGATAATGGTTGATCTGATCTTGGCCTCACCTTCACTTTCCTGCCTATTCCCCATAACCCTTGACTTCTCTATGGTTCAAAAGTCTGTCTATCTCAGCCTTGAATATATGCAATGACTCAACCGTCACAGTCTCTGGGGTAAAGAATTCCAAAGCTTCACAATCCTCTGAGAGAAGAAATTTCTCCTCATCTCCATTTTAAATATGCAATCCTTATTTTGAAATGATGCCCCCTAGTTCTAGATTCCCCCATGAGGGAAAACATCCTCTCAGCATCTACCTTGTCAAGCCCTCTCAGAATCTTAAATGTTTTAATAAGATCACCTCTCATTCTTCTAAACTATGAGTATAGGTCCAACCTGCTCAACCTTTCCTCATAATACAATCCCTTCATCCTAGGAATCAACCTCATAAACCTTCTCTGAATTCAAGTATATCCCTACTTAAATAATGAGACCAAAGCTGTGTGCAGTACTCTAGGTGTGGTCTCATAAACACCCTGTACACTTTTATACTCCATTCACCTTGCAATAAAGCCAACGTTCCATTTGCCTTCCCAAATAATTCTCCAGCTGCATTCTGACTTTGTGATTCCTGTATGCGGACACCAGATCCATCTCTACTGCCACATTTTTATATTTTTTTATAAGGTGTGAGTGTTACTGGCAAGGCCAGCAGTTATTGCCCATTTCTCATTGTGCCTGAGCAGGTGGAATCGCTTGAACTGCTTCAGCCCATTTGATGTAAGTGAATGCACAGCATAAAATGAAGGAACGGTGATATAGTTCCAAATCAATATGGTGTATGACTTTCAGATGGTGGTGTTCCCATGAGCCTGCTGCCCTTGTCCATCTACATGTAGAAGTCACGGTTTTGGAAGGTGCTGTCGAAGGAGGCTTGGCAGTGCATCTTGTATATGGTACACACTGCTGCCATTGGTGTGCTGGTGGTGGAGGGGGTGAATATTTTTTAACGTGGTGAATGAGGTATTGATCAAGTGGGCTGTTTTGTCCTGGATGGTGTAGAGCTTTTTGAGTGTGGGAGCTGTACTCATCCAGGCAAGTGGAGAGTATTCCATCATATTCCTGACTTGTGTCTTATAGATGATGAATAGGCTTTGGTGAGTGAGGAGATGAGTTACTCATCACAGTATTTCTACCCTCTGACCTAGTCTCGTAGCCTCAATATTTATAAAGCTGATCCAGTTATGTTTCTGGTTAATGGTAACTGCTGTTGAAATGAGCTATATACCTAATATGTATACATAATCAGCTTGAAAGGAATAAACTACTGCTGTAAGTTTTGTTTCATTGGAAACTGCTCAAAGTTTCGCTTCTAGGGAAATGAAACTAACAGAATGATTATTCTTAAATGATGACAATGGTACCTGGGTCTGCAAAGGGGCCCGTTGACAGTCCCGGCCTAGTGTGAGAGCAACTGTTAAATACTTAAAACAAACAATCATAGTACAAAACTGTAAAAGGCTATTCATTCGACTTTGCTTAATTAGGACTACACTGATATGCAAGTTCATTAGTGTGGGGAAAGAGAATAGAAGTTATTTTAGTGAACAACAGCAGGGTTCACCAGCATGATAAGGAATAAGAACAGCTGAACTGAATGGCCATTTGGATTGGCTTGTTAACAAGTCTTGCAACCAGCCTTAGACATAAATAACAGATTGTGGAATAGAAACAAATGATGAAAATTTTAGGTTGATGCTGTGAATGGAATTTTACTGGGGTTGAAACTGGTCAGGGAGAACAGTTTGAGATGTGATAAGGATAAGAGTGATTTATCAAGGCCAGAGGGTACTTGTGAAGGCTTAAGCTAATGGCACATGAATGGCAGTAAAGGTGGGATTTTCAACCAAAGGTTCAGACAAAGAACTTAGTGTTTTATAGGGTATTTTGAAATAAAGTGAGCTTTTATATGATCATAAGACTTGTAAATAGTTCGTCCAAGTCCGCCCCTGAAAAAGAGTTTAAAGTAAGAGACTTTGGAAGACCTTAGTGCAGTAGGTGGTGGAAAAGAACTCTCGAAGAAGACTCCACAAACCACAGGAGTATTTGACAGAAGTCGAGAAGACTTGGGAACCACGAAGAGAAAGGAAGGAGAGGGAATGAGTTGTTTACGCGTGCCAGCCATGCTGCTCGATCTGAATCAAAACTCATTACTTGTGAAAGCCATTATGTTTTTGCTGTATAACTAGTCTAATATATCCTGTCTTAAATTCTGATTAAACTCATATCCCACCATATTGTTTCACTCAATCCTAATTGCTTGATTAGGTAGTGATACTCTCGATCATCTTTTAAACATTGAAATTAGTGCACCTCCAGGATGTTGATGGTTGGGGATTCAATGATAATACTGTTGAATGCCAATGGGAGATGGTTAGATACTCTCTTGTTGAAGGTGTTCATTGCCTGATGCTTGTGTGGCGCAAAACTAAAGAACTAAAAGCTGACAAATCCTGAGGACCTGATGATCTACATCCTAGGATTCTAAAGGATGCAGCCGCAGAGAGTATGGATGCACTGATCATGATTTTCCAAAATTCCCTAGACTCTAAAATGGTCCTAGCAAATTGGAAGTCGGCAAATGTAACATTCCTATTCAAGAAAAGAGGGAGAGAGAAAATGGGGAACTGCAGGCCAGTTAGCCTGACATCGGCCTTTCGGAAAATGCTGGACAATTAAGTTTCTCCAATACATTTTCACTAATATTAATTACCTTAAGTTCCTTACTCTTATTAGTCTCTTGGCTAATTTCTGGCATGTAATTTGTGATTTACTGTGAAGACAGGGACAAAATATTTGTTCAGTGTTTCTGCTATTTCCTCATTCCCCATGATAATTTCTCTTGCCTCTGTTACTAAGGGACCAACATTTACATTAGTAACACTCCTTTTTTATGTGCTTGTTAAAGCCCTTGCAATCTGTTTTTATATCCCTATCTAGCTTACTTTTGTTTTTTTTCCCTCTTTTTCGTATTAGCTTTGGTGGTTCTTTAGTAGTCTCTAAAACTCTCAATCCTCAAGCTTATTACTATTCTTTGCCACATTACAAGACTCTCAATTTAATACAACCCTTAATTTTCCTTTTAAGTCATGGGTGGATATTTCTCTGTGTTTTTGTTTTTTAATGGAATGAATTTTTGTTGAATATTTTGAATCAATTTTAATGTTTCCCATTGTTTATTTATTGCCATACCTTTTAGTCTGTTAACCCAATCAATCTTTGCCAGCTCTCCCCTCTTATGTGCTTACTTGGCTTTGTTTAAGACTCTTGTATGGAGTAGAGAATGTTGCTCTCAACCTTAATGTGGAATTCAATTATACTAGGATCACTTTTTGACAGAGGATCTTTAATTATGAGATTGCTAACTAAAATGGCCTCATTACAATCCCAGATTTAAAATAGCTTTATCCCTAGTTGGTTCCACAACCAGTTGTTCCAGGAAACTGTCTACAATGAAAGTATTTTACAAATTCATCTTCCAGACTACATTGCCATTGGCAAAGAATACACAAGGAGCACAAATACATAAATCCTATGAATGTCTTGGGGATCCAACCCTAGCAGTTACGCTGGAATTGCCTGCTGCTGAATTCCATTCCTGATGCTGCAGAAGTTCACAGTTGAAGAGGAGAGGCCACAAGAAACAATCTTTTGGTGGTTTGAGTGTACCTTCTGCTAAAGATACTAAATCTGTTGGTGGGAGGTTACTTGGGTCAGAGGGGATGCTAGGTTGCCTCCTGGTTGTGAGCAGGGAGAGGGTGCTTGTAAATCTTTACCATGAAAAAAATGTTTCCCCTAGTTTTCTGAGGCCCAGGCCTCGATTCTAGCTAGTTTCACTAGCGGCCCCAATTCTTAGTTGACGGGAGGTGTGCAGGCTGTTCGTAAAACAAGTTCCAACTGAAGTCGTGAGTGTGGGACCTCTACTTAAGGTTCTCACCCACAGTTCTATTTCCTCTTCTGTCAATGGGATTGCAGGGTGTGGGTGGAAGCTGGAGGCTACCATGGAAGCTGTACCCAACAGATCATACCCAGAATATATGAGTCTTTGTGAACTTTGTGCTTATTTGCAATGGACTCTTCCCCATTTGGAGTGGGAGTCCACTGAAATGGTGAAGAAATTTTGTCCCCACCTATCCATTGCTTTAAGTGCCTAAAATAAATGTGATTCAGGATTGACAATTATAAAATGACACACTGAAATCTGGGAGATCTGTCTCCAATATGGTCCTTTTTTAAAATTCATTCATGGGATGTGAACTTCATTGGCTGGGTCAGCATTTATTGCCCATCTCTAGTTGCCCTTCAGAAGGTGGTGGTGAGCTGCCTTCTTGAACTGCTGCAGTCCTGGGTGTCGGTACACCCACAGTGCTGTTAGGAAGGGAGTTCCAGGATTTTGATCCAGTGACAGTGAAGGAATGGCAATATATTTCCAGGTCAGGTAGGTAAGTGACTTGGAGGGGAACTTCCAGGCGGTGCTGCCCTTGTCCTTCTAGATGGTAGTGGTCGGATGTTTGGAAGGTGCTGTGAATTCCTGCAGTGCATCTTATAGATGGTACACACTGCTGCTAATGTGCGTTGGTGGTGGGGGGAGTGAATGTTTGTAGATGTGGTGCCAATCAAGTGGGCTGTTTTGTCCTAGACAATGTCTAGCTTCTCGGGTGTTGTGGGAGCTGCACTCATCCAGGCAAGTGCAGGTTCCACTGTGTGCAAATTAATTAAACACTAACTTCAACATTTTAATCTTTAAATGTTTTATTTTGTTCTGATTTGATTAATTTAAATGCTTACTTGAATGTTGCTACAGTTCAGGAGACACAGTTTCCTTCAATACTTACACAATTTCTACTTTTCTGCAGTAGGACCCCTGGTGAAAGATGCTGATTTGTTGATATCTTCTCGGATGAATGAAGCTCGAGATGACTTTCACACATTTGCACCTTGAGTTTGTTATGGGCCCTATACAGAAACCTGTTGTGTAGGGGAAAGATTTGGATAAGAAGATAGAAGAACAAGAGAGGCTCAGAATGCAAATATAAGAAAAAATTCTGGGTTACATTGACAAAAATTACACATGGAATGTACAGCACAGAAAGAGGCCATTCAATCCAGTTATTCTATGCTAGTGTTTATGGTGCACATGAGGTTCCTACTATTCCATCTCATTTGTTTTTCTGCCTTTTCCTTAAATGCATCTATGCTATTTGTCTCAGCTAATCCCTGTGGCAATGAGTTCCGCATTTTAAACACTCCCTGGGTAAAGAAGCGCTTCCTGAATTCTGCATTGTGTCTAGCCGTGAGTCTCTTATATTTATGGGGCCTGATTTCTGCATAGGGATGCAAGACTGTTCGCATGGAGCCTGGTTACTTGGAAACATGGATAGATCTTCTGCCTCCACCCTCTTTTCAGTGGAGTTCTTGAAAATTCTACCCATTATGTCCTAGAAAGATCTCAGCAGAACCCAGACAAAGCAAGAACTGACGTGAATCCTTTGAGGACTTAAAAATGACCTGACCTATGTATTCAATTCTGTCCTTGTCATGCAAAGGAACATATTCACATAGTCTAATCAGTAGGTCCTGCTTGTTCTCCATACACTTCAAATATTCCTCTATTTCAAGCAACCATCTAGTTCCCCTTTAAAAATAAATTATGAAAATTTTTTTGTGGTAGTTCCTAACTTTAACCATCCTGTTTTGTAAATAAGTCTTCTAGCCACAGGAGGGAACCTGACTGTCAGTAAAGAGAGCAAACTTCCATTCCATCCATCATGATTTTAATTTGGGGCAAATAACATTATGTACTCATTGAACCATCCAATCCCCCAACATCAGACATCTTATGGTCTAGTTGAAGATCTGGAGTCTAAGACACAAATTGGCACACACAGGTTATTAGACACTTGGACTTTTTACTGCATTTAAAAATCATTCATTCATGGGATCTGGGCTTCACTGGCTAGGCCAGCATCTATTTCCCATCCCTAACTGCCCTTGAGAAGATGGCGGTGAGCTGCCTTCTTGAACCACTGCAGTCCATATAGTGTGGGTAGACCCACAGCGCTGTTAGGGAGGGAGTTCCAGGATTTTGACCCAGCGCCAATTAAGGAATAGCAATATACTTCCAAGTCAGGATGGTGTGTGGCTTGTGGGAGAACTTGCAGGTGGTGATGTTCCCATGTGTCTGCTGGTCATATCTGGTCATTTATAATAGATACTTGAGATTGTGCTTCTCCACCGGTTATATATATATATCTCTCTCTCTCTCTCTACTCCTATGAACATCCAAACATGTGAACAAGGAGCAGGGGTAGGCTATTCGGCCCCTTGAGTTTGCTCCGCCACTTAATAAGACAATGGATCTGATAGAAACCTGAAATCTGCATCCCGTCTATCCCTGATAACCTATCACCACCTTGCTCACCGAGAATCTATCCACCTCTGCCTTAAAAAATATCCAAAGACTCTGCTTCCACTGCCTTTTCAAGAAGAGAATTCCAAAGACTCATTACCCTCTGAGTGAAAAAAATTTGCCTCATCTCTGTTTTAATTGGGCGACCCCTTATTTTTAAACAGTGATCCCTCATTCTATATTCTCCCACAAGAGGAAACATCCTCTCCACATCCTTATCTTATATGTTTCAATCAAGTCGCTTCTTACTCTTCTAACCTCCAGCGGATACAAGCTTAGTCTGTCCAACCTTTCCTCATAAACCAATCTACCCATTCCAGTTATTACTCTAGTAAACCTTCTCTGAACTGCTTCCAACATATTTACATCCTTCCTTAAATAAGTTGACCAGTACTGTACACATTACTCCAAATGTGGTCTAACTAGTACCCTGTACAACTGAAGCATAACCTTGCTAACTTTGTATTCAATTCCCCTTGCAATAAATGATAACATTCTATTAGTTTTCGTAATGACTTGCCTCACTTGCCTACTGGCCTTTTGTGATTCATGCACTAGGACACCGGCAGCGGGATTTTCCAGTCCCGCCGCAAGTCAATGGACTTCTGGCTGGGACGCCGCCCGCAATGGGGCCGGAATATCCCAGCCCCAGATCCCTCTGCACCTCAGAGCTCTGTAATCTCTCACCATTTAGATAATAAGCTTCTCTTTTATTCTTCCTGCCAAAATGGACAATTTCACATTTGCCCACATTATACTTCATTTGCCCACTCTCTTAATCTACCTATGTCAAATTGTAGCCTCCTTATGTCCTCTTCACCACTTACTTTCCTACTTATCTTTGTGTGTCTTTTCCCTTTCTTTCTTACTCCACCAATCCCTCAATCACTGATTAATCAGTGACCAGAGTCAGTTGAAAAGCAATTTTCATTTACCATACTACTGAAGTGATTTCATCAAATAAGCAGATTGTTAGAAAATAGACATTTACCATCAAGCCAGAAGTCACAGATATTAAATAATCTCCTTTACATTTTTTTCATGCTTTGTGCAGGTTTAGAGGCACAAAATTAAAACAAATTATAATGCCTTTCAGAGACTGTTTCAACCTGTACGATTATTGAAAACGCTGGCTGTGATTTTCCAGTCCCCGATGCGATGACCCCTGCCGCACTCAGAGCTAGAAAATCCAGGCTGCTGGCTTTTCCAATAGGTTAATAATAGGCAAAAAGAATGCCTTTTTTTCCATGAATCTTTGTAATTTAATTTCCTGTCCCTCAGCCTGGACCTGTCCCAGGTCCAGTATTCGTGCAGGCTTAGATGCCCTCCCTCCCTGCCTGGATTCGGCAACAGCCATAAAAACCTCTGTAAAGGGGATTCCTCCACTGCTCTCACCCCTACCCCCCCAACCTGGTCCCCACAAGAATGGCATGGCTGCAAAGGCCATTTTCATTTTAAATTTGAAAAGGTTGGAGAGAGGGTGCCTCCATTTTGTGACATCCAGCCTCTCCTTTTTTCCTGTCATGCATCCCCCCAGTTGCTTTTCACACTGGAGCACCTCCTATTGATCCTCCAGTTTTGAGAACCTACCTGGATGGTGAGCCCATCCTCTGGTCACTAATTGGCCAATTTAGGGAAAATCACAGTTAATGACTGTTTCCTACCTGTACCATCATCTGACCCCTATTTGAGTCAGACAGTCAAACCCACAAGAAAATCTTGCCCAGGATCTTATCTGGAGGTCTGAAGATGTTGCTGGCAGGCCGGGGCTAACCGGCAACTTCTGTGAAGTCTGCTTTATTTGACCATTCCTGGCAGATGCCAGGCAATGACGCAGTATGGGAGCAACATAGCAAGCCTCACACTGGCACCAGTTTACTGGCAATATTTAAATGCTGCTGCCTGTTTCAGACAGATTGTCCTGTTCATACTGGGCTATGACCATGGAATTGTGAGTCAAGCACAAAGGAGATATTTCCATCAATGTTTTTTCTCTGCCTAAAACGCAGGCAGAAGATGCCCATGGACCATCTGACCAATATAAATGTACTTTTTATTGATCCATGTCTAAATTCAAGACCTACTTTGTTGAGCTGCCTCCTCGTTTGATTGGCACCTTCTAACAGGATTTCCCTTCTCCACCTTAATCATTTCTCGACTGCTTTTGTTTGTTTCCATCTCAATTATATTTGAATGAAAGAAATGAAACTGTCCTCAACTATCATAATAATAGATCACAAAATAAGAAAAGTTCAAAATATAAAATTTCACTTATGGCACATGTAAGAGCATGGTCTGCCTACAATGAGACTGAACATGCATTTTGGGCACTTAAGCCAAAATACTGTGCAATGACACTCCTGCTTAAGGGCAACTAAATCAGCCGTAAGGCAATACAATCAAATTTAGTTGACTTGGTGACTGTAAATAATACATATCCAATCTTGATCCTACTTCTTGAAATTTCTGTGAAAGTCAACAAAGCCATTGAATTTTTCATAGATGAAAACACAAGTGAAACAAAAGCAACTTTTCGATTAGGTTGTTATTGGTTTTCACGCCCAAATGTTTAGTCCAATCAGGGTCCTTGTCTTGGCAGTTTTCTAATTTTAAAGATTTGCTGTGGAAAATTTTCAGGCTGAGAGTGTTAGCAATTGAAAATCAAGTAGGTTCCTATCATTGACTAACTTCAGAACTAAAAACAATATGAATCAAAACATCTTACCATGAGTGGCCAAGCAGATCACAATGGTACCCAACAGCAAAAATATTACTTGGATCTTCATTGTTGAGCGTGTTTAGGTCTCTTCTAATTTTCAGTTACAAGAAGCCTTCAGAGTGTTAGTTTGGCACATATCACTCTTGTATTTAATAGAAAGATTGGGGAAGTTGCAAAAGATGAAGTTGTCAGATCCTCAAACTGCGTCATTCCATTCAAATTTCCTTCACTGCTGTATTTAGTGAATTCTGAAATCGGATATGCAATTTCAGCACAAAACACCTTTGATGCATGGATCGATTTTTTTTCCGCCTTCATTTCAAGCTGCAATGCATCCCAATAATCTATAATGTTCGTAATTCTCTTTGTCCTGTACCTTTAGTAATCACACAAAATACATTAAAATTTATTTTGAAGATTTATTGCATTTAATTACTTTGCCAAATCTTTAGCCTAATGGCTAAAACCCAATGAGATTCAAATGAAATTATTTTGTCTACAAATTTCACGTTTAAAGTAATGGACAAAAGTCTTCTGAAGGCATATAAATAGTAAAATGGTGGTAAAAGGAGGGGTGGAGCAGATTAGGGACCAAAAAGGGGATGAGGTACTAGAGGTTGAGGTGCTAAATGGGCATGTTGCATCTGGCTTTACTGATGAAGAAGATGATGCCAAGGTCACAGTGAAAGAATAGGTAATTGAGACACTGGGTGGGTTAAAAGTTCATTTATTCAAGCTGTGCCCTAAGGCTGGCCTTGGCTCATTGTCGTCTGATGCTTCATCCTGAGATGCTTTTCTAGGCAGTTTTTTTGTCTGTGGTGATTTGCTATTACCTTCCACTCTCAGGAATAGGGTGAAGAGGCAGCTCACAAATCTACCTCATGCTAGAGCAGGAATTGAACCTGTGCCGTTGGCATTCTGAACTGTGTACTCATTATCTACCCAAATGAGTTAACCAGCCCTCATCTAAAAATTGAAAAAGAGGAAATATTAGAAAGGCTGGTTGTATTTAAAGTTGATAAGTCACCAGGACCAGATGAGATGCATTCAAGGATACTGAGGGAAGTAATGGTGGCAGTTGAGGAGTTTCTGGCCATAATCTTCCAGTTCTCCTTATATACAGGAGTGGTGCTAGAGGACTGGAGAATTGAAAATGTTGTACATTTGTTCAAAAAAGGGTATAAGGATAAACCAAGCAAGACAAATTGGTTTTAATTGACTTGCTAGTGTTTTTGATGAGGTGACAGAGAGGGTCGGTAAGGGTAATATGGTTATGCATGAACTTCTAAAAGGCCTTTAATAAAGTGCCACATAACAGAGCTGTCTGCAAAATTAAAGCCCATGTCATAAAAAGAACAGTGGCAGCATGGTTATGAACTTGGCAGATTGATAGGAAACAAATTAGGAATGAACAGTTGTTTTTTGTACTGGAGGAAGGTATGTAGTAGGTTCTCAAGGATCGATATTATGATCAGTGCTTTTGTTAATATATATTAATGACCAGGATCTGCAGGGTATAATTTCAAAATTTGCAGATGACACAAAACCTGAAGGTATTGTGAACTATGAGGAGGTTGGTTATGAACTTCTAGAACGTAGACAGGGTGGTGGAATGGCAGATGAAATTGTGTGCATAGAAGTGTGAGTGAAGTGATGCTTTTTGTTAGGAATATCAAGGAGGGGAAATATAGAATAAAGGTTACAATTCTAAACTGGGTGCAGGAGCAGAGGGACCTGGGGATATATGTGCACAAATTGTTGAAGGTGGCAGAAGGTGATTGGGAAGGTGGTTAATAAGTCATATGGGATCCTGGGCTTTATAAATTGAGGCATGGAGTCCAAAAGCAAGGTTGTTGTGGTATAAAACACTGATCTGACCTGAACTGGAGTATTGTTTCCAATTTTGAGCACCGCTCTTTACAAAGGATGTGAAAGCTTTAGAGAGGTTGCAAAATAGTTCCAGAGATGAGGAGCTTCAGTTATGTGGATTGTTTGGAAAAGCTGAGGCTGTCCTCCTTGAAGAAGAGAAAGTAACAGGTTTGATAGAGGTATTCAAAATTATGAGGGGCTTGGACAGAGTAGATAGAGAGCAACTGTTCCTTTTGGCAGAATGGCGGTGAAGCAGATGACACGGAATTAAACTGGTTGACAAAAGAACTAAAAGCATCATGAGGTTAAATCTTGTCTGCAGTGAATGGTTAGAATCTGAAATGCAATGGCTCAGATTGTGGTCGAGGCAGATTCAATCTTGGTTTTCAAAAGGGAATTAGATAATCAACTGAATAGAAAATATATGCAAGGCTACAGGGTAAAGGTGGGAGAGGAAGACTAGCTGAGTTGCTCTTGCGGAGAGGTGGCAAGGATATGACAGGCTGAATGATCTGCTTCGATGAATCTATGATAAGTAATTTCAGAGAAATATATTACGGCTTTGCAGATATGGCACTGCATAATTTCTTGGCTTCTGGCATTGACTTCTGGCATCCAATTTTTCAGCTGCCTCTTGTCCATCAGTGCTCTTTTCTACAGTGCAGCAAACATTGCTGATTCATCCAGGAGTGGGGTACATAATGATTCATTGCATGAAAAGTCTGTTTTCAGCAAAGGGTGTTGTGCTTCCTCTTTCGATGTATGTATCTATGTGTTCCATTAGAATTTAACTGTAAAATTAGGAATTCACCCAAGACTTTGAGAATTGTAAACACAGCTTTCAGTTCAAAGGTCAATAAATTAAAACTGTCTAAGAGTGGAGGACTAAAAAATTATTTCTTTATTGTGCAGCAATTGCATTTTTATTCATTTTTTTAACTATGAGATAAATGTTATGTTACACTAATAGATTTGCATTAAAATGTATTGGGATTGAATGTCAGCATAACATTCTGCTTTGAATTAGGAATTGCCATTTGGGAAGATACGTCATTGCTGGCTTCTGCCCGACAGCAAGTTTTTACTACTTACAGATTTATTCTGCTGATACTTACTCTTGGGGCAAAATTTTTAGCTTGGTGGGCAGGCACGCTCCTGCCCCGATCGTGCGCAAAATAACGCGCGTTGATGTTGGGCAAGCACAGTCGCATGGTATTTTGTTTAATGAAAAGGCCTGTTAAGGCCATTAACAAGGTTATTGAATGACATTTTTCGCTGCCCGCCCAACCTTATGGTTGATGGGCAGGCAAAAAGGACAAGCGGCCTTTGCACTTTTTAGGAAATATCATCCACGGGCGAATTGAGGTTTCTTAAAGCAAATACAAATAAAATTAATTAATAACATGTCCTTGCTCATGTGACAGAGTCAATGAGACATTATTTATGTCTTTATTTGTATTTCAAAATGCTTCGTCTCCCTGAGGCAGCTCTGTGCCTCAGGGAGATTATGAAACACGCACCCGCTTCCCCCAACCCCCGCTTGTGAAAGAGCGCTGGCCCCGACTCTCCCCACCCGCACAGGTAGTGTTAAGTGCTATGGCTCGCCTCTTATGCTGGGCGGGCCTTAATTGGCCTGCCAGCATGAAATTGCCTTCCGGCCTCGATCGCGGGCAGCGGTCAACTTCCCGACCGCCCCCGCTGTGCTCGTCCGACAAGGGCAAGATTCTGCCCTTGGTGCTTTAGTGGACAACATTAGAAAGGACGAGGTGTGACCAAATAGAGCTTTTAAAAATTATTGTGGTGTTTGATGGGGTAGACATAGAAAAGATGCTCCCATTTGTGGTGAGTGCAAAACTAGGGATCAAAAATGCTATGGTCACTATAAGCTGAATAAAGAATTCAGGAGAAACTTCTTTACTCAGAACATAGTTAGAATGTGGGGTTGCTGCCACATGAAGTAGTTGAAATGAGAACACAGATGCCTTTAAGGGAGGCTAGGTAAGTACATGAGGGAGAAAGGGTTAGAAGGATATGCAGATAGGTTTAGATGAGGTAGAGAGGGAGGAGGCTTATTTGAAACAAAGGCCTGAATTTTCAGGCGGCGGGCGGGCTTGCCGCACACGATCGACTCCGCGCCACTATTTTACGCAGGCAGGCCAATTAAGGCTCACCCAGCATAAGAGGCGAGCCATAGCACTTAACACTACGTGTGCGGGTGGGGAGAGTCGGGGCCAGCGCTCTTTCACGCATGCACGCAAAAGAGCGTTTCAATCTCCCTGAGGCACGGATCTGCCTCAGGGAGATTGAATCGATGTTGAAATAATTAAATAAATTGAGAAAAAAAATTAATTGAACATGTCCCCACAGTCACATGAGATGGGACATGTTTTTATATCTCAGAAAAAATATTTATTTATTTATTAAAAGCTTTAAGCCACCTCATCCCGCTTGTGGATGAGGTTTCCTAAAAAGCGCGAAGGCTGCTTGGCCTTTTCGCCTGCCTGCCAACCTTAAGGTTGGATGGGCAGCGTTAACATTTACCTTAATCACTTCCTTAATGGCCTTAATAGGCCGTTTACATATTGGCAGTCATGTCATGTAGCCGACTCCGGCGCGCACCCACCAAATGAAGCATCGCGTGTTATTTTACGTGTCGGCGTGTCAGGCCAACTACCTCCGCCTAATGAACAGTCCTGCCCATAAATGCACAAGTACAGATCAGTTGGGCCAAATGGCCTGTTTCCTGTGCTGCAAATTCTATGTAACATTTAACGCATTCAAATTACATTCCTCAGACTATTACTTTAATGCAGGAATTAACTCATCCATAACAGGCAAAGGAATGCCATAAGAATACATTACCTGTTCATCAAGTAGGATTAATGACAGTCATTTCTGGTTTGTAATGTCCAACACCCTACTGATATAAATAATGGTAATGGTCTTTGACAAGCAGTGTGGAAATATACATATGAGAGAAGATGGTGTCTGCTTTAAGCCCTGAATGTACAGTTCTTCTGATCAGGTTTGTGGTTTCATTTTTTTTTCACCTGTACACTACCAAATCGACCTTTACAAAGCTTACCAGGATGATACCAAGTGTTAAGACCCACCCCCAGGTGGGGTTCCCCAAAGTTGTGGATCCAGGCGAGACTCCTCAATTTGTCACTGTCTGGCTGGGACACCCCCAAATCATTATTCTCCGAGTGAAAAGGGATGAAGTGGCTTCTTGCCTTTATTCAGCACCCTGCCCCCCAACTTCCTTTGGTCGCAACAAGATATAATCTAAAAAAGGATCCTTTTTGCAGATATCTTTATCCCACACTCAATCATTCTGGTTTTGAAGGAGCCAATTTGATCAGACTTTCTTGAGTTAAAGATGGGTAAGTTTATTAACTACCAAAGGCAAAAAAGGATAAAACACATGCATATACAGTCATACAGGTTAAAAGCAAGAATTTAGCTTGAAGTAAGTGAACATATATATATATCTATTTTAACAAAAAATGGTATACAGAACAATCCTTGACTCATGGGAAGTAGATGATTGAGCGCTGCGGCCATTGCGATTCGAGATTCCAGTAGAATTGACTCCGGTAGATAAATATTTCAATTCGAGGTTCCAGTAGAGTTGACTCTGGTCGACAAATGGTTGGTTTTGAGATTCCAGCAGTGCTGAATTCGGAAGATAGGGAGAGAGATCGCGATACTTGCAAAATGACAATTTGCAGGGGTACTGTGTATGGCTGTTACTTCTGAGTCAACCTCCCAGCAATTGCTCTTTCTCAGAACATCCACCAACGGACAGACACCGGGGCAGCTTTTCAGCTCACTTTTAATCCCTTCTTTGTTTATTCCAGGTGAGAAGTGAATTCGCAAATCTGTCTGGGCAAAGCTCACAGGATTTCTTGATGAGATGATACTTAACTTCCATTATGTCCCATTGTCTCTACCGGAGGGAGCAATTACTTTCTGGATGTCTTTAGAAGTACCTTGTCTGGCAGCAGGTTGGGGTTCCATTACCTCTCAGGTAGTCACCTTGAAGCATTCCAGCCAGTGGCTTGTGTGGTCTTAATTTTAAAGTCCAATATTTCCGGATGCAATCCAGCGTTTTTTCCTTCATTATCTTGACACAAGGATAAGGTTCTTCAGTAGTGTGGAAATATTGGAGCAATTGGGATTGTTCTTCATGCAGCAAAGAAGTCAAAGAAAAAAGTATTCAGAATTTTGAGGGGTTTTGATTGATCAAGTGGGGAGAAATGGTTTTCTCTGGCAAGTTGGTGGATAATCAGAGATCATAGGTTTAAAATAATTGACAAAAGAAATCAGAGAGGAGATTAGAAATTATTTCATAGATGACTGTTAAGACCTGGGACGCATTATCTGCAAGTTAGGAATTTCCAAAAAGGAACTCAATTTGTAATTGAAGGGAATCAATTTCCAAGGTTATGGGAAAAGGGTGGTGTGAGGGATTAAATTGGACAGCTCTTTCAAATGGCTGGCATAGGCGTGACAGGCCGAATGGCCTCCTTTGTTGCTGGAAGATTCTATAGATACAAGATTCAAAAGTGTACCTCTACTTCTAGAGATCACATACCCCAATCTTAGTGGTGCGGGAGATACCACTAGCTGCTTTCCATATGGGCTACGCAGCCTTAGGTGATGGGATGCTGTGTGCAGGTACATCTCCTGTGTGAGCCTCGAGAGGTTGAAAAGGTCACATCATCACTTTGGCACATGCAATGCACAAATATAAAAACTGGCCAACAAAGGTGCTGGGAACACTTTCCATTCATCCCTGAAGCAACCAAAAGTGTTAGCAAGCAAGCTAGGCCATGTTCTGGGGCTATTTACAGAGTGACTCAAGGTATTACAGCTGAGGTGTTTTTGACTTGCTATGCTAGGCAAAATTGATGGAAGCATTGTAATGAGTTGCTGGGGGTGTTTGCTGACCACAGAGAGGCTAGGTGATAGCCTTTCATAATTCTGGTGGTAGTGGATGCAGTGCCACTTACTCTGTGGCCTGAGCAGGAGAGGCAGAGAGGAGGAGGAGGAGGGTTCTCCTTAGAAGGCCCTACCCATCTTGTGTCTTCTGGGAGTACCAGTCCTACCTTGGGATGAACCAGGAGCAGTGCCTCAGGAGGCTTTTCTTCACCAAGAAGGTGGTGATAGAACTGTGAGATCTCCTGCATCAAAAAGATGTGAAGCCTCAAACCAGGGCAAGGATGCATCTGTGCATCCTGCATCTGTGAAGGTCTCTGTCACCCTTTCCTTCTTTGCAACTGCCTCCTTCCAGGCAGCAACTGGAGACATTAGCAACAGGCCCCAGTTTGCAGACCACTGAAGTATCTACAGGAGGAGAGGGGACTTCATCCTCTTCTCCTGAAGAGGAAGAACAGAGTGAGAGACCATGTTGTTCACCAGCAGAACAAGCTTCATGATGGTGCACGGTACCATCGACTGCACATGTGCCCCCGCAGGTTCCTCATGTCAACGGAGAACAACATTGCAACGGCAAGGGCTCCAACTCAGTTGGTGTGCGACCGCACCAAGAAATTCTTATCATTGAACCCCCTGCTATCCTGGCAGGGTCCACGATGCTTTCATCCTTTGACAATTTTCCCTATCCACTGTCTTCAGCCAAAAGGATGGCTACTTCAACACATTGTTCATGCTCCCCTTCTGCCATTCTACCATGTGGGATCTAAAGACCTTCACTGTGATCCATGGGGCCACATGCAACATAATAGAGCAACCTATTGGGCTGCATAAGCAGAGATTTTGCAGCGAGGTCACTCTGGTGGTAAGAGGGTATCTGTAGTACCATTCTACCCCAGGGGCTGCAGCATGGCTGGCGAGAGGTGGCTGACTTTCACTGGGAGACTGCAGATGGCCTTGCAGGACACCCTTGAGTAGCTTTGGGCCTATAGGGCCCGGCTTCAGACTGTACCACCTTGGTATGGGCAACCGTAGTTTGGGCTGGCTGTCTGAGGAACATCAGCGGGGGCACTGGCAAAATGATGAGGGTTGAAGAACAAATGCTTTCATCTTGAAGGAGGCTTGTGATCCATGATGCTGATACCACTACCATTCCCACGGGACAGCACTTCAGCTATCCTTGTCATCTACTGGAGCAAACTGCTGGACTCACCTGAGAGCCTGCACACCTCCTTGAGCACTGAAATACATCTGAGCCTGGATGGCAGGAGCTAGCCATCTCATGACCTTTGTCTGAGTTTCTACTGCAACATTGAGCCATCAGGATGCGCCACTGCCCCCCCAACTCAATCTACCCCCCAACCACAACCCCTGTGCTGCAGTACAAGATGAGACCAGCAGACTCGTAATCATGGGCTGGTCTAGTAGTGTTGTTGTGAAGGTGCCCACCACTTCCATGATGGTAAGGATGGATTCCAAACTCTCCATGATGTGCTGTGCCGCAGCGCAACCAGGCTCCTCCATGTTTCTATCCAGTGATGGAGACTGTCTGGCAGACCTTGGTGTGCATTTTCATCTGTGTTCTCCTATAGTCCACTCCAACAAAGACCTCATCTGAGTTCCCTGCTGCAGGGCTATTGTGTGACCTGGCCCTTTGGGGAGTTTCACACATCCGCTCTGTGCTAGCTTCAGCCCACATATGCCCAATGACTCACCATGAATTTAAGAGTGTTAGGCTGAGCGGTTGTGCTGCTTGTCAAGGCTCTCTTCCTCTTCTCACCCTTCCATCTGCTTCTGCTGTCGCAGTCAACAGTTCCTGGTAATCTGGAAACATTGAAGCATAGCTGGGAAGTAAAGGAAGAGGAGGGGTTGGCAGTGGAGAGGAAATCAGGAAGCCCAAAGTCTATTAATGTGCCGTTTCCATTTTCATGGCATTTTTCAGGATGAGGGTGAGGAATTAGTGTAGAAAGTGCTTGAGGCATCTACTTGCTGTCATCCAGGATGGCCTCCGATGCACTGGATGCCACTGACTTTTCTGTCTGTGATTTGAAGGACCATCTTCTCCAGGAAGCTGAGGTGATATATTTGTCCTTGCCCTCTGGCTTTCCTCCTGAAGTCAGTGACCTTGCCCTACAAGAGAGAGGTAAGAATGTCATTGACTCCATTACAGTGTGTTTGGCTGATGCCTGCCATAACTAAATAGCTGGAGGTAAGTGGAGGCAATGAGAAACCTGTATGGCTGGCATGCTTCAGAGGTGTAGTGTAGGATATTAGTGGTGAATCCTGAGTGTTAGGGTGTGGTGATGGGAATGTGGTGCATTGGGCAATGTGAGAGGTGTGTGTTGTGGTTGCGAGATGTGTTGATCTGATGCATTCACTCACCTTGACCACCTGAGTGAGGTCATTAATCTACTCAGCACTGCTGCCAGGTCTGTGGTGCTGCATTCCAAGTACTTATGACCCTCTCCACATGCTCACAATCCCTTTTCAGGGTCATTGTAGGGTTTCTTGAACCCGGGCCCCCCCCCCCCCCCCCCCAAACCCCCCATTCCTCCCCTCGGTGTAAACATGGTCTCCTTCCTGGCATCAGCACCTTGGCTGAGTGTGTCCAGGGTAGCGTTGCTCAGCCTGGGAGTCCTCTTCTTTCATTGCTGTGACATGGCTTCTCTGTCTGTGGCCAGAAGCAATTATTCAGCAGCTTTAAGTATGTTGCTATAACTTTCCTTTTATAGGGCCTGTGCCTTTAACTATAGGAGGCTGTATAGAACACATGCTTTCTACTGATTACTACTTGACTCTCTGGACTGTGTGGAGGAGCTGCACAGGGGCTGCACCCCTCAACACTGTGAACCACAAATCCATGCCCAAAAAGTGAAGTGATAGAAATCTCTATGTGTTGTGGGATGTGCTGACATCTGTGCCTGAATTCCTGCTTCCATAGGCTCTAAATTGAGAGGACTCATTTATAAAATCTGCTCCTTACTGACTTGTGTGTCTCTAATTGAGGCATTAATCTTATCTCAGTAGTCACAATCTGTTGAAACCACCTTTGATGCGGCAGGTCCTTACATAATCTACAGAAGGAGCTTGTTCTAGCCTTTGGTTGAAGTTATGCCTCTTTTGTGCGACAGCCATGGTCTTTGAGAAGGGTCCCTTGCTTCCTGCAATCAGCTTTGATATTATTGGGTGGAATTTTCCATTTTTGAAACTAAGTGCACTGGCAGGCAGGATCCATTGCATCGTTCCTGCTGCTTGGAATGGTGGAAATCATGCCCCATTCAGTGTCTGGAAGCTTATTAATTATGCACAAGTGAGTAACTCTCCAAATTACCTGGCAAGTCGGGAGGTGATGCATCCACCCTGCCGTTACTTGACAGGTTCGAAGGTTCGATATTTAAATGCCAGCCAAGCGCACACATCTCACTCTCTCCAGCCCAGCAGTTTCTGGGAGACATGTCGAGTTGTCTTGGTGAACACAGAAAGAAGGCAGCGAGCCATAAGAAGAAAGCTGCTTCTGCCCCGAAGCCCTCAAGGCATTGATATGAGGAGTGGCTGAGCATAGGGATGTGGTTTATCCCAGGGTTGGCTCCAGAAAGCACATCAGCCTCACCTCTCCGGCTCAGGAGGCCGTTGCAGAGGATGTCAGCCCAGCTTGCCACTGCATCCACAATGACATCCAGTGCAAGAAGAGGATGAATGATCTCATTTTCTCCACCAGGGTAAGTCATCCTTCAGCTCCCTCCAATATCAAACTCTCATCATGGCATTATGTACTCAAAGGGCTTCTCTTTTCAGGGATCTCACATAACCATTAGCGGGGACACATATCACCACTGATTGTCTCACAGAAAATTTCACATCATCACCATCTCATCTTATCGTGCTGCTCATACTCTACCCTCAGCCCCTTCTGGGGAGGGCTCATCACAAACAGGAGGCATGCATCTCCTAACCTCTGCTCCATCCCTTCTCAGGATATGCCTTTTTTTTGTCTTCATCCAGGCAAGTTTGCCCACAACAAGTGAAAAAGATCGCAGACCAGGGGAAGGATGGCTGATATCATTGCCCTCATGCAATTTGAGGAGGATGCCGCTGAGATTGCTGGGGAGGACAGGGATCACTTCTGTGGGGAAGGGGAGATCGGATTGTCCCAGCAATGTAGTACAGATTACACCTCCATGAGTTCATCGCATCCTGACATTCACAGTGGGTGACATGCAATCTTGTAATCCACCTGCTCATGAACTAAAACTATCTTCTCTGTATTATAGGCACCAACAGGTTGAGGCCCACAAGCTGGCCAACATAATCCTGTTGGATGAGAAATTTATGATCCCAGCTGATGGTACTACTAGACAAGCCAGATCCCAGGGTTGAACCTGGCTTGAGAGATCCTAACTTTTATTTTTTTGTTTAGAAATGTGGAGAGTGGCTACTGAACAGAGTCACAGGAGTCAGCTGATGAACTTTTAACAAAATAATAAAACATTTATAAAACAAGAAAAGATGAACGATATCACAATATCCCTTCACCATCTTATACTCTCATCTTCACAGTAATTACACAGTCCATGCAAACCAATAGGCAACCTGTGGTCAGACACACCACACTCTAAGACCAAGTGACCGATGCCACCCCAAACAGATTCTATGGATCCCTCATCAACTCCCCTTAGATGCTTGTCACACCGGTCTCACTGAACTCCGTCTTTCATTCGAGGGTTTCTAATCTCAACTCTCTAAGAAGCTGCTTTGGAATCTTCTCCCAAATGATGCTTCCTCTTGGACGCCTTCCACAATGGTCCATCTCCAGAGTTTCGAACTCTCCTCCTGATGTTCCTCTTCTGTGGATCACCATGTGCATTCGAGCTTCCTTCCATGCACTCTCTCTCAGATATTCAGCCATGCCAATAGAACAACACTGCTTCACATGCCCATAGTAAAGAGTTACAGACGTTCAGCTGTCTCCTTGGATTTTCTGGTTTCTCACAAGCCTATTTTGCATTAAGTCTGTGTCCTGCAGCCTCCTTTTTGATCATTCACAGGATGTGGGCTTTGCTGGCTGGACCAGCATTTATTGTCCATTCCTAGTTGCTCTTGAAAAGGTGGTAGTGAGCTGCCTTCTTGAACCGCTGCAGTCCATGTGGTGTAGGAATACCCACAGTGCTGTTAGGAAGGGAGTTCCAGGATTTTGGCCCAGCGACAATAAAGGAACGGCGAGATATTTGCAAGTCAGGATGGTGAGTGACTTGGAGGGGAACTTCCATTGGTGGTGTCCCCATCTAGCTGCCACCCTTGTCCCCCTGGATGGCAGTGGTCATGGGTTTGGAAGGTGCTGTCGAAGGAGCCTTGGTGAATTCCTGCAGTGCATCTTGTAGATGGTACACACTGCTGCTAATGTGCATCAGTGGTGAAGTGAATGAATGGCTGTGGATGTGATGCCAATCAAGTGGGATGCTTTGTCCTGGATGGTGTCAAACTTCTTGAGCATTGTGGGAGCTGCACTCATCCAGGCAAGTGGGGAGTATTCCATCACATTCCTGACTTGTGCCTTGTTGATGGTGGACAGGCTTTGGGGAGTCAGGAGGTGAGTTACTCATCGCAGGATTCCTAACCTCTGACCTGCTCTTGTAGCCACAGTATATGGCTAGTCCAATTCAGTTTCTGGTCAATGGTAACCGCCAGGACGTTGATAGTGGGGGATTCAGTGATGTTAATGCCATTGAACATCAAGGGACGATGGTTGAATTCTGTCTTGTTGGAGATGGTCTTTGCCTGACACTTGTGTGACACGAATGTTACTTGCCACTTGTCAACCCAAGCCTGAATATTGTGCAGGTCTTGCTGCATTTGGACATGGACTGCCTCAGTATCTAAGGAGTCACGAATGGTGCTCAACATCATGAAATCATTAGCAAACATCCCCACTTCTGACCTTATGATGGAAGGAAGGTCATTGATGAAGCAGCTGAATATGGTTGGGCTGAGGACACTACCCTGAGGAACTCCTGCAGTGATGTTCTGCAGCTGAGATGACTGACCTCTAACAACCACAACCATCTTCCTTTGTGCTAGGTATGACTCCAACCAGCAGAGAGTTTTCCCCCTGATTCCCATTGACTCCAATTTTGCTAGGGCTCCTTGATGATCTGTCAAATGTTGCCTTGATGTCAAGGGCAGTCACTCCCACCTCAGCTCAGGCATTCAGCTCTTTTGTCCATGTTTGAACCATGTTTGTAATGAGTTCAGGCCCTGGTGGAATCCAAACTAGGCGTCAGTGAGCAGGTTATTGCTAAGCAAGTGCCGCTTGATAGCGCTTTTGATGACCCCATCTATTACTTTATTGATGTTTGAGAGTTGACTGATGGGGCAGTAATTGGCCGGATTGGATTTGTCCTGTTTTTTGTGTACAGTACATACCTGGGCAATTTTCCACATAGCCGGGTAGATGCCAGTGTTGTAGCAGTACTGGAACAACTTGGCTAGGGGCACAGCAAGTTCTGGAGCACAAGCCTTGAGTACTATTGTCAGGACCTATAGCCCTTGCAGTATCCAGTGCTTTCAGCCATTTCTTGATATCATGTGGAATAAGTTGAATTGACCAAAGACTGGCATCTGTGATGCTGGAGGCCTCCAGAGGAGGCTGGGATGGATCATCTACTTGGCACTTCTGGCTGAAGATTGCAACAAGTGCTTCAGCCTTATTTTTTGCACTAATGTGCTGGACTCCTCCATCATTGAGGCTGGGGATATTTATGGAGCCTCCTTCTCCAGTGAGTTGTTTAATTTCCACCACCATTCACAACTGGATGTGGCAGGACTGCAGAGTTTAGATCTGATCTGTTGGTTGTGGGATTGCTTAGCTTTGTCTATCACTTGCTGCTTATGCTGTTTGGCACGCAACTAGTCCTGTGTTGTAGCTTCACCAGGTTGACAGCTCATTTTAAGGTATGCCTGGTGCTGCTCCTGACATGCTCCTCCTGGCTTGATGGTAATGGTAGAGTGGGGGATATGCTGAGCCATGAGGTTACAGATTGTGTTCGAGTACAATTCTGCCACCATGATGGTCCATAGCACCTCATGGATGCCCAATCTTGAATTACTAGATTTGTTTGAAATCTATCCCATTTAGCACGGTGATAGTGCCACACAACACAATGGAGAGTATCCTCAATGTGAACGTAGGACTTTGTCTCCACATCAACTGTACGGTGGTCGCTCTCACTGATACTGTCACGCATCTGCAACAGGCAGGTTGGTGAGGATGAGGTCAAGTTTGTTTTTCCCTCTCGTTGGCTCCCTCACCACCTGTCGCAGACCCATCTAGCAGCTATGTCATTTAGGACTCAGCCAGCTTGGTCAATAGTGGTGATATCGAGCCACTCTTGGTTAGGACATTGAAGTCTCCCACCCAGAGTGCATTCTGTGCCCTTGCCCTCAGTGCTTCCTCCAAGTGATGTTCAACATGGAGAAGCACTGACTCATCAGCTGAAGGAGGGCGATTAATGGTAATTATCAGGAGGTTTCCTTGTGCACGTTTGACCTTATGCCATGAGACTTCATGGGGTCCAGAGTCGATGTTGAGGATTCCCAGGGCAACTCCCTCCCAACTGTATACCACTGTGCCTCCACCTCTGTTGGGCCTGTCCTGCCAGTGGGTCAAGACATACCCAGGGATGGTGATGGTGGAGTCTGGGGCAATATCTGTAAGGTATGATTCCATGAGGATGACTATATCAGGCTGTTGCTTGATTAGCCTGTGAGACAGCTCTCCCAATTTTGGCACAAACCCCCAGATATTATTAAGGAGGACTTCGCAGGATCGACAGGGCCGAGATTTCCGGTGCCGGGTGGTCCGCCCAGTTTCATTCCCTCGGGCACAAACAGGGAGAATGAGCATTAGCCGGGCACTCCGGAGGCCTCCACTCAGGATCCTCCAAGGGTGTCCAGCCGCTCCAAATCTCCTCTGCCTTTGACCCCATCCACTCCAGCTGCTCAGGCTGCATCTGCCCCTGAGCAAGAGACCCTTATGAGGCAGGGGCCCTCCAGGCCTTGGACTACCAGAGCACATCCACCTAGATCATCACAGACATCAGGACGAAGCAGTCAGTAGGCTGCCCCCACCTCTGCTGCAGATGTTGTGGGTGCATCCAGGCGGAGTGTTAGGGTTAGGAAAGTCAAGAAATATTGAAACCACTTTTGTGTTACGGGTGTGCTACCACTGTAAAAAATATTATACTTTTGTTAATACATTTGATGCTTATATGAATAGCTTGGTCAACTTGAGGGTGGCGTGATTGTGCACATTTGAATCCTCTTATTTCAAGGTTTAGCCATCCTCCCACTCAGTGATCATCTCCCTGGGTGGAATTTTCCAAGCCTGCTGGCAGTGGGCGTTATAGGTGGCGTGTGCAGAAAATATGGCGGGACCCACTTCACGACAGCCTGAAGGCAGGTCACGATCTTCCGCTCAGCCCACCGACATCGGACCACATTTCCCGCCATCGGTTGGCAGGGAGCTAATTGTAAATATTAGCATATATCTAAAAGGCCATCCTGCCAAGCTCTTGGAACCCCGCTGTATCGTCTGTCCATGTTGGTGGAAAAGCAGGCCACATGTTTCACAACAGCAGCGTGTTCACAACGGCAACGTGCACTTAGCGGCCTTCACTTTGGGGGAACTGAGGTCAGTGAGCAGCAGCGTTCTCCACAGCTCGCCTGTTGTTTACAGGCCTCAGGGGCACCGCGGGGGCGGGGGTGTTTTATCGATCCTGATAATCACATTTGGTTTGATATTTGTAAGTTTTCTTTAAACTTTGATTTTGGTTTTACAGCTGACCTGACTTAGGGGCTGTGTTTCCTTTATCCCTTATTTTGTTAATTTAGTTTAATTGTTTGACTCTGAAAGAATTAATTCTCCCCAATTGCTTTCGGCTGCAACTCATTGTTGCTTCAGTTGCAGCCTGGGAGAGAGGAGAATTGGATGCTGCTGCTGTGTGCTTGCGCTGCTCTGCTATTCTGCTGAATTTCTGCTATTCTGCTGACTGACTGCCTGCTTGCCTCAGGAGGCCTTTTTTCTTCTTCAACATCCTTCATTGCTGGAGACTTGGAGCCTGGAAGGCCTGCTGTGAGGCCTGCAGAGGAGGGAGAGAGAGGAGGAGAGAGAGAGAGGAAGAGCTGCTGTTTTTGCTGCTGCTGGACAGGGAGGCCAGGAGGCCAGGACGGTGGTTGAAACATCATAGGTGGGTGTCTGGACTTGTATTTGTTCAGGTGGGGCTGAATAAGCACTGTGTTTTGTAGGGGGAGGGTAGAAGACTGCCCTAAGGACTTGGGGGAGAGAAAGGGGGTGTGTGTGTGCAGTTTAAAAATCTTGCCACCCGCACCCCCCCCCCCGCCATACTATCACAACTCCCCGCTCAGCCTAAGCCCAGGTAGCTGGTGCTGCCTGGTGAAGAGGGACAGGCCTTACTTCTGAGTGCCAGACAGTACCGACTGCCTGGTGAAGACATCGCCCTCCTCCTATTCAGAAGATCATCAAGGCCCCCACCCACCGTCCATCTTCCACCCAAAGATACCCACCTGCACTTTCCCCTTTCCCTCCTGTGCCTCCCTGTCTTCTGTCCCTCTCCCTCCTCTATTAACATCTTAGAGGGGAAGGTTATTCCCACCTTTCTCCCCTTCTCCCTCAAGGAGGAGCTTATTACAAATAAAAAAAGAAAAATACTTAATAAGACCAATATTTCTCGGGATGGGTATGGCTCAGCTCCAATGGCTACTTTACTTTCACCAGTGTCCGGGCATTCAGGGGCAAATGTTGGGGCGGGTCCTCTTAAAAAGACCTATGCGGGAGTGGCTGCTCCTGTGGCTCCTGCTGCTCCTGTGGCCCTGTCACCTTTCCGCCTCCTCACGAGGGCCCTGGGGGGTAAAGAGCTACGCTCACCCCGAGATGACCATTGAGGCGTGCGTCAGGGCTATGACTGGGGTCGTTGGCCCCTCAGCCATAGCCGCGGCCTCTAAGATGTATGGCAAAACCTTATTTTTCCTGAGGTCTGAGCGGGCGGTGCGCCTGGCCCTGGAAAAGGGGCTCACTGTGGGCGGGACCTTTCTGGCGGTGGACTCCCTTGAGGCCACAGCCCAGAGAATTATAATATCAAACGTCCCGCCCTTTGTTTCCAGTGAGCTCCTCCTCCCCCACTTCTGTAAACTGGGGGAGGTCAGGTCGGGGATAGCACCGATCCCACTCGGCCTCAAGGACACGGCCCTCCGCCACGTGTACTCTTTGCGGCGTCAAGTATTCGTCCGCTTGGCCCAGGAGGACTCCCTGGAGGGGGCCTTTTCAAAATACCATGAGGGGACCGCCTACCGGCTGTTTTGGACTGCAGAGGCCAGGCGGTGCCATGCTTGTAAGGAGGTGGGGCATGTGAGGAAGAACTGCCCTGCCTCCAAGGCCGCCAGTTCCACCCCAGCGGCTGCAGTTGGCACTGCCCCTCCTCCCCGCAAGGGGAGGCACCGCCGACAGCCACTGCCATCTCGGCAGTGAGGTGGGGGGAGAGTCCCCGTGCCTTAAGAAGGTGCAGAGAAAGACCTGCAACCCAGGGGCGGCCACTGAGACCCCCCAAACCACCCAAGATCCCCAAACCCCTGCAGACACCGGCTCGGGGGAAATATTAACATCCTGCCCCGGCGTCGTCTCCGCGCGTGCTCCCAGGCCTGTGGGTGCCGAGGCGCCATGTGCTGGGCCCGGCATCGTCCCTGTGTGGGTTCTCGGGGCCGGCGGGGGTGAGATTTGTGACCCCGAGCTGGTGGAAAAGCCCAAACCCCAGAGGGTGGGGCATCCAGGAGGGTTGGACAAGGTGGAGGAGGCCTCACAGATGGAGGTCTCCCCAGCCCCCAGCCTACTCTGGAAGAGACGTCACCCCTTGGAGGAGGAAGAGGAGGGTGACACCCCAGCTGAAAAGGCTGGGTGTGTCCCCTCCCCCTGTGGAGAGGTGGTGGCATCTCCAACCTTTGACAACTCGCTCTGCCCTCGGGGAGATCCAAATCCCTACCCCCAGTGCTCCCCCCCATAAACCTGCTGCAGTCCCCTGATCAGGGCCCCTTGGAGGTCGCTGAGGCTACCTCTCTTGAGGGGTTTCCCCTCAATGACCCACTAAATACCTCTGAGGTATCCTCCGGCCCTTCGGGGGACTGTAGCACCCCCTGTTTAAACCAATTGACTGGGGCATTGGGTGACAGTGGCGAAGAAGGCCTTCCTGCTCCTTCCCAACTGTTAGCACTGGGCGTCCTAGTTTTAGGGCAGGAGCCACTCCTGAGCTCCACGGACAACCCGGTGCCTGGGGGGAGAGTGGGTATCTGAAATGCCGCCGCCCTCTGACCCAAAATTGCTAGTGGAGACTAGAGGACCGCTGTGGCCTTGATCTTCGGGGTGGGATCAAGGTGGAAGTGGAGCCGACTGGCAGCTCCGGACTAATACTCAATACGGGGGAGGGGTTGGAAGCTGGAGGCGACGACCTGGAGGAGGGTGGAGTTTCGATGGTGAGCACCGGGGATGATATTGAGTCGTGTCGGGTGAGGTGATGGATCCCCTGGTGCCCCCTTGCTGACTCTTCCCTCATCCCTGCACAGGAACTCCAGGACTTTTTGGCGAGTCATCGCGGTCACCGAGACAGGGTCCAATTGGCCTTGGACCGGTGGCATTCTTTTCCGCTGGTGTTCTGGTCCACTTGCGAAGCTTGCAAGGCTCCCGAGCTGGACAGGAACACCAGACGGAGGGTCCATACATTTCTCGCTGAGCTCCTGAAGCAAGGAAAGAGTAAAAGTCCTCTCCTTCTTTTACTCAGGTGAAGGTTGCACATACTTCTGATAATGAAGACAACTATAGCCAGCCTCAACATCCACAGCAACAGGGACGCACAACGCAGGTTCCAGAACTTCTCTGTCCTCCGGGATGGGAAGTATGTGCTGTGCTTCCTGCAGGAAACCCATACTGTTCCGGGAGATGAAGCTACATGGCTCCTGGAGTGGCGAGGGGGTTCCACATGAGTCACCTAGCCTCCAATTCTGGCGGGGTGGCTATCTTGTTGGCCCCGCATTTTCAGCCATTATTGCTTTTACAGCAGACCTGATTTAGGGGCTGTGTTTCCTTTATCCCTTATTTTGTTAATTTAGTTTAATTGACTCTGAATGAGTTAACCTCTGCCGGCATCATCGAGGCCTTCCATGCCCGGTGGGCACCGCAGGGGCTGGGGTGCTTTCTCGACCCTCTTAATCACATTTTGATGTTGTAAGTTTCCTTTAAATTTTGTCTTTGGTTGTGCAGTGATCCTAATTTAGGGGCTGCGTTTATTTTATACCTCATTTTGTTAATTTAGTTTATTTGGTTGACTCCAAAAGAGTTAATTCTCCTCAACTTCTGCCAGCACCGTCAAGGCCTTCCATGCCCAGTGGGCACCGTGGGGACTGGGGTGTTTTATGGACCCTGTTAATCACATTTTGGTTTGATATATGTAAGTTTTCTTTAAACATTGTCTTTGTTTTTACAGCTATCCTAATTTAGGGCCTGTGTTTTCTTTATCCCTCATTTTGTTAATTTAGTTTGTTTGGTTAACTCCAAAACAGTTAATTCTTCTCAACTATCCTAACCCTGCCACTATGTCTTGGTGCTCCCAGACATCTACAGCGGAGGTGGAGGCAGCCTGCTGACTGTGCCGCGCTGTCTGTGATGACTTTGGTGGGCGTCCTCTGGAGGGCTGAGACTTGGAGAGCCCTGGCCTGCTTTCAGGATCCTGCTGTGTGGCAGTGGCACCCTGCTTAGCCTGTGAAGCTGGATCTGCGGAGGTCACAGGAAGAGGGGAGTCAGATGGGCTGGTCACTCCCAGAGTCAACTGGGTAGATGGCCCCAGAGTGTGCACCTGCTATTCCTCCTCCCTATGAGTGCCTGAGGGCCCTTGGCTGACTCCATGAGTGGAAGGGGTAACTGGAGTGAGATCGAGCTGCCCAATGCCCATCTTGTGTACACAATGTTGGAGTCCACCTATGGCATCAGCGATTGAGTTAAGCCTGCGCAACAGTGCAGGAGTGACATCCTGGACCAAGGTCTCCATGGTGGCCGTCATCCTGCCAGTGCTGATCTCAGTGCGTTGCAATGCGGGTGTTATCACCTCTGCCTGAAGATGGACGGACTCCTCCATCGTGCCTTGCAATCTGAGCAGTGCAGTGGACATCCTTTCCTGATGTTCCTGAGCTTGCCTTTGCAGCTCCAGCAGCTGTGACATGACCAAGTCCAGAGGCTCGTCATCTGACTCGGACTTAGCAGTGTTCTGGCCTCCAGCAATCCTGAATGCCGTGCACCTGGGAAGACCCTGTCTCCGCTTGAAATGGATTAGAAAGTGCAATGTACTCACCAGATTGTGGTCCCGAGGCTATTCTAAAGCTAGGTCCCACTGAGGTGTGTGTCTCTGCACAGGTGGAGGGTGTGGGTGAGCGCTGTGATGGGACTTCAGTGAGGGTGCCTTCAGATTCCTCTTTGGAGGTTTCTTTAGAGCTTGCTTGGAGGCGCTGGGTCGTGGACTCCATCTGCTGCTTCCCAGATGTGCCTGCGAAAGCAAGGGGAGATAATAGAGCAGCGCCAACCTTACCGTCTGCACAGGACCGATCCTGGTCATCGCCGACCAGCTGGATGGCTCTGTTTTCAAATTCTGAGAGAACTTTGAATCCCGGCATCCATCCACCTGTCTGTGACCTTTCCCTCCTCTTGTGAGCCAGTTTGTCCTGCATGGATGGAGATGTGGAGAGTATATCAGGATGCCTGCCGAGCCAGATGATAAGTATGCCTGGCCTGTGTGGGTAGTGAGTGGTCCCATGGATGGGATGAGGACAATGATATGTGAGAGAATGAATGGTGATGTCCCTTGCACTGGCAGTGAGTGAGGGTCCTCTGTGTGTGTGAGTGTGAGAGTTGGGAGTGATGATAAGAGTGTCTTACCCTGGCGGAACGGAGGAGATCATTCATCCTTTTGTGGCACTGGGTGACTGTCCTCTTCTGAAGAGCATTGGCGCTGACCACCGTTGCCGCGGCCTCCCAAGCCGGGTTGGTGATGACATTGCTACCCATCCTGCGGCTTGAGCAAGTGTAGAGCACATCCCGGTGGGTCTCCACAGTATCCAGCAGTTGCTTGAGGGACCCGTCGATGAAGCAGGGGGTGCAGTCTTTTTTTACATTGCTGGCCATGTCTCCCAGGCAGCAGATGTGAGCTGGTGACAATGAGTGCTTTGCTGGTGGTTGTCACTTAAAAGATGGTGGCCGGCGTGATGCAACAGTGAGGTGATGGTGAGCAGGCGACTGAGAGCCCATCACCCATGGAAAAGGAATTTTTCAAAGGAGTGAAAATAAAATGAGGTGGGCTTGTGGTGATACGCTGCGAAAACACACTATTTCTATCAGCGGGTAGGACTCCATTTAACCCACCTGCTACCACATTTAGTGCAATTCTGGGAAAATTCAGCCCCCTTTGTGAGAATCATGTTAATGTGATGTTAACCCCACCTGGGATAGTTTCTGCACCCTTGTGTGCTGTCATGAGGATTTATTAAAATCGTTATTGTAAGTGTGTGATTAAAGTACTTGTAACCTTCTTCCTCACGAAACACCGCTGTGTGAGGGCAGCTCAGTAGCCATGAGGGATTAGCGGCAGTTGTGTCTCCTCAGTGGCAGTGCCAAAGGACAAGCCCAGGATGGGAGGATGATATCCCCAAACATGTCCTCATCTCACTGGCCGCTGTCGTTTCTCATGAATGTGGTGATGACTGCATCAAATAAGTTGCCTCAGCGTTCTCACTGTTGTGTCAACTTTCACTTCCCAGAGCAAGCGCATACAGGGTGTCCCAGTGACCTTCTTAGAGATCATGGCCTGGTGAATCATTGGACCAGAAGATGCAGGCCTGAATGCTGAACCTGCTCTCGATGTGACTGGTTGGACATCCCTTTCAATGAAATAGAATGACATTTAGGGCCAGGAGAAATGTGGCTATTTCCTGTTGCCTTCACTTTACTCCTCCTGGAATCTGGTAGCAATTAAAGTGGCACAGGCACATCTCCACGTTGTGCTTCCTCGATGCCATTGTCCTGTGGAAGCTGACCTGAATCACTCTCTTGAGATTCCTGGGCCTCCTGCTTGTCATCCTCCAAGGAGCCCTCATCCTCCTCAATTTCTCATTCTGGCAAGGGATCACCACTTTACAGAGCCAGGTTGTGAAGAGTGCAACACACAGCAATGATGTGGGATACCCTATTGGGAGTGTACTGCAACGCACTACCTGAGCAGTCCAAATATTGGAAGTGCATCTTCAGAATGTCAATGGTCTGCTCTATTAGGGACTGTGTGGAGCTGTGAGCTGCATTGTACCTCTCCTCTGACGCACTCGAGGCTGATGCACCAGTGTCATCAGCCAGCCTTTCAGTGGGTACCCCTTATCCCCAAGTATCCACCTCTGAAGATGCTGAGCCGTTTGAATATCTGAGGCACCTGGGAGTGAATCAGGATGTAGGAGTCATGACAACTCCCACAAACGTGCATTATGTGCTTCCAAATGATCAGACACCAATTGAACATTGATGGAATGAAAGCCTTTATACCTGATAATCATTAGCAGCTGCTGCCATGGAGCTCTTAAGGCCACATGGGTAGAGTCACTTGCACTCTGCACTCTTGGAAAGAATGCTGTAAACCCATTGAATCTGACATCCTCGCAATCTTCATCAAGTGCAAACCTCACATAATGGTGTGCCTTGTTGTAGAGGACATCTGTGACTGCCTTGATACATCAATAAACAGGATTTTCCCTTTGGCGATTTGGGGGCGGGGCCCGGTCACCGAGGGGAAAATGACGCGGGATGACGTTGGGAGGAATCACCGATGTCATCCCGGTCCATTTGAATTTCTAGGAAGGCCAATTCAGGCCATTGACAGGCTATTTAAATAATTAAAGACCTGCCCATCCAACCTTAAGGCTGGCAGGCAGGCCAGGAGCCCCGGCGGGCTCCAGATTGTTGATGAAACTTCATCCACTGGCGAGATGAAGTTTCATGTCCGTATTTTTAAAAATTAATAAAGTTTATGTGGTCTTTATTAACATGTCCCATCTCGTGTGACATTGTCACATGAGAGGGACATGTTACTTTTTAAATTTTGTATTTTAAAGTTTTTCGGACTGTCACACTTCACCCTGAGGCAGCAGTTTGCCTCAGGGAGAAGTGTGCACTTTTGCGTGCATGTGCGAAAGAGCGCACTTTGACAGATGGGGAATGCCTCCCCCCCGCATAGCGTTTCCGTCGGGGATGCTGCTGGGTCGGCCTTAATTGGCCCGCCCACTCAAAATGGCGGCTTGGCAGCGGGTGGGCAGCCGACCCCTGCCACTGAAACGGGGCCCGCCCACCATCCAAGGAGAGATTCTGCCCAATGTGTTGTGGACTGCGAAATGCCACACAGGTCACCTGTGGATCGTTGGAACAATTCGTGGACAAAGAAATTGAGTGCAGCGATCACCTTCAAAGCCGCTGGCAGGGGATAGCCTCCCACTCCATGGTGCGTTGGGTCTTCACAACGCATGTGGGAGGTGTGATCCACCAGAGTTCAAGACAAGTGCATTCATACTCAGCATTTTCTCTCAGTCACCTGTAAGTAGGAGAGTCTTCTTCGATAGACCCTAGGTCTAGCGAGTCACCTCTGTGGTTGGAGCCTATGCTCCTGAGCCTCATGTTCCTGCTATGGCTCCCTTGCCTACCTGGAGCTCAGGTGGTCCCTCCACCTGAAACTGTGCTTGGTGTTGCCTCTCCCTCTTCTTCTCCTCCATTGTATTAGAACCGTCAAAAAGGTAGCATTGAACCTTGGATCCTTAATTGTTTTATCCTTCTCTCAGAAATGATAGACTGAATAGATTAATGAATAATGGATGAGTGAAGCTCACAATCTTGAACCAATAGTAACTGCAGTGGTCTATAGTTGCTTCTGCCCTATTAGTTTTGCTGCTGATTCAGTCTTGTACCTGAGGCACTGACACACACATGGAGGTCACCAAAATGCCATCCCTGAGGCTTAACACCTGAATCGCTCTGTGGCTGGAGAAGGTTTGAATGACATGCGCAACCTGAGCAAGCTCAGTGCTGCAATCTCAGACCTGGCATACTCATGAAATAAAGTTGCTCAGGATTGATGACTGGATGCCCTTTGGTGCATTAGGGATGCCTATTCTGGAAAGCCTATGCCATATATTCAATAAACACCTGTGCCTCCTTAATGGTTGCCTGCATTCCTAAATTTCACATGCCTGTGTCTTCACGTTGAAATGCAGTGACTGTGAGGTAAAGCCAAGTCACTCCTACATTTCCCTGTTACTGGAAAAGGAATGGGTCCCAGTGGCTAGCTTCTCGAGGATGTCTTCCTCCTTTCTCTTGGCTCAGACTCCAGTTAATCTTGTGGCACCAACAAGTTAGAGATCACCCCCAGAAAGGGCCCCTTGGTCCAGCAGTGAGCTCCTCCTACTCCTTCAGACCCCTCCTGTGCAGATTGGCTTCTACTTTCGATTTAACATTGCGGCATTAGTTTGAGAGTGTAAGATGGTTGTTCTGGGCTATTATTTTAGACCAGTTTCAATGCTCCCTCCCTCACTGTCCGCGTCCCAGAAACTTACCTGAAACCTCACAATGTGAAGGTAGAGCTCTACCCTGTATTCTCCAGCCTCCCCCAGTAATCCTGGATCCCACTGTTTTTATGTCGACATCCCTAACCTCCTCCCGAGCCCGTCACTGTTGACGTGCCCCTGCCCATGTGGACCTCTACCCTCTGCATCTAGAGGCTGTGTATATGGTCACCTACTGAGGAGAACCCCCAGGAAGCTCCAGACCCCCCCCCGCCCCACCCCAGGCCCTTCATCATGTTTTCCACAAATACAGGCTGCAGATAACCACTACCATCCCAGCTGCAGCCCAGTACAGAGACAGACAAGCCCATGGACAGCAACAGTGAAAACGCCCCGCACACCAAGATGTGCCTGATTCCAACTGAGCACACAGCTCTTGCCCCTCTCTGAAGTGGGAGTACATTGTACAAGTCACCAATAAACAGCAGCATGGCCCGCTGCACCTCAGGACTGTCTCAACTCTCTTACCCTTGACTGTCTCTGTTATCTGACTCTGAGCCCAAGACATGTCTTTACTCTCTGAATGTGACCTGCTAGTCCCAGACCAAGGAATTTGACTGTCAATGAGTTTTCCATTTGCCTTTTTGACTGAACACTACATTGGCCAGAATTTTACATCCTGTGGGTGGGTGCGTGGCTGAACCGTCCGGCCCCGAAATAGCGCCAGATGACATCGGATGTCATTGCGCACTCGTGCGTTATCTTGCTCCATGGGCACCCGCGGCAGTCGGAAGTGCTCCTGCTGACAATTAAGCGGGCAATTAAGCCCATTAAGGAAGCAATTGAAAGTGATTTTTTGTGGCCCGTCCACTTTTACAGTTGGCGGACGGGCCAATCGGCCTTTCTATTTTTGCTCAAACCTTGATCCAGGGCGGGATGAAATCTCTGTGGGGAAATAAAATAAAAATAGATATCTGGGGATTTTTCTTCATGAGTTATATGTTCAGGTGCTTAATTGTGCTTCATGGACACATTTTGCAGCATTTTTGTTGTTTCATTTATTCAGTGGAGAGCTGCAGCTCCCTGAAGCATCTGTCTGTCTTCAGGGAGCTCAGTGGAAGTGCTCACCAGCATCTGAGGTGATATTGGCACCCGACCTCTTCCTGCCCCCACTGGCAGTGCTGATCCTTTCACAGTGATTATTTCATGCTGGCTGCCCGTTAACTGGCCAGTCAGCATGAAATCGCGGCTGGGGGCTGATTGCAGGTGCTGGACGAGCAAAATTTTTAGGCCACTGTTTCCCTTCCCATCCCCCTACTTCATGAGCCTCCGTGTGACCCATCCCTCTTGTACCATACTAATACACCCCACTTTTCCTATTCCAGAGTCTGTGTGCATCCCCTCCCATTCATACATGTAGTATCCCATTCCCGCTCTCCTGGTCGGTGTTTCTGTTTCCCTTATATAAAAACAAAAAACTGTGGATGCTGGAAATCCAAAACAAAACAGAAATACCTGGAAAAACTCAGCAGGTCTGGCAGCACCGGTGTAGAAGAGCAAAGTTGACATTTCGAGTCCTCATGACCCTTCAGCAGAACTAGAACTGTTCAAGGGTCATGAGGACTCAAACCGTCAACTTTGCTCTTGTACGCCGATGCTGCCAGACTGCTGAGTTTTCCCAGGTATTTCTGTTTTGGTTTTTTTTCTGTTTCCCTTGTTGGGCTCCAGCTTCCCACCGCTCGGTCTCCCCTGTGCCTGTTATTCTTCCCCCTCCTCCTTTACCCCTTTGCAAAGCCTTTCTGCCCCTCTGCCTTCCATTGTAGCCCATCCCTCAACTCCCTTGCAAAGTCTTCCTTCCCTTTGCTCCACGTGTGCTTCTCATCCTGACCTTTCCCCAACCCCCCAACCTCCACTTGAAATGCCGGTATCTGAATTTTCAGCCCCATCCGAGCACCGCTGCACAGTTGTGTCCTTCAGGACAGCTGTGGCACCCATCTGGACCAGACCAACCCTACAGCCCAACTGGTTGCAATACTGGTCTCTGTCTAAAATTGAGCCTGGCCTGAGTATCACTGCACCACGGTGTCATTCTGACTACGGAGGCAACCACAGGGAGCAGACCAACCCTGCACCTCCATCAGTGTGGCATTCTACTGGCGTCACAAGAAGACTGGCGCAGCATTGCGGCAGGTCGGGCATGAGTGTTGTACTCACCTGGAAGTGAGGACTGACCACTGCACACAACTCTCCTTGAAGCAAGATTCAGACCAACGTGATTTCCTGCTGGTGTGACGCAAGATCGGAGGGGCAGCACCTGATTTTGCCGAGAAGCTACTTTAATGAGCATTCCCCCACCAACCCGCACCCCCCCCCCACATGTGTTTGTGCACTACCATCAACCACATGGCAGCCCTTGCCTCGACACTGCATTGCCAGCCTGCTGGGAAAATGTGACTTGCCTGTGCCCCTTGCTTGACTGTGTGGCGCCTCAACCTTCAGGTCCAACAAATGACCCTCGCGATCGCTGCGCAATGTTACTGTGCACTCCCCTCCGAGTTCCCCTACATGTGTAGCTCGCCAGCTACACACCTTATAAATGCTGTTGTGTAACATGTCGGTGTGCAATGACGCTGCTGTGCTCGGATGATCCAGTGCGGGAGGACGATTCCGGCAAGCAGGGCTCATAATGATATGCATTACAATGTAATATGTATTACTGTGAAGTTCCCAATGTCTGGCGGCCTGAAAGGGGCCCGTCATTGATGGGCGGAGCAGACAGTTGCAAATGTGCTTCACGATGGCGTGAAACTGATTTTTGGCCTTCCCGCCATGTTGTGCGCTCAGGCCTGTTATGACTCCTGATGTCAACTTCAATGGAAAATTCTGCGCTGTGGCCAGAGTTTTCCAGGCCCTGCTGCATGTTCCCCACGGTGGGGCTGGCGAACCATTGAAATTTCCGTTCCCATTGGCCGGACCGGAAGATCTCGCTACCGTGAGCGGTGGGAAAATTCCGGCCTGTGTTATTTTTATGTTTACAAGTTGTAACAGCTTTAATCTTGTGGACACTTAAAAGGACTTTAACGATACATAAAAGAGCGGAAACAAAGATTAACACAACTGAGCCATTTATTTACCAATAGCCTCAAAAATAAAATTCACTGAATACAAAAGTTATCATCTGAGTGACAACAAAAATATAAAGCCATGTTTGTAAAGTTGATTGTCATATAAGTAATTGTCACAGCCTAACAACTGAGCTGTGCTAAATTTCAGAGCACTCTATTTAATCATCAATACCTAATCAGTGATCTAACAGGTGATATTGCCTCTATGTTGTCATAACATTTGATTACATTACAGATCTAGAATTCCTAAAGCCAGACACTCCCACAGTTTTAGAAAACTATTATAAAACATGTACATTTTCAAACAATTTATTCGTAACTGCAATGAGAGAATAATTATTTCTTTCAATATGTGTATGTGCAAACATACGAATTAGGAGCCAGACTAAGTAGTTCGGTTCCTGGAATCTGCTCTGCCATTCAAGATGATCTGATTGTGGGCTCAACTCTACATTCTACCTACCCCCCCATAACCTTTAACTCCCTTGTTAGTCAAGAATCTATCTCGACCTCTGCCTCTAAATGTGCGTGGGCAGTAGAAAATCAACCTAAAATCCCTTTATACTTAGACCTTTGTTGATACATTTCAGTTTACTGGCTCAAATATTTTGACGCATTAACTCTTATGCACCAGAAACTATATCAAAATAGCATAAAAAGCCACTGGCATGCTACAAGGATTTATGTGCATCAGTGATATTGGCTGGAGTGTGTGTGAGCAAAATAGAAAATAATTCAGATATTGGTAAGTCTGCTACAGTTTAGCTTAAACGTACAAACTTGGTTCAGTAAGCAGTAGAATTTTGCCTTGTGTAGGATCAATTCATATTCATTCAGTTGAAGTCACTTCAGCAGGTGGAGTAGTGACTTCTGATCTGGAAATGCCAAAACAAAGATGAAGAATTACACTTGTGTCCTGACCAATATTTATCCCTCAATCAACATTGCTAAAACACATTATGTGGTTATCACCATATTGCTGTTTGTGAGAACTTGCTGTGCACAAATTGGCTGTGGTGATTCTAACATACAGTGACAACACTTCAAAAGGACTTCATTGGTTGTAGGTGCTTTGGGATGTCTTGGTGCCATGAAAGATGCTGTATAACTTTCACATCACTGAAAAGACCTTGTGAAGCTACTGTTGTGTCATACTAAATATGGAGTTAAAGGTTGAGAGCTGCATAATGTGTGAATATGTAATGCTGATATTGCAGACCAATAATATCTAGATGATAGGAACAGGAAATATTTTTGCAAAATTGAACATTGAAAGTCAATAGTTACTTTTCAGTAAGGAGACCAACAACTCTTTTGACCCATGGAGTTTGGGGATTCACACAGATCTTCATCATATTCTTCAGGGTAATTCTGTAACACATGAACAGAACATCTTTTGGTTAAAATGTTAATGACAATTTGGAAGCGGTATACGGTGCTATCTCTTATAGGTGAATTTATCTCACAAGATGAACAGTTATACAGCAGCTAAACCAGAGTCAGTCAGCAGTGGATGATTGAATTCAGAAACTAGTGTTTATTTTAATAATCAAAAGCAAGGGCATTCTGTACACTGATGTGAAATCAAATTGTGGTAAATTACAGAAAAACCTTTGTTATCCTAAAAGTGATAAAGATAACTTGTGCTTATAATGCATAATGGAAAACCTAAGCGCATTTATAAACAATTTGTCTATAGTGACTGCCTTTGGAGACAACAATAGATGTGCGATGTAGATAAGATCATATTGAATGATCTGCTGTCACATTCGACACCATAAAAGATTTGTTGCAAAATATAGTCATTTCACCTGGTTTATACTGTAAAAATTGAATAATTTTTCTAGGCTTGTGAAATTTGAATAGCTGATAAGTTTGTTTTGTTGTTGGCAATTGATTTATTGTAACACTTACACAATCTCTACTTTCCTGCAGAAGGTGCTCGGAGGAAATATGTCGATATGCTGATATCTTCGTGGTGAAATGAAATGAGAGCTGACTTTCACACATTTGCATCCCGTGTTTTTTGTGATTCCTAAGGACGGACATATAGTGAAAGAAAAAGAACATGGCAAGTTCACAACGGCATCATCAAATTTCAGGAAATAAACGAGTTGCACTAACAAAATTGGTGTTTAGTTTACTTCCTTGAAGGGAATAAGCATTTATTTTTACAATGTAGAAGATTATTTGTAAGGTGCAGTTTTCTAAATTCTCACTCCCATTCTGGAATTTTGCCTAGTGGAATGCAAATCAGGACATTATGTTCAAGCTCCAATCATTTTTTCTGCATTAAAATGGAGGCAAAATTCCTAAATAACCCTTCATTTTACAGAATATAGTATTTGTAGTGTGGTGAGTCCCCTCACAACCACAACAGACTTCAGCCTCCTTATGGCCAGAATATAGCTGTTGGCATGTGGGAGCGGGCCTGACACGCTGAGGTGTAAAAAGACATGAGGTGGCGTCGGGCGTGCGCCCTGATGTCATCGCGCGTCATTTCGATATTGCGTTCGGCGGGTGCATGCCCGAGGTGGCTGCGCGTCGGGTGAAATTTTGAGCCCATTAAAGCCATTAGGAAATTGCTGTGTGCTCCTTTAAATTTATCAATTTATCAAGCTTCACTCTGAAGCAGACCCAGAACCCTCAGCACGCAGGAAATATGGCCCAAAAGAAAAGACTTAAAACTGATAATTTCATGCAGCCGTTTGGTTCTTGAAGCTATCGATAACGGAAAATGTGATCATTCAAAATAAAAGATCTCATATACCTTTAAAAATTCTGCAGAGATGAAAAAAAATTGGCGTTTATATCTGGAAACAAGTCTTTACGTGCAGATCAACAAAGGTTTAGATTGAAAGAAAACAGAGAAGTACAAATGAAAGGCATTTTACTTTAGTTAACTAATGAATATACACTCTGACCAGCCAGTAATTCCAGGTAAGGCCGTTGAACAATATGGAACAATGTGTTGAAATGAGCTTTGCTATGATCATGTTCTGTCATTCATGAAATACTCTGAATGAATGAAGAACTGAATGCACCAAGGAAATCACAAAAGTTTTGTTTTCAAAACTTGTAGGTTTCAAAAGGTTCTCTGAAGCCACATAAAGATCACGGCCCAGATATTCACTCCTGGGTTTGATGCACAGAGACTGGAGAATTCCTGTCTCCGCAAAACTGACCTTTCAAATTGGCTGCCCGAAGTTCTGAGTTTTGGCCCCCGGAAGGGAGGGGGAGAAGCTGCGAGAATAGGAGTTGTGGTGGGCTACCCCAGAAATATTGATGGTTTGGAGGGTGACTTGGGAGAATATAAAAAGTGGCCCTTCAGAAAGGTCCATCTGAGAGGTGGGCCTTCAATGGGGAAATCCCTGTGCTTCGGAGAAGATGTCATTTCCCTTTCAGCTGTAATTGTTGTGCAATTGTTAGCTGACCCTGGAACAGATGGCCCATCATGGGCTTTCCCTATGGAGGAGTTGTCGTTGTTGCTGCCTAATCAAAGTGTACCACTGGATACATGGAGTGGATTCTCAAGACACAACCATGGAGATGGCATTGTCTTGCCATCACTGCCTGCTTTAGATATTATGTACTCATATAGTTAGCTATCTTGTCTCAGTGGGTGGATGAATGATGAACGGTGCCGTGTTATCCCTTCCAATTGCCCTTTACCACCCGTCTATCAGGATGTACCCACACTGTTGACCCTTGAACACGTCCTTCACATCTGCACACACTCACGGCAGTCGTGTGATTCAGAGGGGGGAAAACAATAGGGCTGTTAGGCGTTGTGGACCACAGCATGCTACCTTGAAGTCACAGTCACAAACTTATATGGCATCAAGAATTTGCATAGTGCCAGCTTCTCCACCAAATCTTACCAGTGAAAATGATTAGTACACATAAGCACACATAAGTGAATGAGAGCATTGTAATCTGAATGGCTCACCACTCTTTCCCCTTATATTTTTTATTAATAGAATGTCACACAGAAGAGACGGCAGAAGAAGTTAAAAATTGAAGGGCTATCTTAGTAGAGTCAGTGATTATTTTGACTGAAACAGAACTTGTCAGAAATTAGACTCCCCCCACCCCATCCCCAAACAGCCCTGGAGGCCGTAGACAAACTTATGTTCCAACAATCACCAGAGGCCTGCCTTGGCCATTTTCTGTTGCCCTGCAGGTGAGCTCCCTGGCAGAGATGGATATGATGTCAGCCAGGAGCTGACATAAAATTAGAGCAATTTATTGATATTGAAAAAAATCAGAACCTGGGTTAGGCCAATGGGGTGGATGTATGGATACCACAAGGGCACCTCTCGCCAGACCAAGAGGAAAATCCCGTCCAACATATCTGATTCAAGGAGGACCTGCATAACTCAATTATTCATCCCTCTTGAGTAATTATAAAATGAACAAGTTACAAACATTACACTGTACATCACTGATCATCCTGTCCCTTTTTAGCATAGGTTCTCATTTACAGACTCACTGTGACAGCATGCTCTTCACTGTATAAGAAGTACTTGGACTTGCAGAGTTGCAGTAACATAAAATAGAAACAACAGAGATCTTAAATGATCTCCAAGGTTATATATAAGACAAGTTATTTTGTGCCCTATCTCTTATTCAATTGGCACAGGAGTCAACAGATGGTTAAAAATAAATCCTCTTTAACACTGATTTGATAGCACTGAATCAACCACAACCACCAGATATTGATTTGTAACTCAAAGTTCATAAATATTACATAAACTTTCTTGTAATTCTTTCTACACCTTCTGAATGTTCACAGATGCAAATGTTCTGAACAAAATGAATATGACTTATACGTCACCTTTCAGAAATAGACCCAAAGTTGGTCTTATCTATAGTTATTAAATAAGAAGGCTGTCCCATTGGGTTAGAGGATAGTTCTTACAGAGATAAACAAAACTTAAAAATATTACCTTTCATGTTTTTCCTTACCAAAGATATCTGTAATAATACTTATTAGAATTGGTTGTCATTGTATAGCAACCACAATTCTACCTTGTTTTGTGAAGCCAGTGAGTTATTATTTCAAGCATTTGCATCAAATATGTCCATACTATCATGATAAATAAAAATTAAGATACTGTATGATGAGTGGAAGGGGTAGCTGGAGTGAGATTGAGCTGCCCAACAACCCTCTCGTGTACACACTGTTGGACTCCACCTATAGCATCAGCAATGACGTTAAGCCTGCACAGCAGTGCAGGAGTGACATCCTGAACCAAGGTCTCCATGGCAGCCACCATCCTGCCACTGCTGACCTCAGTAAGTTGCAATGCGGACGCTATCACCTCTGCTTGAAGATGGACGGACTCCTCCATCGTGCCTTGCAATCTGAGGAATACATGGACATCCCTTCCTGATGTTCCTGAGCTTGCCTTTGCAGCTCCAGCAACTGTGACATGACAGATCCAGAGGCTCGTCATATGACTCGGACTCAGCAATGTTCTGGCCTCCAGTAGACCTCCTAGTGCCGGGCACCTGGGGAGTCCCTGTCTCTGCCTGCTGTGGATCATAAAGTGCAATGTTCTCACCAGATTGTGGTCCCAAGGCTACTCTAAAGCTCGGTCCCACTGAGGTGTGTATCTCTGCGCTGGTGGAGGGCGTGGGTGAATGCTGTGATGGGAATTCAGGGAGGGTGCCTTCAGATTTCTCTTTTGTGGTTTCTCCAGAGCTTGCTTGGAGGCTCTGGGTTGTGGACTCCATCTGCTGCTTCCCAGATGTGCCTGTGAAAGAAAGGGGAGATAATAGAGCAGCGCCAACCTCACCGTCAGCACAGGACCGATCCTGGTCATCGCCGGCCAGCTGGATTGCTCTGTTTTCAAATTCTGAGAGGACTTTGAATTCCGGCCTCCCTCCACTGTCTGTGACGTTTCCCTCCTCTTGTGAGCCAGTTTGCCCTGCATGGGTGGAGATGTGGAGAGTGTCTCAGGATGCCTGCCGAGCCAGATGATAAGTATGCCTGGCCTGTGTGGGTAGTGAGTGGTCCCATGGATAGGATGAGGACAATGACGGTGTGTGTGAGAGAATGAATGGTGATGTCCCTTGCACTGGCAGTGAGTGAGGGTCCTCTGGGTGTCTGATGGGTTTGCGAGTTGGGAGTGATGCAAAGTGTGTCTGGCGGAATGGAGGCAATCATTCATCCTTTTGTGGCACTGTGTGGCTGTCCTCTTCTGACGAGTGTTGGCATTGACCACCGCTGCCACTGCCTCCCAACCGGGTTGGTGACATTGCTACCCATCCTGCGGCCAGAGTGGAGGTAGAGCACATCCTGGCGGGTCTCCACAGTATCCAGCAGTTGCTTGAGAGACCCGTTGTCGAAGCAGGGGGTGCAGGCTTTTTGACTTTGCTGGCCATGTCTCCCAGGCAGCGGTGGTGAGCTGTTGGCGATAAGTGCTTTGCTGGTGGCTGCCCACTTAAAAGATGGTGGCCGGCATGATGCAACAGTGAGGTGATGGTGAGCAAGTGAATGAGAGCCCACCCCCCCATGGAAACAGCGTTTTTTAAAGGAGTGAATATAATGTGAGTTGGGCTCGGGGAGATACACTGTTAAAACCCGCTATTTTCATCAGCGGGTAGGACTCCATTTTACCCACCTGCTACCACACTTGGTGCAATTCTGGGAAAATTCAGCCCCCTTTGTGAGAATCATGTTAATGTGATGTAAACCCCACCTGGGATAGTTTCGGCGCCTTTGTGTGCTGTCATGAGGATTTGTTAAAATCGTTATTGTAAGTGTGTGATTAAAGTGCTTGTAACCTTCTCATGAAACACCGCTGTGTGAGGGCAGCTCAGTAGCCATGAGGGATTAGCGGCAGTTGTGTCTCCTCAGTGGCAGTGCCAAAGGACAAGCCCAGGATGGGAGGATGATATCCCCAAACATGTCCTCATCTCACTGGCCACTGTCGTTTCTCATGAATGTGGTGATGACTGCATCAACTAAGTTGCCTCAGCGTTCTCACTGTTGTGTCAACTTTCACTTCCCAGAGCAAGCGCATACAGGGTGTACCAGTGACCTTCTTAGAGATCATGGCCTGGTGAATCATTGGACCAGAAGATGCAGGCCTGAATGCTGAACCTGCTCTCGATGTGACTGGTTGGACATCCCTTTCAATGAAATAGAATGACATTTAGTGCCAGGAGAAATGTGGTATTTCCTGTTGCCTTCACTTTACTCCTCCTGGAATCTGGTAGCAATTCGTTGTGCTTCCTCAATGCCATTGTCTGGTAGAAGCTGACTCTAATCACTCTCTTGAGGTTCCTGGGCCTCCTGCTCATTATCCTCCAAGGAGTTCTCATCCTCCTCAATTTCTCATTCTGGCAAGGGATCATCACTTTACAGAGCCAGGTTGTGAAGGGTGCAACACACAGCAATAATGTTGGACACCGTATTGGGAGTGTACTGCGGCTCACTCCCTGAGCAGTCCAAATATCAGAAGTGCATCTTCAGAATACCAATGGTCTGCTCTATTAGGGACTGTGTGGAGCTGTGAGCTGCATTGTACCTCTCGTCCGAAGCACTTGAGGCTGATGCACCAGTGTCATCAGCCAACCTTTCAGTGGGTACCCCTTATCCCCAAGTATCCACCTCTGAAGATGCTGAGGCCGTTTGAATATCTGAGGCACCTGGGAGTGAATCAGGATGTAGGAGTCATGACATATCCCACAAACGTGCATTATGTGCTTCCAAATGGTCACCAATTGAACAGTGATGGAATGAAAGCCTTTATACCTGATAATCATTAGCGGCTGCTGCCATGGAGCTCTTAAAGCCACATGGGTACAGTCGTTTGCACCTTGCACTCTTGGGAAGCTTGAGAAAGCTGCAAACCCATTGAATTTGGCATTCTCGCAATCTTCATCAAGTGCAAACCTCACATAATGGTGTGCCTTGTTGTAGAGGACATCTGTGACTTCCTTGATACATAAATGTGTTATAGATTCGAGATGCTGCACAGGTCAACTGTGGATCCTTGGAACGATCCGTGGGCAAAGAAATTGAGTGCAGTGGTCAACTTCAAAGCCACTGGCAGGGGATAGTCTCCCACTCCATGGTGCGTTGGGTCTTCACAACGCATGTGGGAGGTGTGATCCACCAGAGCTCAGGACAAGTGCATTCATGCTCAGCATTTTCTCTCAGTCACCTGTAAGTAGGAGAGTCTTCTTCGATAGACCCTAGGTCTAGCGAGTCACCTCTGTGGTTGGGGCCTATGCTCCTGAGCCTCATGTTCCTGCTGTGGCTCCCTTGCCTACCTGGAGCTCAGGTGGTCCCTCCTCCTGAAACTGTGCTTGGTGTTGCCTCTCCCTCTTCTTCTCCTCCATTGTATTAGAACCGTCAAAAAGGTAGCATTGAACCTTGGATCCTTAATTGTTTTATCCTTCTCTCGGAAATGATAGATTGAATAGATTAATGAATAATGGATGAGTGAAGATCACAATCTTGAACCAATAGTAACTGCAGTGGTCTATAGTTGCTTCTGCCCTATTAGTTTTGCTGCTGATTCAGTCTTGTACCTGAGGCACTGACACACACATGGAAGTCACCAAAATGCCATCCCTGAGGCTTAACACCTGAATCGCTTTGTGGCTGGAGAAGGTTTGAATGACATGCGCAACCTGAGCAAGCTCAGTGCTGCAATCTCAGACCTGGCATACTCATGAAATAAAGTTGCTCAGGATTGATGACTGGATGCCCTTTGGTGCATTAGGGATGCCAATTCTAGAAAGCATATGCCATATATTCAACAAACACCTGTGCCTCCTTAATGGTTGCCTGCATTCCTAAATTTCACATGCCTGTGTCTTAATATTGAAATGCAGTGACTGTGAGGTTAAGCCAGACACTCCTACATTTCCCTGTTACTGGAAAAGGAATGAGTCCCAGTGGCTAGCTTCTCAAGGATGTCTTCCTCCTTTCTCTTGGCTCAGAATCCAGTTTAATCTTGTGGCACCAACAAGTTAGAGATTGCCCCCAGAAAGGGCCCCTTGGTCCAGCAGTGAGCTCCTCCCACTGCCTCAGACCCCTCTTGTGCAGATTGGCTTCTACTTTCGATTTAACATTGCAGCATTAGTTTGAGAGTGTAAGATGGTTGTTCTGGGCTATTATTTTAGACCAGCTGTGATGCTCCCTCCCTCACTGTCCGCATCCCAGAAACTTAACTGAAACCTCACAATGTGAAGGTAGAGCTCTCTCCTGTTATTCTCCAGTCTCCCCCAGTAATACTGGATCCCATTGTTTTTATGGTCATCCCTACCCTCCTCCCGAGCCCGTCACTGTTGACGTGACCCTGCCCCATGTGGATCTCGAACCTCCGCATCTAGAGGCTGTGTGTACGGTCATCTACTGTGGAGATTGGAATCAAACTTAATAAATTTTTCCAAGTCCCGACGAGAGCATGAAGCAGATCCGAAGTAATCATCGATGTACCGGAGAGAGAGTTGTGTAAGGGGTCCGGAGGAGGACCGGAAGAAGGAATGTTCCACATACCCCATAAAAAGATAGGCTACCTGGGGCCCATGCGGGTACACATAGCCACACCTTTTATTTGGAGGAAGTGAGAGGAGTTGAAGGAGAAATTGTTCAGTGTGAGAACAAGTTCAGCCAGCCGGAGGAGAGTAGTGGTGGATGGGGATTGTTCGGGCCTCTGTTCGAGGAAGAAGCTAAGGGCCCTCAGACCATCCTGGTGGGGGATGGAGGTGTAGAGGGATTGGACGTCCATGGTGAAGAGGAAGCGGTTGGGGCCAGGGAACTGGAAATTGTTGATGTGACGTAAGGTGTCAGAGGAATCACGGATGTAGGTGGGAAGGGATTGGACAAGGGGAGAGAGAAGGGATTCAAGATAAGGAGAAATGAGTTCCATGGGGCAGGAGCATGCTGACACGATCGGTCTACCGGGAGAGTTCTGTTTGTGGATTTTGGGTAGGAGGTAGAAGCGGGCCATCTGAGGTTGGGCGACTGTCAGGTTGGAAGCTGTGGGAGGAAGATATCCAGAGGAGATGAGGTCAGTGACAGTCCTGGAAACAATGGCTTGATGTTCAGTGGTGGGGTCATGGTCCAGGGAGAGGTGGGAGGAAGTGTCTGCGAGTCTCCTTGATGGTTGCATGCATTCCTAAATTTCACATGCCTGTGTCTTAATGTTGAAAGGCAGTGACTGTGAGATTAAGCCAGACACTCCTACATTTCCTTGTTACTGGAAAAGGAATGAGTCCCAGTGGCTAGCTTCTCAAGGATGTCTTCCTACTTTCTCTTGGCTCAGACTCCAGTTTAATCTTGTGGCACCAACAAGTTAGAGATCACCCCCAGAAAGGGCCCCTTGGTCCAGCAGTGAGCTCCTCCCACTGCCTCAGACCCCTCCTGTGCAGGTTGGCTTCTACTTTCGATTTAACATTGCACCATTAGTTCGAGAGTGCAAGATGATTGTTCTGGGCTATTATTTTAGACGAGTTTCAATGCTCCCTCCCTCACTGTCTACGCCCCAGAAACTTACCTGAAACCTCACAATGTGAAGGTAGAGCTCTCTCCTGTATTCTCCAGCCTCCCCCAGTAATCCTGGATCCCATTGTTTTTATGGTCGACATCCCTACCCTCCTCCCGAGCCCGTCACTGTTGACGTGCCCCTGCCCATGTGGACCTCTACCCTCTGCACCTAGAGGCTGTGTGTATGGTCACCTACTGAGGAGAACCCCTAGGAAGCTCCAGACCCCCCTGCCCCACCCCAGGCCCTTTATCATGTTTTCCACAAATACAGGCTGCAGATAACCACTACCATCCCAGCTGCAGCCCAGTACAGAGACAGACAAGCCCATGGACAGCAACAGTGAACACCGCCGCAAACCAAGATGTGCCTGATTCCAATTGAGCACACAGCTCTTGCCCCTCTCTGAAGTGGGAGTACATTGTACAAGTCACCAATAGCCCTGCAGCATGGCCTGCTGCACCTCAGGACTGTCTCAACTCTCTTATCCTTGACTGTGTGATCCACAGATCCCCACGACCGTCTCTATTATCTGACTCCTGACTCTGAGCCCAAGGCGAGTCTCTACTCTCTGAATGTGACCTGCTAGTCCCAGACCAAAGAATTTGACTGTCAATGAGTTTCCCATTGCCTTCATGACTGAACACTACACTGGCCAGAATATTACATACTGTGGGTGGGTGCGTGCCCGACCCGTCCAGCCCCGAAATAGCGTCAGATGATGTCGGGTGAGTGTCCGGATGTCATTGCGCACTCGTGCGTTATCTTGCTCCATGTGCACACGCGGCAGTCGGAAGTACTCCTGCTGACAATTATGCAGGCAATTAAGCCCATTAAGGAGGCAATTGAAAGTGATTTTTTGTGGCCCGTCCACTTTTACAGTTGGCGGACAGGCCAATCGGCCTTTCTATTTTTGCTCAAACCTCGTTTCAGGGCGGGATGAAATCTCTGTGGGGAAATAAAATAAAAATAGATATCTGGGGATTTTTTTCATGAGATATATGCTCAGGTCCTTAATTGTGCTTCATGGTCACATTTTGCAGCATTTTTGTTGTTTCATTTATTCAGTGGAGAGCTGCAGCTCCCTGAGGCAGCTGTCTGGCTTCAGGGAGCTCACTGGAAGTGCTCACCAGCATCTGAGGTGATGTCGGCGCCCGACCTCTTCCCGTCCCCACTGGGTGCTGATCCTTTCACAGTGCGTATTTCATGCTGGCTGCCCATTAACTGGCCAGTCAGCATGAAATCACGGCTGGGGGCTGATTGCAGGTGCTGGACAAGTGAAATGTTTAGGCCACTGTTTCCTTTCCCATCCCCCTTACTTCATGAGCCTCTGTGTGACCCATTCCTCTTGTACCACACTAACATATCCCATTTTTCCTATTCCAGAGTCCGCGTGCATCCCCTCCCATTCATACATGTAGCATCCCATTCACCCTCTTGTTTGTCAGTGTTTCTGTTTCCCTTGTTGAGCTCCAGCTTCCCACCGCTCGGTCTCCCCTGTGCCTGTTATTCTTCCCCCTCCTCCTCCACCCCATTGCAAAGCCTTCCTGCCCCTCTGCCTTCCATTGTAACCCATCCCTCAAATCCCTTGCAAAGTCTTCCTGCCCTTTGCCCCACGTGTGCTTCTTATCCTGACCTTTGCCCAACCCTCCAACCTCCACTTGAAATGCCAGTCGCTGAATTTTCAGCCCTATCTGAGCACTGCTGCACAGTTGCTCAGGACAGTTGTGGCACCCATCAGGACCAGACCAACCCTACAGCCCAACTGGTTGCAATACTGGTCTCTGTCTGAAGTTGAGTCCTGCCTGAGTATTACTGCACCGCGGTGTCCTTCTGACTACGGAGGCAACCACTGGGAGTATATCAACCCTACAGCTCGATAAGTTCTACTGGCATCACAACAAGACTGGTGCAGCACTGTGGCAGATAGGGTATGAATGTTGCACTCACCTGGAAGTCGCGAGTGAAGTGAGGTCTGACCACTGCACACCACTCTCCTTCAAGCGAGATTCAGACCAATGTGATTTCCTGCTGGCGTGACGCAAGATTGGAGGGCAGCACCTGATTTCGCCGAGAAGCTAATTTAATGAGCATTCCCCAACCAACCCGCACACCCCCCACATGTGTTTGTGCACTACCATCAACCAGAAGGCAGCCCTTGCCCCGACACCGCACTGCCAGCCAGCCAGGAACATGCAACTTGCCTGTGCCCCTCGCCTGACTGTGTGGTGCCTCAACCTTCAGGTCCAACAAGTGACTCTCGCGATCGCTGTGCAAAGTTACTGTACACTCCCCTCTGAGTTCCCCTCAAAGTGTAGTTCACTAGCTACACGCCTTATAAATGCTGTTGTGTAACATGGCGTGAAATGATGCTTCCGAGCTCAGATGATTCAGTGTGGGGGGACGATTCTGGCAAGCAGGGCTCATAATGATGTGCATTACAATGTAATATGTATTATTGTGAAGTTCCCAATGTCTGGTGGTCTGAAAGTGGCCCGTCATTGACAGGCGGAACGGACAGTTGCAAATGTGCTTCACGATGGCATGAAACTGATTTTTGGCCTTCCTGCCATGTTGTGCGCTCAGGCCTGTTATGACTGCTGATTTCAACTTCAATGGAAAATTCTGCCCTATTAAGGCCATTAGGAAAGTAATTTACCTCATTAACAACACTCCCCATCCAATCTTAAGCTTGGCCGGCAGGCAAAGAGCTCGAGCGGTCTTTGTGTTTTCCCGGAAACCTCATCCGTAGGTGGGATGAGTTTTCCTGAAGGTTTTATAAAATTAATAAATAACTTGACAAACATGTCCCAGCTCATGTGACACTATCACATGAGGGGACATGTTTAAATTATTTTATTACTTGAATTTTTAAAAAATTTTTATTGTCTATTCAATCTCCCTGAGGCAGCTCTTTCGTCTTAATTGTCCCGCCCATTTAAAATGGTGGCATGCAGCCGATCGCGGGCGGCGATTATCTCCGCACCTGCTCCTGCCCCCTCCTGCCCAGCCTGCCTGACATAGGTAAGATTCAGCCCCATTAATTTTATGATTCAATCTGTCATTAGACAGGTAGAATGTCTGTGTTTCTGATTCTTAGCCTGCTTTGCAAGAATGCCATACACCCAGTAAAAAATGTAATTTACTGAAAGTTAATGCACAGTCACATTGGAATATACCCTGACTGTTTCTGATTTGTTTCTGGTTTTGGATTGCTATAAGCAAAAGAACTGGCGTAGGCCTGATGGGCTATTTGGTCTCTTGTGCAGTAATGTTCAAAGGTTCTTAGTATCTACTTAAAATTTCTTAATCTGAAATCATGCATGAAGATTTCCAACACATGCACACATATTTTACTATTTTTATCTGTAATCTCAATCATTTTGCTGAGGGTGAAAAATCACAAAGGATGATTTGGTTGATTTGACTTCTTAATCTAGTCTACTCCTATTCAAAGCCAGATCTGAACCAGTGAAAATCCTGCAAACAAATTGCAATTATGTTTACTCTAGATCAGAGAGGAAACCCTTCACTAACCAACCTTACTGGCCTGGTTAAATTAGATTGGACTGGTTTTGAAATGGCAGACAGCTAGTGCTGATCTCTGCCATTTAGTAGCCTTTTCTTTGTTTTTTAAATCTGAAGACAATGCAAACTTTGCTGTGAGAGTGTTCAGACTATAAAACAACGTGAAATATAGTGAACAGAACCAAATACTTTCCCATCATTTGTTTACTTCAGAGTCAATAAAAAGTCATATTATCATCCTGCTTTAAACACTGGAAAACAGTTACTTAGAAAGGCTATCTCATCAAATGCAATCTAGGTAATGAATACTCACCATGAGTAGCTAGGCAGATAACAGTTGTTGTCAACAGCAAAAAGATTGTTTGGAATTTCATGGTTGAATGTGGCTGGCTCTCTTCTAGTCTTCAGGCGCGAGCAGCTGGCAGCATTCAGAATGCGTTGGTTTGGCTCATCGTGTCTTGTATTTATCAGCAAGATTTGAGGAACTTGTGTCATCAGAATTTACAGAAGGAAATATCTTGTCAGCACACTTGAATAATTACCTAATTGCTATTTGCTTTTGAAGCAGTTTTTCAAAGAACCTTTCATACAAGGATGCATTTTCTCCATTTAGCCATTTTTTTTTAGTTACAATGATCAAAAATCATTGTGAACTCTTTAATTAAATATTCCTACAGATGGGGCTTGGGAAAAGAATGACATATATTTCTGTAAGATATAATCTAGAATGCCTGTCTATTTTTGGACATTCCAGGTATTGGAAAGGCTAAATATCCCAGCATGCTTTTCCAGCTGGCCAAGAAGCCCTCCATGAAAGGTTTGCCGTTAACTTATAACCTTAGCCAGTCTAGCATCCTGTGTATGATGAACAAGAGGGGGAAGTCCTTGATTATATCTAGCAAGGTATCAATCTCCCTCAATACACAGATTTTAAAAATTGAATAATGACCAAGCTTTTTCCCTCGTCGGGCAGGCTTGGCGGGGGTGAGTGGGAGAGGTTAGGAAGCCGACCCCCACCTGTGATTGGGGCCGGACCGCAATTTCATGAGCAGGGACATGTTATTACAGAAAAGTTAAAATTTTAGTTTTATTTTTAATTGCTTTTGGAAACCTCATCCCGCCAGTGAGCGAGGTTTCCTGAAAAATGCAAAGGCTGCTTGGCCTTTTCACCTGCCCGCCCACTGTGAGGGTGGAGAGGCAGTGAAAAATTACATTTAATTGGTGCATTAATGGCCTCAATAAGTCTGTTAAATGTTGGTGGCTGCGCTGCCGACTCCCGCGCACGCCTGCGGACTGGAATATCATGCGAGTGTGCAATGATGTCGAGACGCTCGCCTGATGTCATTGCGTGTCATTTTATGATCGTTCGGGTCAGGCATGCGTCTGCCCAAAGTGGTAAAAATTTTTCAGTTACATGCTATATATGGTAGTTTATCTGGGACAAGAGCAGTTGCTAATTATAAGTTGTTAAAATTCTTCAGTGTTGAAAGTGAAGAGATCCTATACTTTCTTCTTGATTCTCTGGTTGTCCTTTGGGGCTGTCCATTAACTTTTAATTTCAAATGTTTAAAATCAAACTGTTCCTATTATAAAATTTTTTTTTTATTCATTGGATGTGGGTGTCACTGGCTCAGCCAGCATTTATTGCCCATCCCTAATTTTTGTACAGAGTGCACTTAAGAGCAAACCACATTGCTGTGGTCTGGAGTCACATGCATAAGCCAGACCAGGACAGCAGATTTCGTTCCCTAAAGGGCATTAGTGAACAAGATGTGTTTTTATGACAATTGGCAGTGGTTTCACTGGATGATCATCATCAGACTTTTAATTCCAGATTTTTATTGAATTCAAATATTCACCATCTGCCATAGCAGGATTTGAATACAGGCCCCCAGAGGATTACCCCAAGTCTCTGGAATACTAGTCAGTGACAATACCATTATGCCACTGCCTCCTCTGAAACACTCAAAAATAAGACAGCTGACTTTAGTCCTTATTTTGACATTCACTTACAAAGTAATAGCAAGTTTCACTTCTTGAATTTGTGTACTTAAGACTTTAAAGTAGAAATCAAAACAAATCTATACAACCTGATTTGTTTCATGCTGATGTAAAATGCAACTAAAGCCTAACCTTTGACAAATATCTTGATATTCATGATTAATTCAAGTCCTGATTAGTTCAAATATTCACACTTAGATATTATGGAAAAGTATTTTGCATTTATGTTTGTATGATATACTCCTGGTTAGGTCATCCATTGGAAGTGCTTCAAATGCTGGGCAAAACTTTGGCCCATAACTGCATTAGCATAAATGTGCCAAGTATGAATAAAGGTATTGCTATAATTCACCTAAAATTGATTCTAAGAAAATTATTTAAATGCTATGTTAGAATTGTTAGAGGAATGAGCCTATCATTCCATCAGTTTGGACAGAAGGCATGTTGTACCCTGCAAATAAAAATTCTGAATGTTTTCCTGCAAGTTGTTTATTGCAGCATTAAACTAGACAGTTGTTTTGTATAATATGAAAAATAATTTTATTTAGAATTTCAGTGCAGAATATTCTGCAAACAGGCAATACTGAAACCAATTACCTGTATGGCATGCCAAAAAGTGATGAAATTGCATTGTATATTAATAATAAATAGATTAATGGCTTTGTTAGGATATTAGGGAGAGGAATTTCATGAGTGGACATTTGTAACTAATACTTGACTGAGTGAGTTTTGACTTAAATGCGACTGGTTTTGATGAAGATTTCGCCTACGATTTTATTTTGCAAGAGGCTGCTTAGATAAATATTTCACTAAGATGACATATATTGCAAATTCTTGAGCTTTTGTGAATTAATTTTAGGTATTATGGAGTCTTAATGAATTGCAGATAATATAGATATTACTGTAAAGGCATTGACATAGACAGATGTGTAACATTCTCAAATTTTTAAAAATGAAATTGTATACCAATAGAGGCAAGAGGCAAACTGCAATTTTAAACTGGGACGAGAATTGGGGCTGCAGGAACCAAAGTGGCCGCTGGGTCTCCTAGCCCCTTGGAGCATGAAGCCTATGTGTGAGTTTAAATCCCAGGCCTCATTCCTATTTTCTGACACTGACTCCCACTTGGAAGTGGCATCAATGATATCGCTTCTGGCAAGCAGCAGTCAAAATTCATGAGAGGCGAGGCCACTTCCAAGGGCCCATCAAGATAAGTAAGGAATGTGATGCAGTGAGAAATTGTGACGGGGAAATGGGAAGGAGTGGTTTGTTAAGGAGGAAGCTCGAGACAGGGGAGGCATCCTTACCTTCCCGGGCTGCATGGAATTCTTTAAAACAAAATTTAAAATAATGAAATTTACCTGAGCCTTCTGTGGCCAGGATCATGGCTATTGGCAGCTCTTGCTGGTCTGTTTGCGCTTGTACAACACCTGTGCCTCCTTAATGGTTATAAAAACAAAAAACTGTGGATGCTGGAAATCCAAAACAAAAACAGAATTACCTGGAAAAGCTCAGCAGGTCTGGCAGCATCGGCGGAGAAGAAAAGAGTTGACGTTTCGAGTCCTCATGACCCTTCACTAGAACTAGGTGAATCCAAGAGGAGGGGTGAAATATAAGCTGGTTTAAGGTGTGTGTGTGTGTGTGTGTGGAAGGGGGGGTGGGTGTTGGGTGGGGGGAGAGAAGTGGAGGGCGGGTGTGGTTGTAGGGACAAGCAAGCAGTGATAGGAGTAGATCATCAAAAGATGTCACAGACAAAAGAACACAGAGGTGTTGAAGTTGGTGATATTATCTAAACAATTGTGCTAATTAAGAATGGATGGTAGGGCACTCAAGGTATAGCTCTAATGGGGGTGGGGGGGCATAAAAGATTTAAAAATAATGGAAATAGGTGGGAAAAGAAAAATCTATATAAATTATTGGAAAAAACAAAAGGAAGGGGGAAGAAACAGAAAGGGGGTGGAGATGGAGGAGGGAACTCAAGACCCAAAGTTGTTGAATTCAATATTCAGTCCGGAAAGCTGTAAAGTGCCTAGTCGGAAGATGAGGTGCTGTTCCTCCAGTTTGCGTTGGGCTTCACTGGAACAATGCAGCAAGCCAAGGACAGACATGTGGGCAAGAGAGCAGGGTGGAGTGTTAAAATGGCAAGCGACAGGGAGGTTTGGGTCATTCTTGCGGACAGACCGCAGGTGTTCTGCAAAGCGGTCGCCCAGTTTACGTTTTGTCTCTCCAATGTAGAGGAGACCGCATTGGGGGCAACCAATGCAGTAGACTAAATTGGGGGAAATGCAAGTGAAATGTTGCTTCACTTAAAAAGAGTGTTTGGGCCCTTGGACGGTGAGGAGAGAGGAAGTGAAGGGCCAGGTGTTACATCTTTTGCGTGGGCATGGGGAGGTGCCATAGGTGGGGGTTGAGGAGTAGGGGGTGATGGAGGAATGGACGAGGGTGTCCCGGAGGGAACGATCCCTAAGGAATTTCGCCGGGGGTGGAGGGGTGAAGGGAAGATGTGTTTGGTGCTGGCATCATGCTGGAGTTGGCGGAAATGGTGGAGGATGATCCTTTGAATGCGGAGGCTGGTGGGGTGATAAGTGAGGACAAGGGGGACAGTATCATGTTTCTGGGAGAGAGGAGAAGGCGTGAGGGCGGATGCGTGGGAGATGAGCCGGACACGGTTGAGGGCCCTGTCAACGACCATGGGTGGAAAACCTCGGTTAAGGAAGAAGGAGCACATGTCAGAGGAACTGTTTTTGAAGGTAGCACCATCAGAACAGATGCGACGGAGGCGAAGGAACTGAGAGAATGGGATGGAGTCCTTACAGGAAGCGGGGTGTGAGGAGCTGTAGTCGAGGTAGCTGTGGGAGCTTGTAATGGATATTGGTGGACAGTCTATCACCAGAGATTGAGACAGAGAGGTCAAGGAAGGGAAGGGAAGTGTCAGAGATGGACACGTGAAAATGATGGAGGGGTGGAGATTGGAAGCAAAATTAATAAATTTTTCCAAGTCCCGACGAGAGTATGAAGCAGACCCGAAGTAATCATCGATGTACCGGAGAGAGAGTTGTGGAAGGGGGCCGGAGAGGAACTGGAAGAAGGAATGTTCCACATACCCATAAAGAGACAGGCATAGCTGGGGCCCATGTGGGTACACATAGCCACAACTTTTATTTGGAGGAAGTGAGAGGAGTTGAAGGAGAAATTGTGCAGTGTGAGAACAAGTTCAGCCAGCTGGAGGAGAGTAGTGGTGGATGGGGATTGTTCGGGCCTCTGTTCGAGGAAGAAGCTAAGGGCCCTCAGACCATCCTGGTGGAGGATGGAGGTGTAGACGGATTGGACGTCCATGGTGAGGAGTAAGCTGTTGGGGCCAGGGAACTGGAAATTGTTGATGGGCTGTAAGGTGTCAGAGGAATCACGGATGTAGGTGGGAAGGGATTGGACAAGGGGAGAGAGAAAGGAGTCAAGATAAGGAGAAATGAGTTCCATGGGGCAGGAGCACGCTGACATGATCGGTCTACCGGGAGAGTTCTGTTTGTGGATTTTGGGTAGGAGGTAGAAGCGGGCCATCTGAGGTTGGGCGACTATCAGGTTGGAAGCTGTGGGAGGAAGATCTCCATAGGAGATGAGGTCAGTGACAGTCCTGGAAACAATGGCTTGACGTTCAGTGGTGGGGTCATGGTCCAGGGAGAGGTAGGAGGAAGTGTCTCCTTGATGGTTGCCTGCATTCCTAAATTTCACATGCCTGAGTCTTAATGTTGAAAGGCAGTGACTGTGAGGTTAAGCCAGACACTCCTACATTTCCTTGTTACTGGAAAAGGAATGAGTCCCAGTGGCTAGCTTCTCAAGGATGTCCTCCTACTTTCTCTTGGCTCAGACTCCAGTTTAATCTTGTGGCACCAACAAGTTAGAGATCACCCCCAGAAAGGGCCCCTTGGTCCAGCAGTGAGCTCCTCCCACTGCCTCAGACCCCTCCTGTGCAGGTTGGCTTCTACTTTCGATTTAACATTGCACCATTAGTTCGAGAGTGCAAGATGATTGTTCTGGGCTATTATTTTAGACGAGTTTCAATGCTCCCTCCCTCACTGTCTACGCCCCAGAAACTTACCTGAAACCTCACAATGCGAAGGTAGAGCTCTCTCCTGTATTCTCCAGCCTCCCCCAGTAATCCTGGATCCCATTGTTTTTATGGTCGACATCCCTACCCTCCTCCCGAGCCCGTCACTGTTGACGTGCCCCTGCCCATGTGGACCTCTACCCTCTGCATCTAGAGGCTGTGTGTATGGTCACCTACTGAGGAGAACCCCCAGGAAGCTCCAGACCCCCCCGCCCCACCCCAGGCCCTTTATCATGTTTTCCACAAATACAGGCTGCAGATAACCCACTACCATCCCAGCTGCAGCCCAGTACAGAGGCAGACAAGCCCATGGACAGCAACAGTGAAAACGCCCCGCACACCAAGATGTGCCTGATTCCAACTGAGCACACTGCTCTTGCCCCTCTCTGAAGTGGGAGTACATTGTACCAGTCACCAATAGCCCTGCAGCATGGCCCGCTGCACCTCAGGACTGTCTCAACTCTCTTATCCTTGACTGTGTGATCCACAGATCCCCACGACTGTCTCTATTATCTGACTCCTGACTCTGAGCCCAAGGCGAGTCTCTACTCTCTGAATGTGACCTGCTAGTCCCAGACCAAGGAATTTGACTGTCAATGAGTTTCCATTTGCCTTCATGACTGAACACTACACTGGCCAGAATTTTACATACTGTGGGTGGGTGCGTGGCCGAACCGTCCGGCCCCGAAATAGCGCCAGATGATGTCGGATGTCATTGCGCACTCGTGCGTTATCTTGCTCCATGTGCATACGCGGCAGTCGGAAGTACTCCTGCTGACAATTATGCAGGCAATTAAGCCCATTAAGGAGGCAATTGAAAGTGATTTTTTGTGGCCCGTCCACTTTTACAGTTGGCGGACAGGCGAATTGGCCAATAGGCCTTTCTATTTTTGCTCAAACCTCGTTCCAGGGCTGAATGAAATCTCTGTGGGGAAATAAAATAAAAATAGATATCTGGGGATTTTTTTTCATGAGGTTTATGTTCAGGTGCTTAATTGTGCTTCATGGACACATTTTGCAGCATTTTTGTTGTTTCATTTATTCAGTGGAGAGCTGCAGCTCCCTGAGGCAGCTGTCTGGCTTCAGGGTGCTCACTGGAAGTGCTCACCAGCATCTGAGGTGATGTTGGCGCCCGACCTCTTCCTGCCCCCACTGGCAGTGCTGAGCCTTTCACAGTGCATATTTCATGCTGGCTGTCCATTAACTGGCCAGTCAGCGTGAAATCGCGGCTGGGGGCTGTTTGCAGGTGCTGGACAAGCGTAATTTTTAGGCCACTTTCCCTTCCCATCCCCCCTACTTCATGAGCCTCTGTGTGACCCATCCCTCTTGTACCACACTAACACACCCCACTTTTCCTATTCCAGAGTCTGTGTGCATTCCCTCCCATTCATACATGTAGCATCCCATTCACCCCCTTGTTTGTCAGTGTTTTTGTTTCCCTGTTCCGACTCTAGCTTCCCACCGCTCGGTCTCCCCTCTGCCTGATATTCTTCCCCCTCCTCCTCCACCCCTTTGCAAAGCCTTTCAGTCCCTCTGCCTTCCATTGTAGCTTATCCCTCAAATCACTTGCAAAGCCTTCCTGTCCTTTGCCCCATGTGTGCTTCTCATCCTGACCTTTCCTCAACTCCCCCACCCCCCCAAACTCCACTTGAGATGCCAGTCTCTGAATTTTCAGCCCTATCTGAGCACCGCTGCACATTTGCGTCCTTCAGGCACCCATCTGGGCCAAGTGGTTGCAATACTGGTCTCTGTCTAAAGTTGAGTCCTGCCTGAGTATTACTGCACCGAGGTGTCCTTCTGCCTAGGGAGGCAACCACTGGGAGCAGGTCAACCCTACAGCTCGATAAGTGTGGCATTCTACTGGCATCACAACAAGACTGGCGCAGCACTGTGGCAGGTAGGGTATGAATGTTGCACTCACCTGGAAGTTGCGAGTGAAGTGAGGTCTGACCGCTGCACACCACTCTCCTTCAAGCGAGATTCAGACCAACGTGATTTCCTGCTGGCGTGACACAAGATTGGAGGGCAGCACCTGATTTCGCCGAGAAGCTAATTTAATGAGCATTCCCCAACCAACCTGCACCCCCCCCACATGTGTTTGTGCACTACCATCAACCAGAAGGCAGCCCTTGCCCCAACACTGCACTGCCAGCTAGCCGGGAAAAAGTGACTTGCCTGTGCCCCTCGCCTGACTGTGTGGCGCCTCAACCTTCAGGTCCAACAAATGACCCTCTTGATCGCTACGCAACGTTACTGTGCACTCCCCTCCAAGTTCCCCTACATGTGTAGCTCGCCAGCTACACGCCTTATAAATGCTGTTGTGTAACATGTCGGTGTGCAATGAACCTGCCATGTTTGGATGATCCAGTGCGGGGGGACGATTCTGGCAAGCAGGGCTCAAAATGATATGTATTACAATGTAATATGTATTACTGTGAAGTTCCCAATGTCTGGCGGCCTGAAAGTGGCCCGTCATTGACGGGCAGAGCAGATGGTTGCAAATGTGCTTCACGATGGCATGAAACTGATTTTTGGCCTTCCCGCCGTGTTGTGAGCCCAGGCCTGTTTCAACTTCAATGGAAAATTCTGCCCTGTGGCCAGAATTTTCCAGTCCCTGCTGCAGGTTCCCCACGGTGGGGCTGGCGAGCCATTGAAATCTCCGTTCACATTGGCCGGACCGGAAGATCACACTAGCGTGAGGGGTGGGAAAATTCCGGCCTGTATTATTTTTATGTTTGTGTGTGGTTCTATTTTGTTTGCCACTTGTAACAGCTTTAATCTTGCGGACACTTAAAAGGACCTTAACGATACATAAAAGAGCGGACACAAAGATTAAATCAACTGATTCATTTATTTACCAAAAGCCTCAAGTATAAAATTCACTGAATACAAAAGTTATCATCTGAGTGACAACAAAAATATAAAACCATGTTTGTAAAGTCAATTGTCATAGAAGGAACTGTCACAGCCTAACAACTGAGCTGTGCTAAATTTCAGAGCACTCTATTTAATCATCAATACCTATTCAGTGATATAACAGGTGATATTGCCTTCATGTTATCATTACATTTGATTACATTACAGATCTAGAATTCTTAAAGCCAAACACTCCCACAGTTTTAGAAAACCATTATAAAACAAGTACATTTTCAAACAATTTATTCGTAACTGCAATGATAGAATAATTATTTCTTTCGATATGTGTATGTACAAACATACGAGTTAGGAGCTGGAGTAAATAATTCGGTCCCTGGAACCCGTCTGCCCTTCAATATGATCTGATTGTGGGCTTAACTCTACATTCTACCTACCCCCGCATAACCTTTCACTCCCTTGTTAGTCAAGAATCTATCTCTACCTCTACCTCTAAATGTGCGTGGACAGTAGAAAATCAACTTAAAATCCCTTTATACTTAGAGCTTTGTTGATAAATTTCAGTTTACTGGCTCAAATATTTTGACGCATTAACTCTTATGCACCAGAAACTATATCAAAATAGCATAAAAAGCCACTGGCATGCTGCAAGGATTTATGTGCATCAGTGATATTGGCTGGAGTGTGTGTGCACAAAATAGAAAATAGAAAATAATTCAGATATTGGTAAGTCTGGTACAGTTTAGCTTAAACAACAAAGCTTGGCTCAGTAAGCAGTAGAATTTTGCCTTGTATAGGAACAATTCATATTCATTCAGTTGAAGTCAGTTCAGCAGGTGGAATAGTGACTTCTGATCTGGAAATGCCAAAACAAAGATGGGGAATTAAACTTGTGTCCTGACCAATATTTATCCCTCAATCAACATTGCTAAAACACATTATGTGATTATCACCATATTGTTGTTTGTGAGAACTTGTTGTGCACAAATTGGCTGTGGTGATTCTAACATACAGTGACAACACTTCAAAAGGACTTCATTGGTTGTAGGTGCTTTGGGATGTCTTGGTGCCATGAAAGATGCTTTTTAACTTTCACATTACTGAAAAGACCTTGTGAAGCTACTGTTGTGTCATACTAAATATGGAGTTAAAGTTGGAAAACTGCATAATGTGTAAATAAGTAATGCTGATATTGCAGACCAATAATATCTAGATGATAGGAACAGGAAATAGTTTTGCAAAATTGAACATTGAAAGTCAATAGTTACTTTTCAGTCAGGAGACCAACAATTCTTTTGACCCATGGAGTTTGGGGATTCACACAGACCTTCAACCTATTCTTCAGGGTAATTCTGTAACACATGAACAGAACAACTTTTGGTTAAAATGTTAATGACAATTTGGAAGCGGTATATGGTGCTATCTCTTACAGGTGAATTTATCTCACAAGATGAACAGTTATACAGCAGCTAAACCAGAGTCAGTCAGCAGTGGATGATTGAATTCAGAAACTAGTGTTTATTTTAATAATCAAAAGCAAGGGCATTCTGTACACTGATGTGAAATTAAATTGTGTTAAATTACAGAAAAATCTTTGTTATCCTAAAAGTGATAAAGAAAGATAACTTTTGCTTATAATGCATAATGGAAAACTTAAGTGCATTTATAAACAATTTGTCTATAGTGATTGCCTTTGGAGACAACAATAAATGTGCCATGTAGATAAGATCATATTGAATGATCTGCTGTCACATTCGACACTATAAAAGATTTGTTGCAAAATATAGTAATTTACCTGGTTTATACTGTAAAAAGTAATTGAATAATTTTTCTAGGCTTGTGAAATTTGAATAGCCGATAAGTTTGCTTTGTTGTTGGCAATTGATTTATTGTAACACTTACACAATCTCTACTTTCCTGCAGAAGGTGCTCAGAGGAAATATGTCGATATGCTGATATCTTCATGGTGAAATGAAATGAGAGCTGACTTTCACACATTTGCATCCCGTGTTTTTTGTGATTCCTAAGGACGGACATATAGTGAAAGAAAAAGAACATGGCAAGTTCACAACGGCATCATCAAATTTCAGGAAATAAACGAGTTGCATTAACAAAATTGGTGTTTAGTTTACTTCCTTGAAGGGAATAAGCATTTATTTTTACAATGTAGAAGATTATTTGTAAGGTGCAGTTTTCTTAATTCTCACTCCCATTCTGGAATTTTGCCTAGTGGAATGCAAATCAGGACATTATGTTCAAGCTCCAATCATTTTTTCTGCATTAAAATGAAGGCAAAATTCCTAAATAACCCTTAATTTTACAGAATATAATATTTGTAGTGTGGTGAGTCCCCTCACAACCACAGCAGATTTCAGCCTCTTTACGGCCGGAATATAGCTGTTGGCATTTGGGAGCGGGCCTGACACGCTGAGGTGTAAAAAGACATGAGGTGGCGTCGGGCGTGCGCCCTGATGTCATCGCGCGTCATTTCGATATTGCGTTCGGCGGGTGCATGCCCGAGGTGGCTGCGCGCCAGGTGAAATTTTAAGCCCATTAAAGCCATTAGGAAAGTAAATTGCCTCAGTAACAACGCTCCCTGTCCAACCTTATGGTTGGCGGACAGGCAAAGAGCTCGAACGGTCTTTGTGTTTTCCAGGAAACCTCATTCACGGGCGGGATGAGTTTTCCTGAAGGATTTATAAAATTAATAAATAAGTTTGGTAAACTTGACAATCACGTCCGAGCTCTTGTGACACTATCACATCAGGGGACTTTTTAAAATAATTTTGTTACTTGAACTTTTAAAAACTTTTATTGTCTATTCAATCTCCCGGAGGCAGCTCTTTTGCCTTAATTGTCCCACCCATTTAAAATGGCGGCATGCAGCCGATCGCGGGCGGCGATTAGCTCCACACCTGCTTCTGAACCCTCCTGCCCAGCCTGCCTGACATAGGTAAGATTCAGCCCCATTAATTTTATGATTCAATCTGTCATTAGACAGGTAGAATGTCTGTGTTTCTGATTCTTAACCTACTTTACAATAATGCCATATGCCCAGTAAAAATGTAATTTACTGAAAGTTAATGCACAGTCACATTGGAATATACCCTGACTGTTTCTGATTTATTTCTGGTTTTGGATTGCTGTAAGCAAAAGAACTGGCACAGGACTTTTGGGCTATTTGGTCTCTTGTGCAGTAATGTTCAAAGGTTCTTAGTATCTATTTAAAATTTCTTAATCTGAAATCATGCATGAGGATTTCCAACACATGCACACATTTTTTACTATTTTTATCTGTAACCTCAATAATTTTGCTGAGGAAGAAAAAAAATCACAAAGGATGATTTGGTTGATTTGACATAGTCTACTCCTATTCAAAGCCAGATCTGAACCAGTGAAAATCCTGCAAACAAATTGCAATTATGTTTTCTCTAGATCAGAGGGGAAACCCTTCACTAACCAACCTTACTGGCCTGGTTAAATTAGATTGGACTGGTTTTGAAATGGCAGACAGCTAGTGCTGATCTCTGCCATTTAGTAGCCTTTTCTTTGTATTTTAAATCTGAAGACAATGCAAACTTTGCTGTGAGAGTGTTCAGACTATAAAACAACGTGAAATATAGTGAGCAGAACCAAGTACTTTCCCATCATTTGTTTACTTCAGAGTCAATAATAAGTCATATTATCATCCTGCTTTAAACACTGGAAAACAGTCACTTAGAAAGGCTATCTCATCAAGTGCAATCTAAATAATGAATACTCATCATGAGTAGCTAGGCAGGTAACAGTTGTTGTCAACAGCAAAAAGATTGTTTGGATCTTCATGGTTGAATGTGGCTGGATCTCTTCTAGTCTTCAGGCACGAGCAGCTGGCAGCCTTCAGAATGCATTGGTTTGGCTCATCGTGTCTTGTATTTATCAGCAAGATTTGAGGAACTTGGGACATCAGAATTTACATAAGGAAATATCTTGTCAGCACACTTGAATAATTATCTAATTGCTATTTGCTTTAGAAGCAATTTTTCAAAGAACCTTTCATACAAGGATGTATTTTCTCCATTTAGCCATTATTGTTTTTTAGTTACAATGATCAAAAATCATTGTGAACCCTTTAATTAAATATTCCTACAGATGGGGCTTGGGAAAAGAATGACATATATTTCTGTAAGATATAACCTAGAATGCCTAGCTATTTTTGGACATTCCAGGTATTGGAAAGGCTAAATATCCCAGCATGCTTTTCCAGCTGGCCAAGAAGCCCTCTATGAAATGTTTGCCATTAATTTATAATATTAGCCAGTCTAGCATCCTGTGTATGATGAACAAAAGGGGGAAGTCCTTGATTATATCTAGCAAGGTATCAATCTCCCTCAATGGACAGATTTTAAAAAATGAATAATGACCAAGCTTTTTCCCTCGTTGGGCAGGCTTGGCGGGGGGTGAGCAGGAGCGGTCAGGAAGCCAACCGCCGCCTGTGATTGGGGCCAGACCACAATTTCACGCTGGTGGGCCAGTTAACGTTCGCTGCAGTGCTCAGTGCTGACTGCGTGATGGGTGAAGGGTAAGCGGCGAACTTTGTGCATGCATGTGAGTGCGCACTGGAAAAGATCCCTGAAGCTGCATCAGGGAGCTGAAGATATAAAAAATCAAAAATATAGAATTTATAAATGTCACAAAACATGTCCCCTCATGTGAATCTGTCACATGAGCAGGGACATGTTATTACGGAAATGGTAACATTTTAATTTTATTTTCAATTGCTGTTGGAAACCTCTTCCCGCCATTGGGTGAGGTTTCCTGAACAATGCAAAGGCCGCTTGGCCTTTTCACCTGCCCGCCAACCGTAAGGGTGGACAGGCAGTAAAAAATGACATTTAATTGGTACTTTAATGGCCTCAATAGGCCTGTTAATTGTTGGTGGCTGCGCTGCCGACTCCCACGCACGCTCGCTGACTGAAATTTCATGCGAGCGCGCAATGATGTCGGGATGCTCGCGTGATGTCGTTGCGTGTCATTTTACACTTGTTTGGGTCAGGCATGTGCCCGCCCGACGAGGTAAAAATTCTGGCCAAATAAGATAAGGCAAGATATTCAACATTACGAACTGTGAGTGGGGTCTTGTTGTCACATTCCACCCAACAATACTGCAAAACATTGTGATTTTGTATTAATCTATTGTTGAAGTGCTAGGGCCTTCTTCAGTGTGAGGATTGTGCTTTGCTAATGAGTCAGCTTATTATCTCTGTGATTGCTGTGTGCTCCTTTAAATTTATCAATTTATCCAATTTATCAAGCTTCACTCTGAAGCAGACCCAGAACCGTCTGCACGCAGGAAATATGGTCCAAGGAAAAGACTTAAAACTGATAATCCCGTGGAACCGTTTAGTTCTTGAAGCTATGAAAATGGAAAATGTGATCATTCAAAATAAAAGATCTCATATACCTTTAAAAATTCTGCAGAGATGAAGAAAAAAATAAGCATTTATATCTGGAAACAAGTCTTTACACGCAGATCAACCAAGGTTTGGATTTAAAGAAAACAGAAGTACAAATTGAAGACATTTTACTTAAATTAACAAATGAATACACACTCTGGGTAGCCAGTAATTCCAGGTAAATCCATTGAACAATGTGTTAAAATAAGCTTTGCTATGATCATGTTCTGTTATTCAAGAAATATTCTAAATGAATGAAGAACTGAATGCACCAAGGAAATCACAAAAGTTTTGTTTTCAAAACATGTAGTTTCATAAGGTTCTCTGAAGCCACATAAAGACCACGGCCCACATGTTTGTTCCTGGGTCTGGTGCACAGAGACTGGAGAATTCCTGCCTCTGCAAAACAGACCTTTCAATATGTCTGCCCGAAGTTCTGAATTTTGGTCCGGGGGGGAGCTGCGAGAATAGGAGTTGGGGTGGGCAACCCCAGAAATATTGACGTTTTGGAGGCAGGCACAGTGGGTGATGGGTGACTTGGGAGAATATAAAAAGTGGCCCTTCAGAAAGGCCCATTTGAGAGGTGGGCCTTCAATGGCGAAATCCCTGCGCCTCAGAGAAGATGTCATTTCCCTGTCAGGTGAGTGTGAAAGCTGTAATTGTGCAACTGTTAGCTGACCCTGGAACAGATGGCCCATCATGGGCTTTCCCATGGGGGAGTTGTCATTGTTGCTGCCTAATCAAAGTGGACCACTGGAAACATGGAGTGGATTCTCAAGACACAGCCATGGAGATGGCATTATCTTGCCATCACTGCCTGCTATAGATATTATGTACTCATGTAGTTAGCTACCTTGACTCAGTGGGTGGATGAATGATGAACAATGCCGTGTTATCCCTTCCAATTGCCCTTTGCTATCCATCTATCAAGATGTACCCAAATTCTTGACCCTTGACCACGTCCTTCACATCTGCACATTCTCGTGGCAGTTGTATGGTTCAGAGGGGGAAAACCAATAGGGCTGTTAATCGTTGTGGACCACAGCATGCTACCTTGAAGTCACAGTCACAAACTTATATGGCATCAAGAATTTTTATAGCACCAGTTTCTCCACCAAATCTTACCAGTAATCACTGGTATGATATGATGAAAATGATTAGTACATATAAGCACACATAAGTGAATGAGAGTGGTGTAAACTGAATGGCTCACCACTCTTTCCCCTTATATTTTTTATTCATAGAATGTCATATAGAAGAGATGGCAGAAAAAGATAAAAATGAAAGAGCTATCTTAGCAGAGTCCTTGATTATTTTGACCGAAACAGAACTTGTCACAAATTTGAACCCTCCTCCCATCCCCAAACAGCCTTGGAGGCCGTAGACAAACTTATGTTCCAACAATCACCAGAGGCCTGCCTTGGCCATTTTCTGTTGCCCTGCAGGTGAGCAGAGATGGATATGATGTCAGCCAGGAGCTGACATAAAATTAGAGCCTTTTATTGATATTGAAAAAAACCAGAACCCAGGTTGGGCCAATGGGGTGGATGGAATGAATTCCACAAGGTCATCTCTAGCCAGACCAAGAGGAAAATTCCATCCAACATATCTGATTCAAGGAGGACCCGCATAACTCAAATATACATCTCTCTCGAGTAATTATAAAATGGACAAGTCATAAACACTACACTGTACATCACTGATTATCCAGTCCCTTCTTTTTATAATAGGTTCGCATTTACAGACTCACTGTGACATCATGCTCTTCACTCAATAAAAAGTACTTGGACTTGTAGAGTTGCAGTTACATAAAATATAAACATCAGAGATCTTAAATAATCTCCAAATCTTATCTAACATCCATAGTAGATGATTGTCTGGCTTCAAACTCCGTTATCCTACCTAGTAGTCCTTTGAAGTTAGTCTGCTTTAATTGACTCCAATTTCTGCTTAGTTATAGTGTTTTTAATTTAAGTGAACTGTGGGGTCTGCAGTGGTGAAGATTTTATTTACTTACCACCAGACATCTGATCTCACTGATGCCGGTAAGTACTTACCTAAGCATGCTATTGGAAGCAGAATGAGCACACTGACTGCTCTGCTTTGATTTCATGTAAGGCTAGTGCCATTGTGCATGTGCAGAAACAATTGTATAAGGGTAGCATTGTAAATTTCAGGACTTTGACTTTCTACTAACAATCTAGCTGATTCTAGAATTGAAATTGTGTTTCTGTATTTGTTAGCTTTCCTTCTAAATTAAAGGTGATATATAAAATCAAGTTATTTTGTGCCCTCTCTCTTATTCAATTGGGCACGGGAGTCAACAGATGGTTAAAAATAAGTCCTTTTTACCACTGATGTGATTGCACTGAATCAACCACAACCACCAGATATTGATTTGTAATTCAAAGTTCACAAATATTACAGAAACTTTCTTGTAATTCTTTCCACACCTCCCGAATGTTCACAGATGCAAATGTTCTGAACAAAATGAATATGAATTATAAATGACCTTTCAGAAATAGACCCAAAGTTGGTCTTATCTATAATTATCGAGTAAGAAGGCTGTCCCATTGGGCTAGAGGATAGTTCTTACAGAGATAAACAAAACTTAAAATATTAGCTTTCATGTTTTTCCTTACCAAAGATATCTGTAATTGCACTTATTAGAAGTGGTTGTCATTATACAGCAATCACAATTCTACCTTGTTTTGTGAAGCCAGTGAGTTATTATTTCAAGCAATTGCATCAAATATGTCCATACTAACATATTAAATGAAAGATTGAGATACTGTACCAGAGTTCTGAAGGAGATAGCTGAAAGATTGAGATACTGTACCAGAGTTCTGAAGGAGATAGCTGAAGAGATAGTGGAGGTTTTAGTGGTGAACTTTCAGGAATCACTCGAGTCAGGGAGGATCCCAGAAGACTGGAAAATCGCTAATGTAACCCCCCTGTTTAAGAAGGGAGTGAGGCAAAAGACGGGAAATTACAGGCCTATTAGCCCGACCTCAGTCGTTGGTAAGAGTTTAGAGTTCATTATTGAGGATGAGATTTCTGAATACAAGGAAGTGCAAGATAAAATAGAGCAAAGTCAGCATGGTTTCATCAAGGGGAGGTCATGCCTGACAAATCTGTTAGAATTCTTTGAGGAAGTAACGAGTAGGTTAGACAAAGGAGAGCCAATGGATATTATCTACTTGGAATTCCAGAAGGCCTTTGACAAGGTGCCCCACAGGAGGCTGCTCAGTAAGATAAGAGCCCATGGTGTTAGAGCCAAGGTACTAGCATGGATAGAAGATTGGCTGTCTGGCAGGAGGCAGAGAGAGGGGATAAGGGGGTCCTTCTCAGGATGGCGGCCGGTAACTAGTGGAGTTCCTCGGGGGTCAGTGTTGGGACCACAACTTTTCACTTTATACATTTAATGATCTAGATGAAGGAACTGAGGGCATCCTGGGTAAGTTTGCAGATGGTACAAAGATAGGTGGAGGGACAGGTAGTATTTAGGAGGCGGGGAGGCTGCAGAAGGATTTAGACAGGTTAGGAGAATGGGCAAAGAAGTGGCAAATGGAATACAATGTGGGGAAGTGTGAGGTTATGCACTTTGGTAGGAAGAATAGAGGCATAGGCTATTTTCTAAATGGGAGAGATTTCAGAAATCTGGAGTGAAAAGGGACTTGGGAGTCCTAGTCCAGGATTCTCTTAAGGTTAACTTGCAGGTTGAGTCAGTAGTTAGGAAGGCAAATGCAATGTTGGCATTTATTTTGAGAGGACTAGAATATAAAAGTAGGGATGTGCTGCTGAGGCTTTATAAGGCTCTGGTCAGACCACATTTAGAATATTGTGAGCAATTTTGGGCCCTGTATCTCAGGAAGGATGTGCTGGCCCTGGAGAGGGTCCAGAGGAGGTTCACGAGAATGATCCCAGGAATGAAAGGCTTAACATATGAGGAACGTTTGAGGACTCTGGGTCTATACTCGATGGAGTTTAGAAGGATGAGAGGGGATCTGATTAAAACTTACAGAATACTGAAAGGCCTGGATAGAGTGGACGTGGGGAAGATGTTTCCATTAGTAGGAGAGACTAGGACCCGAGGGCACAGCCTCAGAGTAAAAGGAAGACCTTTCAGAACAGAGATGAGGAGAAACTTCTTTAGCCAGAGATGGTGAATCTATGGAATTCATTGCCACAGAAGACTGTGGAGGCCAGGTCATTGAGTGTATTTAAGACTGAGATAGATAGGTTCTTGATTGGTAAGGGGATCAAAGGTTATGGGGACAAGGCGGGAGAATGGGGTTGAGAAACTTATCAGCCATGATTGAATGGCGGAGCAGCCTCGATGGGCCAAATGGCCTAATTTCTGCTCCTATGTCGTATGGTCTTATGGTCGACTGTATTATGAGTGGAAGGGGTGGCTGGAGTGAGCTCAAGCTGCCCAACAACCCTCTCATGTATACACTGTTGCAGTCCACCTATGGCATCAGTGATGGAGTTAAGCCTGCGCAGCAGTGCAGGAATGACGTCTTGGACCAAGATCTCCATGGCGGCCGCCATCCTGCCAGTGCTGACCTCAGTGCATTGCAATGCGGGCGCTATCAACTCAGGCTGAAGATGGACGGACTCCTCCATCGTGCCATGAAATCTAAGGAGTGCAGTGGACATTCCTTCCTGATGTTCCTGAGCTTGCCTTTGCAGCTCCAGCAGCTGTGACGACTGATCCAGAGACTCATCATCTGACTCGGTCTCAGCAATGTCCTGGCCTCCAGCATTCATCTGAGTGCATGGCACCTGGGAAGTCCCTGCCTCCGCCTGCTGTGGATCAGAAAGTGCAATGTTCTCACCAGATTGTGGTCCCAAGGCTACTCTAAAGCTAGGTCCCACTGAGGTGTGTGTCTCTGCACAGGTGGAGGGCATGGGTGAGCGCTGTGATGGGACTTCAGGGAAGGTGCCTTCATATTCGTCCTTAGAGGTTTCTTCAGAGCTTGCCTGAAGGCTTTGGGTCGTGGACTCCGTCTGCTGCTTCCCAGATGTTCCTGTGAAACCAAGGGGAGATAATAGAGCAGCGCCAACCTCACCGTCAGCACAGGACCGATCCTGGTCATTGTCGGCCAGCTGGATGGCTCTGTTTTCAAATTCTGAGAGAACTTTGAATTCTGGCCTCCCTCCACCTGTCTGTGACCTTTTCCTCCTCTTGTGAGCCAGTTTGTCCTGCATAGGTGGAGATGTGGAGAGTGTACAGGACGCTTGCTGGGCCAGATGATAAGTATGCCTGGCCTGTGTTTGTGGTGAATGGTCCCATGGACGGGATGAGGACAATGACGGTGTGTGTGAGAGAATGAATGGTGATGTCCCTTGCACTGGCAGTGAGTGAGAGTCCTGTATGTGTGTGATGGGTTTGCGAGTGTGTGAGTTGAGAGTGATGATAAGAGTATCTTATCCTGGCAGAACGGAAGAGATCATTCATCTTTTTGTGGCACTGGGTGGCTGTCCTCTTCTGAAGAGCGTAGGCGCTGCCACCGCCTCCTAAGCCGGGTTGGTGACATTGCTACCCATCCTGCGACCTGAGCAGGGGTAGAGCACATCCTGGTGGGCCTCCACAGTATCCAACAGTTGCTTGAGGGACCCGTCGTTGAAGCAGGGGGTGCAGTCTTTTTTCCTCTGCTGGCCATGTCTCCCAGGCAGCAGTGGTGAGCTGCTGGCGATGAGTGCTTTGCTGGTGGCTGCCCACTTATAAAATGGTGGCTGGCGTGATGCAACAGTGAGGTGATGGTGAGCAGGTGAATGAGAGCCCACCCCCCCATAGAAGCAGCGTTTTTCAAAGGAGTGAATATAATGTGAGGTGGGCTCAGGGAGATACACTGTGAAAACCCGCTATTTTCATCGGCGGGTAGGACACCATTTTACCCATCTGCTACCACACTTGGTGCAATTCTGGGAAAATTCAGCTCCCTTTGTGAGAATCATGTTAATGTGATGTCAACCTCACTGACGATAGTTTTAACACCCTTGTGTGCTGTCATGGGAATGTGTTAAAATCGTTATTGGAAGTGTGTGATTAAAGTGCTTGTAACCTTCTTCCTCATGAAATATCGCTGTGTGAGGGCAGCTCAGCAGCCACGAGGGATTAGCGGCAGTTGTGAATGTGGCGACAACTGCATCAAGTAAGTTGCCTCAGCGATCTCACTGTTGTGTCAACTTTCACTTCCCAGAGCAAGCGTATACAGGTTGTACAACTGACCTTCTTAGAGATCATGGCCTGGTGAATCATTGGACCAGAAGATGCAGGTCTGAATGCTGAACCTGCTCTCGATGTGACTGGTTGGACATCCCTTTCAATGAAATAGAATGACGTTTAGGGCCAGGAGAAATGTGGCCTTTTCCTGTTGCCTTCACTTTACTCCTCCTGAAATCTGGTAGCAATTAAAGTGGCACAGGCACATCTTCCACATTATGTTTCCTCGATGCCATCGTCCTGTGGAAAATGACCCTAAACACTCTCTTGAGGTTCTGTGCCTTCTGCTCATCATCCTCCAAGGAGCCCTCATCCTCCTCCATTTCACCCTCTGGCAAGGGATCACCCCTTTACAGAGCCAGGTTGTGAAGGGTGCAACACACAGCCATGTGCACTATCTGAGGAGTCAAAACATCGAAAGTGCATCTTCAGAATGCCAATGGTCTGCTCTATTAGGGACCGTGTGGAGCTGTGAGCTGTGTTGTACCTCTCCTCCGACGCACTTGAGGCTGATGCACCAGTGTCATCAGCCAACCTTTCAGTGGGTACCCCTTATCCTCAAGCATCCACCTCTGAAGATGCTGAGGCTGTTTGAATATCTGAGGCACCTGGGAGTGAATCAGGATGTAGGAGTCATGACAACTCCCACAAATGTGCATTATGTGCTTCCAAATAATCACACACCAATTGAACATTGATGGAATGAAAGCCTTTATAGCTGATAACCATTAGTGGCTGCTGCCATGGAGCTCTTAAAGCCACATGGGTACAGTCGCTTGCACCCTGCACCCTTGCGAAGCCTGAGAAAGCTGAAAACCCATTGAATCTGGCATTCTCGCAATCTTCAAGTGCAAACCTCACATAATGGTGTGCCCTGTTGTAGAGGACATCTGTGACTTCCTTGATACATCAATGCGCTGTGGACTGCGAGATGCCGCACAGGTCAGCTGTGGATCCTTGGAACGACCAGTGGGCAAAAAAATTGAGTGTAGTGGTCAACTTCAAAACTACTGGCAGGGGATAGCCTCCCACTCCATGGTGCGTTGGGTCTTTACGATGCATGTGGGAGGTGTGATCCACCAGAATTCAGGACAAGAGCATTCATGCTCAGCATTGTCTCTCAATCACCTGTAAATAGGAGAGTCTTCTTCGATAGACCCTAGGTCTAGCGAGTCACCTCTGTGGTTGGGGTCTATGCTCCTGAACCACATGTTCCTGCTGTGGCTCCCTTGCCACCCTGGAGCTCAGGTGGTCCCTTCTCCTGAATCTATGCTTGGTGTTGCGTCTCCCCCTTTTTCTCCTCCATTGAATTAGAACTCTCAAAAAGGTAGCATTGAATCCTGGATCCTTAATTGTTTTATCCTTATCTCTGAAATGATATCGGTTGGAGACTTGGGAGGAGAAATGGCAGATGGAGTTTAATCCAGACAAATGCGAGGTAATGCGTTCTGGAAGGTCTAATATAGGCAGGAATTATGCAGTAAATGGCAGAACTCTTAAGTGCATTGATGGGCAGAGGGATCTGGGTGTACAGGTCCACAGGTTACTGAAAGTGGCAACGCAGGTGGATAAGGTGGTCAGGAAGGCATATGGCATGCTTGCCTTCATTGGCAGGGGTATTGAGCATAAAAGTTGGGAAGTCATGCTGCAGCTGTATAGAACTTCGGTTAGGCCACACTTGGAATATTGCATGCAATTCTGGTCGCCACATTACCAGAAGGATATGGAGGCTTTGTAGAGGGTGCAGAGGAGGTTTACCAGGATGCTGCCTGGTCTGGAGGTTATTAGCTATGAGGAGAGGTTGGAGAAACTCGGATTATTCTCATTGGAGCGACAGAGATTGAGGGGCGACTTGATAGAAGTTACAAAATAATGAGTGGCATGGACAGAGTAGATAGTCAGAAGCTTTTTCCCAGAGTGGAAGAGTCAGTTACTAGGGGACATAGATTTAAGGTAAGAGGAGAAAACTATAGAGGAGAGGCAAGTTTTTTTTGCAGAGGGTAGTGAGGGTCTGGAATTCGCTGCCAGAGGAGGTGGTGGAAGGAGGTACGATAGTGGTGTCTAAGAGGCAGCTTGACAAATACATGAATAGGATGGGAATAGAGGGATACGGACCTCGGAAGTGCAAAATGTTTTAGTTGATGGGCAATATGATCGGAGCAGGCTTGGGGGGGCCGAAGGGCCTGTTCCTGTGCTGTACTTTCCTTTGTTCTTTGTTCTTTGTTCTTGATAGATTGAATAGATTAATGAATAATGGATGAGTGAAGCTCACAATCTTGAACCAATAGCAACTGCAATGGTCTATAGTTGCTTCTGACCTACTAGTTTTGCCGTTGATTCAGTCTTGTACCTGAGGCAGTAACACACACATGGAGGTCACCAAAATGCCATCCCTGAGGCTTAACACCTGAATCGCTCTGTGGCTGGAGAAGGTTTGAATGACATGCGCAACCTGAGCAAGCTCAGTGCTGCAGTCTCAGACCTGGCATACTCATGAAATAAAGTTGCTCAGGATTGATGACTAGATGCCCTTTGGTGCATTAGGGATGCCAGTTCTGGAAAGTAAATGCCATATATTCAACACCTGTGCCTCCTTAATGGTTGCCTGCATTCCTAAATTTCACATGCCTGTGTCTTCATGTTGAAATGCAGTAACTGTGAGGTTAAGCCAGTCACTCCTACATTTCCCTGTTACTGGAAAAGGAATGGGTCCCAGTGGCTAGCTTCCCAAGGATGTCTTCCTCCTTTCTCTTGGCTCAGACTCCAGTTTAATCTTGTGGCACCAGCAAGTTAGAGATCACCCCCAGAAAGGGCCCCTTGGTCCAGCAGTGAGCTCCTCCCACTGCCTCAGACCCATTCTGTGCAGATTGGCTTCTACTATCGATTTAACATTGCAGCATTAGTTTGAGAGTGTAAGATGGTTGTTCTAGGCTATTATTTTAGACCAGCTGTGATGCTCCCTCCCTCACTGTCCATGTCCCAGAAACTTACCTGAAACCTCACAATGTAAAGGTAGAGCTCTCTCCTGTATTCTCCAGCCTCCCCCAGTAATCCTGGATCCCATTGTTGTTATGGTCAAGATCCATACCCTCTCCCGAGCCCGTCATTGTTCACATGACCCTGCCCCATGTGGACCTCGACCCTCCGCATCTAGAGGCTGTGTGTATGGTCATCTACTGAGGAGAACCCCCAGAAAGCTCCACACACCACACCCCCTCCCACGCCCCAGGCCCTTTATCATGTTTTCCACAAATACAGGCTGCAGATAACCGCTACCATCCCAGCTGCAGCCCAGTACAGAGACAGACAAGGCCATGGACAGCAACAGTGAAAACGCTCCGCACACCAAGATATGCCTGATTCCAATTGAGCACACAGCTCTTACACTCTCTGAAGTGGGAATACATCGTACCAGTCACCAATAGCCCTGCAGCATGGCCCGCTGCACCTCAGGACTGTCTCAACTCTCTTACCCTTGACTGTGTGATCCACAGATCCCCACGACTGTCTCTATTATCTGACTCCTGACTCTGAGCCCAAGACTTACATGAAACTCTGCTCTCTGAATGTGACCTGCTAGCCCCAGACCAAGGAATTTGACTGTCAATGAGTTTCCATTTGCCTTTTTGACTGAACACTACACTGGCCACAATTTTACATCCTGTCGGTGGGTACGTGGCCGAACCGTCCGGCCCCGAAATAGCGCCAGATGACGTCGGATGTCATTGCGCACTCGTGCGTTATCTTGCTCCATGGGCACCCGCGGCAGTCGGAAGTACTCCTGCTGACAATTAAGCGGGCAATTAAGCCCATTAAGGAGGCAACTGAAAGTGATTTTTTGTGGCCCGTCCAACTTTTACAGTTGGCGGACGGGACAATCGGCCTTTCTATTTTTGCTCAAACCTCGATCCAGGGCGGGATGAAATCTCTGTGGGGAAATAAAATAAAAATAGATATCTGGGGATTTTTTTTCATGAGGTTTATGTTCAGGTGCTTAATTGTGCTTCATGGACACATTTTGCAGCATTTTTGTTGTTTCATTTATTCAGTGGAGAGCTGCAGCTCCCTGAGGCAGCTGTCTGTCTTCAGGGTGCTCACTGGAAGTGCTCACCAGCATCTGAGGTGATGTCGGCGCCCGACCTCTTCCCGCCCCCACTGGCAGTGCTGAGCCTTTCACAGTGCGTATTTCATGCTGGCTGCCCATTAACTGGCCAGTCAGCGTGAAATCACGGCTGGGGGCTGATTGCAGGTGCTGGATGAGCGAAACCTTCTGGTCAATGTTTCCCTTCCCATCCCCCCTACTTCATGAGCCTCCGTGCAGCCCATCCCACTTGTACCACACTAACACACCCCACTTTTCCTATTCCAGAGTCTGCCTGCAACCCACCCCCCCACCCCCCCACCCATTCATACATGTAATATCCCATTCACCCTCTTGTTTGTCAGTGTTTCTGTTTCCCTTGTTGAGTTCCAGCTTCCCACCGCTTGGCATCCCCTGTCCTGATATTCTTCCCCCTCCTCCTCCACCCCATTGCAAAGCCTTTCTGCCCCTCTGCCTTCCATTGTAGCCCATCCCTCAAATCCCTTGCGAAACCTTCCTGCCCTTTGCCCCACGTGTGCTTCTTATCCTGACGTTTCCCCAACCCCCCAACCTCCACTTGAAATGCCGGTCTCTGAATTTTCAGCCCTATCTGAGCACTGCTGCAGAGTTGCGTCCTTCACGACAGCTGTGGTACCCATCTGGACAAGACCAACCCTACAGCCCAACTGGTTGCAATACTGGTCTCTGTCTGAAGTTGAGTCCTGCCTGAGTATTACTGCACCGCGGTGTCCTTCTGACTACAGAGGCAACCACTGGGAGCAGACCAACCCTACAGCTCGATAAGTTCTACTGGCATCACAACAAGACTGGTGCAGCACTGTGGCAGGTAGGGTATGAATGTTGCACTCACCTGGAAGTCATGAGTGAAGTGAGGTCTGACCGCCACACACCACTCTCCTTCAAGTGAGATTCAGACCAATGTGATTTCCTGCTGGCGTGACGCAAATTTGGAGGGCAGCACCTGATTTCGCCAAGAAGCTAATTTAATGAGCATTCTCCCACCAACCCGCACCACCCAACATGTGTTTGTGCACTACCATCAACTAGAGGGCAGCCCTTGCCCCAACACTACACTGCCAGCCAGCCAGGAAAATGTGACTTGCCTGTGCCCCTCGCCTGACTGTGTGGCGGCTCAACCTTCAGTTTCAAGAAATGACCTTCGTGATCGATGCGCAACATTACTATGCACTCCCCTCCGAGTTCCCCTCGAAGTGTAGCTCACTAGGTACATGCCTTATAAATGCTGTTTTGTAACATGTCGGCGTGAAATGATGCTGCCATGCTGTGATGATTCCGTGTGGGAGGATGATTCTGGCAAGCAGGGCTCATAATGTTATGCATTACAATGTAACATGTATTACTGTGAAGTTCCCAATGTCTGGTGGCCTGAAAGTGGCCCGTCATTGACGGGCGGAGTGGCCGGTTGCAAATGTGCTTCACGATGGCGTGAAACTGATTTTTGGCCTTCCTGCCATGTTGTGCGCTCAGGCCTGTTATGACTCCTGATGTCAACTTCAATGGAAAATTCTACCCTGTGGCCAGAATTTTCCAGCCCCTGCTGCAGGTTCCCCATGGTGGGGCTGGCGAGCCATTGAAATCTCCGTTCACACCGGAAGATCTCACTAGCGTGAGGGGCAGGAAAATTCCGGCCTGTGTTATTTTTATGTTTGTGTGTGGTTCTTTTTTATTTGCAACTTGTAACAGCTTTAATCTTGTGGACACTTAATAGGACCTTAACGATACATAAAAGAGCGGACACAAAGATTAAATCAACTGATTCATTTATTTACCAAAAGCCTTAAGTATAAAATTCACTGAATACAAAAGTTATCATCTGAGTGACAACAAAAATATAAAACCATGTTTGTAAAGTCAATTGTCATAGAAAGAACTGTCACAGCCTAACAACTGAGCTGTGCTAAATTTCAGAGCACTCTATTTAATCATCAATACCTAATCAGTGATATAACAGGTGATATTGCCTTCATGTTGTCATTACATTTGACTATGTTACAGATCTAGAATTCCTAAAGCCAAACACTTCCACAGTTTTAGAAAACCATTATAAAACATGTACATTTTCAAACAATTTATTCGTAACTGCAATGAAAGAATAATTATTTCTTTCGATATGTGTACATACAAACATACGAATTAGGAGCCAGACTAAGTAATTCTGTCTCTGGAACCCGGTCTGCCCTTCAATATGATCTGATTGTGGGCTCAACTCCTCATTCTACCTAAACCCCCCATAACCTTTCACTTCCTTGTTAGTCAAGAATCTATCTCTACCTCTGCCTCTAAATGTGTGTGGACAATAAAATATCAAACTAAAATCCCTTTATACTTAGAGCTTTGTTAACACGTTTCAATTTACTGGCTCAAATATTTTGACACATTAACTCTTATGTCCCAGAAACTATATAAAAATAGCATAAAAAGCCACTGGCATGCTACAAGGATTTATGTGCATCAGTGATATTGGCTGGATTGTGTGTGAGCAAAATAGAAAATAATTCAGATATTGGTAAGTCTGCTACAGTTTAGCTTAAACAACAAAGCTTGGCTCAGTAAGCAGTAGAATTTTGCCTTGTGTAGGTTCAATTCATATTCATTCAGTTGAAGTCAGTTCAGCAGGTGAAATAGTGACTTCTGATCTGGAAATGCCAAAACAAAGAAGGAGAATTAAGCTTGTATCCTGACCAATATTTATCCCTCAATCAACATTGCTAAAACACATTATGTGATTATCACCATATTGCTGTTTGTGAGAATTTGCTGTGCACAAATTGGCTGTGGTGATTCTAATATACAGTGACAACACTTCAAAAGGACTTCATTGGCTGTAGGTGCTTTGGGATGCCTTGGTGCCATGAAAGACGCTGTACAACTTTCACATCACTGAAAAGACCTTGTGAAGCTACTGTTGTGTCATACTAAATATGGAGTTAAAGGTTGAGAGCTGCATAATGTGTGAATATGTAATGCTGATATTGCAGACCAATAATATCTAGATGATAGGAACAGGAAGTAGTTTTGCAAAATTGAACATTGAAAGTCAATAGTTACTTTTCAGTAAGGAGACCAACAACTCTTTTGACCCATGGAGTTTGGGGATTCACACAGATCTTCATCATATTCTTCAGGGTAATTCTGTAACACATGAACAGAACATCTTTTGGTTAAAATTTTAATGACAATTTGTAAATTGTATATGGTGCTATCAAGATGAGTAATTATACAGCAGCTAAACCAGAGTCAGTCAGCGATTGAATTCAGAAACTAGTGTTTATTTTAATAATCAAAAGTAAGGGCATTCTGTACACTGATGTGAAATTAAATTGTGGTAAATTACAGAAAAACCTTTGTTGTCATAAAAGTGATAAAGAAAGATAACATTTGCTGTATAATACATAGTGGAACACTTAAGCGCATTTATATACAATTTGTCTATCGTGACTGCCTTTGGAGACAACAATAAATGTGCGATGTAGATAAGATCATATTGAATGATCAGCTGTCACATTCGACACTATAAAAGATTTGTTGCAAAAGATAGTCATTTCACCCGGTTTATACTATAAAAAATTAATTGAATATTTTCTCTAGGCTTGTGAAATTTGAATAGCCGATAAGTTTGCTTTGTTGTTGGCGATCGATTTATTGTAACACTTACACAATCTCTACTTTCCTGCAGAAGGAGCCCGGAGGAAATATGTCGATATGCTGATATCTTCGTGGTGAAATGAAATGAGAGCTGACTTTCACACATTTGCATCTCGAGGGTTTTGAGATTCCTAAGGACGGACATATAGTGAAAGAAAAAGAACATGGCAAGTTCACAACGGTATCGTCAAACTTGGAAATATATGAGTTGCATTAACAAAATTGGTGCTTAGTTTACTTCCTTGAAGGGAGTAAGCATTTATTTTTACAATGTAGAAGATTATATGTAAGGTGCAGTTTTCTATATTTTCACTCCTGTTCTGGAATTTTGCCTAGTGGAATGCAAATCAGGACATTATGTTCAAGCTCCAATCATTTTTTCTGCATTAAAATGAAGGCAAAATTCCTAAATAACCCTTCATTTTAAGAATATAATATTTGTAGTGTGGTGAGTTCCCTCACAACCACAACAGATTTCAGCCTCTTTATGGCCAGAATATTGCTGTCAGCATGTGGGAGCAGGCCTGACACGCTGAGGTGTAAAATGACATGAGGTGGCGTCGGGCATGCGCCCTGATGTCATCGCGCGTCATTTCGATATCGCATTCGGCGGGTGCATGCCGGAAGTGGCTGCGCAGCTGCTGAACTTTTAAGCCTATTAAGGCCATTAGGAAAGTAATTTACCTCATTAACAACGCTCCCTGTCCAGCCTTAAGCTTGGCGGACAGGCAAAGAGCTCGGGCGGTCTTTCTGTTTTCCAGGAAACCTCATCCACGGGCGGGATGAGTTTTCCTGAAGTTTTTATAAAATTAATAAATAAGTTTGGTAAACTTGACAAACATGTCCCTGCTCATGTGACACGGTCACATGAGGGGACTTGTTTAAATAATTTTGTTACTTGCATTTTTAAAAACTTTTATTGTCTATTCAATCTCCCTGAGGCAGCTCTTTCGTCTTAATTGTCCCACCCATTTAAAATGGCGGCATGCAGCTGATCGCGGGCGGCGATTATCTCCGCACCTGTCCTGCCCCCTCCTGCCCAGCCTGCCTGACATAGGTAAGATTCAGCCCCATTAATTTTATTATTGAACCTGTCATTAGACAGGTAGAATGTCTGTGTTTCTGATACTTACCCTACTTTGCAATAATGCCATACACCCAGTAAAAAATGTAATTTACTGAAAGTTAATGCACAGTCACATTGGAATATACCCTGACTGTTTCTGATTTGTTTCTGGTTTTGGATTGCTGTAAGCAAAAGAACTGGCACGGGCCTGATGGGTTATTTTGTCACTTGTGCAGTAATGTTCAAAGGTTCTTAGTATCTATTTAAAATTTCTTAATCTGAAATCATGCATGAGGATTTCCAACACATGCACACATATTTTACTATTTTTATCTGTAATTTCAATCATTTTGCTGAGGAAGAAAAAAAATCACAAAGGATGACTTGGTTGATTTGACATAGTCTACTCCTATTCAAAGCCAGATCTGAACCAGTGAAAATCCTGCAAACAAATTGCAATTATGTTTTCTCTAGATCAGAGAGGAAACCCTTCACTAACCAATCTTACTGGCCTTATTAAATTAGATTGGACTGGTTTTGAATGGCAGACAGCTAGTGCTGATCTCTGCCATTTAGTAGCCTTTTCTTTGTTTTTTAAATCTGAAGACAATGCAAACTTTGCTGTGAGAGTGTTCAGACTATAAAACAACGTGAAATATAGTGAGCAGAACCAAATACTTTCCCATCATTTGTTTACTTCAGAGTCAATAATAAGTCATATTATCATCCTGCTTTAAACACTGGAAAACAGTTACTTAGGCTATCTCATCAAATGCAATCTATGTAATGAATACTCACCATGATTAGCTAGGCAGATAGCAGTTGTTGTCAACAGCAAAAAGATTGTTTGGATCTTCATGGTTGAGTGTGGCTGGATTTCTTCTAGTCTTCAGGCAAGAGCAGCTGGCAGCCTTCAGAATGCGTTGGTTTGGCTCATCGTGTCTTGTATTTATCAGCAAGATTTGAGGAACTTGTGTCATCAGAATTTACATAAGGAAATATCTTGTCAGCACACTTGAATAATTACCTCAATGCTATTTGCTTTTGAAGCAGTTTTTCAAAGAACCTTTCATACAAGGATGCATTTTCTCCATTTAGCCATTTTTTTTTTTAGTTACGATGATCAAAAATCATTGTGAACTCTTTAATTAAATATTCCTACAGATGAGTTTGGGAAAAGAATGACATATATTTCTGTAAGATATAATGTAGAATGCCTAGCTATTTTTGGACATTCCAGGTATTGGAAAGGCTAAATATCCCAGCATGCTTTTCCAGTCAGCCAAGAAGCCCTCTATGAAATGTTTGCCATTAATTTATAATATTAGCCAGTCTAGCATCCTGTGTATGATGAACAAAAGGGGGAAGTCCTTGATTACATCTAGCAAGATATTAATCACCCTCAATATGAATAATGACCAAACTTTTTACCTCGTCGAGCAGGAGCGGTCAGGAAGCCGACCCCCACCTCTGATTGGGGCCAGACTGCAATTTCACGCTGGTGGGGCAACAGAGGCCCACCCAGCGAGAAATGTGTACCGCAGCGCTGCCTGTGTGGGGGGAGGAGGGTAAGCGGGGAACTTTGCACATGCATGCGAGTGCGCACAGGAAAAGCTCCCTGAATGACAGAGCTGCTTCAGGTAGCTGAAGATATAAAAAATCAAAAATAAAGAATTTAAAAATGTCACAAAACATGTCTCCTCATGTCCCTGCTCATGTGACAGAGTCACATGTTATTATGGAAAAGTTAAAATGTTAATTATATTTTTAATTGCTGTTGGAAACCTCATCCCGCCAATGGATGAGGTTTCCGAAAAAATGCAAAGGCCGCTTGGCCTTTTCACCTGCCTGCCCACAATAAGGGTGGATGGGCAGTAAAAAATTACATTTAAATGGTACTTTAATGGGCTCAATGTTGGTGGCTGCATTGCCATCTCCCACGCACGCTCACCGACTGAAATTTCATGCGAGTGCGCAATGATGTCGGGACGCTTGCCTGATGTCGTTGCGTGTCATTTTACACTCGTTCGGGTCCAGCATGTGCCCACCCGACGAGGTAAAAATTGTAGCCACATAAGATTAGGCAAGATATTCAGCGTTACGACCTGTGAGTGGGGTCTTGTTGTCACATTCCTCCCAACAATACTGCAAAACATTGTGATTTTGTATTAACCTATTGTTGAAGTGCTAGGGCCTCTTCAGTGTGAGGATTGTGCTTTGCTAATGAGTCAGCTTATTATTTCTATGATTCCTGTGAGCTCCTTTAAATTTATCAATTTATCCAATTTATTAAGCTTCACTCTGAAGCAGACCCAGAACCGACTGCACGCAGGAAATATGGCCCAAGGAAAAGACTTAAACTGATAATTTCATGCAACCGTTTAGTTCTTGAAGCTATGAAAATGGAAAATGTGATCATTCAAAATAAAAGATCTCATATACCTTTAAAAATTCTGCAGAGATGAAGAAAAAATAGGCATTTATATCTGGAAACAAGTCTTTACATGCAGATCAACCAAGGTTTAGATTGAAAGAAAACAGAGAAGTACAAATTGAAGATATTTTACTTTAATTAACAAATGAATATACACTCTGGGCAGCGAATAATTCCAGGTAAAGCCGTTGAACAATGTGTTAAAATGAGCTTTGCTATGATCATGTTCTGTCATTCAAGAAATACTATAAATGAATGAAGAACTGAATGCACCAAGGAAATCACAAAAGTTTAGTTTTCAAAACTTGTAGGCTTCAAAATGTTCTCTGAAGCCACATAAAGATCACGGCCCAGATATTCACTCCTGGGTCTGGTGCGCAGAGATTGGAGAATTCCTGGCTCCGCAAAACTGACCTTTCAAATTGGCTGCCCGAAGTTCTGACTTTTGGTCCGAGGGGTGCTGCTGCGAGAATAGGAGTTGGGGTGGGCAACCCCAGAAATATTGACGTTTTGGAGGCAGGCACAGCGGGAGATGGGTGACTTGGGAGAATATAAAAAGTGGCCCTTCAGAAAGGCCCATTTGAGAGGTGGGCCTTCAATGGCGAAATCCCTGTGCCTCAGAGGAGATGTCACTTCCCTGTCAGGTGAGTGTGAAAGCTGTAATTGTTGTGCAACTGTTAGCTGACCCTGGAACAGATGGCCCATCATGGGCTTTCCCTATGGGGGAGTTGTCATTGCTGCTGCCTAATCAAAGTGTACCACTGGAAACATGGAGTGGATTCTCAAGACACAGCCATGGAGATGGCATTATCTTGCCATCACCGCTTGCTTTAGATTTTATGTACTCATGTAGTTAGCTATCTTGACTCAGTGGGTGGATGAATGATGAACAGTGCCATGTTATCCCTTCCAATTGCCCTTTGCCACCCATCTATCAGGATGTACCCACACTGTTGACCCTTGACCATGTCCTTCATATCTGCACACTCTCACGGCAGTTGTGTGATTCAGAGGGAGGAAACCAATAGGGCTGTTAATCGTTGTGGACTACAGCCTGCTACCTTGAAGTCATAGTCACTAACTTATATGGCACCAAGAATTTGCATAGTGCAGTTTCTCCACCAAATCTTAAGAGTAATCACTGATGATATGGTGAAAATGATTAGTACATATAAGCACACAAAAGTGAATGAGAGCGTTGTAATCTGAATGGCTCACCACTCTTTCCCCTTATATTTTTTATTAACAGAATGTCACACAGAAGAGACGGCAGAAGAAGATAAAAATTGAAGGGCTATCTTAGCAGAGTCAGTGATTATTTTGACTGAAACAGAACTTGTCACAAATCAGACTCCCCCCCCCACCCCATCCCCAAACAGCCCTGGAGGCCGTAGACAAACTTACGTTCCAACAATCACCAGAGGCCTACCTTGGCCATTTTCTGTTGCCCTGCAGGTGAGCTCCTTGGCAGAGATGGATATGATGTCAGCCAGGAGCTGACATAAAATTAGAGCAATTCATTGATATTGGAAAAAAACCAGAACCCGGATTAGGCCAATGGGGTGGATGTATGGATACCACAAGGGCACTTCTAGCCAGACCAAGAGGAAAATCCCATCCAACATATCTGATTCAAGGAGGACCCGTATAACTCAAATATTTATCCCTCTCGAGTAATTATAAAATGAACAAGTCATAAACACTACACTGTACATCAGTGATCATCCTGTCCCTTCTTTTTAGCATAGATTCTCATTTACAGGCTCACTGTGACATCATGCTCTTCACTCAGTAAAAAGTACTTGGACTTGCAGAGTTGCAGTAACATCAAATAGAAACATCAGAGATCTTAAATGATCTTCAAATCTTATCTAACATCCATAGTAGAAGATTGCCGGCTTCAAACTCCGTTATTCTACCTAGCAGTCCTTTGAAGTTAGTCCGTTTTAATTGGCTTCAATTTCTTCTTAGTTGCAGTGTTTTTAATTTGTGTGAGCTGTGGGGTCTGCAGTGGTGAAGATTTTATTTACTTACCACCAGAAATCTGATTTCACTGATGCTGGTAAGTACTTACCTACACATGATATTGAAAGCAGAATGAGCACACTGACGGCTCTGCTCTGATTTCTTGTAAGGTTAGTTCCATTGTGCATGTGCAGAAACAATTGTATAAGGGCAGCATTGTAAATTTCAGGAAGGTTACACTTTGACTTTCTACTATCAATCTAGCTAATTCTAGAATTGAAATTGTGTTTCTGTATTTGTTAGCTTTCCTTCTAAATTAAAGGTGATATATAAAATCAAGTTATTTTGTGCCCTCTCCCTCATTCAATTGGGCACGGGAGTCAACAGATGGTTAAAAATAAGTCCTTTTTACCACTGATGTGATTGCACTGAATCAACCACAACCACCAGATATTGATTTGTAATTCAAAGTTCACAAATATTACATTAACTTTCTTGTAATTCTTTCCACACCTCCCGAATGTTCACAGATGCAAATGTTCTGAACAACATGAATATGAATTGCAAATGACCTTTCAGAAATAGACCCAAAGTTGGTCTTATCTATAATTATCGAGTAAGAAGGCTGTCACATTGGGCTAGAGGATAGTTCTTAGAGATAAACAAAACTTAAAAATATTAGCTTTCATGTTTTTCCTTACCAAAGATATCTGTAATAACTTTTTTATTAGAAGTGGTTGTCATTATACAGCAATCACAATTCTACCTTGTTTTGTGAAGCCAGTGAGTTATTATTTCAAGCAATTGCTTCAAATATGTCCATACTATCATGATAAATAAAAGATTGAGGTACTGTATTATTAACTGGGTGCTTACCTATAATGTACAATTAGTTGAAGAGATTAGTTTGTACATCATAACTTCTATTGTCCAGTTGAATAGGCTGATAGCAGTGGAGAAGCAAACAGACACAATGCTATTTGAACCCTTATATTCTCATCAAGCACGGCAATGAAAAATAGTTTAAGTAAGCTTAGAACAAGTATATATTTTTATTTCACATTGTTTGAAATTCTTGCTATAGACTGGTAGAGATAACTAACAGTATTTATTCAGTTACATACTATATATGGTGGTTTATCTGGGACAAGCAGTTGCTAATTATAAGTTGTTAAAATTCTTCAGCGTTGAAAGTGAAGAGATCCTATACTTTCTTCTTGATTCTCTGGTTGTCTTTTAATGGACAGCCCATTAACTTTTAATTTCAAATGTTTAAAAACAAACTGTTCCTATTATAAAAACTTTTTTTATTCATTGGATGTGGGTGTCACTAGCTAGGCCAGCATTTATTGCCCATCCCTAATTTTTGTACAAGGTGCACTTAAGAGTCAACCACATTGCTGTGGGTCTGGAGTCACATGCATAGTCCAGACCAGGACAGCAGATTTCCTTCCCTAAAGGGCATTAATGAACAAGATGTGTTTTTATGACAATTGGCAGTGGTTTCATTGGATGATCATCATCAGACTTATATTGAATTCAAATATTCACCATCTGCCACAGCAGGATTTGAATACAGGCCCCCAGAGAATTACCCCAAGTCGCTGGAATACTAGTCAGTGACAATACCATTATGCCACTGCCTCCTCTGAAACATTCAAAAATAAGACAGCTGACATTAGTCCTTATTTTGACATTCACTTTCAAAGTAATAGCAAGTTTCACTTCTTGAGTTTGTGTACCTAAGTGTTGAAAGTAAAAGTCAAAACAAATCTACAAAACCTGATTGTTTCATGTTGATGTAAAATGCAACTAAAGCCTAACCTTTGACAAATATCTTGATATTCATGATTAATTCAAGTCCTGATTAATTCAAATATTCACACTCAGATATTATGGAAAAGTATTTTGCATTTATGTTTGTATGATATACTCTTGGTTAGGTCATCCATGGCAAGTGCTTCAAATGCTGGGCATAACTTTGGCCCATAACTGCATTAGCATAAATGTACCAAGTATGAATAAAGGTATTGCTATAATTCACCTAAAATTGATTCTAAGAAAATTATTCAAATGCTATGTTAGAATTGTTAGAGGAATGAGCCTATCATTCCATCAGTTTGGACAGAAGGCATGTTGTACCCTGCAAATAAAAATTCTGAATGTTTTCCTGCAAGTTGTTTATTGCAGCATTAAACTAGACAGGTGTTTTGTATAATATGAAAAATAATTTTATTTAGAATTTTCAGTGCAGAATATTCTGCAAGCAGGCAATACTGAAACCAGTTATCTGTGTGGCATGCCAAAAACTGATGAAATTGCATTGTATTTTAATAATAAATGGATTAATGGCTTTGTTAGGATATTAGAGAGAGGAATTTCATGAGTGAACATTTGTAACTAATACTTGACTGAGTGAGTTTTGACTTAAGTGCGACTGGTTTTGATGAAGATTGCGCCTATGATTTTATTTTGCAGGAGGTTGCTTAGATAAATATTTCACTAAGATGACATATATTGCAAATTCTTGAGCTTTTGTGGAATACTTTTAGGTATTATGGAGTCTTAATGAATTGCAGATAATATAGATATTACTGTAAAGGCATTGACATAGACAGATGTGTAACATTCTCGAATTTTTAAAATGAAATTGTATACCAATAGAGACAAGAGGCAAACTGCACTTTTAAACTGGGACGAGAATTGGGGCTGCAGGAACCAAAGTGGCCGCTGGGTCTCCTAGCCCCTTGGAGCATGAAACCTATGTGTGAGTTTAAATCCCAGGCCTCATTCCTATTTTCTGACACTGACTCCCGCTTGGAAGTGGCATCAATGATATCGCTTCTGGCAAGCAGCAGTCAAAATTCATGAGAGGCGAGGCGAAGATAAGTAAGGAATGTGATGCAGTGAGAAATTGTGACGGGGAAATGGGAAGGAGTGGTTTGTTAAGGAGGAAGCTTGAGACAGGGGAGGCATCCTTAGCTTCCCGGGCCGCATGGAATTCTTTAAAACAAAATTTAAAATAATGAAATTTACCTGAGCCTTCTGTGGCCAGGATCATGGCTGCTGGCTGCTCTTGCTGGCCTGTTTGGGACTGTGTGGCCCTAGTTCGGCCCATGGTTAAACCATCAATAGTAACCTGATGACATCATCAAGATGTAGGTTTGCTGTTTAATATTGGTTTCCACTCTATCGCATGGGCAACTTTTCTACGCCTGATTTCAGGCTAGTAGGCAGGAAGGGGTCCAGTTTAAGATTCCCCCTTAGAATTATATTTATGAAATATTGATGAAAGGATCCAAGGTTACTTTTTATTTCACTCTATCCTTTGAAAAAGCTAAAAGATTCGAAGAGTAACTGTTCAATATTTTGAGAACTACTGGATCCCCTCAGTGGACCAATAGGGGCATAACCAAGAGTCTAACCTTAAGTGTGCAAAAATGCAATGTTTTCCTTCTGAATAGGTGCAATGTTGTGGTACAATCATTTCATTCTGATCATTTGTCCATAAGATAGCATTGTCTTCATGGCTGTTTCTTGAGTTGCAGCAATTTAATTGTAATCAGAACTTAGCATCTGCACATAAAACTGGGGTCTGTTTCGAACTTCTTACTGGAAACTGTTCACTGGCAAGTTGACTGTATTTACCACAATCAAGCCACATACCACAAAACCTAAAATATGAAAGTGACAGTTTAAAAATAAGCTGCTGCACAAACACAGTCTGGGGTATATTTAGGGTATGATATTATCAAATGTCTATGAAAATCAGATGGCAGTTTCTGAATGGGGGAATTATTTAGCTCACGTGCAGGAATCACGGTCCATTAAGCAAATGAGCTTTGTGAGAATATACAACCTCTTGAGCTTCATTTAAGAATGTCGATGTCCTCGGCATCTGCCAACGTCTCTCTAGCCCTGCTATGTAGGTGACCAGGAATCAACTCTTCCAGATTTGCCTTAGCTCCATAGAGTAACATATGAAAATTCCTCAGGACCACATTCCTGAAATCAGACATTGGGCAGAATTTTTTGGCTGATGTGCGGGTGGTGGAGCCCACACGTCAGCACTTAAAATGTCGCGCGAGCGTCCCGATGTCAGTGTGCGGCATCGCGATATTTCGGTTGGTGGGCGTTCTCAGCAGCGGGACACTCGCCCACCATTAATTGAAGGCCTCGTTAAGGCCAATTAACTTGCCTATTGTCCAGGATTTTGAGGGGCCCTGGCGAACTTCGGGTCGGAGCACGGGTCCAACGGGCAGGCGGGTAGGAGATTTTTTAATACAACTCATGCACTGGTGGGATATGTGGACTCACGTTTTCCACAAAGTTTTACTTGCAGAAAGAGTTTTAAAGTTGCCCGTTTGGTTGTTAGCTGTTCACATCGATTTCCAAGTGCTTTTTGTGTACTTTGAAACCAGTCTACAGACAGTAATCTTTCTCGGGCCTGCAGCTTTCCGGAGGCCTCCATTTAGCCTGGGAGTGTGGGTTCTGACATCTCCACTGGAGGCAGTTCCTCTGAGGAGGAAGGGAGGGATAGAATAAGGAGGAGGCCAGGACTGGAAAATCAGACTCCTTTGGGAGGCCAGGCACAGGCACAAGGGGCACAGGGCCAAGAGGTAGTCCAAGATGCAAGGGGGCCACAAAAAATGCCACTATCCTCCTGCCAGTGTATACAGGTGGTGAAGCAGCTACCTCAATATGACTGAGGTGCAGTGCCGAAGGAGGCTCCGACTCTCAAGGGAGTCAGTCAACTATATATGTCAGATGATTGGCCCTGAGATATCTCCTAACTGTGTGGGCAGACACCCCATGCCAGTGGCTCTGAAGCTCACAGTTGCCCTTCTATGCTTCTGGTTCGGTGGGTGATCTTTGCGGTGTCTCCCAATCAGCTGTCCACGCTTGTGTCAAGCAGGTTACAGATGCTCTGTTCAGATGGGTATCCACCTTCACTACTTCCGCTGTGACCAGGCAAGTCAGACACAGTGAGCCAGAGGCTTCACGGCCATTGCTGGCTTCCCCCGTATCCAGTGTGCAATAGACTGCACACATGTGGCCATCAAGGCACCAGCAGGTGAGCCCGGTGCCTTTGTCAACGGGAAGGGCTTCCACTCTATGAACGTGCAGATAGTGTATGACCGCAGGATGCAGATTCTACAAGTCTGTGCAAGGTACTCAGGCAGCTCCCACGACGCCTACATCCTCAGACACTCCCAGGTGCCGGGGCTCTTCAATACTCCAGCCTGGTTGGATGGTTGGCTGCTGGGTGACAAGGGCTATCCCCTCAGGAGGTGGCTCATGACACTTCTCCGCCGTCGAAGAACAGAATCTGAGCAGCGGTACAATAGGAGCCAGGGCTCCACAAGGGCTGTGGTGGAGAGAACCATCAGCCTTCTCAAGATGCTTGAGATGCCTGGAGCACTCAGGGGGCGCATTCCAATACCCCCCAGATCTGGTGTTGCTGATAGTGGTTGCATGCTGCGCTCTCCACGTCCTGAAGATTGCATGGACTGCAAAAAGTCAAATTCAATTACTGCTTCAAGGGCCTTAACTGGACCATTAATTGATGGCGGTTGCGCATCCAAACTTAATGTCGTGACACATGCCCGACGTCACCACACATCATTATACGTGTTGGCGTGCGGGGCCCCTCCCCCGTAGACCAGCGGGAAAATTCTGCCCCATGTTATGAATAATAATCAAAAAGAGTAGTGGTCTTATTATTGATCTCTGGGGAACACCATTGTATACTTCCTTCCAGTCAGAAAAACAACAGTTCACCACAACACTCTATTTTGGTTCTCTTAGCCAATTTAGTATCAAACTGCTACTGTCCCCTTTTATCCCATGGCCTTCAATTTTTCTGCTCTGTGGTAGTTTTAGCAAAAGTCTTTTGAAAGTTCAGGCACACAGCATCAATGCTCCCTGTTAATTCGTCAATGAAGTTAATTAAATAATGTATTTCCTGTAATACGGCCATTTTTTTAAGTGGCTTCTCTTCACCCTATCACATTTCTCCACTGCCTCCTCCTTTACTGAGATGTTGGGCTGGTTTTTACGCTACCCCACTGGCGGGTTTGAAGGGAGGGGGCGTGCAAAATTCAATGGACAGCCTTCCTGCCGCCTACCCATCTCCTGAAATTTTATGGGGTGGCAGGGCCAATTAATGGCCACTTAATGGGCCTCATATCATCCCTGGCAGTATTTTACACAAGGCAGGGGCCGTGTTGGGCTGGTGTTGGGCAAGATGTGGGGGCATCTGTTTTGTGGGCCCAATAGGTACATTGGATGCACCTGCTCCCAAAGGTCATTCTCTCTCCTTAACCCTCCCCCCTTTGTCTCCACAAGAAGGTTTCCTTTTTTGGTTCCTCATCAGCCCCACCCTTCCTTCTGATTACCACTTTACTACTTATATGTTTAGCTGAAAAAAGAGACATGCTGTTGAAACTTTTAACCTTGCACTTATCAGGGCTATTTGCAAGAATACCATTTGTAAAGGGAGCAATAATTTATACTGCATGAGAAGAGAGCCCTGATTGGTTGGCAAGTGGACTCTGATCGGTAGAGGCATTGCCATGGAGAATACACCAAGGAACAGTTAACTGCCAAGGTTTTATTTAAATTCAAACCAGGTAGGTCGACTCTGATTGGTCTAGCCATTGCCCTGGGGGAATGAACCAGGGAATGGCTGCCCCAAGATTTTGTTTAGTAGAAAAAGGCACAATGTGCGGACGCCCTGCTTCTGTCTGCAAAGGACAGAGCTCTGAGTGTGAATCTATGTAGTTTTTTGCATGCTTAAGTGAGCCGCACTGCCAGCCCAACTGATAATCGACAACAAATTTAAGATTATCATGCAGTATAAATTGTTGTTCATATTACAATTGGTATTCTTGTGAATTGTCCTGAGGAGTGCAAGATGAAAAGCTTCAATAGCATGTCTCTTTTTTCAGCAGTGCTCAATTCTGTACTACCAAACAACTACTTAGATGTTTATAAAAGACTTTTATGCTACCAACTAATTTATTTTCAGACACACTCTTTTCCCATCATATGTTTTTACAATTCTCCTCTGTACTTTCTGTATTCAGTTTGGCTTTCTACTGAATTATGAGCTGACAGTTATTTTAAGCCAAAGGCAAAATATTGGAAATCTGAAATCTCCCTCTAGTTCTCTGCCTGAAGGCAGGTCCAACCCACTGCACCGCAAACTTCACACAGGTAGGACAAGGAGGCAGGTCCCAAATCCACCCCAGCTGGAAGAGGATTGAACCCTGTGCTATTGGCACCAATCTGATCCACACCGGCCATTCAACCAGCTACCCCACCCCCACCCCATACCCCACAAGAAGTCTGGACTACAACATGCACTTTTTCAAGCTATGGAGCTATGGGTAGTGATGGCAGATGCTACAAATTTCCTTTCACCACATAGCTGACCAGGAATCTCTTCTGCTCTTTGTACCTGCCATTGGCATATGTTAGAAGGATTTAAAAGTTGATACTCAACCTATTTGGCCACGTCGTGAAGAGGAGAGAGGTCTTCTATCAACAGAGGCCAGGAGGTCCTATAGACAAACTGTACAAAGGCAGTGGGAGCAGAAATAGCAGATGGTTAGAGTCTAGTCACAAGGACCTGGATACTGTGCCACAAGAAGTTCAATGACCTCACATAAATGGTCAAAGTTAGTTAATGCATCTTTAATTGCCAAATCCCACTAGTCTTGCACACTGCTTAATGTACCACATCCCCATTACTTATCTACCAACACTCTACCAGTTATGACTCATACCTCACATTCATAGACTCATCTCACCCTCACCTACTTAACACTGCTGTAAGGCTCACACCCACAGCTCACGGCTTGAACCCACTTCCAGCTATTCAATCATGACAGACAAATTATGATTGCACAGCACTTAACTGATACACCTACCTTGGCCTTGAAGGACAAGTTTGCATACAACCAGAGGCAGCAGAGCCTAATCAGTAGGGAACAGGCATGGATGCACATTGTAACCCTGACGGAGAAGCTGGTGATTGTCATCATTGGTGAAGCCATGGACAGCAGCGTGTCTGAAACAATAGAAGATGATGATATCCTCAAACCTAATCTTCTTTCATGCATCCCACTTCCCCCTCATCCCACATACAAACACACATACAAACGAGGAGCAGGAGTAGGCCATTTGGCCCCTCAAGCCTGCTCCACATTTGATAAGATCATGGCTGATCTGATTGTGGCCTCAACTCTACTTCCCTGTCTACCCCCTATACCCTTTGGCCCCCTTGTCACTCAATCTCTTTTGATTTACTAGCTGTAGATGGTGTAAGATGCACCCCTTGATATTTCCTTGCTTCCTCTCACCACAATCCTACTCTTGTGCCTTCCTTTCAGAAACATAAGAACTGCAACATGACCAGGCAGTGGGGAAGGATCAAGAACCAGAAGAGAAGGAAGACAGTGATGAAGAAGATACATCATCACTCGAGCTCACACTCACAGTGACCAGTCACGCATGCTCTTTAGAGGATAGCTTAGAGGTGGGAATTGCACACAGTGAGACATTGGGCATGTAAAGTAGTCTGCAGGTAGCATAGAGGACACGCGTAGTGCAGATGCCAGTTGACCAGAGGGCAAGGATGCACTCATGTTCTGCTGCAGGAAATTCAAGTAAGGACTTTTATGGGGCAGCCTATTGATGGGGTGACACAGGGTGGCCTGCCAGAAAGTCTGTGATCACTGACCAGGTGCATGGAGGAATTTGGCACTAAGTTGGCACAGCTTTATGCCAAGTTTAGAACTCATCCTTTCCAGCATGGAAATAATGACCAATTCCATCCTCTCACTTGTGGACTCAAACAAGATGCAACATCAAATGGTTGATGTCCCAGTTTTCATTGCAGCACCAGCAGAGGCCACTTACTATCTGGATGCTACATTGGAAACTCAGGCTAAAGCCATGCAAATTTAGCATTCCTGCAATGCAGGCTCAGACTGCTGCCATTGCAACTGCAGAGACCAGTGTTCAAATGGGCCTGTAGCCTATCCCAATGGACACTTTAATGTTCAGTGACAGAGAGTTGGTAAGATCTGCGAGTGTTGGATAATGGGGAATTCAGATTGCATTTATTGGTATTGCAGACAGTTGAGTCGATCATGGATAGCCCGATCAGAAAGGGGCTGTGTTAGTTGCCTCCTCACTTCATCCTCATTCTCTCTATCATCATCCTCCTCTTCATACGAAATATGAGCAGAAGTGGGCCATTCGGCCCCTCAAGCTCCCAAGTTGCTTACCATATCACTGGTAATGAAGGATACACCCTCATGATGCTGACGCTGCTAAGCATGCAACAGATCATGGCAAATTTTGATGCCTGATCCGGCAAGTATTGGAGGGTTCCTCCAAGCCAGTCCAGCAGTAAAAGCAGTGTTTCAGCACGCATTATCAATTTATCACTCAGTCTGCTTTATCACTCTTTGTGAGGTGGCATGGTTTCCATTATATACATGCTGCCCATGTGGTAGTGGATTGTGCACTGGAGTCGTGAGCCTTGTTGTCAGATGATGACCTTTGTTGCCTAATAGCTTCATTGCATTTTGTTGTGGTGTTGAAAATTCAGACAGCACAGCAGACTGCCGCAGAATGAAAGCATCATGACTGTTGCTAGAATACTGGGCATTGACCTGCATGATCGTCTGTATATAGTTGCAAATGAACTGGATGTTGAGAGAGTGGAATCTCTTTTGGTTGCGGTACATCTCAAGAGTTGACACACAGCACCTGGACAGTAATGTGCACCAGGGGTAGGTTGCAATTCTCAAGAAACTGCATGCACACTTTGCCTGTTTCCCTCTGGCAGGAGAGGATGAAATGTATTCAGCTCTCTTGGAATACAGAGCCTCAGTGACATGTCTTTTGGGTAACAGTAGATGGCAAACTGGGAGATATTGCAGATCTCATCTGTCCCAGTCTGGAAGGAGCTAGACGCATGCAGGTTCATGGCCAAGGCCAGTAATATCGACTTTGGCAATGGCATCCTTGCACTGCTCTGAGGTTGCTGTTCTGGTTGCTGCAGGTCAGGTAGCAGATTTCTGCGATGTCATCCTTACTGAAATGCAGACATTATACACATTGGCCAGAATCTTATGTTGGCGGCAGGGGTCCCACCACCAAGGATGAAAGCTGGGGTTGGGGTGAACCCATTTATGTGGGTAACAGGACACAGGGCTTCTTTTTGTTGATGGCAGCCAACTAAATGGGTGCTGCTGTGTGTTGCCTTTGCATTTCAGGTTGGCGGCCCATCCCCAAGAGTTGCTGACTCATCAGGGGGCTGTCAGCTCTGCAGTCTCAGCAGTGCCACCACTAGTCATGGCCAGTCCGGGGGCTGTGCTGGGGAATGAGGTTGCAATGATGTATGTGAGAACTCACAATTAGGTAAGTGGTGTTTGGGAATGCTGAGGCCAGTCAGGTAGGCCCTGGTGAATGGAGGAGGGGAGTGGTCGCTGAGCGCAAGTGGCCCCATCTCCAAGGTTGGGGGGGAGGGGGAGGGAATGGGATGGAGGGCTTATGTAGGTCAGGGCATTCCGGGAAAGGAGGATCCCCACCACTGGAGTCACTAGATAGTATTCCCACATGGCAGAGGTCTCCTCAGCTGTTGGTAAAATGCCAGCAGAGGTGAGAAGATGCCCCTAATTGGCCATTTTATCTTGAGGTGCTCTCTTTCCTCTATCTACATCGGTAGTACCCACTTTTGCCAGTGGAGCTGCCACTCTCTCAGTGCCAGAGGGCTTTCTTAATTGTTCAGGAGCACACCCTTTGACAACTGATTGGCAATCTTCTTCAAACTGGTCAGACACCAATGTGCTGCAGGGTTGAGATTTGGAAATGTTCCCGGTATCAGAGTCCCGGCCCCATAATGAAAATCCAACACTTGATGCATGTCTCCCTATCACTCTCGTACATCTGTGAGAAAATATAAATACTCTAGTGACTGAGTAAGACAAAATACAAGTTATAATTGTACATTCAACTCTTTTTTTTAAAACCTACTGAAGTTGTAGAATGGAAAAATCCTAGCTCCAGAATCTCCAGGCTGCTGTATCTCTTTTTCTCTCTGTCTGCGAGCAATTGAAATTTAAAAAATTTTTCCAACATAACAGGTGATAATCAGATAACGAGAGGTTGTTTGCTTCAAATTTTAATCTAAAAAATTGATTCTTTATTTATCTATCTAGATCCATTGACTATTCTATATTCTAACCAATCATTGCCCCAATGCTTTTTGAAGGGAAATTCTCAAAGTTACATATGGTAACGATTGAGGATGTAACCAGTAGAGTTGATGAGGGGGAGCCAGTGGATGTTGTTTATTTGGACTTTCAGAAGGCTTTTGACAAAGTCCCACATAGAGATTGGCGTGTAAAATTTAAGCACATGGAATTGAGGGTAGTGTATTGAGATGGATAAAAAACTGGTTGGCAGACAGGAAACAAAGAGTAAGAATAAACTGGTCTTTTTCCGAATAGCAGGCAGTGACTAGTGGGGTATTGCAGGGATCGGTGCTGGGACCCCAGTTATTCACAATATATATTAATGATTTAGATGAGGGAATTAAATGTAATATCTCCAAATTTGCAGATGACACAAAGCTGGGTGGGAAGGTGAGCTGTGAGAAGGATGCAGAGATGCTTCAGTGTGATTTGGACAAGCTGAGTGAATGGGCAAATGCATGGCAGATGAGGTATAATGTGAATAACTGTGAGGTTATCCACTTTGGTAGCAAAAATAGGAAGGCAGATTATTATCTGAATGACTATAAATTTAGAGAGGGGAGTGTGCAACGAGACCTGGGTGTCCTTGTACATTTGTCGCTACAGGTAAGCATGCAGGCGCAGCAGGCGGTAAAGAAGGCAAATGGTATGTTGGCCTTCATAGCCAGAGGATTTGAGCACAGGAACAGGGATGTCTTGCTGTAATTATATAGGGCCTTGCTTGGTGAGACCACACCTGGAATATTGTGTGCAGTTTTGGTCTCCTTCTCTGAGGAAGGATGTACTTGCTATAAAGGGAGCGCAGCGAAGGTTTACCTGACTGATTCCTGGGATGGTGGGACTGACACATGAGGAGAGATTGAGTCGATTAGGATTATATTCTCTAGTGTTCAGAAGAATGAGGGGGGATCTCATAGAAACCTATAAAATTCTAACAGGACTAGACAGGGTAGATGCAGGAAGGATGTTCCCGATGGTGGGGGAGTCCAGAACCAGGGGTCACAGTCTGAGGATATGGGGTAGACCATTTAGGACTGAGATATGGAGAAATTTCTTCACCCAGAGAGTGGTGGGCCTGTGGAATTCCTTACCACAGAAAGTAGTTGAGACCAAAACATTGTATGTTTTCAAGGAGTTAGATATAGCTCTTGGGGCGAAAGGGATCAAAGGATTTGGGGAGAAAGCGGGAGCAGGCTATGGAGTTGGATAATCAACCATGATCATAATGAATGGCGGAGCAGGCTTGAAGGGCTGAATGGCCTACTCCTGCTCCTAGTTTCTATGTTTCTATGTATTCTAAATGAAGCCTTGTTAATGTGTCTTACAAGGTTATGATGATGTGTTTCTTCTTATTCTCAAAATGTGTATCTATGTAATACTTAGAATTTAATATATTAATTAAACATTTTCAGCAAATGCCTTTTCCTTTTGCACTTTTATTAAGACACCCATTATGTGCACCTTCTATTCCCATGCGCGTCATTTTCTATTTATCCACAATCACATTTCGATAATAATTTGCCGTTACTTTAAGTTGTTCTGGCCCCTTTAAACGCCTCATCGATTATTTTTTGACTAACCATGTACTGTGGTGTCACTGACATTTTTTAACACTGTTGGAATTCCCCTCTTCTATGTTGCTTGATCAGCAGGACAGCCAAAATATACCAGCTTGAAAAATTTCCTGATCTTGCAGCTGTATAACTGTAGATTGAAGAGCTACAAAGCACATGTTTTGACCAAAACAAAATGAAAACAATTGTTGAGTAATTCTCTGGCTCTACCCATGATTTTGTGACCACCAAGCAGTCCCGACTGATGAAATAACAGTACCTTCCTCTTACTGCTATTTGAAATGAGTTTGAGTAGTCTTCTTGCGATGTCTCATGAGAATGGAGCTAGAACATAAAAATCATCCCAACTGATACTGAATTGGCAACTGAATGGCAATGTAGAAACTGGAGGGAAATGCCACATTGTTGTACCAGGTGTGCTCTTTGAGTTTGAGATTGAGGAACATTTTGGGCAGAACAGAGAAATCCAATATGCTGCATCTAACATGGAAATAATTGATGCCAAAATAAAGCATCAATTAATAAAGAGCTACATTACCCTCATTAGTGCTTAACAAGCTGAACCCTGGTAACAACGACACCTTTTTTCACCATTTTTTTTGCAACAATTTCTTTCCTGAATGCATTGCCTCTTATTTGCCAAGCATGGCTCCACTGTCACTGAGCCTCTTCCTTGCTCTAGTGGATAGAGGGTAGGAAAATGATTGCAGTGACAGTAGCATGGCCAAAAGTGATGATGGAAGAACCAAAAGATTTTCCCTCTTGTGATATTTGTTTATTTGGAAATCTTGCATTTCACTGAATATTGTGCAATGAATCACTGGCCTTTAACCCCTCCGCTCTGCTGTCTTAGTAATTTTAAATGCTAAAAAAAAGAAATTGTGTTCCTGGAACCTAAAGTGTTACTGATCAGAAATGTGTTGGCTGATGTAACCTTGTATTTGCATATGCCTACCAAAACAGCAGCCACCAGATTCAATATCTGCCGTCACTACTGGTGGAATATTCCAGAAGTGATGAAGAAGGTTGATGAGTTGATGGAACAAATCCCCACTACATTTCCTATGCATTCCTTCCGAAAGAGCAGGAAGTGATTCTTTAGGAAAACTAGCCCAATCTCTTTTAGACTCAGAAGCCTAAAGGATAAATCAGCATTTTCTGCACTTTGAAGTTTTGTGCTCCTGGTTTAGTAATATTTTAGTCAGCCTGATTAAATGCTGAGTTAGTTGTGAATAGAGCATTAAAACAAGTAAGACAAATGAAAAGGGCACTCAGTAGAGCCCATAAGCTCAACATTATTACAATTACCCAGCTCTTCCTTGGGTAGAATTTTCTGCCTTCCGTGTGGACGGGTCTACCCCAATCTCTGGCAGGCGGGGAGCTGATCCCTGCCGGAGAAGCGGGCCCCGCCGCCATTTTATGTGGGCAGGCCAATTAAGGCCCGTCCAGCGTGACGTCTGCCATTAAGCACTATGCGCTTCCTGTGCTCTTTCACGCATGCGCACGAAAGAGTGCACATCTCCCTGAGGCTAAGTGTTGCCTCAGGGAGATCACTGACAGTTTTAAAAACATTAAAAATAGAAAACTAAAATCCTGAACATGTCATCCTCATGTGACAATGTCACGTGAGATGGGACATGTTCATAAATTATACTAAAACTTTATTAAACTTTTTAAATCCTTACATGAAACCTCATCCCGCTGGTGGATGAGGTTTCATATTTTTTCTAATTCCCACCGGGGCTCCTGGTCCTTAAGATTGGACGGGCAGGTCCTTAATTGTTTCAATGATCCTGTCAATGGCCTCAATTGACCATTGACAGGTCGGCGGGGCGGACAGCTGATTTTGCTGCAGGCCCCCCTTCCTGAAGATTTAAATGGGGCGGGATGACGTCAGGGGTTCCCCGCATCATTTTACGTGTCGACGAGTGGGCCCCGCCATCTGCTCGCCAATGGCAAAATTCAGCCCCATGTCTCTAAACCTTCAACAGTGATTGCGATTACACACACACACAGACACACACACACACACACACACACACACACACACACACACAGTGGGTCTTCCATAGCCTTGCTTCTAGCTATCTCTGCAACCTCCTCCAGCCCAAGAATTCTCCAATATATCCATGCATCTCCCATTCTGGCTGCTTGCACATCCCTGATTTTTTTTTTACCATTGGCAAATGTGCTTTCAGCTGCTAATAGATCTGGAATTCACTCCCTAATCCTCTCCACCTCTCTCTCTTCCTTTAAGGTGCTCTTTTAAACCAATCTCTTTGACCAATCCTTTGGTCAATATCCTAGTATATCACATTAAGTGGCTATCTTTTGTTTTATAATACTCTTGTGAAACGCCTTGTGATGCTTTCCCATTTTAAAGGAGTGTAAGTACAAGTCTTTATTGGTTTATCGAGTAGTAGTCAACTGCAGGAACCTGTTTGATTTTCCATTTATAACCCAAGGGAGCTCAGTCCAATTGTAAGCCCATGATTGCCACCTTGAATGTCATGAACTAAAGCTGTCATTACTGCCACTATCTCAAGGGCAACAAATGCCAGCCTTACCAGTGATGGTCACATTGCATGAATGAATAAATCTCAGAGATGTTGGAAGGATGGGTTGATGGCAAAAATTGAAATATTTCACTGATGTAGCACTGGATATTCTTCTGAGTTTGGGATTGATGTATGTGATTTCGCAAAGCTGAAAAAGCTTTATTGTGTAGCTAGCTGAGCTATGTGTGATTGCTGGACTTTTTGATGCTGTCAGTGAGTGTATTCAGAATAAATTCTCAGGAAAAATATTTTTTTCAAAAGCCTGACATTTTAAAGTGTTTCACACTTAGATGATGTATAGAACATGTTAACAAGCTTATGTGTCATTAATCATTTCAATTCATGACATAGAAGGGTTGAAATGACTGTCACTGATTTTATCATACAAATACTGACTGTGCTTAAACCAAATTCCTCTCTACAGTATAATTTCTATCCTATACTGCTAAAGATTGAAATATATTAAACCACCCCCATAATGTATGCATTACAGGACCATTGGCATTTGTTTTATCTGACTATACATAATAGTGTATCTGAGCTTTGTGTTCATGAAAAATGCGAAGGCTGCCTGGGCTCTCAGCCTGCCCACCAACCTTAAGGTTGGACGGGCAGTCCTGTTAAATTGCTTAATTAGTTTATTAATGGCCTTAACAGGCCTTTGACAGTTTGGCGGATGCGCAGCCAACTCCGGTGCGCGCCCGCCAAACGAAAGACCGGAATGATGCTCAGTGACCTCAGGACGCACACCTGATGTCACCATGCGTCATTTTATGCGTCGGTGAACGGGGCCCATCCCCGATCACTGAACAGAAAATCCTGACCCTTGTTTCTAGTGGTTAAACATGTGACCAGTTACTATAACGTGATCACTAAGGAAAATTAATTAGTAACTGTAACTTGTGGGATGCCATGGCGTCAGTGCTGGGGCCTCAAATTTGGTGACAATACAGAGGCAGGTGGGAAAGCAAGTTTTGAGGAGGCCACAAAGACAGGATTTTCCATTTGTTGTTGGGACTCTGACATTGGTCTCTGGTCCTGACCCTGCACCATGTTGGGGTTAGTTACTTGACACAATTTTTGTCGAGTTGGTCAATAAGTGCCCAGATGACATGCTCACCATTCAATTAACAATGACAAGTGGGCTCTCAATTCTGGCAGGTCAATAGGATACCCTCCAGTGTGGAAGCCTACTGTCGTAAGGGAGAGAGAGGGGACCGGACCTCAAGATGGAGGTGCCCTTGAAGCACTTCCTAGATTTTTGAAAATTAAAAATGGTCACAGCTGTTAGTGCTAATTTGGAGGGAAACATGACTATAATTAAGTATGGCACCACACTGGCATGGCAGAATCTCTGAATCAGCTCTATAATCTGTTCACCATTCCAGCATTAGTTGCTTTCTGCTAGTTTACTGCATTATTGCCATGTTTTAATCATCAATTTGTTATGCAATGTGATGCAGACCATGGTTTATTTCCCTATTTAGCCAGAGGGCAAATTTTCAGGTTGGCATGCGGAGATGCATGCCCCACCTGCTCGAGTGTAAAAAGAGTGTGATGACTTTGGGAGAGAGTCCTGAGGTCATCCCGCGCTTGCACGATATTTCAGTTGGCGGGCGCATTCAAAAGTTGGAAGTGTGCCCACCGACAGTTAAGAGGGCAGTTAACCCCATTAAAGTTGTAATTGTCCCTTTTTTTTTGTGATCCGTCCAATCTTACAGTTGGTGGACAGGCGAATCGGCCAGGCGGCCTTTGCATTTTTCGTGAAACCTCATCCAAAGGCAGGATGAGGTTTCCGTTATTAAATTTAAAAAAATCTATTGACAGAGTGCCAGGCTGCAATGGTGCTGCAGGTAGAGAGCAGACTAATCAATGTTCCTCTGTCCTTTCAGGAGAAGACCAGCCATAACCAAGCCAAGAGCTCATGTACAGGCGGAGGGCAGCCCAACCTGCTGCTGTTCTCCCAGTTCGAGCAAGATGCCCTGGGGCTCCAGGGCCAACATGCTCCCTGTACAACCAGGCATGGAGAGGCCGGGGTGCCAGATGAAGGTAAGAGTGCAGCGCACAGAGGTGAGACTTTCAGATTGTGCAGCCATTCTAGTGCAGTGTCCTCATTGATGCGAGCCTCGAACCTGGAGTCCATATTGATCATTGGAAGATGATGGCACCATGATGCAGATCTCCATTGTCTCACCAGGGGTGCCTGGCATGGACAGTGACAGTGTGTTGACTTTAACTAATGACATGTCCACATTCTCCCTTTTTGGTTCGCCAAGAGGTGTCAGATCTGCAGACCCTGAAGGGCCACACTGACACTGGAGGACCACCAGGCGTCACTTTCACCTGCTTCACACCCGCTCTCTGAAGCAGGCACCAGCACAGATACCAGCACCTTGGTGGGCATTAGAGTGTTGGCTAGTAGCTCAGTGCACACTCGCTTGAGGTGCAGGTGAAGGTGGAGAGTGCCCAGGGCGCCGGCAGTCAGAGGGCTGCTGGGGAACAGGATGATGCTCAGTCGAAGGCTGATGATGAGCCTCTGGAGTCGTCCATTAGGCAGCAGATGCTGGATGTCCAGCAAGATGTGCTGGAGGATCTGGTGGAGATACATGAGGGTCTGTGTGCCATGGTCTCTGTAATGGAGGAATCCATGCGCTGCATGACCCTCATGGCTGTGCGCATTGCCTCCTCCACTAAGAGAGTGGCAACTCTCATGAAGAGGCAGCTCCAGGGACAGAATCAGGGATTCCTGGCGTTGCGCTCGAACCTGCAAGTCCCCACACAGGCACTGACCTCAGGTGGTCAGTGCCACTGTGGGAGATGGATGAGACACCCAGTATCCCAGCTAGGCTTGGGAGGTGGTTAGTGGCTAGGAAAATGATTGCAGAGCCTGTAGCAAAGCCAAAAGTGATGATATTAGAATGAAAAGGTTTTCCCTTTTGTGATATTTGTTTATTTGGAAACCTTCCACTTCACTGATTATTGTGCAATCAATCACTGGCCCTTAACCCCTCTGCTTTGCTCTCTTAATCATTTTAAATGCTAAAAAAAAAATTGTGTTCCTGGAGCTTAATGTGTTGGCTGATGTAACCTTGTATTTGCATATGTCTACCCAAACAGCAGCCGCCAGATTCAATATCCACCGTCACTTCTGGTGGAATATTCCAGAAGTAATGAAGAAGGTTGACGAGTTAATGGAACAAATCCATGTTACATTTCCTACGCATTCCTTCTGAAAGAGCAGGCAGTGAATCTTTAGGAAAACCAACCCTATCTCTTTCAAACTCAGAAGCCTTTCCCTGAACATTGAGCCTAAAGGATAAATCAGCATTTCCTACCTTTTTGAGCTTTGTGCTCCTACTTTAGCAATATTTTAGTCAGTCTAATTAAATGCTGATTTAGTTGTGAATAGAGCATTAAAACAAGTAAGACAAATGAAAAAGGTACTCAGTAGAGCCCAAACCTCTGCTGTGTTAACTCAATGTTATTCTAATTACCCAACTCTTCCTTGAGGCTTTCCCCTGTCTGGTTGATACTTTGTAACTACAAAGCAGAAAGAATTAATCCATTTATTAAGAGCCTCCACCTCAACTGAGGAAGCTTCAGGCCAATACGCATCCAGCAACCAGCTCTGAAAACTCTGCTCAGATTTTGACAGCTGTGGCCAATCCCACTAGAGTAGCTGAGATAATCTACAATGTTCTAAAACAATCAACAACATTCTAAATAAAACAACCCACAACATTTTTAAAAATAAAATCAATTCCACTACTCCCAAAGCTAATGGATCTTTAAAAAATTGTAGGATCTGGATCTGGATTCACACCTTTGCTAAAAACTAATCAGTTCTTCCTTGGGCCATGCCCTTTCTGTGTACCAGGTTTCGTTGAAATCTGTCCATTAGTTTTTGATATATATTAACCTTGACGTCTGGCTCCGTAACACCTCTTGTTCAGGGACTACCTGTAGTCCCAGCAGTGGCCACCACTCAAACCTGGCATTGCTGGAACTGCAGATCTGCTGGTCAATCAGAGGAGTTTGCATCTCATCCCAAAAATGACACCTCTGACAATGCAGCACTCCCTCAGTACTGCATTGTAGTCTCAGTTTAGATAATAGACTCGAGTTTCTGGAGAGAGTGATTGGTGAGAGTTCTTCTACTCAGCCTTGTTTTAGAGAAGACATTTTAAGAACTATGTAGAATATACGGTACAGAAATAGGCCATTTAGCACAATTGATCATCTTGGAGTTTATGCTCCACACAAGTCTCCTTCCACCCCTTTCAGTTAATCTTAACAGCACAACCCTCTGTTCTTTTCTCTCTTATGTGTTTATCTAGCACCCCCCAAATGCATCTATATTAGTCACCTCAACTGCTTTTTGTGGTAGCAAGTTCCACATTCTAACCACTTTCCTGAATTCCTTTTTGGATTTATTAGTGACTATCTTATATTTATGCCAAACATACATATATTTATATGGTGGGACAGTGAGACAGATTAGATACAATATAACTTTATAGTTATTTTAGTTTCATTTGGTACTGCAATGTCCAATAAGAGACCAATATCCTTTGACATCATGTAATTTAAAAAAATACTTTAGAAATGGCAGGTGTAGTAAAGTAAAAAATTATATTTGAAATTTTGGCACATTGTAAAATAAATTTGACTATTTATAAAACTTTACCAGAAGAGATAAAAGATTTGAAATAAAATCCCCCGAGTCCTCCCTCCCCACAGCTGCAGGTTGTGGATTTTTTTTAACTTCCTTATTAAAAATACATGATGACAAGGGCTGAGTTAAGGTGAGGAGATTTGACTGCTTTGACACAATGCAGCCAGAGTGATATCCCTCAATGCTACGTTGCAGTTCAAGTCAGACTCAAATTGGCAACACGATCATGGGTGATTCAAAATTAAATGAATTATTTGCAGTCAAGTCATGATATCAAAATTTGGCTGACCAAAAGGTTAATGCGGGTCATGACTTCGGACCCACCCCCAATGGCTTTATCACTGCTGATGACCTGAAACCAAACTTTGCAAAAACCATGGGCTTACTTGAGAAAGCTTGACTTGCAAATCATGGGAAGAAGTTTTTCCCCGTTGGGTGGGCCGGTAGGAAGTTGGCATGGGCAGGCGCGGAGCTGAATGGCTGCGTGCCGCCATTTTACATGGGTGGGCCAATTAAGGCCCGCCCAGCGTGACACGCGCCAGTAGTGCTCAGTGCTACCTGTGTAGGTGGTAGGGAGGAGGGAGAGTCGGGGCCGGTGCTCTTGCGCGCATGCACGCGATAAAGCGTAGATATCTCTCCAAGGCATGGAGCTGCCTCAGGGAGATTAAGTTCAGTTTCAAAATTCAAAATAAAAATGTTAAAACTCATTTACACATGTCCCCTCATGTGACAGCGTCACATGAGCTGGGGCATGTTTATCAGACCAGGACGATGCTCACTCGAAGGCTGATGATGAGCCTTTGGAGTTGTCCATTAGGTGGCAGATGCTGGATGTCCAGTGGGATGTGCGGGAGGATCTGGTGGAGATCCATGAGGGTCTGTGTGCCATGGACTCTGTGATGGAGGAGTCCATGCAGAGCATGATCACTGTGTTGACCCTCATGGCTGAGCGCACTGCTTTTTCCACTGAGAGAGTGGCAAATCTCATGGAGAGGCAGCTCCAGGGACAGAATCAGAGGATCCTTGGGCTGTGCCTGGACCTACAAGTCCCCATACAGACGCTGACTTCAGGTGGTCAGTGCCAGTGTGGGGGATGGATGAGACGCCTTGTATCCCAGCTAGGTGCCTGTCTATCAATGGTGAGCAGGGAGGTCCACAGCAAACTCACATTGGCATACGAGCTGCCTGCTGTCCCTGTGGGCTCCTTTCAGGATGCTCCAGATGATGGCAGCAGCTCCTCCACCCCTCTACCAGTGACCGTGGCATCTGATGAGGCTGCGATGACTGGGGAGATGCCAGCCATGGCACTGGCCGCTCCCTCCCAGGTGGGACCAGCACAGGCTCCACTGGCCAAAGGACGACAGCCAAGGTCATCAAGGCCAACAGCACAGCAGAGTCAGCAGGCTGTCTCCAATGCCAGTGCCAGCGAGGGGGTTTTGGGGGGGGGGGGGGTGTGGTGGGATGGGGTGGGGGTGGGTGGGTGTGGTGGGGAGGCACCAAGATGTAGCACTCGCAAATGTAAGTTAAAGGCACCATGAGTGCAGGAGGGGCAGGTCACAGGTGATTTTATGTTCACTTATGTTTACTTAATCTATACTGGTCTGGGAATGAAGTCCAGAGAAGTTTATGTAAGTAGTTTGGAATTATCCAAATGAGATAAATTTTGTTTTTGTCATCATGGCCGGAGTATGCTTCACCTTTTAATTTAATTGGTGCAGGGCACGCCAGTCTGTAAAGTTGGACGTATGTGGTTCTGAACTTTATTGCACAGGCATTGAGTGTTCTTTGTGTTGAAATGAAAGGGTCCTTTCAGACATCTGGGATGGAGACAGCAGCCCTGGCATGTGTTTGAAACTGGTCTTTGGCAGCCTAGCTGAAGGCACATTGGAGCAAGGCATCCCTGGTGTCCCTGCCTCTCTGAAGGTTACCAAAGTCTGGCTCCACGCCATCAGCATTGTCCTCACCTTGCTCATCTTCTGAATCACTGCTGGACTCATCCTCTGTGGCCTGTGCAGCTGCATCAAGATCCTCTTCCTCCAGTGGGTCTCCCCTTACCAGTGGCAGATTGTGGAGAGTGCAGCATGCAACTACTATCAGTGACACCCGCTCTGGGGCGGACTATTGCAGTGCGCCCCCTGAATGGTCCAGGCATCGGAAGCACATCTTGAGAAGACCTATGGTCCTCTCTCTACAACAGCTGTTGTGGCGGCATGACTCATTTATAACACTTTTCTGCCTCTGTTCTTGGGTGGTGGAGAGACGTCATGAGCTAACTCTTCCCCAGATAGCCTTATCACCGAGCATTCATCCATCCAGTCAGGCACAAGAACCTCGGCACCTGGAGTGCCTGAGGATGTAGGTGTCATGGAGCTGCCTGGGTACCTTGCACAGACTTGTAGGATCAGCATCCTGTGATCACACACTATCTGCACGTTCATGGAGTGGAAGCCCTTCCTGTTGACGAAGGCACCCGGCTCACCTGCTGGCACCTTGATGGCCACATGTGTACAGTCTATAGCATCCTGGACACGGGGGAAGCCAGCAATGGCTGCAAAGCCTCTGGCTCGCTCAGCCTGGCTGGCCTCGTCCGTACGGTAAAGAATAAAGGCGAGTACCTATCTGAACAGATCTTCTGTCACCAGCTTGATGCAACTATGGACAGCTGATTGGGAGACTCCACACAGACACCCCACTGAGCCCGGGAAAGAGCCAGAAGCATAGTAGTTGAGGGCCACCGTGAGCTTCAGAGCCACTGGCATGTCTATCCACACAGTCAGAGCTGATCTCAGGTCCAATCATCTGGCAAATTGAGGTCACATTCTCCCTGGAGAGGCAGAGCCTCCTTTGGCACTGCACTTCAGACATATTGAGGTAGCTGCCTGTAAACCCTGGCAGCAGGATAGTGGTGTCTTCTGCGGCCCCTTCCACCTTGGGCTACCTGCTGGCCCTGCGCCCCTTGTGCCTGCGCTTCTCCTCCCACAGGTCACTTCCCTGGAAGCTGCACTGGGATACCTGGCCTCCTCTTCCTTCTGCCCCTCACTCCCTCAGAGGAGGTGCCTTCAGCAGAGACCACAATCCCCATTACCAAGGTAAAAGAAGGCTGTCTGATACCTGGAAGGGCCCACGCTGTCTGAATCCTCCGGGGGCCTTGGAGACACCAGTGAGTTCTGAAATGAGGCCTGGAAATGCTAAGAATGAAGCCCCGAACAGAGGTGAATTGCCAAGTACCAATAAGCAACCAGCTGCAAACTCTCTTCAAAACTGCTCACTATTCACACTGGCAATGCTGCTGACATTTTTATCCCGCCCTTAGATGAGTTTTGTGAAAATGTTGGCTGGCCGCCTGCCCATTTTACCAGTGTGACAACCTGGAAATCGCACAGGCAAAGCAAAATCACAGTCAATTGGACTGTTAAGGGCCTTAAGTGGCCTGTTAATTAATGGTGGCTGCTGCTCCAGCCCCTGCCGAGCAAAATATCGTGCGAGTCCGTGACGCTTTGGGACACTCACGCGGCACATTATTTTACTCCCGTTCGGGTTGGGCCCGCGCCTGCCCACAGGTCAAAAATTCAGCTGAGGCAGCTCTCTGCCTTCAGGGAGCTTTCATTCAGCAGCCGCCCATGCCCTCACTTACATCAGCGCCAGCCAGCGTCAAATCGTGGTCGGGGGCTGATCGCAGACGGTGGTCCGTATCCCGCCGCTGCCGAGCCCACCGATCGCACCCGCCACTGACCTAAAAATCCTGCCCATAAATGCTGAGGAACGTGAAACCTTTGCAGGTAGTATACTTAACCCAAGTGCTGACAAAAGAATGACCCTTTTAGTCTGCTGACATGTCACAGAATTCTGGGCTGGACTTTACAGTCCAAGCTAGCATATTTGAAATAAAAACAGAAAATGCTGGAAATGCTCAGGTCTGGCAGCATCTGTGGAGGGAGAAACAGAGTTAACATTTCGAGTCCATATACTTAAAGGTGGAGGTGGGGGGTGCTTGTAAGATAAAATGGGTGGCCTGCCTGCTGCCTTCCTGCCCACCCCCCTACCTCTCTCCCATAGTAAATTGGGAGGGGAAGGCACCAGGCAGTCCACCCATCCATGGGGATATTTGAGGCCTTTAGCCACCTCTTCTGCTATATTATGTGTAGCAGGGGAAGGCGGAGGCAAGGTGGGCAGACTGGCAGCTTTCACAGGGTGGCTTTTGTTGGGCAGGAAAGGGGATACATCCTTTGTGGGAGGTGCTCTGTACCCATTGGAGGCAACCCTCCCAAAGATCATAGTCTGGCGGCACCCCACCCACCAAAACTTTAAGCTTATCCACCCAGCCTCTAATTTCCAGCACCATACCCCTACCCCTTTGCTGGGGCCTGCCAGGTAGGCCTGTTCAAAATCCCTGAACGTACCTGAACTCTGGGATTCATGACACTTCTATGGAACTGCCTGTAGTCCCAGTGGCCATTTCTCAATCCTAGTGCTGCTGGAACTACAGAGCTGCCAGCCAATCTGATTGACCAACTCTCGCGGGTGGGACTTCCTCTTAGATGGGGGTGCAAGTCCCAACCTGAATCAATGAATGTTGACCCCCAGCATACTATCACTACGGGATAGCAGAGTTTTTGGTGGATGGGTTGACGATAGACTTTCAAGTTGGGGGTTTTAGGGAGTACCGCATCCTCCCTACCACCATAAAAACCAGCCCTTGTCATTAACCCAAGCAGATTCTTTTTTTGGCAAATGTCAGTTTTAGATTTTCTGGCTTCTTATCAACAGTACAAAACATGGGAATTCAAGAATTAGTAGATATTTGGAGGAATTTGAAGTTATTGTAAAAATTTACTCTTGGCAAAGTATGAGCAATATATAAACAACTTAAGTATGACTACTGTTAGCAAATAGGATTCATCCAGTCATTGAGCCATTCAACATTATCAACTTGATGTAACCAAGACATTGGTCATGAGTACAAGAAGTTTGTGGAGCATTGGGGGCTGTTTTTAACATGACCATCAAGAGGTTTTCAAGAGATGCTTTAAACAGTATATGGAGCCTCACTGAGAGTGTGCACAGGTTTGGGAATTGAGTGCACAAAGCTGAATGGTTGATGTGCAGCACCCACATTGTATAGCAAAGTAGAGCTGCAGTTAATAAAAGGTTGCATTGCTGGCCAATGCCAGCCACATTGAAAACTGTTAGATATAGTAAACTGTTCGAGTGCTGAAGGGATGATTTCACCTGCCTGGTGGAAGTCAAGTGTGTGGGCAGTTAAAATGGCCTAGATTATTTAGCAGCCTGGAGCTGCAGGGAGCCTACCAGCTGTTTTTTCACCTGCTGCCCTGAGCAAGCATCAGGTTTAGCCACCTCCAATTTCAGTAGAGTCCTTTTCAATATAGACATATTGGGTCTTTGAGGCCACTGGGATCCAACTTGCAATTTTAACTGTAATAATCTGAATGGGAACAGCAGTGACTTTCCCACCAGTGGGAGATAGTGATGCAGTGGTAATGTCACTGGACTAAGTAACTCCTAGACCCAGGTTATTGCACTGGGGACATGTGTTCAAATCCCACTGAGGTAGCTGGTGAAATTTAAAATCCAAATTCTGAACATTGGGAATTGGATTGTCTCAGTAATGGTGACCATGAAACCATCATGAATTGTTGTAAAAATCCATCTGGTTCCCTAATGCCCTTTAGGGAAGGAAATCTGTCATCCTTTTATGGTCTGGCCTACATGTGGCTCCAGACCCACAGTAATGTGGTTGACTCTGAAATGGCTTGGCAAATCATTCAGTTCAAGAGCAATTAGGGATGGGCAACAAATACTGGCCTTGCCAATGATGCTCACATCCCATTAAAGAATAAAGGAGTCCAATGCAACCATAAAGTGGATTGGATCAGATGGAAATATCTATCCCTGCTGCAAGACAGAGCCAGCCATTAGGGGGTATTTCCTAGGAAAGAGGTGAAATGGAGGTGATCCTGATCTGGCAATGACCAACAGTCTTTTTGTGGAGTCAGGAGCTGTCTTTCCAGCTCTATGGAAATGAAACCATAAAAAAAAAATTCCTTAATTTTTCTGAGTGGACTCCAGTGGTTCTTTTTGGGGTTGCTGAATCATTGAACCAGCCATAGAGTATTGCAGGATGTTAGTCAGTCTCTTGTGCCTGTGGGCCTTTGAAATTTGTCAGGAAGATATAATAATTGTCATAATGTTATTGGAATTTATTGTTAAGTAGAGTAATAGTGGGTTCTGTGTGTGTGTGTGTGTGTGTGTGTGTGTGTGTGTGTGTGTGATTTAATTGGATTAAAGGCAGCTGGTCTGAAGGCTTTGATGTAACAGAAGATAAGCTGGGTTTGAAATGGTAAGTAGGCAGACATAGGTATAAAGGAAACATTTACGTTTTTAAATAAACCAGACCTGATTGTTTTCAAAGGAGGGTTGAAATGTGTTACCTAGCCAGGTGAAGTTCAGAAACAATGTGTCTATTTTTCCCAACGATTACTGGTAAAATTAGTACTATGAGAGATTTTTATTATCAGAGAGGTAAAGTCCAAAGACACAGTGAAACAATAGGAATTTGCATTCAAAGGGTAATTATGCATAAAGGAGTGACGTTTGTATGTAAGGGGAGGAATTCTAAGGTCTAACAAATATGAAATGCCTTCAGCATCTATGCCTCAAGCTGCTGTCTACAAAGAACCTAAATTAAGGAAACTCACTTTGCGTTGGATTGTTCAGGATATCATGGTTCTTTGTCTGGGCCTTTTAAAATCTATGGGAAGAATTTTCTCCCCATCGGAGGCGAAGTGCAGGAGCAAGGCCGTGCAGGCACGTCTCTGATCGGTGCTCCCGATTGGGGTGCGCCGCCATTTTACATGGGCAGGCCAATTAAGGCCTATGCACTCCCTATGCAGGCGGGGGGTGATTCCTTCAGCTGGGAGTGCGCTCTTTTGCGCATGCAGTCAAAAGAGCGCACTCATCTCCCTGAGGCTAAGTGCTGCCTCAGGGAGCTCGGTGCCAAATTCAAAAATGGTCAATGCACAAAATTAAAATTTCCCTGACATGTCCCCTCATGTGACACTGTCACATGAGTTGGGACATGTCCATCACTTTCATTCAAACTTCTATTAAATTTTTAAAAGCCTACGTGAAACCTCATCCCACCTGCGGATGAGTTTTCAAGCTTTTTCTAAAGCCCACCAGGGCTCCCGGCCTGCCCGCCAACCTTAAGGTTGGATGGGCAGATCCATTAACTAGCTCAGTTACATTTTAAATGGCCTCGATTGGCTGTTGACAGGTCAGCGGGCGCACAACTGATGCCCCCGCCGACCTGAAAATTGAAATGATGTGGGGTGACGTCGCGAGATTATACAAATTACAAAAACAAGTTGTGGTAGTTGTCTCAAGTTTCCCTCTGGGATTTGAGCAATTCATCATTTACCATCAGCTGTGCCATGACAAACTCTATTCTAATGACTGTTCAATTTTGAACCATGACACTGTAAAGACACAAATCTGATGATTGAGCGTTATTCTAATCAGTTCTTTCTACTATTTCTTGTACTTTATACTTTACTTGCAATGATTGATTGTGAAACTTATCTTAATTCCGTCCTTGGCTATGACGGAAGTTGATTTTTAAATAAATAAAGCTTTGATAATGTATAAATAAACCTTTTATGCTGATGATGATGAAAGAACTATCCAACTAGTCCCACTCTCCTGCCCTCTCTCCACAGCCTTCCAAATTATTTTCTTTCAAGTATGCATCCAATTTCTTTTTAAAAGTTTAATCTGCTTTCATTGCCCTTTAAGGGAGTGCAGGTAAAGCCATTGCAACACACCACATCAAAAATTAAAACTCTCCAAATTCCCTCCTGGTGCTTTTATAAATTATATTAAATTTGTGCCCTGTGGGTACCAGAATCATCCCTTTGCCACCATCACCTCCATCCACACCAGTGGGAACATTTTCTTCTTATTTAGTCTATCAAAATCGTTCATGATTTTGAAGACTTCTATTAAATCTTACGGTAAACATGTTTCCTGTGCGAAGAACAAATGCACATTTTGCGGTCTCTCTACATAACTAAAGTACCTCCCCTGATAGCATTCCAGTAATTTTTCTTTGCATCCTCCCCAAGACCTTGACATCTATCCTGAAGTGTGACACCCAGAATTGATCACAATACTCCAGTTGAGGCCTAACCAGCGAATTATAAAGGTTCAGCTCTTTTAAGACTTGAAACAACGAGGAAGCTGTACCCATTCAATGACAAATTTTTCATCAGGTTTTCTGACTGGTATTAGGACTCTTATTTGCTTAGCACTAGTTTCAGAAAGATGCCCTACAGCCCTAAGTGTTGCCAGCTTCCAATTTAGGAGCCTGTATGCTTTTGGGGGAGATTAGGCACGAGAGTTGAAAGTTTTCTCCTTTGTTTGATTCATTTTTTTACTCAAAAAATGGGCACAAAATATTCAATTTCTTGCCCAAGGGTATAGCTAAATCAATGAAGTAGATAGATCACTGAATGGAATGTATTTCTGAAGAGAAAACAAATTACTAGATCTCTTAAGAAGGTGGATGAGTGGGATTGATCTTTGAAAAATTATGGGCACTTTTCTTGTTGGACGGTGGCCACTTGCTGTACCTGAGGGTTAACATGTGACTGTTACAACCATGTTAATTTTCTGTTTGACCTACACCACTTCACTCCCAGCTCCATAATTGGCAATTATGCCAACATTTCCTTATCACCTCTTTGTTCTTTAGGACGACAAACATTACATCTCATAAAGGATTGTCTAGCTTTTACCCACACTGCTGGTGCTAGGTTAGGGTTAGGGTTAATTCATGGTTCATGCCTCACTACAGACTTCAGAGCTCCTAAAGTATTGGACAGAATTTACTGCTTTGGAGAATATTAAGTATGGTGGCGGGTGGAAAAAGCGGTGCATTCCCCATTTGCTGGTGTGCCAAATCACCTGCATTTCTGTTCATTATATATGCATGAATATGAAGGATGTTGTAGCTCATGATGGGACAGGCTGGGATTCATTGCCTCGCCATGACCTCATTGGATCATCTTTCCAGATGCCACATTTAAACTGCACCTTTTTTTATTACTTGTTCATGGGATGTGGACAACACTGGCTAGGACAGCATTTATTGCCCATCCTTAATTGCCCTTGTTCACAGGGCATTTCAGAGTCAACCACATTGCTGTGGATCTGGAGTCATTTGTAGGCCAGACCAGGTAAGGATGGCAGATTTCCTTCCCTAAAGTGAACCAGATGGGTTCTTACAACAATCAGCAATGGCTTCATGGCTATCATTAGACTTTTAATTCCAGATTTTTATTGAATTCAAATTCCACCATCTGCTGTGGTGGGATTTGAACCCATGTCCCCAGAGCATTGCCCTGGGTCTCTGGATTACTAGGCTAGTGACAATACCACCATGCCACCTGTGCACATCTTTCACTCTTTGCATCCTGGGACTGGTCGTGGCGAATGATCGCCCTGAAAGGAAAGAAGCCAACTGCCTCCAAATTCAGTGGCAATGCACTGGGGACACTTCTGGACACTGTGGAGGCACACCAGGGCATCCTTTACCCATGTGATTGTAGAAGGATGTCCACCAACCTCACCACGCTGACTCGGGAGAAGATTATCAGGGCGGTCAGCGCTAATGTTCCAAGAAGTGAATTACCATCCAATGTAGGAAATGGATGAATGATCTCTTCTTCTCCGCCAGGGTAAGTCAGCCTTCTCCTCAATCTCAACTCACACTCTCACAAGCCTATTAGGCATTTGCAGGGTTACAGCCTACAGGAATCTCACACACTACCAGCATAAGGGACATCACTACTGACTCTCTCACACACACGCTTTGACATCATCATCTCTTCTCATGTCCTGTGCAGCTCACATCCACAGCCCTTACACAGATCCACTGAGCACCCAAAGAAAGCAGGCATGCTTATCAACTGCCTTGGTTTCTGCCCTGCTCACAGTCTGTCTATTTGTCTATATGCAGGAAAAGATCACCCACAACAAAAAGGAGAGGTCCCAGACAGGAAAGGGGGTGCCTGAGCTCAGGGCCTTCACACAGTATGAGGAGCATATGGCAGAGCTGGTCGGTGATGACTGGGACTGTGCCTTTGCCAAGGGTCAGACCAGCATCTCCCAAGCCAGCGAGGACCTGCCATTCAATCCTGTCAGTCACCCGACGAAACTGTGAATGTTTTATAATGTTGGTGACTATGCAGCCAATCACTAATATCTCTGCTTTCTCTGATAGTCACCAGCAGGAAAAGCAAGAGGCCCATTGGCAGCCAGCCAATCAGTCCAGCCCCCGCACCACATTAGATGAGGATCCTGAGGACACACTGGATAAAGACCTGTCACAGTGTTCACTCGTATCCTCCACCAGCGCAGAGACACACACCTGGGTGGAACCTTGTTGTAGAGCAGGCTTGGGATCACAATCTGGTGAGCACAGCAGAGATTCGGGTCCACAGCAAGTGGAGGCAGGGACATCAAAGGTCACCGGCACTCCGAGGACTGCTGGAGGCCAGTCTCCTGCAGAGTCTGAGCCTCTGGGCTCGGCCCTCACACAGATATTGCAATTGCAAAGACAGACACGGGAACATCAGGCAGGTGCTGTCACCAGTTTGCAACGGACAATGGAGGAGTCTGTCCATGTTCAATATGATGTCGTGGCGCTGACAGGCCAGTGGACCGAGGTCAAAGCTGGTAGGATGGCGAATGTAATGGGAACCTTTGACCAGCACATTGCACCTGATATGCACCAGGACCTGCACTACATCACTCTAGCCATAGGTGGGATCCATCAGTGGCTAGGCAAGAGAGGGATGGGGCAGTTTGACCACATTCCAGGTGCCGCTTCTCCTCAAGGGGTCAGGCAGGGGCCCTCAGGCAGCCATAGGGAGGAAGACCATTAGCTGGACACCCCAGGGCCACCCATCCAGGTGAATCTGAGAGTGTCCAGCCGATCCCAATCTCCTCTTTCTGTGACTCCATCAGTTGCAACTCCACAGGCCCAGAAGGGTGTTCCTGCCCCACAGCAGGAGACCTAAAGCAGACCGGTCCTTCCAGACCTTGGCCCTCCAGTAGACGCCCATAAGGTCATTACAGACAATAGGATGTAGCAGTCAGCAGGCTGCCTCCGCTTCTGCTGTGGATGTCAGGGATGAACCAAGAAGTAGCAGTCAGGCACAGAAAATTAAGAGATACCAGGAGCACAAAAGGTAGCACAGGTGTCCAAAATTTGTATATAACATGCACAATTTTAAATAGACTTTGACTCATTCCACTTCTCATGTTGTATATACCTGTTCTATCTGATGAAACGCTCCATGGTCAGTCAAGTGTCACAGGTGCCTCATCATCTGCCTCAGCTCTATGGTGTTTAGAGCCATCTCACTGCAATGCCTGACCGTTCTCTGCATAGTGTCGACATGAGTGAAGCATCTGCCTCTAAGAAAGCTGTAATAAAAACAAAAAACTGCGGATGCTGGAAATCCAAAACAAAAACAGAATTACCTGGAAAAACTCAGCAGGTCTGGCAGCATCGGCGGAGAAGAAAAGAGTTGACGCTTCGAGTCCTCATGACCCTTCGACAGAACTAGGTGAATCCCAGGAAGGGTTGAAATATAAGCTGGTTTAAGGTGGTGGTGGGGTGGGGGTGGGGGGGTGGTGGTGGGATGGTGGGGGGGGTGGGGGGGTGGTTGGGTTGGGGGAGAGAAGTGGAGGGGGTTGTAGGCAAAAGCAGTGATAGAAGCAGATCATCAAAAGATGTTACAGATGGCAGAACAAAAGAACACATAGGTGTCGAAGTTGGTGATATTATCTATATATTAGATAGGTATCTGGGGCCTAGATGGAGTGTCAGCATTTATGGACCCACAGATGCCACGGCTAGGCAGCATGGGAAATTGGGAGACTCCAGAAGGAGGAATGGTCATGAGTAATTGACAGATATCACTCTGTGCTGCTCCTGAAGTTTTTGTGGTCCACTGAAAGATGAGTTGAAGTTCAGCCTCACAATCATTACTGAGAGATACAGATGCTGCATCCTGGAGATATATCTAATGCTGGGGACTAAGTGTGATAATGAGGCCTGAACACTTGGCTAGCCTGAATAATTGCCTGTGCAGACAAACCACAGTGCGGCTTCAGAGCTGACCTCACACATGAAGGCGTGAACCACTGAATGATGATTGTCCTCCTTGAGGTGCCTTGCCAGACTGCAAGCATACTGCCACAAGAGCACTGAGGGTTGCAGTGCTGCTCCTGCCTCTTGAAGGCTGCCGTAGGCATTGGGATGTTGGCGAGATGCTTGAAGAGGCTGCACCATCTCAACGCTGCTCACAAAATTCGCTGTTGCAGTTATTATCCCATACATAATAGAAAGCCACATGCTCCCGAGACTGCCGTGCCTTCCAAGGATGAGGACACTATGACACAAAATTGTAACTCCTCATTCAGAGCTGGATGTGCATTGAGATGATTAGGATCAGAACCATGGTATTAAAATGGACCCAGCCTGGAGGGCACAGGTGAAAGAGGATCGTATGAGCTAGTCGTCATCATCCTCCTGGAACCTAGTGGCTATAAGCATGTTATGTGCATGCCTGCATCATCTGGCCTATGCTTTGGGCTCTCCCTCTGGAGCCTCAGCTTCCTCACCCTCATTGAGCTCAGTCCTCTTGATGTCCTCATCATCGGAGGAGACTTCCTGCTTCTCCATCTCTCATTCTGGCAAGACATTCCCTTTGGAGTGCCAGGTTGTGTAGAGAGCAGCAAGCCACGATGATGTGGGAGACCCTCTGGGGAGAGTATGGGAGAGCGCCATCTGACCTGCCCAGACATCAAAACACATCTTCAAGATGGTCTGCTCAATTAGTAAGCAGTTGCAGAATGAGTAGGGTTATACCTTTCCTCTGAGTTCCTTTGAAGGCACTCTGCACCTGTGGGAATCTGGAGATCGCTGCAAATCTCATTTCTCTGGCAGCCTACCTGCCTTCATCTAGGGAGAACTGGACGTGAGTGTGTGCCTTGTTAAACAGAGGGTCTGTAGCCTTTCAAATGCATTTGTGAGCAGATGCTTGAGAAATCCTGCAGAGGTCCCCAGTGGAGCTCTGGAACAAGCCACTCACAAAGAAGTTCAGAGCGGCGGTGACTTTGAGAGCCACTGGCAGTGGATGGCTTCCCAGTCTCTGAGGCATCGACACCTCCCGGACAATATGGCCGATCTGAGACACCACATCCCTAGACATGTGAAGGCATCTATGGCACTGTCTCTCGCTCATCTGGAGGTATGAGAAGTGTCTTTGTACACCCTTGGTCATGCATGGTGCCTCTGCTCAATGGCTCTGTCAGCCTCAGATTCTGGCTCTTGAAGGGTCCTTGTTCATCAGGGCGAGGCTCTTCCCTTAGGCCAGTCTGGTGCAGGCCAGCCTTTCTTCTCCTCCTTCTTAGTTGCATCATTGCCAGGATGAAGGCAATGTTGCCTGCTCCATTAAAGAGGCACTCGTGCTTGTGTCTGTGGAAACATGAATGAACAGAAGCCTGCAATGGTCACCTTCCAGTCGCTAAATGGGGAGTCAGTGTGGAGCCCGTCATTCACTTTCATCCCAAATGTTACATCCCCACTTAGTCCCTTGGAGTGCTATTACAGCCTTCTGGATCACCAGTATGGCATGCACCCCCCAACCCCTTCTACGCACCCCCCTCACCCCCAAATGACATAGGCATGACAGGGCTTTGACACACAGGCATGGATCTGACTGAGTTCTGTGAGGTGACAGAAGCCCCAGTCAGGGCACTATCAGACTGTATCATTTGGATTACACAGCAGCCCCAACTTGCACTCATGTTATGAGAGATTTGTGGTGGAGGGACCTTCAAAATCTTAAACTGCTAGCTGCGAGGTTTAAAATTGCTAGGGCCATGAGGCATATGCTTTTTGGCCTGGGATCCATTTTCAGTTGGTTTCTTCTGACACTCAGGATTCCTCATGAGATGGACAAAGGGGCTTTGGAAGCCAATCCTACAATGGCCTCATTTGGGTTTATACTCTCGTAAGAATGTGCAATATGAGTTAAGACACCACATTCCCTAATTTGGCATTTGACTGTTCCTAATATGTCTCAGCTGTGCCTCACTCTCCAGTTGGTAAAGTGGAAATTAGTTAGATACCCTTTCAATTAGCCTACAAGTACAGCAGTAACTTGGCCTAAATAGCCAAGTGGTTATGGTACTGGGTTTGTAACCCTAAGATCAAGAGTTCAAATCTCACAATGGCAAAACTATGAAACAATGTAACTTCATCTGAAACAGATGGAAGTGGATTTTGCTTGGCCCAAATAGCCAAGTGGTTATGGTACTGGGTTTGTAACCCTAAGATTAAGAGATCAAGAGTTCAAATCTCACAATGGCAAACTATGAAACAATGTAACTTCATCTGAAACAGATGGAAACAGGTTTACTCAAAAAAAAAGAGTATCAAGAGTTCAAATCTCACAATGGCAAACTATGAAACAATGTAACTTCATCTGAAACAGATGGAAACAGGTTTACTCAAAAGAGTATCAAGAGTTCAAATCTCACAATGGCAAACTATGAAACAATGTAACTTCATCTGAAGCAGATGGAAACAGGTTTACTCAAAAGAGTATCAAGAGTTCATTTTCTTAACGATCTCATGGAGGCAATTGTGGATTCAGTTGGTTTCCTGATACTGAGGAGAGAAGGTGTGTGGTGTTGGTGTTGCTGCTCCTCAGTGTTTCAACTGTTTCTGCTGCTGCCTTTGGGGTTGTTGCTTCTGCTGTGTGCTGCTGCTGCTTCTGCTTCTGCTGTCTTGCCCCTGTGGTGCCAAAGGAGAGAGAGGGAGAGAAGAGAACAGTTGCTGCTGTTGTTACAGGACAGGAAGGCCAGGAGGCCAGGACTGAGTTGAAAAACAACATCCTAGGTGGCTGTCTGAACTGTGTATTTTTGTTTAAGGTGGGGGCAATTAAGGACTGTGTTTTGTAGGGGGAGGCAAGAAGACTGCCAGAGGAGTTGGGGAAGGAAGAGAGTGAGGGTGTGTGTGTGTGCTGAAACCATCTTTCTGCCACCCCTCCCCCCAACCCAGCCCTTTTCCCAGTAAGGCCAGCAATAGCTGGTGAAGACATCGCCTCCCCCTGCCTGAAGAACATCAGGCCCCCACCCACCGTCCATCCACCATCGAGGACACCCACCTGGACATTTACCTCTTTCCCTCCTGTGCCTCCCTGTCTTTTACTCCTCTCCCTCCTCTCCTCTCCTGCCTAAAAGAGGGGAGGTTGTTTCTACCTCTCTCCCCCACCCCCTTTCCTAAAACAAAATGGCCAATCCTTCCCAGGGTGGGCGTGGCTCTGGCCCTAAGGCCAATTCACCATCGCCTGTGGCCGGGCCCTCGAGGGCTAATATGGAGGCGGTTTTGTCACCGGTGGCAGGGCCTCAAAAAAAGAAAACCTATGCGGAGGTGGTTGCTTCTGCGGCTCCAGCTGCTCCCGCTGCCCTGTCACCATTCCGCCTCCTGACCAGGGCCCTTGGGGTAAAGAGCTATGCTCACCCTGAAATGACAATAGAGGCCTGCGTAAAGGCTATGGCTGGGGTCGTCGGCCCCTCAGCCATTGTCGCGGCCTCTAAAATGTATGGGAAGGCCATATTCTTCTTGAGGTCCGAGCGGGCGGTGCACCTCGCCCTGCAAAAAGGACTCACTGTGGGCGGGACTTTTCTGGCGGTGGACCCCCTTGAGGCCACCGCCCAGAGAATTATTATTTCGAACGTCCCGCCTATTCTATCCAGTGAGCTCCTCCTCCCCCACCTTAATAAATTGGGGGAGGTCAGGTCGGGGGTTGCACCAATCCCGCTCAGCCTCAAAGACTCGGCCCTCCGCCATGTGTACTCCTTCCGGCGCCAGGTATTTGTCCGCTTGGCCCTGGAGGGGGCCTTCATTATCAATTTTTGAGGGGACCGCCTATCGGGTCTTCTGGACCGTGGAGGGCGTGCGGTGCCATGCTTGTAAGGAGGCGGGGCACGTGAGGAAGAACTGCCCCGCCTCCAAGGCCACGAGCCCCACCCAAGCGGCCACGGCTGGCACCGCCCCTCCTCCCCCCGCCACCACTCCATCTCCCTCCCCGCAAGGGGAAGCGACGCCGGCGGCCACTGCCATCTCGGCTGCCGGTGAGGCGGGGGGAGAGCCCCCGTGCCGTAAGAAGGCGCGGAGGAAGACCCGCAACCTGGAGGCGGCCCCTGAAACGCCCCAAAACCCCCAAACACCTGCAAGCACCGGCTCGGGGGAAAAGACATCATCCGGCCCCGGCGTCGTGTCCGCGTGTGCTCCCGGGCCCGTGGGTGCTAAGGCGCCGAGTGCTGGGCCCGGCGTCGTCCCTGCGCGTGCTCCCGGGGCCGGCGGGGAAAAGACGCGGGACCCCGAGCCGGGGAATCTAACGCCCAAAACCCAGAGGGTGGAGTGTCCGGGAGGGCTGGACAAGGAAGAGGGGGCCTCGGAAATGGAGGTCTCCCTAGCCCCCAGCCTGACCCGGAAGAGACGTCACGCTTCGGAGGAGGAGGTGGGTGATGCCCAAACTGAAGAAGTTGGGTGTGTCCCTTCCCCCGATGAAGAGGTGGTGGCGTCTCCACCAAGTAAAATCTCGCCCTGTCCTCTGGGGGAACTCAAAACCCCTGCACCGACTCCCACCACTGTTACCCCCGTCAACCTGCTGCAGTCCCCTGAACAGGGCCCCTCGGGGGTCACTGAGGGCACCTCCCTTGAGGTGGTGCCTGACTCAGGAACCCTCGATACCCCCGAGGTACCTTCTGGCTCGTCGGGGGACTGTAGCTTTCAAAATTTAAAAAATGTTAACGGGTCATTGGGTGGCGGCGAAAAGGAAGGCCTTCCCGCTCCCTCCCAAACCTTAGCACCGGGCGTCCTAGTTTTGGGTCAGGAGCTTGTCCTGAGCTCCCCGGACGACCCGGTGCCGGGAGGAGAGCGGGCATCAGAACTGCCGCTGCCCTCTGACCCAAAACCTTTAGAGGAGACCAGAGAGGACCCCTCTGGCCTTGATCCTGGGGGTGGGATCGAGGTATAGGTGGGGCCAGCTGGCAGCTCCGAATCAGCCCCCGTACTCAATGCGGGGGAGGGGTCGGAAGCTGGAGGCGACGACCTGGAGGAGGACGGGGTATCCGTGGTGAGCGCTGGAGATTACGCCGAGTCGCTCTCAAGTGAGGCGGTGGATCCCCTGGTGCCCGCCACTGACTCCCCCCTCATCCCCCCAAGGGAACTCCGGGACTTTTTGGCGAGTCATCGCGGTCGCCGAGACAGGGTTCAGTTGGCCTTGGACCGGTGGCATTCTTTTCCGCTGGTGTTCTGGTCCACTCGCGAGGCTCTCAAGTCTCCTGAGTTGGATAGGAACGCGCGGCGGAGGGTCCAAACGTTTCTCGCTGGGCTCCTGAAGGAGAGGAAGGACTAAAAAGTCCTCTTCTTTTTAATGACTTAAGGTGAAGGTTTGATGTACCTTTGACAATGAAGACGACTATAGCCAGCCTCAACATCCGCGGCAGCAGGGCCGCACAGCGCAGATTCCAGAACTTCTTGGTCCTCAGGGACGGGAAGTATGTGTTGTGCTTCCTGCAAGAAACCCATACCGTTCCGGGAGACGAAGCCACGTGGCTCCTGGAGTGGCGAGGGGGGGTCTACATGAGTCACCTAGCCTCCAATTCTGGCGGGGTGGCTATCTTGTTGGCCCCGCATTTTCAGCCGGAGATCTTGGGGGTCAAGGAGCCGGTGCCAGGCCGGTTGCTGCACCTGACTGTGCGTCTGGGGGGGGCGGTGCTTCACTTTGTGAATGTGTACGCTCCCCTGGGCACGCAGCAGCAAGCGAGCTTCTTTGAAGAAGTGTCCACTCATCTTGGCTCCATCGATGCTGGCGAGTGCATCGTCCTCGGGGGGGATTTCAATTGCACCCTCGGGGTCTGGGACCGTCACGGTACCCCGCACTGCACGCGAGGTGTGAGTAAGTTGCGGGACCTGATCAGGTCCTTCGACTTAGTGGACGTCTGGCGAAATCTCCATCCTGACTCCAGCGTGTTCACCTTTGTGTCACCTGGAGTCGGAGCGTCCAGACTCGACCGCCTTTACGTTTCGAAGGCGTACGTGTCCTGCGTTCCGGCTGCTTCTACACAGCAGGTTCCGCTTCGTTCTGCGCTCGGACGGGGTCCGCGTACTGGCATTTTAATAACCTGTTGTTGGAAGACCAGCGGTTCCTGGACTCGTTCCGTCGCTTCTGGGCCGGCTGGAGAAGGAAGCGGGGAGGCTTCCCCTCCTTGAGGCTATGGTGGAACGTGGGCAAGACTCACGTCCGAGTTTTCTGTCAAGAGTACGCGAAGGGGTCGACAAAGAGACGCAAATCCAGGGTCGAGGAGTTGGAGAAGGAGGTGCTCGACCTGGAGGCACGTCTCCGTCAGCCCGACGCGGACCCGGCCCTGCGGTCGGTGTACGATGAGAAGAAGGGCACGCTGCGGGACCTGCAACTGGTCGGGTCTCGGGGCGCGTTCGTGAGGTCGCGGATCTGTTTCCTTAAGGAGATGGACAGTGGCTCTCCCTTCTACTCACTGGAAAAAAGGCACGGGGTCCGTAAGCAGCTCTTTACGCTGCTGGCCGACGACGGATCCCTTGTCTCGGATCCGGAGGGCATCAGGGCCATTGCCCGAGATTACTACACTGCCCTGTTCTCTCCGGATCCGTCCAGTGAGGAAGCTTGCAGAGTTTTGTGGGAGGACCTGCCGCAGGTCGGCCCGGAGTGCGCCGGAAAGCTCGACTCCCCTATAAGTCTGGGGGAGCTGACCGGCGCACTCGACGGTCTTTCTAGGGGCAAAACCCCGGGACTAGACGGGCTGACCGTGGAGTTCTTCAGGGCGTTCTGGGACGTCTTGGGGAGCGACTTCGGGGGTCCTGGGGGAGAGCATTGCTACCGGGGAGATGCCCCTTTCGTGGCGCAGGGCCGTGATTGCCCTGCTGCCGAAGAAGGGGGATCTCCGCCTTCTTAAAAACTGGCGCCCGGTCTCCCTCCTCAGCACGGACTACAAAATCTTCGCCCGAGCCATGTCTTCTCGGCTCGGCACCGTGCTGGACCACATGATCCACCCTGACCAGTCCTACACCGTCCCGGACTGAACCATTTATGATAACATCCATCTGGTCCGGGACATCATCCACCATTCCCAGAGGGCTGGTCTGTCGAGCGCCTTCCTGTCTCTCGATCAGGAGAAGGCGTTCGACAGGGTGGATCACGAATACTTACTCGGAACTCTGCGAGCTTTCGGGTTCGGGACGCATTTTGTCGCCCGGATCCGACTTCTGTACACCACCGCGGAGTGTCTAGTGAAGGTTAACGGGTCCCTGACGGCGCCCCTTCGCTTTGGGAGAGGGGTACGTCAGGGCTGCCCCCTGTCTGGCCAGTTGTATTCTATTTGCGTGGAGCCTTTCCTGTGCCTCTTGCGGAGGAGGTTGTCGGGATTGGTTCTGCGCGGGCCGGGCATCGGGGTGGTCCTTTCGGCTTACGCCGATGACGTGCTCCTTATGTTTAGTGACCCGGCTGACCTGCGGAGGATGCGCGAGTGCCAGGAGGTCTACTCTGCCGCTTCTTCTGCCAGGATCAACTGGGGTAAATGTTCTGGACTCCTGGTCGGTCAGTGGCAGATGGATCCCCTACCCGAGGAGCTCAGGCCTTTCACCTGGAGCAGAACCAGCCTCCTCTACCTGGGGGTCCATCTCTGCCCCGCTGAGGAATCCTGGCCGGCAAACTGGCAGGAACTGGAGACGAAAGTCACAGCTCGCCTGCGGCGCTGGACAGGACTGCTCCGAGTGCTATCTTACCGAGGTCGAGTTCTGGTCATAAACCAGCTGATCGCCGCCATGTTGTGGTATCGGCTGGTCACTTTGACCCCTCCCCCGGACTTTGTCACAAGAATCCAGAGATTGTTAGTCGACTTCTTCTGGGACAAAAGATTGCACTGGGTCGCTGCCGAGGTTCTGAGTCTCCCGCTTAGGGAGGGTGGTCAGGCGCTAGTGTGCCTACGCACACAGGTGGCGACTTTCCGCCTTCAGACCCTGCAGCGATACCTTTACGTCGAGCCTCCTCCTAGATGGTGTGCCCTGATGACGTATTTCTTCCGTCAGGTGCACGGCCTGAATTATGACGTGCAGCTCCTGTTTATAGAACAGCTGGGCCTCGATGGCTCCTTGCAGGCGTTGCCCGTCTTTTGCCAGGACCTGATCAAAGTCTGGAAAGTGGTCGCCTCGCGACGCAGCTCTCCCCCGTCAGGAGTAGCGGCTATTGTCAGAGAGCCGCTGCTCAGGAATCTGCCCCCTCCGTCCTTTTCAGTGGTTGGCAGAGAGGAGGGCTGTGGCCGTAGGGGTGACCAGGATCGGGGACGTGCTAGGTGGCGGAGGACTGGGCTGGATGCTCCCGCAGGAGTTGGCGCGACGCACGTCTGTTAGTGTCCAGGTCGCAGCCGATGCCATCCAAGACCTGAGAACGGTCATGCTCGGACCCGACGTTATTTTGAGTCTTGAGGTGGCCCAGGTGCGCGGTGGTCTTCCGTCTGAACGTTCCCCTGTTCAGACAGAGTTCCACATTGGCCCCAAGCCCCGAACCCTCCCTCGGGTGCTGGTGCCCCGCAATATGAGCCGGCTCGGGGACATGCCCTCCGTGCCTTTTGGCACGGCAAAGAGGGGCTTTTTGTACGGACTGCTGCTGCACACCTTCCATTTTCTCGCCCTTGTCCGTCGACCGGACACGCCCTGGCATGCCTTGTTGCCGTCCGGCGGCGGAGGCCCCCGATGGGAGGCCCTCTACGGAGGTGTCCTCCCCCTTTCTAACGGGGACCTGGGTTGGAGGGTGTTGCATGCAGCAGTCCCCTATAATAAGAGGATGCATAGGTTCACGGACTCTCAGGACACGTGCCCTTTTTGTGGTCTTGTGGAGTCCGTGGACCATGTATACATAGGGTGTTGTAGGCTGCGCTCCCTTTTTAGTTATTTGAAAAACCTTTTATTGATGTTTTGTCTGCACTTCAGCCCCACGCTCCTGATCTATGGGCACCTGGTGCGGAAGGGGGTTGGGAAGGAGGAGGACCTCCTCGTGAACCTGCTCCTGGGCCTGGCCAAGTTGGCCATTAGCAGGTCCAGGCAGCAGGCGATCGACGGGGGAGCCCCGCCTGATTTTGTCCCTCTTCCGCGGCTACGTTCGCTGCCCGATGTCCCTGGAGAGGGAGCACGCGGTGTCTGCTGGCACTCTCGAGGCCTTCCATGCTCGGTGGGCACCGCGGGGACTGGGGTGTTTTGTTGACCTCTTTAAACACATTTTGATTTAAAGTTTGTAAGGTTCCTTTAAATTTTTGTCCTTGGTTTTACAGCTGACCTGAATTAGGGGCTGTGCCTGATTTATCCCAATTTTGTTGATTTGGTTTTCATTTAAAAGACTATCAAGAGTTCAAATCTCACAATGGCAAACTATGAAACAATGTAACTTCATCTGAAACAGATGGAAACGGGTTTGTACTCGAAAGAGTTACAAGTACAGCAGTCGACTCCTTCCACAAGCCTTGACAGCTCCCTGCAGCAATCTTTTTCCAAGCTTCTTTTTCAACTGATTCATTGGATTAGCTTGAAAAATGCTGAGGTTTTCCTACTAGACCAGCTTCAAGCGCCCCCCACACCCCCTATCCCCCGCCCTGTGACCATCGAATTCCCTCCTGTTATGCTGGAGGAGCATCGTGGGTCAGTTTCCCTCCCTTGAATCACTCTCCTTCCTCCATCTCTAATCCTTGATCCCATAGTTGTTGTCGTTGATACCCCTGTCCTTCCCCCTGAGCCATTTGATGTTGATGACTCAATGCCCCATGTAGCCCTGACCCCTCCCCATCTTGAGGCCCATTGCACTGTGACTTAGAGACCCTCACCCACCAAGAGACAATCAAGTGCCCCCCTACATTACCTGTTCCTCATCTACCGGCTGCAGATGCCTCCCCAGATTGTGACATCTACAGCCCAGTATCAAGCCACCAACTCCCAGGATTGACGTGTGTGAGGGACTGAACACATCCTGCATGCCATGTTGGGCATGATTGACACAGGACTGACAGGCCCCCCCCTTTCCTGGGCTGGGAGCAGGACAGATGTGCCAAGCACAGCCCTATAAATTGTGATTCCGACTACCCCTCGCTCTGTTTCCCAGGACTGTCTATGCTTTTTGGACCTGACTAATTTCCTCCAAATACCTTCACCTCCGCCACCCCCCCCCACCCAGTCATATGTCTGCATGTTGTCTTCCCCAGTCATCCCCCAGTCATGTGCCTCTGTGCTCTCTTCCCCAATATTTTTCACCCCACCCCTGTCAAACCTTTGCCCTCCAGCCCCTTTCCTTGCCTCTCCCTTTTCTCAGCACCACCCCTGCCCTCCCTCAGTCAAGCTTTTGCCCTCCAGCCTCTTCCCTTGCCTCTGTCTTGTATCAGCGTTGGCCCCTTGCACTGCCCCTCTGAGTCAAGCCTTTGCCCTCCAGGCCTTATAAATCACCCCCCTCCACTGCCTTTCCACTGGTCTTGCAAAGTAAGCCCTGGCTCTGACCCCCCTCCCCTTTGTGTTCCCGCTGGTCTTGCCTGTGTAGATTTGGCACGCAGTTGAATCAACTGCGAGCACAGCTCAATAACAGGTAGATGAACATACCTCAAGGCTTTGAGTGAAGTGGTGCTCGCCAGGTATACATCACTTATATCTGGTCATGAATCGTGCTGATATAATTTGCAGCCGGTGTGGCCATTTGATCTGGAGTGGGGACATGATGCTGTTGAGCTGCCTTTTTAATAAGTATTCATGATATTTAAATCGATGCAAATGCAGTTCTCAACATGGCGCGGCAGGCTATCCAACCTGCCATGAAAGTTGGGAGTGGAAAATTTACGCTAGCGGGAAACTGACTTTTGGCCATTGTCCACATTTTCCCACCTGCCCACCATGACGCCTGTCACTGACGGGACCGGAAAATTCCACCCACTAACTAGAGCTTCACCATTTATTCCCTGCTTTCCTTGAGGATGCCAGATTGCATGGCATTTGGTGAACACGGCTTGTAGACACTTAAGGACTATCTTTAGGTCACTTTTTACTTGGAGTTACAGAGTAAAATAGCCAATATTGATTCAGCAACCCATTGGGCATCTCTCTTGATTTTCGTTTGACTGGGTAATCTTTTCTGATTTCCATTTCCAGGACATGAGGCTCCCTGCCAGCACTGTACTTGCCTTCTACTTGTTTAAATTTCTTTATAATACCGTTTGTTCCATTGTGAACTCCACGCATGGGAAAATGGGTTATACAATCATGCTCATTTCCATGCAATTTGAAAACTACAAACAACAGGAATGCACTTGCAAAAAGCAAACGTGGAAATATTTGCGAGTTTAATCATTTAGAGAGGGGCAATATTGCAATGTAAAACTTTGGTATTCCACTGTAATGTGGATAGACATGGGTTTTCATTTAGGATTTCCCATACAATGAGTTCCCCATCTTAGACCAGAGCAATCACTGACCACATAGGGGCAGAAAAAAAATCAAAAGACGAATCAACCCTGGCACATTTACGGCAAGAAGATTTCTTACCTTCTCTTTAATTCTGCAAACAGTGTGTGCAGCAAAGCAGAAGCTGAGATTTAGAAAAACAATAACTACAAGCAGCCGGTTCGTTTTTATGTTTACAGTTTGTTAAACTAAGAGTATTCAGTAATTATTACCAAGATTGGGCATTTTAAGAAATATGTTTTTACCTAAATAATGAAATGCCACTGTTCTTAAATTAAGGATAGAGACAAAAGGCTGATTTTCCTTCTTTGCAGTGATTAGTGGCAGAAAAAACTTATGCTCACCTTCTCAGGGGCAGCATTAGGACCATGGAACCTGCATACTTCAGACAAGGGCCCTGATCAGATCAGTGAAAGGACACCGATGCAATCACATGATTATCTAGTGAAATGCAGGTGGCCCATTACAAGTCTTTGGATGGGGCCCATGTGGGACTCACTCCTGCCCCTCTGACCCTACTGTAGCCTAAGGCCATGTTCCTAGGTCAGGATTAATTGTCACAGAGGGCGACTTCTTGATGGGATTCCAACTACTAAAGAGAAAATCTCTTAACTTTTCAATAGAGGGAGATCGGGCAGCACTGCAGTGGAACCACCTCTGCAGAATGCAAAAATGGAGGAGGAACTCAAACAGGCAAAAGAGACCCAAGGAAGAAATTTGGATGCAGTGTTTGTGGAATCCAGGCCCCCACTGAGGGAAATCTAGCCCATGAGACTGGAGAAGTGTTCAGCTGTTGCCGGTATAGGTATGGCCTTGGCCACTTTAACTGAGATTGCTCCTTTCAAAATTGCAAAAAGCTGGAATGAGTCCAAAAAACTCTGTAAAATTAGAACTTTCATTTCAATAACAAGAAGCTTTGGTTAAATCATTCTTACTTTCACTGAATGGACAGGGCTGTATCTTCCCCTACTTGTTAAATTTAGCTCAAGAGTAGACAGAAGCAATGATGCAATACTGGTAGAAAATGCAGATTTTGTCTGAGCAGTGAGCATTATTTGCTTGCCCTGAAAGATTATACTCCTGTGTAAAAAGAGGCCCAGAAAATATAAATAAATATATATATATATTTGTAAGAAACATGTAAAACGTTATGTGAGAGGAAGTAGGGTGGAGGTATAATTGAAAAGTGAATATTGAACAATGGCTGCACTTAAGGTAAATCAGCTCAATAAAGTGCATGCTTGCTCATTTGTGAGCAACAGGTGAGAAACCTAACCAATGATCTTTAAAGGGACCACTGAAAACTTCTCCAGAATGGCCTTGAACCTGTTTGGCTAAATATTTGCGGAACAGGAGGATCAGGAATCAAGTCAAACTCAATGGACAGAATTGTCCCAGATTTGCACTAAGTGCAGTAGAGAGCGGGTAAAATGTCATTTTACCCATTGGCCACAATGGCGGCTTTTCACACCATATTGTCCTGTATCTCCCTCGCTACATAAATTATGTTGCCATGATACACACCGTTCCCATGGCAGGCGGACTCTGATTTGCCGTCACCTCGCCGCTTCATCACGCCAGGCGCCACATTTAAAGTACAGCCGCTTCCAACTAGGACTGCAGCAAAGAAGATATGACCTGAAAGGCAAGAAGACTGCAGTCCTTGAGCACCTTTTGGATGCCATGGAGGCCCGCTGTGATGTCCTCTACCCCCACTCTGGCCGCAGAAGGGGCAGCAACATTACCACCACGGCTTGGTAGGTGATGGCAGTGGTGATCATGCCAATGCTGCACAGAAGAGGTTGGCCATACAATGCAGATAGAGGATGAATGATCTCATCTATGCAGCCAGGGTATGGCAACCATCTCATCACTCTAAACTCACACACCTCAAGCCCACCATACATTCACTGGCATTTCACTCTCTGTCAGATCAAAGGGCATTATCACTCATTCTCTTACACATGGCCTCACATCTCTATCTGGCCTTATCTCCTCTGGAGATGATCCTCAGCCCTTACCATCTTGATGTCACTTGCACAGATCAACATGTGCCCCCATACACACTTTGGGATACACTCCTTCCCTAGCCCTCGTCCTGCAGCCTCTTCCCTTGCCTGAGGCCGCCTCTCCCTCTTCCTGTAGCCTTTGAAAATCCATATGGCTGCCCTGGTAGGTAGAGACCTAAGAGTGAACACCGTAAAGATGATGTAGTGCTGTCTGCAAAGCCTGGCGCTGATGACTGTGAGTGCTGACTGAAGCAAGATAGGCAAACAAACCTTGAAGTCTCGAGCGAAGTGCAGCCTGCAAGGTCATGCCTAATATATGCTGTTATGAAACACGTCGGTGTGTTTTCTTGCTGACATGGGCAGATGATCCAGTGGTTGGGGGATGAGTCTGGCGAGCTGGCCTTATAATGATATGCTGATGCATTACAATGAGGTTCTGACGTCCAATGGCAGGGAACACTGCCCATCATCATACGTGGGAGGAGCAGACGATCGCAAACTGGTTTCACGCCGTTGTGAAACCGATTTTTGTCCTCCTCACCATATCGTCCACTCACGCCATGTAGAAAATCCCAACCAATGTGGGTTTTGGGCCTCCCAAAACTAGCTTCAAGTGGGCAACATAGCCTCTCTATCAACTTTGGTCCATTACAAAAGGCACCAGTGAACATCAACCTGACATAACTATTAGGATCCCTGGCCCACAAGGTTTCTGGGTCAGAGAGTTTAAAAGGAAGTAAAAGTAGAGAATGTTGAGTGTGTTGTAAAAGTTTATTCAATTGCCTAAAATCTTTAAACATGGAAAAAAAAATTCTGCACATACATGGCCAGCTAAAATTAGGAAGAGAACAACTGAAGTAAAAAGACCATCAGTGACAATGCACTGCACTTACTTCCCAGAAGCAAAACAGAGCAATAGATGCCCAATATAATTGCCAGCTTGTTACTAAAGCGATAGCCTTCATTCTGGATTTTTTTTTGCGAGATGTTGAATTGTTGACTGTGAATTTAGGATGGCAAGTTCATTTTGTAGACTTAGGTATTAAATTCTACTTTGTTGTATTGTATCCAATGTGTTGCTTATGATTAGCTTCCTTGTGCTAACAATGATTCAGATTCTGCTGACTGATATTAATGCTTTACTGTTTCTGTTGGTAGATTCGGTTTCATCATTAATCATTACCTGGGTTGTGATTGATAGGAAGTTTCATCACATCTCTAGTCATAAGAAAATCTATTTCTAAAATCTGTTTATCCATTAATCTTACATTGTAGCTCTTTGTGAGGAAATTTGTCGAGAGATTTATGAAAGTCTAGATTCATTATTCTATAATATTGTTTACCACAGGTGTCAATTTGGCTCAGTGGTAGCACTGAGTCAGAAGGTTAAGTTCAAATCCTAATCCAGACTCCTGTTCAGATAATCTAGACAAACCATTCAATACAGCATTGTGGGAGTGCTGCACTGTCAGAGGTGCCAGCTTTCAGATGAGTTATTAAACTGAGACTCCATCTATCCTCAGTTGGCCATAAAATCTCATATGGAGCTAATAAAAGAAGAGCAGAGGGGTTCTCCTGGCCAACATGAATCCATCAATGAACAGATTATCTGGTCATGATCTCATTGCTGTTTGTGGAATCTTGCTGTATGCAAGTTGACTACTATATTTTCCTACATTACAATGCCTAAATTTCAAAAGTACTTCACTGGCTGTGAAGTAATTTGAAACGATCTGATGTCATTGAATGCGCTATGCAAAGATATGTTTTTTTCTTTCTTAAAGCAGTACACATGAATTCCTCAACAACATCAAGTATGATAACCAAGAAGCGTATTCCCACTCCAACTCCACCCATTAGCATGGTAACTGCTATTTACTAGGATACTATTGTACAGCTCAGTACAAGTTGATAAGATACTCATGGATGAGTAAGGTTATTTGTCCCATTCTAATTCATCCCTCTACATAATCCTAAATGTTTCTTACTGCTGCATCTAGTTGATGTTTCAGTGATTCCAAAGTTTTTATTTCCAACAGTCTACCTGGAGTCCATTCCAAGTGTAGTTCAGTCTCTGCATGGACAACTTCCTGATACTAATCCTGTTATCTTTCACAAGTTTGAAACTGTGTTGCCTTGTCCTATTGCCACTATTAACTTAATGCTGTATTTGGGAATAGCTGTTTCCATACCATTTAGTATCATTTACCTCTTGGATATGTGTTTTTTCAGCTAAAAAGCCCATGTTTCTCCAGGCCCTCCTCTTAGCCCGGACCCTGAACATTAGGGATTAGCCTTGCAGCTCTACTTTGTACAGTTTCCAGTGCTCGAATATCTCCTTAGTTTCCCGGCGATCAGAACTGGATGCAATACTCAAGATGTGGTCTGACTAGAACACTGTACAGCTTGATATGATTTCCTCTGATATATATTCTATAGTTTTGTCTCTAGTTTAACATTCGATTGGTTTTATGATTGCTGCCCTGCAATATTGAGCAAGTTGAGCACAGAGTCTATTCTGGTATCTGCAAACTTTATCAATTTGCTTTGAGTTTCCGATGTAAAGTAGAAAAGCAGTGGTCCCAACAATGAACCCCACTGTACTCCATTCAGCCAATTCCTCCACCCTGACATTACCCCACCAATGAATAACTGTAGTTTTCCACCCTTACGATAAGATCTTTGATATGCCTAGATTTCCCCCTGAGTTTCTGTTGTTTCAAGCTTAATTAGTAATATTTTGTGTGGAATTTTATGAAATGTCCTTCAGAAACCTAAATTCAATGCCTTGTAGGGTTTACCACAGTCATTTTTGGTTGCCGCTTCCTCAAAGAAATCAGTCAGGTTCTACCTGACCTAAAGCTATGTTGATTGATATTTATCTAGGTTATTAAATAACTCATTCTAATCACTCACTATAACTCCCCCTGAACATGTAGCATTTGTGCTGTCAGGTCCAACCTTGACATTATCATTAAACCTGCTAACAAGGATGGCGCTGTTGTTGTTTGGTTAAAAAAAAACTGTGCCTTGCAGAGACTGCTAACTTTTTGACATGTCCCCTTATCTCCCCCTAGACCACAACCCCACCACCAAACATCAGGTCGTCATTTCCTGGACCATTGCTGACTTCATCCCATCTGGAGATCTTCCTTTCATGGCTTCCAAACTCATAGTTCCTCAATGCGGAGAGTCCATATCTACCTCCTTCCCAAAATTCACAAACAGGACTGCCATGATAAAACCATCATTTCAGCCTATTCCTAGTCCATGGAAATGAGTTCTTCCTAAATCAAATTTTTTTTCTCCTATTTGCCAATCCTTTCCTACCTATATCTTCACTCTTCTGATGCCCTCTGACACTTGATCAGTTTCAAGTTTCCTGGTTCTAACTGTCTCTTTTTCACTGTGGATGGGCAGTCCCTCTGCATCTCTATCTCCCCCAAACAGGACATTCTTTGTTTCTTCCTTGACTGGTGGCCCAACCAGTTTCCATCCACCACAACCCTCCTATGCCTGGCTGACATCAAACAAATTCTCCTTTGATGCTCTCGCTTTCTCCAAAAAATGAACACAGGCTATGCTAGCTGTTCATAGAATTTGTGGAGCATTCCTTGTTCCAATCTTACTTGGGCCTCCTCTCTCATCTCTTTTTCTGTTACAAAGATAGCTATATCAGTGCTGTTTCATGCTCACACCCTGAACTGGAAAATGTTATCAACTTTGTTTCAAATTTCCTCCTATTGCATGCCTTCAAATGGTCCATTTCCTACTCTTCCTTTCCCTTCCCTGAGTTCCCTACCTCCATTTCTTGGGATAGGTTGTCAACCAATATCTACTATAAGCCCAATGGCTCCCACAGCTAGCTTGACTACAGTTTCTCTCATCCCACTTCCAGTAAAGATTCTATTTCATTCATTCACTCCATTTCCATCTCATCTGTTCTGCTGATGCCACCTTCCATACTTCCAATATGTTTTCCTTTTTCCTCACCTAAGGATTCCCCTTCACTGTGATTGACAGGATTCTCAACCATGTATTTTTCCATTTCTGGCATTTCTGCCCTACCCCTCCCTCCCAGAACCATGATAGGATTGCCATTATCCTTGCTTTCCACCTGCCAGCCTCCACTTTCAAAGGATCATTCTTTGCTGTCTCCGCCACCTCCAATGTGATGTCACCATCAAACACACCCCCTACTTTCCTTTCAGCATCCTTAGGGATAGTTCCCTCTCCGAATCCCTGGCCCAGTCCTCTATCACACTCAATATCCCCTCCTCTTCCCATGGCACCTTCTCATGCAAACGCAGGAGATGCAGCACCTGGCCTTTTACAGCCTCCCTTTTCACCATCCTGGGCCCCAAATACTCCTTTCAGGTTAAACCGTGATTACTTGTACTTCTTTCAATTCAGTATACTGTATTCACCAGTGATATTGTGGTCTCCCACCATATTGGGTAGACCAAATGCAGATCTGGTGATCATGTTGCTGAACACCTTAATTTAGTGTGCTACCGGTCACTTACCATTTTAATTCTCCGTTGTACTCCCACACTGACCTCTCCCTTCTCAGCCTCCTACACTGTTCTAATGAAGCGCAACAGAGGCTTAAGGAATAGAACCTCATCTTTCAATTAGGATTTCACAACCTTGTGAAATAATATTGAGTTCAACTGTTTTAGATCATGACCACTGTTCTCGGTTTTTTGGATAGCAGCTGTTGGTAATGATTCATTTACACCTCACCTACAACACATTTGTCACTTTTATCATACATCATCATCCCTTTGATTTAAGCAAAGTACTGAAGATGCTGGAAATCTGAAATAAAAATAGAAAATGCTAGAAAAACTCAGCAGGTCTGACAGCATCTGTGGAGAGAGAAACCAAGCCAACGCTCTGAGTCCAGATGACCCTTCTCCGTATGAAGAAGAGTCATACGGACTCGGAGTGTTTTCTGTTTTTATTATCATCATCCCTTTAATCGCTTCTGCCTTCCACCCTATCACAGGGCTTCACTTTTGTTCTTACTACCCCTTCCCCATTCTCTACCTCAGTACCTGCTTAAACCTGTTACATTGCTAACTTTTTCCAGTCCTAATGAAAAGTCATTGATCTGAAATGTTAAATTTGTTTCTCTTTCCATGGTTGCTGCCTGACCTGCTGATATTTCCAGAATTTTCTGTTTCTATTTTAGATTTCCAACATCCACAATATTTTGCCTTTTTACTAGGTAGTTGTTGTAAGTATAATCCTCAAATTGGCTCCTGATAAACAATTTCAGTATTTTACATTGAATTAAAGATTAATGCATCTGTAATTGCTTGAGTTTCTTTTGTCACCCTTATTGATTATTAATGCAGCATTAGCCTATTTCCAACTTATCAGCGCCTCCCCAGGGTCCAATGACTCATAATGGGCCGTAACCTCCAAGCTCCAACGCCAAAGATGCGCTGGGGAACCCCCCTTGGAAGTTCCCTGGTAAGGTTCGCATGGCAATTGCCCGGAAGCGCAAACTTCTGCTCGGTAATTGCCCTGCTCTGGGAACTACCTGAAAAACGTGATTTAAATCACAAACTTCGGATGGTTTCGACTGGGTCACACCAATTGTAACCCAGAAAAAGTTAGAAGAATTAAAACCTCTTCTAACTTTTGTGTAACTATTGCACAGACCCACACCGACACGCCCACAGCATTTTGCACACATGTATGAACCCCAGGGGTCTCCCCCCATTCTCCCCCAACCCCACCATGAGACTTCCCCACCTCTCCTATACCCCAGGGGTCTCCCTCCACCCCCAACTACACTCCGCCCAAGGGACTTCCGCATCCTCTTGGCGACTTTTCAACCCCTAGCCAGGCCCGAATCTCACTTCCACCTCACCCAGACCCGACCTGACCCGACCCTCTCCCCTGAGGCCTGACACCGACCCCTGGCGAGGCCTGACCCCCACAAACACCCACTCCAAGGCCTGACACCCATCCCCGAGGCTCGTCCCGCCCCCCCACCACCCCGCCCCACCAACCTCCCGAAGCCCGTCACCTTCCCCCGAGGTCCAACAGTCCTTCCCAGCCCCATGGCCCGACCCCCACCGACAATCTCCTGTGAGGCCCAACCCCGCCCCCCCACGAGGCCCAACACCCCTACCCCACCCTGAGGCCTGATCCCACCCCCCTGAGGCCTGACCCGAACCCCCCATGAGGCCCGACCCCCACTCCACCCCCCTGATTCAGCACCCCCCCCAAATCCTGCCCATTTACCTAGTACACTTACCTTCTTCTTGGCCTGTCAAGGACCTTTAAACTTCACTAGACCTTTAACTTACCTGGGTTTGCAGCAGCTAGTGCCATAAAAAAGGGCACGTGATCTCCTTACATTCGACTGAGCTGCACTTGACCCTAGACCCTGGGAGTGCACTGCATTACTTGGATCTTGCCTAGGATGAGTTGGAAGGTTGGGTGAGGCAGGATTTCAAGTAAGAATTTGGAATCAGACTGGCAGGCCAACGCTGATTGCCACTCCAAGAAAGTTCAGGCCCAATGATTTCCCATACCTCACAAATCCAAGTTAGTCTTTGAGATAAGTAACATCTAATACTGAGATGCTATTTGTTTTAGGCCCTTTCAGCTTGTCAAGGACTTCCATTTTTATTTATATTGAGGCCCAGAATTTTGCCTTGGTGCATATTTTTGTAAAGGAGTTGTTCTCTTGTTTATGTTCTCTTGTGGTTAGTTTGACATTATATAACCATTCAGACTTATCACTGTGCTATGCTTATCCATGGTTTCAAGCCTATTTGCATTTCTTAATCTCTCCTGCTTTCTGACTGCTATCACTAGATGGATTTTTTTACTGTTGTGTTTGCTTCGGTTGTTATATTTTTATTCTAAATCCCTCATTGCTCCTCACATCACCATTTTATCAGGCTTCTGCATTCTCCTATATTCATCCCAGTGAGCCCTTTCTCCTTACTGCCTATAGGAGGTCATATTTCCTCATTTTACCTTTAATTCATTTGTTAATCCACTTGGGATTATTTGTTGAGTCTGAACTTTCTGATCTTTGGCTATGCATTTGTTCTGCATGCCAAGTATTCTTACTTTAATAAATTTATACAGCACTAAAGAAGGCCATTTGTTTCATCTTGTCTGTGCCAGATTTTAAAGGTGCTGCATATAACTTACACTGAAATTTGGACAAACATCCTCTTCTAACCCATTGGTTTTAATTCTTCCCTTTTTTCTTTGCATTTTGCCCTTTTAAAGTTATAAACCTGGCTTCTGTTTTTTGGTTTTATTGGGTTCCATACCTTGTTCCCACTGTTACAATGACTTTAATTTCCTGTATATTGGCTGGGTTATATACGAGTACTAGGTCATGATGAGGACTGCTTTCTGTAGTTTCCCAATGAGTTACGAAGCGTTCATGTATTACTTTGAAATCACTCCCTTATCTTTTTTACAGAAAGCTGTTCTCCATCTTGTGTTAGCCTGATGCTCTGCGATAGATGCCTAGGCCTCAGTACCATCCTCCTCCCTGCCACAGCCAGCGAGAGAGGGTCAGTGAGAGAGAGAAAAAGAGGTTAAGATATCAGAGCGACAACACCTCATTCCCATCCCTTTAAACTTCAAGCGCAGAAATCAGCTCACGGAAGAGGCTCCCTCAAAAGACAGATGGAGCCTAATTAACAAAGCAAAGTCAAGGCCTTGATGACATCATTGGCAGTGTGATTTAAATTTCACAGTCTGGGATTCCTGCAGGCTGTACCAAGATGGGAGCTGCTGGTTCTCCAAGATAGCACTCGTGGACCAATAAGAAACATCTCTCTCCACTCCCCCACCCCAAAACATGCCATTTAAGGGTGCTTTTGGCTTCTACCAGCCATGATCACAAACGACACCAGAGCCCACCCGATAAACAACCTCCCCTCCTACTGACTGAAAACGTCCCCATAGCCTATCCATCATTATCTGGAGCTCCCTTCCCAGTTCAAGGGAACTGTCCCCAAGAGTCCCTAGCTGCAGTCTCCTGCTGCTAGTGTTCCTTCCTGTCAGCCAGGACCGTTTATTTGGCTGGATGCTGGATGGGAGGGGACCCTACAATATGTTAATGAGGCCCTGACAGAGCTTTCACGTACTTGACCTAGCCTTGTTGTTGAGCCAATGTCTGATTCCCCTCATCCTCCCTGGTTTCCTATTAATATTGGGGCCCTAGTGTTGGATTTTTTTCACATTACAGTTTTTAATCCCAAATTGTTGTTTTTGTAGTTTACTGCCTCTCACTGGATCAACTTTATTTACCTTTTAGTTATCCCTGACATGTATGGCTGAACATTCTATATCTCCAAAAATTAAATTAATATCCAGCTGTTGAGATTATCTATATTTCTGTTATTCGCACTGTATTGGAGTTCCTTACCACACAACAAAAGCCTTCAGTTCTGTCATTTTATTTCTAGAGTACCCAGCATTCAGAGACGAACATACGAATCAACCACCCTAATCATTATAACACTGTCTCAGGTCTTAGAAGCTAATTTCCTGTAGTAGTCTCTCAAGGTTTACTGTTAGCTTGGTCATTTCACTAACCTGTAACTGCTCAATAATTAAGTTTACATTATCAATTCACCCTCAAAAATCCTCCTCACTCTAGTACCCGTGTAATTTACTGTACATTGCTTTCTAAACCATAACCCTTAAAGCTTACTGATCAACGGAGAGTTGTCACATCCTGTTGCATCACACAATCTGACTTTGTTATTTGAAAACATTCCACAACAAAGAAGTCTTTGAGCCTCCTCTTAATTGCACTTCTGTCAGACATTGCCCTTGTTTCTTCCATTTTCCACCTTTTTAGTTTAGCTTTATTGCCTCTGATGTTCTCTTTGTGATTTTAGTATTTACTGATGTTCCCTTTTGATTTCAGGTGTTTCTTTTAATATTGGCTTGCCTGTATGGACCTGCTTATTAGCTGTTACAGATATTGACTCTCATGTCTGAGCTCCTCTTCCATACCAAATTCTGACCATTTGTATCTCAGCTGGTGTCCTTTTAAAAATTATTTGATAGTGCCAGAAAGAGCAAGCCCACAACAGTAACTTCACTGAACTCAAGAGAGCTTTGTTTATAGAGGGAGGTGGTGGCATAATGGTATTATCACTAGACTAGTGTTCTAGAGACTCAGGGTAGTGCTCTTGGGACATGGGTTTGAATCACACCATGGCAGATCTGGAATTAAAAGTCTGACAATGACCATGAAACCATTGTCAATTATTATAAAAACCCATCTGGTTCACTAATGTCCTTTAGGGAAGGAAATCTGCCTTCCTTACCTGGTCTGACCTTTGTGTGACTCCAGACCCAGAGCAATAAAATATCCTCTGAACAAGGGCAATTAGGGATGGGTAATAAATGCTGGCCTAGCCAGTGACACCTACATCCCATGAGCAAATAAAACAAAATATGGAGTAGTGATTTCGAACAAAAAAACTTTATTTTCTCATAGGCTTTGACATACTGCTGACAAATAAATAACTTCTCTTTAAAAAAAATATTTTTAGAACAGTATTGAACAGGAAAATATCACTTCTCATTAATTTTGAGGTGGTTGAGTTATTTGGCTGAAAAACATGCTCAATGTGAGCCACAAGCATGGGGTTTTCATGCAGCATTAGAAACAGGAATAAGACTGGAACTGAGTTTATTCTCGGCTGAGGGTTAGGTATTTTTATTTTCTTCTTGGATTGGGGCTGTTGTTAGTCTGAGAAATTGGTGATGGGCTATTTCTCTGTGTGAAAGCAGCTTTTGTAGTGATCGAGCACCCACAATGGTGAATCATGGAATAACAAGGCACAGACAGAGGTCATCAGTCTCTGTGACTGAGATTGTGCCCCCTCTTTGAAAGAGAAATCCAATTAGTCCTATTCTTCCCTCAATGGCTGGCACTTTCATTTCCCTTTCAAATACTTAACCCCATTACCTTTTGAAAGTTACTATTGAACATTCTTCGACTAGCCTTCTAGGCAGAACATTCCAGATCATAACAACATGACACGTAAATTGTTTCTTTCCCTCTGTCACTTCTGGTTCTTCATGTAATTACCTTATATCTGTATCCTAGTTCTCTTTTGCATGCTTCCCCACAGTGACATCATCTGAAAGCACAATATCTGTTTCCACAGGTACACTGATGACATCTTGTTCTACCTCATCACCACTTCCCTCAACCTGTCCACTGTCTCTAACTTGTCACACTGCTTGTCAGACGTCCAATAGTGGATGAGCAGAAAACTCCAGCTAAATATTGAGAAGACCAAACCCGTTGGACTGGGCTTATGGCCACTCTGTGGTGGGTTTACTGGTGGGAGGGCCCATAAAATACCATGGATGACCTACCGCCATCACCCCTGGTGAGCTGCCAGTGAGGGGGCGAGCTCACCCCAGCTTTTCCACCAGGGGGTGGGACACCCCATTAAACCCAACCCATTGGGAGGAATTTTCCCAGAATTGCACAAAGTGCGGTAGCGAGTGGGTAAAATGGAGTCCTACCTGCCGAAAATGGCGGGTTTTCACGCCGTATCTTCTCGAACCCGCCTCATTATATATTCATTCCCGCGAAACATGCCGTTTCCATGGTGGGCAGGCTCTCAGTCGCCCGCTCGCCATCACCCCGCTGTTGCATCACCTGCAATCTTTAAAAGGCAGCTGCCAGTGAGTGCTCATCGCCACCAGCTCACCACTGCTGTCTGGGAGACATGGCCAGCAAAGGAAAAAAGACTGCAGCCCCCTGCTTCAATGATGGGTCCCTTGAGCGACTGCTGGATGCCATGGGGGCCTGCCGGGATGTACTCTATCCCCATCTTGGCTACAGGATGGGTAGCAACATCACCAACCCGGCTTGGGAGGTGGTGGCAGCAGTGGCCAGCACGACCGCCCTGCAGAGGAGGACAGCTACCCAGCGCCGCAAAAGGATGAATGATCTCTGTTTCGCCAGAGTAAATCACTCTTTTCATCACTCCCAACTTGCACGCTCACAAACCCATCACACATCCACAGGGCTCTCACTCACTGCCAGTGCAAGGGACATCACCATTCACTCTTTCACTGTCATTGTCCTCATCCCATCCATGGGACCAATCACCACCCACACAGGACAGGAATACTTATCATCTAGCCCGGCGGATGTCCTGATACCGTCTCTCCATCTCTATCCATGCAGGACAAACTGGCTCACAACAGGAGAGAAAGGTCGCAGATGGGTGAAGGGGTGCCGGAAATCAAAGCTCTGACAGAATTTGAAAGCAGAGCCATCCAGCTGGCCGGCAATGACTAGGACTTGTGCTGACAGTGAAGTTGGCGCTGCTCTACCAAATGAGGGTATAGCAGTGCAAAATTCATCAGATAACCATGCTGTGAGTGATGTGTCCTGTTTCACAGGCCACTGCCATGCACTAATTATCACCTCTTGCTTTCGCAGTCACATTTGCCAAACTGCTGACTGAGTCCATGACCCAGGGCCTCCAATCAAACCCAAAAGAAACCTCTGAAGAGGAATCTGAAGGCACCCTCCCTGAAGTCCCATCACAGCGCTCACCCACACCCTCCACCAGCGCAGAGACACACACCTCGGTGGGACCTATCTTTAGAGTAGCCTCGGGATCACAATCTGGTGAGCACATCGCACTGTCTGATCCACAGCAGACAGAGACCGGGACTTCCCTGGTCCCCGGCATTCAGAGGACTGCTGGAGGCCAGAACGTTGTTGAGTCTGAGTCAGATGATGAGTCTCTGGACTCAGTCATGTCACAGTTGCTGGAGCTGCAAAGGCAAGCTTAGGAACATCGGGAAGGGATGTCCGCTGCACTCCTCAGTTGCAAGACACGATGGAGGAGTCTGTCCGTCTTCAGGCTGAAGTGATAGTGCTGGCATTGCAATGCACTGAGGACAACACTGGCAGGATGGCTGCCACCATGGAGACCTTGGTCCAGGATGTCACTCCTGCACTGCTGCACGGGCTTAACTCCATTGCTGATGCCATATCTGGCCTCCAACAGTGTGTACTTGAGAGGGGTGCTGGGCAGCTCGATCTCACTCCAGCTATCCCTTCCACTGACGGAGTCAGCCAGGGGCTCTGGGCACTCATAGGGAGGAGGATCAACAGGTGCACACTTCGGGGCCATCCACCCAGGTGACCCTGGGAATAACTGGCCCATCTGACTTCCCTTTTCCTGTGACCTCCACAGATCCAGCTTCAGAGGCCGAGGAGGGTGTCACTCCAGAGGACGCCTGGCAAAGGCATCACAGATAGGGCATCACAGTCAGCAGGCTGCCTCTACCTCTGCTGTAGATGTCCGAGGAGCACCGAGATGTAGCAGCAGGGTTAGGAAAGTTAGGTAAAAGAAGTTGCACAGCCTGGCCTCTGGTATTGATCACTTGTACATACTGTTCACTTCTGTCAATAAACTCCTATAAATGCCTGTGGCTCCTTGTTCTGATGAGCAGTGTTCTTGTCACTCAGATGTGAAACCTTTCTGCATAAGCTAAAAGGTAGGTGTCTCAGTCCAGGACCTCTTCCACTCCCTGGAAACATTACTGATACCTACACCTCGGCAGTGCTGCTCATTGCTGCCAGAATATAGTGGGCAGGCACTACAGAGTTCTGTCATACTCTCTGTGTGCTCCCAGCACCTTTAAGGTGGGGCTGGCCCCCATCATACTAGCATCTGCGACCAGTGATGCTGTGCACCAGCTCCTGAAGGGCTGAGGTGCTGAAGGTGGACACAGCAGCAGATGCGTCTAAAGTTTCATGGCTGCACCTTTGAGATGGCCCTGATCATGGAGCGCAAGCGAGCTTCCCTCGGCCAGACAGGAATCAGAGGCTATGTGAAGATCTATGGAGTGTCTTCACTGCATGTTAGCATTATCCTCCTGCGATTGAGCGATTATTAGGGCCCCCACTGCATCTCCATGACAGGAGCATTCTCACAGAGGGTATTGATGCTGCCATAAGCCAGACTGGAGTCAAACGTTCACAACTGCACTGTGAGGATCTACAGGGTCACCTCACTGCATGTCGCCATCGTCCTGCATAAACCTGGCAGCTGTGATGGCCTCCCGAGTGCGCCTGCCTCGCCTAGCCAGTGCGAGAGCCTCATCCCCATCACCGTCACCACCGAGGGCCCCCTCACCCTTATCTCTGTTGACGTCCTCCTCATCGGAGGAGATGTGCAGCTCCTCTGTCTCCTCCTCAACCAGCTCCTCGCCCTATTGCAGTGCCCAGGTTGGAAAGGGCGCAGCAGACGACGATGTTGCATGATACCCTCTGTGGACTGTATTACAGGGCTTCACCAGACCAGTCCAGGCACCGGAACTGCATCTTCAGTTGTGAGCTGCTGCAAGAACCTCATAATAGCATTGCTCTGCTGCAGTCTGAGGCCGCCACATGGGTGTCATCAGCCACGGCTTCTGTGCGTAGCCCTTGTCACCAAGGAGCCAACCCTGCAGTCTCTGTGGATCCTGGAAGGCTGCAGGGATCTGCGAGTGGCTCAGGATGTAGGTGTTGTGCACATTCCCTGGAAACCTTGCACATACCTGGAGGATGCATTTCTGGTGGTCGCATGCCAGCTACAAATTCAGTGAGTGGAAGCCCTTGTGGTTGATGAAGTCCACTGAGTGTAGTGATGGAGACCTGAGCACCACATGAGTGCAGTCAATCACACCCTGCACCTGTGGGAATCCCGAGATCAGGGTGAATCTAATGGCCCTTGAATCCTGGCTGTCCTGGTCCCGGGCAAAATGTACAAAGTTGTGTGCTATGGAGAAGATGGCATCTGTGACCTCATGGATGCTTTTGTGGGTGGTGGATTGTGATATCCCACAGAGGTCACCTGTGGAGACCTGAAATGAGCCACTGGCATAGAAATTGAGTGCCATGGCGACTTTCACAGCCACTGGCAGTGGATGCCCTCCATGTCCCCTTCGCACCAATTCCTGCAGTAAGTGGCAGATGTGAGCCACCAGCTCCCTACACATGCGCAGTCATCAGTGACATTGGTCCTCAGTCACCTGCAGGAATGGCAGGCGGCGTCTATAGACCCTGGGTGTCGCTCGGCGCCAACCAGCCATGGCTCGCTGTCACTCCTGGGCAGTCTGTGCGGGAGCCTCTGCTGCTCCTTCTTCATGAGTTGCTTTGCACGGCCAGGAGTCTCAGTCGCTCTTTCCTTCTTCTATAGTCTCTGTAGGCCATCAGGCATACAGCTAGGTCACCAGGATCCATGATCCTGATGTGGTCCTCCTGCAGCATGAAAGAGAGAGAGAGACATGATTATCATGGCTGTACTTAGCATCTTTCCTGGCCCTGTGTAGCTGCCCCTTAACAATTCACGGAGAGTACTGGTCACCCCTCAGCTGGTCAGAAATGAGCATGCTGCATTGGCTGCCCTGTCAACCTGCGACATGGGGGACATTGGTCCAAGCTGTGATGCTGAGATTGCAAGGGGCTGTAAGCACCTCCAGCAGTGACTGCTACATGACCAGCATTGGTGAGGAGATTGTACAACGTGTGCAGTCCAACTGCTCCGCTGCCCAATAAAGTGGTGGTGGACTCAAAGTCTGTGCCTGGAGGTGGGGGTGGGGTGGGTGGGGTTAAGGTCTGGAGGGCTCGGTGGCCCTTTGGTGCCTCTGCATTGCTTGCATGGGTGGGCAGGCTAGAAGCCCGACCCCAATCATTTCTGAATAAGAGTCATATGGACTTGAGATGGTAACTCTGCCTTTCTCTCCACAGGTGCTGTCAGATTGGCTGAGTTTTTCCTGCATTTTTGTTTTTGTTTCAGATTTCCAGTGTCTGTATTATTTTGCTTTTAAACCAACTATATCACTGTGGCTGTGCCTGATCTGTCTCAGTTGCAGAGGCACGGTCAGTTTATACAGGTGTCCCTAATGCATGGCCACTTCCCTTGCTTACCCTGCCCCCCATCTCGATTGCTTGTGCGCAGGATGCAGCGCCAGGGCAGCACTTGACCCTCCACCCCTCAGCAGTTGCCTGAGGGGCCAGGCATCAGTTTCCCCCACATCCCCAGTGCTCTGAGGCTTGTAAACAATGGGTGAGCTGTAGAGAACGCTGCTGCTTACTCACCTCAGTTCCCCCAAAGTGAAGGCTGCCAAGTGCACGTCACCTGTGTGCTTTTGTGAAACACATTGATGTGGACGAACGATACAGCAGGGTTCCAAAAGCCTGGTGGGATGGCCTTTTAATTATATGCTAATGTATTACAATTAGCTCCCCACTGACCGATGACGGGAAATGTGGCTCACCGTTGGTGGGCAGAGCGGGAGATTGTGACCTGCCTTCACACTGTCATGAAGTGGGTCCTGCCATCCTTTCCGCACACGCCACCTATCACGCCCACTGCCAGCGGGCTCAGAAAATTCTGTCCATTGTCTTTGCTCCCCACCACAAACTCTGTTACTTAGCTGCTGACTCCATCCCTCTTCCTGGCAACCATCTGAGGCTGAACCTGACTGTTCACAACCTAAAGAAGGTGCTAATCTGGTGAAGCTGTTACACAGGAATTCATGCATGCTGAAGAGTGAACGTAACACACTATAGTCAAAGATAAGCGATCCCACAACGAAGGGATCAGATCTGCTGCCCTGCCACCTCCAGTAGTGAAAGGTGTTGGACAATTAAACAACTCACTGGAGGAGGATGCTCCACAAATATCCCTATCTTCAATGATGAGGGAGCCCAACACATCAGACAAGTCATTTTGCAATTGTCTTCAGCCAGAAGTGCTGATCCATCTTGGCCACCTCCTGAGATTCCCAGCATCACAGATGCCAGTCTTCAGCCAATTTCATTCATTCCATGTGATATTGAGAAACAGATGAAGGCACTGGACAGTGCAAAAGTTTTTAACCTGCTGAAGCTATAACACAGGAATACATGCATACTGAAGAGTGGACACAATGTCCTCCAGTCAAAGATAAGCAATCCCACTGGATCAGATTAAGGCCTGCAGTCCTTATATGGCCCTGATGATTAGCCATAACATTGTAGACTTAAGTTCCAGAGCTAGCCCACAGCAAGTCCTGTTCCCCTGTGCTCAATGAACTACATTGGCTCCCAGTCAAGCAATACCTTGGAATTCACATTCTTGTTTTCAAATTGCTCTAAGTCCTTGGCCCCTTCCTATCTCTATCATCATCTCCAGCCCTACAACCGTCTGAGGTATCTGTGCTCCTCTAATTCTTACTTCTTGGGCACACCCAATTTTAACTGCTTCGCCATTGGTGCTCATGCCTTAAGCTGCCAAGGCCCTAAGCTCTGGAAGGTCCTCCCTAAACTTCTCCATCTCTCTAACTCTCTTTCCTCCATAGACACTCCCTGAAACATGCTTCTTTGACCAAGTCTCCTGTCAAACATTTTGGGGCGTTCAACTATATTAAAGGTACCATAATATAAGTTGTTGAATATAAGTTATTGTCATCATCCTTGTCCTCACCCTCCTGTCTCTCAAACCCCTCCCCTCCTGGGTTACTGACTATTTTATCACCAGAAACAGCTTTTTAAAGATATTTTAAGTTATTTACACTGTCAAAGCCTTTCATGATTTAGAACACCTCTATTAAATCTCCCCTTAAACTTCTCTGCTCCAAGGAGAACAATCCCACCTACTCTAGTCATTCGACACAACTGAAGTCCCTCATACGAACAGGAGCAGGCCATTTGGCTCATTGAGCTGCTCCACCATTTAATTAGATCATGGCTGATCACCTACCTCACTGCCACTTTCCTGCACTATCTCCATATTCCTTGATGCCATTAATCATCTCTGGTAACTTTCTAGTAAATCTTCTCTGCACCCTCTCCTTGCTAAAATGTGCTGCCTAAATTTGGGTACAATGCTCCATTTGAGCCTAACCAGTGCTTTGTAAGTTGTTAGCATAAAGTTTCTTGCTTTTACGCACAATGGGTAGAATGATTTACATAATTTTTACATAATTAACCTGCTCGCATCAAGGGGGTGGGTGAGGGGCTGGTGAGGTGTTGGGTGTAGAAACATGTTGGCAACCTGGTGGCTTTTTATCTCAGCTACTGCATTACCACCCTGCTTCCGGATTCCCCCATCAATCAAAGACTCCGGATGTGATGGTGACCCACATTGGCCAATTGGAGAATCTCTATTTAAAAGTATCCCAACAGAGGTCAGAATGGCTCCATTGCAGATTTGCCACCGAGATTACATCAAACAGAAGGATGGATGGATGGATAACATGGGAAGGCTGCCCACCCCAGTACCCCCCGCCCCCAACTACGGTTCCCTGATGTTTCCCTGGAAGTCCTGCTGCGAGTGCCTAAAGGGAAGTTTTGTTTCCTGAAGTGGTGAGGGAGAGACTGAGCTCTCAAACCAAACAGGTGTGGCTAGAAGTAGCTGACAAAGTGAGCAACAAGAATGTGGACCCTCGCACCTGGATTTAGAGCTGCAAAAAGTTCAGTAACCTCATAAGGGCTGGAAAGCTGACAGGTATCTCACTTCTAGCTGCCAATTCTCACACTCTGGCCTCTCCAGCATTCTCCTGCACAACACTCCTAAGGTTAACACACTTTGCAGTTCCACTCATTTCTCTTGCTCCAGGCACCTTTACACATCCGCATCTGAGCAACCAGCATACCCTCATCTTAGTGCCATTTCATTACATGCCTCTTAGTCACCCGCCACAAATGTCGTCATTCCATTCTCTGTGCACAATCTATTTCTCATCCAAAGATAAAAGCAAAGCACTGCAGATGCTGGAAATCTGAAATAAAGACAGAAAAAGCTGGAAAATCTCAGCAGGTCTGACATCATCTGTGGAAAGAGAAACAGAGTTAACATTTTGAGTCTGTATGAACCTTCTTCAGAGCTAAAGAGAAGTAGAAATGTGATGAAATATATACTGTTTAAGGACGATGGAGCAGGTGAAGCTGGATAGAAAGCCAGCAATTGGTGGAGGCAAAGGAAAAATTGACAAAGATGTTATGAACAAAAAGACAAAGGGAGCATTAATGGTAGTGGTAAGTGCTAAATTAGATGCCGATAGCAGCATAAAGGTAAGAAAGCAGAATGTGTTAGTAGCAAAACAAGGATCAGCACTCTGAAAGAGTGACATGGAACAAGTAACAGATGGCACTTTTGGGGGTACATTGGGGGGAGGGGGCAGTGGTGCTGAAAAAGGATGGAAAAGGGGATAAAAAGGGGATAAAAAAGGAGATGAAACAATGAATAAATGAATAAAAATGAAAGTAAGTGGGTAAAAAATGTTGCTTGCCATTTCAGCACACCACCCTGGTCTCATGCCCACATGTCCGTCCTTGGCCTGCTGCATTGTTCCAGTGAAGCTCAATGCAAACTGGAGGAACAGCACCTCATCTTCTGACTAGGCACTTTACAGCCTTCCGGACTTAACATTGAGTTCAACAATTTCAGAACATGAACTCTCTCCTCTAACCTCACCCTGTTTTTAATTCACTGTTTAAAAAAAATTATTATTTTTTATCTACTTATTTTATCCTGTGATTGGTCCCTGACCGCGATTTCACGCTGAAGGGCCAATTAAAGCCCGCCGAGCGTGAATGGCGGCTCCCCAATTGACGGGAAGGGAAAGCAGGGGAAGGGGCCTGTCGGCCGCCGGGTCCAATGGTGACCTGGAGGCCATTTTAAAATTGGCACAGTCAAGCTCTGAAAGGCTGCCAGTGGCAAAGACAACTTCAGTGTTGTAAACAGGAGATTATATATTAAAGACTCATATGCAGCTGCAGACACCAGGCAGGAAGGCAGGTTAGATGGGCACTCGGCTCCCCGGTTCCTGGGGTTGTGCTCGGACCTGCAAGCCCTCACACAGGCATACAGGCACTGACTCAGTGGTCAGTGTCATTGTGGGAGGTGGATGAGGCACCCAAAAACCCAGCTAGGTGCCCATCCATCAATAGTGAGGAGGGAGGCCTGGAGTGACTTCACAAGCTGCTTGTCATCTCTGCGGTCTCCTCTCAGGGCGCTCTGGGTGACGGCAGCAGCTCCTCTGCACCTCTGCCAGTGACCGTGGCATCTGATGAGGCTGCAGAGACTGGAGAGATGCCAGCCGTGGTACTGGCCATTCCCTCCCAGGCAGGGCCTGCACAGGCTCCACTGGCCAGAGGACAACTGCCAAGGTCATCAAGGCCCACAAGGTAGCAGAGTCAACAGGCTGTTTCCAATGCCAGTGCCAGAGAGGGAGGGGGGCACCTAACGTAGCACTCGGAAATGTAAGTTTAAAGGCACCATAAGCACAAGAGGGACTGGTCATGGGTGATCTTCTGTTGTGCAATGTTTTGTTTATGTTTACTGGTCTTGGGGTGAAGACCAGGGAAGGTTCTGTTAATTTGTTTTGACTGTCAACATGAGATAAATTTTCTTAAATGAGTTGAGGGTTTCTGCCTCTACTACCCCTTCAGGCAGTGAGTTCCAGATCCCTACAACCCTCTGAGTGAAAATGTTTCCTCATCTCCCCTCTAATCCTTCTACTGATCACTTTAAATCTTTGCCCCCTAGCAACTGACCTTTCTGCTAAAGTAAATAGTCCATTCCCATCCACTCTACCCAGACCACTCGTAATTTTGTATATCTCAATCAAATCTCCTCTCAGCCTCCTCTGTTCCAAGGAGAATAACCCCAGCCTATCCAATCTTTTCTCATTGTTGTAATTTTCCAGACCAGGCAACATTCTTATAAATTCCCTTTTATGATCACAGCCAGTGTTAATTGCTGCACAAACCAAATTCCAGAGGGAAACTTGGTTTATGGGCCATAACCTTTTTTTTGTATTCTGGAAACGAGAAGGAGATGTACTGAATTCAGCAGTAAAAGGTCCAGTAACACTTTGGGGATTTTAAAAATTAAAAGTAAAAGTTTTATTGACAAAAATAAAAGAAAAATAAGCACACTTTATTACAGTTACACAATTAAGGTTAGTCTTACAAAACAATCCCTCCAAAACTCTCTATGTGGACCTCTATGTGGTCAAACTCACAAGTAAACACCTCCCAGGCAACACTCCGTTATAGATGTCTACTGTGAGATATGGTAATAATACACAAGGCAAACTGCTGTAGCTTCAATAAAGGCATATCACATGACCACTACCCTCTTTCACTCTGCTTGTTGAAGTCCAAGACTTTTCTGGCTTGACTGGATGGGTGAATTCAAACTGCATCCCCCTCCCCACTCTAGCCCAGAGCTCCAGCTATAGCTCAACAGCTCAAACAGGTCCAGCTATCTCTATAGCTCCAGCTCAATAGCAACTCTAAAATACCCTTCCTCCCCTTTAATCTCAGTCCCATTGTTCTCACACACCTTTGAAACTCAAATCCTTTGAAATATAAGATCTTTCATGTTTCCATCTTGTCTTTGCTTTCGGGTCAATAAAATATAGCATCCCCACCTTTATTTACATGTGGAACTCCTGCAAGATGCAAACATGTTTCTTGTTATCCCTGACTCCCCTTTGATATTCAAACAATATCAATTTCAAATAAGTATTCTAAAAATGCAAATGTTAGTTCAAACTGAGAAGAGGGCACTGAACTCCCGGGATAGATAGGGAACCAGGGAAGGCCCTCCAGGCATAGTCATCCTGACAGCTGCGGGGTAGGAATCCTTGAAAGTCATCAGTGTAGAAGAGTTCATGACTAATGGCAATGGAGTATGAATATTCCCCCAGAAAGCCTGGAGGCAGAATTAGATATAAGAACATAAGGACATAAGGAATAGGAGCAGGAGAAGGCCACTCAGCTCCTCGAGTCTGCCCCGCCATTCAATAAGGTCATAGCTGATCTGCCCCAGGCCTTAACTCCTCTTTTGTGCCAGCTCCTCACAGCCCTTAACTACCTTATATTTCAAAAATTCATCTATCTCCTCTTTAAATACTTTCAGTGATCTAGCCTCCAGAACTCTCTGGGGTAGAGAATTCACCACCTTCTGAGAGGAGAAATTCCTTTGCATCTCAGTTTTAAATGAGTGCCCCCTTATTCTGTAACTATGTTCCCTAGTTCGAGATTCCTTCGCTAGTGGAAACATCTTCTCAACATCTATCCAGTCAAGCCCCTCAGAATCTTGTACGTTTCAATAAGATCACCCCTCATTCTTCTAAACTCTAACTAATAAAGGCCTAACCTGTTTAACCGTTCTTGCTAAGTCAACCCCTTCATCCCAGAAATCAGTCTAGTGAATCTCTTCTGAACTGCCTCCAATGCCAGTATATCCTTTTTTAAATATGGGGACCAAAACTGTACACAGTATTTGAGGTGCAGCCGTACCAACACCCTGTACAGTTGAAACAAATCTTTCCTATTTTTAAACTCCAACCCCCTAGCAATACAAGCCAACATTCCATTTGCCTTCTTAATTACTTGCTGCACCTACATGCCAGCTTTTTGTGTTTCATGCACAAGAACACCCAGATCCCACTGTTCTGCACTTTTTTGGAGTCTCTCTCCATTTAAATAATAGTCAATAGTTTTGATTTTTCCTGCCAAAATACATGACCTCACACCTTCCTACTTTAAACTCCATCTGATAAGTTTTTGCACACTCACTCAACCTGTTTATAACCCCTTGCAGATTCCTTCATCACAACATGCCCTCATACCTATTTTTTGTCATCAGCAAATTTCGATACTTTACACTCTGCCCCCTCCTCCAAGTCATTAATATAGATAGTAAATAATTGAGGCCCTAGGACTGATCGTTGTGGTACTCCACTAGTTACATCTTTCCAACCTGAAAAGGACCCATTAATCCCGACTCTCTGTCTTCTGTGTGTTTACCAATCCTCAATCCATGATAATACATTACCCCCACTACCGGGAGCTCTTATCTTGTGCAATAGCCTTTTATGTGGCACCTTATTGAATGCCTTCTGGAAATCAAAATATACTACATCTACTGGTTCCCCTTTATCTACCTGCTTGTTATGTCCTCAAAGAACTCTAACAAATTTGTCAAACATGATTTCCCTTTCACAAAACCATGTTGTCTCTGTTTGATTGCATTAAGCTTTTCTAAATGTCCTGCTATTTCTTCCTTAATAATGGACTCTAGCATTTTCCCAATGACAGATGTTAGGCTGACTGGCCTACAGTTTCCTGCTTTTTGTCTCCCTCCCATCTTGAACAGGGGCATCACATTAACGGTTTGCCAATCCATTGGGACCCTGGCGGAATCCAGTGAGCTCTGGAATGTTTCGACCAATGCCTCCACTATCTCTACAGCCACTTCCTTGGTATATAACAACCTCTTGTGTGGACTTGCTGTTGCCACCAGCTGATATACGAGCACAATGATGAGTTTGAATCTTTTTTCTATGTTGGTTCGAAATCAAATCTTTCATCACCCACAGGTCCTTCAAGTTTGGCACAGGGACTGGCGCGGAAGGAAGCTGAATGGTCTTCAAAGAAGGTCATGCACTCCGAGGAAGAACTGTCACAGAACAGCATGTACACCCTCCAACAGTGCAGATAAATACACCTCAGTGAGGCATCCAAGGGAGACAGCTAGGTTATTTGCCACATGGTGAACCACACATCACAAGTGAGCAGGATTAGATTTTGGGAGTCAGGGACAGCAGTGGAGAGTCCCAGTCAGATGGCACATGAAACTCCAAGCTCTGGTCAGCTGGACCCAGATGCTGAGCCTCATGGATCATCCACAAATTCTTGATAAGGACCAGGGAGTTAATATGATCTGGAATGTACTACCTTAATTAGTGGCGGAAGCAAATCAAATTTCAAAAAAAAAGGTAAATATTTATGAGGTGCTGGGAAAAGAGCAGGGAAGAGTGGGATTAATTAGATATCTCTTTCAAAGAGGCACAGACATGATAGGCCAATGGCCTCCTTCTGAGCTGCATGATTCTGTGTAACGATATTATAAAATTCTCTTCAATAATATTGACACCTCTTTACCAAGGAAGAAGACGCTGCCAGAGTAATAGTGAAAAAGGAGTTAGTTAAGACAAGAGGAGACATTAGAAAAGTCATTTACTTGTAAAATAATGCCCAAGGAGACACTCCTATCTGGCCTCCTCCCAAAGCCTTTATCATCACAGATGCCAGTGCCTAGCCAACACAGTTCACTAAATGTGTCATTAATAAGTGACCGGGTACACAGGGCAAAGTGAAGGAAACAGGGCCTGACAAGATCTTGGCAATGTTGTTGAAGACCTAGTCATTCACATACCTAAGCTGTTCAGCACATTTATGACACTAACATCTAACCAACAAAAAGCAAGATTGCTCTGGTATTTTCTAGCCATAAAAAGCAGGATAACCATATCAATTACTGCCCTATCAACTGCCTCCCATAATCAGTCAAGTGCTGGAAGGAGTCATCAACAGTGCCATTGAGCAACATCTACTCATAAGCATCTTGCTCACTGATTGGGCAATGCTTACCATTGCATATATATTCCTTAAACATACGACATTTCAAGACCACAGGACTGAATCCATGACCTCAATGAGAAGCAGTGATCGTAATGAGTACATCATGGGAACCTACGGCTGCAAAGCCTGTGATCTTTCATTCACATGCATTGGCATTTCCACATTACAATTGTGACTATTCACCAAAAGTACTTCATTGGCTATAAGCACTGAGATCGCAAACAACACATTATAATGTAAGTTCTTCCTTTGAGTTGATCATGTTATATATCTGCTGAAAGTGATTTGGAGAGGCTAATGGAATTTTTGCGATATTTTCCTTGCACAATGTCAAACTATAATAGCCTGTTGTTTTGCTGCTTTGCATTAAAGGCCTAAAGAGTAATGTTGTGGAGGAGGGAGAGATGGAAAGTGAAACCTGTGAAACGGAAGATCAAGAAGATGAAAAGGATGCAGCAGCATTACAGTTAGCAGAGGTTGGGGTGATGTGAAACAGATTCATTTTGTGGCTCCTTTTTGATCCAGCTGTTGACTGTTAAACTTAGCTTAGTGTTAGACTCTTGCCTCTGAGATAAAAAGTTGGGTTCAAGCCTCATCTAAGGCTTAAGTGCATTTGCTGGTCCTTTAATTCAGGACTGAGGAATAACTATATTATCAGTGGTGGGGTAATTCACACCAAATATTAAACTGAGGCTCTCTTAGGTGGGATGTAAAAGATTCCATAGCTATATTGAAGGAAGAGCAGGGGATTGTCCTGATCGAAATATATCTCTGAACCAACACCACTAAAAACAGATTAATTGACAGTTTATCTCAGTGTTGTTTGTTGGACTTTTCTGTGTGTAAATATATAACCACTTTTGCCTAGAATACAAAGTGATTACACTTCAAAAATGTAATTCATTGATTGTATTTGGAACATCCTAATGATGCGTAAGACACTAAATGCAAAATTCATTATTCTCTGTCATCATAAATTATACAATCTGTGATCACTCTCTTAAGTCACACTAATCTCAAGGGCAACTAGGGATGGGCAATAAACACTGGCCCAGCCAGCGAAGTCCACACCCCATGAATGAATAAAAAACATCATATGAGAAGTTGAGCTGTAAAGGAATATTCATGCTTTTAGTCTGAATTTATCTTTTAATGATACAAGAGATACAAATTAACAGTTAGCAATATGTCTACACATTACTAGTACACATCCAAAATACAGTATATTCATCAACATGCCTACCCATTATTGTCATGCTGATCTCACCTTTCCCCTATTCTTACACTTTGCTGTTTGAAGATCTTGGGTTTGTGGTGTGGGCAACTACTCAACTTAGTAATGAACCTCTTGGCAAGTTGGCTGCTCTCTTCATGCTCCCCGAGTCCAGGGATGGAGCCATGATAGTCTACATCACTAGCAATTAACTCCTCAGCAGCCTGGGTCTGTAGACTTATTCTCATTTGTGAAGACATTTGGAGGTTCTGAGCAGATAGCTCTTTTGCATTGCTGTTTTGAGGAAGAGCAGGATCTTCTAAGCATTGACCTTATGATGGAAGGAAGGTCATTGATGAAGCAGCTGAGGATGGTTGGGCCTAAGATGCTGCCCTGAGGAACATCTGCAGCAATGCCCTGGGGCTGAGATGATTGGTTTCCAATACCAACAACCATCTTTCTTTGTGCTAGGTCTGACTCCAACTGCTGGAGACCTCTCCTGCTCATTCCCATTGACTTCAATTTTGCTAGGGCTCCTTGATGCCACATGTGTCAAATACTGCTTTGATATCAAGCATGGCTCATTTGGAACAAGGTTGTAATCAGTCAGGAGCTGAATGTCCCTGATAGAACACAAATTCAGCATCAAGGATCAGGTTATTAAAAGTGTTGCTTGATAGCACTGTCAACTATGCTTTCCATCACTTTGCTGATGATTGAGAATAAATTGACGGGGCTGTAATTAGCTGGATTGTATTTGACCTGATTTTTGGGCATTGGACATAACTGGGCAATTTTTCATTTTATTGGGTAGACGCCTGTTCTGTAGCTGGAACAGATTGCACTGAATACATTATTATGTCTTAAAAACCAACCCACTCATAAGCCTTTATTAACTGGTGACTTAACACCATCAACATTAAATTTGCTAAAGGAAGTTTCAATTTGACCCAAGCTGCCATCTGTTAAGAATGTCAGAGTCATTTCACTTCTAACTTAAAAATCCACAGCAGCAAGGGAAATTTAAACAAGCGATAGTAAGTCCCCCACATGGGAAGATACAAAGGTTTGTAGGTCAAGATTTAACTAGAGATAGTTTAATGGTTAAAGATAAGCTCTTAAAGGGAATAGTCAAAGCAAATGCATATCTGCCAAAGAAATAGGCTTAAGGTAAGGGCTTGTATGAATGGACCTGTTAGGGATAGTGACTAGACAGAGATACATGAATAAATATTCTGTAAGTCAAAAACCTCACTTTATTGCTTTTCCCTTCTATGCCTATGTAATAGGAGTCCTTTCACTGTCAGTGGGTCATTACATTAACTTTATATGGACAAGGATAAGACTGCTGCTGTTGTGTGTTTCCAGATGATGATAGTATACTGCTCACCTGTCTCTACATCTGGCTAAGTTAGTAATGATGCTCAGTAGTAATTACTTTTAATTTTACCAGTAGGTCAGACATTTGGTGACCTTTCATGGACATTAGATGATGAATTCAAGCCGAAGACAACTTGAATAAATTTAGTAAAGTGTTACCATCTGACCAGCCTGTTTTTGGAGGATCCTGCAACTGCATTTAGCAATGTGAAAATCTCAAGCATTAAATGACTATTGATTGGTACAACCTTCAAGAGGTTTTCCAGAAGGGCAAGTCCCCAAAAAATCCATGGAGCTTGAATGATGGGCAGCACACATCAGTAATGGGAATTTCCTGAAACATCAAACTAACCAAACCCAAAAGCAGAACACAATGCAACATGATTACGTGTTATTTGTAACAAATGAGTGTTTTGAAAAATCAGATACTGCAAACAATCATCTCTTTTTGAATGTACTATTGATGATAATAAAAATATATTTATTTTACTGAATGCTGATGCCATCAGGGGAACGTGCCTGTAGCAGTTTCTGAGCTGAATGTTGGAAAGGAATTCACACCAGAGAACGTAGTCATCATTTGTTTGTTTTAAAGCTATTTTCTTAACTATCCTTTTTGTTATTGTGTGTTTATCTCAGGATTTGTTGGCTTCTTACTCTAGAAGAGTTCTTGCTGGATGTAATGGTCTTTTCTGTGGTTCTGCAATAATCCCAGGTGCTTGTATAATGTACTGTAGGAGCTTTATCCTGGACCTAGGAAACTCACATCTGTCATTGAGCATCAAGACAGCCTCTTGCAGCATTAGTCTAACTTCTTTGAACTATTTTTCATGTTCCTGTTTTGTTGATCCATGGATCAAGATGTTAATCATGTGGCATATGAAGCCTTCCATGGCCAGCAGTATATTGGACATTATCTTTTGGAATATTTCAGGGGTTGATGTGATACCAAATGGCAGACGGTTAAAGCAGTACCATCCAAAGGGTATAATAAAAGTAGTTAGGAGCATTGATTGCTGATCCAATGGTAATGCCAGAATCTGCTGTTGCATCAAGTTTGGCGAAGATTGTGCTTTTTGCAGATTTGGCCAAGTTCTCATCCATCTACATTGGATGTATTTGTCTTTCCACTGCCTTGTTGAGGTGTGTTCAATCAACGCAGATTCAAATGGAGCATTAAGCTTTGGGGCTGGTATCATAACAGAGCACTGCCTGGTTGCTTTAGGGAATGGTGAACTGGCCCCTTGTTGCAGCATCACCTCTATCTCACTCATGACTCTTTTCAAAAGTGGGCATGGAACCTTCATGGATGTGAATAGACAAATGGGTTTAGCATTTGTCTTGAGTGTAATGTGATACATGGTCTTCAACTTACCTAAGCCTTTAAAAAGTGTGGGAAGTTCCATTCTAAATTCATTATGTGTTTTTCACCAACTTTTATAAGCAGGTTCAGAGTTATGCAGGCCTTTTTTGCTCAAAGAACATTCTTGATTCTTGATAACACACAATATTTTAGAAATTTCTCTATCTCTGTGTTTTAGTATCTAGTTGGCCTTGAACATTTAACTTGATCCCCTCGGACCTTGGAGCTGTATAGAGGACAGTTATAGTGTTAGTTTGTTCAGCAAAAAACTCTGTCAGATAACACTGCGACACCAGCTCCTGTGTCTAGACTGAATATGGTTAGATGCCCATTTCCATCAATGTCAGCACTCCAATGCTGGTTTTTATTTTCCTTCATTTCCCCCAGGAAGATGCTTTACTGGTTGTCGAGGTCTTGAATTTCTTGAATGGGGGTTCCTTTAACAGATTTCTCCTTCTGTCTAGTAAATACAGATTTCCTGGAACAGTAGACCACCTTAAAATGGCCTAACTCTCCACACCCACGGCAGTGTGCAATTCATGCAGGGCATTCTTCCCGCCTGTGGACATTCTTCCTGTCACAGTGGGGATATTGGAAAATGGCATTTTGTGCTTTTTCAGGGTATTTTCCTGATTGCTGCTTTGCTATACTTTCAGTTTTGCAACCCACAAATAGAAAGACTTATTCGGGCTATTCTTGGGAAATTTCCTTTCATCTCTGACAATAGCCTTATCTTGCCTCCACTCTTTTGGCCTTTCTGGCCAGTTGTATAGCTTTGTTGAAATGTAAGTCTTGCTGAGATTGTCAAAGAGATTCTCAACTAAAATGTCAATGACTATTCTAACTCTGACCAGGTTGACTTTTAGTGCTGCATACTATCAATTTTTGGCTAGGTGTTACAATTCATTGATGAACGAGTCAATTCCTTCACCCTGTTTTTGACTGCATTGATTAAATTTCATTCTCCCTAAGACAATAGTTTTATGAAGACTGAAGTTTGAGTCAAAGGCTCTGATAACATTCTCATAGGAGGCTGTCTCTTCATTCATCCCCTGTCTGTCCAGCATGTCATCTGCTATGCTTCCGACAGTGTATAATAAAGTGCTGACTTGTTCTTTGTTCTCTTTATTTGCAAGACCTGATATATTGTGGTACCAATTAAAATATCTTCACCAATTTTTCCATTGCTCAGCTTGTCTGGGGCCTTCTATATTTTGAAATGATTCTGGTAGGGGCAAAGTAGTAGCCATTTCTCACCCTAGTTTGAGGCTGTGTTTTCCCATGCTGCTTGTCTTGCTAGTTGCTGGGCTGACCTCGTTATGGAATTGTTTCCTGTGTGGTTGCTGGAATGGTCTTGAAGTCTTTCACCTGCTGTTCTGCACTGTTGCTGGGTTTCACTTGAGGCTTTTCCTGCCATTTTCTACGGTTCCCATGTGGGTGTAGTCACTGCTGCCACCAACTGTAATTGTGTGTTGACCTCAGAATTTGTTGACTTCTTACTCTAGAAGAGATCTTGCTAGAGGCAATGCTGATTTGTTCAAAAACATTTATTTACATGCTAACTATTTACAAAGGTTAAATAAGACCAAGACATAGTTGGAGATCCTCTCTGAGATGCTTCACACTCATCTCCCCTCAGTGAGTGATGTCACTGTGACATAGATCCTTACGCACCTGCTCAGTAGCTATCATTAGAGTTAACCCTTTACTCTACATCCTCAATTTCTCCACCATTGTCTTGGGCAAAGTAACATCACTTCAACATGGAATGCTTTCTCTGGTGTCCAACAAGTTTCTCATGCAGCAATTTTGGCAGGTTAGAGCCATGCAAAAATACCACAATAAATTTGACCTGTTGCTATATTGACACATTCCAAGCAAACACTGATAAAGTATCAAATACCTGAAAATCAGAAGATGACTTTCATTGAGATGATTCTAAGTTTGATAATAAGAAGGATACCCAGAGCAAGCAAAAACAAGTAAGTTGCTGAACATAGGTGCAAAACAACTTGAAAATAATTGACAGACTTATCTTAGCAGAATGGTGCATTATTTTGGTCATGTAATGCAATAATGCTCCTGATTCACACCACTTTGTGAAATTTTCAAACAAATTTGACCAATCATTTCTCCAAAGTGATGGTTGGTCTTCAAAGAAAATAGCCTTATATATATGGAGGGGATTTTGTGGATTTTTAAAGAAACTGCCAGGATTAAGTCCTCAGCACATGGACTATCTGCTCAAAATGGGAGCTCTTGCACACTTTTTTAACAGGAAAACAAATGTAACATAAATGCCAAGCTTAAATTGGGTTTCTGTAGGGTTCTGCCATTGCCCACTCTAGAGACTTGAGCACATGATCTTGGCTGACACATCACTGTAAAAACTGAGGGGGAGCTGTACTGATCTTTTGAGTAGAATTTAAAGAACTCATGGCACTATTTAAAGTGGAAATCACCAACATTTATCCTTCAACCAACTTGAAGTGGATTATCTAGTCATTTATCTCATTGTTGTTTGGGCTTTCCAGAGCTGAATTAAGAATTATTTGGGACCCTGAGCACCAAGGAAATGAGACCCCTCTACGTTCTTCGTATTATCGATTCCTGATCTATTAAAACAAAAACGTGTCATAAAATGCATGAAGAAATAAAGCCCATAGAATGTTTATCTAGTGGATTAAGAATAAAATAAATCACCTCAGAATATATTACATTTAGTATTGCTGAAAAAAAGAGACATGCTGTTGAAGTTTTTCATCTTGTACTCATCAGGACACAAGAATACCAATAGTAAAAGGAAAAACAATTTTCACTTCCTGAGTAGAGAGTGCTGATTGGTTGGTAAGTGGACTCTTATTGGTACCAATCAATTAACAGCAGTTAACAGCAGTTCCCTGGTGCATTCTTCAAAGTAACGCCTCTACTAATCAGAGTCCAACTGACAACCAATCAGCGCTCTCCTCTCATGCAGTATAGATTGTTGTTCCCTTTACTGTTGGTATTCTTGTGTATCTGTCTTGATGAGTGCAAGATGAAATGCTTCGACAACATGGCCAGGATTTTACGGCCCCTGCTGCGTCATGTCTCCCCCTCCGGCAGATGTGGCGAGCCATTTAAATCTCCATTCAGTTCAGCGGGACCGTAATATCATGCCGGATGGGAGGGGCAGTAAAATCCTGGCCTATGCCTCCTTTTTCAGTAATTCTTGAGTTCTGTACTACCACATTACATTTAAATGAAACTGCTTCCTGGTGAGGGTTCCATATTTTTGCTAGGGCTTCTGGGCTTGGGCCTCATATGCCCATGGCCAGACTTTTATGTCCCGGGTGGGGGCGCACGCCTGTCCTGTCCGGCTACGAAATAGCGTGAGATGACGTCATTGCACAATCGCGTGGTATCTCGCTTGGCCGGGGGCCCATTTACTATCCACTCCAAGGCTCGCCGATCGTGCGTGCCCAACGAGCAAAAAATTTAGGCCGATGTGTTAATGTGCCCTTTGTGGGACCTTGCTTGCTCAAACCAGCTATCATGTTCTCCTGTACTACATTAGCGACAACTCTTCAAAAGTAGTTCATTAGTTTTGAAACATTTTGGAATATCCTGGGTTTATGAGTTAGGATCTATAAATGGAAGTTCTTTCATACATATTATGGGAGTGGTTGGAGAACATATTCCTAGTCTCCTCCTAATCTGTGGTTGTGTAGCTCTGTGGTTGTTCCTGAGTATGCTGAACACATGAAATAAAAACCAAAAATGCTGGAAAAGGTCAGCAGGTCTGGCAGCATCTGTGGGGAGAGAAACAGAGTTAATGTTTCGACTTCGTATGACTCACCTTCAGAGCTGAAGAGAGGTAGGAATGAGATGGATTTTAAACTGTGGAGCAAAATAAAAGGCCAGAGTCAGGACATGCTGAACACCTCCCTGGCTGAGATAAATAACTTGTTTTTGTGTGAAGAACTGCAGACGAAAGCACATACACTGGATCCGTGTTTTGCAGACCTCAACATCATGCTGTACTAATGTACTGTCCAGCCAACAGAGGGTAATGTAACACATAAAACAATCCTATGGAGACCTCAAAGCCACAAGTTTCAACCACACCCAGCAAGATCTTGTACAAGGAGAAATCATAGGCATTGTCTGGAAAGGAAATACCTTGGAGTACCTTTAACCTACATGGCCACTATGCAGGAACTTGTGGAGTTACCCACAAACCACCAGATAAGAACCAGCCCCACAAAGGGAAATAAAGACCTTCCTTCAACACTTTGGGTGAACCTTAACTACCTTTGACATATAGCTTCCTTTTACAGGGAATGTGCATACATTTCTTGTCAATTTGTGACTGTTGAAAGTGATGGCTATTAAGATAGTGGATGCACTGGTGATCATTTTCCAAAATTCTATAGATTCTAGAATGGTCCCTGAAGATTGGAAGGTAGCAAATGTCACCACACTATTTAAGAAGGGAGGGAGAGAGAAAATGGGAAACTACAGGCCTGTAAGCCTTACAACGGTAGTAGGGTAAATGCTAGAATCTATTATGAAGGAAGTGATAAATGGATACTTGAATAATACGAGTATATTCAGCATGGATTTGTGAATGGGAAATCATGTTTGATGAACTTATTGGAGTTTTTTGAGGATGCTACCAACAGAATTGATAAAGGAGAATTGATGGATGGAGTACACTTGGATTTTCAGAAGACTTTTGATAAAGACCCCACAGTTGGTTGATCAGCAAAATAAAAGCACATGGGATAGGAGGCAATATACTGGCATGAATTAACGATTGGCTAACAGGCTGAAAACAGAGAGTAGGAATAAATGGGTCATTCTCACATTGGTAGGCTGTGACTAGTGAGGTATCGCAAGGATCAGTACTTGGGCCCCAGCTGTTCACAATATATCAATGATTTGGATGTGGGGACCAAATGTAATATTTCCAAGTTCACAGATGATGCAAAGCTAGGAGGGAATGTGTGTTGTGAGGAAGATGTAAAGTGGCTCAGGAGGATTTGGACAGGTTTAGTGAATGGGCAAGAACATGGCAGATGGAATGTAATGTGGAAAAATGTGAGGTTATCCACTTTGTTAGTAGGGACAGGAGTGCAGAGTTTTTCCTAAATGGTAGAAGATTAGAAAACGCATATGTACAAAGGGTAGATGCACCTGGGTGTCCTTGTCCATAAGTCACTGAAAGCTAACATGCAGGTGCAGCGGGCAATTAGGAAGGCTAATGGAATGTTAGCCTTTATCGCAAGTGGATTTGAGTACAAGAGTAGTGAAGTCTTGCTTCAATTGTATTGAAGCTTGGTTAGGCCACATCTGGAGTACTGTGTGCAGTTTAGGGCCCCTTTCCTCAGAAAGGATATTATTGCCGTAGAGGGATTGCAACGATCGTTCACCAGACTTGTTCCGGGGATGGCAGGACTGTCTTATGAAGAGAGATTGGGGAAAGTGCTATGGGTCTATATTTTCTAGAGTTTCGAAGAACAAGAGGTGATCTCATTAAAACCTACAAAATAGTTAAAGGACTAGACAAAGTTTACCCTGGTTGGGAGTCTAGAACCAGGGGACACAATTTCAAAATAAGGGGGAAGCCACTTAGGACTGAGATGAGGATAAATTTCTTTACTCAGAGGGTTTTGAATCTTTGGAATTCTCCACCCCAGAGTTCAGGCATTAAGGCAGAGATTGATAGATTTCTGATTAACAATAATGTAAAAGGTCATGGGGATAGTGTGGGTAAAAGGCATTGAAGTGTTCAATCAGCCATGATCATATTGAATGGCAGAGCAGGCTCAAAGGGCTGAATGGCCTTCTCCTGCTCCCTATGTTCCTAAGCCAATTTCTAAATCATATGAGCTACACACAGTCAATTCTCCCCAGCTAGGCTTCTAATAAGGCAGGGAAGCAGTAGAACAAGAAGGGGGTGATTTTCCAGTTACCATACCTCCGAGGTGACCAAAATGGGGTCTAAGGTCTGTTTGACCAGTGTTTAGAGCAAGGTACCATTTTGTTGAAGTGTGTGATTGGAACAGCTGCCTGGAGTATCATTAGGTGCTGAATGACACTTACATTGCCTGCTAGCACTCATGAAAGATGCTGCACAGCATTTTGGTGGCTCATGCTTCATTAAATGACCTCTCCTAACAGCGAGCATCTGAACAGGAGTAAACTGAGGGTTTCGAGCACTACTTAAAGCCACGGTCAGCTTTCAATGTTCACTTGGTGATTGAAATTGACCAACCACATTGTACTTGAGGAGGACTTTTGACATACATTGAGAAACTTTCTGGCACACTTTGGGCGGAATCGTCCCAGATGTGCACTGTGCTGGCTGCAATGGTGGCTTTTCACACCGTATCATGCCAAACTCACCGCATTAATTATGCATTCCTGGGAAACATGCCGTTTCCATGGCGGCTGGGCTCTTATTCGCCCGCCATGCCATCACTTCACCGCTACATCACACTAGGTGCTATATTTAAAGTCCAGCCGCGCGCACAGGTCGCAGTGCTCCCAGTCCAGGACTCGACTGAAGACACGGCTCCAAAATGCAAAAAGATTGCAGATCCCAGGTTTAGTGACTCATCCCTTGAGCGCCATTTGGACACTGTGGCGGCCCGCCACGTTGTCCTCTACCCTGCTCTGGCCACAAGATGGGCAGCTGGATCACCAATCCAGCATGGGAGGCAGTGGCAGCGGTGGTCAGCACCAATGCCCTGCAAAAGAGGACAGCCACCCAGTGCTGCTACAGGATGAATGGTCTCCTCCATTCCTCCAGGGTAACTCACTTTTCTCATCACTCTCAACTCACACACTCACAAACCCATCACACATCCACTGGGATCTCATACGTTAAGGGACAACACCACTAACTCTCACACACCCTCACATCTCCATCAGGCTCATATCTCTCAAGCTTGAGTCCTCATCCCATCCATGGCTCCACTCACCACAAAAACATTCCATGTAGTCCTTGTGTCCTGCTCACGCTCTCTCCATCTGTTTTCATGTGGGAGAATCTGACTCATATTAGCAGGAAGAGATCCTAGACCGGGGGTGGATTGGGCCACATTAGGCCCCTCACTCACTTTGAGGGGTGTGTCATCGCGCTGACCGATGAGGATGTGGACCGTGCCTGTGGTGACGGTGAGGTCAATGGTGAACACTCACGTGAGAATCCTGCACCACATCATCCCTCTCTCAACTCAGCTGTGAGTGCTCTCTCTCCTGCTTTTGACTCTGCTGCCATGGACTAATTATCCCTACTTTGGTTCACAGGGAGCTCTGCCAAGTGACCAACAGCCTCAGCCAGCCAGTCCCTCAGCCAGTCCCTCAGCTTCATCCATATCCTCACCTCCAATGAAGAGGACACCTCCTCCATTGAAGAGCCAGAAATAAGCAGCCTGAAAGACCTGTCGCAGCGCTTACCCACACCCTGCACCAGCGCAGAGACACACACCTTGGTGGGACCTAGATCTAGAGCAGGCTTGGGTTCACAATCTGGTGGTCACCACATGGACACATGTCTGCAGTAGCAAGAGGCAGGTTCAGCTGAGCTCCCTGGCACTCAGAGGAATGCTGGGGATCAGGCATCTGTGAGGTCCAAGTCAGATCAGGAAGCTTTGGGTGAGGCCTTCCAACTCATCCTGTTGAAGGTGGGGGAGGATCACACAGAGCTATTGGAAGCTCTCAGCAGAGTGGCTCGAGAGTTGGAGGAGTGTGTCTGTCTGCTCTCTGATGAAGTGCTGCTCGCACATGCGTGTATGGAGGTATCATGCCATGGAGACTCTGGTCCAGCAGAATGTGGAGATGTGTGGAGCTCTACATTCCATCGTGGGAGCCCTGGGTGAGTTCCTCATGTGGCAACGTGAGAGGAAAATGGGGCATTTTGATGTTCCTCCAAGTGATCCTTCCCCTCAAGGAGTCAGGCAAGGGAGGAGGAGCGGCAGCCGGACACCGCTGGATCATCCACTCAGAAATCTCAGAGGCTGACATCTCCCTCTGAGTCCCCTTTGCCTGTGACCCTCTCAACCTTGTCCTCTGTCATCACAGAGAATGCAGCCGGCCCATGAGTGATTCTGGAGGGAGAAGCATGCATGTGGCAGAGCCTCTCGGAGCCTCATGCAAGCACTGTCCCATGCACGAGGATCCTTCACGTATCACACTCATCTCACTGTCCTGAGCATTTTCAATGCTGCCTGCTGGGTTCGCTTTCAGTTGTTCATCTGAGCTGAGCTGCATCTCCATCCACCCAATGATCACACTCCCATGTAGCACCTGACTTTGCCCACCACAACTCTCATTTCTCTTTCGATTTGGACAGCATGAAGCCAATCTGGGTTTTACCTTCGCTCTCCCATCCTTTACCAACCCACAGTCACCCATTTCCTTTCCCCCATCACAGTTGACCCTCCTGGCATCACCTTTCACCTCCCCTCTGTGACATACCAGCCACAAACATTTATTTACCTTCAGGAATGTCGTGCTGAAAGTGCACATTCCCTTCCTTCCTGAAAAACCCACTCCCATCCGCATTAACCTTCCTGACCTCCTCCTTCCCACCCTCAAGGTCCGTGTGTGCCTCTCAGTCCCCACCAAACACCCTCGCCATCCCTTCTATCGCTACTGTCGAACACTCACCCTCCCACCCTACTGCCTCACTCTGCCCTGGGTCATTCTCACCATTCCCTCGTATCACACCCACCCTCAGTTCTCTCCACAAGAGGCAGTCATGGACCCATCAGACCCCCTTGCTTGTATGTTCACCTGGACATCGCCCCCTCTGGACACCTTTACCCCCGGGACCCCTACCCCCCATGGCACCCCTTTCCCCCTCTGGACCCCTTCCCCTCTGGAATATCTTCCCTTATTTGGAACCCTTCCACTCCAAGAACCCCTTCCTCCCCTCTGAATCGCTCCCCGAAACCCCTTTCCCTGCCTCTGGAACCCCTTCGCCCAGTGGACCCTTTCTCCACAGAATCCCTTACACCCTGGAATTCCTTCTCCCCCACCCCTCTGGACCCATTCCCCCCTCCCTGGAACCCCTTCCCCACTTCTAGACCCCTTAACCCGCTGTAACCCCATCCTCCTTGGAACTTCTTCCCCCTCTTTAGTCCTCCCACCAACCCCGCCATGGACTCCCCCCACCGGCTTAGTTTTCCCCCCCTTAGTCCCTCTCGCTTCCTGACTTCCTCAGACACCCTTACTCCTTCCACCACCCTTAGTCCTTCCCCACTTCTGACTCCTTCCTCCAGCCTCACTCTTTCCTCCAGCCTCACTCCTTCCTCCAGCTTTACTCTTCCCCCTTCCTGACTCTTTCCTTCACCCTTACTCCCTCCCCTCTCCACACTCCTTCGTCCACATGGACCTCTTCTCCTCTTTGCACTTCTTCCCCCCTCTGAACTCCTTCCCTTACACCTTACACCCCTGTTACACATATCCCCCAGTTGCCATTTTTTCCCCATTACCCCATCTCCCCCATACTCCCTCACCCTCCCCAACCTCAACCCCCCTTCTGAAGGAAATAGGTTTCATTTCTTGAGCCTGGATTAATCTGACAAATTTTTCTAAAGTTGTAGTCGATGATTCATAATCCTACCTTCTAAACAACATGTGGTTCCAGTCTCTGAGCTGTAGCACCTAAGGAAGCTGTCCTCATCTTGTACTGGCACAGGGTCATCCACATCTTTAGCATCTAGAATGAAAAAGATGACTAAGCTTTAACTTGCGCTGTGAAGCAGGAACAAATGAATGGCTCTAGAAAGTAGCTGTGGTTTTTCATGCAGAGTGTGTGAGAAAGAAGTGAGAAAGGAAAAGATGGGTAAGGTGTGAAGAGACATTGCACAGCATTTCTTCTAGCTTTGCTACTCACCGCAGCCATAATTCTCCCCTTGTCTGTGATAGCTGGTACGCTTTCCTCCAGAGAATGTGGGCTTTTGCAGCTTGCTCTGCTTCCTGTGACTTGCCTCATGCTGTGTACCCTTCTCCTGCAAGGATGAACAGAGTATGTGAGTGAAACCCTTGTGTATTGTTTTGAGGATGTGCTTGTCATGGTGGAATAGTACACTGTACACATTGTGTGCAAGATGTGAGGTATGGTATGTGAATTAAAGGCCCCAGTAATGATGAGGTCAGGAAATGCATGGTATGAGAAGGAGGTAGACTCAGTTGAGTTGCAGTGATTTCAGCAGAGAGAAGGGGAGTTGTTTTGAGTAGTGAGGCTGTAGGTGATACTCATGTAAGGAAAAAATAATTCATAGTGCCTTACCTTAGCTAATCTTGTGACATCATTGAGCTTTTTCTGGCATTGTAGCCATGTCCAGGGATCTAGGTTCCTGGCATTGATCTCCTCTGTGACCTCTTTCCAATGGCAGTGAAGGCATTGCCTGGAGGGCATTCATTCTCCTGTCTCCTGACCAGGTCCTCCAATGCAACTTTGAAAGACCTGGGGACAAGTTCTCCTAGTCTTTCAGCCATTGTTTGTGTTCTCTGCTGCCCGCAGCCATAGTGCACTTCTCTTTTCAGAATGCAGATTATCTTTACGTAGCATCAGAGATACCTGAATTTCTGGCCCCTAAACTGACAGCAAGCCAACAAGTAACAAAAGCGATCACTGCAGATGCTGGAAATCTGAAATAAAACTGAAAATGCTGAAAACGCTCAGTTGGTCAGGCAGCATTTATGGAACGAGAAACAGAAGTTAACAATTCAAGCCGATGACCTTTCACCAGAAGGTGACCGATCTGAAATCCAGCCCTGGACCCAGCCCCGGACCGATCTGAAACCTTGGGTTGGATTTTATGTGCTCACCGGGTCAGCACGGGAGGCATGTAAAATAGAGCAGATGCCGACCCCACCACCTTCTTGCCCACCCCTGAGCTCACCCTCATGACATGGTAAATGGGCAGGCACCAAAATCAATAGCTCATCTGCCATATTTAAAGAAATAATCAAGGGTCAACTAGGCTTGTTAACAAGCCAATTCCACGATAATATGCCGCCTATCCCATAACATGGTTGGCGTGGGCAGTTGGGGTGGGAGTGGGCAGGCTGTTTTTTTAAAAACGTTTTTAAAAGTTGGAAGGAAAGGGGTGGTACTTTCTATGGGGGGATGCCATTTGCGTTTCAGGGTGCAGCTCCCCTAAGATATTACACCCCCTTTCTTCTTACCCACCTGCTCACCAAAACTCACCACCCCAACCCCACCGTCCCCTCTCTGAACTGGCAGAACCCTCTGCGCCCAATACCCCGGAATTACCTTGCTCTGGGATCCATTGGGCCTTCTTCTTGGAACTGCTTGCAGTCCCTGCAGTGCCCACTAATGTGCTCTTGGTGCTGCCGGGACTGCTGGAGTTGCCTCCCCTGCGAGGGGCAGTAGTCTCATTGGCAGGCAATTTAGCCCGCCTGCAGCTTGTTCTGGCTGCAGAATGGGCAGGCGTGGAGCAGCTCAGCTTCAGGCCAACTTTGTTTCCAGGGAGAGTGGTGAGCCGTACTCCCCGTCCCCATAATATACAGCCCATTAACTCTGCTTCTCTCTTGATCCACAAATGCTACCTGACCTGCTGAGTATGTCCAGCATTTGCTATTTTTATTTATTATTAAATCAGCACAGGTACCACTGGCTACATGCTTGACCCACAATAATGAGGTCCAACATAAATTTCATATGTCCCCTGCACCCTAGCAAACAGGACTGTATAACACCCATTCATCCTCCTGTGTGCCTGTATACAGATGCGATTAAATTTGTTGATCATGTAGCCATGTTTTCCAGCAAACTAATTGGTTGCAGGCAATTCCACAGACATAAGTGATGGCTGAAATGTTTCCGGTACTCTATGCAGAATTTTAAGAAGATGGAAAATAACAGGGTTTTCACTGCATCATTTGTAACTGTAACATTAGTTGCAGTTCCTCTTTTTGTGTGAGTTAGATGGCTGCACTCAGCAAATTGTTTCATGAATGAAAGAAACAAGTCAGACGTGTTTGAATAATGTGCCCCAAATAGAGAATCCTATTTGTCCTCCTTCTGTGGTTCCCAATATCATAGATGCCAGTGCACAGCCAACTCAATTCACTAAATGTGACATTAATAAGTGAGCAGGTACACAGGGGCAAAGTAAAGGCAACGGTCCTGACAATACCTTGGCAGTGTGCTGAAAACCTAGTCATCCCCCTTCCAATACATTTATGACTCAGGCATCTAACCAACAAAGTGGAAAATCACTCTGATATTTCCTAACCACGAAAAGTGGACAGATCTAACCATATCAATTACTGTCCTATCAATAGCCTTCCATAATCAGTCAAGTACTAAAAGGAGTCATCAATAGCACCATTGAGCAGCACCCACTCACCAGCATCTTGCTCACTGAGATTGGGCATTCTGTGATGAGTAATGCACTGACATTCTGGGCTGTAGGTTGTGCGTAATACCTACCATTGCATATATATTCCATAAATATACAATATTTCAAGACTGCAGTGAGAAGCGATGATTGCAGTGAGCATATCATGTGTTATTTTCCTTCTGTTCGGTCGCTTTGCTCAGTGAATACAGTTGCACATCTATTTACTGGTGGGTGAGTTGGTAAACAAGATACTGCAGATGCAGAGGCCAATGTAAGATGAAGCACATGCTGTTTATTAACAAAAGTAACAGAGCACTAACACATATATGCTTCTTCAACCAGACTCTATTCTAAGCTACTGATTAACATTGTATCCCGCACTACACAGCAACTGAGTAATACAGTGATGTGGTCAATCTGCCCACCTCAGATTACCATGTCCCTCCCCCTTTACTCCAAAGTAAAATTTACAATCTTTACAATATATCAACCATTTACATAAATAAACTATTTACAAATTCAGTCTCTTTGGAGGCTTCTTCAAATATGTCGAACATTGACTTCAGATGGGTTATCTGAGACCTCCCTCTCAGGAGTCATCTGTCCACTAGGCTGCCCATGGGCCTTACAGGTATTTCCAAACCAAGTCGAGTTCCTTCCAAATGTGGTGTAGAATCCAATGGGAATGCTTTCATCCTGTTTCAGGCCCATTTGCATACACTCCTGCTGCCCTCCTCTCCAAGTTCAACAATATGAAGGTCAACTGCCAGGAAGGTTCTCAAAATCAGGATGTTGGGCAAGGCTAAATTCAACATGGCTTCCCGCTGTGTAAAAATAAAATAAAAAATTTTGGGGCCTTGTTAGTAGTTCTGCTTGTTCTTACTACGTGTCTTCTTTTGATGTGTTTTCTTCTTGGCAGTGCTCTGACTTTAATCTTGGCCTTCTTTTCAATTTCCCTATTGGCCGGACTAGGCTCAGGAATAAGCTCAACTTGAGTGAACTTGGTGGTTGAGTCTTCCAGGATTTTCTCATCTGTCAGCTACTTTGAAAACTCAGGGGTCTCTATTTTTAAGACTTCTTGGCTTCCACATAGCTAACCCTTCACTTCTTCAATTTCTTTTTCATATTTGTTAGTTTTTTCCTAGAGAATTAAGCATTGTTGTGTTTTCTTGGCTAATTTATTCTTCGTCTTGGCCAGAGATATGCAGAATTCTTTCTGTTCTTCCTCAAACCTTTTCAGTGGTACAAATTTGGATCTGAGGGAATCTTGCAATATGTGAAAGTCCTTCAGTAGGCTTTCTTTTTCTTTTTGAAGGTTACTGACTTCAACTCAAACTCTGTCCTGAAACACACCTCTATGAATTCCTTTTGTTGAGTGTTTACATACTCCTTTTTCCAAACAGTAACATTTCCTGCTTCAGACTGAGACCTTAATACTCTCTCAAAATTGATCTTGCTTAACCAGTTCCTTTCAAGGAGATGCGGTTGTCTGCCAGGTATCACCATGAGGGGTAGATTAACACACTGATTTCCATACTGTGCTATAACCTTGCATATACCTCTTACTCACATGTCTTCACCTGGTATACGTCTTTAGTTTAGCATCTGAATTTTCCAGATTTAATGAATGGTCTCCTTCATTCAGATATTTGAATGTATGTTTCCCTATTACTGTTGTGGATGCCCTTGTATCTACCTCCATTCGGCTGGGTTTCCCGTTGACTTTCACTGTCACATGGATTGGCTCTGTTTTACTAATTTTTAAGTTGTATAGTGAGTAAATATCTGACTCTGTTTCTTCTGGTTCCTCTGGTGGATTTTATGATTTCTATCTTTTTGCTTAATGTTTTGTCTTAATCTATCTTTACAATATCTCACAATGTGCCCATTATGATGGCAGTAGAAACGCTTGATTCTTTTAAATTGTCATTCACTTGCAGGCTGTCTAGTTCCTTTCCTGCCATTATTATTGTGAGTTTTCTCTGTTAAACCATTGCTTTTTGCTGGTCTGTTAATGGTGACTATTTCCTGTCTTTCTGCGGAGCCCAGTGCTTCCCTGCCATTTCTAACTGGTGCTTCCTTTTTGATGTGAAGGCCAGTGCTATTTTGTGCTCCCTTGATTGCTTCTGAATCCCTGACTGCGCTTTCCATTGCGAGCACCAACTCCATCACCTTGCTGAAGTTTAAGTTCATTTCTGACAACAACCTTTTTTGAACGGCATCTTCATTAATCCCACATACTAATTGGTTTCTTAACATGAAGTTAATGGACGTCCTGAACTCACAGTGACTCTGTAAGTTGTTTTAAGGCTGCTACATGGCAAGTGACTGTCTCATCAGGGGTGTGACACCTTAAATTAAGTTTAAAATGCTACGTTGTTACTAAGGGTTTCAGCTGAAAATGGCTTTTCCCAGGATTTACCAACTCATCAAAGCTCTTAGAGTCTGGACTGTTGGTTGCCGTTAGAATACAAATTAGCCATATGTTTTACTGCCACATGTCGATAAGAGGATCACTCATCTCTTCTCCTCACCCAATATGTCATTTGTCAAAAACAAGTAGTTCAGTTTAATGTGACCAGTCAACAGTGATCTGATCAAATGGTTTGATATGGCCAAACTGTGGCATACTGGAGGAAGATAACTTCGGTCACTATGATGAAGGCTATACTTACAATCGCCTTGCAAAGTATGGCTGAATTACTTCTGTTGAATTTCCAAGGCTTTCTTTGATGTCAACGACTGGTCATATTTTGCCTTGTCGCCAGTTTTTAAGTTCCTTCTGTCAGATCGCTTTGCTCAGCAAACACGGTTGCACACCTATCTACTGGTGGGTGAGTTGGTAAGCAAGATACTGCAGACGCAGAGACCAATGTAAGATGAAGCACATGCTGTTTACTAACACGTGTGCTTCTCCAACCAGACCCTATTCTAAACTGCTGATTAACGTTGTAGCCCATGCTACACAGCAATTGGATAATAGTCACGTGGTCAATCTGCTCACATTCTCTTAAAGGTGTATTGCACCTCAGATTACCACATCATAGGAACCTGCAGTTGCACCGTCTATTTCATCCACATGTATTAGAATTTCCCATATTACAACTGTAACTATGGGCAGAATCATTCCAGATTTGTAAAGTGCGGTGGCGGGAAAAAACACAATATTTTACATGCTGACTACAATGGCAGCTTCTCACACTGTGTCATCCCAATCCTGCTGTATTAATTATGCATTCCTGGGAAACACACTATTTTGATTGCAGGTAGGCTCCAATTCTCCCACCACGCTGTTACCACACTGCTTTGTCATGCCTGGCCCCACATTTAAAGTACAGCCACGTGGACACCTCTCAGTGCTTCCAATCTAGTACTGCGGCAAAGAAGGCATGGCCCTGAAAAGCAAGAAGACTGCAGCCCCTCAGTTCAGTGAAGCATCCCTCAAGCAACTTTTGAACACCGTGTTGTCCCCTACCCCTGCTCTGGCCACAGGAAGGGCAGCAACATTGCCACTCCAGCTTGGCAGGCAATAACAGTGGTGATCAGTGAAGAGGTTGGCCATCCAAGGCAGATAGAGGATGAATGATCTCATCTGTGCCACCAGGGTAAGGCAACTATCTCATCACTCAACACTCACACATTCAAGCCTATCACACATTCACTGTCATCTCACTCACTGCCGGCTCAAGGGACATCACCACCCATTCTTCCATACATACCCTCACATCCCCATCTGGCCTTATCTCCTCTGGAGACTGCCTCCTCAGCTGTCACCATCTTGAGGCCATTTGCACAGATCAACATGTGGCCCCACACACACCCTTCCCCAGTACAGCCCTTACACTGCAGCCTCTTCCCTTTCCTGAGGCCACTTCTCCGCCTTCCCCAAGCAAACCCTTGCCCTGCAGCTATTGAAAAGCCACCCACAGCTTACGGCTGGTCTGGTAGGTGGAGACCTACCCTTGAGCCCCCCTAAAAGTGATGTGGCGCTGTCTGCAAAGCCTGGCACTGATGATTGTGAGTGCTGTCTGAAGCAAGTTAGGTAAACAAACCTTGAAGTCCTAAGCGAAGTGCAGCCTGCCAAGTGCACACCTTACATATGCTGTTGTACAATCACGCTGATGTGTCTGGACGATCCATCGTGGGGGAGCATGGGGTGATTCTGCTGGGCTGGCCTTATAATAATATGCAGAAGCATTATAATGAGGTTCCTGATGTCCAATGGCGGGAAATGTGGCACACCATTGATGGGCAGAGTGGACGATAGTGAACTAATTTCACGACGTTGTGATTTTTGGCTTTCTCGCCATATTGTCCACTCAACCCATCGAGCACGCTCAATGCCAGCGGGAACGGAAAATTCTGCCCTACATTCCAAAAGTACTTCATTGGTTGCAAACACTGAGATTGTGAATAATGCAATACAAATGTAAGCTGTTTCTTTGAATTAAACATGTCATATGTATGCTGAAAGGAAATTCAGCTGCTTGAGATTGGGAGAGTGTTTGCGGTATTTTTCTTGCACAAAGTCAAACTAGAATAGCCTGTTGTTTTGCTGCTTTGCATTAAAGGCCTGCAGAGTAATGTTTTGGAGGAGGGAGGGATGGAAAGTGAAACCTGTAAGACGGAAGATCAAGAAGATGAAGAGGATGCAGCAGCATTACAGTTAGCAGAGGTTGTGGTGTTGTGAAACAGACTCATTAGTGGCTCCTTTTTGATCCGGCTGTTGACTTGTCAAAATTAGCTCAGTGTTAGATTCTTGTTTTTGAGCTAGAAAGTTATGGATTCAAGCCCCACTCCAGGGTTTAAGTGCATCTATCGGTCCTTCAATGCAGTACTGAGGGATTATTAGATGTGGTATATTTCACACGAGATGTTAAACAGAGGCTGTCTCAAGTGGATGTAAATGATCTCAGCTCTATTTCAAGAAAAGCAAGGGATTTATCTCTTAACCAATACCGCTGAAACTAGATTAATTGGCAATTTATCTCATTGCTGTTTGTGGGACTTTCCATTATTTACTTTCTGTAAATACATTGCCACTTCTGCCACAAAACAAGACTGACTACACTTCAACAGTGTAATGAAAGAAAGAATGACTTGAATTTACGTGGCACCTTTCAGTACTTCAGGATGCCCCGCAGCTCTTTTCAGTCAAATGTATTTTTGAAATGCTGTTATTATAATGGAATCAGAATGATCACTAAAATCCTGTATGAATGAGTACGTATGCTGGATGGACTCTGAGCCCTCTCATTGGCTGAAGCCCTCTGAAGAAATTAGAGTCCAATAATCATCAATCTCTCGATGCAGACCCGAATGACTGACGACCAATAATAAATGCTGTCAAATTGGAGGCATTGACTGGCTAAGAGACGGGAATGGTGATGATGCTGTGGCTGCCACTTGCTCCAAGATGCACTGCATTGAAGAAGGCGCATTTCTGTTTCTGCTCGGGGAATGACACTGAACTCCAGTGCAATCCTTGCCACCCACTGCTCATCTTGGGACAGTGTACGCAGTGCCTCAAATGTCTAAGATAATCTGTAATCTCCACCTCTTCATGTCAGGGCCCCAAAATCACCATCTGCATATTCTAGCATCAGAGGCTGACATCTCCCAAAACTCTGCTCCAGAGCATCAGGCTCCTCTTTCATTTTCCCATCTTCTGGCTTCCTTCTACTTTATGCATCTGATTGGTGCGAATAAGTCCACAGTCTAGTCTGTTATACTCCTTCAAACTGGAGAACAGTGAGAGGAAGGGATGGGCCCTTGGACTGAGGATTTACAGGTGCCATATGTGAACCTTAACACAAACACATAGAATAAAAGAGAAAATATAAAGATTTTGAATTAGTATAACATCTAGTTAAATCCTCTGGATTTCCCAAAGTGCTTTATAACCAATGGATTATTTTTTAATGTATTGTCTATTGTTATGAGGATGAATGTAATGAAACAATAAAGGCAGAATAGGAAAGCAAGGAGAATGAAGGCGAGGGAGATTTGGACAACCAAAGTGACAAGTGGATGAAAGAAAGAAAGTCCAAGAAATGTGTGTGGAAGGAGAACGGGGGAAGAAATAAGAGGTATAGGAAAAGAAAGTGAGCACATCTGGAATTTCCAGTGGATTGTCTGATTTACCCTTGTAATTTCAGCGGAAGATCAACAGAAGCTCAGGAGAAATGATGGAAATGTAGTGTTTTGTACCATTTTATATTTACTAAATAATTTCAAACCCAACTGATGGTGTGCATTATTTAGCCAAACTCCACTCCAATTGTAATTTTGTTAGGATTTTCATGTCTGATATTATACAGAAAAGTATGCAATAGCTGTTCAAAAAAATTCTTAAAAGAATAAAAAACAAAAATATTGCAGCTGTTGAAAATCTGAAACAAACAGAAAATTCTGGAACCTCCCAGCAGATCAGTCATCATGAACAGAGAGAATGAATTTGATCATGTTTCAGTTCTGATAATAGAGTAACTTGTCTGTTCTCTCCACAGACACTAACTTACTAATTGAGTGGTTCCAGCAATTTCTAGTTGGTAAAAGGACAATCAGCAGTTGGAAGCCCTGCACAAGCTTGTCAAAGAAGGACTGCTGGATATCTTTCATTTCAGAATAATGGCAGCAGTGAGTGTTATGTGTAGTAGAAGAATGGCATTCACCCTCAGTGGAGTCTGGGCAAATTAAGACACTGCACTTACCCCATCAGAGGAAAAATGCCACCCAATATCACAAGTACCAAAAGACTTAGATTTTCGAGACAAGTTATAAAATCCTCCAGATGCTGGAAGACTGAAATAAAAGGACAAAATGTTAGAAACACCGAACAGTTCAGTCAAGATATGTGGAGAGAACAGGTAAGTCCCAATACAATTACTGTCATGCTGAGCAGACATGACAACATGACAAATTTCTAAAACCTGTATACCCTCTTTAAAAGAGACACTGTTAACATTTAAGATGGCTGGCACATGTTACCTGACTTAAATTACAACTACAATGTTGTCGAACTTTCAGAAAGTTCTGAGTAGGTTACAAACAGACGTACCCAGAAACAAAATTTTTTTAAATTCAATGAGTCCTCAAACAGATAATGGCTTTCACTGAAGGTGTGAAAAACTTTGGCCCTTTTGAACACAGGTAGTAAAGAGATTTTAGATTACTAAATGGGATTATCACTTGCCTTATTTGGAAGATGACTTGGCATTTTGTCCAGATCACATGATACAGCAGCCATCTTGGCTTTCTGCTAATGATATTACAGGAAAATGCAACCTGTAGTTTCAGGTCTAACTTGAAATAGTTTCAACACAGGGAGAGACAGTGGTCTGTTGCAAGTAACTGGGCAGTTTTGAAAGTGTCGTGCCCAAAGAACCAGAGAAGAAGGAACCATCTCTCCTCCCTTTAAACCTAATTTCACCTACTAAGTTCACCTATTAAAGGAACCTCTGGCAATTTGACAGTGGATGCCATCTACAGCCTCAAGGTCTTCACTCCATATAGCATCTTGACTTCAAAAAGTATCAGGCCTGCAGCGAATATTGACTAAACTTAACTTACATTTTGAAGTATCATTTTGTCTTCATCTGTGTGTGTACTTAGCAACTTTATCTTTTCTTTAGTAACTTCTGGAGCAATAGTGTGAAATAAACTCACCTTTTCCTTTTTAAGGTAAAAGGCTTTGCTGCTGTTTAATTTTAAATTGAATTACTCACTGCAGGGGTAAAATATACACACTCACACACAAATACATTGTTTATGGGTGACTTTGAGAGCGGGGGGGGTGGGGGGAACACCTTTTAAGCGTCCATGTCATTACAAAGTAGATGTGAGTGGGCAGATCGATTTCAATGTTGTTAAGTATGAAGCTATCCATTTTAGACCAAAAATGGACAGATTATGGGATCCTTCAGATGTCAGCAACTGCCTCTGGAATGATCCAGAGATAAATAGATTATTTCCCACAGTCACCTTGCGCACTAGGGGAATGGGTGTTCACCAGCTCCTTGCACTCAGGTCCTGCTCAAAAGGGCACAGAGGTCTTTGACCATCTGCTGTGAGAGTGAGGCACTGCCATTCAGGGAGGTCCAGGAGGCTGACCCTTTGCCTCTACACCTTGTGTTGAAGGTAGCGCCACCTTCTATTGCCTGGACCTTGGCCAACTCCTCTGTATCATCCAGATGCATTTGGGTGTACGGTATTGCTTGGTGCAGTTGCTGCCTCTCCTCCAGCTTATGCCCCTTAGCCTTTGGTTGCTGTGTCAGCTCTCATTGCTGCTCCACCTTAGTGATCCACCCAACCTCAGAATAGGTGGAACCCATGCTGCTACGGAGTCTTAAGGACACAAGAGTCTGCAGCCCCACTGAGTTGGCAGATTATGCTGCAGGTAGCTCAGCAATGTCTTTCCAACACTGACAGTAGCAGCAGTTTGACTGAGCTGCTCCTGTAGCCTCTTCTCATCACTGATCTCAGTCTTGCCACTTTCCCCCTTGAGTGCATGCCCGTCAGGCCTCAATGACTTCTGCCCGTGCTCTCGTCTCCTCTGATTTAGTGAGTTCCAGACACTGTGTGAGTCTCATCACTGCTGGTAAAATACCAGTGCCCTGGGAAAAAGCTGGTAATTACCTCATTAAAAGTTTAACTGGCTTCCCGGTACTGCCAACTACCAACCATGCACATTCTGCCCGGAAAAGAGGGAGAGGGTGGGTCACAAAACTGGCCCACTTCCTTTTTTCCCGACTTTCCTAGCAAACTCTTGCCTCCCTGGTAACTTAGGCCTGAATTTTCCGGTCCTGTTGGCGCCAGGCATCATGGCGGGAGGAAGGCGAACAATATGGTGAGAAGGCCAAAAATCAGTTTAACGCCATCGTGAAACCAATTTGCGATTGTCCGCTCCACCTGTCAATCGTTCCCCGCCTCCACACTTCTCGAATGTCATTTTAATATATTTTCATCTGATTATAAGCCCTGCCCACTGGAATCACCCCCCACGTCAAATTTACTGCCCACATTGCCGTGACTTCAGAATGGTGTGCTTCACGACTGCCTTTAAAAGGCGTGCACCAAGCAACCTGAACTTCGTGGGGAACTCGGAGGTGAGTGCACACAACCTTGAGCAGTGCTCACGAGTATCGGCTGGAGGACATCAAGGAAGCGGTGCTGTGCGTTTGCAAATCACTTTTTCCCAGCTGGCTTTTAGTGCAGTGCCGGGGCAAAGGCTCCAGTGTGGATCAGGCTGGGGTGTTGGGGGCAAGGCAACAGGGACAGACTGAAGGAAATGCGCTCACAGATGCCAGGAGGTCCGGCTTGGGTGGGTGGGGGGGATGGTGAGGGAAGCAGCCGTGCGCTTGGAAAATCTTGTCAAAAGTGAACATTCTTCCGCAGCTGATACTGTTCAGCAGCAGCTCCATTGACATGTTTATAGTTGGGCCTCTGAAGCTTTTCTGCCCACTCAAGGAACACGAGAGCATGAAAGTGCCAACAATTGCTCCAGAATTTTTCACCCCTCAGGCACGGACTGAAAATTGATGTGTGCTTTAGGGGGCAGCAGAACAATTGGCCGACTGGGCAAGTTGTAGAATCCCCTTGCTAAAGATGGCCATGGACCAGTCTCTGGTGGAGGTGCTCAGAGCCCCTTTCAATGTCTTTATTAAGGTTTGGACCAGTCTCCCCCGTGGTTCAAGCCAACAGTGCAGCCTTGCAATGTGGGTTAGGAGAATGCCTGCGCCTGGGCTGAAAGCACAGCATGCAGTCCATTGGGCAAAGCTGCCGCCAGTCGGTCAAGTGGAGTGGGGCAGAGGTGGGTGGGATTTTGGACACAAATCAGGAAGCGCACTACACACTGGCCATCCAAGTGGTGGCCAGCACTTTCCTGCATGCATGAAGGGGCCTTCAGACTTAACCAAGATAGGTTCTTAGTACACCTATGCTAACCCATGTGTCTCTCTCTTTGATCCAGGCTATGGGCCAAGTGCTGGTAAATGGGATTAGATAGGTAGGTCAGGTGTTTCTCACCTGTCGGTGCAGACCTGATGGGCCGAAGGGCCTCTTCTGTGATTCTGTCACCTATGGGAAGGATCATGGAGACTGGTGATTGAGCGGTATGCCTAATGGCTTACAGGGAGCACAGAAGAAGAGAGCAATGGAGACGCTGGTTCAGCAAAGGGAGGAGCACCTCCCTCAAGATGAAGGGGTAGCAGCGCATGCTGTGCATGCAGCTGAAGCTCCTAGGTGCCTCGCTAGACCTAGGGTCCACAGATGGCACCTATCATTCCTGCAGATGACTGAGAACCAGTGTCGCCAAAGACTGCACATGTCTAGAGAACTGGTCGGTCACATATGTCACTTGCTGCAGGATTTGGCACCATGGGGACATGGAGGGCATCCACTGTCAGTGGCTATGAAATTGACTGTGGCACTCAATTTTTATGCCATTGGCTCCTTCCAGGGCTCCTAGATGACTTGTGTGGGATCTCGCAAGCCTCCATGCACAAGTGTATCCAGGAGGTCACCGCCGCCATCTTCGTGAAGGCACAGAACTTTGTGCATTTTGCCTAGGATCAGGAAAGCTAGGAAGCAAGAGCACTGGGATTTGCACAGATCACTGGTTTTCCACAGATGCAGGGTGCCATCGACTGCAGTCACGCCGTGCTTAGATCTCCATTTCGACAGGCAGTTAACTACGTCAACCGCATGGGCTTCCACTTGCTGAATGTTTAGCTGCTCTGTGACCACCACAAATACATCCTGCAGGTCACAGATCCCTGACATTTTCCAGGGGCCAGAGAGGCTGCAGTGTCGGCTCCTCAGGGACAAGGGCTACCCACAGAGGATGTGGTTGATGACGTCCATGTGGTAGCCTCAGACTACAGCAGGCCAATGGTAAAATGAGTCTCATGCTGCGGACTTTGGTGGAGCAAACCATAGGCATTTTGAAAATGAGGCTCCAGTGCCTTGACAGGTCTGGTGGAGCACTGCAATACAGTCCCCAGAGGATGTCGCTCATCATTGTCGCTTGCTATGTGCTCCACAACCTGGCAGTGCACCCGGGGCGGGGGGGAGGGGTGGGGAGAACCTGGTTGAAGAGGACATGGAAGAGCTGCACATCTTCTCTGATGAGGAGGATGTTGAAGGGGATGACAGTGATGAGGTCCTCAAAGGTGACAACACCGGTGATGAGGCCATTGCACTGGCCAGATGAGGCAGGCATGCTTGGGAGGCTGTCATAGCCGCAAGATTTTTGCAGGATGATGAGGAGATTGCCAGGAAGATATAATAATTTTCATAACGTTATTTGGAATTTATTGTAGAGTAATATTGGGGCCTGTGTCTATGTATGCTTATGTATCTGGTGTGTGGGACTTAATTGGATTAAAGGCAGCTGGTCTGAAGGCTTTGATGTAAGAAGAGAAGCTAGGTTTGAAATGTTAACTAGGTAAACGTGGTTGAAGTTTTAGAATGTGAGGCGTAAATGGAACATTTGTATTTTTAGATAAACCAGAGTAGCTTGGATTCAAAAGAGGGGGTGAAGTGTTTCACCTAGCCAGGAGAAGTTAAGACAGTGTGGTTATTTTTCCCAAAGATTACTAGTAAAATTGGTACTATGATAGGTTTTTATTATTAGAGAGGTAAAGTCCGAAGACATAGTGAAACAATGGGAATTTGCATTCAAACAGAGAGAAGGCTATGTGCAAGGGAAGGAATCCAAAGATCGAGCAAGTGTGAAAAGCCTCCAGCCTCTGTGCCCAAATTACTGTCTGCGAGAATTGACTGTTCAGGGTATCGTGTTACTTTGCCTGGGTCTTTCAAAATCTATGGCCAGGATTTTCTGTTCATCGGGCGGGCGCGGCGGGTGGGCCCAGGAGCAGCCAGGAAATGGTCCACTGCCTGCAATCGGCCTCCGACTGCGAATTCACGCTGACTGGCCAATTAACGGCCAGCCAGCATGAAGCGTGCACTGCAACGCTCAGCACTGCTGGGGTGGGGGTGGGAGGAGGGTGAGTGCAGAAGTCTGCACATGCACGGGGGAGTGCTCACCGAATGCTCCTTGAGGGCACAGAGCTGCCTCAGGAAGCTGAAGAATTGGAGAAACAACAATAAAGACTTAAAAAATGATTATAAACATGTCCCCACATGTGACTCAGTCACATGAAGAGGGTCATGTTTGAAATGAAGTTGAAAAATTTTTTTCTCTTTTTCATTTGCTGTTGGAAACCTCATCCTGCCGTGGATGAGGTTTCGTAAAAAATGAAAAGGATGCCTGGCTCATTTGCCCGCCTGCCAACCGATTGGTTGCTCGGGCAGCGAAAAATGCAAATTAATTACCTGTTTAAGGGCCTTAATAGGCTCTTACTTGTCGGTGGGTGCGCTGCCGACTCTTGCGTGTGTCCACCAACCGAAAGATTGCGAGAGTAGGCGATGACGTCGGGATGCTCGCCTGACATCATCGCACGTGATTTTGCGCCCAATCTGGTCAGGCTAACGCCCACCCAACCAAAGTAAAATCCTGCCCTGTGTGTTTTTACTGTTGCCTTAATGGAGATGTAACTGGGGGTTAGATTAATCAGGGGAGCCTGAAGCTATTAGATTAGTAATTTGTAAACCTACATATGTGCTTAAAATCATTTTTTTTATTTAATAAAGGTTTAATTTTGTTTTTTTAAGAAACTTATAAGACTTGGTAGACTTATTAATACTGAATTCAAGGCATGTATCTCAGAATATATAAATTGAACAGCAGTTGTTTCAAGTTTTCCTTTGGAATTTGAGCAGCTCAGCATTTACCATCAGCTGTGTCATAACAAAATACAGTGAAGACAGTCCTGACATCCTCACCTTGTGTCTGTGAATGTTTGACTCTTATGTGGCTGCTGGCAGCATACATACCCTCAGTGCTCAGGTTCATATCATGGAGACGCTGCGGAGGCCCTAATAGTCACTAGATTTCAGGAGGATGATGACGACATGCAGTAGGGATATTCCATAGATCTTCACATTGCCTCTGTGAATGTCTGACTCCTGTCTGGCTGAGGGCAGGTCGCTGTGTTCTGTGATCAGGATCATATGTTGCAGGTGCAGCGTGAAATTTTAAATGCACCTGGTTCTTTGTCAGCCTTCAGCACCTGATCCCTTCTGGAGCACAGCATCACTGGTCACAGATGCTGAAGAGATGGGGGGGGGTGGAAATCAACCCCACCTTAAAGGTGCTGGGAGCAGACAGAGGGAATGACGGAACTCGGTGATGCCTACCCACGACATTCTGTCACTAATGACAAGCACCATCGAGGTACAGGCGTCACTAATGTGTCCAGTGAGCATGAAGGTGGACCGTCACTTTAGTCTGAAGGTTACACTCTGCACAGGGAAGAGGCCCTGAACTGACACCTGCCTTCATCTTGTGTAGGAACCAAGGTTTCACACCTGAGTGACATGAACACTGCTCATCATAACAAAGAATCTTGTTTTTCAATAGGAAATACTTTGTACAAGTGATTAACACCTGTGCCCTGGCTGTGCCCTGGCTATGTAGCTACATATTCTTCTTAACACTGTCGCTACATCTTGGTGCTTCCCCAACATCCACAGTGAAGGGGGAGAAAGCCTGCTAACTGGTATGCCTGTCTGTAGTGTCCTTGACAGGTGTCCTCTGGGGTGCTGAGACCTGGAGAGCCCCCACCCTGCTTTTGGGGTCCTGCTGTGTGGCAGTGGCACCCTCTTTGGCCTGTGGAGCAGTAGCTACTGGGGCCACAGTAAGAGGAGATTCGGATGGGTTGGGCACTCTGGAGTCAGCTGGGTGAACGGCACCTGGGTGTAAACCTGCTGATTCTCCTCCCTATGGGTGCCAAGGGCCCTTGGCTAACTCCTTGAGGAGAAGGGGAAGATGGAGTGAGATCGAGTTGCCTGCACCCCTTTCGTGTTGGCACTATTGGAGGCGAACTATATGTCATCAGTGATGGAGTTCAGCCTGTGCAGCAGTGCAGGACCAATGACCTGGACCAAGGTCTGCATGGCGGCTGCCATCCTGCCAGTGTTGACCTCGGTGTGTTGTCATACCGGCGCTATCACCTCAGACTGAAGGCAGACAGACTTCTCCATCATGTCTTGCAATCTGAGGAGTGCAGTGCACATCCCTTCCTGATGTCCCCGAACTTGCCTTTGCAGCTGCAGCAACTGAGGTATGACCAAGTCTGGAGGCACCTCATCTGACTCAGACTCAGCAGATTTCTGGCCTCCAGCAGTCCTCTGAGTGCCGGAGACCTGGGAAATCCCTGCAGCTGCCTGCTGTGGATCAGGCAGTGCGATGTGCTCACCAGATTGTGATCCAGAGGCTACTCCAGAACTGCATTCCACCGAGGTGTGTATCTCTGCACTGGTGGAAGGTGTGGGTGAGCATTGTGACAGGTCTTCAATTAGGGTGTCATCAGATTCTTTTTCTGAGGTATCTTTGGGGCTAGAGTTGAGGACTTGGGTCGCTGCTTCCCGGATGTGCCTGCAAAAGCACGGAAAAGTAATTAGTGTATGGCAGGGGACAGCAGAAGAGGGGAACTCACTCACAGCATCGCTGTCTGATGGATCCTCACTTGGCTGAGCACCGCTGACCTCCACATCAGCACAGACTGGTCCAGATCCTTGCTGGCCTGCTAGATGGCTCTGTTTTCAAAGTCCACGAGGACGTTGATTTCAGGCATTCTTCCACTAGTCTGTGACCTCTCCCTTTTGTTGTGTGCCAGCTTGTCCTGCATGAATAGAGATGAGAGAGTGAAAGCAGGATGCCTGTCAGGCCAGATGAGAAGGATGCCTGGCATGTGTGGGTGATGAGTGGTGCTAAGGATGTGATAAGGACATGAGACATGATCCGCATGGCAGATGAAGGTATGTGTGAGAGTGAATGGCGATGTCCCTTGAACTGGCAGTGATTGAGGGCCCTGTGGATGTGTGATGGGTTTTTCAGTGTGTGAGTTGAGAATGTTGAGAAGAGTGACTTATCCTGGCAGGACGGAGGAGATTATTCATCCTGTTGTAGCACTGGGTGGCTGTCCTCTTTTGCAGGGCATTGGCGCTGACCACTGCTGCCACCGCCTCCCATGCTGGATTGGTGACCTTGCTTGCTGGTCTTCGCCTAGAGTGGAAGTAGAAGACTTCCCAGCGGACCACCACAGCAACCTGAGGGAGGCATCGCTAAATTTAGGGCAGCATGTTTCCTCCATTTGGCAGCCATGGTTTTGAAGCAGCTTCTGATGCCTTAGGGAGTGCTAGCTCTGTGCAGGGGCACTCTTTAAATATGGTGCCCAGATCACTGAAGGCCTGAGGTGATGGCAGGGCGGGTGAATCAGAAGCTGTCCCCCTCTCCCAGCACCCCCATGTGTTTCCCAGGAATGCATTATTAATGAGGCGAGGTAAGCCACGGATGGGAAGAAAAGGCATGAAAACCCACCATTGCAGCCAACGGATAAAATGTCCTTTTTTCCACTCCCTACCGCACTTTGTGCAAATTTGGGGTGATACCACCCCTTGTTTCTTTCTCCAAACCCATTAATTATTTTTGTGAAATCGTTATCTTATCTTAGATAGGCTGTGATCAGCTCATTTTCCACTGGGTGACAGGAATTAAAACTCCCCCCATTGAATCTAATTTGGTTTTAAAGTTCTGTGACCTTATCCTTGTTCAAATAATAGATGATAGTGAAGTAACATTGAACCCTAGTGGTGAAAATGCATATAGTTTGCATAGCTCCAAACACAGCAGCATCTATGCTTCACTGTCGTCGGCAATGGATTTTGTTTGTAAGCAATCTACTTGCTAATAAATTCTATTTTGTTCAGTCATACCTGTTGTTAACACAAATGTGGCCTACTGGGTATTATCTTGGATCACACTGTTTGAAAATCTGACATAGATAAGGAGAGCATGACCAGGGACAGAGAAAGAAAGAGAAAATCAAAAGGAAAAACGAATGAGAAAAAAGGAGAGTTATGACATCAGTGGAAATGAAAATCGGAGAAATAGAAAACTGCTGATTCGCTATTGGCCATTTTACAATATTGCACAGTTAAAATTACCCCTAACATGTACAAGAGATAGATACTGTAGGGACAATGGTGTTAGAGGGCTGAATTTTATGCTGGCGGCGAAGTCCTTGGACCTGATGTAAACACAAATAAGAGAAACAGAGAGTATGAGAAAAGCTGGCAGGTAATAGAAAGGGGACTCCAAAGGTTTCTACAGGATTATAAACATTAAAAGGATGGGAAAAGGGGGAGTGGGACCGATTAGGCACCAAAAAGGGCATTTACACATACAGGCAGGGGCATGGCTGAGATATTAAATGAATACTTTGCATTTGTCTTTACCAAGGAAGAAGATGTTACCCAGATCATGGTGAACGAGGAGGTAGTTCAGACACTTAAAGAGATTAAAACTGATAATGAAATGATATTGGATAGGCTGTCTGTACTTAAAGTTGATAAGGCACCTGATGAGATGCAACTAAGGATACTCAGGGAAGCAGGAGTGGGAATTGCAGAAGCACTGACCATCGTTTTTCAGTCTTCCTTAGACTCAGGGTTGGTGCTAGAGGACTGGAGAATTGCAAGTTACATGCTTGTTCAAAAAATAGCGTAGAGATAAGCCCAACAACTAGACCAGCCAATTTAACCTCAGTGGCAGGGAATCTTCTAGAAACGATGATTAGGGACAAAATTAATAGTTACTTGGGCAAATGAGGGTTAATTAAGGAAAGCCAGCATTTATTTGTTAAGGGCAAATCATGTTTAACTAACTTGTTTAACTAATGTGGCTGATGTGGTTCACATGGCCTACCAAAAGGCACCACATCAGTTAAAGTATCACACAAGACTTGTGAAAAAAGTTAGAGCAAATGGAATAAAACAGACAGTAGCAGCATGGATACTAAATTGGTGAGTGACAAGAAACAGGAAGGCATACTCTGGGGTTCCCTAAGGGTTGATACTAGGACCAATGCTTTTGTTGACCTCTTTTAATTACCTAGACTCAGGTGTACAGGGCACATTTCAAAATTTGAAGATGTTGCAAAACTTAGGAGCATTGTGAGCTGTGAGGATGATGACTTCACCAAGGTCATAAACAAGCTGTTGGAATTGGTGGACACATGGCAGGTGAAACTTAATGCAGAGAAGTATGAAATGATACCTTTTGGTAGGAATAACGAAGAGAGGCTATTTATCTATATGTATAATCTGTCAATTTGTGATTCCAATTTAACTGGGTCAGTTCTGTTCTCACAGCATTGAAATTGGCCATCCTTCAATTAAATGTTTTCAGTCTAGGTTGCTCCTTGTGAATGAATAAAAAACTGACATTTTCAAATCCAAAATAAATTGTCATTTGGTCGTACAGAACTTGAGTATTGCTGAAAAAAATGCATTTTTTGTCACAGCTTTTCATCTTGCACTCAACGGGACAATTTATTTTACTCATTCATGAGATGTGGGTTTTGCTGGCTAGGCCAGCATTTATTGCCCATCCCTAATTGCCCTTGAGAAGGTGGTGAGCCGCCTTCTTCAACTACTGCAATCCATGTGCTGTAGGTACACCCACAGTGGTGTTAGGGAGGGAGTTCCAGGATTTTGACTCGGCGACAGTGAAGGAATGGCGATAAAGTTCCAAGTCAGAATGGTGAGTGGCTTGGAGGGGAACTTCCAGGTGGTGGTGTTCCCATGTGCCTGCTGTCCTTGTCCTTTTAGATGGCAGTGGTCATGGGTTTGGAAGGTGCTGTCTAAGGACCCTTAGTGAGTTCCTGCAGTGCATCTTGCAGATGGTACATACTGCTGCAACTGTGCATCAGTGGTGGAGGGAATGAATGTTAGTGGATGTGGTGGCAATCAAGTGGGCTGCTTTGTCCTGGATGGTGTCAAACTTCATGAGTGTTGTGGGAGCTGCACACATCCAGGCAAGGAGGGAGCATTCCATCACTCCTGATTTGTGCCCTGTAGATTGTGGTCAGGCCTTGTGGAGTCAGGAGGTGAGCTACTCGCCACAAGATTCCTAGCTCCTGACCTGCTCTTGTAGCCACAATATTTATATGGTTAGCCAGTTCAGTTTCTGGTCAATGGTAACCCCCCGGATGTTGACAGTGGGGGATTTAGTGATAGTAATGCCATTGAATGTCAAGGGGCCTTGGTTAGATTCTCTCTTTTTGGAGATGGTCATTGCCTGGTACTTGTGTGGTACGAATGTTACTTGCCACTTGTCAGCCCAAGCCTGGATATTGTACGGGCCTTGCTGCATTTGGACAGGGACTACTTCAGTATCTGAGGAGTCGCGAATAGTGCTGAGAATTGTGCAATCATCAGCGAACATCCCCATTTCTGACCTTATGATGGAAGGAAGGTCATTGATGAAGCAGCTGAAGATGGTTGGGCCTTGGACGCTACCCTGAGGAACTCCTGCAGTGATATCTTGGAGCAGACTGACCTCCAACAACCACAACCATCTTCCTTTGTGCTAGGTCTGACCAATGGAGAGTTTTCCCCTTTATTCTCATTGATTCCAGTTTTGTTAGGGCTCCTTGTTGCTACACTCAGTCAAATGTGGCCTTGATGTCAAGGGCAGTCACTTTCACCTCACTACTAGAGTTCAAGGCTGTAATGAAGTCAGGAGCTGAGTGGTCCTGGTTGAACCCAAATAGGGCGTCAATGACCAAGTTATTACTAAGCAGGTGCCGCTTGATGGCACTCTTGATGAGCCCTTCCATCACTTTACTGATGATCGAGAGTAGTCTGATGGGGTGGTAATTGGCCAGGTTGGATTTGTCCTGTTTTCTATGTTCAGAAAATACTTGGGAATTTATACACAACGCTGGGTTGATGCCAGTGTTGTAGCTGCACTGGAACAGTTTTACTAGGGGCACGGCAAGTTCTGGAGCACTAGTCTTCGATATTATTGCCGGAATATTATCAGGGCCCAAAGCCTTTGCAGTATCCAGTGTCTTCATCTGTTTCTTGATATCATGTGGAGTGAACTGAATTGGCTGAAGATTGGCATCTGTGATGCTGGGAACCTCTGGAGGAGGCCAAGATGAATCATCCACTTGGCATTTCTGGCTGAAGATTGTTGCAAATGCTTCAGCCTCAACCTTTGCACTGATGGGCTGGCCTCCCCCATCATTGAGGATGGGGATATTTGTGGAATCTCCTCCCCCAGTGAGTTATTTAATTGTCCATCAGACATTTCGGCTGGATGTGGCATGACTGCAGAGCTTAGATCTGATTGTTGTGTTGTGAAATCTCTCAGCTCAGTCTATCACTTGCTGCTTATGATGTTTAGCATGCAAGTAGCCTTGTGTTGTAGCTTCACCAGGTTGACACCACATTCCTAGGTATGCATGGTGCTGCTCATGGCATGCCCTTCTGCACTCTTTATTGAACCAGTGTTGATCCCCTGGCTTGATAGTAATAGTAGAGTGGGGCATATGCCGGCCATGAGGTTACAGATTGTGGCTGAGTACAACTCTGCTGCTGCTGATGGCCCACAGCGCCTCCTGGTTGCCCATGAGTTGCTAGATCTGTTCAAAACCTATCCCATTTAACACAGTGGTAGTGCCACACAGCACGATGGAGGGTATTCTCAATACGAAGACGGGACTTTGTATCCACAAGGACTGTGTGGTGGTCACTCCTACCAATATTGCCATAGACAGATGCATCAGTGACAGGCAGGTTGGTGGGGATGAGGTGAAGTATGTTTTCCCTCTTGTCGGTCCCCTCACCACCTGCTGCAGACCCAGTCTAGCAGCTATGTCATTTAGGACTCAGCCAGCTCGGTCAGTAGTGGTGCTACTGAGCTACTCTTGGTGATGGACATTGAAGTGTCCCACCCAGAGTACATTCTGCTCCCTGCCACCCTCAGTGCTTCCTCCAAGTGGTGTTCAACATAAAGGAGGAATGATTCATCAGCTGTTGGGGGAAATGGTGGGGGGCAGTACATGGTTATCAGCAGGAAGTTTCCTTGTCTATGTTTGACTTGATGCCATGGGACTTCATGGGGTCCAGAGTCGATGTTGAGGACTCCCAGCACAACTCCCTCCCGGCTGGGCCCACCTCTGCCGGTGGGATAGGACATATCCAGGGATGGTGATGGTGGTATCTGGGACATTATCTGTAAGGTATGCTTCCATGAGGATGGCTATTTCAGGCTGTTACTCAGGGAGCTGCAGACCTTCAAATAATGAAATAAAGGTGTGAAAAGCTGCAAAAATATCTCCATGCATTACAATCAAGCACCTGAAAGCATACCTCATAGAAATGCTGTCCCCAGATATTTATTTATATTTTATTTCGTAACGGAGATTTCATCCTGCTCTTGGATGAAAAATGTAAAGGCTACATGGGCAATTTGCCCGTCTGCCAATCATAGGGTCGGACAGACCACAAAAAAATCCCAGACAATTGCGCCATTGATTGGGCTTAATTGTTCTCTTAATTGTCAGCGGGCGTGCTTCCGACTTCGACGCGTGCGCACTAAGCGAAATATCGCACGAGTGCATGATGACATCGGGACACTAGCCCGATGTCATCTTGCGCGATTTCATGCCTGATCGGGTCGGGAATGCGCCCATCCATGAGGCGTAAAATTCTGCCTGACTGTGGGGAATTGATGGCAATTTTTTTTGTATAAAATATTTAAGAAAAAATCATTACTTCATGTAGGAATCAAAACAATGACCCTGAGGTTAAGAGTCACATTACCTACCATCTGAGCAATGCAACAATTCCCCGCACAAAGCTGTAACATGCTGGGTGAAAAAAATAGCCTTCAAAAATTTAAATAAGGCCATTTATTTTGTTTATTTTCAGGGTCGGATCTATTATGGATTGTGGTAAGTCAATTGGTATTCTCTGTCGTGGGGGAGTGGCTGGGGTTCTGTGTGTGTACGTGTGAGTTGGAGTGGGGGGAGGGGGCTAACTCCTCTGTAGATGCAGCTGTTTCTCTTTCAGAGTCCCAGGATTACTTTTTTAGACACAAAGCGGAATGGGTTTGAGGCATGAAGTGTCAGTTCATTTTCAGTTCCTGATTAAACTGTCTCAAATCAAGATAATTGCCCAAGGGTTAGGCAAAAATTCCATCCTGTCATCAACCAGAAAGGCATCAGGAACAGTTGTGCATGCACTGGTGGCCACAGTGTGGGCCAAGTGCACATGTGCAACTGTTCCTGATGCCTTTCCATTCAGTAGCAGGAGTTAGTGATAATTCTACCCTGTACTATATCTTACCAGCACTTCGATCCAAACTTAGCGTATCATCACCTGCAGAGAATATGTTGTACTTTTCCAAGCTGCGACAACCTTTGACCTATGAACAGGATAGTAAGGAAAATTCGTAATTTCTTTAAAATGTCTAGGGAATCTGTAATTATCCTAAAGAATGTTTCAAACGGGCTTTTAAGAATTTGCATCAATTGTAAAATTGTAATTTTCTTGGATAATAAAATAATTCTGATCCAAGTCATTTGGCGAATCTTGACCTGGAAGCAGTACCAACAGGAAAGAAGTTAAGACCGCATGGCTAGTCACAAAGGAGAGCTGCAGCAGAGGGGAGAACAGAGAAGGCACATTTACAAGGCGCTGTGTATGTATAATACATTTAAACAAGACAGAGAGCCAAAGAGAGGGTTAAAACAGGGATTGTGAATTGGACAATTTTACTGCTGCTGAGTTTTGCCAGAACTGACTAGACCGTTCAATGTCATTTATTAAATAGTTCAGATAAAGGAGCCTCTGAGGAATCTGTGCCATCAAGGCTGTCATGAACCTAGCTAAGGACGTTCTGTAGAAGTGTGCTGTTCGGGTAGCAACCATCTCAGGGGATCTCAGAAAGAACATGGCTGCTGGTGAATGTGACTTGAGGGCCAAATTGATTGAGTGGGAAAATGAGAAATCCTATGTACTAGAGGCCAAATTAGAGAACTTTGGAACTGCATGTGGTGCCATATATCTGCAGCGAGTGGTGCTTGTGGCTCCGTAAGATATATCCTTGCTGTATCAACTATTTAAAGTGAAATTTACCTTTTTATTTGCATTATCATTTGCCTGTTAATTCATATTTAATTTCCACTGTTTCTAATTCATTTTAAAGTAAAAGCTACAATAAATGGAATCTTGTTGGTAATTTCTTCATTTGGGGGTCACTTAACTGCCAAGTTCATTGAGACATTAACAGACATGTCAAAATCAACTATCAAAATGTCAAAAGCACCTGTCAGGAGGACCTGTCAAAACTGTCAAAAAGAGCAGTCAAGGCATTTAAAAATCTTGTCCTTTAAATCTTTGAAAAAAAAATCTGTAGTGTTTAAAATAAATCATTGCTTGTTATTTCATTCTCTCTGTTGAGGGTTAAATCTGAAGGTTTTCATTATTGGATTACTGCTGCATGACTGATTTCACAATCATTCATTATCACAGTAGGGTGCCTGCCATTCCACAGTTTGGTTGATAGTTTTTTGCAGTGGGACTATGAATCCCAATGCTTGTTGTTATAAGAGATTGTACACTTGAATGAAATTTTTGTTGTTATAAGGCTTTATGTATTTGAAGGAATGCAAATGTAATGAATGGGTTTTTATGGACAAGACGTCTCCAATATGTACTTAGAACTTTACATTAGTTTTATCTCATCTCTGTATGGGTTCTGAGGCCTGCCCATGGCAGATAGAGCGTGAGTTGGTATGGTAGGCGTAAGGGCAAAGTGTGATGGATGGGAGTACATGGGCTGGCATGAGTTGGCACTAAGTTGGCATAAAGGGCCAAGGGGTTGATACCAGGGCATATGTTGGCATGGAGAGAATGAAAGACAATGGGGTATGGGTAGAGGGCATGAAGTGACATGGGTTGGCATGGGTGGGGCAAAGGCACTGTGTGGGGGGTGAGGAGGTGTGAGGTTTGGGGGCTGGAGGGATCGTCTATGTTTTATTCTTTTTAAAAAAAAACTTTTGGATGCAATGCCGGAGCACTGAGACAGGCCTTCTGCCCAGCCCACATCTGCACACAACAGCCTCCTCACTTCTTCCAGGATCACCCATCCTGATTTCTACTCTAACCTGCCCCTCTGGACTGAAAATCCAATGTTTGTGCAGCCATTTTTAAAATTTGGGTTAGCGGAGTTGGGGATTCTACCGACTTTGCGCATTCGACCCACAAGCAAAATTCAGGGCCCAGATGCCTGACCTCCCAAACTCTCTGCTTTGATTTCACAAATCTCAATCCATCTTTTCTTTCCTTTTTTCAATAGCTTTGATTCTGCCAGCCTTGCCCTCCTCACACACTGGGCGGATTATTTAGTCATCGCAGTGGGCCCATCCATCAGCTAGAGAGCAGGCGGTAACCACGCTGCAGCCCTTTCTGGGAGAGACAAGAGGATTTAACCCCAGTCAGGCAGTCTGTTGTTTGCCATCGGGGTTCCTGGGTCCCCGAGGGGGAAATTTCCCACCCCTAAGAGCTTCCGGCCACTACTGGAGTCCCAGAACACAGGTGAGTGGGGCAGGATCACTGGGGCCATTCATGCAGCCCTAGCAATGAGGAGAGGGATTTGGTGTAAAGGACCGGGCGGTCCTTACTGCAAGGCCAGTCCTTGCTACTGGCAAGTCCTTCCCTTAGGCATAGGGTGCCCAAGCAGGATGCGCCCCAGCAAGCCACAGTCTTGCCCACCAGGTTTCATCTGCTGGCTTGTCCACATGATGTAGTCCCTGCCCACTGCTGGCTGATTATGACTGATGGCCCTTAAGTGACACTTAAATGGCCTCTTAAGAGCCTCATTTGGCCTCTGAGTGGGAAGGTCACCTTTGACCCTTCCCAACCCAGATTTAGTTGCGGAGAGTAGGGTAGGCAAATAGCTCTCCACACCGAGCCTTCTCGTCCGATTATATCGCCCGTGCCTCCCAGCCCACTTCTGGGGAGGGGTAGCGGGGTACAATGGTGGCATTAAATTCCATCCGCTCTCTTTCATTTCTGTTAATCGGTCTTGGTCCCAGCCCTGATGTCTCACTTTAACAGGACTTGTCCTCTGTACTCTTATCATTTTCTTTCAAAAATTCCATGCTCTCTTCTTCTCTCATTTCATATCACTCAATTAGAAAGGATTTTTCAACTTGAATGTATTGATAATTTTTTTTACTAGATGTATATGATAAAAATCCTGGGATCGTCCTTGGTAGTCAGTCCTCCATTACTGGGTAATGTACAGAAAAAAAATCTTTACAACAGTTACATCTCATCAAAAGTCCTACCATATTTTTTCATACTTGTTGATACTAAGTGATGTTCATAAACAGAATGCAAATTTTATTGTAAAGGGAATATTGTAACTATTTAATAATTAACATTTACATGGTTCAAGTACAGAACAATATGTTAGCAAGACTTTTGTGCCGAGAAGTGATGATTGGTGATATCTGGATGAATGCTTACTGTATAGGTCTGCCTTCTATTTTACTGAAGCCATGAACTTCTTTGTTTTAAATATAATGCTTCCATTAGAATAGAGAATGAAATAATATCCTATGAACACATTAATTGTTTAACTGCTAGTAATATACCGGGCTTTAAAAGGAACTCTCAACTAATGGAATTAACATAATAAATAAAGACAAACATTTGTGGCAGGAGGGCATATTAGGGGTTTGTATGGACTGGATCACGGTCCTCTATCATAGACTCTTGATGGTCTTTTAATGAGTCCCATATTTTAACCTTGTCTCAATGTTTTGTTCAATGTAATCATTTTAAAAGTAATAATTTGACTTAGTGCCTTCAAACCAAAAACTGATTTGTGTTGTGTGATTTTCAGAGCAGTAGCAGTGCATGGTTCACATCAATTTTGAGATAATACTTTAATACACTTGGTGATCGATTTGTTTCTAGTACAGTATAATCTCTGGAAGATAATTCTCCACAGGGTTACAGAAATCAATTGTTCTCTCAGAGAATGATATCCATCTAGTAACAAAATTGGAAGGAAATCGAAACTCAATTGAGGTCACTGAATGAGCCTGATAATTTCAGTCATTTCATTCTAAAATGTTTGCAATAAGCATGGAACATTGGCTCATGGCCAATCATGAGACAACACAAATTATTCATAGCCATCATCCACAGAGATATTAGGGGAAATCATTTCTAAACCTCACACTGCCAGCAGCACGTTTCAGGTGACTGTGAGCACTGTGATCTTCCAGCCACTGAATCACTGCTCACTGGCAGGAACCCCATTGGTGCCACACAGTCTGGCAAAATTTACTTTGTTGTCCAAAGTGAACTTCTAATTGTATCTTCACTGAAAGCTACCTCTCATCACTATATCTGGGCAATAGGTGTAGCTTTGCTAGTGGGGACAAATAAAAAAATGTTTTAGATTGCATGAAATGTGTGTAACATAATGTGAACATCTGGGGAGTGGGGCTAATGTAGGTCAACAGTATTGGGAGAATCATAGAATAGTTACAGCATAGAAGGAGACCATTCAGCCCATTGTGTTTGTGCTGGCTCTTTGTTAGACCTATTCAGCTAGTCTCACTACCCTGCCTTTTACCTGTAGCTCTGCAAATTTTTTCTCCTCAGATAATTATACAATTCTCTTTTAAACACCATGATTGAATCTACTTCCACCACATAGTCAGGCAAAGCAGTCAAGATCCCAAAAACTCACTACATAAAAAAAATTTCTACTCCAGGGTAGCGAGACTAGCTGAGTAGGTCTAACAGAGAGCCAGCACAAACACAATGGGCTGAATGGTTACCTGTTTCTTTTCCTAATCACCCTAAATCAGGGTCCTTTGGTTCTTGACTCTTCGGCCAATGGAAAGAGTTTCTGTCCAGACCCATCTCCTCTCAATCTTTTTTAAAGAGAACAGCCCAGCCTTGCCAATCTATCCATGTAACTGAAGTCTCTCATCCCTGGAACCATTCATAAATCTGCTCTGCAACCTCTCCAATGCCTTCACATCCTTCCTAAAGTGCTGAGCCCAGAATTGTACACAATACTCCAGTTGAGGCTAAACCAGTGTTTTATAAAAGTTCGGCATAACTTCCTTGTTTTTATACTCTGTCTCTATAAAACCCAAGATCCCGTGTGATTAATTACTTTCTCAATTTGCCCTGACACCTTCAATGATTTGTGCGCATAAATGCCCAGGTCCCTCTGCTCTCGCATCCCCTAAAGAAAGTAGTCCTGGGCTTTGAGAGCATTTTTGGGATCATTGGTAGTCTTACCTCACCACATTCCTTTGTGTTTACAGCACTGTCTTTGTTTCTGTTGCCAGGTCCTGTAGACACTGTGCAAAATCTGATGAAGAGTCATACGGACTCGAAACTTTAACTCTATCTTTCCCTCCACAGATGCTATCAGACCTGCTGAGTTTTCTAGCAATTTTTCTTTTTGTGCAAAATATTGAGCCTGGCTGTCCCCTAGTGGCAGACATGGTGAATTGCAACTTTCTCAGGCAGGTGTTCTGGCTCTGTTTTGAGCCTCCCTTGGTAGGTTTCTGTTGATTTCAAAATGGCAGGCAGTTAGCTCATTAATTCTGTGTTTGGCTCTCTTTGCGCTAAGTTATCCATTCTCAATTCCACTGCACTTTGATCACAAAATTACCATTACAGTACAGCAATGAAACTAGCATCACACACCAAACCATCAGTGAACTGTGGCTTGAAGCAAAGCTAAATATTATGCCTCATCACATGGGAGTTTTACCAATCATACTGTTGTTTAACTTGGATCTCATTTATCCTGTCAAATCCATTTTTTAAATCTCTATCAGTCCACAAGTTGGTCACAAACGACAGGAAATGGATTTAAAGCAGAATCAAGGGGCGGAATGTTTTCAATATGCCACCCACCCCACTCCCCCTACCCCGATGGCAGACCTGGGAGTGTGCAGCACTTCCGCTCTCTTGCTTTTTATTGTTTCCCGCACAATTACAATTAAAATTTAAAGTGCTGGCAGCGTGCACGGGAGACACGTGAGATTCCCCGAGTGGGAAGCTTTTCACTGGCGAAAGCTGCCACCCGCTGACAATGCTGGAGCAATGGTGGAATATCAAAGAACCCCTGGAGAAACAAGGAGGCTCTGCATCACAACCAAAACTTACAGCCAAAACCTCACTGCCCAACTCTCCCTGCTCAACTCCATTGCCATTAACAAAAGACTTAATGAGAGCACAAAGGTGTTTTGTCAAATTTAAATTTCACTTGTGAACATTTCACATTACAATGTTTTCACTTTATTTATATGTACATCATTTGTTCAGTCTAAATGTAATGGCATGCCTCATGGTTGACATGGGTGTAAGGGACATTTCTTTATTGTGGAAGAAATGATGATGTGGTTTTTTTTTTTGTTCACTTTTTATTGAATTTTCATGTTAGTGCCTGTGTCCAGCTGTGGGCCATGGATAAACTTGCATCTGTCCACTTATTTGCAGAACCAGAGACAAGGAAGCAATTCAAGAAGCTTTAACAGTGGACACTGCCAACAGAAATGAGCACCTTCAGCCGTGGTTCCTAATACTTGCAATCGCTAATTATGTTAACTCAAGAGTGATGCAGATAGCTTAGATGAGAAATTGACAGGGCAGTGCAATTCCTATAAAACGTCCAATTTCTGGTCATCCATTTTTCATTGCAGCATGAAATTGGCTCTATGCCTGTAAAATATGTTCAGTAAGGAACAGTTTCTGCCCCAGTCTCATGTGAAACTTCCCTATAAAATTAGGAACCTCAGTAATAAAGTGCAAAAGAAAGTGGAATTATGAGCCTTTAAATTAACAACACAATGAAACACAACCGTTCATCTTGAAGATCCGACACCAATACTGGCCAGCTGCTGCTCTATTTTACCCTTGTCTTACAGTGGCATAAATTAAATTCTTGGGAGAAAACTTGGATAAGGCCTGAAATCAAGTCTAGGGACTGCAATTAGGTGTGCAATTAACATGTTCCTTGCGAAGAAAACCTCATGATGCAAGCACATTTAAAAGGCACCCTGTGGAGCTAAGCCCTAAGTCTGCTGCAGAGTAGCTGCACACCTTAGCAGGAACTTCAGTTCACATGAGGCTGGCACAATGTAAAGCTAGCCTGCACTACTTCATAAAGGGGAGGTGCATTCTGGCTACAGTCGGCGCTGGGGAAAAGGAGAGTGAAAATGGTGTAACTGGAGAGAAAGCATGCTCCAAGACTCTGGCAGAGCATTGGAGGCCTTGGAGCAGCAGGTGGCAGCAAGAGATTTGCCTTCTGTTCACAAGTGACAACGAGGCCCTCCAGACAAACTTTGTGACGGGAGTGGGAGCAGATGACTAATGCTGTCACTGTAATTAGTCTAGCCCCGAAGACCTGGATGTGGTGCAAGAAGATGTTTAATGATTTCACATGGATGATCAAGGTCAGTGAATGCATTTTTAAATACCACATCCTTCCAAATAAACTGCTTGCCTCATACATCTCCCCTTACACAGCTACCACATATTATTACACACATCTTTCATACTAGATGGCTCAGTTGATAGCACACTTGGTTCTGAATCAGAATGTTTTGGGTCCAAGTCCCAACTCATGGGCAGAAATTTTCGTCCCGCAAGCGAGCATGTGCCTGACCCAAAGAGGAGTGAAATAGTGTGTGATGACGTCCAGGCGAGTGTCTGACAATTAAGAGGCCTATTAAGGTCCTTTAGTAATTAATTAAATAGCATTTTTCACTGCCCGCTCAACCGTCCGACTAGGCCAGGCGGCCTTGCATTTTTAATGAAACATGGGCGGGTTGAGGTTTCCATTGGTTACTAAAAAAACAATAAAAATGTTATAACATACTTTATTACGTGTTGCTCTTCATGTGTCTGAGTCACATCTGGGGACGTGTTTCTATAATATGTAAAAAAATTATTTTTCATTTTAAAATCCTTCAGGTCCTTAGGCAGCTCTGCACCTTCAGAGGGCTGTCAGTGTATGCTCCTCTGCACATGTACAAACTTCAGCGCTCACACTCCTCCTGCCCCCACCTCGGCAGTGCTGAAGTTCTTAGCGCGCCTTTCACGCTGGCTGGCTGTTCATTGCAACCGTTCCTGGGCCTACCGCCTGACAAGGGGAAAATCCTGCCCCCATAACTTCACACAAAAAGTCAGGCTAATACTTCAGTGCAGTACTGTGGATTTTTAAAAATTTATTCACGGGTTGTGGGCATTGCTGGCTGGGACAGCATTTATTGCCCTTCTCTAATTGCCCTTGAGAAGGTTTTGAACTGCTGCAGTCCATGTGGTGTAGGTACACTCACAGTATTGTTAGGGAGGGAGTTCCAGGATTTTAACCCAGTGACAGTGAAGTAACAGTGATATAGTTCCAAGTAAGGATGGTGAGTGGCTTGGAGGGGAACTTCCAGCTGGTGGTGTTCCCATCTATCTGCTGCCCTTGTCCTTCTAGATGGTAGTGGATTTGAAAGGTGCTGTCTAAGGAGCCTTAGTGAGCTGCTGCAGTGCATCTAGATGATACACACTGCTGCTACTGTGCGTTGGTGATGGAGGGAGTGAATGTTTGTGGAAGGGGTGCTAATAAAGCGGCTGCTTTGTCCTGGATGGCTTCAACCTTCTTGATTGCTATTGGAGCTGCACTCATCCAGGCAAATGGAGAGTATCACGTCACACTCCTGACTTGTGTCTTGTAGATGGTTGACAGGCTTTGGGGAGTCAGGAGGTGACCTGCTCTTGTAGCCATGATATTTATATGGCTAGTCCAGTTCAGTTTCTGGTCAATGATAACCCCCAGGATGTTGATGCATTACTTCAGTTATTATTCCTTTTTGGGATATGAACATTGGGTAAAGCCAGCATTTATTGTTCATTCTTCAATGCCCTTGAGAAGGTAGTAGTGAGCCGCCTCCCTGAACAGCTACAGTCCATATGGTGAACGTATACTCAAAGCACTGTTAGGAAGGGAGTTCCAGGATTTTGACTCAGTGATACTGATGTGATATAGTTCCAAGTCATGATGGTGAGTGGCTTGGAGAGGAATTTGCTGTGGTGGTGTTCCTGTGCATCTGCTGCCCTTATCCATCTAGGTAGTAGAGGTTGCAGGTGTGGAATGTGCTGTTGAAAGAACTTGGCAAGTTGCTTCAGTGCATCTTGTTGGTGGTACATGCTGCTACCACTGTGCATCGGTGGTGGAGGGAGTGAATACCTAAGGTGATAGGTAGGGTGCTTTGGAGTGCTGAGCTTCTTAAATGTCATTTGGAGCTGCAGTCTTCCAGGTACGTGGAAAATATTTAATCATACTCTTGACTTGTGCCTCGTAGGTGCTGGACAGACCTTGGGGAGTCAGGAGGTGAGTTACCCACTGCTGAATTCCCAGTCTTTGACCTACTCTTGTAGCCATGGTGCTTATGTGGCTAGCCCAATATTAATTTCTTCGATGTTGATGGTGGGGGATTCAGCGATGCCAATGTCATTGAGTGTCAAAGGAGATGGTTAGATTCTCTCTTGTGGGAGATGGCCATTGCCTGACACTTGTGTGACATGAATGCTACTTGCAATTTATCAGCCCAAATCTAAATGTTGCCCAGGTCTTGCTACATGTGGCCACAGGCTGCTTCAGTACTTGAGGAGTTATGAATATGGTACTGCACACTGTGCAATCATCAGCGAACGTTCCAACTTCTGACCTTATGATGGAAGGAAGGTCATTGATGAAACAGCTGGTTGGGCTGAAGACACTACCCTGAGGAACTCCAGCAGTGATGTCCTGGGCAGAAATGATTGATCTCCAGCAACCACAACCATCTTCTTTAGTGCTAGGTATGTCTAAATGGAGAGTTTCCCCCGTTTCTAATTGACTTCAGTTTTGCTAGGGCTCCTTGATGCCATACTTGGTGAAAAGCTGCATGATATCAAGGTAAGTCACTTTTCCCTCACCACTGGAATTCAATTCTTTTGTCCATGCTTGGACCAAAGCTATAATGAGGTTTTGAGCCAAGTGGCCCAGGCAGAACCCAAACTGTGCGCTGGTGGTGGAGGGAGTGAATGTTTGTGGAAGGGGTGCCAATCAAGCAGCTGCTTTGTCCTGGATGGTGTCGAGCTTCTTGAGTGTTGTTGGAGCTGCATTCAGCCAGGCAAGTGGAGAAAATTCCATCACACTCCTGACTGGTGCCTTATAGATTGTGGACAGACTTTGGGGTATCAGGAGGTGAATTATTCATCGCAGGATTCCGAGCCTCTGATCTGCTCTTGTAGCCACAGTATTTAAATGGCAAGTCGAGTTCAGTTTCTGGTCAACAGTAACAGAGTGATATAGTTGACGGAGCTAAGCAATCCCATAGCCAACGGATCAGATCTAAACTCTGCAGTCCTTCCACATCCAGTCACGAAAGATGGTGGACAATTAAACAACTCATGGTAGGAGGAGACTCCACAAATATCCCCATCGTCAATGATGGAGGAGCCCAGTACATCAGTGCAAAAGATAAGGCTGAAGCATTTGCTACAATCTTCAGCCAGAAGCCGATAAGATGATCCATCTTGGACTCCTCTAGAGGCCCCCAGCATCACAGACGCGAGTCTTCAGCCAATTCGATTCACTCCACGTGCTATCAAGAAACAACTGAAGGCACTGGATGCTGTGAAAGCTATTGGCCCTGACAATATTCTGGCAATAGTAGTGAAGACTTGTGCTCCAGAATTTGCTGTGCCCCTAGACAAACTGTTCCAGTACAGCTCCAACACTGGCATCTACCTGGCTATGTGGAAAATTGATCAGGTATGTCCTGTACACAATAAGCAGGACAAATCCAACCCAGCCAATTACTGTCCCACCAGTGTACTCTCAATCATCAGTAAAGTGATAAAAGGGATCGTCAACAGTGCTACCCAGCGGCATTTGCTTAGAGATAACCTGCTCAACGACACTCAGTTTGGATTCCGCCAGGGTCACTTAGCTCCTGACCTCATTACAGCCTTGGTTCAAACTTTGGCAAAAGAGCTGAACTCCAATAGTGAGGTGAGAGTGACTCCTCCTTTCATCAAGGCAACATCTGACCAAGCCTGGCAAGGAAACCTAAAAAAAACTGGTGTCACTGGGAATCAGGGGGAAAACTCTCTGCTGGTTGAAGTCATACCTAATACAAAGGAAGATGGTTGTGTTTGTTGGAGGCCAATTATCTCAGCCCTGGGACATCGCTGCAGGAGTTCCTCAGAGTAGTCTTAGGCCCAACCATCTTCAGCTGCTTCATCAATGAACTTCTTCCATAAAAGGTCAGAAGCGGGGATGTTCACTGATGATTGCACAATGTTCAGCACCATTTGCGACTCCTCAGATACTGAAGCAGTCCATGTCCAAATGCACCAAGTTCTAGGACAGTATCCAGGCTTGGGCTGACAAGTGGCAAGTAACATTCGTGCCACACAAGTACCAGGCAATGACTATCTCTAACAAGAGAGAATCAAACCATTGCCACTTGACATTCAATGGCATTACCATCATGAAGGAGAAGTCTGGGACATTAGCTGTAAACTATGTTTTGGTGAGTATGACTACATCTGACTGTTGCTTGATTGATTGGTCTGTGAGACAGTTCTCCCAATATGGGCATAAGTCTCCAGGTGTTAGTGAAAGGACTTTTCAGAGCATTGTAATTTCTGGTGCCTATAGGTCAATGATGGTGGTACGTCCAGTTTGATCCTTATTTGACCTTTCTGTAGTCTGTTTGATACATTTGAGTAGCTTGATTGGGCCATTTCATTCATTTTATGAGTCAACTATGGACATTAGTGAACAAGATGGATTTTTCATAACAAAAACCCAGCAGTTTCATCATTATTAACAAGACTAGCATGTCACTCCAGGCTTTTTAATTAGCTGAATGGAAACTCCCCCATCTGCTGTGCTGGGATTTGAACTCATAGCTCCCAGGTTTTGGGAATACCCTATCTAATACATTATCACTGTGCTACCTTCCTACTGTTAGACATGCTGGCTTTCTGATGAGATGTTAAAATGAGTCCCGTCTGGTCTCAGGCAGCCATAAACGATCCCACGGCACTATTTTGAAGGAGAGCAGAGGAGTTATTCCTGCTATTCCAACCAATATTTATCCCTCAATCAACATCATAATAACAGATTATCTGGCCATTATCACACTGCTGTTTATGAAAGTTTGTTGTGCAAAAATTGGCTGCTGTGTTTCTTATATTACAACAATGATGACACATCAAAACTACATCATTGGCTGTAAAACACAGCCCGGTGATTGTGAAAGGTGCTATATAAATGCAAGCCCTTTTTATATTCATAACTTCACCCTAGAAACACACATTTAGCATTATTGTAAGTATTAAACCCATATTTCACAGCTTGCACACATTGTCAGTTATTCAACCATGACACCAAACACATTGCATCACACTCACTGACTTCCCTGTCTCTTGAAGGACAAGGTAGTGCATAAGACCAAGTGGAAACTTAACTCATGAGGGAGGCAGATATGGTTGCATGCCCTCACCCCGATGGATGAGACAGTGCTGGCTCTCATTGAAATGTCTACAACATGGTCAGTACCAGAGCTGAAACCACTGGAGATGACGGTATCCTCATACCTAATCCATCTGTTCAATTCCGCTTCTCCCTCATCCGAAATCTCTTCTGACTTACAAGCCACAGGAAGTCTAAGCTTACACCTCTGCTTTCCTTCCCTCCCCTCACCAAAGCCCTACCCTTTTGCCTTTCTCCTTTCAGATACCCAGGCAGTGAGGGAAGACAGTGAAAAACAAAAGGAGCAAGAGACAGATAAGACGAAACTCTATCACTCGCTCTGAGACTCGCAGTCCCCAGCTCCGATACTGACGTTGCACGTCTCAGCGTCCACTACAGCAGAAGCCAGTACAAAGGAATTATATACAATTTAGAAAACTTTTGGAGAACTTTTAAAGGGTCATCACCCAATTAGCTTAAATTGGTGCCAGGTGATTATCAGTCCTTTAGCCAATGGAAACAGTTTCTCTTTACTCACTCCATCAATCCTTTCATGATTTTAGACACCTCTATCAAATCTCCTCTTACCCATCTCTGGTCCAAGGTGGACAACCTGAGCTTGTCGAGTCTGTTCATGTAACCAAAGTCCCTTATTCCTGGAACCATTCTACTAAATCTCTTCTGTACCCTCTCTGAAGTCTTCGCATTCCTCCTAAAGAGTAGTGCCCAGAATTAAACACAGTGGCCAGGATTTTCCATGCCCGCTGGCATTGGGTGTGTTCGGTAGCATGAGTAGACAAATGGTGCGATCGGTTTCACGATAGCGTGAAACCAGTTTGCGAGTATCCACTCAGCCCGCCACTGGCGTGTTTCACAACAGCATATAAAAGGTGTGCACTTGGCGGGTGCACTTTAAGGGAAACTCGGAGGTAAGTGCACAGTAATGTTGCGAAGCACTCATCAGGGTCGCCTGTTGGACTTCAAGCTTGAGACAGGTTGGGGTAGGTGGGGGGGGGGACAAGGGCAGCCCTGTGATTGAATGTAGCGCACAAGCATTCGGGGTGCAGGGTAGAGTAGGAAATGAAAGTGGCCACGCATTAGGGACACCTTATATAAAGTGACTATTCTTCTGTAACTGAGCCAGTTCGGGTTAAGCCACATTGATATGATTGGGGTCGGGTTTCTAGCTTATCTGCCCACTCAAGCAATGCAGAGGCATCAAAGTACCAACAAGTGCTCCAGATCTTTCCACCCCTTGGGCACAGACTGCAAACTAATGAGCATTTTAGTGGACTGCAGAACAGTGGACAGCTGCACACATTATACAGTTAAATCTGGCCATGGAGCAGTGACTGCAGGAGGCACTCAGAGCCCCTTGCAATGTCACCATCCCGGCTTGGACCAGTATCCCCCATAGTCCAAGCTAACAGGGCAGCCTTGCAGAGTAGGTTAGGAGAATACCTGCACGTGGGCTGAGAGCTCAGCATGCAGTCCAGCGGGCAAAGCTGCTGCCAATCGGTCAGGTGGAGTGGGGCAGAGGTGGGTGGGGTCTCGGGCAGCCATGCAGTGCACTAAACTCTGGCCATCCGAGTGGTGGCCAGCACTTTCCAGGAAGTGGTAAGGGACCTTCATACTTTACCAGGACAGGTTCTTAGTACACCCATTCTAACCCACGTGTCTCTCTCTTTCATCCTGCAAGAGGAGTACATCAGGATCATGGAGCCTGGTGAACTAGCTTATGTCTCATGGCTTACAGAGAGTAGACTTGACGGAGGAGAGAGTGAGTGAGGCGCCTGGCCTTGCAGAAGGAGGACCAGCACCCTCAGGAAGAAGGGGCAGCTCGGGCTCCCACACACGCCACCGAAGAACCACAGCAAGCTGTCGCTGGTCGGCGCTTATTGACACCCAGAGTCTATAGACACCCCCTTTCATTCCTATAGATGACCGAGAACCAGTGTCACCGAAGACTGTGCATGTCTAGGGAACTGGCCAGTCACATCTGCCAGCTGCTGCAGGATTTGATGCCATGGGGACATGGAGGGCATCCAGTGCCCATGGCCAGGAAAGGGACTGTGGCACTTAATTTTTATGCCTGTGGCTCCTTTCGGGGCTCCACAGGTGACCTCTGTGGGATATCACAAGCCTCCACCCACAAATGCATCCATGAGGTCACAGATTCCATCTTCACGAGGGCACACAACTTTGTGCATTTCGCCAGAGACCAAGAGAGCAAAGTTAATGGAATTGGTAGATAGGTTGCAATTTGGATTACCTGCAGGGGTAAGGAAATCAATTCATAATTATTTATTAATAATAATTATCAAATCATAATTGAAGGTATAGCACAGTATTTTAAATTGGGAGGAATACCTGAGAGATCGAGTTCTCTAAGGGGTGGGTCATTGGAATGGGCTCATATTCATTTACAAATGAAAAACTTGGAACTAGAGGCAGAAGAAAAAGAAAAGGAAAGAGAAAGGGCATTTCAAAGGGAACAGGCAGAAAGGTAGGATAGAGAAAGAGAACAGGAAAGGGAATTAGAAATGGTAAGGTTAGAAAAGAAGGAAAGAGAAAAAAGAGAGAGAATTCCAGCTTAAACTGCTGGCAGTTAAAAAAGAGGCACCAGAAGGTGTGGAAGGACTTATTTCCAGAAGATAGCTAAACAGATAAAATGGCTACAGGAAAACTGGACATTGTTGTTACAATCCAGGTTGGTGGGTAAGAGCACATGAGGTTTATGCTTCACTGTCAGAAGAAATGCCGGTGAACTATGATGTGGGACAAAATGCTATTTTGAGTGCATATGAGTTGGTTCCTGAGGCATACAGGCAGAAATTTAGGAATATGAGAAAACAACCGGGGCAAACTTGTATTGCGTTTGAAAGAATAAACCAAAGTAATTTTGACCGGTCAATATGGGAATTAAAGATAGAGATGACTTAAGTAGCTCTTAATTTAAAGATTCAATTCCTTCGATAGTGTGAACTCATGTGAAGGAACAGAGGGTTGAAATGGTAAGACAAGCTGCAGAGATAGCTGATGATTACAGGTTAGTTCATAGAGCTAAGTTCTTTTTTCATCACCCTTTTAAATCCAAGAAGGATAGAAAGTGGGAAGGTGAAAGGAAGGTGGGTAGTCAGGGAAGAGAAGGAATAGGTGGAAATACCTAGGAAGCTTATTCTCAGATAAAAAGGAAGGTGCTGAGAATGGAAGTGGCAATTGAAAATTGAGATGTTTCCATTGTAATAAAGTTGGACACAAGAAGTCAGTGTGTTGGAAAATACAGGGAAAATTTGTTGAGATTATTGGGGTGTAGAAAAGTTCAGGGAGTTAAAGTGCTGAGGGCCCTGAGATTCAGGCACAGGAAAATCCAATGTTTTGTGTACAAGTAAAACAGGAAGATTCAGTAATAGGTAAAGAAGTGGGAATGTGTTCACACTTTACGCAAGGGAATTCTGAGAAGCATGTTGCAGAAATGTTTAAAGATTTTGTATGTAAAAGGAAAGTCTTTCCATGTATACAGAATGGAATAGGTAATTATATTAAAATTTTAAGAGACCCAGGGTTAGTCAATCCTTACTGTTGTGGGATAGTGATATTTGTTGTTCAGAGGCAGTATTGCCAGAACAGGTGATAATAAGTGGGGTTCATGGAGATTACCTATTACATTGTGGAAGGTAAATTTAAAGAATAAGTGGAAAACAGGTGAGATGATTGCTGATAATTGAAAAATTGACCATTGCAGGGGCTCAGTTTGTTTTAGGTAATGATATAGATGGGTCATGGATGTGGGTGATGCCTATGGTAGTTGAGCAGCCTTTAGCAGTGTTTTCAACAGGAGTGTTGAGAGACAGTATCCCGGATTATTTCCAGATTGTGCGATGCCAAGATCATAGGCTCACAGGCTGAAACAGGAGGAACAAGAAGCTAAAAGGCAGGGAGAAGGTGTGGAAGTTCAATTAGCTGACACTGTTTTTGATAAGATTCATCAGGAAGAAAGGATGGTGGATATTGTAGCTGAGGTATGTCACTCAAGGCAGTTGGCAGAGTTACAGGAAAAGGATATGCAAATAATACGCTTACATCAGACAGCTTACTCAGAAACAGAGGCAAAATGTATTCCAGAATGTTATTACCTTAAGGGTAATGTTTTAATGAGAAAATGGCAGCCTTATCATGTTTCAGCAAATGAAAGCAGGAGGGAAGTGCATCAGATTGTTATACCATTTGGATATAGAAATGAGTTTCTGAGAATCGTTCATGAAATTCCAATGGGAGGACATTTAGGAATTAGAAAGACACAGGTTAAAATACAAAAACTTTTTTTTTGGCCTGGATTGATAGAGGTGTATTCAAACTCTGTAGAACATATCACACATGTCAGGTGACAGGGAAACTACAAGCAGTGATTAAGCCAGCACCTTTAATTCCAATTCCAGCATTTGAAGAACCTTTTACGTGGGTCATAATTGATTGTGTAGGACACCTCCCTAAGACTAAAAGTGGAAATCAGTATTTACTGACATTAGTGGATGTGTTTACAAGGTTTCCTGAAGCGATACCTTTGAGAAATATTACAGCAGAGTTGTGTAAGAGTTGGTAATTTTTTTTTTACAAGATATGGTTTACCAACTGAAGTACAATTAGATCAAGGTTCACAGTTCATGTCACAGCTGTTTAAGGAAGGAATGATCAGTTTGGGGCTAAAACAGTTTAAATCAACAGCTTACAATCCTGAGTCACAAGGGGCTTTGGAAAGATGGTATCAAACTTTAAAAACTATGATGAGGGCACATGGTCAGGACTATCCACAGGTTTGGGATAGGGGAATTCCATTTTTGTTATTTGCTATTAGGGATGCTGCTAATGCATCAACTGGTTTTAGTCCTTTTGAACTAATCTATGGTCATGAGGTAAGCTATGCCTGTCTCTTTATGGAGTATGTGGAACATTCGTTGTTCCAGTCCTACTCCGGCCCCCTTCCACAACTCTTTCTCCGGTCCATCGATGATTACTTCGGTGCTGCTTCATGCTCTCATCAGGACCTGGAAATATTTATTAATTTTGCTTCCAATCTCCACCCCTCCATCATTTTCACATGGTCCATCTCTGACACTTCCCTTCCCCTCCTTGAACTCTTTGTCTCAATCTCTGGTGATAGACTGTCCACCAAGATCCATTACAAGCCTACCGACTTCCACAGCTACCTCGACTACAGCTCCTCACACCCCGCTTCCTGTAAGGACTCCATCCCATTTTCTCAGTTCCTTCGCCTCCGTCGCAGCTATTCTGATGATGCTACCTTCAAAAACAGTTCCTCTGACATGTCCTCCTTCTTCCTTAACCAAGGTTTTCCACCCACAGTCATTGACAGGGCCCTCAACCGTGTCCGGCCCATCTCCCGCGCATCCGCCCTCATACCTTCTCCTCCCTCCCAGAAACATGATAGGGTCCCCCTTGTCCTCACTTATCACCCCACCAGCCTCTGCATTCAAAGGATCATCCTCCACCATTTTCGCCTACTCCAGCATGATGCCATCACCAAACTCATCTTCCCTTCACCCCCCCAGTGGCATTCCGTAGGGATCATTCCCTCCGGGACACCCTGGTCCACTCCTCCATCACCCCCTACTCCTCAACCCTCACCTACGGAACCTTCCCATGCATATGCAAAAGATGCAACACCTGCCCCTTCACTTCCTATTAGTCGTATTTCACCCCATCCCCACTAGAGCTGTACCTTGAGTGGCCTGCCATCCATTCTTAATTAGCACATTCTCTTAGATAATATCACCACCTTCAACACCTCTTTGTTCTTTTGTCTGTGACGCTTTTGACTATCTGCTCCTATCACTGCTTGCTTGTCCCTACAACCACCCCCCCGACTTCTCTCCCCCCACGCCACCCCCACCTTAAACCAGCTTTTATTTCACCCGTCTCCTATTTTTACTTAATTGTGTTGTTTATGTTGACGACTTGATAATTTTGAGTCAAATGTGGGAAGAGCTTTTACAGCTTTTGGAAGAATTGTTTTGTTGATTACAAGAAGCTTATTTGGTGATCAACTTGACTAAAAGTGCATTTTCAAAAGAGCAAGCTGCATATCTGGGCCATACCATTGGACATGGTAAGGGGCTCCCAGAGATCTGAAGGTCAAAGCTTCCATAGATTTCCCAGTGCTTACAACAAAACAAGATGTTTTGAGATTTCTGGGCATGAGCCCCTTTTACCAGAAATTTGTACTAAATTTTAGCAGTGTGTTTGTGCCATTGACTGAACTATTCAAAGAGAACAAGAAGTTTCAATGGTCACAGGAGTGTCAGAAGGGGTTTGACAGTTTGAAAACTGTATTGACTGCAATACCAGTTTTGGCAGTCCCCAATTATGTCAAGCAATTTAAGTTGGCCATTGATCCTAGTGATATCGGCATTGGGGCTGTATTGTTACAAGAAGGTGATAGTGGAATTGAGAAATCAATAGGGCATTCATCATGGAAGTTGAACGTACAACAGAGAAGATATTCAATGATCGAGAAGGAAAGTCTGGGTCTGGTGTTAGCATTGCAGCATTTTGAGATCTACATTGCAAACAACTCGTAAAAAATAATCTGTTAGAGGACCACAATCCTTCAAAGTTTCTGGGCAAATTTTGAGATGGAAGTTCAAGGCTATTCAGATGGAGTTTATTACTGCAACCATTTAATCTACAGATTATGCATGTGGCTGGACAAGAAAATCTAATTGCAGATGCGTTATCAAGAGTTTGAAACTGAAGATGCAAAATTGGGCATTTAAAAACCTGGACACTGGACTGGAATGATTTCTGTTGATACAAAGGATTTGTTTACCAGATGCATGCATTAACATAATATATAATGTAATAGTGTGAGTATATAGATAAGTAAAGGAAGTAAGGTAAGTTGGGTTAAGAAAATGAAGCCGTCTTTTAAAATTATGTACATCATTTTCCATTAAGGCGGGGGGTGTTATGAAAATATAATAATTTTCAAAATATTATTGCAATTTATTGTAAATGTAGGTTAATAGTGGGGTTAGGACTAGTTTCTCTGTGTAGATGTGTGTGTGCTTGTGGTGGGGGGGTGAGGTGGTTTAATTGAATTGTAGATAGCTAGTCTGGAGCTTTTGATTTATCAAAAGACAAGTTTGAAATGTTAAATACATAAACATGGCTGAAGTTTTAGAATGTGAGATGTGAGGAATATTTTCATTTTTAGGTAAACCAGAGGAGTTTGGATTTCAAAAAGGTAGTAAGGTGCTACAATTAGTCATAAGAAGTTAAGCCAAGCAGGGTGTTTATTTTTCCCAAAATTTACTGATAATATGAATACTATGGAAGATTTATTTTATGGCAAAAGTAAAGTTGCAAAGACATATTGGAACAATGGGATTTACATTAAAAAGGGAAAAATATGTATACAGGAGATGAAGTTATGTGTAAGGAGGAAAGTATTCGAAGATCTAACACAAGTGTGAAAAGCCCCTAGCTCTATGCATCAAGGGGCTGTCTATAGTAACCAAAGCTAAGGAAACGTACTGAGAATATCAGTGTCCAGGGTATGAATGGAGATGTCCCTTGAACTGGCAGTGACTGAGATCCCTGTGAATGTGTGATGGGTTTGTAAGTATGCGAGCCGAGTGTGAGAAAATTAACTTACCCTGGTGGAATGGAAGAGATCATTCATCCTCTTGCGGCACTGGGTGGCTGTCCTCTTTTGAATGTAATTTTATTCACTCACTACTGCACTTAGTGCAAATCTGGGGCGATTCTGCCCAATGTTCCAAGTGAAGCAGAATTTTACAAGGGTTAAGCACAACTTCCTGGCTTTTGTACTTTTTGTCTCTATTTGTAAATCCCAGGATCCCATATGGTTTGTATTTGATCTTCCTCTCTTCATGGAAAGCTGTAAAACCAGTAAAAGCTGACCACTAACTTGTAAACAATGACTGACAGCCTATTACTTATAAAACCAAGTAGGCCTATTGTAGTCCTCACCTGGCTCTAATGCAGTGGAACTAGTGTGCAACCTCATCCTACAGAGAGCTGGCATTTGTACTCCCCCCTCCCCCAGCATTGGCTGCAGGCCACCTGTGTCTGTTCTGCCACCATGTGCAGATTGTGCTTCTGTCCTAAACTCCACATTATGTGCAGTGTCAGAATGTGAGCTTGTGACTGTGGCCATTAAATTAAGTGACTGCGTTCCTTCATCTTCATTTTCTCCTGGCTTTTCGTCCACCATCTGGACAGGTTCCAGCTCTTGAAATGAAAAAGAGGGAAAGTCTGGGTTGTGGTGAGGGGAGAGGAGATAATCTGAAGTTTGTCAGTCAGAATAGATTGTGTGATGAAGGAGCAGGAGGATAAGGTTTGTGGATAGTCTCAGCCTCAATGGCTGCAATACTGGTGGTCATGGCCTCAGCAATAACCCTTTCTACTATGGCTCGTACTGTCTCCTGCATGGGGATTAAAACATACAAGCTTGCCTCTCCCCCTCCTATTAGTTCCTGCTGCCTTCAGTTCTGTACCATCTTCTCCTGATGAAAGAGATAAATGTGTTTGTGAGTATCGTGCAATCTGTTTGAGTGATGTGGCTGTTATGGCTGAATAATGAGAAATGTTTACAAACTTTGAGATATGGATCTGTGCTATTGGAGATTTTTGCTAGGTGAGCAATGGGAGTGTGATTCATTGAGCAGTAGCTGAATCTAATGGTGCTATGGTTGGAAATGGCATTTGAAGATGCCTTCTCTGACCTTGACCATATGTGCAGGATCATTAAAATTCTTCCGACACCACATCCATATTCTTGTAACAGTGATCCTGCTATTGACCTTCTGTGGTACCTTTTTCCACTGGCTTCTCAACATGTGTCTAGGGAACCTCCTGGACCTCTTGAGGATATAGAACATCTCTCCTCTGTTCTATCTCTTACACCAAAATCTCTAATTCAGCATCAGAAAACCTTGGTGCCTTCTCTCTGCCACGATCGGCCATTGTTGATTGGGAATATTGAACTGTACAACAATGGTCACAGTACCTCCCACAGTCACAAGGCACTTTCCCTTTAAGAGGCACAGTTTAGCTGAAAGTAGTGCCAGGTGGTACCAATATTGTGCTCTCTGCTAGTGCGTGCTGCCAATGAACAACATGGGAAGTAGTGGATGCACTTGTAACACTTGCAGGGAGCATTGTCCTCAGTGACATTCCACAGCATCAGTGATTGACACTGTGACATGGCTGCAAGAAGCTGCAGACAAGTTTTTGCTTTGTTGCCCAAAACCATCCCTACACATGTACAAGCATTTTGCTGCATCATAGATACGGGTATTTAAACAGCAGATGGCTTAGCTTAACATGTTCTGTTGTGTTGATCCAAGTTAACACAGACATCCCCAGGAATGATTGGCAGCATCATTGTGGAATGGTGTCTTTTGTGCAGTCCCAAGGAAGGCAAGGCACACTGTGATTGGGGTGCATCTAAAGGTGAAACAAGTATTTTGCTTCTCATTGTGATGCCACCGGAGCTCTGCTGGCACGGCAGTTTTTAGAAAGGGGTCCCCATCCCCTCACACCCGTAGCAGCAGAATATCTCCTGAAGTGAGGAATGTGACCTCCCTCTGCCAATGTGGGGCATGTAGATTCTGGTAGGAGGCTGCATTACATTTCACTTCTCAAGATATTCTGATCCACTTGCCATCCTTCTGCAGGACCCCTTTGAGTAAAGATTTTTGCATCACTGTCCAACCACCCAAGATGATTGCAATCTTTTCAGTTTATATCTGAGATCTCTACACCAACTACCTCCACCCCTGCCTCACAAATTCAAAGCTGGCATTGAGATCTCACAAAATGTATCCGTAATGACTCACACTTGGCAATGATGTCCGCGGCTACCTTGGACCCATTGAGACACCAGTTTCCATTGTGTGCACGAGGCCAATTCAGCCACTGGGCACGGGACAGTCCCACAGAGTCCCTGACATATCTAAACTTGCTGCTGAGAATGGATCTCCAAAATAAATTGCCAAAAATAAGCAGACTGGAGCAAAGTCAAACATAGACCCAAAGAGCTGCGTGGAGTATAAAATATTTTGATTTCCTGGAACTCACACATATTCAACAACACAGGCTTCTGTTTGAATAAAATCTGACCCTGAGACTTCCTTAGCCATTGGAATATTTCTGGGGAGGATGAAACTGATCAGCGGGAACAGCATGAGCTGAGATGAGAAAAAATGATGTAAAGGCTGTATTGATTAAGGAAAGGGTACATGCAAAGGCTGTAGATATTTGTAGCTGGTGGATAATGTTAAAGTGGGCTTTTGCCCCATGGTTTAGACAAAGAGCACAACAGACAATTGGGACATTGTAAGAAAGGAAATCTTTATAGAGCAATAGGATCCAGTCAATAATCCCTCAAAGTCATCTTTGAAAAAGGGTGTAAAGTAAAGGAATTTGAAGCCTCAGTGCAGTTAGATGGTGAAGGAGAATTCTCAAGGTTGATTATGGTCTAATAATCATGGGCATTTTACAAAGGCTAAGAGACATGAGGCATCACAAAGACAAGAAGAAAACGAAGAAAAGAGCTTTTTGCACATGGCAGCCAGCTTGCTCGAACTCATCCAATGCTCACAAATTGTTAAGGGCCATTGGTCATTACTGTTTCTATGACTTACATGTCATAACTCAACTGTTGATTCTTCCTAAATTGATTTAAAACCACTTATTTACAGAACCTCTGTTTTGTGTCATCTGTGACTCCCAAAGTAAATTTTACAGTATCTAAAGAAGAACAACATCTGTGCTGTTGTCTAGTAGAATTGGGGAACATTGAGGTCCTGGGGCTTGGAAGGGTGTGCAGAGTGATCCCAGAAAACATACTGGCAGGAAGATCCTGAAGCCTAGTAAGAATGGAGGCAGATGGTTTGCTTGGTTAAGAGGGGGTACATACAGCTGGGTCAACTGAGATACCCAGTGCGATGAAGATTGCAGAATCCAGACTTTAATGTCTCTGAGAAATCTCCCAAAGTACTTCACATACAGAGATATATATGTACAAGGGAAGGCCCCCACACATTTGGGTTTCCAGATAGTTTGGGATATGCACAGCTCCTCTTGTAGATCTCTGATGCTCTTTTCTTGAAAACACGACAGCTAAAATTCCCTTCCCATCGTAATGGTCAGTAGCTTTCAGAGCTGCTGAAGTTCCGGATTTTCCACGGCCAGAGAAATCCATGCTGCTGATTAAACTCCCTGTGCTGCAAATCAACAGACTCACTAAGTTCCGTGAGAACAATCCTCCTCCCCAGAAGCACAGGCTGGGGTTGAGTTTGAGTGCCCTCATCTGGTGGTAACAGCCTTAACAGCCTAAGCTAAAAAGAAAGCATACAATGCGGCGAAGAGCAGTGGGAAACCAAGGGATTGGGAAGCCTACAAAGACCAACAGAGGACAACTAAAAAAGAAATAAGGAGGGAGAAGATTAAATATGAGGGTAAACTAGCCAGTAATATAAAAGAAGATTGCAAGAGATTTTTTAGGTATACAAAGGATAAGAGAGAGGCAAAAGTGGACATTGGGCCGCTGGAAAATGACGCCGGACAAGTAGTACTGGGGAACAACGAAATGGCAGAGGAACTGAATAGGTACTTTGCGTCAGTCTTCACAGTGGAAGACTCAAGTGACATCCCCAAAGTTCAAGAGGGTTGGGGGGCAGAGGTGAGAATGATGGCCTTAACCAAGGAAAACTGAAAGGTCTGAAGGTGGATAAATCGCCTGGACCAGATGGATTACACCCCAGAGTTCTGAAGGAGATAGCTGAAGAGATAGTGAAGGCATTAGTGGTGATTTTTCAGGAATCACTGGAGTCAGGGAGGGTCCCAGAGGACTGGAAAATTGCTAATGTAACTTCCCTGTTTAAGAAGGGAGTGAGGCAAAAGACGGGAAATTACAGGCCGTTTAGCCTGACTTTGTTCGTTGGTAAGATTTTGGAGTCTATTATTAAGAATGAGATTTCAGAATACTTGGAAGTGCATGGTAAAATCGGGCAAGTCAGCATGGTTTCACCAAGGGGAGGTCATGCCTGACAAATCTGTTAGAATTCTTTGAGAAGGTAACAAGTAGGATAGACAAAGGAGAGTCAATGGATGTTATCTACTTGGACTTCCAGAAGGTCTTTGACAAGGTGTCGCACAAGAGGCTGCTCAGTAAGATAAGAGCTCATGGTGTTAGAGCCAAAGTACTAGCATGGATAGAAGATTGGCTGTCTGGCAGGAGGCAGAGAGAGGGGATAAGGGGGTCCTTCTCAGGATGGCCGCCGGTGACTAGTGGAGTTCCGCAGGGGTCAGTGTTGGGACCACAACTTCTCACTTTATACATTAATGATCTAGATGAAGGAACTGAGGGCATCCTGGCTAAGTTTGCAGAAGATACAAGGATAGTTGGAGGGACAGGTAGTATTAAGGAGGCGGGGAGGCTGCAGAAGGATTTGGACAGGTTAAGAGAATTGGCAAAGAAGTGGCAGATGGAATACAACGTGGGGAAGTGTGAGGTCATGCACTTTGGTAGGAAGAATAGAGACATAGACTATTTTCTAAATGGGGAGAGAATTCAGAAATCTGTAGTGCAAAGGGACTTGGGAGTCCTAGTCCAGGATTCTCTTAAGGTTAACTTGCAGGTTGACGCGATAGTTAAGAAGGCAAATGCAATGTTGGCATTTATTTCGAGAGACTATAAAAGCAGGGATGTGCTGCTGAGGCTTTATAAGGCTCTGTTAAGACCACATTTAGAATATTGTGAGCAATTTTGGGCCTCGTATCTCAGGAAGGATGTGCTGGCCCTGGAGAGGGTCCAGAGGAGGTTCATGAGAATGATCCCAGGAATGAAAGGCTTAACATATGAGGAACATTTGAGGACTCTGGGTCTATACTCGATGGAGCTTAGAAGGATGAGGGGGGATCTGATTGAAACTTACAGAATACTGAAAGGCTTGGATAGAGTGGACTTTGGGATGATGTTTCCATGAGTGGGAGAGACTAGGACCCGAGGGCACAGCCTCAGAGTAAAGGGAAGACCTTTTAGGACAGAGACGAGGAGAAACTTCTTTAGCCAGAGAGTGGTGAATCTATAGAATTCATTGCCACAGAAGGCTGTGGAGGCCAGGTCATTGAGTGTATTTAAGACGGAGATAGATAGATTCTTCATTGGTAAGGAGATCAAAGGTTACGGGGAGAAGGCAGGAGAATGGGGTTGAGAAACATCAGCCATGATTGAATGGCGGAGCAACTTGATGAGCCGAATTGCCTAATTTCTGCTCCTATGTCTTATGGTCTTATAAGGGCGGTTACCCTACTCCCCCCACCACGTGAACAATAGTGGTGTGACTGGCTTCACTGGACACAGTGTCTACTGCTTGGTGACCAAACTGTCTGTCTGTTTCAAATGATAGGCCTTCTTAATATGTAAATTAGATTTCTATGATGTAATTGGGAGCCGATCCCACTTTCATTCGAAACTGGTTACAGCCAGCATCGTACACAGGTAATGGAAGAGAAGACGTTCTCTAACGGTACGTGTTAGACTTTTTCTATGGGATTCAGAGGATTAGGGTGCAAATCTTGGAGCAATAAAGACCATCTGCACTGCTGCCAAACAGGGACCCTGAACCTTTGTGATTGTGTCCACCCAAGTCCTGTTATTGTCCTTGTCGGCAGCAGCTCTGCAGCTTGATTTTCAGGCTTTAATCTAGCAAATTGCATTGGATTTGCTGTTTGCCCATGGCTCACCTACTGAATTTATGACAAGGGCCTCTTTGCATGACTGCCCAAAAATCCAAATCTGCCCCATATCTCATGCCATAGGCATGCTCCGACCTGACCTTCCTGATGTTGTGCAATTGGAATCGTTCAGCGAAATAAAACATCTCTGCTGGTGCCAGATCAGTAAATTATTTCTATTCCAGGACTGAAGCAACTGCACCCTCAAACTGAAAATTCATTACATGTGGCAACTCTAACCTACTGTACATAACTGCACTGTGCTCTAACCTACATTTACATAATTGCTCCTCTTTCCAGACCTGTTTCATCAAGGTACAAAGAGCCACATCATAATATACAGACAGTGAAAGGGAGAGATATTTCTTGTAAATCACAGGCTTTTGTTCTTTTGACTATGTGTTTCCTCTTATTTACATGAGGAGTTCCTCAATGGGTCAGGTGTAAAATCTGGAACTGGATTCTTCTGCAGATCACCTGATGCTACTTGCTTTGGCAACATGAATAAAAAGGATCAAATTATCCAGGTTTAACTTTGTCCATGTTTAACTGTTTGTCATTTAAAGTTTTGTAAAAACAGAAGGAATATATTATTAATACCACACCATGATCATTGTTGTAAAAAGACAGAAATATTGGGGTAAGCTTCAACTTTACTGGTGGTGGAAATGGACAGTGTTTGATCAGTCACCTATTATCTAAGGTGCTTAAATTTCCATTTCAGTGAAGCTCACTGAAAGAGAAATGGGTCAGGATATGTAACGGGTGAATGATCTGCTCACACATTCTTTACATATTTGCTAAAAGTGAATTTTACACCACTTATCAGAAAAACATGACTCCATCTTTTAAATCTGGATATAAATAATTCACTATCTGAAAAAAAACAGGCTACCTGTCTTTTGCTCCTGTAAACTATGCAGAAACTGTGAATATAATTAAAACTACACAAGTGAAAGATACTTGAAACAAGATCAGGGAAATTCCCTCCAACAGAATTTTGACAGCTTTCACGGCTCGGGATTACGCAAAATGAAAGTACTGGATCTAAATAAATAGGAGCTTATTGGACCCCTCTTCAGCAGAACATGATTTAACAGAGAGAGAGTCACTGAGGTTGACAGAAGATCCTTTAGCAGAGATTATTCAGCAGCACCAAGTCAAAGATGAACAGAGCAACCACTATAATGATTGTCATCCTGCTCCTGTGTGCCATTACTACACAGGGTATGTCGAAATTTCTATCTTGTGTTTTAGTTCTTATGGCATTGTAAAGTGTGGAGAGGAGCTTTTCTGTTGAGTTATTGTCCAGCTATACAAGTCTTAGTGTGCGGTTTGGTTATTCATTGGATAATTAAATGATCACCGAGGCTATTGAGAATACAATGCCTGTTTTAATACTGAATTCAATGCTGAACCAAAATGCCAAGATTTTGTTAACTTCAACCAATATCTAAATTTAATTTAAATTAATCTTTTCACAGGTATTCCAATCCCAGGTACTCAAGGACGGTGCCAGTGCCCTCAGACCACCTCCAATCCTATCAATCCGAGGCACATCAAGAGTTTGAAATACATTCCCAAAGGATCACACTGTGAGACACTGGAAATAATGTGAGTAAATGTGTCAGAATGCCACCTTTAACCTTTCTCATTTTGTTACCTCAATTTAGAAACTGTGCAATTTAGTCAAAACAGATTGGACCTATCACAATTTATTTCTGAAGCAGATTGAAAGGATTTTGTTTAATTCTCACCTTTCGGTGCGAGACATCCAATATCTGTAAGTTTGATTTTAAAGATTTATTTTCTCTTCACAGTGTGACCATGAAAAATGGGAATAGATTATGTGTGAATCCTGATGCCGGGTGGGTGAAGATTATCATTAAAGCTACAAAAGGTTGGTTCCTGGTGTTTGTCAAAATTCAGACTTTGTGTGAACAAAAGCAGATACATTTAATTTTTTTTTTTACCCTCACCTGCTTGGTCGACCTGCATTGACTCCTCTCTGGCTGCACATTCCCATTGCTCTTGGTCTATTCTGGTACTTTGCCCAAGTGCCCAGTATTTATATGTGAGACTTGAGAGTGAATGTTAACAAATTTTTCAGCCACGGTTGTTATCAGGGTGAGTCCTACACAGTCCTCACCCAGCATCCATTTATGGTTAATCGAGGAAGAGGCGCGGGTGTCACTGGATAGAAATCTGATGCAGGAATATTTGGTGATGTCATGCTCTGTCACTTGTAAATGCTGTGACCAATTGTCATACCAGCTGAGATCAGCCAATTTAACTTAGACCTTTGATCAAAACAGGGAACTTGAGAACAAAATATGAAATATATATCATCATTTTCATCTCCTTCTTGAGTTGCCTTCCTTCCTTTATGGTCAGCTCCATGATTTTCTTCTTTGCATTGAAAGCTGCCCTAATGTATCATTTTTTACCCTTTTATTATCTGTCTGATTTTAATCTTTAACATAACATTCCTGCAGAATTAATCTTTCAGTGTAACACCATGGATCCTGCCTGTTAAAATCATATTGTAAGATCAATGAAGAGTTATCAAAATACCAACGGTTAGCAATGCTGCTTAAGTGATCAATATTTAACATCCCCATATCATGTTGCTGAAGACATTGTCCTCGACATTAAAACAAATCCCTGCTGTTACAGGAAAATTATAATTTATTTAATTTTATTTCAGGTGCCAGACCACACAAATGAGAAATGAAGCTGCTTTGGGATGGACTTGAATCTACACCTGGAAACCTGCAGTACAATGAACACTGAAATAAAGTAACCTCTGTCCAGGGTGTTCACTCTCTGATGTCACCTTCCAATAGGTTGTTTGTTTAGATGCCCTGCATTGATTCCTGAAGCTTATTTCACTGTTTAACCCTGTCATACTGTAATTGTTTACACATGGCCTAAGAAAGGAGGCTCATGTTGTGAAACTTTGTGCCCGTATTGAGGGTTTGTTTTACATGATGTGAGGTATACAATTATTACAAATAGTCTGACATTGATACAAGTCAGTCTACGACTAAAATCAATCCACATGTTTTGGAAAGTAATTTCCAATTACCAGAACATGCCAGTAGAATGGAAACCTTCACAGATTTGTGAACTTATGGTGGAATCTAACGAAATGGATAATATCTGTTGTTAAATTTTAATGTTTGTAATAAGAGTGGGAATTGATGCAAATTTTAGAATAACTGATTTTTAAAATGTTATTATTTCACAAGATTTGGTCCTCCCTGCCAAAGCCAGCACTTACTGTCTACCCCTAACTGCCTTGTTAATGTGGCAGTGAGTTTCTTTCCTGTTCCACTGCGCTTGTTATGGTTTAGGTTCAGGCACCCTGCTGTTAGGCAGGGATGTTCAAAATGAACTTGTAATCATTTCTTCATTACAAACTGCCTCCTTACTTCTTCTATTTCACCTGGAATGAGTGATTGACAATCCGTATAAGACCAAATTTAGAAGAATTGTCCTTAGTTATTTCAACTGAAACTATTTGGAATAGGAATGGAATGAAAGATGTAATAAATTAAATAAGCACATTCCTCATATTGCTAGCCAATATATTGAAATGTGAAGTAAGAACAGACTATGCTGGAAATACTCAGCAGTTCTGGCAGCATCTGTGGACAGTGAAACAGAGTTAATGATTCACATCAGTGATTGTTCATCAGACTTGAGCGTACTTAGAAATGTAACAGTTTTGAAAGCAGGCATGGAAGGTGGTGAGAGCAGGAAATAACAACAGGGCATGTCTGTGATTGTATTGGAGGTCGAAGAGAGTTAATGACAGGAGGGATAATGGTACAAGGCAAAATGAGACAGTAATAGCATAAGAATAGGATCAAAAACCATGTTTATTGGAGGTGTACATGGGAAATTGCAGAAGCACCATTAATAGCTACTGTTCAAATGAAAGGTGAGGGGCTTGGAGGAGGGTCTATGATCTGAAATTATTGAATCCAATGTTGATGGCGTAGGCTGTAAAGTGACTAATCAAAAGTGGAGATGATGTTACTTGTTTATGTTGATCTTCATTGGAACGGTCTAGGAGGGTGGGGACAGAAAGTTCTGACTGGAAGTAGAGTGGAGAATTACCATCATGTGACATTGACAGAAACCAAATTTGTTGCAATCTTTCTTTTGCTGCTTGAATGTTGCTATTCAAAGTGTGAAATATTGATGATAAAATATACAGTAATTAAATTTTCTTAATTGTCAACTGGTTGCAGTTCTAATTTGAATGAAAATGTTATGTTAAAATTCAAGAACAAATTGTTATCATTAATATTGATGCTTGTTGACTGCGGTGTTTATTGAACACTGATATTTTAACTGAACGTTGAGATTTTCTCTATAAAACATCGAACTTTAGCATCTATTCAAAACTGAAGTCTGTGAAAAGAAATTCTCTGTAGAAATATCACATTTGAGGTGGTAATGCTGCTAATTTTATGATCTTAACGGGAAAAAATGACATCATGAATTAACTAACCTCTCTACAGTGATCAGTGGAAATGTTTTACTTTGAGGGATTTTTCATTGACCACACCTTGTTGATTGAAAGACTCAGAAGGCTTTTTGTAAAAGTTGTGTTGAATTCAAAGATGTGTCATACAGGAACATGAATGTTCTTGAATGAAATGTTTAAGTATTTTGTACCATTATCATGAAATGTAATCGAGTGCTTAAAATAAACTTGATTTCTTATGAAGAATGTGTTGTCACTGTTTCTCATGCTCAGCTACACAGATGTGCATCTCTTGAGTAGATTTATTTAACAGAGTGACTGATAAGGACAAGCGGTTCATGACACTCCTTGAACAATCAGAAATGGTGCAGGATATTTGCACCTGTGTGACAGGTGTTACAGACTTTGGATCAAATTTTGCAACATCTCAATGGGTTTTCATAGGATATCCTTAAATTATTATGCCCACCCCTCTCCCACCACCCCCATGGACTACTGTGAATGGGATGAATGGGAGGTTGCCAAGTTTGGGGGAAGAACAGGGGGGAAAGGACACAGGGGTGGTCGTATTCATGCTCCTTCCATTGTAACTCATCTCAAAATAACCGGGCAGGATCAATCCTACAGTTAATATTCACTCAGGGCGATGTCAAGCCTACATCAGCCAAACCAAACAGTCAGATCAATGGTGGAATTCTCAAGCCAGCCAGATGAGGCCATGGGAATCAGTTTTATTTATCTTATCTGAGGATTCCTTCTAGTCACAAGGACAGGGAGAAATCCCCCAGACTACCCCGCTCCCACCCCACCCCACCCCCAATCCCGTAGAGTCCTGGGCTCTCCGTGGCATCGGTCTCCCTTCTCCTTCACATTAACAGCATCTTGTCTCAACCAGCTCCCCGAGTGCAGCACAAGCTCTCGGTCGGTGAGTGTACCCATGGGACCTCGGAGGCTTTGAATTCCCACTCAGCTCCCCAATGCTACCCACCAGCCCTGATACCACTCCCTCAGCTTTTGGGCAGGAGACAGTGCTGCACTGCCTCCCATTCACAAGCTGCCCAGGGCAAACACGTCACTGTAAGAGCTGCTTTCTCCTAAGGACTTGCCATAAAGAATATTTTGATAACATCAACATATGTATGGGCAGAGAGGAACCATCAGTTGAGAGATCTTTGATGTTCACTAGTAGGATGTTGATTGTTCGCTATTTAAATGCCTCAATAACTAATGAACTGAAGGTGGTCCAGGTTAAGATCCATTCTTCCTTGAGAAGCATTACTAAGAAAGGCAAATCAGTTCTTGGAATCATAATTGTGCTGAAATGTTCTCATTGATTTTCAGACTGTCTAATTTGATTATTACATATCATAATTGACATGTGACTTTGACGTGGGGAACTGTTCCTCTCCACCAGTTTTAATTAGTCTGCAGACATTAGGAGTGGGTGTTAATGTTGCAAATGCTGTGACAATTGATTGTATGCTTCAGATGCGATTAAGAACAGTTGATACTAATTGGGGAAATGTCTGAGCACATAAATAAGAACCAGTTTCCACTTGTGGAGGGGGGAGCATTGTGCGGAAGGAAAATGTAGTCTGCAGTTATGTTTTTGTGTTTATGTCATGTTTGGTTTTGTGAATAAACCCATCTTGAAGACAGACTGGCTTCAGCTTATTCCTTTGCATGTTGGATATTTGGCTGCTTAACATGGTAGCAGAGGATTACCATTGAACTGTGGAGGTTGGAAGCTGAAAATGGATTTTAGTCTCTCTCTTCTGACAAAGAAGCTTCTTGCAGCCTCTGGTGTAAATTGCCTGAGGCCCAATGCAAATTCTCCAGCTTTTATTATCTATTATATTTTTTTGGAGCCTGAGTTTTATGAGCAATGGAAAAATGAAGGGGAAATGTGGGCACACTTTACTTCACTATCCAAGAGGAAGCCAGGTATGGCTTTGGCTTTGTCACTGCCAGGACAAAGTGCGATTAAAAGGGAAGTATTTTCGGAGTTGGTTGTGGGTGCTTTGGATACTGAAGACAAATGAGCTCTTCCATTACGAATTATGGAATAGGTCTACAAGAAAGATAATTTGTTGGACATCTATGAAGAATGGTCAACTTTTGATAATTTTAAAAAGGCAGGCAATCAATCTGTGGAATAGTATATTATGGACTTTGATAGGTTGTATCAGAGATTGACAAAGTTTGACCCGAGAGACTTCTGAGGCTGTGCTTGCATTCAGGTTACTGGATTATGCACAGATTTCACACATTGATAGACTTGCTATTGACAGGGATAAAAACAAAAAACTGCAGATGCTGGAAGTATAAAACAAAAACAGAATTACCTGGAAAAACTCAGCAGGTCTGGCAGCATCGGCGGAGAAGAAAAGAGTTGACGTTTCGAGTCCTCATGACCCTTCGACAACTAGGCGAATCCCAGGAAGGGGTGAAATATAAGCTGGTTTAACATGGTGGGGGGGTGGGGTTGGGTGGGGGGAGAGAAGTGGAGGGGGGGGTGGTGTGGTTGTAGGCAAAAGCAGTGATAGAAGCAGATCATCAAAAGATGTCACAGACAGCAGAACAAAAGGACACATAGGTGTCGAAGTTGGTGATATTATCTAAACGAATGTACTAATTAAGAATGAATGGTAGGGCACTCAAGGTATAGCTCTAGTGGGGGTGGGGGGAGCATAAAAGATTTAAAAATATTTTAAAATAATGGAAATAGGTGGGAAAAAGAAAAATCTATATAATTTATTGGAAAAAAACAAAAGGAAGGGGGAAGAAACAGAAAGGGGGTGGGGATGGAGGGGGGAGATCAAGACCTAAAGTTGTTGAATTCAATATTCAGTCCGGAAGGCTGTAAAGTGCGTAGTCAGAAGATGAGGTGTTGTTCCTCCAGTGTGTGTTGGGCTTCACTGCAACAATGCAGCAAGCCAAGGACAGACATGTGGGCAAGAGAGCAGGGTGGAGTGTTGAAATGGCAAGTGACAGGGAGGTTTGGGTCACCCTGGTCCACTCCTCCATCACCCCCTACTCCCCAACCCCCACCTATGGCACCACCCCATGCCCACGCAAAAGATGTAACACCTGCCCCTTCACTTCCACTCTCCTCACCGTCCAAGGGCCCAAACACTCCTTTCAAGTGAAGCAACATTTCACTTGCATTTCCCCCAATTTAGTCTACTGCATTCATTGCTCCCAATGCAGTCTCCTCTACATTGAGAGACCAAACGTAAACTGGGCGACCGCTTTGCAGAACACCTGCGGTTTGTCTGCAAGAATGACCCAAACCTCCCTGTCGCTTGCCATTTCAACACTCCACCCTGCTCTCTTGTCCACATGTCTGTCTTTGGCTTGCTGCATTGTTCCAGTGAAGCCCAACACAAACTGGAGGAACAACACCTCATCTTCTGACTACGCACTTTACAGCCTTCCGGACTGAATATTGAATTCAACAACTTTAGGTCTTGACCTCCCCCCTCCATCCCCACCCCCTTTCTGTTTCTTCCCCTTCCTTTTGTTTTTTTTCAATAAATTATATAGATTTTTCTTTTTCCCACCTATTTCCATTATTTTAAAATATTTTTAAGTCTTTTATGCTCCCCCCACCCCCACTAGAGCTATACCTTGAGTGCCCTACCATCCATTCTTAATTAGCACATTCATTTAAATAACATCACCAACTTCGACACCTCTGTGTTCTTTTGTTCTGCTGTCTGTGACATCTTTTGATGATCTGCTTCTATCACTGCTTTTGCCTACAACCACACCACCCCCCTCCACTTCTCTCCCCCCACCCAACCCCACCCCCCCACCACCTTAAACCAGCTTATATTTCACCCCTTCCTGGGATTCACCTAGTTCTGTCGAAGGGTCATGAGGACTCGAAACGTCAACTCTTTTCTTCTCCGCCGATGCTGCCAGACTTGCTGAGTTTTTCCAGGTAATTCTGTTTTTGTTTTGCTATTGACAGGGTTCAATTTCATGGAGCAGATTCTCTTTTAGACTAAATGGACACTGCCCTAAAAATTTGTGTGAGAAAGCAATTGTTTCCAGTTGCTCTCAGATTACAAACAGTGATACAAAGGATGGAGCACGCTGTGATTGCTGAATTTCAAGACTGCCTGGATACTAGACGCAGGTGTCAGGACAAAGACAGAGTTGCTGATAGGTGGTCTGAGGAGGATTGCACTTTCAGTCAATTTGTAGAATTAGACAGTAAGTGAGATTGGGATGGCAACAGTAGGCTCATGAGATGTGTTTGTTGTGATTTCAAGTATCATTATGCAACAATATGTCTGAAGGGTAAAAATCTAGGGCAATAATTTTAGCTTGGCGGGTGGGTGCGCGCCGGACCTGCTCGAGTATAAAATGATCCACGCTGATGAGCATCCCAACGTCAACGCGCAGTCATGCGATATTTCGTTTGGCAAGCGTGCGCCCGAGTCAGCAGTGCACCCACCAACAATTAAAAGGCTTGTGAAGGGCATTAAATGATGAAATAAGTTGAATTTATGGTTGTTCAACCAACCTTATGGTTGGCAAGCATTCAAAAATGTCAAGTGGCTTTTGCACTTTTTTGGAAACCTCATCCACAGATGGGATGAGGTTTCCTAAAGCAAATAAAAACAAAAAAAAATTAAAAACTTAATTATAACATGTTCCTGCTCACGTGACTCTGTCCCTTCTGCCACCTGTTGTGGATCAGACAGTGCGATGTGCTCATCAGATTGTGATCCCGAGGCTTCTCTAAAGGTAAGTCCCAGAAGGTGTGTGTCTCTGCACTGGTGGAGGGTGTGGGTGAGCCCTGTGACGGGATTGCAGGGTGGGTGCCTTCAGATTCCGCTTCAGAGGTTTCTTAGGGTTTGATTGGAGACTTTGGGTTGTGGACTCTGTGTCAGCTGTTTCCAAGATGTGCCTGCGGAGGCCAGGGGAGATAATTAGTGTATGGCAGTGACCTGTGAAACTGGACATATCACTTACAGCATGGTTGTCTGATGGATTTTGCACTATTGGATCCTCACTTGGTAGAGCACTAACCTCACCATCAGCACAGGAACAGTCCAGATTCTCACCGGCCAGCTGGTTGGCTCTGTTTTCAAGGACCATGAGAGCCTTGATTTCAGGCATTGTTCTGCCAGTCTGCGACCCCCCCCCCCCCCCGCCTTGTTGTGTATCTTGTCCTGCATGAATAGAGATAGAGAGAGTGTAAGCAGGACACCTGCAAGGCCAGATGATGAGTGTGCCTGGCATATGTGGGTGCTGAGTGGTCCCGTGGATGGGATGAGGACAATGAAGGTGTGTGTGAGAGAATGAATGGAGATGTCCCTTGAACTGGCAGTGACTGAGATGCCGGTGGATGTGTGATGGTTTGTGAGTATGTGAGTTGAGCGTGAGGAGAAGAGTGACTTACCCTGGTGGTATGGAAGAGATTATTCATCCGCTTGTGGCACTGGTTGGCTGTCATTTTATGAACATCATTTTATTCACCCACTACTGCACTTAGTGGAAATATGTGACGATTCTGCCCAATGCTCCAAGTGAAACAGTAGTTTATAAAGGTTAAGCACAACTTCCTGGCTTTTGTACTTTTTGTCTCTATTTGTAAATCCTAGTATCCCATATGGTTTGCATTTGATCTCCCTCTCTTCATGGAAAGCCGTACAACCAGTAAAAGCTGACAACGACTGACAGCCTATTACCTATAAAGCCAAGCAGACCAATTGTAATCCTCACCTGGCCCCAATGCAGTGGGACTAGTGTGCATCCTCACCCTCTGGAGAGCTGGCATTTGTACTCCCCCCTCCCCCAGCATTGGCTGCAGGCCACCTGTGACTGTTCTGTCACCATGTGCAGATTGTGCTTCTGTCCTAAACTCCAAATTATGTGCAGTGTCAGAAAGTGAGCTTGCGACAGTGGCCATTAAATTAAGTGACTGCGTTCCTTCATCTTCACTTTCTTCTGGCTTTTCATCCTAAACCACTGGGACCTCAGTGGTTTATTCACATGTGTAATGGAGGATTCTTGAGTGTGAGGAACATGCTGTCTCATGTAGCACTGAAGTGGACCTGGAATATTGTTAGAAATTATAAATATGCGTAGAAATAGGTAAAGGAATATGTTAGTGCTATAAGTTCCATTATACTTGAAACTGCTTAAGGTTTCTTTTCTCTGGAAACAAACCAGTGGATTGGTTTATTCTTAGGCGATGATAAAAATGTAGCCTGAAAAGCGGCCATGGCTGGATAAATAAATAGATGGATAATCATAGTGTTCCACCTTGTGTTTGGGGTCCAGGCGGGGCTCTTAGGGATTGTCTATTTCTCTAAGAAAGTTCATTAAAACTGTAGTTCATAGAAACTGTCATAATTTATTTACAGCTCTTTGTAGAACTCAGTAACTCTACATAAGTTGGGAAACCTCCTTCCCTGCTGATCGCTGTTACTTAATTATCGCATCACTGTTACATCAGCTTCAAATACCGCTGATTTTAACACTTTGCTCTTCAAGTATTGCCAAGCTGTGGTCGTCTTTTCATTTTATTTTGTTGATTTAACAAGGATATTCGCTAGAACGTGAAAGTTAATTGGTTTGTAGGAATAGAATAAAAGTGACTTTAGTAAATCACTACAGTTCATTACTCTGATAAGGAATACAAAATGGCTGGCTGAATGGCCATCATGAACAGCCCATTACAAGTCTTATGGACAGATTTGAACATAAAGAGCTTCAAATAAGAAGATAGGAATAATGAAACTTCTGAAAGTTATATTTGAGGCCAGAGATGGAATATTTTTTGAGAGGATGAAACTGATCAGCGAGAAATGCATAAGCTGAGTTGAGAAAAGATGGTGTAAAGGCCGTATTGATTAAGGAAAGGGTACATGCAAAGCCTGTAGTTATTTATAGCCGGTGGATAATGTTAAAGTGGGCTTTTGCCCCATGGTTTAGACAAAAACCATAACATACAATTAGGACATTGTAAGAAAGGAAATCTTTATAGGGCAATAGGATCCAGTCAATAATCCCTCAAGGTCATCATTGAAAAATGGTGTAAAGTAAGAGAATTAGAAGCCTCCGTGCAGTTAGATGATGAAGGAGAACTCTCAAGGATGATTGTGGTCTAATAATCATGGGTATTTCACAAAGTCTAGAAGCCATGAGACATCACAAAGACAAGAGGAAAAAGAAGAAAAGAGCTCTTTGCACATGGCAGCCAGCTTACTCAACCTCGTCCAGTGATCACTAATTGTTAAGGTCTGTAGGTCATTCCTGTTTATTTAACTTATGTGTTGTAACTAAATGTTTCTTCTTCCTAAGTTGCTTTAAAACCACTTATTTACAGAACTTCAGTTTTGAGTCATCTGTGATTCCCGAATTAAATTCTACAATATCTAAGGAAGATCAACAATTGTGGATTCTGACATTGGTGCTGTTGTCTAGTAGAATTGGGGAACTCTAATGTCCTGGGGCTTGGATGGACTAGCAGAGCAATCCTAGAAAAATATACTGGCACTGAGATCCTGAAGCCTAGTATGAATGGAGGCAGAAGGTTTGCTTGGTTAAGAGGGGGTACATATGACTGGGTCAACTGAGATACCCAAAGGGATGAAGATTTGCAGAATCGAAACTTTAATTTTTCTCAGAAATCTCTCAAAGTACTTCACATACAGGGATATATATATACAAGGGAAGGTCTCCACACATTCCAGTTTCCAGATAGTTTGGGATATGCACAGCTTTTCTTGAAGATCTCTGATGCTCTTTTCTTGAAAACACAACAGCAAAAATTCCCTATCCATTTTAATGGTCAGTAGCTTTCAGAGTTGCTGAAGTTCTAGATTTTCCATGGCCAGAGAAATCCATGCTGCTGATTAAACTCCCTGTGCTGCAAATCAACAGATTCTGACTGACTAAGTTCCGTGAGACCAATCCTCCTCCCCAGAAGCACAGGCTGGGGTTGAGTTTGAGAGCCCTCATCTGGTGGCAACAGCCTTAACACAGGGGCAGTTACCCTACTCCACCCACCACGTGAACAATAATGGTGTGACCTGCTTCACTGGACACAGAGTCTACTGTTGGGTGACCAAAGTGTCTGTCTGTTTCAAGTGATAGGCCTTCTTAATATGTAAAGAGATTTCTATGATATAATTGGGAGCCGATTCCCATTTTCATGTGAAACTGGTTACAGCCAGCATCGTACACAGGTAATGGAAGAGAAGAGGCCTTCTAACGGTACGTGTTAGACTTTTTCTATGGGTTTCAGAGGATTAGAGGTGCAAATCTAGGGGCAATAAAGACCATCTGCACTGCTGCCAAATAGGGACCCCTGAACCTTTGTGATTGTGCCCACCCATGTCCTGTTATTGACCTTGTCGGCAGCAGCTCCGCAGCTTGATTTTCAGGCTTTAATCTAGCAAATTACATTGGATTTGCTGTTTGCCCATGGTTCAGCTGCTGAATTTATGACAGGGGCCTCTTTTCATGACTGCCCAAAAATCCAAATCTGCCCCATGTCTCATGCCATAGGCATGCTCCGACCTGACATTCCTGATGGTGTTAACTTGGAATTGTTCTGGCTTTTGCCAGATCAGTAAAGATATCTCTATTCCAGGACTGAAGCAACTGCACCGTCAAACTGAAAATTACATGTGGCCACTCTAACCTACTGTACATAACTGCACTGTCCTCTAACCTACACTTACACAATTGCACCTCTTTCCAGACGTGTGTTATCAAGGTCCAAAGAGTCACATCATAAAATACAGAGAGTGAAGAGATATTTCCTATAAATCACAGGCTTTTGTTCTATTGACTTTGTATTTCCTCTTATTTATATGAGGAGTTCCCCAATGGGTCAGGTGTAAGATCGGGAACTGGATTCTTCTGCAGATCACCTGGTGCCACTTGCTTGGGAAACATGAATAAAAAGGATCAAATTATTCAGGTTTAACTTTGTCCATGTTTAATTGTTTGTCATTTAAAGTTTTGTAAAAACAGAAGGAATATATTATTAACACCACTCCATGATCATTGTTGTAAAAAGACAGAAATATTGCGGTAAGCTTCAACTTTACTGGTGGTGGAAATGGACAATGGTGGATCTGTCATCCGTTATCTAAGGTGTTTAAATCTCCTTTATAGTGAAGCTCATTGAAAGAGAAATGGGTCAGGATATATAATGGGTGAATGATCTGCTCACATTCTTTACATATTTGCTAAAAGTTAATTTTACACCACTTACCTGAAAAACCTGACTAAATCTTTTAAATCTGGATATAAATAATTCACTATCTGAATAAAACAAGTTACATGTCTTTTGCTCCTGTAAACTATGCAGAAATTGTGAATATAATTATAATTACAAAAGTGAAAGATACTTGACAGAAAAGCAGGGAAATTCCCTCTGACAGAATTTTGACAGGTTTCACGGCTCGGGATTACGCAAAACGAAAGTACTGGATCTAAGTAAATAGGAGCTTATTGGACCCCTCTTTAGCAGAACTTCATTCAACGGAGAGAGAGTCACCGAGGTTGACAGAAGATCCTTCAGCAGAAATCTATTCAGCAGGTCAAAGTCAAAGATGAACAGAGCAACCACTATAATGATTGTCATCCTGCTCCTGTGTGCCATTACTACACAGGGTATGTAGAAATTTCTATCTTGTATTGTAGTTCTTATTGCACTGTAGAGTGTGGAGAGGAGCTTCTCTGTTGAGTTATTGACCAGCTATACAAGTCTCAGTGTGCCGTTTGGATATCCATTGAACAATTAAATTGTCACCGAGGCTATCTGCTACTGAGAATACAATGCCTGTTTTAATACTGAATTCAATGCTGAACCAAAATGCCAAGGTTCTGTCAACTTCAACCAATATCTAAATTTAATTTAAATTAATCTTTCCACAGGTATTCCAATCCCAGGTACTCAAGGACATTGTCAATGCCCTCAGACCACCGCCAATCCTATCGATCCGAGGCACATCAAAAGTTTGAAATACATTCCCAAAGGACCACACTGTGAAACACTGGAAATAATGTGAGTAAATGTGTCAGAATGCCACCTTTAACCTTTCTCCTTTTGTTACCTCAATTTAGAAGCTGTGCTATTTATTCAAAACATGTTGGACCTATCACTATTTATTTCTGAACCAGATTCAAAGTATTTTGTTTAATTCTCACCTTTTGGTGTGAAACATCCAATTTCTGTGAGTTTGATTTTAAAGGTTTATTTTCTCTTCACAGTGTGACCATGAAAAATGGGAATAGATTATGTGTGAGTCCTGATGCCGGGTGGGTGAAGATTATCATTAAAGCTACAAAAGGTTGGTTCCTGGTGCTTGTCAAAATTCAGACGTTGTGTGACTAAAAGCAGATACATTGAATTTGTGAACCGTGAGAGTGAATGTTAAAAAGTTTTTCAGCCACGGTTGTTATCAGGGTGAGTCCTATGCGGTCCTCACCCAGCATCCATTTATGGTTAATCGAGGAAGAGGTGGGGGTGTCACTGGATAGAAATCTGGTGCAGGAATATTTGGTGATGTCATGCTCTGTCACCCATAAAAGCTGTGACCAATTGTCGTACCAGCTGAGATCAGCCAATTCAACTTAGACCTGTGATCAAAACAGGGAACTTAAGAATAAAATATTAAATATATATCATCATTTTCATCTCCTTTTTAGTTGCCTTCCTTCCTTTATGGTCAGCTCCATGATTTTCTGCTTTGCATTTTAAGCTGCCCTAATGCATCATTTTGTATCCTTTTATAATCTTTGATTTTATCTTTAACATAACATTCCTGCAGAATTAATCTTTCAGTGTAACACCATGGATCCTGCATGTTAAAATCATATTGTAAGATCAATGAAGAGTTATCAAGATAACAACTGTTAGTAATGCTGTCTAACAGATCAATATTTAACGTTCCCACATTATGTTGCTGAAGACATTGTCCTCGACATTAAAACAAATGCCTGCTGTTACAGGAAAATTATAATTTATTTAATTTTATTTCAGGTGCCAGACCACACAAATGAGAAATGAAGCTGCAATGGGATGGACTTGAATCTACACCTGGAAACCTGCAGTACAATGAACACTGAAATAAAGTAACCTCTGTCCAGAGTGTTCACTCTCTGATGTCACCTTCCAATAGGTTGTTTGTTTAGATGCCCTGCATTGTTTCCTGAAGCTCATTTCACTGTTTAACTCTGTCATACTGTAATTGTTTACACATGGCCTAAGAAAGGAGGCTTATATTGTGAAACTTTGTGCCAGTACTGAGGTTTTGTTTTACACAATGTGAGGTATACAATTATTACAAATAGCGTCTGATATTGTTATTAGTTACTCTACAACTAAAATCAATCCCCATGTTTTGGAAAGTAATTTCTAATCATCAGAACTTGCCAGTACAATGGAAACCTTCACAGACTTGTGAACTTATGGTGGAATCTAACGAAATGGATAATGTCTGTTGTTAAATTTTAATGTTTGAAACAAGAGTGGGAATTGATGCAAATTTTAGAATAACTGATTTTTAAAATTTTATTATTTCACAAGATTTGATCCTCCCTGCCAAAGCCAGCACTTACTGTCTACCCCTAACTGTCTTGTTAATGTGGCAGTGAGTTTCTTTCCTGTTCCACTGCGCTTGTTGCGGTTTAGGTTCAGGCACCCTGCTGTTAGGCAGGGATGTTCAAAATGAACTTGTAATCATTTCTTCATTACAAACTACCTCCTTACTTCTACTATTTCACCTGAAATGAGTGAGTGACAATCTGTATAAGACCAAATTTAGAAGAATTGTCCTTAGTTATTTCCACTGAAACTATCTGGAATAAGAATGGAATGAAAGATGTAATAAATTAAATAAGCACATTCCTCATATTGCTAGCAGATATATTGAAATGTGAAATAAGAACAGACCATGCTGGAAATACTCAGCAGGTCTGGCAGCATCTGTGGACAGAGAAACAGAGTTAATGATTCACATCAGTAGTTGTTCATTAGACCTGAGAGTCACTTAAATCTGTAACAGTTTTGAAAGCAGGCATGGAAAGTGGTGAGAGCTGGAAATAACAAAAGGGCATTTCTGTGATTGTATTGGAGGTCGAATAGGGTTAATGACAGGAGGGATAATGAAGCAAGGCAAAAGGAGACAGTAATAGGACAAGAATAGGATCAAAAACCATGTCTAGAGGTGGTGTACATGGGAAATTGCAGAAGCACCATTAATAGCTAATGTTCAAATGAAAGGTGAGGGGCTTGGAGGAGGGTCTATGATCTGAAATGATTGAATCCAATGTTGATGGCGTAGGCTGTAAAGTGACTAATCAAAAGTGGAGATGATGTTCCTTGTTTATGTTGATCTTCATTGGAATGGTCTAGGAGGGTGGGGACAGAAAGTTCTGACTGGCAGTAAAGCAGAGAATTACCATCATGTGACATTGACAGAAACCGAATTTGTTGCAATCTTTCTTTTGCTGCTTGAATATTGCTATTCACTGTGAAATATTGATGATAAAATATAAAGTAAGTAACGATTTTTAATTGTTGACTCATTGCAGTTCTAGTTTGAATGAAAATGTTATCTTAAAATTCAATGACAAATTGTTATCATTAATATTCATATTTGTTTACTGTTGTGCTTATTGAACACTAATATTTTAACTGAAAGTTGAGATTTTCTCTACAAAACATCGAACTTCAGGATCTATTCAAAACTGAAGTCTGTGAAAAGAAATTCTCTGTAGAAATACCACACTTGAGGTTGTAATGCTGCTTATTTTATGAACTTAGCTCGAAAAAAATGACATTTGTAAATTAACTAACATCTCTACAGTGATCAGTGGAAATGTCTTACATTGAGGGATTTTTCATTGACTGTGTCTTGTTGACTGAAAGCCACAGAAGCCTTTGGGGAAAAGTTGTGTTGTGTATAAAGATGAGTGTCAGTCAGCAACATGTAACTGAATTGTTTATGAATGAATTGTTTGAGTATTTTGTACCATTGTCATGAAATGTAATTGAGTGCTTAAAATAAACTTGACTTCTTATGAAGAATGTGTTGTCACTGTTTCTCATCTCAGCTACACAGATGTGCATCTCTTGAGTAGATTTATTTAACAGAGTGACTGATAAGGACAAGCTGTTCAGGACACTCCTTGAACAATCAGAAATGGTGCAGGATATTTGCACCTGTGTGACAGGTGTGACAGTTTTTGGATCAAATTTTGCAACATCTCAAAGGGTTTTCAAAGGACATCCTTAAATTGCTAAGCACTCCCCTCTCCCACCACCCCCACGGACTACTGTGAATGTGATGAATGGGAGGTTGCCCAGTGTAGGTGTTGGGTGAGGCGGGTGAGGGAAGAATGGGGAGGAGAAAGGACATGGGGGTGGTTGTATTCATGCTCCTTCCATTGTAACTCATCTCAAAGTAGCCGGGCAAGATCAATCCTGCAGTCAATATTAACTCAGGGCGATGTCAAGCCCAGGACAGCCAAACCAAACAGTCGGATCAATGTAGGAATTCTTCTCTCCCCCCACCCAACCACCACCACCCCCCCCCCACCCCCCCACACCTTCAACCAGCTTATGTTTCACCCCTCTCCTCGGATTCACCCAGTTCTGTTGAAGGGTCATGAGGACTCGAAACATCAACTCTTTTCTTCTCCGCCGATGCTGCCAGACCTGCTGGGTTTTTCCAGGTAATTCTGTTTTTGTTTAGGAATTCTCAAGCCAGCCAGATGAGGCCATGGGAATCAGTTTTATTTATCTTATCTGAGGATTCCTTCTGATCAGAAGAAAATGGAGAAATGCCCCAGACTACCCCGCTCCCACCCCACCCCCAATCCCTTGAAGTCCTTGGGTCTCCATGGCATTGGTTTCGCTTCTCCTTCACGTTAACAGCATCTGCCTCAACCACTCCCCGAGTGCAACACAAGCTCTCGGTCGGTGATTGTACCCATGGGACCTTGGAGGCTTTGAATTCCCACTCAGCTCCTCGGTGCTACCCACCAGCCCTGACACCACTCCCACAGCTTTTATGCAGGATACAAATGCTGCATAGGTATTAAAGTAGCCTAGACCCTGCGCTCAGCTTTCCTCCCATTCAAAAAATGCCCAGGGCAAACGTGTCACTGTAAGAGCTGCTTTCTCCTAAGGACCTGTCATAAGGAATATTTTGATTATATCATCATATGTATGAGTAGAGGGGAACCATCAATTGAGAGATCTTTGATGTTCAGTAGTAGGATGTTGATTGCTTGTTATTTAACTGCCTCAATAACTAATGAATTGTAGGTTGGTCTAGGTTAAGATCCGCTTTTCCTTGAGAAGTATTACTAAGAAAGACAAATCAATTCCTGGAATCTTAATCATGCTGAAATGTTCTCATTGATTTTCGGACTTTCTAATTAGATTATTGCATATCACAATTGACATGTGACTCTGATGTGGGGAACTGTCCCTCTCCAACCTTTTTAATTAGTCTGCAGACATTTGGAGTGGGTGTTAATGTTGCAAATGCTGTGACAATTGATTGTGTGCTCCAGATGTGATTGAGAACAGTTGATACTAATTGGGGAAATGTCTGGGCACATATATAAGAACCAGTTTCCACTTGTGGAGGGGAGGAGCACTGTGTGGAAGGGAGGGGGAGGGGGAGGGGGAGTGGGCAGTGGGCAGTGGGCAGTGGGCAGTGGGCAGTGGGCAGTTATGTTTATGTTATATTTGGTGTTGTGAATAAACCTATCTTGAAGACAGACTTGCTCCAGTTTCTTCCTTTGCCTGTTGGATATTTAGCTACTTAACATGATAGCAGAGGATTATGATTGAACTGTGGAAGTTGGAAGCTGACAATGGATTTTAGTCTCTCTCTTCTGACAAAGAGGCTTCTTGCAGCCTCTGGTATAAATTGGCTGAGGCCCAATGCAAATTCTCCAGCTTTGATTATCTTTTTTTGGAGCCTGAGTTGTATGAACAATGGAAAAACGAGGTGGAAAGGAGGGCACATGTTACTTCACTATCGGAGAGAGTCAGGTATGGCTTTGGCTTTATCGCTACCAGGACAAAGTGAGATTAAAAGTAAAGTATTTTTGGAGTTGGTTGTGGGTGCTTTGGATACTGAAGACAAATTAGCCCTTCCATTACGATTTATGGAATAGGTCTACAAGAAAGATAATCTGTTAGAAGCCATTGAATAATGGTCAACTTTTAATAAATTTAAGAAGGCAGGCAATCAATCTGTGGAGGAGTGTATTATGGACTTTGATAGGTTGTATCAGAGATTGACGAAGTTTGACCCGAGAGATGTCTGAGGTGTGCTTGCATTCAGGTTACTGGATTATGCACAGATTTCACACATCGATAGATTTCTGCTACTGACAGGGTTCAATTTCATGGAGCAGATTCCCTTTTAGACCAAATGGACGCTGCCCTGAAATTTTTTGTGAGAAAGCAATTGTTTCCAATTGCTCTCAGGTCACAAACAGGCAGCTCTGCAGTGATGCAAAGAATGGAGGGTGCTGTGATGGCTGAATTTCAAAACTGCCTGGATACTAGAGGTAGGTGTCAGGACAAAGACAGAGTTGCTGATGGGTGGTCTGAGGAGGATTGCACTTTCAGCCAATTTGTAGAATTGGACAGTAAATGAGACTGGGATGGCAACTGTAGGCTCATGAGATGTGTTTGTTGTGACTTCAAGTATCATTACGCAACAATATGGCTGAAGAGTACAAATCTCGGACAATAACTTTAGGTCGGCCGGTGGGTATACATCGGACCAGCTCGAGTGTAAAATGACGTGCGCTAACGTCTGACGAGCAGACAACTGACAATTTAAAGGCCTGTGAAGGACATTAAATTATCAATTAAAGTTAATTTATGTCTGTCGATCCAACGTTACAGTTGGCAAGCAGGCAAAAAGGCCAAGTGTCCTTTGCACATTTTTGGAAACCTCATCCACAGGCAGCAAATAAAAACAAAATAAAAATTCGAGTATGTCAATGACCTGTGAAACTGGACACATCACTCACGGCATGATGGTGTGATGGATTTTGCACTGCTGGATCTTCACTTGGTAGAGCGCTAACCTCACCATCAGCACAAGAATAGTCGAGATTCTTGCCGACCAGCTGGATGGCTCTGCATTGAAAGACTGTGAGCCTTGATTTCAGGCATTCTTCCATCAGTTTGCGACCCCTCCCTCTTGTTCCATGCCAGCTTGTCCTTCATGAATAGAGATGGAGAGAGTGTAAACAGGATGCCTGCCAGGCCAAATGATAAGTGTGCCTGGCATGTGTGAGTGGTGAGCGGTCCCATGGATGGAATGAGGACAATGCAAGTGTGTGTGAGAGAGTGAATGGAGATGTCCCTTGAACTAGCAGTAACTGAGATGCCTGTGGATGTGTGATGGGTTTGAGTGTGAGAAAATTAACTTACCCTGGTGGAATGGAAGAGATCATTCATCCTCTTGCGGCACTGGGTGGCTGTCCTCTTTTGAATGTCACTTTTCCTCATCCACTACCACACTTCGTGCAAATCTGGGATGATACTGCCCAATATTCCAAGTGAAGCAGTATTTTAGCAAGGTTAAGCACAACTTCCTGGCTTTTCTACTTTATGTCTCTATTTTTAAATCGTGGGGTCCCATATGGTTTGTATTTGATCTCCCTCTCTTCATGGAAAGCTGTAAAATCAGTAAAAGCTGACCAGTAACTTGTAAACAACGACTGACAGCCTTTTACCTGTAAAGCCAAGCAGACCCATTGTGGTCCTCACCTGGCTCCAATGCAGTGGAACTAGTGTGCGACCTCACCCTCTGGAGAGCTGGCATTTGTATTCACCCCTCCCCCAGCATTGGCTGCAGGCCAACTGTGTCTGTTCTGCCACCATGAGCAGATTGTGCTTCTGTCCTAAACTCCACATTATGTGCAGTGTCAGAATGTGAACTTGTGACTGTGGCCATTAAATTAAGTGACAGCATTCCTTCATCTTCACTTTCTCCTGGCTTTTCGTCCACTACCTGGCCAGGTTCCAGCTCTTGAAATGAAAAAGGAGGAAGGTCTGGGTTGTGGTGAGGTGGGGGGAGATAATCTGAAGTTTGTCAATCAGAATAGATTTGTAGGATGAAGGTGCAGGAGGATTAAGTATGTGGATAGCCTCAGCCTCAATGGCTGCAATACTGGTGGTCATGGCCTCAGCAATAACCCTTTCTATTATGGCTCGTACTGTCTCCTGCATGGGGATTAAAACATACAAGCTTGCCTCACCCCCTCCTATTAGTTCCAGCTGCCTCCAGTTGTGCACCATCTTCTCCTGCAGAAAGAGATGAATGTGTTTGTGAGAATCGTGCAATCTGTTTGAGTGATGTGGCTGGTATGGCTGAATAACGAGAAACGTTCCCAAACTTTGAGATATGGATCTGTGCTATTGGAGATTTTTGCTAGGTGAGCAATGGGAGTGTGATTCATTGAGCAGTAGCTGAATCTAATGGTGCTGTGGTTGGAAATGGCATTTGAAGATGCCTTCTCTGACCTTGACCATATGTGCAGGATCATTAAAATTCTTCCTGCACCACATCCATATTCTTGCAACAGTGTTCCTGCTATTGACCTTCTGTGGTAACTTTTTCCACTGGCTTCTCAACATGTGTGTGGGGAACCTCTGGACACCTTGAGGATATAGAACATCTCTCCTCTGTTCTATCTCTTCCGACAAAATCTCTTATTCAGCATCAGAAAACCTTGGTGCCTTCTCTCTGCCATCATCGGTCATTGTTGATTGGGAATATTGAACTGTGCAACAATGGTCTCAGTACCTCCCACAGTCACAATGCACTTTCCCTTTAAGAGGTGCAGGCTAGCTGAAAATAGTGCCAGGCGGTACCAATATTGTGCTCTCTGCTAGTGCGTGCTGCCAATGAACAACATGGGAAGTAGTGCATGCACTTGTAACACTTGCAAGGAGCATTGTCCTCTGTGACATTCCACAGCATCAGTGATTGACACTGTGAAATGGCTGCAAGAAGCTGCAGAAAAGTTTTTGCTTTATTGTCCAAAACCATCCCTACACATGTACAAGCATTTTGCTGCATCATAGCTACGGGTATTTATACAGCAGATGGCTTAGCTTAACATGTTCTGTTGTGTTGATCCAAGTTAACACAGACATCCCCAGGTACATTTTCCAGGCTCTGCAGGAATGATTGGCAGCATCATTGTGGAATGGTGTCTTTCATGCAGTCCCAAGGAAGGCAAGGCACACTGTGATTGGGGTGTCTCTAAAAAGCGTAAGGGTGAAACAAGTATTTTGCTTCTCATTGTGATATCATCAGTTTTTAGAAAGAGGCCCCCATTCCCTCCCACATGTAGCAACACGATATCTCCTAAAGTGAGTAATGTGACCTGCCTCTGATAATGTGGGACATGTAGATTACAGTAGGAGGCTGCACAACATTTCACTTCTCCAGATATTCTGAGCCACTTGCTATCCTTCTGCAGGAGCCCTATGAATAAATATTATTATATCCCTGTCCAATCACCCAAGATGATTGCAATCTTTTCAGTTTGTATCTGAGATCCTCTACACCAATGACCTCCAACCCTGCCCCACAAATCCAATTCTGGACTTGGGATCTCACGAAATGTACCTGTCATGACTGGTACTTGGCAACGATGTCTGCAGCTACTTTGGACACATTGAGACACCAGCTTTCAGAGTGTGCATGAGGCCAATTCAGCCACGGGACATGGGACAGTCCCAAAGAATCCCTGGCATATCTAAACTTGCTGCAAACAATGGACCTCAAAAATAAATTGCCAAAAATAAGCAGACTGGAGCAAAGCCAAACTTTGATCCAAAGTGCTGCGTGGGGCATAAAATAATCTGATTTCCTGGTTGAGCAGATGATTCCCTGTGTATAGGGTTGTACAGCTGTGCAGGGTGGGGTTTGTTCCAAGGCCTACAAGCACAAGGGCGGAGCTATTGGTATCTGTTAACACTGCGGGAGGTGAATACTTGGAGCTGGCAGGCTGGGGAAAGTACAGTTTCTGGATTATACCAGGGAGGCCCGGAATTGGAAATGATTCCAGGTTTTGACATCACTCAGAAGTGGCTAAAACTGAATTATATAAATGTAACAACATGGGATAGGGTGAGTGTGAGAGGGTCTGCTTGCAGTGGGAAGTGGCCATCAGGTCCAGATAGAAGTTGCCACATTGTTGACAGCCTGGTGCTATAATACCCAAGAATATGGGGGCGCAGCGGTTTATTTACATGTGTAATGGAGGATCCTGGAGTGTGAGGAGCATGCTGTCTCATGCAGCACTGAAGTGGACCAGGAATATTTTTAAATGGATAATCATAGTGTTCCACCTTGTGTTTGGGGTCGAGGCGGGGTTCTTAGGGATTGTCTATTTCTCTAAGAAAGCTCATTAAAACTGTAATTCTTAGAAACTGTTGCTATTCATTTACAGCTCTATGTAGATCTCAGTAACTCTACATAAGGTTGGACTTCTCCTTCACTCCAGATTGCTGTTACTTAATTATTGCTTCATTGTTACATCAGCTTCAGGTACTGCTGCTGTTAACACATTACTCTTCATGTATTGCCAGGCTGTGGTAGTCTTTTCATTTTATTTTGCTGAATTAACAAGGATGCAACCATGTAAAAGTTAATTGGTTTGTAGGAACAGAATAAAAGTGACTAATAAATCACTACAGTTCAATATTCTGATAAGGAATACAAAATGGCTGGCTGAATGGCCATCATGAACAGCTCATTAACAAGTCCTATGGACAGATTTGGGCATAAGTAACTTCAAATATGTAGGTAGGAATAATGAAACTTCTGAAAGTTATATTGAAGGTCACTAATGGAATATTTCTTCGGAGGATGAAACTGAACAGTGGGAACAGCATGAGCTGAGATGAGAGAAGATGATGTAAAGGCCATTTTGATCAAGGGAAGGGTACATGCAAAGGCAGTTGATACTTACAGCAGGTGGATAATGTTAGAGTGGGCTTTAGCCCCATGGTTTAGACAAAGAGCACAACATACAATTGGGTCATTGCATGAAAGGAAATCTTTTAGGGCAATAGGATCCAGTCAATAATCCCTCAAAGTCATCCTTGAAAAAGGGTGTAAAGTAAGAGAATTTGATGCCTCAGGGAAGTTAGATGGTAAAGGAGAACTCTCAAGAATGATTGTGGTGTAATAATCACCTAATAATTCACAAAGTCTAGAAGACATGAGGCAACACAAAGACGAGAGGAAAAAAAGCCAAAGAGCTCTTTGCACATGGCAGCCAGCTTGCTCGACCTCGGCCAGTGATCACTAATTGTTAAGGTCTGTAGGTCATTCCTGTGTATTTAACTTATGTGTCGTAACTCAACTGTTGCTTCTTCCTAAGTTGCTTTAGAAGCACTTATTTACAAAACCTCTGTTTTGAGTCTTCTGTGACTCCTGAAGTAAATTCTACAGTATCTAAAGAAGATCAACATCTGTGGATTCTGAAGTTGGTGCTGTTGCCTAGTAGAATTGGGGAACACTGAGGTCCTGGGGCTTGGAAGGACTAGCAGAGTGATACTGGAAAAATTACTGGCAGGGAAATCCTGAAGCCTAGTTAGAATGGAGGCAGAAGGTTTGCTTGGTTAAGAGGCGGTACATCCGAGTGGGTCAACTGAGATACCAAATGGGATGAAGATTTGCAGAATCTAGACTTTAATATCTCTCAGAAATATCCCAAAGTACTTCACATACAGGGATATATATGTACAAGGGAAGGTCTCCACACATTTGTATTTCCAGATAGTTTGAGACATGTACAGCTCCTCTTGTAGATCTCTGGTGCTCTTTTCTTGAAAACACAACAGCAAAAATTCCCTATCCATTTTAATGTTCAGTAGCTTTCAGAACTGCTGAAGTTCTGGATTTTCCATGGCCAGAAAAATCCATGCTGCTGATTAAACTCTTGTGTTGCAAATCAACAGATTCTGACTCTCAAAGTTCAGTGAGACCAATCCTCCTCCCTAGGAGCACAGGCTGGGGTTGAGAGCCCTCATCTAGTGGTAACAGCCTTAACATAGGGGCAGTTACCCTACTCCACCCGCCCTGTTAACAATAATGGTGTGACCGGCTTCACTGGAGACAGCGTCTACTGCTGGGTGACCAAAGTGTCTGTCTGTTTCAAGTGATACGCCTTTTCAATATGTAAACTGAATTTCTATGATGTGATTGGGAGCCGATTCCCATTTTCACGTGAAATTGGTTACAGCCAGCATCGTACACAGGTGATGGATGAGAAGAGGCCTTCTAACGGTATGTGTTAGACTTTTTCTATGGGTTTCAGAGGATTAGGAAGGCAAATCTTGGGGCAATAAAGACCATCTGCACTGCTGCCAAACGGAGGCCCCTGAACTTCTGCGATTGTGCCCACCCTTGTCCTGTTATTGTCCTTGTCACGAGCGGCTCTGCAGCTTGATTTTCAGGCTTTAATCTAGCAAATTGCATTGGATTTGCTGTTTGCCCACCTACTGAATTTATGACAGGGGCTTCTTTGCATGACTGCCCAAAAATCCAAATCTGTCCCATGTCTTATGCCATAGGCATGCTCCGACCTGACATTCCTGATGATGTTAAATTGGAATCTTTCATTTCGTTTTATCTACTGCTGCAAACACGGACTGAAAATGCAGATGAAAAATCATCGTATCTAACATCCAGGAATGTATTGGCACCATTGCTTTTACAGTCGAGACCTGAGCTTTGTAAATGAGTAAAGGCACAGCTTAGCTGTGCGGCTTGTATTATGATGTTATAGGATGGCCTATTTCCTATGATTCACAAGTTCCAACTCAGGAGTTTGTTTCCTTTTTTTTACAGTCCCAAGGATCAGTGTCAAATCTGGAAACCGTCCAGGGGTCAGCAGCGAAATGTGGAACTGAATTCTGCTGCATTCATTCTGAAACCAATCTGAATATCTAACGCGTAACCAGGCTGTGAGGTAGGTGATTTCCTGCAAAGTCGCAGCCACACTTTAAGTTTGTGCCAGTCAGGCAATTTAAATCACAAATAATCAAGTAGATGCCTGACATGAAATAAAACATCTCTGCTGGTGCCAGATCAGTAAAGTTATTTCTATTCCAGGACTGAAGCAACTGTACCCTCAAACTGAAAATTCATTACATGTGGCAATTTTAACGACTGCACCTAACTGCACTGTGCTCTAACTTACATTTACATGATTGCACCTCTTTCCAGACCTGTGTCATCAAGGTCCAAAGAGTCACATCATGAAGTATAGACAGTGAAAGGGAGAGAAATATCCTGTAAATCACAGGCTTTAGTTCTATTGACTATGTGTTTCCTCTTATTTATATGAGGAGTTTCCCAATGGATCAGGTGTAAAATCTGGAACTGGATTATTCTGCAGATCATCTGATGCCACTTGCTTTGGAAACATGAATAAAAAGGATCAAATTATCCAGGTTTAACTTTGTCCATGTTTAATTGTTTGTCATTTAACATTTTGTAAAAACAAAAGGAATATATTATTAACATCAGTCCATGATTATTGTTGTAAAAAAACTGAAATATTGGGGTAAAATTCAACTTTACCAGTGGCAGAAATAGACAATGGTGGATCTGTCACCCGTTATATAAGGTGCTTTAATATCCTTTCCAGTGAAGCTCATTGAAAGAGAAATGGGTCATGTTTGGTTTTGTGAATGAACACATCTTGAAGACAGACTGGCTCCAGATTCTTCCTTTGCCTGTTGGATGGTTGGATACTTAACATGGTAGCAGAGGATTATCATTGAACTGTGGAGGTTGGAAGCTGAAAATGGATTTTAGTCTCTCTCTTCTGACAAAGAGGCTTCTTGCAGCCTCTGGTGTAAATTGCCTGAGGCCCAATGCAAATTCTCCAGCTTTGATTATATATTATAATTTTTTGGAGCCTGAGTTGCCTGAGCAATGGAAAAATGAAGGGGAAATGAGGGCACACTTTACTTCACTATCCAAGAGGAAGCCAGGTATGGCTTTGACTTTGTCACTGCCAGGACAAAGTGAGATTAAAAGTAAAGTATTTTCGGAGTTGGATGTGGGTGCTTTGGATACTGAAGACAAATTAGCCCTTCCATTACGATTTACGGAATAGGTCTACAAGAAAGATAATCTGTTGGAAGCCTATGAAGAATCGTCAACTTTTGATAATTTTAAGAAGGCAGGCAATCAATCTGTGGACCGGTGTGTTATGGACTTTGATAGGTTGTATCAGAGATTGACAAAGTTTGAGCCAAGAGACCTCTGAGGCTGTGCTTGCATTTAGGTTACTGAATTATGCACAGATTTCACACATTGATAGACTTGCTACTTACAGGGTTCAATTTCATGGAGCAGATTCCCTTTTAGACCAAATGGATGCTGCCTTAAAATTTTTTTTGAGAAAGCAATTGTTTCCAGTTGCTGTCAGATTACAAACAGTGATACAAAGGATGGAGGATACTGTGATTGCTGAATTTCAAGACTGCCTGGATACTAGACGCAGGTGTCAGGAAAAAGACAGAGTTGCTGATGGGTGGTCTGAGGAGGATTGCACTTTCAGCCAATTTGTAGATTAAGACAGTAATTGAGACTGGGATGGCAACCGTAGGCTCATGAGATGTTTTTGTTGTGATCTCAAGTGTCATTACGCAACAATATTTCTGAAGGGTAAAAATCTAGGGCAATAATTTTAGCTCGGTGGGTGGGTGTGCGCCGGACCCGCTCAAGTATAAAATGATCCATGCTGACGTCTGACGAGCGTCCCAACGTCAACACGCAGTCATGCGATATTTCATTCGGCGGGTGCGCGCCGGAATCTGCAGTGCACCCACCGACAATTAACAGGCCGTTGAAGGACATTAAATTATCAGATAAGTTGAATTTATGTCTGTCCATCCAACCTTATGGTTGGCAAGCAGGCAAAAAGGCCAAGCTGCCTTTCCACTTTTTTGGAAACCTCATCCACAGGTGGGATGAGGTTTCCTAAAGCAAATAAAAACAAAATAAAAATTTAAAAACTTAATTATTAACATGCTCATGTCCATTCTGCCACCTGTTGTGGATCAGACAGTGCGATGTGCTCATCAGATTGTGATCCCGAGGCTTCTCTAAAGGTAAGTCCCAGAAGGTGTGTGTCTCTGCACTGGTGGAGGGTGTGGGTGAGCCCTGTGACGGGATTTTAGGGAGGGTGCCCTCAGATTCCGCTTCAGAGGTTTCTTCAGGGTTTGATTGGAGACCTTGGATTGTGGACTCTGTTGGTTGTTTCCAAGATGTGCCTGCGGAGGCCAGGGGAGATAATTAGTGCATGGCAGTGACCTGTGAAACTGGACACATCACTTACAGCATGGTTGTCTGATGGATTTTGCACTGCTGGATCCTCACTTGGTAGAGCGCTAACATCACCATCAGCACAGGAACAGTCCAGATTCTCACCGACCAGCACGATGGCTCTGTTTTCAAAGTAAGTGAGGAACTCGATTTCAGTTCTTCCACCAGTCTGCGACCCACCCCACCCTCTTGTTATGTGCCAGCTTGTCCTGCATGAATGGTGATGGATAAAGTGTAAGGAGGACGCCTGCCAGGCCAGATGATGAGTGTGCCTGGCATGTGTGGGTGGTGAGTGGTCCCATGGATGGGATGAGGACAATGAAGGTGTGTGTAGCAGAGTGAATGATGATGTCCCTTGAACAGGCAGTGACTGAGATACTGAGATGCCTGTGGATGTGTGATGGGTTTGTGAGTGTGTGAGTTGAGTGCAATGAGAAGAGTAACTTACTCCGGCGGAATCTAAGAGATCATTCATCCTCTTGTGGCACTGGGTGGCTGTCCTCTTTTGAACATAATTTTATTCACCCACTACCGCTCTTAGTGGAAATCTGTGACGATTTTGCCCAATGTTCCAAGTGAAGCAGTATTTTATAAAGTTTAAGCACAACTTCCTGGCTTTTGTACTTTTTGTCTCTATTTGTAAATCCTAGGTTCCCGTAAGGTTTGTATTTGGTCTCCCTCTCTACAGGGAAAGCTGTAAAACCAGTAAAGGCTGACCACTGACTTGTAAACAATGATTGACAGCCTATTACTTATAAAGCCAAGCAGACCAATTGTAGTCCTCAGCAAGTCTGGCAGCATCGGTGGAGAGGTGCACAGTTGACGTTTCGAGTCCGCATCAGAGTCATGGGGACTCAAAACATCAACTGTGCTCCTCTCCACTGATGCTGCCAGACCTGCTGAGTTTTTCCAGGTATTTTCGTTTTTGTTTGTTTTGGATTTCCAGCATCCGTAGTTCTTTGCTTTTAACAATTGTATTCCCCACCTGGCTCCAATGCAGCAGAACTAGTGTGCAACCTCACCCTCTAGAGAGCTGGCATTTGTACTTGCCCCTACCCCAGCACTGGCTGCAGGCTACCTGTGACTGTTCTGCCGCCATGTGCAGATTGTGCTTCTGTCCTAAACTCCACATTATGTGCAATGTCAGAGTGTGAGCTTATGACTATGGCCATTAGATTGAGTGAGCTTTATTCACTATCATCTGGATTTTCATCCCCCAACTGGTCAGGCCCCAGTTCTTGAAATGAAAAAGGAGGAAGGTCTGGTTTGTGGTGAGGGGAGAGCAGATAATCTGAAGCTTGTCAATCAGAATAGATTGTGTGATGAAGGAGCAGGAGGATAAGGTATGTGGATAGTCTCAGCCTCAATAGCTGCAATACTGGTGGTCATGGCCTCAGCAATAACCCTTTCTATTATGGCTCGTACTGTCTCCTGCATGGGGATTAAAACATACAAGCTTGCCTCTCCCCCTCCTATTAGTTCCAGCTGCCTCCAGTTGTGCACCATCTTCTCCTGCAGAAAGAGATAAATGTGTTTGTGAGTATCGTGCAATCTGTTTGAGTGATGTGGCTGTTATGGCTGAATAATGAGAAATGTTTACAAACTTTGAGAAATGGATCTGTGCTATTGGAGATTTTTGCTAGGTGAGCAATGGGAGTGTGATTCATTGAGCAGTAGCTGAATCTAATGGTGCTATGGTTGGAAATGGCATTTGAAGATGCCTTCTCTGACCTTGACCATATGTGCAGGATCATTAAAATTCTTCCTGCACCACATCCATATTCTTGCAACAGTGCTCCTGGCATTGACCTTCTGTGGCAACATTTGCCACTGGCTTCTCAACATGTGTCTGGGGAACCTCTGGACACCTTGAGGATAAAGAACGTATCTCCTCTGTTCTATCTCTTACACCAAAATCTCTAATTCAGCATCAGAAAACCTTGGTGCCTTCTCTCTGCCATCATTGGTCATTGTTGATTGGGAATATTGAACTGTGCAACAATGGTCTCAGTACCTCCCACAGTCACAATGCACTTTCCATTTAAGAGGTGCAAGCTAGCTGAAAATAGTGCCAGGTGGTAACAATATTGTGCTCTCTGCTAGTGCGTGCTGCCAAGAATAACATGGGAAGTACTGGATGCACTTGTAACACTTGCAGGGAGCATTGTCCTCAGTGACATTCCACAGCATCAGTGATTGACACTGTGACATGGCTGCAAGAAGCTGCAGACAAGTTTTTGCTTTGTTGTCCAAAACCATCCCTACACATGTACAAGCATTTTGCTGCATCATAGCTACGGGTATTTATACAGCAGATGGCTTAGCTTAACATGTTCTGTTGTGTTGATCCAAGTTAACACAGACATTCCCAGATACATTTGCCGAGCTCTGCAGGAATGATTGGCAGCATCATTGTGGAATGGTGTCTTTCATGCAGTCCCAAGGAAGGCAAGGCACACTGTGATTAGGGTGCCTCTAAAAAGCGTAAGGCTGAAACAAGTATTTTGCTTCTCATTGTGATACCACTGGAGTTCTGCTGGCACAGCAGTTTTTAGAAAGATGTCCCCATCCCCTCTCACCCGTAGCAACATGACATCTTCTGAAGTGAGTAATGTGACGTGCTTCTGCTAATGTGGGACATGTGGATTACAGTAGGAGACTGCACAACATTTCACTTCTCCAGATATTCTGATCCACTTGCCACCCTTCTGCAGGAGCCCAATGAGTAAAGATTATTGTATCACTGTCCGACCACCCAAGATGATTGCAATCTTTTCAGTTTATATCTGAGATCCTCTACACCAACTACCTCCACCCCTGCCCCTCAAATCCAATTCTGGACTTGGGTTCTCACAAAATGTACACACAATGACTGGTACTTGGCAATGATGTCCACAACTACCTTGGACCCATCGAGACACCAGTTTTCAGAGTGTGCATGAGGCCAATTCAGCCACGGAGCACGGGACAGTCCCACAGAGTCCCTGACATATCTAAACATGCTGCTGAGAATGGATCTCCAAAATAAATTGCCAAAAATAAGCAGACTGGAGCAAAGTCAAACATTTACCCAAAGAGCTGCGTGGAGTATAAAATATTCTGATTTCCTGGAACTCACACATATTCAACAACACAGGCTTCTGTTTGAATGGAATCTGACTATGGGACTTCGTTAACCACTGGAATATTTCTGGGGAGGATGAAACTGATCAAAGGGAACAGCATGAGCTGAGGTGAGAAAAGATGATGTCATGGCCATGTTGATTAAAGAAAGTGTACATGCAAAGGCTGTCGATATTTATGGAAGGTGGATGATGTTAGAGTGGGCTTTTGCCCCATGGTTTAGACAAAGAGCACAACATCCAATTGGGACATTGGAAGAAAGGAAATCTTTATAGGGCAATAGATTACAGTCAATAATCCCTCAAAGTCATCTTTGAAAAAGGATGTAAAGTAAAGGAATTTGAAGCCTCAGTGCAATTAGATGGTGAAGGAGAACTCTCACGGATGATTGTGGTCTAATAATCATGCGTATTTTACAAAGTCCAGAAGGCATGAGGCATCACAAAGACAAGAGGAAAAAGAGCCAAAGAGCTCTTTGCACTTTGCAGCCAGCTTGCTCGACCTCATCCAGTGATCACTAATTGTTAAGGGCCATAGGTCATTCCTGTTTATTTAACTTATGTGTCGTAACTCAACTGTTGCTTCTTCCTAAATTGCTTTAAAACGACTTATTTACAGAACCTCTGTTTTGAGTTATCTGTGACTCCTGAAGAAAATCCTACAGTATCTAAAGAAGATCAACATCTGTGCTGTTGTCCAGTAGAATTGGGGAACATTGAGGTCCTGGGGCTTGGAAGGACGAGCAGAGCGATCCTAGAAAAAAATACTGGCAGGGACATCCTAAAGCCTAGTAAGAATGGAGGCAGAAGGTTTGCTTGGTTAAGAGGGGTAAATACGACTGGGTCAACTGAGATACCCAGTGGGATGAAGATTTGCAGAATCCAGACTTTAATGTCTCAGAAATCTCCCAAAGTACTTCACATACAGGTATATATATGTACAAGGGAAGGGCTCCACACATTTGGGTTTCCAGATAGTTTGGGATATGCACAGCTCCTCTTGTAGATCTCTGATGCTCTTTTCTTGAAAACATGACAGCAAAAATTCCCTTTCCATTTTAATGGTTAGTAGCTTTCAGAGCTGCTGAAGTTCCGGATTTTCCATGGCCAGAGAAATCCATGCTGCTGATTAAACTCCCTGTGCAGCAAATCAACAGATTCTGACTCACTAAGTTCCGTAAGACCAATCCTCCTCCCCAGAAGCACAGGCTGGGGTTGAGTTTGAGAGCCCTCATTTGGTGGTAACAGCCTTAACATAGGGGCAGTTACGGTACGTGTTAGACCTTTTCTATGGGTTTCACAGGATTAGGGATGCAAATCTAGGGGCAATAAAGACCATTGCACTGCTGCCAAATAGGGACCCCTGAACCTTTGTGATTGTGGACCATGTCCTGTTATTGACCTTGTCGGCAGCAGCTCCGCAGCTTGATTTTCAGGCTTTAATCTAGCAAATTGCATTGGATTTGCTGTTTGCCCACCGCTCACCTGCTGAATTTATGACAGGGGCTTCTTTGCATGACTGCCCAAAAATCCAAATCTGCCCCATGTCTCATGCCATGCTTTACCCTGACATTCCTGATGATGTTAAATTGGAATCGGTCAGCAAAATAAAACATCTCTGCTTTTGCCAGATCAGTAAAGTTATTTCTATTCCAGGACTGAAGCAACTGCACCCCCAAACTGAAAATTCATTACATGTGGCAACTCTAACTTACTGTACATAATTGCACTGTGCTCTAACCTACATTTACACAATTGCAACTCTTTCCAGACTTGTGTCATCAAGGTACAAAGAGTCACATCAAAAAATACAGACAGTGAAAGAGAAAGATATTTCTTGTAAATCACAGGCTTTTCTTCTATTGACTTTGTATTTCCTCTTATTTACATGAGGAGTTCCCCGATGGGTAAGGTGTAAAATCTGGAACTGGATTCTTCTGCAGATCACCTGATGCCACTTGCTTTGGCAACATGAATAAAAAGGATCAAATTATCCAGGTTTAACTTTGTCCATGTTAAATTGTTTGTTATTTAAAGTTTTGTAAAAACAGAAGGAATATATTATTAACACCATTCCATGATCATTGTTGTAAAAAGACAGAAATATTGGGGTAAGCCTCAACTTTAATGGTGGTGGAAATGGACAATGTTTGATCTGTCACCCGTTATCTAAGGTGCTTATATTTCCATTTCAGTGAAGCTCATTGAAAGGGAAATGGGTCAGGACATATAACGGGTGAATAATCTGCTCACACATTCTTTACATATTTGCTAAAAGTGAATTTTACACCACGTATCAGAAAAACATGACTACATCTTTTAAATCTGGATATAAATAATTCAGCATCGGAAAAAAAAAAACAGGTCACTTGGCATTTGCTCCTGTAAACTACACAGAAATTGTGAATATAATTAAAACTACACAAGTGAAAGATACTTGACACAAGTTGCAGGGAAATTCCCTCCGACAGAATTTTGACAGCTTTCACGGCTCGGGATTACGCAAAACGTAAGTACTGGATCTAAATAAAGAGGAGATTATTGGACCCCTCTTTAGCAGAACTTCATTCAACAGAGAGAGAGTCACTGAGGTTGACAGAAGATCCTTCAGCAGAAATCTATTCAGCAGCACAAAGTCAAAGATGAACAGAGCAATTACTGTAATGATTGTTATCCTGCTCCTGTGTGCCATTACTACACAGGGTATGTCGAAATTTCTATCTTGTGTTTTAGTTCTTATTGCATTGTAAAGTGTAGAGAGGAGCCTTTCTGTTGAGTTATTGACCAGCTATACAAGTCTTACTGTGCCGTTTGGTTATTCATTGGACAATTAAATGGTCACCGAGGCTATCTGCTATTGAGAATACAATGTCTGCTTAAATACTGAATTCAATGCTGAACCAAGATGCCAAGATCCTGTCAACTTCAACCAATATCTAAATTTAATTTAAATTAATCTTTACACAGGTATTCCAATCCCAGGTACTCAAGGACGTTGCCAGTGCCCTCAGACCACCTCCAATCCTATCAATCCGAAGCAAATCAAGAATTTGAAATACATTCCCAAAGGATCACACTGTGAGACACTGGAAATAATGTGAGTAAATGTGTCAGGATGCCACCTTTAACCTTTCTCATTTTGTTACCTCAATTTAGAAGCTGTGCAATTTAGTCAAAACATGTTGGACTAATCACAGAGATAAAAACAAAAACTGCTAATGCTGGAAATCCAAAATAAAAACAGAATTACCTGGAAAAACTCAGCAGTTCTGGCAGCATTGGCGGAGAAGAAAAGAGTTGATGTTTCGAGTCCTCAGTTGAAGGGTCATGAGGCCTCGAAACATCAACTCTTTTCTTCTCCACCAATGCTGCCAGACCTGCTGAGTTTTTCCAGGTAATTCTGTTTTTGTTTTGGACCAATCACAATTTATTGCTGAAGCAGATTGAAAGGATTTTGTTTAATTCTCACCTTTCAGTGCGAGACATCCGATATCTGTAAGTTTGATTTTAAAGATTTATTTTCTCTTCACAGTGTGACCATGAAAAATGGGAATAGATTATGTGTGAGTCCTGATGCCGGGTGGGTGAAGATTATCATTAAAGCTACAAAAGGTTGGTATCTGGTGTTTGTCAAAATTCAGACTCTGTGTGAATAAAAGCAGATACATTGAATTTTTTTAATGATGTTTGTCCTCACCTGCTTGGTCGACCTGCATTGACTCCTCTCTGGCTGCACATTCCCATTGCTCTTGGTCCATTCAGGTACTTTGCCCAAGTGCCCAGTATTTATATGTGAGCCTTGAGAATGAATGTTAACAAGTTATTCAAGCACAGTGGTTATCAGGGTGAGTCCTACACGGTCCTCACCAGCATCCATTTATGGTTAATCGAGGAAGAAGCGGGGGTGTCACTGGATAGAAATCTGGTGCAGGAATATTTGGTGATGTCATGCTCTGTCATCCATAAAAGTGTGACCAATTGTCGTACCAGCTGAGATCAGTCAATTCAACTTAGACCTGTGGTCAAAACAGGGAACTTAAGAACAAAATATGAAATATATATCATCATTTTCATCTCCTTCTTGAGTTGCCTTCCTTCCTTTATGGTCAGCTCCATAATTTTCTTCTTTGCATTGAAAGCTGCCCTAATGTATCATTTTTTACCCTTTTATTATCTGTCTGATTTTAATCTTTAACATAACATTCCTGCAGAATTAATCTTTCAGTGTAACACCATGGATCCTGCATGTTAAAATCATATTGTAAGATCAATGAAGAGTTATCAAAATAACTGTTAGTAATGCTGTCTAACAGATCAATATTTAACGTCCCCCATGTTGTTGAAGACATTGTCCTTGACATTAAAAATAAATCCCTGCTGTTACAGGAAAATTATAATTTATTCAATTTTATTTCAGGTGCCAGACCACACAAATGAGAAATGAAGCTGCAATGGGATGGACTTGAATCTACACCTGGAAACCTGCAGTACAATGAACACTGAAATAAAGTAACCTCTGTCCAGGGTGCTCATTCTCTGATGTCACCTTCCAATAGGTTGTTTGAGTCAATGCTCTGCATTGATTCCTGAAGCTTATTTCACTGTTTAACCCTGTCATACTGTAATTGTTTACACATGGCCTAAGAAAGGAGGCTTATTTTGTGAAACTTTGTGCCAGTACTGAGGTTTTGTTTTATATGATGTGAGGTATACAATTATTCCAAATAGAGTCTGACATTGATACAAGTCACTCTACAACTAAAATTAATCCACATGTTTTGGAAAGTAATTTCCAATTATCAGAATGTGCCAGTAGAATGGAAACCTTCACAGATTTGTGAACTTATGGTGGAATCAAAAGGAATGGATAATGTCCGTTGTTAAATTTTAATGTTTGAAATAAATGTGGGAATTGATGCAAATTTTAGAATAACTGATTTTTAAAATTTATTATTTCACAAGATTTGATGCTCCCTGCCAAAGCCAGCACTTACTGTCTACCCCTAACGGTCTTGTTAATGTGGCAGTGAGTTTCTTTCCTGTACCACCATGCTTGTTGTGGTTTAGGTTCAGGACCCTGCTGTTAGGCAGGGATGTTCAGAATGAACTTGTAATCATTTCTTCATTACAAACTACCTCCTTACTTCTACTATTTCACCTGAAATGAGTTAGTGACAATCTGTATAAGATGGAATTTAGAAGAATTGTCCTTAGTTATTTCCACTGAAACTATCTGGAATAGGAATGGAATGAAAGTTGTAATAAATTAAACAAACACATTCCTCATATTGCTAGCAGATATATTGATATGTGAAATTAGAACAGACTATGCTGGAAATACTCAGCTGGTCTGGCAGCATCTGTAGACAGAGAAACAGAGTTAATGATTCACATCAGTGATTGTTCATCAGACCCGAGAGTACTTAGAAATGTACCAGTTTTGAAAGCAGGCATAGAAAGTGGTGAGAGCAGGAAATAACAATAGGGCATGTCTGTGATTGTATTGGAGGTAGGAGAGAGTTAATGACAGGAGGGATAATGGAGCAAGGCAAAATGAGACAGTAATAGGATAAGAATAGGATCAAAAACCATGTCTAGAGGAGGTGTGAATGGGAAATTGCAGAAGCACCATTAATAGCTAATGTTCAAATGAAAGGTGAGGGGCTTGGAGGAGGGTCTATGATCTGAAATGATTGAATCCAATGTTGATGCCATAGGCTGTAAAATGACTAATCAAAAGTGGAGATGATGTTCCTTGTGTTGATGTTGATCTTCATTGGAATGGTCTAGGAGGGTGGGGACAGAAAGTTCTGACTGGCAGTAGAGCTGAGAATTACTGTCATGTGACATTGACAGAAACCAAATTTGTTGTAATCTTTCTTTAGCTGCTTGAATGTTGCTATTCAATGTGAAATATTGATGATAAAATATCCAGTAAGTAAAGATTTTTAGTTGTCAACTTGTTCCAGTTCCAGTTTGACTGAAAATGTTATGTCAAAATTCAAGGACAAATTGTTATCATTAATATTGATGCTTGTTGACTGCGGTGTTTATTGACACTGATATTTTAACTGAACGTTGGGATTTTCTCATTAAAACATTGAACTTTAGGATCTATTCAAAACTGAAGTCTGTGAAAAGAAATTCTCTGTAGAAATATCACATTTGATGTGGTAATGCTGCTTATTTTATGATATTAACTGGAAAAAAATTGCATTTGCAAATTAACTAACCTCTCCACAGTGGATCAGCAGAATTGTTTTATATTGAGGGATTTGTCATTGACTGGGTCTTGTTGACTGAAAGCCTCAGAAGGCTTTGTGTAAAAATTATGTTGAGTATAAAGATGAGTGTTACACAGGAACATGGGACTGAATTATTCATGAATGAATTGTTTGAATATTTTGTGCCATTATCATGAAATGTAATTGAGTGCTTAAAATAAACTTGACTTCTTATGAAGAATGTGATGGCTTAATTTCAAGACGACTTGGATACTAGACGTAGGTGTCAGGACAAAGACAGAGTTGCTGATAGGTGGTCTGAGGAGGATTGCACTTTCAGCCAATTTGTAGAATTAGACAGTAATTGAGACTGGGATGGCAACCGTAGGCTCATGAGATGTTTTTGTTGTGATTTCAAGTATCATTACGCAACGATATGTCTGAAGGGTAAAAACTTCGAGCAATAATTTTAGCTTGGCGGGCCGGTGTGCGCCGGACCCGCTTGAGTGTAGAATGACGCGCGCTGATGTCTGACAAGCGTCCCAACGTTAATGTGCAGTTGCGCGATATTTCATTTGGTGGGTGCGCACCGGAGTCGGCAGCGCACCCACCGACAATTAAAAGGCCTGTGAAGGATATTAAATTAGCAATTAAGTTGAATTTTTTGTTGCCCATCCAACCTTATGGTTGGAAAGCAGGCAAAAAGTCCAAGTGGCCTTTCCACTTTTTAGGAAACCTCATCCACAGGCGGGCTGAGGTTTCCTAAAGCAAATTAAAATAAAAATTTAAAAACTTAATTAATAGCATGTTCCTGCTCATGTGACTCTGCCCCTGCTGCCTCCTGCTGTGGATCAGAAAGTGTGATGTGCTCATCAGATTGTGATCCCGAGGCTACTCAAAAGCTAGGTCCCACTAGGTGTATGTGTCTGCGCTGGTGGATGGTGTGGGTGAGAGCTGTGATGGGATTTCAGGGAGGGTGCCTTCAGATTCGTCTTCAGAGGTTTCTTCAGGGTTTGATTGGAGACCCTGGGTTGTGGACTCTGTCGGCTGTCTCCAAGATGTTCCTGCAGAATGAAGGGAAGATACTTAGTGCCTGTGAAACTGGACACATCACTTACAGCATGGTTGTCTGATGGATTTTGCACTGCTGGATCCTCACTTGGTAACCAACCTCACCATCAGCACAGGAATGGTCCAGATTCTCACTGACCAGCTGGATGGCTCTGTTTTCAAATTCCGTGAGGGCATTGATTTCAAGCATTCTTCCACCAGTCTGCAACCCCTCCCTCTTGTGTGCCAGCTTGTCCTACATGAATAGAGATGGAGAAAGTGTAAGCAGGATGCCTACCAGGCCAGATGAAAAGTGTGCCTGACATGTGTGGGTCGTGAGTGGTCCCATGAATGGGATGAGGGCAATGAAGGTGTGTGTGGCAGAGTGAATGGTGATGTCCCTTGAACTGACAGTGACTGAGATCCCTGTGAATGTGTGATGGATTTGTGAATGTGTGAGTTGAGAGTGTGAGAAAGTTATCTTAGCTTGATGGAATGGAAGAAATCATTCACCCTCTTGCAGTACTGGGTGGCTGTCCTCTTTTGAACGTCATTTTACATTTTGCTACCACACTTTGGGCAGAATCATCCTAGATTTGCACTATGTTCCAAGTAAAGCAGTGTTTTACAAAGGTTAAACACAACTTCCTGGCTTTTGAATTTTATACCTCTATTTGTAAATCCCAGGATCCCACATAGTTTGTATTAGATCTCCCTCTCTTCATGGAAAGCTGTAAAACAAGACTGATAACTTGTTAACAACAACTGACAGCCTATTACTTATAAAACAAAGTCGGCCCATTGTAATCCTCACCTGGCCCCAATGCAGCGGAAGTAGTGTGCATGCTCACCCTCTGGAGAGCTGGCATTTGTACTCCCCCCTCCCCCAGCATTGGCTGCAGGCCACCTGTGACTGTTCTGCCACCATGTGCAGATTGTGCTTCAGTCCTAAACTCCACATTATGTGCAGTGTCAGAATGTGAGCTTGTGACTGTGGCCATTAAATTAAGTGACTGCGTTCCTTCATCTTCATTTTCTCCTGGCTTTTCGTCCACCACCTGGCCAGGTTCCAGTTCTTGAAATGAAAAAGAGGGAAAGTCTGGGTTGTGGTGATGGGAGAGGAGATAATCTGAAGTTTGTCAATCAGAATAGATTGTGTGATGAAGCAGCAGGAGGATAAGGTATGTTGATAGTCTCAGCCTCAATAGCTGCAATACTGGTGGTCATGGCCTCAGCAATAACCCTTTCTATTATGGCTCGTACTGTCTCCTGCATGGGGATTAAAACATACAAGCTTGCCTCTCCCCCTCCTATTAGTTCTGGCTGTCTCCAGCTGTGCATCATCATCTCCTGCAGAAAGAGATAAATGTGTTTGTGAGAATCGTGCAATCTGTTTGAGTGATGTGGCTGTTATGGCTGAATAACGAGAAATGTTTACAAACTTTGAGATATGGATCTGTGCTATTGGAGATTTTTAGTAGGTGAACAATGGGGGTGTGATTTATTGAGCAGAAGGTGAAGCTAATGGTGCAGTGGTTGGAAATGGCATTTGAAGATGCCTTCTCTGACCTTGACCATATGTGCAGGATCATTAAAATTCTTCCTGCACCACATCCATATTCTTGTAACAGTGCTCCTGGCATTGACCTTCTGTGGTAACTTTTGCCACTGGCTTCTCAACATGTGGCTGGCGAGCCTTTGGGCCCCTTGAGGATAAAGAACATCTCTCCTCTGTTCTATCACTTCCACCAAAATCTCTAATTCAGCATCAGAAAACCTTGGTGTCTTCTCTCTGCCACGATTGGCCATTGTTGATTGGGAATATTGAACTGTGCAACGATGATCTCAGTACCTCCCACAGTCACAATGCACTTCCCCTTTAAGAGGCACAGTTTAGCTGAAAATAGTGCCAGGTGGTAACAATATTGTGCTCTCTGCTAGTGCGTGCTGCCAATGAACAACATGGGAAGTACTGGATGCACTTGTAACACTTGCAGGGAGCATTGTCCTCTGTGACATTCCACAACATCAGTGATTGACACTGTGAAATGGCTGCAAGAAGCTGCAGACAAGTTTTTGCTTTGTTGCCCAAAACCATCCCTACACATGTACAAGCATTTTGCTGCATCATAGCTACGGGTATTTATATAGCAGATGGCTTAGCTTAACATGTTCTGTTGTGTTGATCCAAGTTAACACAGACATCTCCAGGTACCTTTGCCAGGCTCTGCAGGAATGATTGGCAGCATCATTGTGGAATGGTGTCTTTCATGCAGTCCCAAAGAAGGCAAGGCACACTGTGATTTGGGTGCATCTAAAAAGCAGAAAGGTGAAACAAGTATTTTGCTTCTCATTGTGATGCCACCGGAGCTCTGCTGGCACAGCAGTTTTTAGAAAGAGGTCCCCATCCCCTCTCACCCATAGCAACACGATAACTTCTGAAGTGAGTAATGTGACCTGCCTCTGCTAATGTGGGGCATGTGGATTACAGTAGGAGGCTGAACAACATTTCACTTCTCCAGATATTCTGATCCACTTGCCATCCTTCTGCAGGAGCCCAATGAGTAAAGATTATTGTATCCCTGTCCGACCACCCAAGATGATTGCAATCTTTTTAGTTTGTATCTGAGATCCTCTACACCAACGACCTCCAACCCTGCCCCACAAATTCAAAGGTGGCATTGGGATCTCACAAAATATATCCTTAATGACTGGTACTTGGCAACGATGTCTGCAGCTACCTTGGACACATCGAGACACCAGTTTTCAGAGTGTGCATGTGGCCAATTCAGCCACGGGGCATGGGACAGTTCCACAGAACCCCTGGCATATCTGAACTTGCTGCTGAGAATGGATTTCAAAAATAAATTGCCAAAAATAAACAGACTGGAGCAAAGCCAAACATTGACCCAAAGAGCTGTGTGGAGTATAAAATAATCTGATTTCCTGGAACTCACATATATTCAACAACACAGGCTGCTGTTTGAATGAAATCTGACCCTGGGACTTCCTTAACCACTGTACAAACCCAGGGGGAGGAGTCACCACAACTGCAGCCTCAGCCCTTTCCAAATCATAAATTGAAACTTGAATCAGTTCCAGAATCCACTGAGCTCTTATTTCATCACTGACTTTCCTGTGAACAGTGACCGTGGTGAACTTTTCTTGAAACAACAAGAATGATATCTGCAAAAGTTTTCATATGTTAGTAGCCAATCTCTCGTGGCGTTTCTCTGGTTCCATGGCTGGGTGGGGGAGGGGGCTGTAAGACCCGGATCTGAAATGATTGGTCAGGGGGTTTCCCTAGAGCTGGTATTACCGGGATTGCAGAATGTCGGGATTGGTTGAACAGATGATTCCCAGCGCTAAGGGTTGTACAGCTCTGCAGAGTGGGGTTTGTTCCAAGGTCTACAAGCACAGGGGAGGAGGTATTGGTATGTGTTAACGCTATGGGAAGTGAATACTTGGAGCTGGCAGGCTGGGGAGAGTACAGATTCTGGATTATACCAGGGAGACCCGGAACTGGAGATGATTCCAGATTCTGACATCACTCAGAAGTGACTAACACTGGATGATATAACTGTAACCACATGGGATAGGGTGAATGTGAGAGGGTCTGCATGCAGTGGGGAGTGGCCATCAGGTCCTGATAGAACTTGCCAGCTTGTTGACAGCCTGGTGCTATAATACCCAAGAATATGGGGGCGCAGTGGTTCATTCACATGTGTAATGGAGGATCCTAGAGTGTGAGGAGCATGCTGCACTGAAGTGGGCCAGGAATATTTTTAGAAATTATAAATATGCTTAGAAATAGGTAATGGAATATGTTAGTGCTAAAAGTTCCAATTACCTTGAAACTACTTAAGATTTCTTTTCTCTGGAAATAAACCAGTGGACTATTTATTCTTAAGTGGTGATAGATGTAGAGTAAAAAGTGGTCATGGCTGGATAAATACATAGATGGATAATCATAGTGTTCCACCTTGTGTTTGTGGTCTAGGCGGGGCTCTTAGAGATTGTCTATTTCTCTAAGAAAGCTCATGAAAACTGTAGTTCATAGAAACTGTTGCTATTCATTTATAGCTCTATGTACATCTCAGTAACTCTACGTAAGCTTGGACTTCTCCTTCACTCCAGATTGCTGTTACTTAATTATTGCATCATTGTTACATCAGCTTCAGGTACCGCTGCTGTTAACAGATTACTCTTCATGTATTGGCAGGCTGTGGTAGTCTTTTCATTTTATTTTGCTGAATTAACAAGGATGCAACAATGTAAAAGTTTGGTTTGTAGGAACAGAATAAAAGTGATTAATAAATCACTACAGTTCAATATTCTGATAAGGAATACAAAATGGCTGGCTGAATGGCCATCATGAACAGCTCGTTAGCAAGTCTTGTGGACAGATTTGGGCATAAATAACTTCAAATATGTAGATAGGAATAATGAAACTTCTGAAAGTTATATTGAAGGCCAGTAATGGAATATTTCTTGGGAGGATGAAACTGATCAGTGGGAACAGCATGACCTGAGATGAGAGAAGATGATGTAAAGGCCGTAATGATGAAGGGAAGGGTACATGCAAAGGCAGTTGATACTTATGGCAGGTAGATATGTTAGAATGGGCCTTTGCCCCATGGTTTAAACAAAGAGCACAACATACAATTGGGTCATTATATGAAAGAAAATCCTATAGGGCAATAGGATCCAGTCAATAATCCATCAAAGACATCATTGAAAAAATGTGTAAAGTAAGTGAATTTGAAGCCTCAGTGCAGTTAGATAGTAAAGGAGAACTCTGAAGAATGATTGTGTTCTAATAATCATCTAATAATTCACAAAGTCTAGAAGACATGAGGCAACACAAAGACAAGAGGAAAAACAAGAAAAGAGCTCTTTGCACATTGTAGCCAGCTTGCTCAAACTTGTCCAGTGCTCACAAATTGTTAAGGTCCGTAGGTCATTCCTATGTATTTAACTTAATTGTCAGAACTCTACTGTTGCTTCTTCCTAAATTGCTTTAAAACCACTTATTTACAGAAACTTTGTTTTGAGTCATCTGTGACTCCTGAAGTAAATTCTACAGTATCTAAAGAAGATCAACATCTGTGGATTCTGAAGTTGGTGCTGTTGTCTAGTAGAATTGGGGAACACTGAGGTCCTGGGGCTTGAAAGGACTAGCAGAGTGATACTGGAAAAATTACTGGCAGGGAAATCCTGAAGCCTAGTTAGAATGGAGGCAGAAGGTTTGCTTGGTTAGGAAGGGGTACATACGAGTGGGTCAAATGAGATACCCAGTGGGATGAAGGTTTGCAAAATCCAGACTTTAATATCTCTCAGAAATCTCCCAAAGTACTTCACATACAGGGATATATATGTACAAGGGAAAGTATCCACACATTCGGGTTTCAGATAGTTTGGGATATGCACAGCTTCTCTTGAAGATCTCTGATGCTCTTTTCTTGAAAACACGACAGCAAAAATTCCCTATCCGTTTTAAGGGTCAGTAGTTTTCAGAGCTAGTGAACCTCCAGATTTTCCATGGCCAGAGAAATCCATGCTGCTGATTAAATTCCCTGTGCTGCAAATCAACAGAGTCTGACTCACAAAGTTCCGTGAGACCAATCCTCCTCCCCAGAAGCACAGGCTGGGGTTGAGTTTGAGAGCCCTCACCTGGTGGTAACAGCCTTAACACAGGGGCAGTTACCCTCCTCCACCCATCCCGTTAACAGTAATGGTGTGACCTGCTTCACTGGAGACAGTGTCTACTGCTGGGTGACCTAAGTGTCTGTCTGTTTCAAAAGATAGGCCTTCTTAATATGTAAATTGGATTTCTATGATGTAATTTGGAGCCGATTCCCATTTTTATTCAAAGCTGGTTACAGCCAGCATCGTACACAGGTGATGGAAGAGAAGAGGCCTTCTAACGATACGTGTTAGACATTTTCTATGGGTTTCACAGGATTAGGGATGCAAGTCTAGGGGCAACAGAGACCATCTACACTGCTGCCAAACAGGGACCCCTGAACCTTTGTGATTGTGCCCAAACATGTCCTGTTATTGACCGTGTCAGCAGCAGCTCCACAGCTTGCTTTTCAGGCTTTAATCTAGCAAATTGCATTGGATTTGCTGTTTGCTGCCCCACGGCTCACCCACTGAATTTATTACAGCGGCTGGTTTGCATGACTGCCCAAAAATCCAAATCTGCCCCATGTCTCATGCCATAGGCATGCTCCGACCTGACATTCTTGATGTTGTGCAATTGGAATCGTTCAGCGAAATAAAACATCTCTGCTTTTGCCAGATCAGTAAAGTTATTTCTATTCCAGGACTGAAGCAACTGCACCCTCAAACTGAAAATTCATTACATGTGGCAACTCTAACCCACTGTACATAACTGCACTGTGCTCTAACCTACGTTTACACGATTGCATCTCTATCCAGACTTGTGCCATCAAGGTCCAAAGAGTCACATCATAAACTATAGACAGTGAATGGGAACGATATTTCCTGTAAATCACAGGCTTTTCTTCTATTAACTATGTATTTCCTCTTATTTACATGAGGAGTTCCCCCAGTGGGTCAGGTGTAAAATCTGGAACTGGATTCTTCTGCAGATCACCTGATGCCACTTGCTTGGGAAACATGAATAAAAAGGATCAAATTATCCAGGTTTAACTTTGTCCATGTTTAATAGTTTGTCATTTAAAGTTTTGTAAAAACAGAAGGAATATATTATTAACACCACTCCATGATCATTGTTCTAAAAAGACGGAAATATTGGGATAAGCTTCAACTTTACTGGTGGTGGAAATGGACAATGATGGATCTTTCACCCATTATATAAGGTGTTTAAATCTCCTTTCCAGTGAAGCTCATTGAAAGAGAAATGGGTCAGGATGTATAACGGGTGAATGATCTGCTCCCACATTCTTTACATATTTGCAAAAAGTGGATTTTACACCAACTATCTGAAAAACCTGACTAAATGTTTTAAATCTGGATATAAATAATTCACTATCTGAAAAAACAGGCTACCTGTCTTTTGTTCCTGTAAACTATGCCGAAATTGTGAATATAATTCAAACTACAAAAGTGAAAGATACTTGACACAAGAGCAGGGAAATTCCCTCCGACAGAATTTTGACAGCTTTCACTGCTCAGGATTACGCAAAACGAAAGTACTGGATTCAAATAAATAGGAGCTCATTGGACTCCTCTTCAGCAGAACAGCATTCAACAGAGAGAGAGAGTCACTGAGGTTGACAGAAGATCCTTCAGCAGAAATCTATTCAGCAGCACAAAGCTAAAGATGAACAGAGCAACCACTGTAATGATTGTTATCCTGCTCCTGTGTGCCATTACCACACAGGGTATGTCGAAATTTCTATCTTGTATTGTAGTTCTTATTGCACTGTAGAGTATGAAGAGGAGCTTTTCTGTTGAGTTATTGACCAGCTATACAAGTCTCAGTGTGCCGTTTGGATATCCATTGAACAATTAAATGGTCACCGAGGCTATCTGCTATTGAGAATACAATGCCTGTTTTAATACTGAATTCAATGCTGAACCAAAATGCCAAGGTTCTGTCAACTTCAACCAATATCTAAATTTAATTTAAATTAATCTTTCCACAGGTATTCCAATCCCAGGTACTCAAGGACGTTGTCAGTGCCCTCAGACCACCTCCAATCCTATCAATCCGAGGCACATCAAGAATTTGAAATACATTCCCAAAGGATCACACTGTGAGACACTGGAAATAATGTGAGTAAATGTGTCAGAATGTCACCTTTAACCTTTCTCCTTTTGTTACCTCAATTTAGAAGCTGTGCTATTTATTCAAAACATGTTGGACCTATCACTATTTATTTCTGAACCAGATTCAAAGTATTTTGTTTAATTCTCACCTTTTGGTGGGAGACATCCAATTTCTGTGAGTTTGATTTTAAAGATTTATTTTCTCTTCACAGTGTGACCATGAAAAATGGGAATAGATTATGTGTGAATCCTGATGCCGGGTGGGTGAAGATTATCATTAAAGCTACAAAAGGTTGGTGCCTGGTGTTTGTCAAAATTCAGACTTTCTGTGAATAAAAGCAAATACATTGAATTTGTGAACCGTGAGAGTGAATGTTAAAAAGTTTTTCAGCCACGGTTGTTATCAGGGTGAGTCCCACACGGTCCTCACCCAGCATCCATTTATGGTTAATCGAGGAAGAGGTGGGGGTGTCACTGGATAGAAATCTGGTGCAGGAATATTTGGTGATGTCATGCTCTGTCACCCATAAATGCTGTGACCAATTGTCGTACCAGCTGAGATCAGCCAATTCAACTTAGACCTGTGATCAAAACAGGGAACTTGAGAATAAAATATTAAATATATATCATCATTTTCATCTCCTTTTTAGTTGCCTTCCTTCCTTTATGGTCAGCTCCATGATTTTCTGCTTTGCATTTTAAGCTGCCCTAATGTATCATTTTTTTACCCTTTAATAATCTGTTTGATTTTAATCTTTAACATAACATTCCTGCAGAATTAATCTTTCAGTGTAACACCATGGATCCTGCATGTTAAAATCATTTTGTAAGGTCAATGATGAGTTATCAAAATAACAACTGTTAGTAATGCTGTCTAACAGATCAATATTTAAAGTCCCCATATCATGTCGCTGAAGACATTGTTCTCAATATTAAAATATATCCCTGCTGTTTCAGGAAAATTATAATTTATTTAATTTTATTTCAGGTGCCAGAACACACAAATGAGAAATGAAGCCGCAATGACTTGAATCTACACCTGGTAACCTGCAGTACAATGAACACTGAAATGAAGGAACACAGTCCAGGGTGTTCACTCTCTGATGTCACCTTCCGATATGTTGTTTGAGTAGAAACCCTGCATTGATTCCTGAAGTTCATTTCACTGTTTAACCCTGTCATACTGTAATTGTTTACACATGGCCTAAGAAAGGAGGCTCATATTGTGAAACTTCGTGCCAGTACTGAGGTTTTGTTTTACATGATGTGAGGTATACAATTATTCCAAATAGAGTCTGACATTGTTATAAGCTACTCTATGACTGAAATCAATCCACATGTTTTGCAAAGTAATTTCCAATTATCAGAATGTGCCAGTAAAATGGAAACCTTCACAGATTTGTGAACTTGTGGTGGAATCTAACGAAGTGGATAATGTCTGTTGTTAAATTTTAATGTTTGAAATAAGAGTGGGAATTGATGCAAATTTTAGAATAACTGATTTTTAAAGCTTTATTATTTCACAAGATTTAGTCCTCCCTGCCAAAGCCAGCACTTACTGTCTACCCCTAACTGCCTTGTTAATGTGGCAGTGAGTTTTTTTCCTGTTCCACTGCGTTTGTTGTGGTTTAGGTTCAGGCATCCTGCTGTTAGGCAGGGATGTTCAAAATGAACTTGTAATCATTTCTTCATGACAAGCTACCTCCATACTCCTACTATTTTACCTGGAATGAGTGAGTGACAATCCGTATAAGACCAAATTGAGAAGAATTGTCCTTAGTTATTTCAACTGAAACTATCTGGAATAAGAATGGAGTGAAAGATGTAATAAATTAAATAAACACATTCCTCATATTGCTAGCCAATATATTGAAATGTGAAGTAAGAACAGACTATGCTGGAAATACTCAGCAGTTCTGGCAGCATCTGTGGACAGAGAACCAGAGTTAATGATTCACATCAGTGATTGTTCATCAGACCTGATAGTACTTAGAAATGTAACAGTTTTGAAAGCAGGCATGGAAACTGGTGAGAGCAGGAAATAACAACAGGGCATGTCTGTGATTGTATTTGTGGTAGAAGAGATATAATGACAGGAGGGATAATAGAGCAAGGCAAAATGAGACAGCAATAGGACAAGAATAGGATCAAAAACCATGTTTAGAGGAGGTGTACATGGGAAATTGCCGAATCACCATTAATAGCTACTGTTCAAATGAAAGGAGAGGCGCTTGGAGGAGGGTCTATGATCTGAAATGATTGAATCCAATGTTGATGCCGTAGGCTGTAAAGTGACTAATTAAAAGTGGAGATGATGTTCCTTGTTTATGTTGATCTTTATTGGAACGGTCTAGGAGGCTAGGGAGAGAAAGTTCTGATTGGCAGTAGAGTGGAGAATTACTGTCATGTGACATTGACAGAAACCAAATTTGTTGCAATCTTTCTTTAGCTGCTTGAATGTTGCTATTGAATGTGAAATATTGATGATAAAATATACAGTATTTAAAGCTTTTTAATTTTGGACTAGTTACAGTTCCAGTTTGAATGAAAATGTTATTTTAAAATTCAAGGACAAATTGTTATCATTAATATTGATGCTTGTTGACTGAGGTGTTTATTGAACACTGATATTTTAACTGAGCATTGGGATTTTCTCAATAAAACATTGAATTTTAGGATCTATTCCAAACGGAAGTCTGTGATAAGAAATTCTCTGTAGAAATGTCACATTTGAGGTGGTAATGCTGCTTATTTTATGATCTTAACTGGAAAAAAATTGCATTTGTAAATTAACTAACCTCTCTACAGTGATCAGTGGAAATTTTTTACATTGAGGGATTTTTCATTGACTGGGTCCTGTTGACTGAAAGCCTCAGAAGGCTTTGTGTAAAAGTTGTGTTCAGCAAAAAGATGAGTGTCAGTCAGCAACATGTAACTGAATTGTTTATGAATGAATTGTTTGAGTATTTTGTACCATTGTCATGAAATGTAATTGCTTAAAATAAACTTGACTTCTTATGAAGAATGTGTTGTCATTGTTTCTCATGCTCAGCTACACAGATGTGCATCTCTTGAGTAGATTTATTTAACAGAGTGACTGATAAGGACAAGCTGTTCAGGACACTCTTTGAACAATCAGAAATGATGCAGGATATTTGCACCTGTGTGACAGGTGTGACAGATTGTGAATCAAATTTTGCAACATCTCAATGGGTTTCCATAGGATATCCTTAAATTGCTAAGCACTCCCCTCTCCCACCACCCCCACGAACTATTGTGAATGGGATGAATGGGAGGTTGCCCAGTTTTGGGGAGGACAGGGAGGGCGAAAGGACACGGGGGTGGTTGCATTCATGATCCTTCCATTGTAACTCATCTCAAGATAGCCGGGCAGGATCTGTCCTACAGTCAATATTAACTCAGGGCAATGTCAAGCCCAGGACAGCCAAACCAAACAGTCAAATCAATGAAGGAATTCTCAAGGTAGCCAGATGAGGCTATGGGAATCAGTTTTATTTATCTTATCTGAGGATTCCTTCTGGTCACAAGGACATGGAGAAATCCCCCCAGACCATCCCGCTCCCACCCCGCTCCACCCCAAATCCCATGGAGTCCTTGGGTCTCTGTGCCGTCGGATTCGCTTTCCCTTCACATTAACAGCATCTTGTTTCAACCAGCTCCCTGAGTGCATTACAAGCTCTTGGTCGGTGATTGTACCCATGGGACCTCGGAGATTTGAATTCCCACTCAGCTCCCCGGTGCTACCCACCAGCCCTGACACCACCCCCACAGCTTTTGGGCAGGATATAGTATTGCACTGTACAAATGGTGCACAGTTATTAAAATAACTTGGACTTTGCGCTCAGCTTTCCTCCCATTCACAAACTACCCAGGGCTAACATGTCACTGTAAGAGCTGCTTTCTCCTAAGGACCTGTCATGAAGAATATTTTGATACATCATCATATGTATGAGTAGAGAGGAACCATTAGTTGAGAGATCCTGGATATTCAGTACTAGGATGTTGATTGCGTGCTATTAAAATGCCTCAATAACTAATGAATTGAAGGTGGTCCAGATTAAGATCTACTCTTCCTTGAGAAGTATTGCTAAGAAAGGCAAATGTCTGGGCACATATATAAGAACCAGTTTCCACTTGTGGAGGGGGGAGCATTGTGCGGAAGGAAAAGGGAGTCTGCAGTTATGTTTTTTTGTTTATGTCATGTTTGGTTTTGTGAATAAACCCATCTTGAAGACAGACTGGCTCCAGCTTATTCCTTTGCATGTTGGATATTTGGCTGCTTAACATGGTAGCAGAGGATTACCATTGAACTGTGGAGGTTGGAAACTGAAAATGGATTTTAGTCTCTCTCTTCTGACAAAGAAGCTTCTTGCAGCCTCTGGTGTAAAATGGCTGAGGCCCAATGCAAATTCTCCAGCTTTGATTATCTATTATATTTTTTTGGAGCCTGAGTTTTCTGAGCAATGGAAAAATGAAGGGGAAATGAGGGCACACTTTACTTCACTATCCAAGAGGAAGCCAGGTATGGCTTTGGATTTGTCACTGCCAGGACAAAGTACGATTAAAAGTAAAGTATTTTCGGGGTTGGATGTGGGTGCTTTGGGTAATGAAGATAAATTAGCCCTTCCATTATGATTTATGGAATAGGTCTACAAGAAAGTTGGAAGCCTATGAAGAATGGTCAACTTTTGATAAATTTAAGAAGGCAGGCAATCAATCTGTGGAGGAGCGTATTATGGACGTTGATAGGTTATATCAAAGATTGACAATGATTGACCCAAGAGACCTCTGATACCATTAGGCCATAAGTCATAGGAGCAGAAATTAGGCCATTCAGCCCATCGAATCTGCTCCGCCATTCAATCGTGGCTGAGGCTGTGCTTGCATTCAGGTTACTGGATTATGCACAGATTTCACACTTTGATAGACTTGCTACTTACAGAGTTCAATTGCATGGAGCAGATTCTCTTTACGACCAAATGGACGGTGCCCTGAAAAGCAATTGTTTCCAGTTGCTCTCAGGTCACAAACAGGCAGCTCTGCAGTGATACAAAGGATAGAGGACGTTGTGATTGCTGAATTTCAAGACTGCCTGGATACTAGACGTAGGTGTCAGGACAAAGACAGAGTTGCTGATGGGTGGTCTGAGGAGGATTGCACTTTCAGCCAATTTGTAGAATTAGACAGTAAGTGAGACTGGGATGGCAACCGTAGGCTCATGAGATGTTTTTGTTGTGATTTCAAGTATCATTACGCAACAATATGTCTGAAGGGCAAAAACTTCGAGCAATAACTTTAGCTCGGCGAGCTGGTGCGCGCCGGACCCATTCAAGCATAAAATGATGCATGCTGACGTCTGACGAGCATCCCAACGTCAATGCGCAGTCATGCGATATTTCATTTGGCGGGTGTGCGCTGGAGTTCGCAGCACACCCACCGACAATTAACAGTCCTGTGAAGGACATTAAATTATCAATTAAATTGAATTCATGGCTGTCCAACCAACCTTATGGTTGGAAAGCAGGCAAAAAGGCCAAATGGCCTTTGCACTTTTTTGAAAACCTCATTCACAGGCAGCAAATAAAAACAAAATAAAAATTTAAAATCTTAATTACTAACATGTTCCTGTTCATGTGACTCTGTGCCTTCTGCCACCTGTTGTGGATCAGACAGTGTGATGTGCTCATCAGATTGTGATCCCGAGGCTACGCTGAAGCTCGGTCCCATGGGGTGTGTGTCTCTGCACTGGTAGAGAGTGTACGTGAGCACTGTGATGGGACTTCAGGGACGGTGCCTTCAAATTCGTCTTCAGACGTTTCTTCAGGGTTTGATTGGAGACCCCGGGTTGTGGACTCCGTTGGCTGTCTCAAAGGTGCGCCTGCGGAGGCAAGTCCAGAATATAGTAAGCTAATACAAATTAAAATAGATTTTAGCATCTGTTAAGAATCAAATTTCATGAATTAGCAATAAAATATCATGAATAAAAACTCTATTACATTTTCCAATGTAATACTATAATTCCACTGTATGTCAGTGACCTGTGAAACTGGACACATCACTCACGGCATGGTTGTCTGATGGATTTTGCACTGCTGGATCCTCACTTGGTAGGGCGCTAACCTCACCATCAGCAAAGGAACAGTCCGGATTCTCACCGACCAGCAGGATGGGTCTGTTTTCAAAGACTGTGTGAGCCTTGATGTCAGGCATTCTTCCGCCAGTCTGCGACATCTCCCTCTTGTTGTGTGCCAGCTTGTCCTGCATGAATAGAGATGGAGAGAGTGTAAACAGGATGCCTGCCAGGCCAGATGATAAGTGTGCCTGGCATGTGTGGATGGTGAGTGTCCCCATGGATGGAATGAGGACAATGAAGGTGTGTGTGAGAGAGTGAATGGAGATGTCCCTTGAACTGGCAGTGACTGAGATGCCTATGCATGTGTGATGGGTTTGAGAGTGTGAGAAAATAAACTTACCCTGGTGGAATGGAAGAGATCATTCATCCTCTTGCGGCACTGGTTGGTTGTCCTCTTTTGAATGTCATTTTACTCACCCGCTACCACACTTCGTGCAAATCTGGGATGATTCTGCCCAATATTCCAAATGAAGCAGTATATTAGAAAGGCTAAGCACAACTTCCTGGCTTTTCTACTTTATGTCTCTATTTTTAAATCGTGGGGTCCCATATGGTTTGTATTTGATCTCCCTCTCTTCATGGAAAGCTGTAAAATCAGTAAAAGCTGACCGATAACTTGTAAACAACAACTGACAGCCTTTTACCTGTAAAGCCAAGCAGACCCATTATAGTCCTCACCTGGCTCCAATGCAGTGGAACTAGTGTGCGACCTCACCCTCTGGAGAGCTGGCATTTGTATTCACCCCTCCCCCAGCATTGGCTGCAGGCCAACTGTGTCTGTTCTGCCACCACGTGCAGATTGTGCTTCTGTCCTAAACTCCAAATTATGTGCAGTGTCAGAAAGTGAGCTTGTGACTGTGACCATTAAATTAAGTGACAGCGTTCCTTCATCTTCACTTTCTCCTGGCTTTTCGTCCACCACCTGGACAGGTTCCAGCTCTTGAAATGAAAAAGGAGGAAGGTCTGGATTGTGGTGAGATTGGGGGAGATAATCTGAAGTTTGTCAATCAGAATAGATTGTGTGATGAAGGTGCAGGAGGATAAGGTATGTGGATAGTCTCAGTCTCAATGGCTGCAATACTGGTGGTCATGGCCTCAGCAATAACCCTTTCTATTATGGCTCGTACTGTCTCCTGCATGGGGATAAAACATACAAGTTGCCTCACCCCCTCCTATTAGTTCCAGCTGCCTCCAATTGTACATCATCTTCTCTTGCAGAAAGAGGTGAATGTGTTTGTGAGTATCGTGCAATCTGTTTGAGTGATGTGACTGTTATGGCTGAATAACAAGAAATGTTTACAAACTTTGAGAAATGGATTTGTGCTATTGGAGATTTTTGGTAGGTGAGCAATGGGGGTGTGATTTATTGAGCAGTAGCTGAAGTTAATGTTGCAGTGGTTGGAAATTGCATTTGAAGGCATCTTCTCTGACCTTGACCATATGTGCAGGATCATTAAAATTCTTCCTGCACCACATCCATATTCTTGTAACAGTGCTCCTGGCATTGACCTTCTGTGGTAACTTTTTCCACTGGCTTCTCAACATGTATCTGGGGAACCTCTGGACCCCTATTCTATCTCTTCCACCAAAATCTCTAATTCAGCATCAGAAAACCTTGGTGCCTTCTCTCTGCCACGATTGGACATGATTGATTGGGAATATTGAACTGTGCAACAATGGTCACAGTACCTCCCGCGGTCACAATGCACTTCCCCTTTAAGAGGTGCAGGCTAGCTGAAAATAGTGCCAGGCAGTGACAATATTGTGCTCTCTGCTAGTGCGTGCTGCCAATGAACAACATGGGAAGTAATGGATGCACTTCTAACGCTTGCAGGGAGCATTGTCCTCTGTGACATTCCACAGCATCAGTGATTGACACTGTGACATGGCTGCAAGAAGCTGCAGGCAAGTTTTTGCTTTGTTGCCCAAAACCATCCCTACACATGTATAAGCATTTTGCTGCATCATAGCTACGAGTATTTATACAGCAGATTGCTTAGTTTAACATGTAGCTGCCTGGAGCATAAAATAATCTGATTTCCTGGAACTCACACATATTCAACAACACAGGCTGCTGTTTAAATGAAATCTGACCCTGGGAATTCCTTGATAAAAACAAAAAAACTGCGGATGCTGGAAATCCAAAACAAAAACAGAATTACCTGGAAAAACTCAGCAGGTCTGGCAGCATCGGCGGAGAAGAAAAGAGTTGACGTTTCGAGTCCTCATGACCCTTCGACAGAACTTGAGCGTTGACGTTTCGAGTCCTCATGACCCTTCGACAGAAGTCATGCTCAAGTTCTGTCGAAGGGTCATGAGGACTCGAAACGTCAACTCTTTTCTTCTCCGCCGATGCTGCCAGACCTGCTGAGTTTTTCCAGGTAATTCTGGGAATTCCTTAACCACTGTACAAACCCAGGGGGAGGAGTCACCACAACTGCAGTCTCAGCCCTTTCCAAATCATAAACTGAAACTTGAATCAGTTCCAGAATCCACTGAGCTTTTATTTCATCACTGACTTTCCTGTGAAAAGTGACTGTGGTGAGCTTTTATTGAAGCAAAAAGAATGATATCTGCAAAAGTTTTCATATCAATAGCCAATCTCTCGTGGTGTTTCTCTGGTTACCATGGCTGGGTGGGGGAGGGGGCTGTAAGACCCGGATCTGAAAACCTTAGTGAGGGGTTTCCTATAGAGCTGGTATCAGTGGGATTGCAGAATGTTGGGATTGGTTTTGCAAGTGGTTCCCAGTGTAGAGGGTTGTACAGCTCTGCAGAGTGGGGTTTGCCCCAGGGCCTACTAGTGCAGGAGAGGAGGTAGTCATGTCTGCAAACTCTGTGGGAGGTGAATACTTGTATTTGGCAGGCTGGGGCGAATACAGATTCTGAATTATAACAGGGAGACCCAGAACTGGAAATAATTCCAATTTCTGTCGTCACTCAGAGGAATAGGTTAGTGCTATAAGTTGCATTTTCCATGAAACTGCTTAAGGTTTCTTTTCTCTGGAAACTAACCAGTGGATTGTATATTCTTTGGTGATGATAGATGTAGCCTTAAAGGAGGTCATGGCTGGATAAATACATAGATGGATAATCATACTGTTCCAGCTTGTGTTTGGGTGTAGGTGGGGTTCTTATGGATTGTCTATTTCTCTAAGAAAGCTCATTAAAACTGTAGTTCATAGAAACTGTCGTAATTTATTTACAGCTCTTTGTAGACCTCAGTAACTCTACATAAGGTTGGACTTCTCCTTCCCTCCAGATCGCTGTTACTTAGTTATCACATCATAGTTACATCAGCTTCAGATACTGCTGATGTTGACACTTTGCTCTTCATGTATTGGCAGACTGTGGTAGTCTTTTCATTTAATTTTGCTGAATTAACAAGGATACTCGCTACAATGTAAAAGTTCATTGGTTTGTAGGAATAGAATAAAAGTGAGTTTAGTAAATCACTACAGTTCAATACTCTGATAAGGAATACAAAAGGGCTGGCTGAACGGCCATCACAAACAGCTCGTTAACAAGTCTTATGGACAGATTTGGGCATAAATAATTTATAATAAGTAGATAGGAATAATGAAACGTCTGAAAGTTATATTTGAGGCCAGAAATGGAATGTTTCTTGGGAGGATGAAACTGCTTAGTGGGAACAGCATGAGCTGAGATGAGAAAAGATGATGTAAAGGCCGTATTGATCAGGGAAAGGGGACATGCAAAGGTTGTCAATACTTATGGCAGGTGGATAATGTTAGAGTGGGCTTTTGCCCCATGGTTTAGACAAAGAGCACAACATACAATTGGGACATTGTAAGAAGAGAAACTTCATAGGGCAATAGGATCCAGTCAATAATCCCTCAAAGTCATTCTTGAAAAATGGTGTAAAGTAAGAGGATTTGAAGTGTCGGTGCATTTAGATGGCAAAGGAGAACTTTCAAGGATGATTGTGGTCTAATAATTATCTAATAATTCACAAAGTCTAGAAGCCATGAGGCATCACAAACACAAGAGGAAACACAAGAAAAGAGCTCTTTGCACATGGCAGCCAGCTTACTCAACCTCGTCCAGTGCTGACTAATTGTTCTGGGCCATAGGCATTCCTGTCTATTTAACTTATGTGTCATAGCTCAACTGTTGCTTCTTATTAAATTGCTTTAAAACCACTTATTTATAGAACCTCTATTTTGCGTCATCTGTGACTCCCGAAGAAAATTCTACAGTATCTAAAGAGGATCAACATCTGTGGATTCTGAAGTTGCTGCTGTTGTCTGGTAGAATTGGGGAACATTGAGGTCCTGGGGATGGAAGGACTGGCAGAGTGATCCTAGAAAAAATACTGGCAGGGAGATCCTGAAGCTTAGTAAGAATGGAGGAAAAAGATTTGCTTGGTCAAGAGGGGGTACATATGACTGGGTCAACTGAGATACCCAGTGGGATGAATATTTGCAGAATCCAGACTTTAATGACTCTCAGAAATCTCCCAAAGCACTTCACATATAGGGATACATATGTACAAGGGACGGTCTCCACACAGTTGGGTTTCCAGATAGTTTGGAATATGCACAGCTCCTCTGATGCTCTTTTCTTGAAAACACAGCAGCAAAAATTCTGTTTCCATTTTAATGTTCAGAAGGTTTCAGAACTGCTGAATCTCCGGATTTTCCATGGCCAGAGAAATCCACGCTGCTGATTAAACTCCATCAAATCAATAGAGTCTGACTCACAAGGTTCAGTGGGACCAATCCTTCTCCTCAGAAGCACAGGCTGGGGTTGAGTTTGAGTGCCCTCATCTGGTGGTAACAGCCTTAACATGGGCAAAAATACCTGGAAAAACTCAGCAGGTCTGACAGCATCTGCAGAGAGGAACACAGTTAACATTTCGAGTCCTTCTGACTCTTCAACAAAACTAAGGAAAACTAGAAAAGAGGCGAAATATAAGCTGGTTTGGGGTGGGGGGTGGGACAGGTGGAGCTAGATAGAGGGCCATTGATAGGCGGATAAAATGTCATAGACAAAAGGGCAAAGAAGTGTTGAAGCTGGTGATATTACCTAAGGAATGTGATAATAAAGGTACAGATAGCTCTAGTGGGGGTGGGGTTGGGGGAAGGGATCAAAATAGGCTAAAAGGCAGAGATAAAACAATGGATGGAAATAAATTTAAAAATAATGGAAATAGGTGGGAAAAGAAAAATCTATATAAATTATTGGAAAAAAGGGGGATCGGAAAGGGGGTGGGGATGGAGGAAAGAGTTCTTGATCTAAAATTATTGAACTCAATATTCAGTCCGGAAGGGTGTAAAGTGCCTAGTCGGAAGATGAGGTACTGTTCCTCCAGTGTGCGTTGAGCTTCACTGGAACAATGCAGCAGGCCAAAGATGGACATGTGAGCATGAGAGCAGGGGGGAGTGTTGAAATGGAAAGCGACAGGGAGGTCTGGATCATGCTTACTGACAGACCGAAGGCGTTCTGAAAAGCAGTCACCCAGTCTGCGTTTGGTCTCTCCAATGTAGAGAAAACCACACTGGGAGCAGCAAATGCAGTAGACTAAATTGAGGGAAGTGCAAGTGAAATGCTGCTTCACTTGAAAGGAGCCTTTGGGCCCTTGGACGGTGAGGAGAGATGTTGCACCTTCTGCGGTTGCATGGGACGGTGCCGTCGGAGGAGGTTGAGGTGTAGGGGGTGATGGAGGAGCGGATCAGGTTGTCCTGGAAGGACAGAATGCCGCCAGGGGGCTGAAGGGAAGATGTGTTTGGTGGCGGCATCATGCTGGAGTTGGCAGAAATGGCGGAGTATGATCCTTTGAATGCGGAGGCTGGTGGGGTGATAAGTGAGACAAGAGGGACATTATCTTGGTTCTGGGAGGGAGAGGAAGATGTGAGGGCAGATGCACGGGAGATGGGCCGGACACATTACTGGTGGAGGAAATGGACAATGTTTGATCTGTCACCTATTATCTAAGGTGCTTAAATCTCCTTTCCAGTGAAGCTCATTGAAAGAGAAATGGGTCAGGATAAATAACGGGTGAATGATCTGCTCACACATTCTTTACATATTTGTCAAAAGTGAATTTTACACCACCTATCTGAAAAAACATGACTATATCTTTTAAATATGCATATAAATAATTCACTATCTGAAAAAGCAGGCTACCTGTCTTTTGTTCCTATAAACTATTCAGAAATTGTGAATATAATTAAAACTACAAAAGTGAAAGATACTTGACAAAAAAGCAGGGAAATTCCCTCCGACAGAATTTTGACAGCTTTCACTGCTCAGGATTACGCAAAACGAAAGTACTGGATCTAAATAAATAGGAGCTTATTGGACCCCTCTTTAACAGAACTTCATTCAACGGAGAGAGAGTCACCGAGGTTGACAGAAGATCCTTCAGCAGAAATCTATTCAGCAGGTCAAAGTCAAAGATGAGCAGAGCAACCACTATAATGATTGTCATCCTGCTCCTGTGTGCCATTACTACACAGGGTATGTCGAAATTTCTATCTTATGTTTTAGTTCTTATTGCTTTGTGAAGTGTGGAGAGGAGTCTTTCTGTTGAGCTATTGACCAGTTATACAAGTCTCAGTGTGCCATTTGGTTATTCATTGAACAATTAAATGGTCACCGAGGCTATCTGCTATTGAGAATACAATGCCTGTTTTAATACTGAATTCAAAGATGAACCAAAATGCCAAGATTTTGTCAACTTCAACCAATATCTAAATTTAATTTAAATTAATCTTTTCACAGGTATTCCAATCCCAGGTACTCAAGGACGGTGCCGGTGCCCTCAGACCACCTCCAATTCTATCAATCCGAGGCACATCAAGAGTTTGAAATACATTCCCAAAGGATCACACTGTGAGACACTGGAAATAATGTGAGTAAATGTGTCAGAACGTCACCTTTAACCTTTCTCCTGTTGTTACAGCAATTTAGAAGCTGTGCAATTTAGTCAAAACATGTTGGGCCAATCACAATTTATTTCTCAAGCAGGTTCAAAGGATTTTGTTTAATAATTTTACTGAATTCTCACCTTTCAGTGGGAGACATTCAATTTCTGTGAGTTTGATTTTAAAAATGTATTTTCTCTTCACAGTGTGACCATGAAAGATGGGAATAGATTATGTGTGAGTCCTGATGCCGGGTGGGTGAAGATTATCATTAAAGCTACAAAAGGTTGGTGCCTGGTGTTTGTCAAAATTCAGACTTTGTGTGAATAAAAGCAGATACATTAAATTTTTTTATACCATGTTTGTCCTCACCTGCTTGGTCGAGGGCATTGAGTCCTCTCTGCTGCACATTCCCAGAAGCTCTTGGTCCATTCTGGTACTTTGCCCAAGTGCCAAGTATTTATTTGTGTGCCTTGAGAGTGAATGTTAACAAGCTTTTCAACCACGGTTGGTATCAGGGTGAGTCCTACATGGTCCTCACCCAGCATCCATTTATGGTTAATCGAGGATGAGGTGGGGATATCACTGGATAGAAATCTGGTGCAGGAATATTTGGTGATGTCATGCTCTGTCACCCATAAATGCTGTGACCAATTGTTGTACCAGCTGAGATCAGTCAATTCATCTTAGACCTGTGATCAAAACAGGGAACTTAAGAATGAAATGTTAAATATATATCACCATTTTCATCTCCTTTTTAGTAGCCTTCCATCCTTTATGGTCCATGATTTCTTCTTTGCATTGTATGCTGCCCTAATGTATCATTTTTTATCCTTTTATCATCTGTTTGATTTTAATTTTTAACATAACATTCCTGTAGAATTAATCTTTCAGTGTAACACCATGGATCCTGCATGTTAAAATCATATTGTAAGATCAATGAAGTGTTATCACAATAACAACTGTTAGTAATGCTGTCTTACAGATCAATATTTAACGTCCCCTAATCATGTTGCTGAAGGCATTGTCCTCAACATTAAAATAAATGCCTGCTGTTACAGGAAAATTATAATTTATTTAATTTTATTTCAGGTGCCAGACCACACAACTGAGAAATTAAGCCGCGATGGGATGGGCTTGAACCTGGAAACCTGCAGTACAATGAACACTGAAATGCGGGAACCTCTGTCCAGACTCTCTGATGTCTGCTTCCGATTGGTTGTTTGAGTTGATGCCCTGCATTGATTCCTGAAGCTCATTTCACTGATTAACCATGTCATTGTTTACGCATGACCCAAGAAAGGAGGCTCATATTGTGAAACTTTGTGCCAGTACTGAGGTTTTGTTTTACATGATGTTAGGTATACGATTATAACAAATAGAGTCTGACATTGTTATAAGTTACTCTATGAATGAAATCAATCCACAAGGTTTAGAAAGTAATTTCCAATCATCAGAAGGTGCCAATACAATGGAAACCTTCACAGATTTGTGAATTTATGGTGGAATCTAACGAAATGGGTAATGTTTGTTGTTAAATTTTAATGTTTGATATAATAGTGGGAATTGATGCAAATTTTAGAATAACTGATTTATTTTTTAATTATTTCACAAGATTTGGTCCTCCCTGCCAAAGCCAGCACTCACTGTCTACCCCCAACTGCCTTGTTAATGTGGCTGTGAGTTTCCTTCCTGTTCCACTGCGCTCTTGTGGTTTAGGTTCGGGCACCCTGCTTTTAGGCAGGGATGTTCAAAATGAACTTGTAATTATTTCTTCATTACAAACTACCTCCTTACTTCTACTATTTCACCTGGAATGAGTGAGTGACAATCTGTATAAGACCAAATTGAGAAGAATTGTCCTTAGTTATTTCAACTGAAACTATCTGGAATAGGAATGGAATGAAAGATGTAATAAATTAAACAAACACATTCCTTATATTGCTAGCAGATATATTGATATGTGAAATAAGAACAGACCATGTTGGAAATCTTCAGCAGTTCTGGCAGCATCTGTGGACAGAGAAACAGAGTTAATGATTCACATTAGTGATTCTTCAGCAGACCTGAGAGCACTTAGAAATGTAACAGTTTTGAAAGCAGGCATGAAAACTGGTGAGAGCAGGAAATAACATTTCTGTGATAGCATTGGAGGTAGGAGAGATTTAATGACAGGAGGGATAATGGAGCAAGGCAAAATGAGACAGTAATAGGATAAGAATAGGTTCAAAAACCATGTCTAGAGGAACTGTACATGGGAAATTGCAGAATCACCATTAATAGCTACTGTTCAAATGAAAGGAGAGGGGCTTGGAGGAGGGTCTATGATCTGAAATGATTGAATCCAATGTTGATGCTGTAGGCTGTAAAGTGACTAATCAAAAGTGGAGATGATGTTCCTTGTTTATGTTGATCTTCATTGAAACGGTCTAGGAGGGTGGGGACAGAAAGTTCTGACGGGCAGTAGAGCTGAGAATTACTGTCATGTGACATTGACAGAAACCAAATTTGTTGTAATCTTTCTTTAGCTGCTTGAATGTTGCTATTCAATGTGAAATATTGATGATAAAATATACAGTAAGTAAAGATTGTTAATTTTCAACTGGTTGCAGTTCCAGTTTGAATGAAAATGTTATATCAAAATTCAAGGACGAATTGTTATCATTAATATTGATGCTTGTTGACTGTGGTGTTTATTGACACTGATATTTTAACTGAACGTTGGGATTTTCTCAATAAAACATCGAACTTTAGGATCTATTCAAAACAGAAGTCTGTGAAAAGAAATTCTCTGTAGAAATATCACATTTGATGTGGTAATGCTGCTTATTTTATGATATTAACTGGAAAAAAATTGCATTTGCAAATTAACTAACCTCTCCACAGTGGATCAGCAGAATTGTTTCATATTGAGGGATTTGTCATTGACTGGGTCTTGGTGACTGAAAGCCTCAGAAGGCTTTGTGTAAAAATTGTGTTGAGTATAAAGATGAGTGTTACACAGGAACATGTAATTGAATTGTTCATGAATGAATTGTTTGAATATTTTGTACCATTATCATGAAATGTAATTGAGTGCTTAAAATAAACTAGATTACTTATGAAAAATGTGTTGTCACTGCTTCTCATGCTCAGCTAAACAGATGTGCATCTCTTGAGTAGATTTATTTAATAGAGTGACTGATAAGGACAAGCTCTTCAGGACACTCCTTGAACAATCAGAAATGGTGCAGGATATTTGCACTTCTGTGACAGGTGTGACTGTCTTTGGATTAAATTTTGCAACATCTCAATGGGTTTTCATGGGATATCTTTAAATTGCTACACCTACCTCTCTCCCACCATCTCACGGTCTACTGTGAATGGGATGAGTGGGAGGTTGCCCAGTGTAGGTGTTGGGTGAGGCAGGTGAGGGATGAACACGGAGGGGAAAGAACACGGGAGTGGTTGTATTCATGCTCCTTCCATTGTAACTCATCTCAATATAGCTGGGCAGGATCTGTCCTACAGTCAATATTAACTCAGGGCGATGTCAAGCCCACGTCAGCCAAACCAAACAGTCAGATCAATGTAGGAATTCTCATGCCAGCCAGATAAGGCCATGGGAATCAGTTTTATTTATCTTATCTGAGGATTCCTTCTGGTCACAAGGACATGGAGAAATCCCCCTAGACCACCCAGCTCCCACCCCACCCCCAATCTCATGGAGTCCTTGGGTCTCCATGGCATTGGTCTCGCTTCTCCTTCACATTAACAGCATCTCGTCTCAGCCAGCTCCCCGAGTGCAACACGAGTTCTCATTCGGTGAGTGTACCCATGGGACCTCGGAGGCTTTGAATTCCCACCCAGCTCCCCCGTCCTACCTACCAGCTCTGAGACCACTCCCACAGCTTTTGGGCAGGAGACAGTGCTTTTCACTTAGCTCTGCTTAATTAGCAAGAATGCTCACTGGAATGAAAACTAATTGTTTGTAGGAATAGAATTAGAGTTACCTTCTTGAATAACTTCAGTTCAATAGTCCGATAAGAAATATAGAACAGAAATGCTGAAAGGTGTAAGAACATAAGAAATAGAAACAGGAATGGACCATTCAGCCTCTCAAGCCTGCCCTGCCTTTCATTAATATCATGGCTGATCTTCTTGTGTTTTGATTTCCACATTCCCGTCTCACCCCGATAACCTTTGACTCCCTTGCCTAACATGTATCTATCTACCTCTGCTTTAAAAGTATTCAATGACCCTGCCCCCACCACCTTCTGAGACAGAGTTTCAAAGTCACACAACCCTCTGGGAGAAAATAATTCTCCTCATCTCTTTCCTAAAACTGTGACCCCTAATTTCAAAACAGTGCCCCCTAGTTCTGGACTCACCCACAAGAGGAAACATCCTTTTGATGTCCAACTTGCCAAGGCCATTCAGGATCTTGTATACTTCAACAAATCACCTCTCACTCTTCTAAAGTCCAGTGGGAACAAGCCCAGCCTGTCCAACTTTTCCTCATAAGGCAACTCACTCATTCCAGGTTTCAATCTAGTAAACCTCCTTTGAACCGCCTCCAATGCATTTACATCCTTCCTTAAATAAGGAGATCAAAACTGCACACAATATTCGAGATGCAGTCTCACCAATGACCTGTATAACTGAAGCATAATATCCTGACTTTTATGTTCAATCCCTCTCATAATAAAGGATAGTATTCCATTAGCCTTCTTAATTACATGCTGTATCTGCATACTAACTTTTTGTGACTCATGTACTAGAACCTAGATCCCTCTGCACCTCAGAATTATGCAGCAGTTCTCCATTTAAGCCGTTTTGAACAGCTCACTAACAGGTCTTACAGGATGATTTGGGCATTAAAAAGATATAATTTGATAGGGATAATGACACTTCTGAAAGTTAGTTTCAAGGCCAGAGAAGGAATTTTTTTGGGAGGATGAAACTGATCAGGGGATCTGCATGTGCTGAGATGTGGAAAGATGATATAAAGGCTTGATTGATCAAGGGCAAAGGCTTCGCGCAAAGGCCATAAAGCTCATGGCAGGTTGGTGACATTAGGGCAGGCTTCTGCTGCATGGTTTAGACAAAGAGCTTGATATATAGTTGGGATTTTGTATTAAGGAAATCTATATAGGGCAATCAAGATCTGTCAATCATTCATCCAAGTCCACCCCTGAGAAAAGGCATAAAGAAAAAGACTTTAGAATTGCTCAGTGCAGTTAGGCTATGGAGGGAAACTCTCTCAAGGATGACTCTGGTCTAACGATTTTGTGTACTTCAAGAAGTGAAGAAGACATCAGTCTCCCAGAAGCCAAGAAGAAATGAGTTGTTTGCACATGCCAACCTTCTTGCTGGACCTGGACTGGTACTCACTGATTGTTACTCACTGTGTGTCTTATCTGTCTATTTAGCTTATGAGCTGAATTTTCCGTTCGTCGGGCGGGTGGGGCTGACTCAATTGTGGGCAGGGGTGGAGCCGATTGCCACCGGCGATCCGGGCCATGCCACCATTTTGCTTGGGTGGGCCAGTTAAGGCCGGCCCAGTGCATGTCACACTCCCATGGAGAGCGGGATTAAAAAAAATGTGGCGGGCATGTACAGACTGCTGGTTCCAACAGGGAACCGGCAGTCTGTATAAAGAAAGGCCTGGCAGCCTCCTTTAGGCTGATCACCATGGCCAGCTACAGATGCAGAGGGTCTGCACAGCAGGTTCCAAAGGAGGGAAGGCCAGGCCAGAGGAGGAGGGCAGGCTGCAGGGTAGGCCAGCGGGGGGCCAATGTGCCCCTTGCTTCTCTGATGCCTGCCTTGCTGGACTTCTCGAGGAGGTGGCAGCACAGCAAGAGGTCCTGTTTCCCCAGGATGGGAGGAGGAGGGCCCTCCACGTCATGAAGCGGGCCTGACAGGAGGTGGCAGAGGTGGTCAGCTCCCTAGATGCTGTCCGTCGAACAGGGACCCAGTGCTGCAAGCGCTTCAATGATTTGTTGAGCTCTAGAAGGGTGGGTACCATGTTGGCCTTGGCCAATTAACCCAGCAGGTAGCTTTAACCGTTGAGGCCCCCCGCACCACGTCTTCGTGTCATTACTGCATTGGGCATTTGGCGTACGCTGGGTGGACAAACAGATAGTGACCATGCTTACATTAGCCTTAGTGGTTGAGGAGAAGATGGGTTCTCCCGGCAGCATATGTTGGTGTTTGTCGCATTTGAGTAGTCTGGGGGCAACCTGCAGGGGAGGCAGATAGACACATACTCAGAACTCAAACACATGTCTTATCGATGGTGATGAGATGGTGGAAGGGGAGCCTCAAGGTGCCGTGGCCAAGAGCCATCTGCTGGCCTCAGCGCTGCACCTAGTTGTGCCTCCTTGCCATGGGCGCTAAGACCCCTGTGTTATTGAAAGCAATGGATGCCGAATATGTCCAAGGTGGCCGTTGGGGGAGGGGGTTGGGGGTAGCCATACTATCTTATGGGGACTGATCACCAGTAGTGTGGACAGGAGCCGCTGGAGGCCTCACATGGGCCACTGTGGTTGGGGTGCGGCATGCGCATGCAGAGTACATGAGCGATCAGCCCCAATAAATGGTATTCTCTGTTCTGCAGGTGAAGACTGAGCACAACACCTAAGAGCGTTTGCGCACTGGTGGTGGCCAGGCCATGCTGCACACACTGACTCACTTCGAAGAACAGGCCATGGAGCTAGAAAGGAACCAAGCGTCGAGGTTGCCAGGTGTCGGTGAGGCTGGGTGCAGCAGCCAGGTATTTGAGGCCCACAGTCCCATCCACTCTGTCTTCCCACCAGCCAAAGCACTGATGATTGCTGCAATTGTTAATGCAGCAACACTGCTCATTCACAGACTGATACACTCTGATGTGTGGGTCATACACAAAGGTCCCTCGTCCCCTTGATGATGTGCATCTCTAGCACCTTCCAAAGTCGCCTTATCCCATTTGTGACCACTATCCCCATGGCCTAACATGCCATGGCATTGCTGCCGCACATTCAAATACCTATTGCATCTTAGAAGGGTTTGTACCTCCACCACCCTTTCAGCCAGTGTGTCCCACATTACTCTGTCCAAAAGGTTCTCAGCACCTCACCTGTCAACCTCATGGCACTCAACTTAAATAAATGCCACCACATTAGTTATCCCTCCGCTAAGGGGAAATGTTGCCTTCTGTCTACCCGGTCTATGTCCCTCATAACGGTATGAAGGTCAATAATGTGACTTGTCAATCTCCTGTGCTCCATGGCAAATATCACAACTGTATGCAATGTTTCCTCATAACTCCAACTCTCCAGGCCAGCATGCATCCAGGTCAGGAACCTCTGCACTTTCCCCACTCCAATGCCATCCCTCCCATGAAGCGCAGGTTACAGCTGAATGCAGAAGTGTAGCTGTGGCCTCGTTTTCTGCACTTGCAACATGACCTCCCTTTTCCTACATTCTATTCCTTGGCTAATAAAGGCAAGTCTGGCCTTTACCTTGTTAAACGCCTTATGTTCCTGTCCTGCTACCTTAACGGGTCTGCCCAGCAAGGTCACTGTAATCGCTGTGACTTCCCATGGTCCTACCATTACTCATGTATTTCTATACCTTGTTTGTCTTGCCCAAGTGCTTAACCTCTCACTTATCCACATAACATTCCATGTGGTATTCCTTAGGCCATCTGACCAGCCTGTCTGTATGCTTGTGTAACGTTTGGGCTTCCTCTTGACTATTTGCCACCCCACCAATGTTCATCTCCTTAGGTTCTTGAAGGCTGAGCGCATTATGAGCCGGGGCGGAGGGGGGAGGGATGAAAGATGTTACTGACTGAACGCTAACTGATCCACTGTCCTTGTTGTTAATTTCAACATCACCACTGCACGGCCACCAGGAACAAGTCCAGAACCCCCCTTCCACACCTGAGGGCTGTCAATTGGCATGTGCGCCAGGCACCAGCACAGCGACTACCACTTCGGTGGGGAATATAACGTCGGCTAGTGTCCCGGGGCACAGTAGAGAGGGCACCTCACAATCGCTGGAGGAGATGGCATGGACAGAGTGTGCCGATGGCGCCAGCAGCCAGAGGACATGCAGGGCACCAGGCACATGCTGAGTCGGACAGTGATGATGTGCCTCTGGAGGTGTCCACCATGCAGCAGCTGCAGGACAAGTGGCCGGGTGCACGGGAGCATCTGGCAGTGTTACATGAGAGTTTCCATCACTTGGTCTCTGTGGTGGAGGAATCCAGGCAGAGTGTTAGTGATGGCATGAACCTCATGTCAGACGTCAGGCTTCCTCCATTGAGAGATTCAGAGGGTCTTCCAATGGATTGATCAGCATCTGATTGGGTTACGCTCTGACCTGCAAGCCCACACAGTGCTAATGGCCACAGGTGGTCATTGGCAATGTGGGAGATGTCCTGGGCACCAAGTGTCCCAGCTCGGTGCCCATCCATCTGCGGTGAGCAGGGAGGTCCAATGTAACCTCACGTCGGTGCAGCAGCTGCCTGTCTGCGGGCTCCTCTCAGGTTGCTCCGAATGAGGGCAGCAGCTCCTCCCCCCCTCTGCCAGTGACCGTTGCATCCGCTGAGGCTGCGACAACTGGGGAGGTGTCAGTTCTGGATCTGGCCACTCCCTCCCAAGCGGAGCCAACACAGGCTCCACAGGCCAAAGGATGCCCACCAAGGTCATCGAGGCCAACAGGACAGCAGAGTCATGAGGCTGTCTCACAAGCCACCTTGAGCGATGGAGCGGCACCAAGACAAGGCACCCGCAAACGTAAGCATAAGGCACGTTAGGCACTCCACGGATTTCTCACTGGTGCTTTTCTGTTGCCCCTAGATTAGGGAATTTATTTTTGTCAATATCGGAGCAACATTTTGTTATGTTTTTGGTGGCACCGCCTGATGGATGGGAATAAAGCCCACATTTGTTACCATGGCTGAGCGTGTCTCCTTTGTGCTGCATTTGTCTGTTTCTCAGACATGTCATGAATGTTTGAATGGACATTGATGTTTCTGTGCTAAGCCCTTAGTTGCAGCTGATGAAGTGGAAGATGTAGCACCTAAGTGCCATATGTGGATGCGCCAGGCAATGCTGGTCCTGCAGATCTATGTGCGTGGAGCTAGCTGAAGGTTCGTTGGATTAAAGTCTCCCGGGTGTCCCTGCCTCATTGGTGTAGTAGTGGGTCGGCGTGCTGCCCCTCATCATCGCCCTGTGCTTCCTCATCCTCTGAGCCACTGCTGGATTCATTGTGTGCATCCACTGTGTCAAGGTCTTCATCGTCAACTGCATCCCCCCTTTTCCAGGGCAAGATTGTGCAGAGTGCAGCATGCTACCAGTATCACAGAGACGTGATCTGGGGGTACTGGAGTGCACCCCCTGAGTGCTCCAGGCATCAAAAGCGCATCTTGTTCTCTCCACCACAGACCTTGTGGAGTCGTGGCTCCTATTGTAGCGCTCCTCAGCTTCTGTTCTTGGATAGCGGAGAGGTGTCATGAGCCACCTTCTGAAGGGATAGCCTTTGTCACCCACCAGCCATCCATCCAGTTGAGCCAGAGCACTGAAGAGTCCCAGCACCTGGGAGTGTCTGAGGATGTGGGCATTGTGGGAGCTGCCTGGGTACTTTGCACAGACTTGTAGAATCTACATCCTGTGATCACACACTCTCTGTGCCTGACTTGCCTGGTCGCAGCGGAAGTGGATGAAGGTCAATGCACGTCTGAACAGAGCGTCTGTAACCTGCTTGACACAAGTGTGGACAGCTGATTGGGAGACACCGCAAAGATCACCCACCGAGCCCTGGAAGGAGCCAGATGCATAGAAGTGGAGGGCAACTGCGACCTTCAGAGCTGTTGGTATGGGGTGTCCGCCCACACATTTAGGAGATATCTCAGGGCCAATCGTCTGACAGATGTAGTTGACTGTTTCTCTTGACAGTCAGGGCCTCCTTCAGCATTGCATCTCAGTCATATTGAGGTTGCTGCTTTGCTGCCAGTATACCCTGGCAGCAGGATAGTGGTGTCGTCTGCGGCCCCTTCCACCTTGGACTACCTCTTGGCCCTGCACTCCTTGTGCCTGCGCCTGGCCTCCCAAAGGTGGCTTCCCTGGAGGCTGATTGTGCACTCCTGGCCTCCTCCTTATTCTATCCCTCCCTTCCTCCTCAGAGGAGCTGCCTCCAGTGGAGATGTCAGAGCCCATACCCAGGCTAAATGGAGGCCTCCGGAAAGCTTCAGGCCCGATAAAGATTCCTGACTGCAGAGCGCTGAGCGGAAGCTTCAAATTACAGAGAAAGCGGCTGGAAATCGATCTGAACTGCTACAGATCACACAGGCAAGTTTAAAACACTTGCTGCAATAAACACTTCACATAAAACATTGACAACCCCACTGAGCTCATCTATCCTGCGCATGGATGAGTTTTGTTAAAAAGTCACTTACCTGCCTGCCTGTTGCGTCCGTGCACTGAGCCGAAGATCACATGGGCGCCTCAAGTTCTGCGTCAATTGCTGAGTAAAGGGCCTTAACAAGGCCTTTAATTAATGGCAGGCATGCGTCACGCTTCATCGTGTGCCCACCCAGCTAAATATCACGATGGCGCGCGATGACGTTGGGACACTCGCCCGACGTCAGCGTACACCAATTTAAGCACTGACGTGCGGGGCCCACCCCCCATCACCCAGAAAATTCTGCCCAATGTATCGTATCTAAACTGTTGCTTCTTTCTAATGACAAGGATCACAACACAAAAGCAAAATACTGCAAATACTGGAAATCTAAAATAATAAAATAAAAAACAAAAAGTGCTGGAAAACTCAGCGGGTGAGGCAGCATCTGTGGAGAGGAACAAGGTTAGCATTTTAGTCAAGTGACCTTTCATAAGAACTGAAGAAAGATAGAAATGTAAGGCCAGGATCCCCGTTTTGAGTCATCTGTGACTGCCAAGGTAAATCCTACAATACTTAAAGAAGATCAATATCGGTGGTTCCATTGTCTCATAGAATTGGGAGTACTGAGGTCCTGGGGCTCAGGAGAACTAGCAGAGTTGTCCCAGAAATGACACTGAGAGGGAGATCCTGAAGCCTAGTGAAAATGGAGGGATCAGGTCTACTTGGTTGGGAGCGGATGCATGAGATGGGGCCAACTGAGATACCCAGTGGAAGATGAGGCAGGAGGAAGATGGGGAGGAGGGATAGCAGCCAGTGTCATGTCCCTGTGGAATTCCTAAACCAGTAAGCTCTGTCTGATGAAGGTTTGCAGAATCAAGATTTTAAAATCTCTCAGAAATCTTCCAAAGTAGGGACATATTTGTGCAAGGGAAGTTCTCCTCATATTTGGGTTTCCAAATAGTTTGGGATTATGCACAGCTCCTCTTGCAGATGTCTTATATTCTTTGATTACAAACATAACTTTCACCACAACAAAAATTATCCTACTATTTTAATGGTCAGCAGCTTTAAGAATTACTGCAACACCAGATTTCCCATAGCCAGAACAAGCAATGCTGCTGATTAAATTCCCTTTGCTGTTTTAAATTAACAGAGTTTGATTCACAAAATTCAGCAAAACCATCCTTCAGACTAGGGTTGAATTTGAGTGTCCTTGCCCTTATGTACAGGGTACTAACTGCCTCAACATGTGCTCTGTTGACCAAACCCCTCCCACTCCCAAACTGGTTGCGGCCAGCATATGTGTTGGAAAGCAAGAGGACCTCTACAGGTAAGCAAGGCCCATAACTTTGAGCTCCAGCGCCAAAAGTTTGCTGTGGAACACCCACCACCCCTATCCCACCTCACCCCACCCCACCCCAGGAAGGCCCCAGGTAAGGATTGCACGGCAATTACCCAGGAAGATCAAACTTATGTTGTACAATTGCCCTGCAGTGGGAACCATGTGAAAGTCTGATATGAAATCACAAACTTCAAATAGCTCCAACTGTTTTACAGCGTTAGTTACCCAATAAAATTTTGAAGAATTAAAGTGACTTCTAACTTCTGGATAATGAAAGTATTGGCCCATGGGATTCCCCGACTACCTACCACCCCACCCTTCCCCCGACCACCTGATGTTCCCCTCACTGACCAGCCAGCACCCTCTCCCAACCATTGAACCCTGCCCCCACTGACCACCCAATCCTATCATCTTACCCTTTCCCCGACTTTTCAAAGTGGCCGGACCTTTAAACCTACCTGCTTTACAGCAGCTAAGTGCTGTAAAAGAGGGGGCGTGCCTTCCTTACCTTCAACTCGCCTGCTCTTGACACAAGGCCTCGGGAATCCAGTGCATTACTTGGTTCTCGCCTGTTGCGAGTCGGAAAGCCGTGCGAGAAATGAGCAGCTTTTATTTCCAGGTAAGTAAGTAGGAGTGGAGTGGCAATCCGAATCCGGTTGTTGCTCCATGGGTGTTATGGGTGAGTCTCGGAGGAGCAGGAATGCAAAACTGGTGGCAATAAAGACCACCTGCACTGTTGCCACATAGGGAAGCCTGAACCTTCGTGATTGTGCCCACCCAGATCCCATCATTAACCTACTTGGCAGCAGCTCTGCAGCTCGATTTTTCAGGCTTCAATCTAGCAAATTGCATTGGATTTGCTGTTTGCTGCCCCACAGCTCACCCACTGAATTTATGACAGGGGCCTCTTTGCCTGACTGCCCAAAAATCCTAATTCGCCCCATATTCTCATTCCATAGGCATGCTCCACCCTAACATTCCTGATGTTGATAAATTGGACTACTAACTCTTTCATCTCATTTATATACTGTTGCAAACTCTGTGAAAATCACAGTATCACAGAATCACACAGTGCAGAAGAGGTCCTTTGGCCCATTGAGTCTGCACCAACACCTGAGAAACACCTGACCTACTTACCTAACCCCATTTACCTGCACTTGGCCCATAGCCTTGAATGTTATGATGTGCCAGGTGCTCATCCAGGTACTTTTTAACCCGCCTCCACCACCCTCCTAGGCAGTGCATTCCAGACCGTCACCACCCTCTGGGTAAAAAAGCTTTTCCTCACATACCCCCTAAACCTTCTGCCCCTCACCTTGAACTTGTGTCACCTCGTGACTGACCCTTCAACTAAGAGGAACAGCTGCTCCCTATCGACCCTGTCCATGCCCCTCATAATCTTGTACACCTTGATCAGGTTGCCCCTCAGTCTTCTCTGCTCCAATGAAAACAACCCAATTCTATCCAATTTCTCTTCATAACTTAAATGTTTCATCCCAGGCAACATCCTGATGAATCTCCTCTGTGCCCCTCCAGTGCAATCACATCCTTCCTATAATGTGGCAACCAGAGCTGCACAGAGTATTCCAGCTGTGGCCTCACCAAGGTTCTAAAAAACTGCAACATGACCTCCCTACTTTTGTAATCTATGCCTCGATTGGTAAAGGCAAGTGTCCCATATGCCTTTTTCACCACCCCACTAACATGCCCCTCCGCCTTCAGAGATCTATGGACACACACGCCAAGGTCCCTTTGTTCCTCAGAACTTCCTAGTGTCATGCCGTTCATTGAATACTTCCTTGGCAAATTACTCCTTCCAAAGTGTATCACCTCACACTTTTCAGCATTAAATTCCATCTGCCACTTATCTGCCCATTTGATCATCCTGTCTATATCTTCCTGTGGCCCAAGACACTCAACCTCACTGTTAACCACCCGGCCAATCTTTGTGTCATCTGCAAACTTACTAATCCTACCCCCCACATAATCATCTATGTCGTTTATATAAATGTTGAATAATAGAGGACCCAGCACTGATCCCTGTGGTACACCACTGGACACTGGCTTCCAGTCTTGAAAGCAGCCTTCTGTCATCACCCTCTGTCTCCTACAACTAAGCCAATTTTGAATCCACCTTATCAAATTACCCTGTATCCCATGTGCATTTGCCTTCTTTATAAGTCTCCCATGTGGGACCTTGTCAAAGGCTTTGCTGAAATCCATATAAACTACATCAACTGCACTACCCGCATCTACACTTCTGGTCACCTCCTCAAAAAATTCAATCAAATTTGTTAGGCATGATCTGTCTCTGACAAATCCATGCTGATTATCCCTGATCAAACCTTGCCTCTCCAAGTGGAGATAGATTCTCTCCTTCAGAATTTTCTCCAATAGTTTCCCTACCACTGACATGAGACTCACTGTCTGTAGTTCCCTGGCTTATCTCTACAACCCTTCTTAAATAGCGGAACCATGTTAGCTGTTCTCCAGCCCTCTGGTGCCTCCCCTGTGGCCAGAGACGAATTAAAAATTTGGGTCAGAGCCCCTGCGATCTCCTCCTTTGCCTCCCTCAGCAGTCTGGAACACAAATCATCTGGACCTGGAGATTCGTCCACTTTTAAGCTTGCCAACACCTCCAATACCTTGTCACTCCCTATATCAATTTGCTCAAGAACCTCGCAGTCTCTCTCGCCGAGTTCAAAACCATCATCCTCATTCTCTTGGGTGAAGATGTGAAGTATTCGTTCAACACTTTACCGATGTCCTTTGGCTCCGCCCATTGGTTGCCCCCTTGGTCCCTAATGGTCCCTACTCTTTCCCTGGTTATCCTCTTCCCATTGATGTACTTGATGAACACCTTGGGATTTTCCCTACTTTTACCAGCCAGAGCTTTCTCATATCCCCTCTTTGCTCTCCAAATTGCTTTATAATATATTCCTTTTATTTTTACAAAACTTTAAATGACAAACAATTAAACATTGACAAAGTCAAGCCTGGAAATTTGATGCCTTTTATCGATGTTTCCCAAGCAAGTAGCATCAGGGGACCTGAAGAATAATCCAGTCCCAGATTTTGCACCTGATGTCACCCTGCCTCATTTCAATTTTCAGGTCGGCGGGGGCTCAGCTGAATCAGCTGTGTACCCACCGACCTGTCAATGGCCTAATGAGACCATTAACAAAGTCATTAACGTAATTAGTGGTTAAAATGCAGATGTAAAATCATTGTATCTAACATCCAGAAATATATTTGCACCATTACTATGCATCTGGAACCTGAGCTTTGTAAATGAACAAAGATATACCTTACCTGTGCAATTTGTATTATCATGTTATAGGCTGGCCCTGTTTCTATAATTCACAAGTTTCAGCTCAAGGGTTTGTTTGACACTCACATGAGTTAGGACATGTCCATCACTTTTAGTTACACTCTTATTAAATTTTTAAAAACCTACATAAAACCTCATCCCACTCATGAATGAGGTTTCATGCTTTTTCCAGTGCCTGCCAGAGATTCCAGCCTGCCCGCCAACCTTAAGATTGGACGGGCAGGTCCACTACTTACATTAATGACTTTGTTAATGGCCTCAATAGGCTATTGACAGGTCGGCGGGCGCACAGCTGATTCGGTTGAGCACCCGCCTATTAAAAATTGAAATGAGGAGGGGTGACGTCAGGTGTAAAATCTGGAACCGGATTATTCTACAGGTCCCCTGATGCTTCTTGCTTGGGAAACAATAAAAAACATCATTTGTAAAAATAAAAGGAATATATTATTAACACCACTCCATGATCATTGTTCTAAAAATACAGAAATATTGGGGTAAGCTTCAACTTTACTGGTGGCGGAAATGGACAATGGTGGATCTTTCACCCATTATATAAGGTGTTTAAATCTCCTTTCCAGTGAAGCTCATTGAAAGAGAAATGGGTCAGGATATATAATGGGTGAATGATCTGCTCCCACATTCTTTACATATTTGCTAAAAGTGAATTTTACACCACATATCTGAAAAACTTGACTAAATGTTTTAAATCTGGATATAAATAATTCACTATCTGAAAAAACAGTTTACCTGTCTTTTGCTTCTGCAAACTATGCTGAAATTGTGAATATAATTAAAACTACATTGTTAACTATATTATTAACACTATCCAACAATGAATTGATTCGATGACCATTGGCATAATAAGACAGAAATATTGGGGTAAAATTCAACTTCATTGGTGGCGAACTTAGACAATGGTGGATCTGTCACCCGTTATATAAGGTGCCTAAATCTCCTTTCCAGAGAAGGTCATTGAAAGAGAAATGGGTCAGGATATATAACGGGTGAATGATCTGCTCCCACACTCTTTACACCTTTGCCAAAGATGAATTTTACACCACTTTTCTGAAACCTGTGATTAAATCTTTAAAATCTAGATATAAATAATTCATTGCCTCCCAGGGAACAGGTCACCTGTCTGTGACTGCTGTAAACTATGCAGAAATTGTGAATATAATTAAAATTGTGTAAGTGAAAGAAAGTTGACTGAGGAGCAGGGAAATAACCTCCGACAGAATTTTGACAGCTTTCACGGCTCATGATTATGCAAAACAAAAGTACTGGATCTAAATAAATAGGAGCTCATTGGACCCCTCTTCAGCAGAACATCATTCAACAGAGAGAGAGAGTTACTGAGGTTGACAAAAGATCCTTCAGCAGAAATCTATTCAGCAGCACAAAGTCAAAGATGAACAGAGTAATGATAAAAAACAAAAACAGAATTACCTGGAAAAACTCAGCAGGTCTGGCAGCATCAGCAGAGAAGAAAAGTTTTGGATTTCCAGCATCCACAGTTTTTTTGTTTTTAACAGAGTAAGATTCTCATCCTGTTTCTGTGTGCCATTACTACACAGGGGTATGTTCCTATCTTGGATTTTAGCATTTATTGCACTGTAGTGTGTGGAAGTGAGCCTTTCTGCTGAGTTATTAACCAGTTATACATGTCTCAGTGCGTCGTTTAGTTATTTATTGAACAAATATATGGTCACCGAGGCTCTCTGCTATTGAGAATACAAATAGTTATTTTAACACAGAATTCAATGCTGAAACAAAATGCCAAGATTCTGTCAACTTCAACCCAGATCTAAATTTAACTTAAGTTAATCTTTTCACAGGTATTCCAATCCCAGGTACTCAAGGACGATGCCAGTGGCCTCAGACCGCCTCCATTTCTATCAATCTGAGGCTCTTCAAGAGTTTGAAATACATTCCCAAAGGATCGTACTGTGAAAGACTGGAAATAATGTGAGTAAATGTGTCAAAATTTTAACCTTAACTTTTCTCCTTTTGTTACTGCAATTTAGAAGCTGTGCTATTTATTCAAAACATGTTGGACCAATCACAATTTATTTCTGAAGCCGATTCAAAGGATTTTGTTTAATAATTTTACTGAATTCTCAATTTCAGTGGGAGACATCCAATTTCTGTGAATTTAATTTTAAAAATGTATTTTCTCATCACAGTGTGACAATGAAAAATGGGAACAGATTATACGTGAGTCCCAATGCCAATTGGCTGAAGATTATCATTCAAGCTGCAAAAGGTTGGTGTCTGGTGCTTGTCACAATTCAGACTTTGTGTGAATAAAAGCAGATACGTTGGATTCTTTTTTTAACCATGTTTGTCCTCACCTGCTCGGTCGAGGGCAATGACTCCTTTTGGCTGCACATTCCCAGAGGCTCTTGGTCCATTCTGGTACTTTGCCCAAGTGTCCAGTATTTATGTCTGAGCTGTGAGAGTGAATGTTAACAAGCTATTCAACCACAGTTGGCATCTGGTTGAGCCCCACACTGTTATCACCCAACATCCGTTTATGGTTAATCAATGATGAGGCGGGGGTGTCACTGGATTGAAATCTGGTGCAGGAGTATTTGGTGATGTCATGCTCTGTCACCCATAAATGCTGTGACCAATTGTCATAAGTACCAAGCAGGGGTCAGCCAATTTATCTCAGACCACTGATCAAAACAGCGACCTTGTCTTCATCACTTTCATCTCCTTTTCTGGCTCCCTTTCTTCCTTTATGGTCAGCTCAATTATATTCTTCTTTGCAATGTAAGCTGCCATAATTCATCATTTTTTAAACCTTTTATTATTTGTTCTAAATTGATATCAAAACATTCCTGCTGAATTAATTTTTCACTGTGACAACATTCAGTATATTAAAATCATAGTGTAATGCGGATGGATTGTTAACAAATTCACAACTGCTAGCAATACTAAACAACAGCTCAATATTCAACATCCCCTAATCGTGTTGCTGAAGACATTGTCCTCAACATTAAAATAAATGCCTAGAAGAAAATTAAAATTTATTTAATTTTATTTCAGGTGCCAGACCACAAAAATGAGAAATGAAGCTGCAATGGGATGGACTTGAATCTACACCTGGAAACCTGCAGTACAATGAACACTGAAATGAAGGAACCTATGTCCAGGGTGTTCACTCTCTGATGTCACCTCCCAATAGGTTGTTTGAGTAGGTGCCCTGCATTGATTCCTGCAGCTTATTTCACTGTTTAACCATGTCATACTGTAATTGTTTACACATGGCCCATGAAAGGAGGCTCAAAATGTGAAACTTTGTGCCAATACTGAGGTTTTGTTTTACACGATGTGAGGTATACAATTATTACAAATAGCGTCTGACATTGTTATAAGTTACTCTATGACTGAAATCAATTTGTCAACAGTTCCGTTTTGGCAAATAATTTTCAGTCATCAAAAGGTGCAGGTACAAAGGAAATAGTCATAGTTTGTGAACTTGTAAAAGAATCTAAATGAAATGGATAATATCTGTTGTTAAGTTTTAATGTTTGAAATAAGAGTGAGAATTGATGCAAATTTTAGAATAACTTGATTTATTCATTTTTAAAAATTGTTTCACAAGATTTGGGTGTTGCTGCCAATGCCAGCATTTATTGTCCGTCCCTAATTGAGTTTCCTTCTTGTAGCGCTGCACTCCTTGTGGTTTAGGTTCAGGCACCCTGCTGTTAGGCAGGGATGTTCAAAATGACAAACTACCTCCTTAGCTCTACTATTTTACCTGGAATGAGTGAGTGACAATCTGTATAAGATCAAATATAGTAGAACTATCCTTGGTTATTTGAACTGAAAATATCTGGAATAGGAATGGAATGAAAGATGTAATAAATTAAATGAACACATTCCTCATAATGCTTGCAGATAAATTGAAATGTGAAATAAAAACAGGACATGTTGGAAACACTCAGCAGTTCTGGCAGCATCTGCGGACAGAGAAATAGAGTTAACGATTCACAGCAATGATCCTTCATCAGAACTGAGAGTACTTAGAAATTTAGCAGGTTTTAAGGCAGGCATGGAAAGTGGAAATAACAAAAGGGAATGCCTGTGATAGCGTTGGAGGTAGGAAAGATTTAATGACAGGAGGGATAATGGTGCAAGGCAAAATGAGACATTAATAGGACAAGAATAGGTTCAAAAACCATGTCTAGAGGAGGTGTACATAGGAAACTTCAGAATCACCTTTAACAGCTACTGTTCAAGTAAAAGGTGAGGTGGCTGGAAGAGGGGTTATGATCTGAAATTATTGAACCCAATTTGCTGATGGCTGTTAAGTGACCAATCAAGAGATGAAATGATGTTCCTTGTGCTTACGTTGATCTTCATTGGAACGGTATATCGGTATTCCATTTTGAATGGCTGATGAGGGCGCTGGTTCCTCCAGGGAGTGCAGACAGAGTCAAGCTTCTGGCACCCCTAGCAGCCTGTCTGTACAGGAAGGGAAGAAGGGTGGAAGAGCAATAGTAATAGGGGATTCTACAGTCAGGGGAACAGATAGGCGCTACTGTGGCAGTCAATGTGACTCCAGGATGGTATGTTGTCTCCCTGGTGCCAGGGTCCGGGATGTCAGGGCATACTGAAGGGGGAGGGTGATAAGGCAGAGGTCATGGTACAAGTTGGTACCAATGACATGGGTAGAAAGAGGGATGAGGTCTTGCATCAAGAATTCAGGGAGTTAGGCAGTAGACTAAAAAGCAACCTCTTGGGTTGTAGTCTCTGGATTACTCCCAGTGCCTTGTGCTAGCGAGCTTAGAAATAGGAGAATAGCGCAGATGAATACGTGGTTTAAGAGTTGGTGCAGGAGGGAGGGTTTTAGATTTCTGGATCACTGGGACTGTTTCTGGGGAAGGTGGGACCTGTACAAGCGGGACGTTTTACATCTGAACCAGAACGGGACTAACATCCTTGTGGGCGGGTTTGCTAGTGCTGTTGGGAGGAGTTTAAACTAATTTGGCAGGAGGAGGAGACACAGAATGTTAGCAGAATAGGGACACATCATAATACAGTAAAACAATCAAGTCAGAAGGAGTACAGCTGCATTAAGCTTCAAGGGAGTAAGGCAAGGCTGGATGGCCTCTACTTTAATGCCAGGAGTATTACAGGTAAAACGGTTGAGTTAAGGGTGAGGATTGACACGTGGAATTGTGATATAAAACCCATCGCTGAGGCGTGGTTGAGGGAGGGGCAGGATTTGCAGCTCAACATTCCAGGATATAGAATCTTCAGGCGAGACAGGGGAGAGGGTAAAAGAGGAGGTGGCATTGCATTATTAGTTAAGGAGTCATTTAATGCAGTAAGGAGAGATGATATCTTGGAGGAAGCATCGAATGAAGCTTTGTGGGTGGAGCTTATGAATAAAAAAGGGCCAGCCACATTGTTAGGTGTTTACTGTAGACCCTCAGATAGTCAATGGGAAATTGAGGAGCAAATGTGTGCACAATTTGTGGAGGTGTGTAAAAATGAGGGAGGTGCCAGAGGACTGGAGAACAGCTAATGTGGTTCCGCTATTTAAGAAGGGTTGTAGAGATAAGCCAGAGAACCACAGACCAGTGAGTCTCACGTCAGTGGTAGGGAAACTATTGGAGAAAATTCTGAAGGAGAGAATCTATCTCCACTTGGAGAGGCGAGGTTTGATCAGGGATAGTCAGCATGGCTTTGTCAGAGGGAGGTCATGCCTAATAAATTTGACGGAATTTTTTGAGGAGGTGACCAGATGTGTAGATGAGGGTAGTGCAGTTGATGTAGTTTATATGGATTTCAGCAAAGCCTTTGACAAGGTCCCACATGGGAGACTTATAAAGAAGGCAAATGCACATGGGATACAGGGTAATTTGATAAGGTGGATTCAAAATTGGCTTAGTTGTAGGAGACAGAGGGTGATGACAGAAGGCTGCTTTCAAGACTAGAAGCCAGTGTCCAGTGGTGTTCCACAGGGATCAGTGCTGGGTCCCCTGTTATTCAACATTTATATAAACGACATAGATGATTATGTGGGGGGTAGGATTAGTAAGTTTGCAGATGACACAAAGATTGGCCAATGGTTAACAGTGAGGTTGAGTGTCTTGGGCCACAGGACGATATAGACAGGATGGTCAAATGGGCAGATAAGTGGCAGATGGAATTTAATGCTGAAAAGTGTGAGGTGATAAACTTTGGAAGGAGTAATTTGACAATGAAGCATTCAATGAACGGCATGACACTAGGAGGTTCTGAGGAACAAAGGGACCTTGGCGTGTGTGTCCATAGATCTCTGAAGGCGGAGGGGCATGTTAGTGGGGTGGTGAAAAAGGCATATGGAACACTTGCCTTTATCAATCGAGGAATAGATTACAAAAGTAGAGAGGTCATGTTGGAGTTGTATAGAACCTTGGTGAGGCCACAGCTGGAATACTCCCTCCAGGATTACAGGTATCTCCGGGACAGAAAACGTTTCTCGGACTGCTGTTCCCGTCACATTCTGAGATCCACACTCAGTGCCATGCGCCGCCATATGAACACACTTGACCTCTCCCTCCAGCAGCACCGCCGCACCATTTTTCAAAGCTGCACGTGCCCCCAGTTTCATTTTATTCTTCATCTCATCCAATGCCTCAACAAGAAACTTTTTGTCTTTCTCTCAAGTGCTAAGGAACACAAGCTCCAACAACTCATCGACACCAACACCCATCTAGGACCCTCCACCCCTGCCTGTCCCTCCGTCCCCACCCCATCTTCCAATCCCAGCCCCGGCCATATATTCACTATACCCCCTGACCTTCCCCTCTCTGATGCTGAATGTTCAGTGCTCAGCAAAGGACTTAGTTTCATACCCTTAGGCCCTCATCTCAATGAATATCGGGCTTGGCATGATGCTGAACTCTTCTTCTGCCGTCTTCGTCTCCGTGCTCACTTCTTTGGGCAGGAGTCCTCTCCCTGTTCAACAGATCCTTTTACCCACCTCCAATATTGTCCCTCCACCTGGACCCCTCCCTCTGGATTCTTACCTTCTCTTGATCTTTTCATTGAGAACTGTCGGCGTGACATTAGTCGTCTCAATTTCTCTACACCTCTCACCCATTCTAATCTGTCTCTCTCTGAACTTACTGCACTCCGTTCTCTCAGGTCCAACCACAACATTGTCATCAAACCCGCTGACAAGGGTGGTGCTGTTGTCTGGCGCACTGACCTCTACCTTGCGGAGGCAGAGCGGCAACTCGCAGACACTTCCTCCTAAATCTCCCTGGACCATGACCCCACCACTGAACATCAAGCCATTGTTTCCAGGACTGTCACTGACTCCATCTCCTCTGGAGATCTTCCTCCCACAGCTTCCAACCTGATAGTCGCCCAACCTCGGACGGCCCGCTTCTACCTCCTACCCAAAATCCACAAGCAGAACTGTCCCGGTAGACCGATCATGTCAGCCTGTTCCTGCCCCATGGAACTCATTTCTTGTTATCTTGACTCCTTTCTCTCTCCCCTTGTCCAGTCCCTTCCTACCTACATCTGTGATTCCTCTGACACCTTACGTCACATCAACAATTTCCAGTTCCCTGGCCCCAACCGCTTCCTCTTCACCATGGACGTCCAATCCCTCTACACCTCCATCTCCCACCAGGATGGTCTGAGGGCCCTTAGCTTCTTCCTCGAACAGAGGCCCGAACAATTCTCATCCACCACTACTCTCCTCCGTCTGGGTGAACTTGTTCTCACACTGAACAATTTCTCCTTCAACTCCTCTCACTTCCTCCAAATAAAAGGTGTAGCTATGGGTACCCACATGGGCCCCAGCTATGCCTGTCTCTTTATGGGGTATATGGAACATTCCTTGTTCCAGTCCTACTCCAGCCCCCTCCCACAACTCTTTCTCCGGTACATCGATGATTACTTCGGTGCTGCTTCATGCTCTCGTTGGGACTTGGAAAAATTTATTAATATTGCTTCCAATCTCCACCCCACCACATGGTCCATCTCTGACACTTCCTTTCCCTTCCTTGACCTCTCTGTCTCAATTTCTGGTGATAGACTGTCCACCAATATCCATTACAAGCCTACCGATTCCCACAGCTACCTCGACTACAGCTCCTCACACCCCGCTTCCTGTAAGGACTTCATCCCATTCGCTCAGTTCCTTTGCCTCCGTCGCATCTGTTCCGATGATGCTACCTTCAAAAACAGTTCCTCTGACATGTCCTCCTTCTTCCTTAACCGAGGTTTTCCACCCACGGTCGTTGACAGGGCCCTCAACCATGTCCGGCCCATCTCCCGTGCATCTGCCCTCATGCCTTCTCCTCCCTCTCAGAAACATGATAGGGTCCCCCTTGTCCTCACTTATCACCCCACCAGCCTCCGCATTCAAGGATCATCCTCCGCCATTTCCACCAACTCCAGCATGATGCCACCACCAAACACATCTTCCCTTCACCCCTCACCCGGCGGCATTCCGTAGGGATCGTTCCCTCCGGGACACCCTGGTCCACTCCTCCATCACCCCCTACTCCTCAACCCCTACCTATGGCACCTCCCCATGCCCACGCAAAAGATGTAACACCTGCCCCTTCGCTTCCTCTCTCCTCACCATCCAAGGGTCCAAACACTCCTTTCAAATGAAGCAGCATTTCACTTGCATTTCCCCCAACTTAGTCTACTGCATTCGTTGCTCCCAATGCGGTCTCCTCTACATTGGAGAGACCAAACATAAACTGGGCGACTGCTTTGCAGAACACCTTTGGTCTGTCCGCAAGAAAGACCCAAACCTCCCTGTCGCTTGCCATTTTAACACTCCACCTTGCTCTCTTGCCCACATGTCTGTCCTTGGCTTGTTGCGTTATTCCAGTGAAGCCCAACGCAAACTGGAGGAATAGCACCTCATCTTCTGACTAGGCACTTTACAGCCTTCTGGACTGAATATTGAATTCAACAACTTTAGATCCTGAACTCCCTCCTCCATCCCCACCCCCTTTCTGCTTCTTCCCCCTTCCTTTTGTTTTTTCCAATAATTTAGATAGATTTTTCTCTTCCCACCTATTTCCATTATTTTTAAATCTTGTATGCCCTGCTACTCTTTCCACCCCACCTGCACTAGAGCTGTAACTCTTTTGAGTACAAACACATTTCCATCTGTTCCTATTCAGATGATTACATTGTTTCATGGTTCGTCATTGTGAGATTTGAACTTTTGATCTTGGGGTTACAAGCCCAGTACCATAACCACTTGGCTATTTAGGCCAAGCACACTAGAGCTTTAACTCTTTTGAGTACAAACATGTTTCTATCTGTTTTTCAGATGAAGTTACATTGCTTCATAGTTTGCCATTGTGAGATTTGAACTCTTGATTTTGGGGTTACAAGCCCAGTACCATAACCACGTGGCCATTTAGGCCAAGCGCAGTAGAGCTGTACCTTGAGTGCCCTACCATCCATCTTAATTAGCACATTCGTTCAGATAACATCACCACCTTGAACACTTCTTTGTTCCTTTGTCTGTGACATCTTTTGATTATCTGCTCCTATCACTGCTTGCTTGTCCCTACAACCACACCACCCCCCCCACTTCTCTCCCCCCACCGCACCCCTCCCACCCCCCACCTTAAACCAGCTTATATTTCACCCCTTTCCTAATATTCAGTCAGTTCTGTTGAAGGGTCATGAGGACTCGAAACGTCAACTCCTTTCTTCTCCGCCGATGCTGCCAGACCTGCTGAATTTTTCCAGGTAATTCTGTTTTTGTTTTGGATTTCCAGCATCCGCAGTTTTTTGTTTTTAAATAATTACCTCTACTTTGGTTCACAGGGAGCTCTGCCAAGTGACCGACTCCCTCAGCTTCATCCAGGTCCTCACCACCTGCCAAGAGGACTCCTCCTTCGTTGGAGAACTGGAAATAAGCAGCCTGGAAGACCCGTCACAGCACTTACCCACACCTTCCACCAGCACAAGACACACACCTTGATGGGACCTAGGTCTAGAGCAGGCTTAGGTTCACAATCTGATGGTCACCACATGGACACATGTCTGCAGCAGCAGAGGCAGGTTCAGCTGAGCTCCCCAGCACTTGGCGGCCTGATGTGGAGGAGGCATCTGTGAGGTCCAAGTCCGATGATGAACCTCTGGATTTGGTCTTCCAGCTCATCCCAGAAAGTCAGCAGAAGGTGGTGGAACATCACGCAGAGCTGTTGGAAGCCCTCAACAGAGTGGAGGAGTGCGTCCACCTGCTCTCTGATGTAGTGGTGCCCACATGTGTGAGTATGGAGATCTCCATGGGGAGGATGGTGGATTCCATGGAGACCCTGGTCCAGCAGCATGCAGAGATATGTGCAGACCTGTACTCCATCGCGGGAGTCATGGATGAGTTCCTGCAGTGGAAATTTGGGGGGGAAAAGGGGCACCTTGATATCTCCCCAGGTGCTCCTTCCACTCAAGGAGTCAAGACGGGGCCCCCAGGCATCCGAAGGGAGGAGGAGCGGCATCCGGACACCCCTGGATCATCCACTCAGGAATCTCAAAGCAGTCCTCTCCCTCCGAGTTCTGTCACTGCAGAGGGAACAGCTGGCCCATGAGTGATTCTGGGGGGAGAAGTATGTGTGTGGCAGAGCCTCTTGGAGCCTCGTGCAAGCAATCTCCCATGCACACGGATCCTTCCTGTATCACACTCATCCTCAATGTCCTGAACATGTTTAATGTTGCCTGCTGGTGTTCTCTTTCAGTTGTCTGCCTGAGCTGACCTGCATCTCCACCCACCCTCTGATCATACTCTCATGCATCACTTAATCTCGCCCACCACAACTCTTGTTTCATTTACTTTCGGTTTGGACAGCGTAGCCTTGATTCACTTTTCATTAGTTCCCCGTCCTTTACCCTCCCCCAGTCACCCATTTCCTTTCCCTTATCACAGTTGACCCCATCGCTGCCGCCAGCATCACCTTCCACTCCCCTTCTTGACCTACCAGCCACAACCCTTTTCCGTCAGGGATGTCCATGTGAACGTGCATGTTTCCCTTCCCTCCTGAAAATCCCACCCCCATCCACATTAACCTCCCCGACCTCCTTCCCACCCCCAGGGTCCGTGAATGCCTCCGACTCCCCATCAACCAAACTCACCGTCCCTTCTACCACTACCGTTGAACACTCACCCTCCTGCCCTGCCGCCTCACTCTGCCCTTGGTCATTCTCACCATTCCCTCATACCACGCCCATCCTCAGTTCGTTCCCAGGTGGCAGACATGGTTCTATCAGACTCCTCCTTTGCCTGTTCATCTTCACATCCTCCCCTCCGGACCCTTCCCCACTCTGCACCCTATCCCCCTCCGAACCCCTTCCCCCCTCCGAAACCCTTTCCATTCTCCGGACCACTTTCCCCCTTTGTACTCATCTCCCTGGAATACCTTCTCCTGCTGGAACCTCTTTCAACCTCCCTTAGTTCCCCCTAAGACTCCCTCCCTGCTTTGTTCCTCCCCCTTCCTGACTCTTTCCTCCGGCCTCGCTTCTTCCTCCTGCCTTTCCCCTCCTCCCTCCTGACTCCCTGAGATATACCCTCACTCCTTCCTCTAGCTTTACTTCTTGGTCCTTCCTGACTCCTTCCTCCACTCTTACTTCTTCCTACACCCTTACTCATTCATCTCTCTGCATTCCATCCTCCCACGAACTCCCTCCCCGCTCCGCACTCCTCCTCCTCCCGGACTCCCTCCCCTTCCATACTTCTTCCTCTAGCTGGACTCTCTCCCCTCTTCGCACTCCTTCCATTACACCTTCCATCTCCCCAGTTACCATCTTCTCCCTGTTACCCCTCTTCCCCCATTCTCCCTCTTCCCCACTTCTAACCTCCCCCCCCCAAAAACCTTCAGTCTCCCCCTTTCAAACTCACCCACCTGACACCTCTTTCTCTCCTAGCTGATCCGAGACCTTCCCCTCCCACCCCTTCAACCATCATCTGTTGTGAACATCAACAGTGACTTTCCAACTTTTGTGAGCTGCTTCTCAGCAGAGCCATGTCCATGAGAATCCACCCAGCATGCCATGGATATTCCTCCAGTGTGCCATTTCTATCGGGCTCCAGCATCTTCTGCTCCTTGGATGTCCGCAATGTGAGTAAGGCCCTGGCAGGTAAGTCCTGACTTCTTCATACCTCACTTGTCAAGATGTATTCTACACAGGGGTGTTTTCTCGCCGATGTGGGCAGACAATCCAGGGGGAGGGGTTTGGGTAATTCCAGCGGGCTGGCCTTATAATGATATGCAGATGTATTACAACGAGATCCCCGATGTCTGATGATGGAGAACGTGGCCTCCATTGTTGGGCTGAGTAGATGATTACAAAGTGGTTTCACGCCGTTGTGAAACTGATTGTGCCATATAGTCCGCTCATGCCACCGAATATGTGTAACACTAGTGGGCCCTGAACATCCTGGCCTAAGTCAGTGAACCAGAGGCCCGGGTAAGTTGTAGGGGCCCCAGGGCGGGAAGAGCAGGAAAGGTCTAAAACTTGAGGCTGGATGGGAAACAGCCCTTAAGTGTCCAAGGCTTTGCCCACCCCGCCCTGAAATCGCTGTGTGGCTGGGGTGGCCAGGAACCTGGAAGTAACCTCATCCCTTCAATTTCATGCCCCCCCCCATTCCCTTGCTTTAAGAACCATCGGTGATGGAGCTTAAAATTCTGGCCTTTATTTCCGGTGATCTGGATTATTACAAGAGAGAGCCATAGAGAGTGGAAAGGAAAGTTATAGGGCATGAGGGGAAACAGTGATTACCCAACATGGGATTCAAAGAATAAAAGCCCATTCCTCTTCAGTTATTGGGATGCATTATAAATTTTCAGATACTGACAAAGTGACAGAGGATCACAAAGCACCTTACACATCGCATGCTCATGTTTTGTGGGGCCAGAAGGCCAAAATATGGTAGATCAGGAGTTCATGATCATGACGAGCAGGAAAAAGATATTTTATCTTGAAGCCAAATGCCCAAAGTGGGTTCCCGGGTGATGTAGCATCTGGAAGGATTGGGTAACTGGAGGGATGCAACAGTACTGGGAAGGGCAGAGAAAGCTACTGGAAAATATAAAAATTGGTTCGATGTCCAGGATGGTGGACAAGAAGTGAGGACTGGCAGAATGGGGGGTGAGAATGGCATCCAAGGAAGTGTAGCTTGAGTCCCTGTAATGGCTTGGGCGATGTGTCCCGATTGAGGAAATGTTCACATACAGTGGAAAGGGCCTCAGATCAGGTATACAGGGGATCTGATAGTAGTAATCTGGAAAGACTTCAACAGGAGAGTAGAGATCGCAATCTGACTAGACAGCACAGAAGAATGGAGAATGCGGAGCCATCCAACTAGTAATAGAAGTCCCCATGATCGAGACATTTTTGTAGCTGCCAAGTAGAGGATAAAGCCTTGCAGGAGGCTAAACTGAAAGAACTAGAGCTTGGAGAGATTTTGGCATGTATTAATGTATTAAGAGGTTTGGATAGTGGTCAACCAGCATTATTGCAAAGATAGATCTGCACAGAAAAGGTCCAACTGGATAAACCTTATAAAGTCAAAGCTAGGTTAGTGGTCTGGAGTTTTGATGAATGCTTAGGAGATAAAAAGATCAGGGTGGACTTGCTCACAGTGCGAAAGGTAATTCCAATTTTTTTTTTGGCCTGTTTATCAACATTTTCTTGGGAATGTAAGTTAATAGACAAAAAAGCTGCACTTTTGTAGGGGAATCACCTCCAGAGGGAAGTGTTTCTCCAACCTCCTATGAAGATGCCAGATGTAGAAGTGGAACTTTGGAAGTTAACTAAATGTGTCTATGGTTCGAGCAACGCTTCCAGGGGTATGGTGCTATTCAGAGTATGGTACCACTCTGAAGAATAGTCAAACAGACTCAACGTTAAAAACAAAAAACAGTTCTGTCGAAGGGTCATGAGGACTCGAAACGTCAACTCTTTTCTTCTCTGCCGAGACTCAACGTTAACTCTGTTTCTCTCACTCTGTGTCTCAGTGTTCAACAATTTCATGTCATGACCCCTCCTGCAATCCCCCACCATTTATTTGGACAGTAGCTGTTGTGTTGATTCTGCATTTTTCGATCTGCACCTCAACTAGACATAGCTTTTGATCATTTTCTTGTCCCATTATTGTCTCATTTTGCCTTGCACCATCATCCCTTTAGTCATTAAATCTTTCCTGCCCCCAATGCTATCATAATTGAATTATTCCAAAGTTGACATCAATTGCTACTCTTATTTCAAACATTAAAATGTGCAACTGACGTTATCTGTTTCATGTACATTTTTCCACAAGTTCACAAACCTTCTAATCTTTCCTTTCTACCTCAACTTCTGAAGATCGGAAATTATATTTTCAGCACTCATGAGAACTGTTAACCCTGTTCCTCTCACTTTGTTGCTCTCTCCACAGATGCCACCAGACCTGGATTTTGCAGCATTTTCTGCTTTTATTATGGTGCTATTCAGTTAAGACTATTCTGTTAAAGTTGGGCTGTTCAACTGGAAGCAGATCCTGCCATGTTTTATTGGCATTGTATCAAGAAGCTCTCAGGCATTTTTCTGACACACGTTTACGTGTTCTTATGGGGTGGTACCAGCAAGTTTGAAAAAATGTTATTGACAGGAGTAGAACAGAATTTAAGCATGGGAGTTAGGTTTCTGCGGCCTTTAAATACATCGGGTTGGAAATAAGGCCTGATGTGACTGTACATTACCTATCTTACTTAGAAATTGTTCACCCTACCACAGTCAATCGTACCAGGTCCTCACAAAAAGATGCAGCTGCTTCCAAAGCTGAGATGGAGCACCTGCAAAGCCTAATTGGACAATTCAATTGGCTGGGCACACAGGCAAGGCCAGATGCAAGTTTTGATGTCTTGGAACTACGTACAGCAATGAAACATCCAAAGGTCGAGGACATTTTATGCACAAACAAAACATTTAAAACAGTTAAAGATGGAAAAATGTGAACTGAGATTCCCATCTTTTGGTGACCCCAAGAATATAACATTGATTGTTTTTACTGATGTCTTTCATGCAAACCTTTGTGATGGGTTTTTCGAGTTTAGCCTATTTTATAATATTTCTTACGGGAGAAAGTGGCAAGTTTTGTCCCTTGGCTTGGGAAGACAAGAAAATAAGGAGAATAGTAATAAGTACTCTAGCTGCTGAAACTCTTGCACTTTTTGAGGCAGTTGATATGGCATTCTTTTTATCAAAGATATTTGAGGAAATTATTTATCAGGACAAGAAACTATGCTTATTGAATGCTACATCGATGACAGTTCCCTTTGGAATTTCAGAGAGACATTAAAATCTCGCTTCTGCTGAAAAGGACTAGCAGAGCGGTCCTAGAAACAACACTGAGAGAAAGTTCCTGAACTTTAGGAAGAATGGAAGCAGCAGGCCTGCTTGGTTGAGAGGGGATGAATTATATTGGGCCAACTGAGATAACCAGTGGGAGATGAGGCAGGAGGAAGGCATTGAGGTGGAGGAAGAGTAAGTGTCATGCCCCTGTGGAATTTCCAAACATGTACGTATTATGCGACGAAGGTTTGCAGAATCAAGATTTTAATGTCTCTCAGAAATCTCCCAAAGTACTTCACAAATAGGGATATACATGTGCAAGGCAAGGTCTCCTCACATTTGGGTTTGGGATTATGCACAGCTCCACAAGCAGACGTCTGATGTCTTTTCTTGCAAACATAGGTTGCGCCACAACAAAAACTATCCTACTATTTTAATGGTCAGTAGCTTTGAGAACTATTGCAACATCAGATTTCCCACAGCCAGAGTAAGCCATGCTGCTGATTAAATTCCCTTTACTGTTTTAAATTAACAGAAATTGATTCACAAAATTCTACAAAATTATCCTTCATACTGGGGTTGAGTTTGAGTGTCCTTGCCCTTATGTACAGGGCACTAACTGCCTCAACATGAGCTCTGTTGACTAAACCCCTCCCAAACTGGTTGTGGCCCGCACATGTGATGGAAAGCAAGAGGACCTTTAGAGGCAACTAAGATTTTATTTTGTGTGGGTCTTACTGGAGCTGGAATTCCAAGCTGGAGGCAACAAAGACCATCTGCACTGTTGCCACACAGGGAAGCCTGAACCTTTGTGATTGTGCCCACCCAGATCCCATCATTAACCTACTTGGCAGCAGCTCTGCAGCTTGATTTTTCAGGCTTCAATCTAGCAAATTGCATTGGATTTGCTGTTTGCTGCCCCATGGCTCACCCACTGAGTTTATGACAGGGGCCTCTTTGCATGACTGCCAAAAATCCAAATCTGCCCCACGTTCTCATGTCATAGGCATACTCAGCGCTGACCTTCCTGATGCTGTTAAGTTGGAATGCTAAATCTTTCATCTTCTTTTATACGCTGTTGCAAACTCGGACCGAAAATCATTGTTTTATCATCCAGAAATATATTTGCATCATTGCCTGAGCTTTCTAAATAAGCCAAGATATACCTTAGCTGTGCAGCTTTCGTTATCATGTTACAGGATGGCCATGTTTCCTATAATGCACAACTTTCAGCTCACGAGTTTGTTTCCTCTTTCTTATAATCCCAGGGATCAGTGCCAAGTCTGGAAAGTGACAATGCCTTTTGGGTAAGCTACAAAAATGTGGAACTAACTTCTATAGCTAATCTGAAACTTCATTCTGGGGATGATTAATTCATGTATAATCATACCTTGCAGATTCTCAGCTCCATTGAAGTTGGTGTCAAAAAGACAATTTGAATAACAAATAATCAAGGAAATGCCTGACAGTGAAATAAAGCATCTCCGCTGGTTTAAGATTGTGGGAATCTGAGGTGCAATACGCCTTTAAGAGAATGTGAGTAGATTGACCACATAATTGCATTAACCAATTGCTGTGTAGCGTGGGCTACAATGTTAATCAGTAGTTTAGAATAGGGACTGGTTGAAGAAGCATTTATGTGTTAGTGCTCTGTGACTTGTGTAAGTAAACAACAGGTGCTTCATCTTCTATTGGTCTCTACATCTGCAGTTTTTTGTTTACCAACTCACCCACCAGTAGATAGGCGTGCAACTGTGTTCGCTGAGCAAAGCGACCCGACAGAAGGAACATAACAAAGGCCATTAAAGATATTTCAACTCCAGAACTGAAGTTGCTGCATCCTCAAACTGAAAACTCATTACAAGCAGCAACTTGAAAGAACTGTAGAAATACATTTACACTATTGCAGCCTTTTCCAGCCCTATATCATTAAGGTCCAAAGGTAAAGACAGTGAAAGGGAGTGGTATTCCCTGTAAATCACAGGCTTTAGTTCTATTGACTTGCTGCTTTTCCTCTTATTTTCATGCGTTCCCCAATGGGTCAGTATGAAATCTAGAACTGGATTCTTCTGCAGATCACCTGATGCCACTTGCTTGGGGGACATGAAGAAAAAGCAGCAAATTATCCAGGTCTGACTTCATCAATGTTTAAATTTTGTAAAAAATAAAAGGAAGACATTAATACCACTCCGTAAAGACTTGATTTGATGACCATTGGTGTAATAAGACAGAAATATTGGGGTAAAATTCAACTTTACTGGTGGCGGAAATGGACAATGGTGGATCAGTCACCGATTATATAAGGTGCTTAAATCTCCTTTCCTGTGAAGCTCATTGAAAGAGAAATGGGTCAGGATATATAACGGGTGAATGATCTGCTCCCACACTCTTTACACCTTTGCCAAAGATGAATTTTACACCACTTTTCTGAAGGCTGTAATTATGTCTTTAAAATCTAGATATAAATAATTCATTGCCTCCCAGGGAACGGGTTACCTGTCTGTCACTGCTGTAAACTATGCAGAAATTGTGAATATAATTAAAATTGCATAAGTGAAAGAAAGTTTACTGAGGAGCAGGGAAATTGTCTTCCACAGAATTTTGACAGCTTTCACTACTCATGATTATGCAAAATGAAAGTACTGAATCTAAATAAGTAGGAGCTCATTGGAGCCTTCTTCATCAGAACATCTTTCAACAGTGAGAGCATTACTGAGGTTGACAGAAGATCCTTCAGCAGAAATCGATTCAGCAGCACAAAGCCAAACATGAACAGAGCAACCACTATAATGATTGTCATCCTGTTTCTGTGTGCCTTTACTACACAGGGTATGTCGAAATTTCTATCTTGTGTTTTAGTTCTTATTGCATTGTGAAGTGTGAAGAGGAGCCTTTTTGTTGAGTTATTGACCAGTTATATAAGTCTCAGTGTGCCATTTGGTTATTCATTGAACAATTAAGTGGTCACCGAGGCTATCTGCTATTGAGAATACAATGCCTGTTTTAACACTGAATTCAATGCTGAAACAAAAATGCCAAAAGTTTGTCAACTTCAATCGACATCCAAATTTAATTTAAATTAATCTTTTTACAGGTATTCCAATCTCAGGCAGTCAAGGACGTTGCCAGTGCCTTCAGACCACCTCCAATCCTATCAATCCGAGGCACATCATGAGTTTGAAATACATTCCCAAAGGATCACACTGTGAGACACTGGAAATAATGTGAGTAAATGTGTCAGAATGCCACCTTTAACCTTTCTCCTTTTGTTACCTCAATTTTGCAGCTGTGCTATTCTTTCAAATCGTGTTGGTCTAATCACAATTTGTTTATGAAGCAAGTTCGTAGTATTTTGTTTAATAATTTTACTAAATTTGCACCTTTCAGTGGGAGACATTCAATGTCAGTGAGTTTGATTTTATTTTCTCTCCACAGTGTGACCATGAAAAATGGGAATAGATTTTGTGTGAGTCCTGATGCCGGGTGGATGAAGATTATCATTAAAGCTACAAAAGGTTGGTGCCTGGTGTTTGTCAAAATTCAGACCTTGTGTGAATAAAAGCAGATACATTGAATTTTTTTTTGCCATGTTTGCCCTCACCTGCTTGGCCGAAGGCATTGACTCCCCTCTGCTGTACATTCCCAGAGGCTCTTGGTCCAATCTGGTACTTTGCCCAAGTGCCCAGTATTTATGTGTGGGCTGTGAGAGTGAACATTAATGAGTTATACAACCAGTTGATGTCAGGGCTCTGTCCTGCACCGTGTTCACCCAGTATCCATATATGATTAATTGATGGTGAGGCAAGGGTGTCACCGGACCATTACTTTCTTCTTTGCATTGTAAGCTGCCCCAGTGCATAATTTATTAACCTTTTATTACCTGTTCTATTTCAGTCTTCAACATAATATTCCTGCAGAATTAATTTTGCACTGTTACTCCATGGATCATAACTGTTAGAAATGCTGTGTTACAGCTCAATTGATAATGCCCCCGAAATGTGTTGCTGAGGCCAATGTCATCGATATTAAAATAAATATCTGTTGTTATGGGGAAAATTATGATTTGTTTAATTTTATTTCAGGTGCCAGACTACACAACTGAGAAATGAAGCTGCAATGGGATGGACTTGAATCTGCACCTGCAATATTTAAATGAAGGAGCCTCTGTCCAGGGTGTTCACTCTCTGATGTCACCTTCCGTTAGGTTGTTCCAGTAGATGCCCTGCATTGATTCCTGAAGCTTATTTCGCTGTTTAACCCTGTCACGCTGTAATTGTTGATACATGGCCTAAGAAAGCAGGCTGGTTTTGTGAAACTTTGTAACAAAACTAAGTTCTTTTTCACAGGATGTGTTTCAAGGTGTATATAGTTATTAAGAATAGCGTCTGGTAGTTTTACAAGTTACTGCTTCACTGAAATGAATTTGTTAACAGTTCCCTATTAAGTGTTGAAAAATAATTTCCAATCATCAAAAATTGATGTAGAAAAGAAATATTAAAAGGCTTGTGAACTTATGGGAAAATGTAAATGAAACAGATAATGTCAGTTGTAAATTTTAATGTTTGAAATAAGAGTAGCAATTGATGTCAATTTTGGAATAACTTGATTGTGATAGCATTGGAGGTAGGGGAAGCTTAATGATAGTGCAAGGCAAAATGAGACAGTAATGGGACAAGAAAATGATCAAAAGCTATGTCTAGTTCAGGTGTAAATCGAACAATGCAGAATCAACACCAACAGCTACTGACCAAATGAATGATGAGGGATTGGGGGAGAGGTTATGATCTGAAATTGTTGAATGCAATGTTGTTAACCGAAGACTGTAAATTGACCAGTGAGATGATGTTCCCTGAGCTTACATTTATCTCCAGTGGAGCAGCAAAGGAAGATGAGGACAAAGTTCAGAGTGGAAGTAGATTGGAGAATTACTGTGATGTAACATTTTTACAACTCATTTATTGCAATTTTCATTTTGCTGCTGAATATTGGTATTCCATGTGAAATGTTGATGATAAAAATTAAAAAAGATTTTTAATTGTTGACTCATTGCAATTCCAGTTTGAATGCAATCTTTTGTGTTGAAATTCAAGAACAATTGTTTATCATTAACATTTTATTGCAGCGTTAATTGATTGGTGACATTTTAACTGAACCTTGGGCTATTGTCTTAAAAAAAATCCAACTTAGGGGGCTGAGTTTTCCCCCTGTCGGGGGCGAAGTTGAAATGCGGGCGCGCACAGGTGCGCTTCCGATCGGCACCCCCAGTTGGAAGCTATGTGCTTCCTGTGCGGGGAGGGGCGGAAATCCCAAAATCGAGAGTGCATTCTTTTGCGCACGTGCACGAAAGAGTGCACTCATCTGCCTGAGGCGAATGCAGCCTCAGGGAGATCAGCTGTAAATGTAAAAAACCTAAAAATAGAAAAAAAAAAATTCCCTAACACGTCCCCTCATGTGACAATGTCGCATGAGTTGGGACATGTCCATAATTTTCACAAAAACTTTATTAAAATTTTAAAAAACCTACATGGACCCTTATCCCGCCCATGGTTGAGGTTTCATGCTTTTTCTAATTCGTGCCGGTGCTCCTGGCCTGCCTGCCAAACTTAAGGTTGGACGGGCAGGTCCTTTAATTACTTAATTGTCTCTGTCAATGGCCTCAATTGACCACTGACAGGTTGGCGGGTGCTGCGCCCCTGCCTTCCTGAAAAGTTAAATGGGGCCCGGTGACATCGGTAGTTCCCCCTGATGTCACCCCGCGTCATTTTGCGCGTCAGCGAGCGGGCCCCACCCCCCACTTGCCGATGCATAAAATCCTGCCCCAGGTCTCTCCAAAACTGATGTCTGTGAAAACAAGTTCTCTGTAGAAATGTTATCGTTGAGGTGGTAATGCTGCTTATTTATGATATTAACTAAAAGAAATAACATTTGTAATTAATCTAATCTCTGTACATTGATGAGTAGAAATGTTTTGCACTGAAAGATTTTTCATTGGCTGGATCTGGTTGACTGAAAGCCTCAGAAGGCTTTGTGTAAATGTTGTGTTGAAAATAAAGATGAGTGTCAGTCAGGAACATGGGACTAAGTTGTGCATGAATGAATCATTTGGGTATTTTGCACCTTTATCCTGAAATGTAACTGAGTGATTAAGATAAACTCGGGGGAGAATTTTCTCCCTGTTGGGGTGTTGTGTGGGGGCGGGCAGGGGTGGGTGCAGATCCGATTGGTGCCCCCGATCGGGTCCGCGCCGCCATTTTACGTGGGCAGGTCAATTAGGGCCCGCTCAGCGTGACATGCACCCAGAAGCGCTGAGTGGTCTCCGTATGGGTGGGGTGGGGGGAGGGCCTCGGGGAAATTAGTTTTTTCATTGTTCTTAATTTGCCTGCAGACAGTAGGAGGGGCCATCCACAATTTCAACAGGAATTTTTATGACATAACTTCTTTTATGTGGTAACATGGAAGGGATGTCATGTTATGCATGGAGTGATTATCAGACTTGATGGTTAGAATATGTTTTTTATTCCTTCACGGGATGCGTGCATTGCTAGCTGGCTAGTTTAAGTTTTAAAAATTTAAATAAAGAGAAGGAAAAATGGAAGACATGCCCCCTCATGTGACAGTGTTACATGAACTGGGACATGTCATTGAATTTTTATAAAAATTTTTATTCAATTTATAAACACTTCATGAAACCTCATCCGGCCAGTGAAAAATGCAAACAACCTTAAGGTTGGACGGGCAGCTCAGTTTGTTAGTTTAATTAGTTTTTAAATGGCCTTAATAGGCCTTTGACAGATTGCCGGGCCGCCTGCTGAACTGAAAATCTAAATGACGCATGGTGACATGGGGATGCAAATCTGACATCACCCCATGCTATTTCACACCTCGGCGAGTAGGCCCCACCCCTGCTCGCCGAGCCGAAAATTCTGGCCTAGGTTTCTTATGAAGAATGTGTTGTCACTGTTTCTCAGCTAAACAGATGTGCATCTCTTGAGTAGATATATTTAATAGACTGACTAATAAGAACAAGCTGTTCAGGACACTGGTTGAACAATCCTAAAAGGTGCAGGATGTTTGCAGTGTGTCAGATTTCAGAGCAAGTTCTGCAAAAAGTCAATGGGTTTTATGGGATATTGTTAAATGACCACCCCCACTTCAGTGACCGCCCCCGCGGCCTGCTGTGAACAGGATGAATGGGTTGTTAAGATGCCTGGTGTGGAGGTTGCAATGGTGGGTTGTGTGGGGTGGTTGTGTTCACGCTCCTTCCATCATAACTCATCTCAAAATAGTCGGGCAGCTTCTGTCCTACAATCAGTGTCAATGCAGGGCGATGATAAGCCCACGCCAGCCAAACTGAATGGCCAGATTATTATAGGAGTCAGCAAATCAGCCACATGAGGCCATGAGAAGCAGTTTTATTTATACTCAGCGGGTTCCTTCTGGTCATATGGAGAATTACCCCATACCGCATTGCCCCCACCCCACCCCCAACCCCATGGAGAACTTGGGTCTCCATGGCCTCTTTCTCACCTCTTCTTCACAATAACAGCATCTCATCTCAACCAGCTCGCCCAGTGCAGCATGAACTCTCGGTCAGTCATTGTACCCATGGGACCTCAGAGGCTTTAAATCCCTAATCAGGTCCTTGGCCCTACCCACCAGCCCTGACACCAGCCCCACAGCTTTTGGGCAGGAGACAGTGCTGCACTGTACAAATGGTGCACAGATATTAAAATAACGTAGGCTTCATGTGAACAGGGTGAATGGGTTATTAAGATGCCTGGTGTGGAGGTTGCAATGGTGGGTTGTGTTGGGGGGTTTTGTTCATGTTCCTTCCATCGTAACTCATCTCAAAATAGTCGGGCAGCATATTGGCTATGGAGGCCAGGTCATTGGGTGTGCTTAAGACCAAGATAGATATGTTCTTGATTGGTAAGGGGATCAAAGGTTACGGGGAGAAGGCGGGATAATGGGGTTGAGAAACTTATCAACCATGATTGAATGGCAAAGCAGGCTTGATGGGCCAAATGGCCTAATTTCTGCTCCTATGTCTTATGGTCTTATGGTCGGCATGCTTAGCTTTCCACAGAGTTTCCTCCAACTCTCAGTCTGAACATGTTCTTGTAAGAGTTGCTTTCTCCTCTGTGAGGACTGGTCAGAAAGAATATTCTGGTTACATCATCATATGTGTGTGGACAGAGGAACTACCAGTTCAGCGATCTTTGATGTTCAGTAGTAGGATGTTGATTACTTCCCAATTAAACATAGCAATGAACTGAAGGGGGTCCAGGTAGTTTAAAATCTACTGTTCCTGGACTACTGTTGCTAAGAAAGCCAAACCTATTCCTGGAAACATAATCATACTGAAATGCTGTCATTGCTTTTAGACTTTCTAATTAGATCGTCCAATATCCAAGTGACATCCTATGTAACCCTGACATGAGAAACTGTCTCCCCACCATCCTTCTTATATTTGTCAATTTCAACAGGAATGTTTGGTGTCATTTTTATGGCATAACTTCTTTTATGTAGTAACATGGAAGGGATGTCATGCTGTGAATGGAGTGATGATCAGACTTGATAGTTAGAATATGTTTTTCATTCCTTCACGGGATGCGTGCATTGCTAGCTAGGCCAGCATTTATTATGCATTCCTAATTTCCCTTGAGAAGGTGCTGGTGAGCTGCCCTCTTGAACTGCTGTGGTCCATGTATGTAGGTACCCCCACAGTGCTATTAGGAAGGGAGTTTCAGGATTTTGACCCAGCGACAGTGAAGGAACTGTGATATAGTTCCAAGTTGGTGTGTGGCTTGGAGGGGAACTTGCAGAAGGTAGTGTTTCCATGCATCAGCTGCCCTTGACCATAGACAGGTAGAGGTTGCACCTTTGGAAGGTGCTGTTGAAGAAGGCTTGGCGAGTTGCTAGAGTGCATCCTGTAGATGGTGCATATTGCTGCCACTGTGTGTCAGTGGTGGAGGGAGTGAATGTAGTGGATGTGGTGTCAGTCAAGCAGACTGCTTTGTCCTGGACAGTATCCAGCTTCTTGAGGGTTGTTAGAGCTGCTCTCATCCAGGCAAGTGGGGAGTATTCCATCACACGCCTGAATTGTGCCTTGTAGATGGTGGACAGGCTTTGGGGAGTTACTCTCTGCATAATTCCCAGCCTCTGATCTGCTCTTGTAGCCACAGTATTTATATGGCTGGTCCAGTTCAGTTTCTGGTCAATGGTAACCCCCAGGATGTTGATATTGGGGATTCAGCAAGGTAATGTCATTGAATGTGAAGGGGAGATGGTTAGCATCATGTTATGATAATGATATAAAACCTTGGGCTTATTTACTGTACAAGACACATGGCACCAAGAAGGGATTTGGAAAACATATTGTGGATTCATTTATTGAGATTAGGCACATGAGAGCAGTCATACATAGGTATAAAGTGTGAAGGCATTAGGACTTTTCGCTGTGCTCTGTTCAAAGGAAATGTGAAACCAAGACTGGATCACATGACACACTTCCCTTCTAGTAGTGCCTTGCTAGTATCAATTAAAGGCATATTATAACATCCCCCTTTCTTTTTAAAGATACTTACTCCCTTCCAAAGAAGTATAACTATTCACAATACATGTTCACATTTAGTTAGCATTATATAAGTGCATAGAACCGATGAATCTATGAGTCTTTAAAGTGTAAAGGTAATCTGGTAGTACACCCAGATATTGTGATGGTAACCTTGTGTGGAGTTTTCTTTAATTGCTTAGGGTGATTTGTGGAATTCGATTCTCATTCTTGAAGTTGTTCTTGGCTGCATTTGAAATCTTGCCCTTGATGCACTGGGACTGCATGTTGGTTGAGGAGCTGGAATGGCTCTGATTTGTCCTCGGTTACACCTCACTGTTGTGCCTTTGTTTATAACAACTTCATAGGACTTTGGTTTTGAACAAATCTTTGCTAACTCGGCTGGGTGTCACGTGCCTTCTGCGGGACCCCGGATGTGAACATGTCATCCCTACTGTAAACTTGGCAATTCTACACCTGCATTTTTATCATGCATGTTGGTCATTTTCTTCTGTAATTTTAAAAGTTGCTCTCTAGCTTTCTGAGAGAGTAGAATGGATATGAGTGGGTAAAGTAGCATGCCAATCATGAGCATTGCCAGTGATATAATAGTTGCACTTAAAGGTGTCGCTGTCAGATGTTACATTGCAATGTCTAGATCTGTCTACATTTGAGAACTAGGGGTTTCACCATGCGAATCATTCTTCAGCTAGACCATTAGATCTAGGGGAATGAGGATCAATGAGGAACATTGGATCAATATTCCAATTCTCGCACATATCCTGAAATAGCTTCCCAATAAATTGTGGACCGTTATTCATAATGACCTCTCTAGGTACACCAAATAAACTAAAAATAGCACTTAAAGTATGCATGACAGCTGTGCTTGATGCATTGTGCAATTGTCGAATAATGAGCTATTTGCTAAAGTAGACGACAATGATGTTGATGTTGATGTTGAAGTCAGTGCCATGGAGGTCGGATATGATTTTGGACCATGGATGGGTAGGATTCGTATGGAATCACTGGTGCTTTGCGTTGACTTGGTATATGCTCTTGACATGCCTCGCACTTCTTGACAATGACTTCAATGTCATTGTTCATGCCCGACAAATAAGACTGTCTCTCCTGTGAGTCTTCTTGTCTGATCTATGCCCATGCGTGAGTGATGTGAAGAATATCAGGTTGCAGAGATTCCGGTATGGTATCCTGCCTGCCTTTAAAAATGGCTCTCTGGCAAATGCCTACCTTGTCCCAATAAGGCAAAAATGGTCTCGATTGTTCATGGACATGCTGAATTGAATCAGGCCATTCTTTGATGATGGTTTTCCACAGATTCTGTCGTGCAGAATCTTTTACTATTTCTTCTTGTAGCCATTGGCATTTGTGTTTCATAAAATGTACCAGATCAATCTGGAGAACATCTTTAAGTCTGATGTCAATGAAGTCAACTTGTAATTATATGGATATATCTCCTGGCCAGGATATTGCCGTCGACGTGTGAGGACGGGCTGACACGCCGACAGCAAAATGATGCGTGATGATGACGGAGCGCTACTGGCCGTATGTCACGTTGGGCAGGCCTTACTTAAGAAATTATTGTAGGGGAAACATTTTATCAACATCTACTAACAGATATATTAAAAGCCTAAAAGTACCACCGCACCTGTCTAAGAACAGTAAAAGGGACTGCTTAGTCCATGAACATTCTAAAAGATTTTGTAGCACCAATAAGCTTTTGTGCCAACCACTAATCTTAACAGTTGACAGGACTGTAAAGTTCTAGGGATAGGAATTCAATTCAGTGCAATACTTTATATTCCACTCTTATGTTATTCTCAGATCTTAATGTCATTGCAGCAACATTAATTAGTCAATATGGCTTCTACAGTCAAATACGAATCCTACCCATCCATGGTCCAAAATCATATTAAGGCCATTAAAAAAACAGTTAAAGCTGTTAGTAACGCTGCCCGTCTAACCTTAAGGTTGGTGGGTGGGTGAACAGCGCAAGCGGCTTTTGCGTTTTTCAGGAAACCTCATCCACGGGCAGAATGAGGTTTCCTGAAGGTTTTATAAAATAATTGATTAAATTTTGCACCATTCACAAACATATACCAGCTCATGTGACACTGTTTAAATAATTTTTTTCCTCCTTTGTTCAATATTTATACTACCAACTTAATCCAGATTCCTGCACTCTTTTGCATGTGCGAAAGAGTGCAGGCCCCGACTCTTCCTCCTCCCCCCAACTGCACAGGTAGCGCTGAGCGCTACTGGCCGTATGTCATGTTGGGCGGGCCTTAATTGGCCTGCCCACATAAAATGGCGGCACGCAGCCAATCGTGGGTGGCGATCAGCTCCATTCTCATCGCCGCCTGCTCCTGCCAAGCCCGCCCAACACAAATAAGATCTTGCCCTCTGTTTTCACTGGGTCAGACAATCTGCTAAGTGAATCTGATGTGACCATCAAGTTACCTGGCTTGTATCTACTCTCACAATTGTAGCCTTGAGCCTTTATAAATTTTTATGGTTTGCTTATCTGGTTTAGAAACACCTGAATCAAGAAACCATATCTCTGTACACTGTTAAAACATTTTGAGTTAGGATAGTAGGTTAGCTGCATCCCAATTCAAAGTGCGGAATTTAGTGGATATTCTGACAATATCCCTTTGAGCTTCCGTTGTCTGTAGCATCTGGGATGAGTGTCACTACAGCCACTTTCATGAGCTTTTCCGAAGATGAGTTGTGGCGGGAACACAACATGGAGCAATGGCGTCTTTGCTTTTTATTCAATTTATCATTCAGCAACTCCAAAAACAGCCTATTATAAACGCAACCTTCATCTTTTATGATGGTTTTATTTTATAAGACTGCCCCTCGCTCACTATCGATCTGCCCCACATCCAGGTCACTCACCTTTCCTGACTGAGCTAACTTGGTGCTGGTCCTCTTGATGTGCTGTCCCCTTGCTGAACTGACAGGCTATGCACTGCAGTCTCACCATGAATGACCCACCTGCTTACCAGCTTTTTATCTGAGCACTATCACGGTACAGTGTCTTCAAAGCTTTTCTTCGCAGTCAACTGCTGTGTTTCCAACACTCTTCGACACTGCAACTTCAATGCAGTCTGATGTCAAGGGTCTTCTCATGCCCTGTACCATGATCTAAGGCTGTTCATCATGTCATACCTGCACTTAATTTTTCAGTCAGGCTGTTTGACCACTGCTGAACACAACATTGTGTTGTCATACTGATATAATACCTTGGGCCTTTGTGCTGCACAAGACACAAGGCATCAATCAGTCAAAAGGGATTTCGTGAACACATTGTGGGTTCATTTATTAAGACTAAGCTCATGAGAACTTAGATATAAAGCTTGAAGGCATCAGAGCTCTATGCGTGCTTTGCTCAAAACAAAAATGAAGTGAAGACCAGGATTTTCCAGCCCGCCGTGGGTGAGTTGGTGCCCCAGCCAAAGGTCCATTGACTTGCTGCGGGACTGGAAGATCGCTGCAGTGGGCAGAGCGGAAAATCCTGCCCTAAGACCAGGTCCCATGACCAAATTCCATTCGAGTAATGTCATGCTGATGTCCCTTAAAGGCATATTATAACAGTTACAGTCTCCCTTGTTGGAGATGGTCATTGCCTGGCACTTGTGTGATGAAAATTTTACTTGCCACTTATCTGCCCGAGCCTGAATATTGTCCAGCTCTTACTCCATATGATCTCAGACTACCTCATTATCTTAGGTGTCAAGAATGGTGATGAGCATTGTGTAATCATCAGTGAACATCCCCACTTCTAAACTTATGATGGAGGGAAGGTCATTGATAAAGACGTTGAAGATGGATAGACCAAAGGCACTACCCTGAGGAACAGCTCAGCAATGCCCTGGGATTGAGATGATTCATTCCACAACCAACTTCCTTTGTACTGGTATGACTCCAACCAGTGGAGAGATTTCCCTCTGATTCCCATTGATTCCAGTTTTGCTAGGGCTCTTTGATGCCATACCCTGTCAAATGCTGCTTTGAGGTCACTCTCACCCCACCCCTTGATTTTGTCCATGTTTGGAACAAGACAGCAATGAGGTAAGGAGCTGAGCGGCCCTTGTGGAACCCAGACTCAGTGTCAGTGGGCAGGCTATTGCTGAGTAAGTGCCGCTCGATGGCACTGTCGGCAACATTTCTAGCACTTTGTTGATGATCGATATTAGGCTGATGGGGTGGCAACTGACCAGTTTGGATTTGTCCTGCTCTTTGTGGGCACATTGTTGGCTAGATGCCGGTGTTATGGCTGTGCCCAAACAGCTTGGCTTGGGGTGCTTCTTCTTCATATTGGTGTTCACCATGGAGGAGCACTGATTCATCAGCTGAGAAGGTGGGGTGGGTGGTAATCAGCAGGAGGTTTCCTTGCCCATGTTTAACCTGATGCCATGAGACTTCACATTCGTTCATGGGACGTGGAATGTCACTGGCTAGGCCAGCATTTATTGTCCATCCCTAATTGCCCTTGTTTAGGGGGCACTTAAAAGTCAACCATAGTCACATGAAGGCCAGGCAAGGATGGCAGATTTCTTCCCCTAAAAGGAAATTTGTGAGCCAGGTGGGTTTTTATGACAATGGTTTCATAGTCATCATCAGAATTTTAACTCAAGTTTTTATTGAAATCAAATTCCACCATTCGCCATGGCAGGATTTGAACCTGGGCCCCCAGCACATTACCCTGGGTTGTTGGATTGTTAGTCCAGTGACAATACCACTACACCACCACCTACATTTACTAGTGTGTAGGATTAGAATAAGAGATAATTTAGTGAATAACTATTGTTCAATAACAGAATTACCTGGAAAAACTCAGCAGGTCTGGCAGCATCAGCGGAGAAGAAAAGAGTTGACGTTTTGAGTCCTCATGTCCCTTCGACAGAACTAGGTGAATCCCAGGAAGGGTAGAAATATAAGCTGGTTTAAGGTGGTGGGGGGTGGGTTGGGTGGGGGGAGAGAAGTGGAGGGGGGTGGTGTGGTTGTAGGCAAAAGCAGTGATAGAAGCAGATCATCAAAAGATGTCACAGACGGCAGAACAAAAGAACACATAGGTGTCAAAGTTGGTGATATTATCTAAACGAATGTGCTAATTAAGAATGGATGGTAGGGCACTCAAGGTATAGCTCTAGTGGGGGTGGGGGGAGCATAAAAGATTTAAAAATATTTAAAAATAATGGAAATAGGAGGGAAAAAGAAAAATCTATATAATTCATTGGAAAAAAAAACAAAAGGAAGGGGGAAGAAACAGAGGGGGGTGGTGGGGATGGAGGAGGGAGGTCAAGACCTAAAGTTGTTGAATTCAATATTCAGTTCAGAAGGCTGTAGAGTGCCTAGTCGGAAGATGAGGTATTGTTCCTCCAGTTTGCGTTGGGCTTCACTGGAACAATGCAGCAAGCAAAGACTTCCCCCTTCCTTTTGTTTTTTTTTCCAATGAATTATATAGATTTTTCTTTTTCCCTCCTATTTCCATTATTTTTAAATATTTTTAAATCTTTTATGCTCCCCCCACCCCCACTAGAGCTATACCTTGAGTGCCCTACCATCCATTCTTAATTAGCACATTCGTTTAGATAATATCACCAACTTTGACACCTATGTGTTCTTTTGTTCTGCCGTCTGTGACATCTTTTGATGATCTGCTTCTATCACTGCTTTTGCCTACAACCACACCACCCCCCTCCAATTCTCTCCCCCCACCCAACGACCCCCCCCCACCCCCCACCACCCCACCACTACCTTAAACCAGCTTATATTTCAACCCTTCCTGGGATTCACCTAGTTCTGTCGAAGGGTCATGAGGACTCGAAACGTCAACTCTTTTCTTCTCCGCTGATGCTGCCAGACTTGCTGAGTTTTTCCAGGTAATTCTGTTTTTGTTTTGGATTTCCAGCATCTGCAGTTTTTTGTTTTTATTACTATTGTTCAATAGTTTGGTAAGAAATACAGGACAGCTATGCTGAATGACCATATGAACAGCTCACTAACAGGTTTGGGAATAAATAACTTATAATAAGCAGATAGGAATAATGAAACTACAGAAAGTTATATTGAAGGCCAGAGGTGGAATATTTTTTGGGAGGATGAAACTGATCAGAAGGAACAGCATGAGCTGAGAAGAGGAAAGATGGTGTACAGGCCTTATTGTTCAAGGACAAAGGGTACATGCAAAAGCTGTAGAAGCTCATGGCAGCTGGATGACATTAGCATGGAATTTTGCCCCATGGTGTACACAAATAACTCAATATACACTCCGGCATTTTGCAATAAAGGAAGTCATTATAATGGAACAGGAACCTGTCAATAATCCATCCACGTACAGCCCTAAAAAAGGCTATAATGGAAGAGGTTTTAGAAGGCTTCAGTGCAGTTAGGCAGTGGAGGGATGACACTGGTCTAACAATCTTGGGTGGGTCAAGGAGTTGAGAAGACATGAGACACCATGGAAAGAGGAGGAAACAGAAGAAAAGAGCTGTTTACATGTGACAACCATCTTTCCTGTCCTGGTTGATTCATCACTCCTTTTAGGCTTCATAGCAGCTTGATATAACTGGATGGCTTGCTAGGCCATTTAAGAGTCAACCACATTACTATGGGTATGGAGTCATTTGTAAGCCATATCAGGTAAGGACAGCAGATTTCCTTCCTTCCATTAGTGAACCAAATGGGTATTTAAGGCAACCAACAATGGTTTATGTGGTCACCATTACTGAGACTAGTACCCAATTTTAATAATTGAATTTAAATTCCACAAGCTGCTGTAAGATTTAAAGCCATGACCACAGAGCATTAACCTGGGCTTCTGCATTATTAATCAAGTGACATTACCAATATTCCACTGTCTCCCCCATTATCTCATGGTCAAATTCACATTGGGAGTATTGTTAAATCCCTGGGATACCTAACAACGCAAGTCAAACCACCAGAATATGTTAGAAACTAGCTGTTTTATAAAGTTATTTGCATTCCTGTTAGATCACCCAAGATGGTGTGATCTCTTTTGGTGTGTGTAAGGCCCCTTTCACCCCTTCCTGCCTGCTACTACATTGGAGCAAAGTCAAACATTGATCCGATGAGTTACTTGGAATATAAAATAACCTGATTTCCCGGAACTCACACATATTCAACAACACAGGCTGCTGTTTGAATGAAATCTGACCCTGGGAATTCCTTAACCACTGTACAAACCCAGGGGGAGGAGTCACCACAGCTGTAGCCTCAGCCCTTTCCAAATCATAAACTGAAACTTGAATCAGTTCCAGAATCCACTGAAGCTTTTATTTCATCACTGACCTGCTTGTGAACAGTGACTGTGGTGCACTTTTATTGAAGCAAAAAGAATGATATCTGCTAAAGTTTTCATACATCAGTAGCCAATCTCTTGTGGCATTTCTCTGGTTACCATGGCTGGGTGGGGGAGGAGCCTGTAAGACCTGGATCTGAAAACATTGGTGAGGGGTTCCCTTAGAGCTGGTATCGATGGGATTGCAGAATGTGGGGATTGGTTTAGCAGGTGATTCCCAGTGCCCGGAAGCTATTTAAGTGTAGAGGGTAGTACAACTCTGCAGAGCAGGCTTTGTTCCATGGTCAACAAGCACAGGGGATGAAGTATTGGTGCCTGTTAACACTGCTGGAAGAGAATACTTTGAAATAGCAGGCAGGGGAGAGTATGAGATTCTGGAGCATTTGAGGGAGATCCAAAACTAGAAATTATTCCAGATTCTGACATCGCTCAGGGGTGGCCAACACTGGGTGATATAAATGTAACCACATGGAATAGGGTGAATGTAAGAGGGTCTGCATGCAGTGGGGAGTTGCCATCAGGCGCCTGATAGAAGTTGGCATATTGTTGACAGTGTGTCCAAGACTCTCGGAGTGTGGTGGTTTAGTCCCCTTTGTCAGTCAGCACGGGGACGGAGGGTCCCACAGTGCGGGGAGTATAATATCATCCTAATGACACTGTTGGGGTACATACATCACACTGGCGGCAGCGGTTCAAAACAGCTCACTATCACCTTCTCAAATGTAATGGAGATGGGCAATAAATGCTGGCCTAGCCAGCGATGCCCACATCCCATGAAGAAATAAAAGAAAATTTCTTTGTATCTTGCACTGGAGTGGACCTGGAGTATTGTTAGTAACTATATAGACATAGGTAAAGGAATAGGTTAGTGTTGTAAGTTTCATTTTCCTGCAATCTGCCAAAGTCTTGTTTCTCTGGAAACAAACCAGTGAAATTATTATTCTTAGGTGATTCTAGTTGTACCTTGCCTGCAAAGGGGCTGCAGCTGTGTAAGTGCATATGTTGATAATCATACCGTCAGGTTGTGGTAGGCTTTTCACTTAACCTTGTTTAATTAGCAATGATGCTTCCTAGAATATAAACATTTATTGGTTTGTAGGATTAGAATAAGTGATAATTTAGTGAATAACTATTGTTCAATAGTTTGGTAAGAAATACAGGACAGCTATGCCGAATGACCATATGAACAGCTCACTAACAGGTTTGGGCATAAGTAACTTATTATAAGCAGATAGGAATAATGAACCTTCTGAAAGTTATATTGGAGGCCAGAGATGGAATGTTTGTTGGGAGGGTGAAACTGATCAGAAGGAACAGCATGAGCTGAGATGAGGAAAGATGGTATAAAGGCCTTATTGTTCAAGGACAAAGGGTACATGCAAAGGCTGTAGAAGCTCATGGCAGGTGGCTGACATTAGGATGGATTTTTGCCCCATGGTGTACACAAATAACTCAATATACATTTGGACATTTTGCAATAAAGGAAGTCATTATAGTGCAACAAGAACCTGTCAATAATCCATCCATGTACAGCCCTAAAAAAGGTTATAATGGAAGAGATTTTAGAAGGTTTCAGTGCAGTTAGGCAGTGGAGGAATGACACTGGTCTAACAATCTTGGGTGGGTCAAGGAGTTGAGAAGACATGAGACACCGTGGAAAGAGGAGGAAACAGAAGAAAAGAACTGTTTACATGTGACAACCATCTTGTCTGTCCTGGACGAGTACTCACTGATTATTACAGTCATGTGTCTTTTCTGTTTATTTAGCTTATGTATTGTATCTTAACTTTTGCTTCTTACTAAATTGCTTGACAGCTAATAACTTTCAAAAAATACTAAATAATCAAGGGGCAAAAGGGTGGGAGGGGATGCGGGAGGAAATAAATACAATAAATATCACTAGAAAAAAAGTACTAGGGAAACTAATGGGTCTGAAGGCCGATAAGTCCCCTGGACCTGATGGGATGTATCTTAGGATATTAAAGGAAATGGCTGCAGAAAGAGTGGATGCACATGAGAGGACATGTTTAAATCAATTTATAAAGCTTTTATTTAATTTTTGGAACATTGATTCAATCTCCCTGAGGCAGCTCCATGCCTCAGGGAGATTGAAGTGCTCTTTCGTGTGCATGTGCGAAAGAACATGGGCCCCAACTCTCCCTCCTCCCCCTGCCTACACAGGTAGCACTGAGCATGACCGGGCACTTCTTATGCTTTTTGAAGCCTGCCCATGTAAAATGGCGGTGTGGAGCAGATTGCAGGAGGCCATCGGCACCGCCCGCTCCCGTCGAGCCCACCCGCCATATGAAAAATTCTGCCCTTAGATTCTGGAAAAGTCCCAGAGGATTGGACAACTGCCAATATAACACCTTTATTCAAAAAGGCAGGAAGACAAAAAATAGGTAACTATAGGCCAATTAGCTTAACATCTGTCACTGGGAAAATGTTAGAGTCCATTATAAAGTCCATTAGAAATGCACAATACAGTCAAGCAGCATCAGCATGTCTTCATGAAGGGAAAATCATGCCTGACAAATTTATTAGAGTTCTTTGAGGAAGTAACAAGCAGGATAGATAAAGGGGAGGCAGTCAATGTGATATATTTGAATTTCCTAAAGCGTTCAATAAGGTACTACACATAAAGCAAATTAATAAGATACGAGCTCATGGTGTTGGAGGTAGTATATTAGCATGGATAGAGGATTGGCTAAATAATAGAAGACAGAAAATTTGGATAAGGGGGGGCATTTTCAGAATGGCAACCTGTAACTAGTGGAGAGCCACAGGGATCAGTGCTGGGGCCACAATTATTTACAATATATATCAATAACTTGGATGAGGGAAATGAATGGACTATCACCAAGTTTGCAGATGACACAAAAATAGGAAGGCAGGTGGTGAGGGTGACACAAAGAGTCTACAGAGGGATATAGACAGGTTAAGTGAGTGGGCAAACACTTGGCAGATGGAATATAATGTGGGAAAATGTGAGGTTACATACTTTGGTAGGAAGAATAGAGGAGCAGAATATTATTTAAATGGAGAAAGACTGCAGAAAGCTGCAGCACAGAGGGATTTGGGGGTCCTCGTGCATGAATCCCAAAAAGCTTGTATATAAGTTCAGCAGGTAATGGGGAAGGCAAATGGAATGTTGGCCTTTATTGCAAAGGGGATGGAGTATAAAAGAGGGAAGTCTTGCTAAAACTATACAAAGCACTAGTTAGATCATACCTAGAATACTGTGAACAATTTTGGTCCCCTTATCTAAGGTAAGATGTATGGGCATTGGAGTCAGCCCAGTGAAGGTTCACTAGGTTGATCCTGGGCATGGAGGGATTTTCTTATGAGGAGAGGTTGAGTAGGCTGGACCTGTACTCATTGGAGTTTAGAAGAATGAGAGGCGACCTTATTGAAATATATAAGATTCTTAGGGGGCTTGACAGGGTAGATGCTGAGAGGCTGTTTTCCCTTGTGGGAGAGTCCAGGACATAATCTCAGCGTAAGGGGTCACCCATTTAAGACAGAGATGAGGTGGAATTTCTTCCCCCAGAAGGTAGTTGATCTGTGGAATTCTTTACTACAGAGGGCTGTAGAGGCTGGGCTGTTAAGTATTTTCCAACTTTTAATCAGTAAGGGAATCAAACGTTATGGGGACAAATCAGGAAAGTGGAGTTGAGGATTGTCAGGTCAGCCATGATCACATTGAATGGCAGAGCAGACTCGGTGGGCCGAATGGCCTACTTTTGCTCCTATGCCTTATGGTCTTATAAAACCCCTTTTGTCAGGACTCCTGTTTTTAGTTACCAATGACTCCTGAAGTAAATCCTTCAGTATTTGAAGAAGATCAACATTGTTAGACTCTGTATTTGGTTCCATTGTCTCATAGAATTGGGTTGCGCTGAGACAGTGATCTTGAAGCCTAGTGAGAATAGAGGCAGAGGTCTGCTTGGTAGAGTGGGGATGCATCAGACCGGGCCAGTGGGAGATGGGGGCAGAAGGAAGGAGGGACAGGAGTCAGAGTCATGACGCTGTGGAATTCCCAAACCAGTAAGTTTTGTGCAATGAATATTTGCAGAATCAAGACTTTAATGTCTCTTAGGAATTCCTAAAATACTTCACATAAAGGGATATATGTGTGCAAGGGAAGGTCTCCTCACATTTGGGTTTTCAGATGGTGTGGGATTATGTACAACTCCTCTTGCTGATGTCCGATTCTCATTTATTGCAAACACTGTTTTCACCACAACAAAAACTCTTCTTCCATTTAATGATGAGTAACTGCCAGAGCTACTGAATCACCAGAGTAAACCATGCTTCTGAATAAACTCTCTGTCTCTTTTAAATCAACAGAGTTTGATTTGTGAGATTCAGCAAAACCAATCTTTCTTTCCATCATCAGGGTCAGGGAAAGAAACTGTGGACCCTGGTGCTTCACCTGTTTCTGGGCCCCTTATCCCCCCAACCTTTAATTACTTAAGGTGAGTGAAGGGGAGAGGGTGTAATGATGTGAGTCTGGAGAGAGTAACGTTTGTTATTGCACCAGGGAAATGTTCTTCAAACATGGCCATGGACATTTAATCTCCAGCTGCACTCCACTACATGGATTTTAGTAAGGCATTTGACAGGGTCCCACATGGCAGACTGTTCAGAAAAGTGAGACCCCGTGGGGTACAGGGGAGGGTGGCAAGTTGGGTCTAAAATTGGCTCAGTGGTAGGAAACAAAGGGTAATGGTCGATGGATGTTTTTGCGAATGGAAAACGGTTTCCAATGGTGTTCCACAGGGCTCATTGTTGAGGCCTTTGCTGTTTGTTATATATATTAATGATTTGGACATAAATATGGGTGGTATGATTCGGAAATTTGGAGGTGAAACAAAAATTGGTCATGTAGTTGATCGTGAAGAGGGTAGTTGTCGACTCCAGAATAATATCAGTGGTTTGGTTGAGTGGGCAGAAAAATGGCAAATGGAATTCAATCTGGAAATGTGTGAGGTAATGCATTTGGTTAGGTGAAACAAAGCAAGGGATATTTAATAAATGGGAGGATATTGAGAGGGGTTGAGGAAGTGAGAGACCTTGGAGTGCATGTCCACAGGTCCGTGAAGGTGGCAGGACAGCTAGATAAGGTGGTAAAGAAAGCATATGGAATGCTTTCACTTATTGGATGAATTATTGAATATAGAAGCAGGGATGTAATGATGGAACTGTATAAAATGCTGATTTGGCCACAGCTTGAATTTTGTGTACAGTTTTGGTCAGCACATTACAGGAAGGACATTGCTCTGGAGAGGGTACAGAAAAGATTTACAAGAATGCTACCAGTGCTTGAAAATTGCAGCTATGAGGAAAGATTAGATAAGCTAGGGTTGTTTTCCTTAGAACAGAGGAGGTTGAGGGGTGACCTAATTGAGGTACAAAATTATGAAGGGCCTAGATAGGGTAGACAGTAAAGACTTGTTGCAAATTCAAATATACTACATCTACTAGTTCCCATTTATCTATCCTGCTTCGTTACCTCAAAGAATTCTAATAAACTTGTCAGGCATGATTCCTCCTTCATGAAGCCATGCTGACTCTGCTTGATTATATTATGTATTTCTAAATGCTCTGCTAATATGTCCTTTTTAATAGACTCTAACATTTTCCCAATGACAGGTGTTAAGCTAACCAACCGATAGTTACCTGTTACAAAAACAAAAATAGCTGGAAAAACTCAGCAGGTCTGACAGTATCTGTGGAGAGGAAGACAGTTAACATTTCAAGTCCATATGGCTCTTTACCAGAACAAGTTACCTGTTTTGTGTCTCCCTCTCTTTTTGAATAAGGGTGTTACATTGGCAGTTTTCCAATCCTCTGGGGCTTTTCCAGGATCTAAGGATTCTTGGAAGATTACTACCAATGTATCCACTATCTCTGCAGCTACTTCCTTTAATATTGTAGGGTGCAACCCATCAGGTCCTGGGGACTTATCGGCCTTTACCGCCTCTAGTTTCCCTAGTGCTTTTTCTCTAGTGATGGTTATTGTGCTTATTTCCTCCCCCACCCCGCCTTTTGCCCCTTGATTATTTAGTATTTTTGGAATGCTATTAGTGTCTTCTAATATGAAGACTAATGCAAAGAATTTATTCAACTCCTCTCCTCAGGTCTCAAACCAGTGCCCTCAACTTAAATAAGGGCAATTACAGATGTATGAAGAAAGAATTGTCTAAAGTGGGTTGGGAAAATAGACTTTGGGGAAGGTCAGTGGATGAGCAGTGGCAGACATTTAAGCAGGTATTTCATAAAGCTCAGCAAAAACTTATCCTGATCGAAAAGGAGGACTCAATTAGAAGGATAAACCACCCATGGTTAACAAAGGTGGCCAAGGAGAGTATCCAATCAAAAACTAAGGCAGACAAAGCAGCAAAAGCTATAGTAGGCCAGAGGATTGGGAATTTTTCAGGAAACAGCAGCAGATGACTAAAAAGCTAATAAAGAGGGAGAAAATTGATTATGAAAGTAAATTGGCAAGAAACATAAAAACAAACAGCAAGACGTTCTACGGGTATATAAAACGAAAGAGGGTAGCTAAAATGAGCGTGGGACCCTTGGAGGATGCGACTGGAGAGTTAATGGTGGGGAACTGGGGAATGGCAGATAATTTAAATCAATATTTTGCATTGGTCTTCATGGTGGAGGACACTATAAACATCCCAAAGATATGAGACAAGCAAGGAGCTAATGGGAGGAAAGATCTTGTAACAATCTCTATGACAAGGGGCAAAGTATTTGACAAGCTAATGGGACTAAAGGCAGACAAGTTGCCAGGACCTGATGGCCTGCACCCAAGGGAAAATACTAGAGTCTATCATTAAGGAAGAAATAGCAGGATATTTAGAAAAGCTTAACGCAATCAAATAGAGTCAACATTGTTTTGTGAAAGGGAAATCATGTTTGACAAATTTGCTAGACTCCTTTGAGGATATAACAAGCAGAGTTGATTAAGGGGAACCAGCAGACGTAGTATATTTGGATTTCCAGAAGGCATTCGATAAGGTGCCACATAAAAGGTTATTGCACAAGATAGGATCTCACAGTATTGGGGTAATGTATTAGCATGGATTGAGGATTGATTAACACACAGAAGACAGAGAGTCGGGATTAATGGGTCTTTTTCAGGTTGGAAAGATGTAACTAGTGAAATGCCACAAGGATCAGTCAGTCATAGGGGCTCTATTATTTACAATCTATATTAATGACTAGGAGGAGGGGGCAGAGTGTAATGTACCCAAATTTGTTGACAATACAAAAATAGGTGGGAGGGCATGTTGTGATGAGGGCTTAAGGAATCTGCAAGGGAATATAGATAGGTTGAGTGAGTAGGCAAAAAACTTGGCAGATGGAGTTTAATGTAAGAAAGTGTGAGGTTATGCGCTTTGGTAGGAAGAATCAAAAGGCAAATATTATTTAAATGGAGAGAGACTCCAAAAAAGTGCAGCACAGAGGAATCTGGGTGTTCTTATGCATGAAACACAAAAAGTTAGCACGCAGGTGCAGCAAGTAATTAAGAAAGCAAATGGAATTTTGGCCTATGTTGCTAGGTGTTTGGAGTTTAAAAATAGGGAAGTCTTGTTACAACTGTTACAGGGTGTTGGTGAGGCCGCACCTGGTGTACTGTGTACAGTTTTGGTCCACGTATTTAAGAAAGGATATACTGGCATTGGAGGCAGTTCAAAAGAGATACACTAGACTGATTTCTGGGATGAAGGGGTTGATTTATCAAGAAAGCTAAACAGGTTAGGCCTTTATTCATTAGAGTTTAGAAGAATGAGAGGCGATCTTATTGAAACGTACAAGATTCTGAGGGGGCTTGACAGGGTAGATGTTAAGAAGATGTTTGCACTAGTGGGGGATTCTCGAACTAGGGGACATAGTTACAGAGTAAGGGGACACTCATTTTAAACTGAGATGTGAAGGAATTTCTTCTCCCAGAGAGTAATGAATGTCTGGAATTCTCTAACCCAAAGAGAAATACTGAAAGTATTTAAAGATGAGGTAGATAGATTTTTTAAATATCTGGGCGTTGAGCTATGAGCAGCTGGCATGAAAGAGGAATTGAGGCCTGGGGTAGATCATCCATGATCTTATTAAATGGCAGGGCAGGCTTGAGGGGCTGAATGGCCTACTCCTGCTTCTGTTTCTTATGTCCTTATGTTCTGGATTTCTTGGTTCCCTGTTATTATTTCCCCTTCTCTAAGGGGCCTATGTTCACTTTGGCCTCTCTCTTCCTTTTTATATACTTAAAGAAGGTCTTACTGTCCATTTTGTATATGGGGTCAACATGGGGTCAGTTGTCCAACTCCCCTACCCACCCCATTAACAGCCGTGTTGTGACCAGCTCCATTGTAGTCAGAGCCTACTGCCAGGTGGCCAAAGGTTTCAGATGACCATCCCCTTTTAATATGTAAATCAGATTTCCATGATGTAACTGGGACCCATTGTCATTTTCAATAGGAACTGATTGGGCCAGTGTCGTGCACAACTGATGGAAGCCTTCTAAAGGGGGGGGGGGTGTAAGTTTTTTTTGTGGGTTTTGGAAGAGCAGGAATACAAATCTGGTGGCAATAAAGGCTGTCTGCGCTGCTGCCACACAGGTAAATTTGAACCTTTGCAATTATGCCCACCCAGATTCCATTATTGTCCTGGCTGGCAGCAGCTCCGCAGCTTGATTTTCAGGCTTCAATCTAGCAAACTGCATTGGTTTGGCTCTTTGGTGCCCCCAAGCTCACCTGCTGAATTTATGGCAGGGGCCTCTGCCTAAACATCCAAAAGTGCCCCATGTTCTCATGCCAAAGGTATGCTCAGCCCTGACCTTCCTGATGTCGTTAAATTGGAATACTAAATCTTTCATCTCCTTTTACATACTGTTGCAAAATCGGACTGAAAATGCATTGCAGGTGGAAAATCATTGCATGTGACATCCAGATATACATTTGGACCATTGCCTTTACTATTGCGACCTAAGTTTTTTAACCAAGCAAAAATATACCTTAGATAAAAGCAAAACACTGCGGGTGCTGGGAACCTGAAATAAAAACAGAAAATGCTGGAAAAACTCAGCAGGCCTAGCAGCATCTGTGGAGAGAGAAAATGGGTTAATGTTTTGAGTCCATATGATCCTTCTTCAGAGCTAAAGATAAATGGAAATGTGATGAAATTTGTACAGTTTAAGGGGGGGTGGAGCAGGTGAAGCTGGACAGAAGGTCAGCGATAGATGGGGACAAAGGAGGGATTGACAATGATGTCATGAACTAACGGACAAAGGGAGCATTAATGGTAGTGGTAAGGACTAACAAAGGTGCTGATAGTGATGTAAAGGTAAGAAAGCAGAATGTGATAATAGCAGAGCAAGGGTAGCAATGTGTGAAAGAACAACATGGAATGGGTAACAGATGGCCCTTTTGGGCTTGGATTAGGGAAAAAAAGGTTAGAAAATGGGATAGAAGAGGGGATAGAAAAGGGGATAAAAGCATGGATAAATGAATAAAAATACAATAAAAATGAATAAAAAAACATAAGTGGATTAAAAAGTAACAATGAATGCAGAAAAAAGGGGGAAAAAAGGGGTGAGGATAGAGGAGAGAGTTCATGGTCTGAAGTTGTTGAACTCAATGTTAAGTCTGGAAGGCTGTAAAGTGCCTAATCGGAAGATGAGGTGCTGTTTCTCCAGTTTGCGTTGAGCTTCACTGGAACAATGCAGCAGGCCAAGGACGGACATGTGGGCATGAGAACAGGGTGTGTGTTGAAATGGCAAATGACAGGAAGGTCTGGGTCAGGCTTGCGGACAGACTGAAGGTGTTCTGCAAAGTGGTCACCCAGTCTGCACTTGGTTTCTCCAATGTAGAGGAGACCACATTGGGAGCAGCGAATGCAGTAGATCAAATTGAGGGACCTGCAAGTGAAGTGCTGCTTCACTTGAAAGGAGTTTTGAGCCCTTGGATGGCGAAGAGGGAGGAGGTAAATGGGTAGGTGTTGCACCTTTTGTGATTGTATGGGAAGGTGCTGTGGGAACGGGATGAGGTGTTGGGGGAGATGGAGGAGTGGACCAGGGTGTCCCAATGGGAACGGTCCCTAAGGAATGCCGATGATGGGGTGAAGGGAAGATGTGTTTGGTGTTGGCATCATGTTGGAGCTGGTGGAAATGGCAGATGTTGATCCTTTGAATGCGGAGGCTGGTGGAGTGAAAAGTGAGGACAAGGGGACCCTACCATGGTTCTGGGAGAGAGAGGAAGGTGTGAGGGCAGAGGTGGGGGAGATGGGTCGGACACGGTTGAGGGCCTTGTCAACCAGAGTGGCTGGGAAACCTCGGTTCAGGAAGAAAGAAGATATGTCAGAAGCACTGTTTTGGAAAGTGGCATCATCAGAACAGATTCAATGGAAGCGAAGGAACTGAGAGAATGGGATGGAGTTCTTACAGGAAGTGGGGTGTGAGGAACTGTAGTCAAGGTAGCTGTGGGAGTCAGTGGGCTTGTAATGAATATTGGTGGAAGCCTATCACCACAAATGGAGATAGACAGGTCAAGGAAGGGAAGGGAAGTGTCGGAGATGGACCATGTGAAGGTGATAGAGGGGTGGAAATTGGAAGCAAAATTGATAACATTTTTCCAGGTCCAGGTGAGAGCATGAAACAGCACTGAAACAGTCATCGATATACCAAAAAAAGAGTTGTGCTAGGAGGCCTAAGTAGGACTGAAACAAGGAATGCTCCACATACCCCATAAAGATACAGGCATAACTGGGATCCATGCGGGTACCCATAGCCACACCTTTTATTTGGAGGAAGTGAGACAAGTTTAAAGAGAAATTGTTCAGTGAGGGAACAAGTTCAGCCAGACGGAGGAGAGTGGTGGTGGATTGTTCTGGTCTCTGTTCAAGGAAGAAGCGGAGAGTCCTCAGACCATCCTGGTGGGGGATGGAGGTGTAGAGGGAATTGGACATCCATGGTGAAGAGGAGGCGCTTAGGGCCATGAAACTGGAAATTGTTAATATGACGTAGGGCATCAGAGGGATCATGGATATAGGTGGGAAGAGACTGGACAAGGGGACAGAGAACATAGTCAAGATAGGAAGAAATGCGTTCCGTGGGTCAGGAAACAGGCTGACACGATCGGTATTGTTTGTGGATTTTGGGAAGGAGGTAGAAGTGGGCTGGCCAGGGGTAGGAGACTATGAGGTTGGAAACTGTGGAGGGAAGATCTCCAGAGGAGATAAGGTCAGTGACAATCCTGGAAACAATGGTTTGATGTTCGGTGGCGGGGTCATGGTGCAGGGGCAGATAGGAGAAAGTGTCTGAGAGTTGGCGCTCAGCCTCTGCGAGGTAGAGGTCAGTACGACAGACAACGACAGCAACACCCTTGTCGGCAGGCCCAAAATTTATTGAGGTGAGGGCATAAGGGTATGAAACTGAATCTTTTGCTGAGTACAGACTGTTCAGCATTAGAGAGAGGTAGGTCAGAGGGTATGGTAAATACACAGCAAGGGCTGGGATTGGATGATGGGATGGGGTCAGAAGGACGGGAAAGGGTGGAGGGTCCTGGATGGGCATTGGTATCAATGAGTTGCTGGAGATTGTGTACCTTTGTCAATCTCTCCTTTGTCCTCACTTATCACTGGCCTTCTATCCAGCTTCACCTTCTCCACTCCCCTTAAACAGTATAAATTTCATCACATTTCCACTTCTCTTCAGCTCTGAAGAAGGATCATATGGACTCCAAAGATATACTTTACCTGTGCAGTTTGTATTATCATGTTATAGGATGGCCCTGAGTTTGGAAAGAGATGCCATGGTGCAATTTTCCCATCCCTCCAACCCCATTTGCTTAAACTGAAAATTTATTACAAGTAGCAACTCGGACCAACTTTAGATCCAAAATTGCGCCATTGCATCTCTTTCCAAATCTGTACCATTAAGATGCAAAGAGTAACATCATAAAGTACAGCCAGCGAAAGGAAGAGATATTTGCTATAGATCAAAGACTTTAATTCCATTGACTTTCTGGGCCGAATCTTCCAAGAATTGACAATCACCGCTGGATTGGCACTTCACTCCTATTTTTTTGCACTAAGATGGAGCTCCACATGTGTGGCCCAGGTTTCTGAATGGGCCTCTTTAGGAATGCAAGTGTACCTGTTCTGTAAGCCCTTTTCATTGCGCAGGCTCATCAGCGGAAGCCAAGCCATGCCCTCTTTTCATGGCACTAGCTGCTGTCTTTTGGTAAATCTTCATGCACTAACATAGTGAAAAGCTTTGGGACATTTAAATCGCTTTTCAGTGTCTTAGTGAATGAGTGTGAGTGAGATAAGTGGGTAAGTGGGTAGGTGGCAGGGTGGTAGGGTGGAAGGATGGTGGAGTGGGTAGGGTGGTATGGTGGGTAGGGTGCCAGCTGGTGGCATGGTGGTAGGTGACATGAGAGTTGGATGGCAGGGTGGTAGTTGGCAAATTGGCAGGTAGCAGGGTGGGTGGGGTGAGTAGGGTAGCAGGATGAATAGATGGCAGGGTAATAGGTAGGCTGGGTAGGTAGGGTGGGTAAGGTGACAGCATGATAGGTGGCAGTCTGGTAGCTGGCAGGGTGTTAGAGTGGCAGGGTGTTAAGTAGCATGGTGGCAGGTGGCAGGGTGGGTAGGGTAGCAGGGTGGTTAGGGTGGCAGCGGAGTTAGACTGGTGAAGTCAGGTCACCTTGTGTCTGGGGAGTCGGAGGTTTGGGGGGAATGGGTGGGTTGTTGGGGAGTCAGAGGCTTGGGGGGATTCAGAGGGTCAATGGGGAGAGTTCAAGAGTCACCAGAGGCTGGCGTCCAAGAGGGAAGGCGGGGGTTCGGGGAGGAGTTGGAGGCTCAGGGGTGAGTCAGAGTGTCGGGGGAAGCTGGAGGGTTGGGGAGAGTCAGTGGGTTGCTGGGGATTGGATCAGGGGGTGGGTGGAGTCGGGCATGTCAGTGGGGAGTAAGGGAGGGGCCAGTTCCACAGTTACCAAGAAGTTACACATGGTTTTTTCCCTGTCTAATATTCCCCAGCTAACCATCCAGGTATGTAAGTTGGAACCCTCCAAAGTCTCTGACTCTAACTTTTAGGGCAGAATTTTCCAGGCCCTCATGCCAGCGGGATCTTCCGGCCCTGCCGATGTGAATGGAGATTTCAATGGCCTGCTGGCCCCACCGAGGGGGAACCCGCCGTGGTGGTGGGGGGCTGGAAAATTCCGGCCATGGAGGTGGAGACTTTTTCAGAGGGCTCCAAGCACATTGGAATTGCCTATTGGAAATTGAAGCTTCCTGGCCACTTCCTGTGGCGTCCCTGTATTGGCACATCTGAGGGGGTCCCGTAGTGCATCCTCCTGGTCTCCGACCATCCAGAGATCGGAAGATCTGGGCCTCTGTGTTTTGTCTTATTTTCGTGAGGAGTTCAGTGTGTCAGATGTAAAATCAAGAATTGGATTATTCTGCAGAACATCTGAGGCCACTTGTTTGGGGAACATCAACAAAAGGCAGAAAATTATGCAGGTTTGATTTAATTTTTTGCCATTTAAAGTTATGCCAAAAGTGAAGAAAAGATATTTTGAATGCAACTCCATAAGGACTTGATTCGATAATCATTGACTTAAAAAGGCAGAAACATTGGAATAAAATTCAACTTTATGGGTGGGTGGGGTGAGGGGGGGGGAGTGTGGTGGTGGGGGGTGGAAACTGGATATATAATGGGGGAATCACCCTCTCTCTGCTTTTTTTTACCTTTGCCAAAGAGGAATTTCACACCACTTTTCTGAAAAATGTGACTAAAATGTTTAAATCTAGACATAAATAATTTACCAGTGAAACAACAGATGACCTGCCTGTTGCTGCTGTAACTATGAAGAAATTGTGAATATAATTAACACTGCAGAATTGAAAGAAATTTGACTCAGGAGCAGGGAAATTCCCTCCCACAGAATTTTGACAGCTTTCACGGCTCGTGATTATACAAAACGAAAGTACTGGATCTAAATAAATAGGAGCTCATTGGACCCCTCTTTAGCAGAACATCATTCAGCAGAGAGAGAGTGTCACTGAGGTTGACAGAAGATCCTACAGCAGAAATCGATTCAGCAGCACAAAGTCAAGGATGAACAGATCAACTGCTGTAATGATTCTCATCCTGCTTCTCTCTGCCTTTACTGCACAGGGTATGTTGAAATTTTTATCTTGCGTCTTATTGCACTGTAGTATGTGGAAGTGAGCCTTTCTTTTGATTTATTAACCAGCTATTAAAAGTCAATGTGCCATTTGGTTATTCATTGAACAATTAAATGGTCACTGAGGCTATCTGCTATTGAGAATACAATGACTGTTTTAATACTGAATTCAATGCTGAACCAAAATGCCAAGATTCTTTCAACTTCAACCAAAATCTAAATTTAATTTAAATTAATCTTTTCACAGGTATTCCAATCCTAGGTACTCAAGGACGTTGCCAGTGCCTTCAGACCACCTCCAATCCTATCAATCCGAGGCACATCAAGAGTTTGAAATATATTCCCAAAGGATCGCACTGTGAGAGACTGGAAATAATGTGAGTAAATGTATCAGAATGTCACCGTTAACCTTTCCCCTTTTGTTATGTCTATTTAGAAGCTGTGCTATTCATTCAAAACATGTTGGACCAATCATAGATTTTTTTATGAAGCAGATTAAAGTGTTTTTTTTATATAGTTTCACTGAATTATCACCTTTCAGTGGGAGAATCTAATCACTGTGAGTCAGATCTTAAAGATTTATTTTCTCTTCACAGTGTTACCGTGAAAAATGGGAATAGATTATGTGTGAATCCTAATGCCAGGTGGATGAAGATTATCATCAAAGCTGCAAAAGGTTGGTGTCTGGTGTTTGTCAAGATTCAGACTTTGTGTGAATAAAAGCAGATAGCTTGAATTGTTTTTTCTCTTATCATCATGTTTGTCCTCCTTCCTTTGTCGAGGGCATTGACTCCTCTCTGCTGCACATTCCCACAGATTCTTTGCCCAAGCATATGTCTGAACTATGAAAGTTATAGCAAGCTATTGAACCACGTTTGGCATTAGGACTCAGTCCTGCAGTGTACTCACCCAGTATCCAGACATGGTAAATCCAGGAGGAGCCAAGGCTGTCACTGGATACCAGTTGGGTGCAGGAATGTTGGTTGATGTCATGCTCTGTTACCCACAATTGCCGTACCTTTAGTGCCCAGCTGAGATCAGCCAATTCATCACAGACTGTGATCAAACAGAGACCTTAAAAATAAAATAGTAAATATCTATCTTCATCATTTTCATCTCCTTTTTGAGTTGCCTTCCTTCCTTTATGGTCAGCTCCATGATTTTCTTCTTTGCATTGAAAGCTGCCCTAATGTATCATTTTTTACCCTTTTATTATCTGTCTGATTTTAATCTTTACCATAATATTTCTGCAGAATTAAATTTTCACCATGGTGACACTATGGATCCTGCGTCTTAAAGTCATATTGTAAAATCAATGAAGTATTAGCAAAATAACAACTGTTAGCAATGCTGTGTAACAATAGTTAATGTCCCCTAATCATGTTGCCGAAGACATTGTCCTTCATATTAAAATAAATCCCTGCTGTTATGGGAAAATTATAATTTGCTTACTTTTATTTCAGGTGCCAGACCACAGAACTGAGAAATGAAGCCGCAATGGGATGGACTTGAATCTACACCTGGAAACCTGCAGTACAATGAACACTGAAATGAAGGAACCTCTGTCCAAGGTGTTCACTCTCTGATGTCACCTTCTGATAGGTTGTTTGAGTAGATGCCCTGCATTGGTTCCTGAAGCTTATTTCACTGTTTAACCCTGTCATACTGTAATTGTTTACACATGGCCTAAAGCAGGCTGATAGTGTGAAATGTTGCACCACGATTGAGTTTTTCTTTGAACAGGATGTGATTTGTTAGCAGTTCTTTTGGAAAATAATTTCCAGTCATCAAAAGGTGCAGGTACAATGGAAATATTCATAGATTTGTGAACTTCTGGAGGAATCTGAATGGAACAGATAAAGTCAATTGTTAGTTTTTGATGTTTGAAATAAGAATGGAAACTCATGTCAATTTCAGAATAACTGATTTTTAAAAGGCTTTTTAAAACTTCATTTACGGGATTTGGGTGCTTCTGGCTAGATCAGCATTTATTGCCCGTCCCTAATTGCCCTTGAGAAGGTGGTGGTGAGCTGCCTTCTTGAAGTGCTGCAGTCCATGTGGTGTAGCTGTTAGGGAGGGAGTTCCATGATTCTGACCCAGGACAGTGAAGGAACAGCAATGTATTTATTATTTCACAAGATTTGTGCATCAATGCCAAAGCCAGCACTTATTGTCCACGCCTAAGTGCCTTTGTGAATGTAGTGGTGAGCTTCCTTCTTGTAGCACTTCACTCGTGGTTTAGGTACAGGCACCCTGCTGTTAGAGAGGGATGTTCAAAATGAACCTTTAATGATTTCTTTATCTCACAATACTGCCTTCCTTCTACTCATTTTACCTGGAATGAGTGAGTGACAATCTGTATAAGACCAAATATAGCAGAATTGTCCTTAATTATTTCAACTGAAACTATTTGGAATAGGAATGGAATGATAGATGTAATAAATTAAATAAACACGTTCCTCATATTGCTTCCAGATATACTGAAATGAGAACAGGACATGCTGGAAATACTTAACAGTTCTGGTAGCATCTGTGGACAGAGAAACAGAGTTAATGTTTCATGTCAGTGATCCTTCATCAGAACTGAGAGTACTTAGAAATGTGACAGGTTTGAAAGCAGGCATGAGAGCTGGGAAGAACAAAAGGGAATGTCTGTCATAGCATTGGAGCTGGGAGAGATTTAGTGACAAAAGCAATAATGGTGCAAGGCAAAAAGAGATTGTAATGGGACAAAAAAGGAGCAGAAGCTAATTTTTAGAGGAGGTGTGAATGGGAAAATCCAGAATCACCACTAACAGCCATTGTTCAAATAGATGGTGGGTGGGGAAGGTTGGGGGCGAGGAGAAGTGGTGGTGTATAGGTTATGATCTGAAATTATTGAACTCAATGTTGATTTCAGAAGGCTGTAAGATGACCAATCAAAAGATACGATGATAATCTTGCGTTTACACTGAGCTTTATTGGAATAGTATAGGAGGATGAGGATAGAAAGTTCAGAGTGAAGTGAAGAATTATCGCAATGTGACATTGTTTCAAACTACTTTGCAAACCTAATTTGATACAGTCTTCCTTTTGCTGCTGAAGTCCTGAGCTGAGTTTTGCCGTCAGCGAGCAGGGATCGGAGCCCGTTCGCCGACGCATAAAATGACGCGGGATGACATTGGGGGTAAATCCCCGACATCATCCCGCCCCATTTCAATCTTCAGGAAGGTGGGCCCGTAGCAAAATCAGCTGTGCGCCCGCCGACCTGTCAATGGCCAATTGAGGCCAATGACAGGATCATTAAAACAATTAAAGGACCTGCCTGTCCAACCTTAAGGTTGGTGGGCAGGCCAGGAGCCCCGGTGGGGATTAGAAAAAACATGAAACCTCATCCACCAGCGGGATGAGGTTTCATGTAGGGATTTAAAAAGTTTAATAAATTTTTAGTGTAAATTATGAACATGTCCCATCTCATGTGACATTGTCACATGAGGGGGACATGTTAAGGATTTTTTCTTCTATTTTTAATGTTTTTAAAAGTGTCAGATATCTCCCTGAGGCAGCACTTAGCCTCAGGGAGATGTAGTTCTTTCGTGCGCATGCGTGAAAGAGCACACCCTCGCTTTTGGGGAATCCCCCCGCTGCCTGCACAGGAAGTGCATAGTGCTTAACGGCAGACGTCACGCTGGATGGGCCTTAATTGGTCCGCCCACGTAAAATGGCGGTGGGGCCCGCTTCTCCGGCGGTGATCGGCTCCCCGCCCGCCGGAGATTGGGTCGGGCCCGTCTGCCTGACAGGCAGAAAATTCTGCCCCTGTTTCAGTTCTGTGGTATACTGATGGCAAGATAGGTACATATTTTTAATTGTTGAATAAGTATACAATATTTCCAGTTTGAACGAAAATTTTATATTAAAATTCAAGAACAATTGGTTGCCATTGACATAGATGTCATTTTACTGCAGTATTTATTGATCACTGACATTTTAACTGAGCCTTGTGATTTTCTTTATCCAAAACTGAAGTCTGTGAAAACAAGTTCTCTATAGAAATGATATTTTGCTGAACATACTTACACTTTAGGAGGCAATGCTTCTTATTATATGATATTAACTAGAGGAAATGACATTTGTAAATAAACTAATTTCTGTGCAGTGTTCAGTAGATATCATTTGCACAGAAGGAATTATAGTCTAGGCCTTGTTGACTGAAAGCTGCAAAAGGTTTTGTGTAAAAGTTGTGCTAAGTATAAAGATGAGCGTCAGTCAGGAACATGTGACTGGAATGTGCGTGAATGAATTGTTTGAGTTTTTTGTGCCTTTATCATCAAATGTATTTAAATGTTTAAAATAAACTAGATTTCTTATGAAGAATGTGTTGTCACTATTTCTCAATCTTCAGCTAAACAGTTATGTTTCTCAAAGAGACAATAATAACCTTTTCAGGATACTCCTCAAATAATTCTACAAGGCCCAAGATATTTGGAGTGTGATAGATTTCAGATCAAATTCTGTAAAATCTCAATGGGCGTATATGGGCTATCATTAACTAATTACACCCACCAAGCCCTCCAAACCCACCACCGTTGCACTGCTATGAACGGGTTAAGATGCCCAACAGTTGGCGGGGTGGGGGGGTGGTGGGTGGAGGAGGGAGCAGTTGTGTTCACGTTCCTTCCATTGTAATTCACCTGAAAATAGCCAGGCAGGGTCTATTCTACAGTCAATATCAACTTAGGAAGATGACAAGCCCAATTGCATCCAGACCAGTCACAGCATTGTGGGACTCAACAGGATGGCCAGATGTGGCAATGGGAAGCAGTTTTATTCATCTTACCTGATGATTCCTTCTGGTCACAAGGGAATGGAGAATTTTCCCAGACCAGCCCGCACCCCACCCCATGCTCCCACCCACACCAACCTCACCCCATGGAATCCTTTGGTCTCTCTTGCTCTCTCATGTTAACAGCATCTACTCCTGAAGATGGTGGGAGGAGGATGTGGCTCCTTAACCTAATGTTGAAACCAGTGTCCTTATATTTTTGACGCTCTCTTTACCTCGCCAATTTTACACTCAGTTCCGAAAGTTACATGTGCTCTGGAATTGGCCAGAAAAAGTGTTTGCAAGCGTCCTGATTGGAGAAGTTTCACATGGGTGGGGTCGGTCGAGTCGGGCAAAGAAAATGAACATTTTGCCCTTGGCAGGGGTGCTCAGTGGGGGTGTGTGGGGGGCAGACGGGAAGCCGGTTTTACGTGGGCAGGCCAATTAAGCCTCGTCCAGCGTGAAACGCAAGTGACAGCGCTCAGTGCTGCCTGCGTGGGTGGGGGAGAGGAGGGCGAGTGGGCCTAACGCAAACTTTGCCCATGTGTGCGAAAGAGCACTTCAATCTCCCTGAGTCACAGAGCTGCCTCAGGGAGATAAAGCGCTGTTTAAAAAATAGAATAAAGAAAATAAAAATGTCATAAAACGTGTCACCTCATGTGACTCTGTCACATGACCAAGGACATGTTTTTAATTCAAGTGTTAAATTTTTATTTTATTTTTATTTGCTTCAGGAAACCTCATCCGACCCTTGGATGAGGTTTCCTAGAAAATGAAAAGGCTGCTTGGCCTTATTGCCTACCTGCCAACTGTTAGGTTGAACGGGCAGTGAAAAATTCAGGACAATTGTTTACTTAATGGCCTTAATAGGCTTTTTAATTGTCGGATCTGGGAGCGCGCCTGCTGAACTAACTATTGCGAGAGTACGTGTTGACGTCGGCACACTCGGCCGACATCAATGTGCTTAATTTCACACTTAGGCGTTTCGGGCGGGCACCTGCACACCAAGCTTAATTTTCAGCAAGTTCCTGGGCAACTTTGATTGGAAGCATTTAGTTTTTTTTATTTAAATATGACTTACTGAACTGTTTAATGACAGAACGAAAAATAACAATTCAATTGAACGGTTTGACTTACCCTTCTAACACTACCATCAAAGCAATGGGTGATTAACAGGAAAAGCTTGTTTGGGTAAGGCTTTGCAACAAGAATAATGATTTACCACTTTGTTTCATGGGTCTGAGTCCTGTGTTAAGGCAAGTAAACTGTGCTCAATATGTATGGAGAGTGGGAATCACCTTTCACTATGATGGCTCTCTTTGAACTTAAATTCTCCTCCATCCTTCTTGATTCAACTATCAGGGTAACCTTCAGCTTCTTTCTTCCTCGTGTTTATCAGGTTCCTTGTATGTATCTATATTGGAATCATAGAATGGTTACAGCACAGAAGGAGGCCATTCAGCACATTGCCTTTGTGTCAATTCTCTGCAACAGTTACTCAGCTAATCCTACTGCTCAAGATTTTCCCTATAGCCCTCCAAAATGGTTTCTCTTTAGATAATTATCCAGTTCCATTTTGAAAACCAAAATTGGATCTGTCTCCACCACATGGTCAGGCAGTGCATTGCAGATCCAAACTGCTTGTTGCATAAAGAAGTTTTTCCTGGTGTTACCTCTGGTTATTTTGTTAATCACCTTAGGGTTCTTGACCTTTTGCCAATGAGAACAGTTTTTCCCATTTATGCTACCCAGACCCCTCATGATTTTGAATGCGTCTAAGAAATCTCCTCTCAACCTTCTCCTCTCCAAGGAGAACAACCTCAGCCTCACCAATTTACCCACATTATTGAAGATAAAAGCAAAATACTGCGGATGCTGGAAATCTGAAAAAAAAGATTCACAACAAAATTTAAAAAATATAATTGAAGCCTCTGATCCTTGGAACCATTCTCATAAATCTTTTCTACATCATTTCTAAAACTTTCACATCCTTCTCCTTGAGGCTGAACCAGTGCTTTATGAAAGTTCAAACTTACTTGCTAATGTGCTCTGTGCCCCTATTTATAAAACCCAGGATTCAGTATAATTTATTAACTGCTTTCTCAACCTGTCCTGCCACATTCAATGATTTATGCACATTTTAACCCAGGTACCTCTGCTCCTGCATTTCCTTTAGAAATATACCCTTTATTTTCTGTCACCTCTCCTTGTTCTTCTGACCAAAGTGTATCACTTCACACGTCTCTACGTTAAATTTCATCTGCCACATGTCTGCTTATTCCACCAGCCTCTCTACATCCTCTTGAAATCTATCACGATCCTTCTCACAGTGCACAATACTACCAAGTCTTGCATCATCTCCAAATTTGAAATTATGCCCTGTATACACAGGTCTACGTTATTAATATAAATCAAGAAACGCAGTGGTCCCTCTATATACCATCCCCCAGTCAGAAGTAAAGTTTTCTGTAATTCATGATTTGAATAGGTTTGAATTAAATAATTAAACAGTTGCATAATAAAATTCTAACTATGTTAAGCACTAATGATTCAAAATACCACATAGTTCAAAATAAAATGCCTATCGGCACTAATATTTTTCACTTAAAAAGCAAAGTTTTACTGATGTTTGGGGACTCAAATGATTAATACAATGGAGAACAATATAATAGTGGGTTTAGAAATGATATGGGCAACACATTTTCTTACAGCCCCTGCACCTCAAAAATTGACACTACTCCACTGCCTTACAGAATGGATGTGATCACCCTATGGAGGCTACAGAGGAGATTTATGAGGTTGTTGTCAGGAAAGGAGAATGTTAGCCATGAGGAAAGATTGGATAGGCTAGGGGTGTTTTCCTATGAACTGACAAGGATGAGGGGAGATTTAATTAAATTGTACAGAATTATCAGGGGTCTAAAGAGCATGGATAGAAAGGACCTCTTTCCCTTAATAGAGAGGTCAATAATCAAGCGACATAAATTAAAGTAATTGGCAGAAGGATTAGAGGAGGGTTGAAGAGAAATGTTTTCACTCAGGGTGAGTGGGAGTTGGGAAACCTGAAAGTTTGGTCGAAACAGAAACCCTGTGAAAGTAAAAATACACTTGGATATGCACTTGAAGTGCTGTAACCTACGAGAATGTGAACCAACAGCCGGAAAGTGGGATTAGGCTGGATGGCTCTTTCTCAGCTGACACAGACATGATGAGCTCAATGGCCACCTTCTGTGCCATAAATCTTATGTATCTTGTAAGTTCTCCCGATGTGTACCAAGCCGGTGAACTGTTATCCCTGTGTGATCAGGATTCCCAATTCTGTTATGTCGATTCCAGCTGTAAGGATTGGGAAGATTTTTAGGAGGTGATTTACTTGATTCCCTGCAAGCCCCCATCCACTTCTGGGATATTGGATCAGAACTGATAGGGGATGGAAATTACTCCCACTCGATTATGTGCATGTCAATTCTAACGACTGGCAAATGACACTTTTAGCAAATTGATTTCAAGGAGCAGGGTAGCATGGAAGACTGTAAAAGTTCACTGTAGTCCCTGTAGGTGAGCACAGGGAAAGGGATTTCAAAGACTAACATGGTTAGGGTGATTTATAATTGCTTCTTAGTTTGGGGGCAGCAGTGGATGATACCAGTCAGACCAGATTATGGCAGGAACCTGTGACCAGCTATTATCAAGTCTCAAACTCTTCCTTGGTGACTACTCAATGGCTAAAGCATCAATTTTGGCCTGACCCTGGAAAATTGATCAGTGCTAGGAGTGATAGTTGTAGGATGGTTCCTATCCCAGCCCTCCTAGCATTTCACCAGTATTTGCTCAAAGTGAAGATCTTTGGCAAAAGCAGAAAGCATTGGAAAAACTCAGCAGGTCTAGCAGGATCTGTGGAGGGGGAAACAGAATTAACGTTACGAGTCCATATGTGGTCATACGGACTCATAACATTAACTCTGTTTCACTGTCCACAGATCCTGCTAGGCCTGATGAGTTTTTCCAACATTTTCTGTTTTTCTTTCAGTTTTCCAGCATCCGCAGTGTTTTGCTTTTATGAAAATCTTGGGCTATGAGTCTGATAACAATATTTCTCACCTTTGTTTTCATTTCCTTCTATGGCCTCATCCCTCCCAATCTCTCTAACCTTTTCCAGCCTCATAATCCTCAGAGATCTCTGGGCTCCTCTAATTATGCCTCTTGAGCATCCCCAATTTTAATTGTTCTACCTTTAGTGGCTGCAGCTCCAGTTGCCTCAGATGTAAACTCTGGAATTCCCTCCCTACAACTCTCTATCTCTCGACCTGACCTTCTTCTTCAAAGCCAATCCCTTAAACCTAGCTCTTTGGCTAAGCTTTTGGCCATCTGACCTAATATCTCCTACATGGGCTTGATGCTATATATTGTTTTTTAATGTTCCTGTGAAGCACCTTGGGACATTTTATTGCATTAAAAACATTATGTACATTTATATTGTTGTTGTTCCAAACATTCACACACAATTGTTTTCAATATATTTTGTCCACTGCCAAAAAGAAAGTAATAGATCTATAATGGTAAATTTCCTGGCCTGATACAAAATTAGTTCTAATTTGGTTAGCACTGCATTAAAACACAAGTTGACATACCCATGCGGTTATATTCGTGAATTTATAGAAAATGAACTATTTACTTCCAAAAACAAAATGGAGTTGAGAGGTCAGGTGACCTTTTTACATTTCTGCCAATATACATGGAACTAGACAAGGCTGGAAGTTAGCCTGCTTGTCTGGTCAGGACATTAAAATGCAAATAACCTTTCAGGACATTTTATTGAGAAGATATTAAAATACAACAGACCTTTCCTGTGGATTTTGTAGGTACCTTTGTCCAAGTAACTTTTGAAGTCGAGGACTCAATGGGCTTGCAGACTTCTAAGTTGCTGAATTCCATTCAGCAGAATGATTGTGAAAAGAAACCCATTCTATCAGAAGGAGATGGAAATGAATGAAACTCAAACATTATTATGTGTCAATGCTCAAGCCATCAAGAACCAATTATATGGACAATGGAAAAATAGACACTGTAGTCACCAGATAAAAATCAGGTTGTGATAAGGAACATTTATTAACATTTGAAGAGCAATCTTAGTGAGTCAATCTTGGCAGACAGAGGCAGAGCAGCAAAAGAAGGTCCCTACATAAAATCCACCAGCAGACAAAGGATTAGTGCTAGCTTTTACGTACCAGTTAGAAGAACCAAACCAAATCTTCATTACAGGGGTTCACCTGCAACTTGTCTGGAGTGCAGCCAGAAACCTGCTGCTGCAAGCAGTAACTAACTGCGAATAGGTCAGCGAAAACTTCCAACCTCCACTTCTTTAGTGAACCATAAAGGAAATCATCAGGACCTGCAATGTTTCAGGCTTCCATCTTGAGAGACTCAAGTATAAAAGTGAATTTTTGGACTTTCAAGACTTGACTGTATACTACCTCTTTTGTAGTAATCTTTTCTTGTGTGTATGAGTTTGTCCTTGTGCACGTGTGAGTGGATGCTGTTGCGATTTCTTTCAGGTGTTGCGAAATAAACATTTATCCTTCATTTTTAAACTGGTGAGTAAACGTGTCTTTTGTCTGTTCTTCGAAATCACAGCATTTAAAGGGTTAAAACACCTGTTCTTTAAAATACATCTATACGTGATCAGACAAGAGGTGGAGAAAGCAAAAACAATCCTATCATCTCCCCCTGTCCATAACAAAGTGCTAAGCGCAGAGGATTATGAACAAGTCAAATTTTAAGGGATGGGAGAATTAAAGGGGTTTGTTAAAATGTAGCAGACAAAATGTGGAGAGCATTAAATGTCATCTTTATTCATCAGCAATCATTGCTAAGGTTAAAGGAGCCTATGTGCAGTCATGATTCTGTAGTCCAGCACCTATAACTCCTCTATGATGGCCACTAAATTATCAAGAAAAGCAGATTAGAGCCATGAATTTCTTACGGGCATATTGAACTTTTTAAAGAGGATCTGGGCGTTTTTAAAGAAATACAAGCAAAGACACTGTGCAAAAGGTGGTTGATAATGTAAAGTGACCACTGACAGGCCTTTCCTGAGAAAACATGGAGTGTCACACCTGAAAAGATATCATGGCTTTTTTCAAGCAGGGACACTTGAAAGGGTGATTGGAGAGGTACAAAAGACTGTACTTTAATCTCTTGTAGTTGTGGAGACAAAAGGCTGATTTGCATATCTCAGCATCAACTCTTGTTGATTTATTTCTCGGAATGTGTTAATAGTTTTAAGGTGAATGTAAGATGACAAATTCCTCTCCTGGGATATGCAGGACCAAATAAGTTAAAAACTGGCTGCAGACCAGTGTGTGAGTAACAGAAATAAGAAGAAACACCAACCAGTCACCCCTGCAGCTTGCAGGCAGTCTCTCGCTCTCTCTCTTTGTTGTTGGAGGCAAGGTTCAGCATAAGTCACAAAAAAGGAAACAGGACAGCCTCTTCAGCTACCCTGCAGAACCAAGTGTTTCCAATTGACTGTGAATCTGCCAAAGTCAGCTCCACTGGAATCACCCGATTTAACGGTTGAAACATACTGCTATCTACGCCACATGGAGAAGCAAAACAATGATTTGCATATTTTTAAAAACTTTTGTTTGGACTGTTAGCTTCTCATTTTTGCTCTGTGTGTATGTACGTTGTAGTTTATTATTTTCTCAGGTTTGGGTAACGAATAAACTCTCACTTTCTTAGATTCAAGAAAACCTGGTTAAATTGGTTCCTTAGTAAAAGTAAATACATTTGGACTGGGAAAAGGTATCCATGGGGAAAGAATATTTAAATGAACCTCGTTGCGACCAACCAAGGGGACTGAATAAAAAGCAGAGCCAGTTCATTCCTACTCACTCGGGATCATAACAAATTGGGGTCCTGTCCTGGCGTAAAAAATTGGGGATCTTGTCCACGAGTTTAACAAATTGAGGACCTGGTCTGGGTTGTAACAGAATCAAGGATGGTACTGCAACCAATGCTTGGATGAGCACTGCCCTCAGTGCCACTCCACTCATTCATAGATTGGCAAAGCAGTGTGGCTAACTATAACCGTCCCTGTACAGGTGCAAACTTTGTGTTACATGGAAGCTGCTGGTAGTTTTTCAGTTGATGGCACAGCTTGACATTTACCCGTGCATTACTCTGAGACAGGAAGGCAACCAGCCATCCCCAGTTATGTGTCCGTTTCAGCAGGAATGGTTGGCGTGATTTTCATGTCATAGCTTCTTTCGTGCACTGACATGGAAGGAATGACCTGTTTAGAATGGTGCGATTGTCAGATGTACGGCTAGAAAATCCTTCATTAGCTCTGTCAAATTCACAGTGGATGGGTGGAATTTTCCCATCCTGCTCATGTTGGATTTCATGGTGGGTGGGAGTGGAGAATCTAGCAGGTGCCAAAAATTGGAATCCCACCAGTGTGAAAACAGTTTGCAATTCTCCCGATGGCAGGTTAATGGCTGGTTGAGTATCCGGCTGACGTGAACACCATTTGCCTTCATTACCATCTCATGAATGCTGATTAAATATGCTTCTCGCTTTCCAATCTTGCGTCATGTGAGTGGGAAATCATGCCAGTCTGAATACGTCTGCCAAAGAGTGGCATACAATTGTTGGACCTCGCTTCACTCGCAACTTTGAGATGAACGTGCATTCATAGACTGCCAGTGACAGCCCTGCGCCAGTGTCATTGTGATGCCAGTGGAACGTCACACTGTTGGGGGTGGAGATTGGTCTGCTCCCGGTGATCGCCTCTGTAGTCCTGGGGCACAGCCCTGTGCAGCGGTACTCAGACAGGGCTATACCCTCAAACAGACACAAGCATTTCAACTGGAATGGGGGTGTGGGCAGCATCGGAAGAGAAACAGTGTAGTGTTCAGTCATGAGGACAGTGGGGAGCTCTTTGAAAATCCTTGGTCTGGGGCCAGCAGATCGGAGTCAGAGAACAGAAACACTCCTTGGACTTACAGTCTGGAGTGAGAGACTACAGACTGTCCTTGGGCTCAATCTGGAGTGAGAGATTACAGACTGTCCTTGGGCTCACAGTCTGGATTGAGAGGGTACAGAAAGTCCTGGGATGCAGCGGGCCATGACACAGGGCTATGCATGGCTTGCCTGTTGTACTCCCACTCCATGGGGGCAAGGGCCATGTGCTCCATTGGGATAATGCACAGAATGGTGTGCAGGAAATTGGCTTCTCTGGCACTGTACTGGTCTACAGATGAGATAGTAATGGTTATGGGAAGCATCTGAAGCCTGTATTTGGGACAACGTAATAAACATGGTGGGGGTGGGAGAGCATGTGAAGCTTTTTTGAGAGGGTGTAGGGGGTGGCGAGTGTCCCTTCTTTAGGTGGCCATGCACACAGCCTCTAGATGGGGAGAGGTGGGGTCCACATGGAGCATGGGTACGTTAACAGTGATGGACTCGGGGGGAGGATAGGGACCTTGACCACAACACCAATAGGATCCAGTATTACTGGGGGAGACTGGAGAAAAACATTAGAGTGCTTGGCCTGCACATCATGAGTTTGCAGATAAATTTCTGGTACACAGACGGTGGGAAAGGGAGCACCTGGTCTAAAATAATAGTGCAGAGCAAAACAATAATGGATTCACGGCTCAATGCTGCCTTCTGGAGAATTCTAATGGAATGAAAGAGGAGAAGAAGGGACAGGTGAAGCTGAGTACAGCTTCAGGATGAGGTCCACGGTGCAGGGGAAGCACAGCAAGAACGTGAGGATCAGGAGGATGCACCCAGGCCACGGAGGTGACTTGCTAGACCAAAGGTCCACCGAAGAAGATTCTCCTATTTGTAAATGAGTGAGAAACAACGGGGCGCACGTCTGCACTTGACCCAAGCTCTGGTGGACCACATTTTCCACACTCTTCGGGAGAAACTAACATTCCGTCGAGTCGGGGGCTATTTCCTGCCAGTGGCCTTGAAGGTCACCACTGCGCTAAACTTTGTTGCCTGCAGATCGTTCCAGGGATCCACAGAGGACCAGTGCGGCATCTCACAGTCCACCACACATAGGCATATCAAGATCACAGATGCTCTCTACAGCAAAGCACAACACTCTGTGAGGGTCACACTCAATGAAGGCTGTGAGATTCAATGGCTTTGCAGCTATCTCAGGCTTCCCAGGAGTGCAGGGTGCTTTAAGGGCTCCATGGCAGCAGCCCCTAATGTTTATTCACTGTAAAGGCTTTCTTCCATTAATGTTCAACTGGTCTATGATCACTGGAAGAACATAATGCACATTTATGCCAGCTACCTTGACTCACACATCCAGAGTCACTCTCAGGCGGCTCAGGTACTCGAAGGGCCGGAGTGCCTACAGGATGGCTGCCTGAGCATAAGCCTGAAACACTGGCTCATGACACCTGTGTATTGGTCTCAGATTGCTTTGGAGGAGAGGTACAACAAAGCTCACAGCTCCACACAGTTCCTAATCGAGCAGAACATGGCATTCTGGAGATGTGCTTCCGCTGTTTGGACTTCTCAGGTGGGGCACCTCAATGCACTCCAGATAGGGTATCCCACATCATCTTTGTGTGTTGTGCCCATCACAACCTGGCTCTGTAAAGGGGTGATCCCTTGCCAGAGGTGAAATGGAGGAGGATGGGAGCTCCTCAGAGGATGACGAGCAGGAGGCCCAGGAACCTCAAGAGAGTGATTCGGGTCAGTTTCCACGGGACGATGGCATCGAGGAAGCACAACGTGGAAGATGTGCCTGTGCCACTTTAATTGCTACCAGATTCCAGGAGGAGTAAAATGAAGGCAACAAGAAATGGCCACATTTCTCCTGGCCCTAAATGTCATTCTATTTCATTGAAAGGGATGTCCAACCAGTCACATCGAGAGCAGGTTCAGCATTCAGGCCTGCACCTTCTGGTCCAATGATTCACCAGGCCATGATCTCTAAGAAGGTCACTGGTACACACTGGTATACACTTGCTCTGGGAAGTGAAAGTTGACACAGCAGTGAGAACGCTGAGGCAACTTATTTGATGCAGTTGTCGCCACATTCATGAGAAACAACAGCGGCCAGTGAGATGAGGACATGTTTGGGGATATCATCCTCCCATCCTGGGCTTGTCCTTTGGCACTGCCACTGAGGAGACACAACTGCCGCTAATCCCTCATGGCTACTGAGATGCCCTCACACAGCGGTGTTTCATGAGGAAGAAGGTTACAAGCACTTTAATCACACACTTCCAATAACGATTTTAACACATCTCCATGACATCACAGAAGGGTGCATAAACTATCTTCAGTGAGGTTGACATCACATTAACATGATTCTTAGAAAGGGAGATATCACTGAATGGGAGGATAGCTTAAACTTGAATTAAGAGGATTCATTTTTAGATAACCACAATGCCTTCAGTTGACCAAGCTAATCACATTAACATCAAATGTATTAACAAAAGTGCAATATTTTTACAGTGATTGTACACCCGTGACCCAAAAGTGATTTCAATGTTTAATATTGACTTCATTGACTTAATATTCAATATTAACTTCTTTAACCCCATCACTACGCCTGGGTGCAGCCCCAACATCTGCAGCAGAGGTGGAGGCAGCCAGCTGACTGCTGCGTCCTGATGTCTATGATGACCTTGGTGGACGTCCTCTGGTGGCCTGAGGCCTGAATGGCCCCGGCCTCATAAGGGTCTCCTGCTCGGGGCAGATGCACACTCGTCGGCTTGAGCAGCAGGAGTGTATGGGGTCACGGGCAGAGGGGACTCAGAGCAGCTGGACACCTTTGTAGTGTCCTGAGTAGGGGCTCCCAGGGTATCCGGCTAATGCTCATCCTCCCTGTGTGTGTCAGAGGTCCCTCCCTGACTCCTTGAGGAGAAGGGGCACATGGAGGGAGGTCAAGGAGCCTTGTCTCCCTCTCACCTAGACAGTGATGGTGCCTAGCAGTGTGTGTGGCCATGGAGTCCAGGGCTGAGCGCAAATCTGCCAAAACCTGCGGGCCAAGGTCTACATGGTGGTTGCCAATATTCCCATGGTGACCTCAAGGAATGCGCATGTTGGAGCCAGGACATCTGACAGAACACGGATAGGCTCCTCCATCATCTGCTCTAGTCTCCTAAGTGACTTCCGAATCTCTGCCAGACGTTCCCCTGCCTATCGTTGCATCTCCAGCATTGTCTCAGCAGCCGCATGCAGAGGCTCATCATCTGACCTGGAATCAGCAGGTGGCTAATCTCCAACAACCCTCAGAGTGCTGGAGACCTGGGCTGTCCCTGCCTTCGACTGCTGCGGAGACGGTTAGTGAGGTGCTCTCCATTAGGTGACTCCGAGCCTAACCTAGAGCTATGACCCATCGAGGTGTGTGTCTTCCTTGGTGGCTTCCTCAGCTTCTTCATCTGATTGGTTTGGGGCTGGGCTTATGTTGGCCTTCCTGGTGTGCCGAGATCTGCTGGTGCCTATAAGCGAGAGAAGGTAGTTTTAGTTCATGAGCAGGCAGATTACAAGAATGCTTGTCACTCACTGTGAATGTCAGGATGTGATGAACTCATGGAGGTGTCATCCATACTAAGTTGCTGAGACAAGCCGATTTCCCCTCCCCCGCAGGAGTGATCCCTATGTGCCCCTAGCCAGCTCAGCAGCATCTTTCTCAAGGGGTATGATGTTGGCCGTCCCTCCTCCGGTCTGTTGTGGGCTAGCTTGTCCTGGATGAAGACAAAAGAAAGGAATGTGATGAAAAGTGATGGAGCAGAGGTTGGGAAAGATGAATGCCCCCTGTGTGTGGTGAGCCCTCCAGAAGGCGCTGAGGATGGAGTGTGAGCAGATGATAGCTGAGATGGTGATGATGTGAAAGATTCTGTGGGACAATCAGTGGCGATATGTGTCCCCCGCTAATGGATGTGTGAGATCCCTGAAGACAGTGGCCCTTTGAGTACATGATGCTATGATGAAAGTTTGATACTGGAGGGAGTTGAAAGCTGACTTAGCCTGGCAGAGCACATGAGATCATTCATCCTCTTCTTGCACTGGATGGCATTGTGGGTGTGGTGAAAAGCCGTGCTGACCTCCTCTGCTATAGCTTCCCTGGCCGGAGAGGTGAGAAGCTTCTTGGAGCTGTCCCTGGGATAAAGCACATCGATAATGCTGTCCTGCTCCTCTGATAAAGGCCTGGATGGTGTCGGGGCAGAAGCAAGGGGCAGCCTTCTTCTTTTGGCTTGCAGCCTTCTCCTGGTTGGCAGGCATCTCTGAAGGTCTCCTGGAGCCTGCTCAGCTGGAGAGAGTGATACGTGTGTGCTCGAGTGGTGCTTAAATATGGGGTCTGGTCCTTCTGCCCCAATAGGTAACAGCAAGCAGACAAATCAGCTTCCGATCTGCCCGATGATTCGGTGAGATATTTGCCTGTGCATAATTAATGAGCTTCCAAGCGTGGAATTGGGCACAGATATGCGCCACTCCGGCCAGCCGGAAATGTGCCGCTGAGTCGGCTCACCACGGTATTTAGATTCAAAAATAGAAAGTTCCTCAAGTTTGCCACCCCCTTTTGAAACAAAAAGAATGATATCAGCAAAAGTTTTCATACATCAGTAGCCAATCTCTTGTGGCATTTCTCTGGTTACCATGGCTGGGTGGGGGAGGAGGCTGTAAGACCCGTATCTGAAAACATTGGTGAGGGGTTCCCCTAAAGCTGGTATCAATGGGATTGCAGAATGTGGGGATTGGTTTAGCAGGTGATTCTCAGTGTCTGGAAGCTGTTTAGGCATAGAAGATAGTACCGCTCTGCAGAGTGGGGTTTGTTCCAGGGTCTACAAGCACAGGGGGGGAGGTATTAGTGTCTGTTAACACTATGGGAGGTGAATACTTAGAAACAGAAAAATAGAAAATGGGAGCAGGGCTAGGCCATTCTGCCCTTCGAGCCTGTTCCGCCAGTCATTATGATCATGGCTGATCATCCAACTCAATCCCCTGCTCCTGCTTTCTCCCAATATCCTTTGATCCCTTTTGCCCCAAGAGCTATATCTAACTCCTTCTTGAAAACATACAATGTTTTGGACTCAACTACTTTCTGCGGTAGCAAATTCTCACCACTCTCTGGGTGAAGAAATTTCTCCTCATCTCAGTCCCAAATGGTCTACCCCATATCCTCAGACTGTGACCCCTGGTCCTGGACTCCCCCACCATTGGGAACATCCTTCCTGCATCTACCCTGTCTAGTCCTGTTAGAATTGTATAGGTTGCTATGAGATCCCCCCTCATTCTTCTGAACTCCAGCGAATATAATCCTAACCGACTAAATCGCTCCTCATATGTAAGTCCTGCCATCCCAGGAATCTGCCTCCCCCCTTAGCAAGAACATCCTTCCTCAGATGAGGAGACTAAAACTGCACACACTATTCCCAAATGTGGTCTCACCAAGGCCGTGTATAATTGTAGCAAGACACCCCTGTTCCTGCACTTGAATCCTCTCACTGTGAAGGCCAACATACCATTTGCCTTCTTTACAGCCTGCTGCACCTGCATGCTTACCTTCAGCGGCTGGTGTAAGAAGACACCCAGGTCTCATTGTAGATTTCCCTCTCTCAATTTATAGCCATTCAGATAATAATCTGACTTCCTATTTTTGCTACCAAAGTGGATAATTTCACATTTATCCACATTATATTGCATCTGCCACATATTTGCCCACTCACTCAGCTTGTCCAAATCACACTGAAGCATCTCTGCATCCTCCTCACAGCTCACCCTCCCACCCAGCTTTATATCATCTGCAAATTTGGAGATATTACATTTAGCTCACTCATCTAAATCATTAATAGATATTGTGAATAGCTGGCGTACCAGCACCAATCCCTGCGTTACCACACTAGTCACTGCCTGCCATTCGGAAAAAGGCCCGTTTATTCCTACACTTCGTTTCCTATCTGTCAACCAGTTTTCTATCGATCTCAATACACTACCCCCAATCCCATATGCTTTAATTTTACACGCTAATCTCTTATGTGTGTAGGGGGTGGTGGTGTGTGTCAGCTCCACCTCTGACTTCTGAGTGGTTCGAATCGCTCCCACTCCCTGGGTTCCAGACCTTGGACTTATTTGGGGGTTGTGACAAAGTACAGCAGACAACTGGTTTTGGTGCAAGAAAAATTGAGTTTATTGAAGTCACAAATGAATTTATAACATTAGGATTACACTGAGATTATACAGACCTACAAAGTACGCTTAGTTAAGAATGGGGAACACATGGCATAACGAGAGAAAATCACGCTACTAATCCCCTTCCCCTTGTCCCACCCCCAAAACCTAAATTGAACTAGGAGAGATCAGGGATCATGCTCACCAACCAGGGTTCCTTGGCAGTTCGAAATCCAGCCAGGTAAGCCAGTTGCAGTTTTGGGGTACGCTCTTTGTGTCCTCTGGGGCCTGCCGTCCCCAAGTGGTCCTGGTCTGTGGAATCTGCGAAGGTTCTTCAGTTGGGTGGAGGGCGCGGTTGTGGGTGGTCGATCTTCATGGAGGGCTGCGGTTGCGGCCTTGTTGTCTTCAGTTGAGCCTGCCACCCCGTCCCCCTCACCATGATGTTGCCTGTGGACCTCCAGATCTCCTTCCTCCGCTTGGTTCAGCTCCCTGTTTAAACTCTGCAAAACCGCTCCCAACTGCTCACTGCCTAAAACTGCTTTCAAAACCTGCCCACTGCCCAAAATTGCTTTCAAAACTGCTCACACTCAGATCTGCTGGCCCTGCCCAAAAACAAAACTGCTCACTCCAGATCTGCTGGCCCAGTTATACTGTTTTTTTTTGAGTTTCTTATCTCAATTCAAATCAAGGTTAGTTCTTTGTTTGATTTTGGTGAGCTTCCCCAGGTGATTGATATCCCGTTGTTTTTAATAGGCTTGGATGATGTTTATCATTGTCTTCCTGTCCCGTAACTAGTCTTGAACTGAAAGCCATTGTATGTGCGGAATATTGATGGGTTTGCATAATTGCATTGATTGTGGTCTTCCTGCCCCCGTGGTTAGTAGCGATTATTTATGCAAGATTTTGATGGGCTTTAGTTTCGTGTTGATTGTTTTAAAGGGAAGAATGTGTATTCTGTCTCTTCTCATTGTCTGGTTTCAGGTAAAAGTCCAAAAGTCATATCCTTGTTGATGATATGAATAATGTGGGAATTTTGAGAACCCTTCAAACCCCCTGTGATACTTAAACCTTGCTTCAAGTATCATACTGAAAAAAAACTAAAATTTCCAATCCTCCATGGTCAATCTTCCCCTGTAATTATCTATCTAAGATCTCATGAGACATACATTCCCCTTTCTTTAAAATGTGGTGTACGTGACCATACATAGGCAAAATACAGTTATTTACATACATCTAAACATTTAGGGGGTCCAACACCTCTTGGTGCAAATACATCTTTGTTAAAAAAAAACATGTAAAAGTCTTTCTTAAAAATAACCGAACACACAAAAAAACAATCTTTATTCAGGAACACAAAAAAAAATATGAAAGGTTCAAACAGGTGTATCTCTCTCCACCTTAGCATAATGCTTCTTCCAGGTCCTTTTGTTTTGGAACTCTAGGATTTTGCCTTTTCCCTTGCACTGAGAGCACAACAGGTACAACACTATTTCCAGCTGGCAAACCACGAGGATGTGGGAAGCCATTCTGACCCATGAAGGGACCTCTATGTTTTCGAAAATATCCCACCAGGGTGGGACTGTAATACCTTGAATCTCTCCCTCTATCTCATGTATTTTCTGTTCCAAAGTATGGAAATACTTTTGTGATAACTCTACGACTTTTAGTAGTTTAGTGAGATGTTCTGGTAGAGGGGGAATTTCATAACCGACACGTGTGACTGAGCTCTGCAGGTTGGTAATGTTTTCCCTAACAGTGAGGTGAACAGTGGAGGGTTCAGGAATGGGGACAATCTGTTCCTGGGCCATTTGAACTTCTGCCTCAGGTTTAAAACAAAAACTGCTGTCACTTACCGGACACTGGATGTGCTGTCCAAGCTGGTAGTGGGATGCACTTGTGGTGACACACTATGTCCCACTCCCTATAAATGCCACCTGTGGGGGAACATGGCCTTGTGCCACTACCTCCATGGTACAGTTTATAGGCCGTGCACCAGCAGTTTTAAACCCGCACTGTGGTCTGGAATAAGCATTCAAGTGCTAGGCACACAGTACTACCCAGCTCCGGCACCCAGAGAGGTCTGTACCTGTCATCATGTGCTCCCACTTTATGACGTAAGGTGGGACCGCTGCAAAATGGACGTGTGCACCCTCTTGAATGACTCCAATGTTCTCCACCCTATATACTTGTGCAGGTCGGGCTGTCCCACCCAGGGCATCCTCACTACTATACCCATGATGGTGTGGTTGGAGCACCCACAATCTACTGGGACAGGGTAGTATTCAGAGACTGGGCAGATCTGACACAGGCTTAGTGAATTCTCAAATGGGTGGAGGGCTGCGAGGTGCTTGTTGCTGATCCAGGAGGGGACTAAACCTTGCGTTAAATCCTCCAGGTTGCTGCGGCCCTCGCCCAGCAACTGTGCCCTGTACAGCATGCACACCTCATTCTGTGCAGCCTGGTCTGATGCATTCCTATCCTCTCGAATGAGTGCATTCACTGTTCTTGCATGCCTTTCCAAGTCAGCAATAATCTCCTTTAAATGGACCGTCATGGCCTGGTCCTCGTGTAGCTCTGAGCCTATCACTGTGTTCTCCTCTGTTAAGATTTTTCGTAATTGTGTTTTTAAACCGTTTATTTATGTCTGCAATTCTATATCATCCGACTGTTTATCACAGAGGATCCTGTAATATATGCTGTGAAAACATCATCCCAGGTTCCCCTTCTTTGTCTCCCCGCATTGCTAAAGTACTCGGTGTAGGTAGTGTACAGTACTGTTTTGTCTACATTGGCAAAATCGAACTCATAGAATTTCCTGAACATTTCTCTTAACAGGGCCTGGTATAGCTGTTCTGTCTCCCTGGGGCACCACTCAGGTAAGTGTATCTCTGTGAGGATTAGAATGACGGAAGCTACCGCGTAGTGTGCCCCCTGGTATAGCACCTTTTCGGTTGGCACTAGTACCAGCCCATTCCCTGGTCCCTTGGTGGTGGGAGGGCACTTCTCCATATGTGTCCTTACTGTTGGGGCCATGGGCAGGGGCTTTTGGGTGCGTGCCACGAGTTCAGTGGCCTTAACTGAGGCTGGAGAGGATGGGGTTATGCAAGTGTGTAGGTGGGAATCCCATTCCACACCCTTGTCCAACCATATTGCGGAAAAGATAATGGATACGCCCGTGGGGCAGGTCTTCCGCAATCCCCACATGCAGACATAGATTCCATGTTCCGATTTCCACCACTTGTCCCACCACACGCTCACCTCTCCATGGTTCCCGGTAATGGCCCAATGGGTGTCGTTCCCCAATCGCTCCCAGTCAGCTGTACCGCCCCCCCATGTCTCTGCTCAGCTTCCTGAACCACCACCACCTTCCCAGGGGAATCTGTCCTCTGCAGGTCAGGCACACGAGTTTCTCCTCAGTGACCCCGACCCGTGTGGCCACAACCTGTATGCTGGGGCAGGGGAGGGAGTCCTCCCTGTAGGTGAACCCGGTCTGACTGGAATATCGGGTGGAGTTAGATCCCAGCCACCCTGGCCATCTTCCCACATGGGAATAGGTAGTGATCTCCTCCACGTTACCTTCGCTGCCCCTCGCAGTCACAACCAGTGATCTCTCCCCTGAACACCCAAAAATGTGGGAGTCCTCCACGTCACCTCGCCTCCCAGCGGCCATTCCTATCAGGGCGAGTAGGAGTATGTCCCCCATCCTATCAAAATCCTTTCTGTAGGGAGACATAAGAGCATGTAGCCAGGTCCCGAACGGATTCGCTGGCTTGGGTAAAGCTTAGTCAAGTCTTGCGGCCTCGACTCAATATAAACATACTTAAACAATAATACTTAAACTACCAACCACCTTATTTAAAAGTTAACTAAAACACCCAAACTTAACAATTTCAAAATTAAATAACAGAAGCTATGTACATCCGCCACCTGTCCCTGGGTGGCCAGGTTAATCCCTGTTCAAGCTACAGCACACTACTCCCTTCGTTGTGGCCGCCCTGTCCTGTACCTTTGGTCCCTCGCAGCCTGCAGCTGCTGGCTGGGGAAATCTGTCCTCAGATCAGTCCCTGACTTGAGGGGCTGCCCTTTTAAACTGGGGACCCCGTGACCACGGTTTCTTTGGCTGTGGTGTTCATGGGGACCTTCTAGGGACTCTGGCTGGTGGGGATTTTCTGGCTGGTGTGTCTTCAACCTGAGCCACTGTCCCCTCTTGTGCGGTCTGTGGAATATCCACTGCCGCTGGCTGGGGATTTCTATCCTCAGGCTGTACTTCTTCTAAGCCTGTGTCGGGGCAGATAACTCTCTGCCCTCATGTCCCACCTCATCTGAGTCCCAGATGAGTGGGGGTGTGTCCCAAACAGTGGGTGGGATGGCCCTTCCCTTAAAACAAGCCACTGCACCTGCTTGTGCAGTTTGTGAGTTTGCTCCTTCTGCAGGCTGAGGATTTTTATCCTCAGACCTTGCTCCAACTGGCTGTTCCCTCCTCTCGGATTTAAACAACTTACATTAGTTAATGTCGACTGCTTCCCGTCTAGCTTTATCTATGGCCCTTTCCCCAGCGCGTATTGTCAGGCCCAGGAATTTCACCTCCTGCTGGCTGATCTGTGCTTTCTTTGGGTTCACTTTAAATCCTTCCTGCCCGAGCAGTTCCAGCAGTTTGGCCAGAAGTGGGACATGCTCCTCTCTCGAATTGGTAAATAGGAGCAGGTCATCCACATATTGTACCAGCCGCCTGGGCTGGCTGAAGCCTTTTAAACTGTTTGTGATGCATTGGTGGAAAATGCTGGGGCTATTGTGAAAGCCCTGAGGCAGACAGTTCCAGGTGTACTGTTGCCCTTTAAAGGTAAAGGCAAATTTGTACTGATCCTCTCTCCTTAAAGGGATGGACAAAAACCCGTTGGAGATATCCAGCACCGTGAAAGTGGTCGCGGGTGCTGGGATACTTCCTATCAGGTCAGCAACTGCTGCTACCGTGGGTGCACAGGCTGGGATGTTACTGTTGAGCACCCGATAGTCCACTGTGGCCCTCCAGGAGTTGTCCGGTTTTCTAACCAGCCACAGTGGAGAGTTCATGTAGGTGGCTATCGGTCTCAGGACCCCCTGTTTCACTAAGGAGGACACGGCTGCTTCCATGTCTGGCTCCGCTTCCCTGGGGAAGTTATATTGCTTTTGTGGTCGGGCCATAGGGTCCACATCTACACTGAATTCGAACCCGTTGACCCTCCTACAGTCGTGTTTTTGTGTGGCAAATGTGGCTAGCTGGGCTTGCAAAAGTGCCTGGAACTCCCTTGGGGTATTACTGGTTTTGGAGGGGACACTCATCCCTGTTATCAGTGGGCGGGCCGACCCTTTGCTGCCGGGCCAGGCACATTGGCCCCAGTCCCAGCCTCTCTTGCTGGGGTTTTTCCTCCTCAGTTTCTGCCCCTAATTCCACCCCTACTCCTGCCAGATTTCGCTAAATCTTGGCTCTACGTGTGGTGGTTGTGGGCCCTCCTGCTCCTCAACCGGGTAGTCCCTTGGCACTACCTGTGATGTCTGAAACGTCCTCCCCAGGTTCCCTGTGAAGTTGACCTGGGCTGCACTAGTGCTTATGAGGCACACCATGCCTTTTGCCATCCTTAGAACAAGGTTCAGACTCTCTATCTGCTTCTGGCAGGGTCCATGGTCTGCATCCTCAAACCTCTGTACACTCACTACCTAATAGGCTGCCTGTAATCCTTTTACTTTCTCCTCCTGCTCTCTTACTTGTCTTGCTAGGCGGGCGTTCTTTTCCCACAACTCCAGCTCATTGTTCTTGGCCTTGGTGACCTAACACTGTAAATATTCCTGCTGGGTCTTATGCTCGCTCACTAACTGCACCCTTTCCTGGTTCAGAGCCTGCAATGCTAACAGTAACCTCTCCCCTGCTAGAGCCTTTGTTTGGATTTCCAGGGCTGACTCCCGAATCTCAGCTGCCTGGGCTTCACCGAGCCAGTCCAAAAGCTGCATCTGTTTCTTGTAGCACATCAGCCGGACGGCCTTTTTTATAGATTTTTTATGATCCTTCCCTTCTGTCCATTTAGCTGCAGCATCTACCGGGCGCCCAGCCTTTAACAGATTAGTGACCCATTTTTTTTTCTATATTCACCTTACTGAACACATAATTTGAAATCCTCTCTTCTATTACAGTTCACTCTTCCAAACGGTGTTCACTGCATTGCATCCCTTTTGCTAAGGTCCTGTCACTGTCGCCATTGTGTAGGGTGTGTGTCAGCTCCACCTCTGACTTCTGAGCGGTTGGAATCGCTCCCACTCCCTGGGTTCTAGACCTTGGACTTATTTGGGGGTTGTGACAAAGTGCAGCAGACAACTGGTTTAGGTGCAAGAAAAACTGAGTTTATTGAAGTCACAAATGAACTTGTAACATTAGGATTACGCTGAGATTATTCAGAGATACAAAGTACATTTAGTTAAGAATGGGGAACATACGGCATAACAATGGAAAATCACGGTACTAATCCCCTTACCCTTGTCCCACCCCTAAAAGCTAACTAAATTGAACTAGGAGAGGTCAGGGATCATGCTCAACAACCAGGGTTCCTTAATAGTTTGAAATCCAGCCAGGTAAGCCAGTTGCAGTTTTGGGGCACGCTCTTTGTGTCATCTGGGGCCTACTGTCCCCACGTGGTCCTGGTCTGTGGAATCTGCGAAGGTTCTTCAGTTGGGTGGTCAATCTTCATGGAGGGCTGCGGTTGCGGCCTTGTTGTCTTCGGTTGAGCCTGCCACCCCGTGCCCCTCGCCGTGATGTTGCCTGTGGACCTGCAAACCTCCAGATCTCCTTCCTCTGCTTGGCTCAGCTCCCTGTTTAAACTCTGCAAAACCACTCCCAACTGCTCACAGCCCAAAACTGCTTTCAAAACTGCTCACACTCAGATCTGCTGGCCCTGCCCAAAAACAAAACTTCTCACTCCAGATCTGCTGGCCCAGTTATACTGTTTTTTTTTCGAGTTTCTTATCTCAATCCAAATCAAGGTTAGTTCTTTGTTTGATTTTGGTGGGCTTCCCCATGTGATTAATGCCTTCTTGTTTTTAATGGGCTTGCATGATGTTTATCATTGTCTTCCTGTCCCCGTAACTAGTGTTGAACTGAAAGCCATTGTATGTGTGGAGTATTGATGGGTTTGCATAATTGCATTGATTGTGGTCTTCCTGTCACTGTAGTTAGTAGCAATTATTTATGCAAGATTTTGATGAGCTTTAGTTTCGTGTTGATTGTTTTAAAGGGAAGAATGCGTATTCTGTCTCCTCTCGTTGTCTGATTTCAGGTAAAAGTCCAAAAGTCATATCCTTGTTAATGATATGAAAAATGTGGGAATTTTGAGAACCCTTCATGTGGGACTTTGTCGAAAGCCTTCTGAAAGTCCAAATAAACCATACCCACTGGTTCCCCTTTCATCAACTCTACTAGTTACATTCTCGAAAAATTCCAGTAGATTTGTCAAGCATGATTTCTCTTTTGTAAATCCATGCTACCCTCCAATCTGTAGAAACTGTTCCAGAGTCAATAGAATCTCAGAAGATGACCACCAATGCATCCTCTATTTCTAGAGCCTCTTTCTTAAATACTCTGAGATATAAATTATCAGGCCCTAGGCATTTATCGGCCTTCAATCCCATCAATTTCTCCAACACCATTTCCCTACTAATACTGATTTCTTTCAGCTCCTCCCTCTCACTAAACCCTGTGTTCCCCATCATTTCTGGTTTGTTATTTGTGTTCTCCATTGTGAAGACAGAACCAAAGTATATACTTACTTGGTCAGCCATTTCTTTGTTCCCCATGATAAATTCTCCTGTTTCTGACTGTAAGGGACCTACATTTTTCTTCACCAATCTTTTTCTCTTCACATACCTATAGAGACTTTTACAGTCAGATTTTATGTTCCCTGCAAGCTTGCTCTGGTACTCTATTTTCCCCTTCTTAATCAATCCCTTGGTCCTCCTTTGCTGAATTCTAAACTGCTCCCAATCCTCAAGTCTGTTGTTTTTTCTGGCCAATTTGTATGCCTCTCCCTTGGATCTAATACCATCTCTAATTTCCCTTGTAAGCCATGGTTTGGCCACCTTTCCTATGTTACTTTTGTGCCAGACAGGAATAAACAATTGCTACAATTCATTCTTGCACTCTTTGAACATTTGCCATTGCCTATCCACTGTCATCCCTTTAAGTAATGTTTCCCAATCCATAATAGCCAACTCGCGTCTCATACCATCATAGTTTCCTTTATTAAGATTCAGGATCCTAGCCTCAGAATCAACTAACATCACTCTCCATCTTGATGAAGAGTTCAATCATATTATGGTCCCTCATCCCCAAGGGGCCTCGCACAACTTATTTGCCAATTATTCCTTTCTCATTACACAATACCCAGTCTAGGATGGCCTGTTCTCTAGTTGGTTTCTCAACGTATTACTCCAGAAAACCATCCCGTATATACTCCAGGAATTCTTCTTGTACAGTATTGTTACTAATTTAATTTGCCCAATCTATATGCAGGTTAATTACAGATGTTCCTTAATAGCATGCATCTCTAATTTCCTGTTTAATGCCATTCCCAACATCACCAGTACAGTTTGGGGGTCTATATACAACCCCCACTAATGTTTTTTGACCCTTAATGTTTCTCAGCTCTACCCATACAGATTCCACATTGTCAGAGCTAATATCTTTCTTCACTATTGCGTTAATTTTCTCTTTAACCAGCAATGCAACTCCACCACCTTTTCCTTTTTGTCTGTCCTTCCTAAATACTGAATACCCCATGGATGTTCAGTTCCCATCTCTGGTCACCTTGCAGCCATGTCTCCGTAATCCCGACTATATCATACCTGTTTACATCTATTTGCGTGGTTAATTCATCCACTTAATTGCGAATGCTCCTTGCATTAAGGCAAAAAGCCTTAAGACTTGTCTTTTTAACATTATTTGTCCCATTCCCACTATTTTTCACTGAGGCCCTGTTTGATTCTTGCCCTTGATTTCTCTGCTTATCACTTTTCTTATTCCCCTTTCCACCTTTTGTTCTTGTCCTTGATTCCCCCTCCTCTGACTCCTTGCATAGGTTCCCATCCCCCTGCCATTTTAGTTTAAACCCTCCCCAATCGCTCTAGCAAATATTCCCCCTAGGACATCAGTCCCGGCCCTGCCCAGGTGTAACCCATCCAGTTTGTACTGGTCCCACCTCCCCCAGAACCGGTCCCAATATCCCAGGAATTTGAAACCCTCCCCCTCACACCATCTCTTCAGCCACGTATTCATCTGATATATCCTGCTATTTCTACTCTGACTAGTATGTGGCACTGGGAATAATCCTGAGATCATTACCTGTGAGATCCTACTTTTCAACTTACTTCCTAACTCCCTATATTCTGCTTTTAGGATCTCACCATTTTTTTTACCTATGTTGTTTGTGCCACTTTGCACCACGACCACTGGCTGTTCACCCTCCCCCTTCAGAATGTCCTGTAGCCGCTCTGAGACATCCTTGATCCTCGCAACAGGGAGGCAACATACCATCCTGGAGTCTCGTTTGTGGCCACAGATATGCCGATCTATTCCCCTTACAATTGAATCCCCTATAACTATTGCATTCCCATACCTTTTGCTCCTCCCCTATGCAGCAGAGCCAACCATGGTGCAACGAATTTGGCTGTTGCTGCTTTCCTCTGAGACGCCATTCCCCCCAACAGTATCTAAAGCGGTATATCTGTTATGCAGAAGGATAGCCACAGGAGAGTCCTGCACTGCCTGCCTAGTTCTCTTGCTCTGCCTGGTGATCACCCATTCCCTTCCTGCCTGTGGACTCTTATCCTGCAGTGTGACCACCTCGCTATACGTGCTATCCACAAAACTCTCTGCTTCGCAGATGCTCCACAGTGTCCCCAGCTGCCGCTCCAGCTCCGAAACCCAGGCTTCCAGGAGCTGCAGATGAAGGCACTTCCTGCACACATGCTGGCCCCAGGCACTGGAAATGTTACCGGCTTCCCACATAGAGCAGGAGGAGCACACCACAGCTTTGAGCCCTCCTGCCATGACTTACCCCTTTAAATTAAATTAAATATTTTGGAAGATACTTAATATCAAATAATATCAATTACTCTAGGGCCCTTCTTTCCTGCTCCTCGTTCTTACAGAATATAGCCCTTACAAACAATGAACCACAAAATAACACCATAAAAACTATAAGTGGTAAAAGTAGTAAATACTTACTTGACCATGCTCACAGTACTCAAGGGATCACCTCGTTCCATCCTCACCAATACTTGGAACAGGCTGGGGAGAGTACTAGATTCTGGATTATTTCAGGGAGATCCAGAACTAGAAATGATTCCAGGTTCTGACAGCACGCAGAGGTGGCTAACACTGTTTTCTCTCATTATTTCATGGGATGTGGGCATCACTGGCTGGGCCTGCATTTATTGCCAATCCCTAATTGCCCTTGAGAAGCTGCTGTTAGGCCTCCTTCTTGAACCGCTGCAGTTCATGTGGTGTTGGTACACCCATAGTGTTTTAGGGAGGGAGTTCCAGGAATTTGACCCAATGACAGTGAAAGATTGGTGATTTCAGTCCAAGTCAGGTTGCTGTGTGGCTTGGAGAATTTGCCAGTGGTGGTGCTCCCGTGCATCTTGCAGCCCTTGTCCTACTAGGTGGTAGAGGTCATGGGTTTGGAAGGTGCTGTTGAAGGAGCCTTGGTGAGTTGCAACAGTGTACCCTGCAGATGGTACACACTGCTTGCCAATGTACATTGGTGGTGGAGGGAGTGAATGTTGAAGGTGGTGGCTGGGGTGCCAGTCAAGTGACATGTTGCTGTGTATGCAACTGCATGGGATACAGTGAATGTAAGATGGTCTGGATGCAGTGGGGCGCTGAATTTAGTTGGCAGATTTTTGACAGCATTGTGCTAATATCCACAACTCTGGGAATGTGGTGGTTTACTCACCTGGCTCAGTTAGCACTGGGATGGAGGGTCCCAGGTGTGAGAAGCATGATGGCTCATGTAACACTGGAGTGGAACTAGGGGATGTAAAAAATAGCAATTCCTGTAGTCATTTCATTGTCTGGGTAGAACTAGGGAGCACTAAATCCCTACGGCTTGGAACGACTAGCAGAGTGGTCCTAGAATGAGCACTGAGAGGGAGATCCTGAAGCTTAGTGCGAATGGAGGTAGTAGGTCTGCTGGGTTGAGAGGTGGTGCATGAGATTGGGCTAACTGAGATACCCAGTGGGAGATGAGGTAGGAGGTTAGTGGAGAGACGGGACATGAGTCAGTGTCATGCCCCTGTGGAATTTCCAAACCAGTAAGCTCTGTCGGATGAAGGTTTGCAGAATCAAGACTTTAATGTCACTCAGAATTCTCCTTAAGTACTTCACACATAGGGATATATGTGTGCAAGGGAAGGTCTCCTCACATCAGGGTTTCCAGATAGTTTGGGATTGTGTTCAGCTACTCTTGCGGGTGTCTGATGTTCTTTTCTTGCAAATATAAATTTCACCACAGCAAAAACTCCCCATCCATTTTAATGGTCAAAAGCTTTCAGGGCTATTACATCATCAGATTTCCCGCAGCCAGTGCAAACCATGCTGCTGATTAAACTCCCTGTGTCATTTTAAATCAACAGAATTGACTCACAAAATTCAGTGCAGACTGGGTTTAGTTTGAGTGCCCTCGCCTGGTGTTAATGAGGCAGTAACGTCCCAACCACCATCCCGCCCCTACCTCCGCCTTGTCATGACCCAATGGCCAATTACCTGCACAGGAGGTCTTTGAATATACAGCTGTCATCCATCTGATGAACATGGCCAATCCAATGCAGACATCATTGTCTTAACAATGAGTGTATGCTAATGGATAACATGCTCCAGGACCTCTGAGTTGGTGACCTTGTCCTGCCAAGAAATACTGAGGAAATGTCTGAGACAGCAAAGGGGGAAACTGTTCAGCTTTTTCACCTGCCTAGCATATGTTGCCCAAGTCCCACCACTATAGAGGAACGTGCTGAGGATACAGGCTTTGTAGACTCACAGTTTGGTGTTCTCAGTCAGGTTGCTGTTGTTCCACACTCTGTTACTCAGCTTGAACATAACAACTCCAGCTTTTCTGATGCTTATGCTGATTTCAGCATCAAGTAACAGATTGCTGGTGATTGTGGAGCTTAGATATGTGAAGCTATCAACAACCTCTTATGTCACATTGTTAATGCTGATAGGTGGCGGTATGGCAACATCCTGGACCATTACATTTGTTTTCCTGATGCTTATGGTCAAACCAAACTCTTTACAGGCATGAGAGAGTCTGTCCATTTGCTGCTGAGGTGTCCCTCAGTATGGAATGTTAGTGTGGCATCATTTCCTTAGGGCAAATCTCTCATAGGGACTTAATGCACCATTGTCTTGGACCTCAGGCGAGCAAGGCTGAATAGGTATCCGTCAGTTCTGGTACGTATGTAGGCACCCTCTGTACATGACCTGAAGGCATGTGACAGCAGCAAAGAAAAGGCTATGCCAAAGAATGTTGGTGCCAGGACACAACGCTGTTTGACCCCAGTGCGGATCTCAAAGGGTTCTAATGTTGCTCCGTCATAGCTGACTTTATACCCATCACATTGTTATGGAAAGAGGAGACCACATTGAACAGCTTTGGCAGGCAGGCAGTTTTCTCCAGCAGCTTAAACAGACCGCCTCTGCTCACACAGCCGAATGCCTTGGTGAGATCAATGAAGGCAACATATAGTGGTCTCCTTGTCTCACAGCATTTCTCTTGCAGCTACCAGACTGAGAAGATCTTTCAGTTGTAGACCTTCCAGTTCTGGAATCACACTGGAATTCAGGATAGATATGCTCAGCCCAGATCTGCAGGCTGACAAGGGTAACATGGGCAAATACTTTCCTAAGATGCTCATGAACCTCCCTGCTCGCCATAGATGGATGGGCATCAAGCAGAGTCATTAGGTGCCTCATCCATCTCTCACATTAGCAGTGACCTGCGAGTGTGTGGGATCGCAGACTGAACACCTGATTGGGTTCCTGGAGCTGCCACTCTATGGAGGAGGCTGAGCGTTCAGGGCTCTGGGCCAATGCAGTGCTCATGCTCCACATGGATTTCTCCAACACAGAGAACATGGCATACAGACCCTCAGGGATCTCTGCCAGATCTTCACTTGCATCCCACTGGACATTCAGCTTCTGCTGCCTGATGGATGACTCCAGAGGCTCATCACCTACCTCAGACTCAGCATCGTCCTGGTCTCCAGAAATCCTCCGACTGCTGGCGCTCTGTGGACTCTGTCTCCACCAGCCCAGGCAAGTGTGACATGCCTTCACCACTGTGCACTACAATCTGCTCCAAAATGCACATGCTCACCGACGTACCTACATCTGCACTGGTGCATGGTGCATGGTGCATGGTGCAGAGAGAGGATGTAATTGAGGGTGCATCTGGCTACAGATCATGCTCAATGGTCAAGGGAGGGTCTTCTGGGTCCAACTGAGGCAGGAAGATATAATGTCAGTTTTGAACAGAGTGCATACAGTCTGGTTGTTTTTCAGAATGGACATCTAGCTGAGCAAAGGCTTCTGAATGGGTGAGCAATGGGGATTAATGGATTTCACCCGTCTGTCTGACAACAGCTGTCCTACATCTCTCATACCCTCCCCCAATCTCTTCCTTGCCCACTGGACACTTACCCTCCTCTGAGACCCCTGACTCTTTGCAACCAGTGGACCTGGTTCCACGTACACACACCATTTCCAGTACTTGCCCCTCCACCTAACTTAAAATCAGCAGATTAGGGACAACACCACCCATTCGTCCTCACTCCTGTGCATTGTGACTCCTCTTCTCCTGTAAGGACAAAAGTGCTTTCATTAGACCCCCCTCTACATGCCAGAGCATATCAGCCTCCCCGCCAAAGACACAGGTTTGGTGCCCATCACATTGCCGCACCTCACCCTTACAGACGTGCTGTCCGGTCTAATCACACGCACTCTTTCAAGGCACAGGAATATGTGCCAATTAACGCTCAGTATTTCACACTTGCAAGCACCAACAAGTGCTGCCACCTACAAAAACATCTATCTACAGTTCCAACTGGATTCAGTGCTCACTCTAGCAGAGCGCAGAAGGTCATTGAGCCTATTCCTGCACTGGATCTAGATCCTTCGCATGACATCATGTCTGCTGAACTGACCTGCCACCTTCAACCATGCCTCATGGCAACGAGATGTCACGTCAGGCTTGTAGGCACTCAGCAGAAAAGCGGAGGGCAGACTGGCACCAGGCATTTCCATCCCACCTGGCATGGGATCGAAGTACAGGTGACATATTGCAGACACCAACAACACAATAACTGAAAAACTAATCAGACCTCTGGAAATTCAAAGGAGCTCCCTGAGGTTTGCTGAACACTGGCTGTCAGCCTTCAGAGAGCTCCACTCAAACCCCTGCCTGCGCCCTTATTCCTTCTGGCATCCGCCCTCTTCCTGCGCTCGCTAGCAGCGCTGAGCCTGTCTCAGCGCACGTTTCACGCTGGCCAACAGTTAATTGGCCAGCCAGCATGAAATTGATGTCGGGAGCTGATGGTGGGCGGGAGCAGATTTCACATCTGTTTCTGGTCCCTCTGACCAAACTCCCCAACCAGGCCTAAAATTCAGGTCTTGGTTTTCACATTGCTGTTAGCCAGCGGTGTAAGCTGAAAATATGATGCAAACTAATGCACAAAAACAGAAAGCATGCTAACTCTCTTCACCCACACACTAGGTGCTTCACATCTTACTTCTAAGTCCCTAGGAATTTATGTCAGTATGACAGGATCTTTTTGCAGGGCTGCTCAAAAGTTCAAATCTGTGCCATAGGTATGCTCAGCCCTGACTTTCCTGACATTGTTAAGTTGATATACTAAATTTTTGATCCACTTTAATACACTGTTGCAAATTTTTGCTGAAAATTTATTGCAGATGAAAATAATTGCACCTAACAAGCATAAATATTTTTGCAAAATTCCAGTGCTGTACAATTGGAATGTGAGCTTTTTTAAACGAGCGGGAATATAGTTTAGCTGTGCAGCTTGAATCAGCTTATAGGATGGCCCACTTCTTGTAATTCTCAAGTTTCAGCTCAGGAGTGTATTTCCTTTTTATAATAACCCCAAGGAACAGGGCCAAGTTTGGAAAATGACATTGTCCTCAGGGCCAGACACCAAATGTGGAACTGAATTCTTCTGCAGCAAATTTGAAACTTCATTTTGCAGAAGAACGTCAAATGTATAATTAAACAACTTGTGATAGATGATTCCCTGCAAAACCTCAGCCACATTTTATCTCTGTGTCAGTAAGTCATTTGAATAACAAACAATCAAGAAAATATCCGACAGCAAAATAAAACATCTCCGTTAATGCAAGATTGTTGAAAATATTTCGATTCCAGAACTGAAGCTACTACACCCTCAAACTGAAATTCATCACAAGTGGCAATTCCAACCAACTTTAGAACTACGTTTACGCTATTGCATTTCTTTCCAAACCTGTACCATTAAGGTCCAAAGACTCACATCATAAAGTACAGCCCGTAAAAGGGAGAAATATTTCGTGTAAATCAGAGACTTTAGTTTCATTGACTGGAATTGGATTGTTCTGCATCTTGACTGATGCTACTTGCTTGGAAACAACACTAAGCAGCATCAAAATATGTGGGTTTGACTTTTTCAGTTTTAATTGTCTGTTGTTTATGGCTGTTTCGAATTAAAAGGAAGATGTTATCAACACCACTCTATAAGAATTTGAATAGATGAACGTTGCTGTCAAAAAAAATCAGAAATATTAGGGGTTAAATTCAATTTCGGTGCAGGTACACAATGGGCAATTGCAGATCAGCTGCCTGTTCCATCCTGCACCTAATTCTCCTTCATAATGTAGCTAATCGAAAGAACAATCAGGCCAGGTATATAATGGGTGAATGATTTTTAATCACCCTTTTAGCACTCCAGTCAAAGATAACTTTCACACCTCTTTTCTATATATTGCAATTAAGGGATGAATTCTCACTTCGGGGGTGTGGATGCGGGGATGGGGGGAGGGTGGGCAGGGGCGGGGGCAGGGGGATTGGTGTGCGGGAAACATTTGCTGTGACTGTTCCTGGTCCTGAACCTACCCCTGGGGTGGGAACCGTCACTTTTTGGGATTTTAACCAGGCCAAATCAATATGGAGGCAGTTTCCCTGCCATTTGACCGTGGTAGGTGGGCTTTTGAAGCAGGATGGCCATTCATAGGCCTCCCCGCTTCAGTGAAATAGCCAACTGCTGTAAAGTGTAAGTAATTAAGAAGTCACTTAACATGGAAACACTCTCTCACCAGCTATCCCAAAGATTTCATTCTTAAATAGAAAAAGCAGCCAGGGTTGGCGGCAGTGGGCTGGGGCTGGTGGCGGTGTGGAGGTAGGAGGAAATGCCTCTACGGGACCAGCCTTTGGCTGCAGCTGCATCCAGGAAGGCAGGGAGAGCTTGTTTCTGGCATCCTGGCCGTTGTGGAAAACAGTTTTGGGAAACCAGCACAACAGCCGGGGCCAGAATTTTCAGGCCCCATCCATCTCCCTTTCTGGCCTCTGCAGGGCCCAAAAATCCTGCCCCTAATGTCCAGAGGCATTTGATGAAGTCTCTCATAAGAGACTGTTAGCTAAAGTAGAAGCTCCTAGAATTGAAGGTAAATTATTGATCTGGCTAGGAAATTGGCTGAGTGGAATATGATAGAAACTAGGGATGATGGGCAGATGCTCTAATAGCTAGGGAGTGACTAGTGGTGCCCCTCAAGGGACTGTGTTGGAGGGGGGGTCAATCACTCACTGTATTTACTCATGATTTAGATGATAAGGTACAAAGCCGTATGTCCACATTTGCCAATAACACAAAGGTAGGCAGCATTGCAAACAATGTAGATGGAAACATAAACTAGAAAGAAATGTTGGTAGATTTAGTCAGCAAACAAAACTGGCAAATGGATTCCAGTGTAAGCAAATTTGTAGTTATCTACTTGGTCCTAAAAAAGGGTAGAAGTGGAAATTTTCTACATGGTGAATAGCTTGAAACAGTGAATGTCCAAAGATATTTGGAGGTCATGTACACAGATCATTAAAATGTCATGAACAGAAACAGAAAGGCTAATGGAATAAAAACAAAAAACTGCGGATGCTGGATGCTGGCCTCTGGCCCCCTTCCACAACTCTTTCTCCGGTACATCAGTGATTACTTCGGTGCTGCTTCATGCTCTCGCCGGGACATGGAAAAATGTATTAATTTTGCTTCCAATCTCCACCCCTCCATCATTTTCACGTGGTCCATCTCTGACACTTCCCTTCCCTTCCTTGACCTCTCTGTCTCAATCTCTGGTGATAGACTGTCCACCAATATCCATTACAAGCCTACCGACTCCCACAGCTACCTTGACTACAGCTCCTCACACCCCACTTCCTGTAAGTACTCCATCCCATTCTCTCAGTTCCTTCGCCTCCGTCGCATCTGTTCCGACGACGCTACCTTCAAAAACAGTTCCTCTGACATGTCCTCCTTCTTCCTTAACCGAGGTTTTCCACCCACGGTCGTTGACAGGGCCCTCAACCGTGTCCGGCCCATCTCCCGAGCATCCGCCCTCACGCCTTCTCCTCCCTCCCAGAAACATGATAGGGTCCCCCTTGTCCTCACTTATCACCCCACCAGCCTCCGCATTCAAAGGATCAGCCTCCGCCATTTCCGCCAACTCCAGCATGATGCCACTACCAAACACATCTTCCCTTCACCCCCACTGTCGGCATTCCGTAGGGATCGTAACCCCCGGGACACCCTGGTCCACTCCTCCATCACCCCCTACTCCCCAACCCCCACCTATGGCACCACCCCATGCCCACGTAAAAGATGTAACACCTGCCCCTTCACTTCCTCTCTCCTCACCGTCCAAGGACCCAAACAAGTGAAGCAGCATTTCACTGGCATTTCCCCCAACTTAGTCTACTGTAAACGTTGCTCCCAATGCGGTCTTCTCTACATTGGAGAGACCAAACGTAAACTGGGTGACCGCTTTGCAGAACACCCGCAAGAATGACCCAAACCTCCCTGTCGCTTGCCATTTTAACACTCCACCCTGCTCTCTTGCCCACATGTCTGTCCTTGGCTTGCTGCATTGTTCCAGTGAAGCCCAACGCAAACTGGAGGAACAGCACCTCATCTTCCGACTAGGCACTTTACAGCCTTCCGGACTGAATATTGAATTCAACAACTTTAGGTCTTGAACTCCCTCCTCCATCCCCACCCCCTTTCTGTTTCTTCCCCCTTCCTTTTGTTTTTTCGAATAAATTATATAGATTTTTCTTTTCCCACTTATTTCCATTATTTTTAAATATTTTTAAATCTTTTATGCTCCCCCCACCCCCACTGGAGCTGTACCTTGAGTGCCCTACCATCCATTCTTAATTAGCACATTCGTTTAGATAATATCACCAACTTCAACACTTTTGTTCTTTTGTCTGTGACATCTTTTGATGATCTGCTTCTATCACTGCTTGCTTGTCCCTACAACCACACCACCCCCCTCCACTTCTCTCCCCTCCCCGCCACCTCCAACACACCTTAAACCAGCTTATATTTCACCCCTTTCCTTGGATTCACCTAGTTCCATTGAAGGGTCATGAGGACTCGAAACGTCAACTCTTTTCTTCTCCGTCAATGCTGCCAGACCTGCTGAGTTTTTCCAGGTAATTCTGTTTTTGTTAAGGCTAATGGAATGCTGGTTTTGATATCTAGAGAACTAAAATTCAAGGAGATAGAAGACATGTTTCAGCTTTAAAAGACCTGGTCAGGCCACACCTGGAGCACTGCAAGCAGTTCTGGGTACCACACCTCAGGAAGCTATGAAGGAAGTGCAATGTAGATTCACCACAATGATACTTGGACTCCAAGGGTTAAATTATGATGAGAGATTGCACAAATCAGTAGATTAGTAAATTCTGGAGTTTAGAAGATTAAAGAGTAATTTGATCAAAGTTTTCAAAACATTAAGAGGAGCAGTTAGGGTTGATAGAAAGAAACTATTTCTGTTGGTTGAGGAGTCAAAGACTGGGGGCATAGTCTAACAAATTAGAGGCAGACCTTTCAAAAGTGAAATTAGGAAATACTTATTCATGCAAAAGGGTGGTAGAGTTTGGAAATCTTCTCTGCAAATAGCAATTGGTGTAATATCAATTGTTAATTTAAAAATTGAGATTGGCAGAATCTTGTTCACCAAATGCAGATTTAAGGAGTTCGGTTGCAGACCGGCTATTACCACATTGAATGGCGAAACAGACTTGAGAGACTAAAGGGTCTACTCCTGTTCCTATGTTTCTAAACCTTTACAATCTACACATAAATAATTCACAACCTCTCACAACAGAATACCTGCCTGTTGCTGCTGTAAGTTATGTCAAAGTTTTAAATATGTGTAAAACTGTAAAAATGAAAGAAAGTTTGACCAAGGAGCAGGGATACTCCATTCCACAACATTTTTGAAAGCTTCATGCTCAAGATTATGCAAAGTGAGAACAGAAGATCTCAATAAATACTAGCTCTTTGGACTCTTCTTCAGCAGAAGTTAATTCAGCAGAGAGAAGAGGGACACGGAGGTAGACAAAAGATCCTTCATCAGAAATCTATTCAGCAGCACAAAGTCAAAAATAGACAGAGCAACAACTGTAATGATTCTCATCCTGCTGCTGTGTGCCATTACTGCAGGGTATGTCGACCTTTCTATCTTGTGTTTTAGTTCTTATTGTATTGTAATATGGAAAGGAGTCTTTCTGCTGAGTTACTGATCTAGCTACACATGTCTTTGTGTGCCGTTTTGTCATTCATTGAACAGTTAAATGATCACCTTTGTTAATGACAATACAACATTTGAATACTACATTATTTACATAGCAGCATTTAATCATTTAAATCAATTTTAACTCAGACTTTACATTTATAAAAAAATTTCCTTGTATTTCTTTTTATAAAATGTGACAGGTATCTCTAGGATAATAAAATAATTAGATTGGTTAGCATTATTTGGCAGATAATTGATATTTCCTTGTCGACCATGTCGGGAATAAATTAAAACACCTTCACGCTGGAACAAAGTGCAAAGATTCTCTCCACTTCAATCAATAATTGAGTGTAAGTTAAATTGATTTTTTCACAGGTATTCATATGCCAAGAACTCAAGGATGATGCCTGTGTCCTCAGACCAACTCCAATTTTATCGATCCAAGGCTCAACAAGAGTTTGAAATATATTCCCAGTGGATCACACTGCGAGACACTGGAGATAATGTGAGTAAATGTGTCAGAATATCACCTTTAACCTTTGTCCTTCTGTTACATCTATTTAGAAGCTGTGCTGTTTATTCAAAACATGTTGGATCAATCACAATTTGTTTATGATGCAGAGTTGAAGAACTTTCTTTAATAGTTTTACTGAAATCTCAACTTCCAGAGGGAGATGTCCAGTTTCCATAGATTTGCTTTTGAAAGTTCTTCTTCTCTTCACGGTGTCACCAAAAGAAATGGAAAGACAGTATGTGTGCTGGATGCTCAGTGGGTGAAGATGATCATTAAAACTAAGAAATGTTGGTGTTTGGTCAGAATTCAGACTTTAGCAGACCGCCCAAATTCTCAGCACATCCATCAGTGCAACTTTCCAGGGGGCAACCTCCTAGTCTGCTGGATTCTCTTTGGCTGTCCTGATACTGCAGTGCCAATCAAGGGGAGCACAGCGACGTAAGGCTGGCAGCCACAGTAGAACAGGCTGGGGCTGCTGAGATTAGCAGGAAAACACAAGGACACCTCAACATGCTGGTGCCGTGTCCACCAACATAGAATTGATCAATAAAAAGAGCCTGGGGCTGGATTTCCATTTCCACATGGAGGCAGAAATCAGTTTGTAAAATGCAGGACTTAATTTTTTTGCAAGAAAAGGCATTCTCCTGTGCCTTCTGGACCCCTGGCCGTTATTGTGTGGCCTTTTTTCCTGGGTCGGGAAGGCCTGGGCTGCAAATGCACACATGTCTCTTCTGAGGTCAGGGTCCCCATTGAGGGGACCACAGGAAATTATATTTCCTCCTACACACTATTTCCATTTGCTGGTTGGATTTTGGAAGTCCCCCAAAAAATGTGCCTCCTTGGAGAGTTCGTGACCATTGGGAGAAGCCTGCTGAGGAGTCAGGAACATTCTAGCAAGTATAAAATGTTTTGACATCTTCAAATGTTACCATTAGATATGTTGTAATATAGATGAGATTTTAATACAGTGATTCAGCATAGGGCTCTGTCCAGCAAAGGTAAGTTGACTCTTACATTGACCAGCATTGTGTAAGTGTTGACATGCAATACAGTGCTTTTTCCATTAGAGAAGGTGCCATAACACATTCAAAAATGTAGAAATATGTGATGGTAAACTCTCTTGTCGTGTTTGGTTCTGTGATTTAAATGTCTAGACAATTCTAACTTTGAAAGAAAATTCTCTTGCTGTTAAACGTTAAAAAAAAAAATTTAAGCTCTTGCTCCCCTCCATTGATTGCCAAGCAACATGTTTTGAAATGGAAATGTAACACCACCTGTTCCTTTGATTTCATGGTCTTGTAATTGTAATGGTTTGTTTTGATAGCTGTGGCTGTTATGAATGGAAATCGTGTTTGACAAAGTTATTAGAATTCTTTGAGGATGTAACAAGCAGGGTAGATAAAGGGGAACGTTTAGATGTAGTCAATTTGGATTTCCAAAAGGTATTCAATAAGGTGACACATAAAATGTTACTCTACACGATAAGCTCATGGTGTTGGAGGTGATATATTAACGTGGATGGAGGATTGGCTAACTAACAGGAAACAGAGAGTTGGGATAAATGGATCATTTTCAGGTTGGCAAACTGTAACTAGTGGAGTGTCACAGGTGTTCGTACTGGGGCCTAAGTTATTTACGATCTATATTAATGACTTTGTTGAATTGACTGTTGGTATTGTAGCCAAATTTGCTGATGATACAAAGATAGGTAGAAAAGCAAGTTGTGATGAGGATACAAGGGCCTGGGTTTTGTGGAACACGCTGGAGAAGGCAAGATGACGGATGGGCTCAAAGAATCTTGTGGGGGGGCTGCCTGTCAGAACCCCAGCAGAGTGAAAATGGACCCATATTATGCTGGTGGTGAGAGATTAAGATAGCAGGAACTCGCCTATTATCAGTGGGAATCTCATAAATATTCCAAATTAACCACTTGCGTGCAAAGTAAATGTAATTCGCTGGAACTTAAACTGGCTTCCCTGATTAAATGAAACTGACATGAGTCTGCTGTGCCTCCATTAACCCGCCCATTGAATGGTGTTGACTTAAATGTGGCTTACCTGACTCATTGTGAGAGTTCTTTTGACTTGTAGGGGAGTGAGTCACAGGGTCTTTAGAAATTTTTTGTCTCTTTGTTCAAACACCTGGCATTGACCTGGGCACTTGAAATGACAATGACAAACTCAATCCTATCAACAGTGCAAAGTCCTCCATACTAACATCTGAGGGCTGGTGGCAAAATTAGGAGAGCTGTCTCAGAGACCAATCAAACAACAACCTGACATAGTCATGTTACAGATAATGTCCCAGACACCAACTTCACCATCCCTGAGTATGTCCTGTCCCACCAACAGCTGAGGTGGTGGCACAGTGGTATACAGTCAGGAGGGAGTTGCCCTGGGAGTCCTCAACATTGACTCCGGACCCCCATGACGCCCCATGACATCAGGTCAAACATGGGCAAGGAAACCTCCTGCTGATTACCAAGTACCAGCCTTCTTAAGCTGATGAATCAGTGCTCTTCCATGTTGAACACCAATTCAAGGAAGTACTGAGGGTGGCAAGGGCACAGAATGGACTTTGGGTGAGGGGCTTCAATGTCTATCACCAAGAAGGGCTAGGTCACATAACTACTGATTAAGCTGGCTGAGTCCTAAATGACATAGCTGCAAGACTGGGTCTGCGGCAGGTGGTGAGCGAACCAACAAGAGAGAAAAACATACTTGACCTCATAATCATCAACCTGCCTGCCACAGATGCATCTGTCCTTGACAGTATCAGTAGAAGTGGCCACCACACAGTTGCCGTGGTGATAAAGTCCCACCTTCATATTGAAGAGACCCTCCATCATGTTGTGTGGCACTACCACAATGCTAAATGGGATAGATTTCAAACAGATCTAGCAACTCAAGACTAGGCATCCATGAGGCATTGTAATCGAACACAATCTGTAACCTCATGGCCCAGCATATCTCCCACTCTACCATTACCATCAAGCCAGCGGATCAATCCTAGTTCAATGAATAATTCAGGAGGGCATGAGAGGAGCAGCACCAGGCAGACCTAAAATTGAGGTGTCAACCTGGTGAAGGTATAACAGAGTACTACTTGCAGGCCAAACAGCATAAACAGCAAGTGATAGTCAGAGCTAAGTGATCCCACAACCAACGGATCAGATCTAAGCTCTGCAGTCCTGCCACATCCAGTCCTGAATGATGGTGGACAATTTAAAAACTCACTGGGGGAGGAGGCTCCACAAATATCTCCATCCTCAGTGATGGGGTTTGGCAGCGGTGGGGGGTGCCTAGCACATCAGTGCAAAAGATAAGGCTGAAGCATTTGCAACAATCTTCAGCCAGAAGTGCCGAGTGGATGATTCATCTCGGCCTCCTCCAGGCCGGAGACTCCCAGCATCACAGATGCCAGTCTTCAGCCAATTCACTTCACTCCACATGACATCAAGAAATGGCTAAAGGCACTGGATACTGCAAAGGCTATGGGTTCTGACAATATTCTGGCAATAGTGCTTAAGACTTGTGCTCCATAACTTGCCGCGCCCCAAGCCAATCTGTTCCCGTACAGTTACAACTCTGGCATCTATCCTACAATGTGGAAGATTGCCCACTTATGTCCTGTACATAAAATATAGGACAAATTCAACCCGGCCAGTTACTGCCCCATCAGTCTGCACTCGATCATCAGTAAAGTAATGGAAGGGGTCATCAACAGTGCTATCAAACAGCACTTTCTTCACAATAACCTACTCGCTGACACCCAGCTTGGGTTCTGCCAGGGCCACTCTGTTCCTGATCTCATTACGGCCTTGATTCAGGACAAAAGAGCTGAACTCCCGAGGTGAGGTGAGAGTGAGTGCCCTTGACATCAAGACTGCATTTGACCAAGTGTGGCATCAAGGATCCCTAGCAAAACTAGATTCAATGGGAATCAGGGGGGAAACTCTACTGGTTGGAGTCATACCTAGCACAAAGGAAGATGGTTGTGGTTGTTGGAGGTCAGTCATTTCAGTTCCAGGACATTGCTGGACAATATCCAGGCTTGGGCTGACAAGTAGTAAGTAACATTTAATTTAGTCACCCCACACACCACTTCCCCTGCTCTTGCAGGCTTCATAAGATTCCCCCTCATCATTCTGTATAAAATGCCTACATTTTAGGTGGTAGTACTGCTCACTATTAATGGGAACAAAACAATTTGTAAATCTAACTAATCTCTGTACATTGTTACAATCTGGTTAGGGGCCAATAATTTTTATGTTTAAAGTATACAAAGTTTGAAATACCAGGGCCAGAATTTTTCCGTCGGCGAGTTGGGGGCGGGGCCCGCTCGCCGACCCGAAAATGACGTGGGATAACATTGGGAGGAGCCCCCGATGTCATCCCATCCCACTTAAATATTCAGGAAGGCGGGCGGACAGCGAAATCAGCTGTCCACCAGCCGACCTGTCAATGGCCAATTGAGGCCATTGCCAGGATAATTAAGACAATTAAAGGACCTGCCCGTCCAACCTTAAGGCTGGCGGGCAGGCCAGGAGCCCCAGTGGGCTTCTAAAAAAACATGAAAGCTCATCCACTGGCGGTATGAGGTTTCTTATCCGTTTGAAAACACTTTAATAAAGTTTTAGTCATATTTATTAACATGTCCCATCTTGTGTGACATTGTCACATGAGGGGGACATGTTAATAATTTTTTTATTTTTCTATTTTTAAACTTTGAAGCACTGTCAAAGACTTCCCTTAAGACAGCACTTAGTCTCAAGGAGATATACGCTCTTCCGTGCGCATGCGCGAAAGAGCGTACTTTGACAGATGGGGAATCCCTGCCCCCCATACAGGAAGCATATAACGTTTCCCATTGGGCAGCTCGCTGGATGGGCCTTAATTGGCCCGTCCACTCAAAATGGCGGCGGGGCCCACTATGGCGGTGGCGATCGGCTGCCCGCCTGCCGCTGAGCCGGTGAGGCCCGCCTGCCCATCAAGGGAAAAATTCTGCCCCAGGTACTTACAAAATGAAAAGAGCTACACAATTCCACTGTTTTTAACCAAAGAAAATAAAATTTAGTATACAGAGTCAGAAAAGTATAACAATTTATAATATCCATCTTATACTCTGACATTCAAAATTAACACGAGGTACATGTGAATTAACAGGCAAACTGTGGTCGAGCACATTACACTTCAGAATAACTGGCAGATGTGACCAAGACAGATCCCACTGATTTCTCAGCAACCCACCCAGATGTTAGTGTTCACCGTGAGTTACACAATCTTGTTAACACTTGTCTACCTCACGAAGGATTTCAAGTCTTCACTTTCAAAGATCTAGCCTCTGAATTTACACCAGAGGTCGCTCCATCTCAGACTGCCTCAAAGACTGTTCACTTCCTGATGGTTTAACCTCTTCTGATGAGGCTACATTCCCCTGGATTCCTGAGTCTACACTCCAGCACCAACTCACGTGCACGACTCCAGCTCTTGAGCCATGCCAAGCAGAAAACCACTGCTCTAAAAGGTCCAACCTCCTGCTGTCTCTTTAGCTCTCCAGGACTTCTCCTGAGCCCTGACTACCTTTAGCTTGCTAATTGTAGCACTTTTGCAGCGTGGAGCCTCTTATTCAAGCTGCCAGTGCACCGTGTCCTGTGGGCTTCTATCCCTGGTGATTTTTACCTGTGGTTTCCACCCAATGGCTCATTCTCCAGTGGTTTCTCTCTCTCTCTCTCTCTCTCTGGGTTTTCCCCCTGGGTTCTTTCCCTCTGCCTGGGATTCCCCTTGTTATGGCATCAAACTGGACCCTGTGATTCTTGTTTTCACACCACGCAAATGCAAATCCCTGCAACTGTCAAAAGAATGCCAAAAACCGAGTATGAATGGCCAGTCATCCTGCCACACTCCACGCATATGCCGGAATTTTTGGGCCTACCGGGAAATGGAGCTCTTAGCCTCCACCCGGAACAAGCTAAGTTCATGTTTCTCAACAATAATGATCAGCAGAAATCTTTTTCACTGATTGATTTTATGATATGGCAGATGGTAATTGCTGGGCTGACCAATTCCCAAAGGAAAACATGGCCAAGCTATCACAACGATTTGCAATTTGTATTTTATTATGAGAAGGTATGTGTACTAAGGTCAATAGTAAAGATTCCATTACCTCTTTTGGAGGATTTAAATATTAAATTAAAACATTTTTAACAAAAAACTTGAACGCATAAGACTACAGTTACACAGTTAGATTTAGTGTTTCAAAATTTCCCAAAAGGTTTCTACTTAGCTAGACTCCCAAATAAACACCCTTTTCCAGGCAGCAGTCAAAATAGATTCTTAATCTATAAAACATCCAATAATATTACTAAAAGGTACCCGCTGTTATGGGGAGGTATTTTACAGGGTTTCATTTTCCCTCTCACTCAACAATGAAATTCAAGTCTTGTAACAAAACCTTGCATTCTGGAGCAAACAAGCACTTCTCTGAGGCTCTGAGGTGGCTAGAGGCTGCTTTTCATAGGTCTAACAGCATATGTGGAGAGGAAAACAGAGCTAACTTTTCGAGTCCCTATGACTCTTCTTCAGAGCTTTTTTTAGTTCTGAAGAAAAGTCATACAAACTCGAAGTGTTAACCGTTTTTCTCCCCACAGGTGCTGTTAGACCTGCTGAGTTTTTCCAGCATTTTCTGATTTTGTTTCAGATTTCCAGCATCTGCAGTATTTTGCTTTTATGCTTTTCATAGGTCTGTCTTCACACAGCCCACCTTTCAAGATCTCACATGGCCACTCTACCATACAGTTTTCAATCTTCCCTTGAAAAGTATTTTCTCCCCTTTGATCTTTAAGCCTATTGTTCTAAATTTTATTTAGATGTTACTTTTGCCAGAATATAAAAATCTTTCATATTGTCATTATGGCCATTTTATGGCTTATTTATTTATGATTTTTGCCAGTTGTAAAATCTCCTGTAATACCTCTTTGAAACTCAACAGCTAACAATTCACTCCTCACTTATCTCCTAATGCAAATTCCCATTCATACTTTACCTACTGGGATCTCATCTTAGAGTATCCATCTCCATTTCAAAATGCTTGCTTTTACATTTAACCTCTTTGATGATTTGCCTTGAGGTCTGACTGTCTTCAGTTTAATTACATTAGTCACACACACACACACAACACACACATAGCTCCCACAATAATATTGGGGAAAATGATATTCTCGCTACAGGTTTTGTTGACTGAAAACTTCAAAAGACTTTGCAGAAAAGTTGTGTTGAATATAAAGATGAAGCTCACTCAGGAAAATTCCTCCATATAACAGAATTGTATGTGAATCTTTTGAATTTTTTGTGCCTTTACCCTCAAATGTATTTAAGTGTTTAAAATCAACCAGGGCCCAGGTCTTCTGGTCAGCAGCAACGCTTGACGCATTGCCGCTGGCTGCAAAGTTTTCTGTGTCCAGGCATAACTTCCCAGTGAGTGAGCGAGTGAGTGAGCAGGTGACTGAATGGGTGAGTAGGTGAGTGTGTGAGTGAGTGTTTGGGTCAGGGGGATAGTCGGGTCAGGTTTTGAGCAGTGGTCAGAGAGAGACTCAGGTCAGTGGGGTAGTTGGGTCACGTTGGGTGGTGATGGTGGGAGACAGAATCAGGTCAGGTTGGGTCGGGGGGTTAGTTGGGTCAGATCGGGGCTTGGTGGTGGCTGGGAGAGTCGGGTCAGGTTGGGTCGGGGTGGGGGGCAGTTAGTGGTGCAAGCTGGATTGGGTCGGGGTGGGGGGGTGGTGGTGGGTGAGAGGGTTGAGTCAGATCGGGTTGGAAGAGAGGGGGCTGGCTGGGTCAGGCCAGGGTGTTGGTGGTGGCACAGAGAGTTGGGATGCTTCAGGTAGGGAGGGTAATCGGGTCAGGTCAGATGGGGTGGTGGTGAGAGAGAGAGTTGGGGTCGGGCACAGCGATTGTGGAGTGTCAGTTGTGACACTCAATTCAGTTGCACTGGCTAATCTCTGAGTTAGACCAGGCATCAGCCTGTGTAACACTTCCAGGGTAACTACCTGTTATGATGTCAGGTGGGCTGGCTGATTGTGGGGGACATTCATGTCCCATTGTAACTCATCTGAAAACAGCCAGACGGGGCCTGCTCTAGATTCAATGTCAAATTAGACAATCAGGGAGACTCAGGCACAGCTCTAACTCCTGCAGCACCTCTTGTTCAATTGGTAGAGTTGATAATAGTGAATACTCAACAAACACTTTTAAAATTATAAAGAAATACATACTCAGATCTAGTGTTCCCCCATGCCACTGCCCCCCAACCCTCCCATAAGGAGCCCCTGGGTCTCCTGGCCCTGACTTTGCTTCTCCCTCTCAGTGACAGGATCCCGCCTCAACCTTCTTCCCCAGGTTGCAAAGTCAAATGATACTTAGAAATTAAAATGGCCTTCCTTGTGATAGATTAGGGCTGTAAGTTTTATTTCACTGGAAGCTGCTTAACGTTTTTGCTTCTCTCGTGGAATAATTATTCTTAGGTGATGACAGCTGTAGCTAGCCCAAAAAAGGGCCATGGTCAAATGAGACCTTAATGGGAGAGTAACTGGATAGATACTTAGAACTGATGATCATTAGGGATGAGGAACAAATATTGGTCTTGCCAGCAATACCACATCCCGTGAAAGAATTAGAAAAAAAAATCACACTTCAAAGGTGTATTAAGATTTTCAGTTAACCTAGCTTAATTAAAATGCTTGCTGGGACGTGAAAGTTAATTAGGGTGTGGAAGCAGAATAGAAGTTACTACTACTGGAACCTGCTGCATATGAGGGTAGTGGAAGCAGAGTTGATAAATGATTTCAAAAGGAAACTGTGTGCACACTTGAGGGAAATGAATTTGAAGGGCTATGAAGATAAAACTGCAGAATGGATTGACTTGATTGCTCTACAGAGAACCAACATGGACTTGGTGTATGTTCTTTATCTGTGTTGTAATGACTTTGGTGAATCCTGCATGATTCAATAGTCTGATCAGAAATAAGAATGGTTGGACACTAGTTATGCCCTTGCCCACAAAAGGAAATATTCTCTCTGTATCCAGTCTATGAAAAGTTTTTGTAATTTTAAAAACCTCTATTAGATCACCCCTTCGTGTCCTTTTATCAAGGTGAAAGAGATGCAGCCCGTCAGTCCTCTCCTGATATGTAATGCCACCATTTCTGGTAACATCCCTTGTAAATCTTCTCTGCACCCTCTACAGTGCCTCCAGAACCTGTTTAAAATATGGTGACCAGAACTGCATGCAGCGCTCTATGTGAGGTCAAAGCAAGGCTTGATACAAATTTAGCATAACTTCCATGCTTTTCAATTCTATCCCTTTAGGAATAAAACCTGGTGTTTGGTTTGCTTTTTTTAAATGGCCTTGCTAACATGTGGCACAACTTTTCGTGATTGATGTATTTGTGCTCAGACATCCCTGTGTTCCTTTACCCCACCTAGACTTGCACCTTCCAGGTAATAAGTAACCTCTTCTGACCAAAAGTTACTACCTCACAATTATCTGTGTTGAACTTCATTTGCCAATTAATTTTTAATGTAGCCTTAAATATAAGAACCAAGTTAACAATATTTCCACAGAAAATTGTGGAAATACTTAGCAAGTGCGGCAACATCTGTCAGAAACAGAGTTAACAGGTTGGATTTTTGCCCTGAAAGCAGGGAACAGGAGCCAAGACTGTTTCCAGGTCTTGAACCCACCCAACCCCATCCCACACCACCACCCCGCTCTACCCCCCCAGAGCACCTTGCACCATACTTCCCCACCCCAAACCCACCACACCCCTGCCCCCACACCGCACCCCTCCCCACCTCCCCACACCCTGCCCCCACACCCTGCCTGTCTCACACCCCAACCCCCCAGCAACACCATCCACCCTGCCCACTCTTCCCGAAAGGAGCAGTCACTGACCTGTGATTATGACTGTGGAAGCCCCCTTAATTGGCATGGAGACAGGTTCCCTGTCCAATTCAAGGCAGTGAGCGGGCCCTTGAAGCTGGAGGGACAATCAGAGCTCTTATAGTTTGAGAGGAAGAACCCCAGCTGCAGGAATAGTTAAGTAACTAAGAGGATGCTTCAACAAGAAGACACCCTCTCAGCCACTTTAAAAAAAACTTTAATTAAAGAATATAAAAAGCAGCTGGTCGCTGCTTTGGCAGGGTGGGGGGGTGGGGGGATGGTGGGAATGGAGGGTGCAGATGGTAGTGTGGGGCTGGGGGTGAGGGGAGATGCTTTCACTTGATAGCCACTCAATGCACCCCACCGCCCCCCCCCCCCATCCAAACAGACATGGAAGTCTTGCTGCTGGGTTGGTGTCCATCTCCAGACAGATAACCTGACCCCATCACATTGGCAAACTGGAAACTGGCTGGAAAATCCAAGAAGGCCTCCCTAATACTTGCTTAACAGGGTTCCTTAACAAGTCTAATCACCTTCCTGCCTCACAGGGGCGAGTGGCCGTCCTGGGCCCTGAACCCATGTTGGTGTACTGGGCGACGGTGGGAACAGGATCGAAGATGAGCACATCAGGCAGCCTCATACTTTTCGGACCCTCTCCATCTCTGTTTCGGACCTTCCACAGCGCCTGAAAATTTAGCCCAAAATCTCAGGTCTGTGACCATTCATCAGAACTGTAAGAAGTTAGAAAGGGGATAAATATAGAGCAAGCAAAAGGGGAATAAGCGGGAAGAAGAACAAGAGGGAAGGTTTGTGATCAGCTGGAGGATAGGAGAGAGCAAATAACAAAAAATGCGTGTAGAGCAGTTGTGCATGACAGGATCCTCAACAGCTGCTGTATGAAAGCAATGTAAAGGGTTTAGGAAAGAAATGAAATTTTAAAAATGCCTAAACCAGCAAAGAAACACAAAACAAAATGGATGTTATGATCTAAAATTGTTGAGTACATTGTTGAGCCCAGAAGGTGAAAGAGTGCCCAGTCGAAAGATAAGGTGCTATTCCTCAAGGTTGCATTGAGCTTCATTTGAACACTGTAGCAGGCCAAGGACAGAAAGGTCAGAGTGGGACCAAGGTGGAGAATTAAAATGACAAGCAAAAGCAAGCTCAGGGACATGCTTGCAGACTAAACGGAGGTATTCTACAAAGTGGTCACCCAGTCTACATCTGGTCTCCCAAGTGTACTGGAGACTGCATCGCCAGCAGTGAATACAATATGCTAAATTGAAAGAAGTACAAGTAAATAGCTGTTTTATCTGGAAGGAAGTTTTTGGGCCTTGGACAGTAAGAAAGGAGGAGGTAAAAGAGCAGGTTTTGTATCTCCTGCATTTTCATGGAAAGGTGCGATAGGAAAGGGAGAAGGTGTTAAGGGGTGGACCAGTGTGCTGTGGAGGAAATGGCCTCTTTGGAATGCTGAAAGGGGAGTGGAGAAAAAGATGTGATTGATGGTGATATCAATCAGGATGTGGCGAAATGGGAGAGAATGATCCACTCTAATTTTTCTGTGCTTCACCTGCTATAGTGTTCCGATGAAGCTCAATTCAAGTTCGAGGAATAGCAATCCATCTTTTGATTGGTATCATGATGATGTGATGTGTGTATGAGTGATAAGAATCTTTAAATTCATCAGCTACATATATATTGAATCGCTTTAAAAGGACTTTTAAAAAGCAAGCAAAGGCATTGACTTATGATGGCTGCCACAGGCCACCTGATATATGGTATTACAAGTTGGCCAGTTACTGGAAGGCTCAGATGTGGATTACAGTTAAGATATGTCAAGGTCAGCTCCTATGGAATTTCACACCTGCTGATGTCATGAATTACTTCAAAGATTTACTGAAACTATACTGGTCCTCGCTATTTGCATTTCTATAAAGCTGCCTTTCAAGCAGGGGCAGAAAGTCTACTGCGATGATAACTATTTAAAAGGTGTTCTTCCATCTCATCAAGACAGAGGATGGATCATTCAGGAGTTAATGGCTGGGACATTAAATAAACTAATCACCTAGGTCATAACAATAACCAAGGTCCATCCAGACATGAGCTAATTAATTACTTTCTGAAATCACTATGGGGATAGAGGTCATGTGACCAGAATAAACATTTTGAAATGTCTTTTGTTACAACACCAAAGTTGCTAAAACAGGGATCTGGAAGAAATCTGCAAATGGAGAAGTGACACCATCTCTCTCAAGTTCATGATCCTATCTCTGATACATTTTTGAAGCCACCACAGAGATCAAAAAATTCCATCAAAATGAACCTCAAGTACAACTGCATCAACTTTTGAAAAAGATGGATTATGGTTTATAAAAGACTATCTCCAGAAATAGCAGTTTACATCAGCTTCGACTCCACAGGGATTTTAAGACCACCATGGAAAAATTCCATCTCAGCCATGGATACAAGCAAAGCATTCATAAAAAGTGAACTCTCTCTTTTCTTTCTTTTTACTTTTTATCAGCGAATTTTAAATTTGGACAAAAAGTAACCTCCTACTGCATAACTAGTTATTTTGCATGCTTTTGTGTGTGTGTGTTGCGAAGGTCAGAATGTGGACTTATCTTTTTAAATATCTTTACCTGGGTGAGGTTTTTGCTCAATAAAAACTAACCTCTTTTGTTTAAATTCAAGAAAGTCTGTCAGACTGGTATCTTTGCAATCAGCATGTAAATGGCTAAGTACAGACATTGAATTAATACCTTCATCCTTGATGCCAAACTTTCAAAAATTTCAAGATTGTTTGCAACAGGAAAGCTGAACTCTTGAATATCCGTTGTGAAATAATGATGCTTCATGCTTTGTTCGCTAGTTTAACTGTTTAGTTGAATGAGCTAATGCCTTCATTAAAATAGTGAGGAAAGGCAAAGCTTATGAAAACATCAATCATTTATAGGTAAATATGCACACAACATAACTTCAAAGATCTCTCTTGCCCCCCAACCTCTCCCTTTGTCTTTCTGCCATCAAGAGGTGCCTTCCTTCCTTTCCCAGCCTCTGTGATGATTAACACCATTTTTTATGCTGGCAGATTGTCACTGCCAATGTCACAGACAATCTGCACATGTGTTGTAGTATCAATACTTGTTTTTTCCCTGGTCCCTTCACCTTGCATTCAGCCAGCAGCTATTTGGGATCCTGCCATTCACACCTCTCCTAGACACAGCTTTTGTTTCTTTTCTTGTGCCATTACCTGTCCCCTTGGCCTTACACCATGAAACCTTTTGTCATTGGATGTCTCCTGCCCTTCAGCCAATCACAGATTTTCCCTTATTTTCTTCTTCCTATCCTCCACCCCAGCCCTTTAACTTGCTCAAACCCTATCATGTTTCTAACTTCTCCCGGTTCTGATGAAAGGTCATTGGCCTGAAACATTAATTGTTTCTCACTGACAGATGCTGCTAGATCTGCTCAGTATTTCCAGCATCTCTGTTTTTATTTGAGATTTCCAACATCCACAGTATTTTGCATTTGTAAATACATTTCTATATAAAAGTTGCGTGATTCTAAAGTATCTCAAGAATCTTACAACACAGGACAATGCCATTTAGCCCATCATACCTCTGCCAGCTATTTGAATTCTGATTCACCCTACTCTTTTCTGATAGTCCTGCAATTTTTTTTCCCTTTTCAAGTATAAATCAATTATGATTTTAAGAAAAGGAACAAGGCTACAATGAATTAAATGTGACCTGGAATAATATGATGACAGCCTGTCTTGAGAATATTCTTATTATTTATTGTCGCCTATTTATTGCAGAACCAGGAAAATATGAACATATCATGAAATGGTCTGCTTTCATTACACTCACTTGTCCCTTAATAGTATTCAAATGAATAAAACATGATGCTGATGATGGAATCTTAAAATAAATTGTGAAAAAATAACTAGAAGAGAGCCATGCTAAAGATTGACACAAAGAATGACTTGGAGTGTAAAATAATCAGATTTCCTGGAATTCATATGGGTTCAGCCACATTAGCTGCATTTTGAATGAAGTCTGACATGGGGGAAGAGGCACCACAGCTGCAGCCTCACAATTGACAAATCCAGAAACTGAAACTTGTATCAGCTTCAGGACCGCAACGCTCTTATTTCATTGCTGACTGAAGAAGTGGAAGTAAGTCTGCCAAGTGAGAAGAGTGAGACAATCAGCTAAATAAAGGCACAAGGTTAAAGATAGCGAGACAGTGGGGTCAACATTCTTGGGGTCGGAGAGGAGACAATTGGAGTAGACCATGAGTTAGAGGCCAGGAATTTGAGGCAGAGCCTGGAGCCTAAAGCCAAAGAGATTTTCATCTCTTTAAGAAGAGTCTCAATTTTTATTTTAAATTTTGCGGGCAGTCAGATTAAAGATGTCTTATCTGCCATTTCCAGGCTACCCAATGGAGATGGTGGCATAATAGTAATGCCACTGGATTAGTATCCAACAGCCTAAGCTCTGGGGCAATGGGTTCAGATCCCACCATGGTAGTTGGTAAATTTTAAAAACTTAATTAAGACCCTGGAATTGGAAAGCTAAACCTTAGTAATGGTAACCATAAAACTATTATCAATTGTTGTTAAAACCTATCTTGTTCACTAATGGAAATCTGCTATCCTCACCTGGTCTGCAATGTAACTCTTTTGAGTACAAACCCATTTCTAACTGTTTCAGATGAAGTTACATAGTTTGCCATTGTGAGATTTGAACTCTTGATCTTGGCATTGCAAACCCAGTACCATAACCACTTGGCTATTTAGGCCAAGCTGGTCTACAATGTAGTTGCAATGACTCTTAACTGCTCTCTGAAGTGGCTCAGCAAGTCACTCAGTTCAAAGGCAATTAAGCACAGACAACAAATGCTTGCCTTAGCAGGATCAACACCTTCACCTGTTGTCAAGGAGGAATCTTGCTCTGCTGCAGTTCTGGTGATGGAACTGGGACCCTAGATTTACAGGTTACTGTTTTACAGCGTGATAGAAAAGCATTGTGAGCACGCACAGAGTTAGCTCAGTTGGCTAGGTAGCTACTGTGCAATGCAAAATAGTGCCAACAGTATGAAATTGATTCCTGTTCCTTCTGAGGTGGATTTGGGACCTGCCTCCTCTCCCTGCCCCTGACAGTGAAAAGCAAACCGCCATTGAAAAGTAATGATGCCAAGGAAATGGCTCAAGATAAAGCATCAGCAGATGATGAGTCAAGAACCTTCCTTCAGGTGAATGAAGGAACCATTCACACCTGCTCCCAATGAGGCTTCTGCCATTGTTAAATTGGGCTACTAAATCTTCCACCCAGTTTTATAGGTACTATGAAAAATCATCACATTGAACATCCACAAATATATCTTGATCATTACAGTGCTTTAGAATTGGAACCCGGTCTTTTTAAATGAGCAAAGTTATAGCTCAGTCTGCAACTTGTATTGTCAAGTAATTGGAATATCCATTTCCTGTAATTCATAAAGTTCAGCCCAGGAGTGTGTTTCTTTATAATCCCAAAGATCAGTGCCAAAGTGAAAAGTGATACCGTTCTGTGGGTAAGCTGCAAAATGTAGAGCTGAATTCTTCTGCTGCCGATCTGAAACTGTTCATTTGGCGAACAATACCTAATGTTTAATTTGTCATAACTTGTGAAAGGTAACTTCCTGCAAAGTCTCAACTGCATTTTAATTCTGTCCATCAAGGACATTTGAACATTAAATAAAAAATAAAGAAAATGCCTGACAGCCAAAGAAATTTCAGGAGCCTAAGCAAAGGTAGGTGCCGGGGGCTATAGCGGCGAGGTTGGCAGCAGAGGCCCCTTGGGGGAGGGGGACAGTCAGTGGGGAGGTTGGCTGGGGTTGGTGGTCATGTTGTAAAAGCCAGGGGGTGGAATGGAATACCTGGGAGGAGCCTGATCAGGAAAAGGGGCAAGTAATGGAGGTGAACCCCCTTTCCCACCCAAGGGCCATGACGGCTAGCATGCTGGGCTCCCCCTCACCCTGTTCCTGACCTCTCCCTACTTGCCTCAAGATTGTGGCTGGGCGGGAAGTGGCCCTTAAGTAGCCAATAATTGGTCAGTTGAAGCCCTCAATCGGGGTGAGGAAAGGCAGGCCACCTAGGCCTCATCCACCCCTTGTAAAATTTCTGACAGGCCGAGGACGGTTGGGAGGCAGGTAAGAAGGTCACTCGAGGAATTGTACAAGCCCCTATATCTGCCAACCTGCCAGTGGGGACCCATAAAATACTATCCCATGAATCTGAGAATCTGTCTGATTGTCAAAAAAAAAATCCAAATAGTTCACCAATATCCTTTAAGAAAGGAAATCTACTATCCTTACTTGATTTGGCTTCTATATAATTCCAGTTCTGCACTAAGATAGTTGATCCCTAACTGGTTTCTGCTACAATACATCACCATACAGACTGAAAGGAGTTCAGGAAGAAGGTCCATCACCGCCTTTGCAGAGCTGGACAACAAATTATCGTCTTGCCAGCAATACCTACTTTCCAACAATGACATTTAATGAATGCTTCTCAAATTTTTCTCTCCAGTTCCTTAACCGAAGAAATAACACATTTAAATTATAAAGATTAATGCTAGCATTAGAACAGCAGAGGTAGGAATATTAATCAAGCCGGCTTAGCAATCATAAGATATCATGCGGACAATTATTAATTAATAAGTCTAAGTTGCTTTTTCTTAGTTTTGTTATTTCTGAACAATGTTTGGAAATAGAAGAGAAGGCAAATTGCATTGGACATGCAGGTGCAAAAATATTTGAAGATTATTTTGTTCCTGAGTTGGAGCTGCTGCAACATTAAGCTGAACATTCACTGCAGGTGGTAACTCTAGCAACTTTGGAATTAAATTTTCCTACAATAGAACAGTGACTACACTTAAAAAGTACTTCATTGGTTGAAGTTTACAACTTGAGGGTTTGAAATGCAAGTTCATTCCAATCCTTTAGGTTTACATTATCAAAACTATTTTCAAACCATTAAGGTCCTTGGGGTCACAATATGAAGTATACATATTTCCTGTAAATCACAGATTTTAGCAGTGGTCTAATTTGCATTTTCACTTATTACAATGGTTAATTTCAGAGTTAAAAATATATTGAGAAGTTCCCCATGAGTCAAGTGTAAGACCTGGATCTGGATTGTTCTGCAGTTCATCTGATGCTACTTGCTTGGAGATAAATATTAAAAAGCATTTTTTAATATTAAAAATATTAAAAAGTAGGCTTTGATCATATCGATGTTTAACTGTCTGTCATTAACAGTTGTGCTGCTGTCATGTTTCCTACATTACAAAAGTGACTACACTTCAAAAGTACTTCATTGGCTGTAAAACGCTTTGGGGTATCCTGTGGCCGTGAAAGGCACAATATAAAAAATCTCTTTTTAACCATCCTTAGGTGGCATGGGCTAGGGAGTGGTGATAGACTATTAAGAGAAAGGTGTTATTGACACCACTACATAGTAAGGACTTGATTAGGTGACCTTTGACCTCAGATGCCTCAAAAGCTACACCTAAAATATTACACATCACAATCGATTGTAACCTGTTGCTGCTGTAAACCATGCAAAAGTTTACAGCAAGGGTTAAGGAACAAAAGCAAAATACTGTGGATTCTGAAAATATGAAATAAAACAGATGATGCGGAAAACAGTCAGCAAGGCAAGCAGCATCTGTGGAGAGAGAAACAAAGTTAACCTCTCAGGCTGATGACATTTCATCAGAACTGTTGAAGAGTTAAAGGTCATCTGGTCAAGCTTACGTCATGGAATAATATTGATAATATCTTCCCTTCGTTTTAATGACATCAGTGTTAAACAGTGTTTAAGTCTGAAGGGAATTTCCTCATGGGGTTCCCCATGTTTAGCAATGCTCACCTCTGCAGGTTGTGCAAAATGAAAATGAACAAGCTTAATAAATAGGAGCTCAGTGGGCTACTCTTCAGTAGGACTTCACTCAGCAGAGAGGGAGAGAGACGGTAAACAAAGGATCCTTCAGCAAAAATCTCCTCAGCATCCCAGAGTTAAAGATGAACAGAGCAGCTACTCTGACCATCCTTATCCTGCTTCTGTGTGCCATTACTGCACAGGGTATGTCGACATTTGTGGACTAGTATTTTGGAGTGGAAAAGAGTCTTGAATTTGAGTTAGTAACTTGTTTATTCCACCCTAGTATATATATCGGAGTGTGCTCCTCAGTTATAGGGGGAAAAGAAGCTTGAACAAATTTCATTTTATGACTAAAATCTGTATTTAATAATAACTTTTGAAATGTAATGACAGTACAAAGAATCATTTTAAGCTCCCTTTAATCTGAAACTCCATAACTTGGAAATGATTGTTGTTGATATATGAAAAAGTGCTTAATGCCTTTACAGCAGCCTTCCCGCAGCTGCTTTTTAAGGAAGTGTTCATCTGTGTACATTTCATGTATGCCTGGCAGCAGGTAGAGGAATCCTGCATGGGCGAGTTAACCCACTCACTGATGCTGCCTACAGGAATTTCTGGGTCTGAAATTTGTCTTTGCAAAATCGTGTAAATTATGCAATTATGTTATCTCTAGGCTAATCTCTAGCTGCTCCCAGCATGTCAGGCATAGTTTAAAAAAGCATTCTACCAAACTTGGGACAATTAATATTTAATAGCCTGGCATTTTGATGAATTTGAGTTTTTGGCGATGGTTGCCATTAGAAAGACCCTTGTTTGCTCTGATCCAAAGCCAAAATTTGCCAGGTCCAGGGAAATTATCCGCAGCAATGATGATCGTAGTGATCCAAAAAGCTTTGAGATGGTGCTACCACTCAGAAAAACCCACACAGCTCAGTACATATGGGGACAGCAGTACTTCTCCTTAGCAATCCAGTTGCCGTTAGTGCAGAAGAAAACAGCAAACTTTTAAAATTAGCACGTAGCACATTGCCTTGTCTATTCTTGATGTTCTGCAGGCCATTGTTGACGGTTCACAAATTGTCAATAACTCTGGGCAAATCAGAAGGGTATTTGGAATTCAAACGTACCTTTCTGCTATTGGTTCAGCAAACTAATAGTAAATCTGAGATTCGTTCTAAAACTTAGTAGCAATCACTAGTAAAATTCACTAATTGAAATGAATTTAGTTGGTTATCAGCTGAATAAAATAATTTATCAATTTCAAAAACAGTTCACAGATAGTGTAAATTTTTTGTGCCTTTAGTCTATGTACACACTAGCTTGTCATTTCAAGAACCATGCAGTGATGCTGTGGCATTATTTAATGTGCCACCTGTTTAATTTTATTGGATGTCTGATTCATTGTTCGTCCAATAACAATGCATTTGTTTGACCCGACTCTTCAGCGCTTTCTGAAAAGATGTTCTCCCTAAGTGTAGATAAAAGGTGACTAAGTTAAGGTTAAGGGAGAGAGATAAACAAAAGAAAGAAAAGCTTTTTAACCTACAACAACAATTAAAATATGTAAGCATGAGACTCCAAACTTATAAAGACATTGGGCTGTAACGTCTGAGCTCCAGGACAGTGCAACCTTGGGAGGGGGGCGGTGGCAGGGCTAGTTCCCAAGAAAAGTTTGCACTCAATTGTCTGGAAGGTGCAATCTGATGGGTAATTGCCCTGCACTGGGAACCTTCCAAAAATGCGACTTATATAGCAAACTTCGGATGGTTCTGACTGTGTTACATAGCTACCCAGAATAAATTAGAAGGGCTAAAACCACTTTTAACTTCTGGCTAATTATTGTGCAGACCCACACCAACCTTCCCACAGTGCTCTCCCCACAACCCTGAACCCCATGGGACTCCTCCCAACACCCTGACTACCACCCCCCACATTGGGATACACCCACAGGATTCCCCCCATGGATCTGCCCCCAAGGCCCAACTCCCAACTTTCACCACCTCCCCGCCCCCAAGACTTGACCCAACTCCCACCGTGGCCCGATCTGTCCCATCTCCCAAGGCCCAACGGACCCAACCCACCACCCCGAGGCCTGGCCCCAACTCCCTCTGAGACCTGACCCAACCTCCCTGAGGCTTGGCCAAACTCGGCCTCCCCACCGAGACCCAACCCAGCTTCCTCAAGACTTGAACCACCACCCGCCTGAGGTCTAACCTGAACCTCCACTCAGAGATCCAACCTGACCCGACACCTGCCCCCCCACCCCCCGAGGCCTGACCCAACTCCCTTCCCTGAGGCCCAACCACCCCCCCCCCATTACGAGAGACAACCCAATCTGAGCTGCACCCCCCCCTACCCCACCACAAAATCCCTGCCCCACTCACAAATTCTACCCACATACCTTATACACTTACCTACTTCCTGGCCTGTCTAGGAACTTTAAACTTGGCTGGACCTTTAACTTACCTCGTTTATGGCAACTAGCGCTGTAAAAATGGGGGTGTGGCCTCCTTGCATTCGACAAAGCTGCCCTTGACACTGGGCCCTGGGGATGTGCTGCACTGCTCAGATCTCACCCAGTCTAAGTTGGAAGGTCAGGTGAGATGGGATAGAAAAATATTTTGGGTAAGAAAATAGGAGCGGAGTGGCGATCCGACGCTGATTGCCATTCATCGGCTAACACATCCATTCTTGTGATGTACTGCTTTCCTACACCAATTGGAAAGCAAAAAGACCCATTGCTCAATTAGATGATGCTTGACTATCAGCCAAACATCCTTTTCCCGCACCGATTTTCAATATTTTTATATCTGGCAATGAGAAATATTCAAAGAAAAAGTCAAAAAACCCAATTTTTTAAATGTCCCTTTAATTTTTCTCAAGGGTCACACACAGCAGCATCCTGGAGATTAATTGCAGCTCTCCAGCATGAGGGGATGATTCCGGCCATCAGGGCTTATAATGAGATGTTAAAGTATTGAAATTCGGTTCCCGATGTGGGGTGGTGGGAAATGCAGATTGCCATGGACGGGTGGAGCAGCGGATTGCAAACCGATTTCATGATGGCATAAAACCGATTTTTTGTCTTCTCGCCATATTGTGCGCTCACACCACCAAACATGCCCAACGCCAACAGGGGTAGAAAATTTGGTCCTTGGAGTGCAGTTCTGATTGCAATGTTATAAAAAGTATATAGAGGAAGTGAAGAGGGTGCAAGGATGATACCAGAAATGTATGGGTTTACATACCAGAAAAGAGTGACAGGCCGAGCCTCTTTTCTCTTCTGAATAAAAGACCGAGGGGTGACCGAATAGAGGGCTTTAAAATTATGAAAAGTTTTGATAGAGTGGACTAAAGAGAATGTTTCCTCTTATGGGGAATGAGCTCAACTAAAGGCCATCAATATAAGTTAGTCACCAAGAAATCCAAAAGGGAATTCAGAAGGAACATCTTCACTCAAAGGGTGATAAGAATGTGGAACTTGTTACCACAGAGACTGGTTGGGGTGAATAGCCTAGATGCATTTAAAGGAAAACTAAACAAGCAAGTGAGAGAGAAGGGAATAGATGGTTATGATGGTAGATTTAGATGAGGAAAGATGGGAGGAGTTTCAGCATAGCTTGCGGGGAACAGATCAACTTGATAGCAATCTCCTGACTTTATGTTTAACTGCTCTTGTTTGGTTTTCAGAAGTTTACTCTTTAATAATGGTGAATGTTGACAGCCCCTCCATTATTTTTGCTGCAACATCCAGGTCGTTGTATTTTAATACCATGTAGGTGAACCTCTCTGTAGGCATGCTGCTAATTAATCTTGAGGATGGATGCTCTCTGCAAATGAGTGCTTGTAGTTTTTGAGTATTAGGATAGATATACTCTATCACAATAGGTTACATACAGAAGAAATATAAATATCTCAATGTAGACACAAAGCATGAGGTTCTCCCACTTCAACTGATAATTGAATATAATTTAAAATACCTACTCACAGGCATTCCGATCCCAGGAATCCAGGGACGCTGTAAATGTATCTGGACTACCTCCAGGCCTATTGACCCAAGGATTATGCAAAGTATGAAATATATTCCCAGAGGATCTCATTGCGTGACGACAGAGATAATGTGAGTAAATGTATCAGAGCCTTCCCTTGTACCAAAGAACTGGCACCTTCTTTTGCTTTTTATTATGTCTATTTAACTAAATTGTGCTCTTTGTTACAGTCAGTTTGGATTAATTGGTGCCTATGAGGCATAATCTAAGAGTTTTCTTTTAATTTTTTGCTGAATTCTCACCTTTCAGTGGGGGACTTGCAATTTCTGTGGGTTAGATTTTAAAAGTTTGCTTTCTCTTCACAGTGTCACCCTGAAAAATGGCAAGAAATTATGCGTGAATCCTACAGCCCAATGGGTGAAGATCATCATTAAAGCCAAGAAAGGTTGGTGTTTCTTAGAATTTGGATGAAAAAGAGAGAAAAACTTTCAATTACATCATGGTTTTCATGACTGCTGCACATCCAAGAGCTTCACAGCCATTGAAGTAATTTTTGAAGTGTAGCCACTGTTGAAATGTAGGAAATGAGGTAACTAATTTACACTCAGCAAACTCCCACAAAGAGAAATGTGACATTGGCCAAAGAATCTGCTTTTTGTGATGTTGCTTGAGTGTGATGATTTTGATCCAGAAACAGCGCAGTAAGAAAGCTTTGTATTTTTTTAAAGGTCTGTGGAATCTGTGATTGTTATTAAGATTGTTAGAAAAAGACGTTTAAGAGTTTGCATCAATTGTAAATGTTCAATTGTAATTTTCTTGGATAATAAAAGATACTGGCCCATGTGACCTGGTGAACCTTGATGTCGAAGCAGTACCAACAGGAAGGAAGATACAAAGGACCCATGTGGTTGACAGACACACAGGCCAGAATTTTACCTTTGATGTGCGAGCAGGCACCTGACACGCCCGAATGTAATATGATGTGTAATGACATCGGGCGTGCATCCCAATGTTATCTTGTTCGGCAGGCGCGTGCTGGAGTCGGCTGCGCACACACCGATACTTGAAAGGCCTATTAAGGCCATTAATGAGCTAATTAACTTGAACTTTATGCTGCCCATTCAACCTAACGGTTGGCAGGCAGGTGAAAAGACCAGGCGGCCTTTACATTTTTTAGGAAACCTCATCCACAAGCGGAATGAGGTTTCCTAAAGCTAATACAAATTAAATAAAAACTTTATTTTGAATTTTAAAAAATGCTCCATCTCATGTGACACAGTCACATGAGCTGCCTCGAGGAGATTGAAGCACTCTTTTGCATGCATGCGTGAACTGCATGCAAGGCCTGGCTTTTCCTCCTCCCCCCTGCCCGCACAGGTAGTGCTCAGCACTGTCACTCACGATCCACACAAGGCAGGCCTTAATTGGCCTGCCCATGTGAAATCACGGTGCGGAGCTGATCATGGGTGGTGGTTGGCTTCCCGACCGCCCCCACCCATTCCCTCCGAGCCAGCCCGACAAGGGAAAAATTCTGGCCATAAGAGAACTGCAGACACGAAGGGTGGCTATTAGCAGAGGAGCTGGGGGGTGAAGGTGATCAGTGCACATAGAAAGACACAAAGAGAAAGCAGACAGAGACTGAAAGAAGAACACATTGAATTCTTGTGAGGAGAAGAAGCAAATCATCTTCAGGAGGGGGAAAATTTTTCTGTTTGGCAAAAAAGGAGACAGGAGCTTTTAGATGAACTGTGGGAGCTGGCTGGAAATGTCCAAAAACTGGAAAGCTGTGAATACCTCAGAGACACTGTAGAATTGGGTGTTTTCCCAGAAGTTTGGGCCAAACTGTGAACCGGGGTGCTATTAGTTGAAAAGGAACTCTGGAGAGCTACACCATTAGGACTCTTGTGACCTGAGGGAGAGAAGGTTCACTGAAGCGTGCCTTGCTGATGATAATTGTACTTTGAAACTCAAAGGTGCAAGCTGTTGTTGGATAGGACTCTCCATCTACCCTGTGTGAATGAAGAACAGCATATTGTGGAACTGTGTAACTACATTGTGCTACATTTGTGCAGGGAGTGATGCATCTGTGTATGGTTGCATAATTAATTAAGTAAACCCATTCCCCCATTTTATTACTTGTAAATATACTGGAATGTTCCTTTGTTGTATTAACTATTTAAAGTGAAATTTATTTTTTTATTAGAAATATCATTTGCCCACTAATTCATGTTTAATTTGTGTTGGTTCTGATTCGTGTTAATGTAAAAGTTACAAAAAGTGAAATCTTGTTGATAATTTCTTTATTTGTGGGTCATTTAGTAAATTTGGTTATTTTGGTTTACGGTTTCCCAACGGGGATCATAACATGAGGGATAAATATTGGCCAGGACACTGGGGATAACTCCCCTGTTCTTCTTCAAAATACTGTCATGGGATCTTTTATACCTTTACAAGCAGGCAGATACATCTTGGATTAATGTCTCATCTGAAATGTGGCACCTCTGGCAATGCAACGCTCCCTCAGTGCTTCACTAAAGTGTCTGAATAGATTTTTCTGCTCATATGAATACAAAACAAATGGCAAAATATAGATTTTACTTCTAACTTGTCTCCCTTCGTCTCCTCCTCCCTTCTGCCGAAGCTTTTGTCTTCGCACTAGCAATAGTCCTGCTCGTACCAGTTTCATACAGTATTGACAATACTTAGCAATGAGGTTCTAACTTGCATCATTGTTGTAATGTACCTTTTACTAGAAGGGAGGCACTTTCTTTCTAACCCTGTAATTTCCATGGACATTGATAATGTTGCTCATCTTATATATTATTGTCAGGTGTATAATATTCAATAACATATTTAACGAAGACATTTTGGAGATCATTAAAAGTGGTGTAAGATTTGCAACTGAAAATTTAATTTAATTTTTCAGCTGCCAGACTGCGCAACTGAGTAAGAGACCCTGATTGGATGGACTTGATTCCACATCCAGATCACCTGAAATATGAATGCTGCAATGAAGAGAGCTTTAGTCAGTGTGCTAAATCGCTAATGTCATATTTCTGACAGATTGTTCTATCATTTCCTCTTCGTTTTTGTTAAGAATTTTCCCATCTCTCAAGCCTGTTGCTTATTAGAATTTTAAGCAGAGACAAAGAAATCAATTAAAAAGTACAATGCAAACAAGCTTTGTACCTTGTTTGAGGCTTTTTTTCCACAGGAAATAATGCATGTAGTTTTTACAACACTGTTACAAATTGTATTGTGACTGCATTCAATTTGTTTTCTGCTTTCTATAATATTTGGAAAATAATTTTCAAAATACTAGATAATTAGATGCGGGAGGAAATTAAAATATGTTTCTAAACTTGTGGAACAACGAAATGAGTCAGACAGTTTTAGTTACATTACCTTTTATTGTTTCAAATGGGACATGGGCATTAGTTTTGACACAACTCAAATTATTCTGTTCCATGTTGCATGGAAATATTGTTCACAATGAACTGATATGTTAATTACACACTACCTCATCACCAATCTATGTTTCGCCTGGATTGAGATGTTGGCATACCATAAGTATCCAGCTTGGAATAATCATCCATTGTTATATCTATTAAAATGGTTTGAAAGTTGTTTGCTTTGAGCAGTAATTCAATCAATTAAATAAACTCATTCTTCCACTGTAAACATATTGCAATATTTCTTTGTTTCAGGCTGATTCACAAACTAAATTTGGTTCACTGCTGAAATTTTGATTTATTTGCTATATAGATGGCAAAGCAAATGTTTCCCGTTATTGAATCAAACATAGTTCCAGCTCCAATTTGAACACAAACTTTTGTATAAAAATACAACAAGAACATTTTTCTGTCACTAGCATTGGTGTCAATTTACTGCAGTCTTTATTGGTGAATGAAATTTTAACTGGGACCTGTGTCTGTTTCTGGAAAAACAATTGGAGCTTAGAATCTATCCAAAACTGATCTGTGTGAGACACAAATTATCTGCAGAATAGGGGGCTTAGTGGTATTGTCACTAGACTGGTCATCCAGAGATACAGCTTAAGACCCTGGGCACCAGGGTTCAAATCTCACTACGGCAGATGGTGGAATTTAAAAGTTTAATGACAATGATTGCTGTAAAAACCCATCTGGTTTACTAATTCCCATTAGCGAAGGATATCTGCCAATTTAACCTGGCCTTGCCTACATGTGACTCCAGATCCACAGTCATGTGGTTGAACTAACAAGTCACTCAATTGTGTCAAACCAGCCAATAAAAAGGAATAAAACCTGATGGACCATCTGGCATTGACCTAGGCACCAGAAACAACAACAACAAACCCAGCCCTGTCGATCCTGCAAAGTCCTTCTGGCTAACATCTGGGGGCTTGTGCCAAAATTGGGAGAGATGTCTCACAGACTAGTCAAGCAACAGCCTGACATAGTCATCCTCGCGGAATCATACCTTACACATCATGCCCCAGACACCACCATCACCATCCCTGAGTATGTCTTGTCCCACTGGCAGGACAGACCCAGCTGAGGTGATGGAACAGTGGTACGCAGTCGGGAAGGACTTAACCTGGGAGTCCTCAACATCGACTCAGGACCCCTTGAAGTCTCTTAAAGGTGGGCAAGGAAACTTCCTGCTTCTTACCATGTACTGCCAACTGCCCACTGCTAATGAATCAGTGCTCCTTCATGTTGAACACCTCTTGGACGAAGCACTGAGGGTAGCAAGGGCACAGAATATATTCTGGCTGGCTCAGTAGCACCACGATTGACCGAGCTGGTTGAGTCCAAAAGGATACAGCTGCTAGGCTGGGTCTGCAGCAGGTGGTGAGGGAACCAACAAAAGGGAAAAACATACTTGGCCTCATCCTCACCAACCTGCTTGCCGCAGATGCATTTGTCCATGACAGTATCAGTGGGAGTGACCACTGTGCAGTCGTTGTGGAGACAAAGTCCCATCCTCACATTGAGGATACCCTCCATCATATTGTGTGGAACTACCACCATGTGGTAGATTTCAAACAGATCTAGCAACTGAAGACTGGGCAACCATGAGGCACTGTGGGCCATCATCAATAGAATTGTACCCAACCCAATCTGTAACTTCATGGGCCGGCATATCCCCCACTCTACCATTACTATCAAGCAAGGGCATCAACCCTGGTTGAATGAAGGGTGCAGGATGGCATGCCAAGAGCACCATTAGCATAAGTAGCAAGTGACAGACAGAGCTAAGCAATTCAACAACCAACAGATCAGATCTAAGCTCTGCTGTCCTGCCACATACAGACGAGGATGCTGGTGGACAATTAAACAACTCACTGGAGGAGGAGGCTCCACAAATATCCCCATCCTCAATGAATGAAGGATCCCAGCACATCAGTGCAATAGATAAGCATTTGCAACAATCTTCAGCCAGGAGTGCCAAGTGGATGATCCATCTCAGCCTCCTCCAGAGGTCCTCAGCAACACAGATGCCACTCGTCAGCCAATACAATTCACTCCATATGATATCAAGAAATGGCTGAAGTCACAGGATACTGCAAAAGCCATGGGCCCTGACAATATTCCAGCAATAGTACGGAAGACTTGGGCTCCAGAATTTGCCACGCCCCTAGCCAAGCTGGTCTAGTACATCTACAACATTGGCACCTACACAGCAATATGGAAAATTGCCCAGGTATATCCTGTACACAAGAAGCAGGACAAATCCAACCCGGCCAATTACTGCCCCATCAATCTACTCTCGATCATCAGTAGAGTGATGGAAGGACTCATCAACTGTGCTATCAAGTGGCACTTGCTTAGCAACAACCTGACACTCAGTTTTAGTTCTGCCAGGGCCACTCAGCTTCTGACCTCATTATAGCCTTGGTTCAAGCATGGACAGGAGATCTGAAGTCCAGAAGTGAGGTGAGAGTGAGCGCCATTAACATCAAGGCAGCATTTTACCGAGTGTGGCATTAAGGAGCCCTAGCAAAACTGGAGTCAATAGGAATCATGGGGAAAACTCTCCGCTGGTTGGAGTCACACCTAGCACAATGGAAGATGATTGTGGTTGTTGGAGGTCAGTCATCTCAGCTCCAGGATATCACTGCAGGAGTTCCTAGGGTAGTGGCCTCGGCCCAACCATCTTCAACGGCTTCATTAATGATCTTCCTTCCATCATAAGTTCAGAAGTGGGGATATTCGCTAATTATTGCACAATGTTCAGCACCATTCACAACTTTTGAGATACTGAGGCAATCCCTGTCCAAATGCATCAAGACCTGGACAATATCCAGACTTGAGCTGACAAGAGTCAAGTAATGTTCATGCCACACAATTACCAGGCAATGACCATCTCCAACAAGAGATAATATTGCCATTGCCTCTTGATATTCAATGACATTACCATCACTGAATCCTCCAATATCAACATCCTGGGGGTTAGCATTGACCAGAAACTGAACTGGACTAGCCATATAATACTGTGGCTACAAGAGCAGGTCAGAGGCTAGGAATCCTGCAGTGAGTAGCTCATCTCCTGACTCCGCAATGCCTGTCTACCATCTACAAGGCACAGGCCAGGAGTGTGATGGAATACTCTCCACTGGATGTGCACAGCTCCAACAACATTCAAAGAGCTTGACACCATCCTGGACAAAGCAGCCCACTTGATTGGCAGCCCTTCCACAAACATTCATTTCCTTCACCACCGTCACACAGTAGCAGCAGTGTGTACCATCTCCAAGATGCACTGCAGACACTCACCAATGCTTCTGAGACAGCATCTTCCAAACCCAAAACCATCTCGAAAGACAAGGGCAGCAGACACATGGGAACACCACAACCTGGGAGTTCCCTTCCAAACCACTCACCATCCTGAGTTGGCAATATATCGCTGTTCCTTCACTGTCACTGGGTCAAAATCCTGGAAAACCCTTTCCGTAACAGCACTGTGGTTGTACCTGCACCTCAAGGACTGCAACAGTTCAAGAAGGCAGCTCACCATCACCTTCTCAAGGGCAATTAGGGATGGGCAATAAATGCTGGCCCAGCCAGCGACACCCACATCCCATAAATTAATTTTATAAAAAAGAAACTCCAATGTTTGTAATGTAGCTGCAGAAGAAAGTGCTCTTATTGGATGATTAACTGGAAGAAAAGCATTTTTAAATAAAACTATTCCCTGGATAATTTTGTTCTTTTTTGCTTTGAGAGATTTTTCATTACCTTGGTCTAGTTGATCAAAAGGTTTCTACTCTGACTTTGTGCGATAGTGTATCATGAGTGAAACCAAATGGGCAACCTACCTTACATTTTTTCTGAATTTATTTTGATTGAAGTTATTTCACCACCTGGGTTTTGCACTATTGCACAAAATCAAAATTGCACTAAGTCAAAATTGCACCACAATTTCAAAAGATCTTTGTGTAACAGTTGTGTTGACTGTAGTGACTAAGAAGGAGAAATGGCCTCGACGTTTGATCATGCATCATTCATTGTATGGCTGCTAAATAGCTTTCCAAGCCTTCAACTTGGCGAACAGGAAGTACACGCTCAGTACAAGTCAAAGATGTGCTGCCTGTCATATTCTAAAAGTACTCAGCGCCTGCAGCTGAAACAGGCTTTGAGCTCCTTGTATATTTAAATAAGGGGCCTAAGACCTGCTTGAAGACTCTTCTGCAGCATTAGGTTGGCCTGAAACAGTCGACATGATCTAAATATGGCCTAACAGCCTCTTTTTGGGAGAGGTATTTTAAGCACAATACTGAGTATCATTCAGTAAAGTTGCTACACATGACTTGTGCATGAATTAATCATATATGCAAAATATGCCTGTTATTAAAATAGCCTTGATTTCTTACGAAGTATGTGTTGCCACTGTTCGTCAATCTCCACCAAAATAGTTGTGTGTTCATTCACTAGCTAGGTCTTAGAGTAGTTGTGTTTCAGTTCAGGATATTTCCCAATATCTCTCTCATGGCTAACTCTGAATTTGTTTTCCATCAGTAGTCTTTGGTCACTATGAATGAAAATAAGACCTCTGTATGAAGTAATCTGTGGTTGAGATGACCAAGGAATCTTTTCAGCTATGACATGTGCACTTTTGCATAAGGTAACCTACAACTATAATGTGCGAGGAATCCTTTCATTTACGAGGTATGGGCTATAGGAATAGTAATGTTATGGCACAGCCGGTTGTAAATACTGAGCTGTTCAAATCCCAGAGGGAAACGTAAAACAATTGTCGCAACTATTTTACAATATGCATTCATTTCGAGATGCATGCCTTGAATTCAGTAGTAATAAGACCGCTGGGTCTTATAGGTTTCTTTCAAAACTAAATTAAAAACTTATTAATAAAAAAATGATTTTACGCGCATACATAGGTTTAAAAATTACTACGATGATAACTCCTAGCTCCCCTAGTTAATCTAACTCCCAGTTACATCTCTGTTAAGGCAACAGTAAAACACTGGGCAGACTTTTGCCTTTGATGGGCGGGCAGCTGATCTCCGCCACCGAAACAGGCCCTGCCGCCATTTTAAGCGGGTGAGCCAATTAAGGCCTGCCCAGTGTGCTGCCCGACGGATGTGCTTCCTGTGTGAGTGGGGGTGGGGGTGGAGTGGGGGGGGGGGAATTCCCTGAATGCCAGAGTGCGCTCTTTTGCACATGTGCTCAAAAGAGCACATATCTCCCTGAGGCTAAGTTCTGCCTCAGGGAGATCGCTGAAAGGCTGTGAAAGATTAAAAATAGAAAAATAAAAAAATCATTAACATGTCCTCCTCATGTGAAAATGTCACTCGAGATGGGACACGTTAATGAAATACACAAAAACATTATTATACTTTTATAATTCCGATATCAAACCTCATCCCGTCACTGGATGAGGCTTGTTAAAAAGTCATTTACCAGCCTGCCCGTTGGGCCCATGCACCGAGCCGAAGTTTGACGAGCCCCTCAAAATCCTGGTCGATTGGAGAGTTAATGGCCTTAACAAGGCCTTTAATTAATGGTGGGCGCGTGTCCCACTGCATAGCGTGCCCACCGACCAAAAGATCACGATGTCGTGCGCGGATGTTGGGATGCTTGTGCAACTTCAGCGCGTGACATTTTAAGCACTGGCATGCGGACTCTATCACCTGCACGCCAGCCAGAAGATTCAGCCCATAGATTTTAAATGACCCTGGCAAAGTAACACAATACCCTGAGCAGCTGAATTTAAAGTGAGCTTTCTTCACTTCAATTCATGTAGAAAGCAACTTGAGGCTCAGAGGCTGGAGGCTTTTCATACTTGTTAGACCTTAGACTTCCTTTCCTTTACACATAACCTCATCTCCTTTATTTTCTCCCTTTTTAATGTAAATCCCATTGTCCCAATATGTCTTTCCAACTCTACTTTTCTAATAATAAGAATCTTTCATAGTACCAATTTTATCAGTAAGCTTTGGGAAAAATAAACATACTGCTTGGCTTCTTCTGGCTAAGTGTAACATTTCACCACCTCTTTTAAATTCAAATTACTCTGGGGCAGAATTTTTCGCTCGGCATGTGGATGTGCAACCGACACGCCCGAGCGTAAAATATCGCGCGATGACGTCGGGCAAGCATCCTGACGTCATCACACATTCATGCGATATTTCGGTCAGCTGGCATGCGCTAAACTTGGAAGCGCACCCACCGACAGTTAAGAGGCCTATTAAGCCCATTAACTGCACAACTAATTGGGATTTTTTGCTGCCTGTCCAACCTTACAGTTGGCGGGCGGGTGAATTGGCCAGGCAGCCATTGCATTTTTCAGGAAACCTCACCCAAGGGCAAGATGAGGTTTCCGTCATTAAATTGAAAAAAAAAAAAACTGTTTGTATAGAATTTTTATGTTGTATATGTTCAGGTGACTGTTTCCGATGCATGGGCTTTTTATATCGGTTTTTAAAATCTTCATTTTTTTGTAATTAAATTCTTCAGCTCCCTGAGGCAGCTCTCTTTCTTCAGAGAGCTTTCATTCCGCTCTCCCCGCCGCCTGCGCTGACTTCAGCGCACGTCCTCCTCCCGCTCCCAACCCAGGCAGCGCTGATGGTATTAGCACGCACTTCATGCTGGCTGGCCTTTAATTAGCCAGCCAGAGTGAAAGCGCAGTCGGGGGCTGATCTTGGTCAGTGGCCCGTTTCCTGACTGTTCCTGGGCCCACCGATTGCGCCCGCCCACCTAGCTGAAAATTCAGGTTCTGGTTTACCTAAAAATGCAAATTTTACCTTTTTACCTCACATTCTAAAACTCTAGCCATGTTTACCTACTTAATATTTCAAACCTAGCTTCTCTTCTGATACATCAAAACCTTCAGACCAGCTGTCTTTAATTCAATTAAGTCCCATCCACACACACACTCACAGACACACACTACTTCTACCTTACAATAAATTCCAGTAACATTATGAAAGTTATTACTTTTTCCTGACAGTAATGAATGACAATTTACTCTTATGATGGGAAAGGTGGAGATTTTAACAATCTGAAACAAGTCTAGCCCTGAGATCTGCAACAAATTGTTACATTAAGGATAGTTACAATTTCATTTCCCTATGCCCAATGCAAAAATTTCACTTTTCTTAGACAAGTTCTCATTCACTATGAAACTGAATCCTGACCTTATGGGCAAAGTAACTGAAAAAAAGTAAAAATTTCATAAATTTTCACATCACTTCAGAAGCTAACAAAGTCAGCCATTCCAGGCAATTTTGCAGGACACTAACCTAGGAAACCGGTTAATTCGTGAATACCATTATTTATCAAGGTAAGCAGTAAATGCAAGATATTGAAATCTGTCCAACAACAGTCTAGAACCAGTTCACAAATTATTCAACAGACAAATCAGCCAGATGAAGTCCTTTGAAAGTGTCCCAGGAGACCTTAAATTATTTTTAGAAATAATTAACAGGCATATCCCTAGTAAGCATACAGAATACAGTTTTGCAGAAATTGCATAGGTGAATGCTCATAGTGCTGAGTCCCATCCTCACACCTCATGGTTAGACAACATTGAAACTGTATCTAGTCCAACTGTTGTTTGATTTTAATACTTTAATTTAATTTGAGGCTGATTGGCTTGTGGGTGATATTAATCCTACTGCTGTCATCAGTTCATCCAATTTGGGTTCAATCCTAATGTTCATAGCATTGATTCAGACAGTACCTGAAAATCTACCACAGGCAGGTGGGTTAGTCTGTCAGGATCTGAGAGATAGAAAGAGAGAAAGCAGCTAGAGGCTGAAGATCTCTATGGTTCACTGCACCGGAATGTGGGTTGAAGTTCACACTCAGATTGAAAAGACCAAATTCGTGAGGAGTTAAAACGAGGCTGGAAGATTTGCCTAGCTTTAGCTAAAGGGAGATGTCTCCAGTAATACTGTCACTGTAAAGGACAGTTCTGAGGCTTAGAGGTTACTAGGCTGAGAAAAGAACAGAAATAAACCCTTGGGAGCTAAGAATCATTTTGGACTGATTTCAGGATAGTTGAATGACTACTATGCCACACGAAGCATAGTTTCCATTGTGTTTTATGCCTCAGAGGTATATAGAGATCACACGTCAGTTTCCATGCCTAAACAGGAGCTTTATATATAGTGCTTCTAAAATGTCTGCACTCTCATGCTTCCAGCTTCTTGCTTTCATTTTTGTTTCAGTTTCTCAGTAATCACACCCAGGCTTGACTAACAGCACACAGAACAGAAAAGAGTCAACAGACACACATAGTCAAACACCAAACAATTGAACAATTGAATACTACACTGTTCCCCACGTTGCCTGGGAGACAGGTCTCCAATTGCCACACTATTTGAAGTAACACCTTCATTTGCATCAGCTAGCAACAAACTGAATGGCAGAAGAGATGATAAGACTGAATGACCTGCTCCTCATTCAAATGTGTCTATCTTTCACCGCGTATGGAAGTATGGTAAGCAAAATTTGAGACTGTTGTCAATATTTGCAATCTGTTTTTCACCCTTTATATTGTTTTTCCAGGGAATCCTCTGATCTTCTGCTAAGGTAACAGTGAGAGATCAGCCATAGCCCATGGAAATTCCAGGCTCCTGTCTTTTACACCTAAATGATTCACTTCATTATTTGTCTGCCATGAACCCATCAATTATTAGAATAATACAGGTCGGGATCTGAACATTAACCTTTTCACTACAATGGGTCTTTTCAATTGATCACAACCGTAGCAAAGATCACCCAAGTGACTATCAACCTGGCATCCTCCACTCTTGGCTGCTCCAACATGGTGTCCTCCATGTCTGAGGATGAGGTGAAGGCAGCATGCTTGTGTGTTTATGGATGCGGCTGAGATGCCCACTCTTGTCACTGAAGTGCCAGTGTGGGCCCCACAACCAGCTGTCCCACTTGTGTCAATGCAGGGGTAGCCGTGACCACAGGGCCTTCCTGCATTGATAGGTCCTCAGTCAGATGGGCCAAGGGAGCTGCAGAAGATGATAGTGCCCATTGAGTGTTGGCACCCTAAATTTTATTGCTGCCTTCCTCAGCTCTTTCATGTGGCACTTGAATATCAGACAGAACCACCAGCTGATGCACACCTGGCATCCATTCCATATGACCCACTTTTTGGAGGTCAGTCATCCCAGCTCCAGGACATCACTGCAGGAGTTCCTCAGGGTAGTGTCCTAGGCTGAACAATCTTCAGCTGTTTCATCAATGACCTTCCTTCCATCATAAGGTCAGAAGTGGGGATGATCACTCAATGTTTAGCACCGTTCTCTGCTCAGATACTGAAGCAGTATATGTTCAAATGCCAAGACTGGACAATATCCAGGCTAGGGCTGACAAGTGTTAAGTAACATTTGCACCACACAAGTGCCAGGCAATGATCATCTCCAATGTGAGAGAATCTAACCATCGCCATCGCATTACCATGACTGAATCCCCCACTATCAATATCCTGGAGGTTACCATTGACCAGAAACTGAAATGGACTAGCCATATAAATACTGTGGTTACAAGAGCAGGTCAGAGGTGGGGATAGTGCAATGAGTAACTCACCTCCTGACTCCCCAAAACCTGTCCACCATCTACAAAGCACAAGTCAGGAGTGTGATGGAATACTCCCCACTTTCCTGGATGAGTGCAGCTCCTATAACACTCAAGAAGCTTGACACCAACCAGGACAAAGCAGCCCATTTGATTGGCATCACATCCACAAACATTCATTCCCTCCACTACCGATGTACAGCAGCGACAGTGTTAGCCATCTACAAGGTGCACTGCAGGAATTCATTAAGGCACCTTAACAGCACCTTCCAAACCCATGACCACTACCATCTAGAAGGACAAGGGCAGCTGTTAGATGGGAACATCACCACCCGGAAGTTCCTCTCCAAGTCACTCACCATTCTGATTTGGAAATATATCGTCGTTCCTTCACTGTTACTGGGTCAAAATCCTGGAACTCCCTTCCTAACAGCACTGTGGGTGTACCTACACCACAGGGACTGCAGCGGTTCAAGAAGGCAGCTCACTACCACTTCTGAAGGGCATCTAGGGATGGGCAATAAATGCTGGCCCAGCCAGTGAAGCCCACATTCTGTGAATGAATAAAAAAAAAACATCTTTACACTATCAGTGCCACTGACTGAGCAATTCTACAGAATATTACATTTTTCCTGTGTCTACCATTGCATTGCTCCTGCATCCACTCAGCATGATGCCACTTATGGCTCTCCAAGAGATTGACCACACTGTCTCAGAGAACACCAGCATTTGGCCACATTTCACACTGATGCTTTTTTTGCTTATTCTTTCATGAGATGTGGACATTGCTGGCAAGGCCAGCATTTGTTGCCCACCCTTAATTGAAGGGGAGCTGCTAGGAAGACCCGCCTTGTGTGTGACCCTTGAGGCTCTGCATCTCTGCCCAGCTTAGCATGGCTGCATCCATCATCCATCCTCTGAGAGGGGCTGCCCACAGTTACCTCTTCCTCTCTCACCTCCTGCGAGATGTGCTTCTCATCCTGTGCCATCTGTTCTAAACACTCATGAAGGCCCCACTGAGTTGAGTATAAGCTATGGTGATAGGGGGTATGATTGACTGATGTGACAGTGCTGAGGTTCATTACTACTTCCCTCCGCTGAAGAAGATGATGATGTCACTCGTTTGTTTCTTGGCTCCCCCTCCATGGCTGGCCTGGAACACTCACCTATTTCATCAACAGTTTCTATAGAGATGGCAGAGTCCCATTATATCTTATTGATGGGAATGGAGGAAACTGAAGAGGAAGAAGACCCATCATCATCACCTGCAGATGGTAAAATCCTTTCACCATCTCTTGGAAAGAATCCACTCTCACTTACACTGGCTTCCTAATTTTTGAGAGACAGTGACAACATAATCTTCATAACAAATCTGGTTAATTTTAGTCATTTTAAATACATTTTAGGTAACAAGTACAACATTTTAAAAATTCATTCACGCACAGGTGCAGGAACTCTACTCTCCCTATGGTACCCTAAAGCACAAGAGTTTTTGCATGAAACTTTTTGTTAATTGAACCCAGTGACTGGAAGATTCCTTAGCACTTTTGAAGCAACAGACTTTTACTGATCACTATACAGACATTAATTGTATTTACATTTCTTCTTTCAATATCATGCATTAAGGAACAGCACCAACCAAAATGCGGATACATTATTTGCAACAGGGCTGATTTAAATTACCGACTGAAAGTGGACAAAGAAACTGGAGTGCCAGAGTAAACAAACCATTAATTGATACATTGCCATTTTGGATGCTCCTGCCACATTTATGCCAGCTATGAGGAGAGGTTGGAGAAACTCGGATTGTTCTCACTAAAGCGACGGAGATTGAGGGGCGACTTGATAGAAGTTTACAAAATTATGAGTGGCATGAACAGAGTAGATAGTCAGACGCTTTTTCCCAGGGTGGAAGAGTCAATTGCTAAGGGACATAGATTTAAGGTGAGAGGAGAAAACTATAAAGGAGATGTGTGGGGCAAGTTTTTTATGCAGAGGGTACTGAGGGTCTGGAATTCGCTGCCAGAGGAGGAGGTGGAAGCAGGTACGATAGTGGTGTTTAAGAGGCAGCTTGACAAATACATGAATAGGATGGGAATAGAGGGATATGGACCCCGGAGGTGCAAAATCTTTTAGTTGTTGGACAATGTGATCGGCGCAGGCTTGGAGGGCCAAAGGGCCTGTTCCTGTGCTGTACTTTTCTTTGTTCTTTGTTCTTTGTAAGGAATTTTGATTGGTCTTAATTTCATTTCTACTGAGAATTTGCTTCTCATCAACTTTCGTTACAAATAGATCCCAGTCACAAATAAACACTACAATAAAATGACATCAATGTTCATGACATATAATATTACTGTATTTTAATATCTTTCCCTTAAAAGTGTCAAAAAGGTCACCTATAGGATTTCAGCAGGCATGACAAGGCTGCATCAATTTTATTTGTGAATGAGCTTGAATCAATGTAATGTTACAATATCTCCTCAAGTGATAAAATTGAGCAAATAGTTTATTAAATGGATTAAACTATTAAAGAATTAAACCCCTTCCAATATAATTTAATAAAAATAACAAAGGACAATTCTTCAATTTTTGAGATTTATGAATTGTCAACCTCTTGTTCAAGGCAAACATGGAGAGGGAAGGATGTGGTTGTGATTAAGATATTATACAAGTACATTTTGAACAAAATTTCCATGGAAAATGGGGATTGAGATTAACTGTCTTGTATAGGTTCCTTTGCAAGTTCACAAATCTGTTAATATTTCCCTTGTATCTGCACATTTTGTTGCTTGGAAATTATTTTGCTCCTCTTTATTGAGAACCTATGCTTTCTCTGTACAATCATGAAGAGTGAAACCCTGGCAAACATTCTGTGAGAGGCAATTTCCCTGCTCCTGAGTCAAGCCTCCTTTCAATTTTGCAGTTTTAAACATATTTAGAACATGTGCACAATTTACAGATAATCTTTTGATATGTGGTTACTTGTTTAAATTTATGGATTTAATGATCTATTTGGGGCAATCATATTTTATGTCAAAGCTCTTTGGAGCAAGTTTTGCGATTGATACAATTGGTAGTATCTTCCTTTCATTTTCACATGAACATTAGTCCGCTTATCAAGCATTGATAAGACTTTGTGGTTATTACTGTTGTTTCCAAGTAAGTAGAATCAAACGAGCTGCAAAATAATTCAATTCCAGATCTTACATCTAACCCCGAGGGGAATTCTTCATGCTGTTTTGGACACAACTCTTTTCTAATTATTAAAAGAGGAAACATCGACTAGACAGCAAACTAAGTTCCATGATTTACTGGAATATCTTTTCCCTTTCATCAGCTTCATATTATGACTCACTAGCTGGTAATGCTACAAAGTTGTATATTTTGATGGTATATATACATAAATATATATATATGCTTTCATTTTCTGTTTGAGATGTATTTTTATCTTCAGTGTAGTAGTTTTAGTTTGATGATGCAAAATGTCAAGTTATAAATTAGAAATGTCTACAAGCCCAGCATTGGTAGGAGTGTGCTGTTGAGCATGGGGGCAGAACTTTGGGGGCAAGTATGGAGGTGGACACAATCCTGTTCCTGGGCCTTTTTCCAAGAGGCAAGATCAGAGACATAAGGGCTACCCGCCCACATGAGGCGGGTCAAGAACCACTCTTGACCCTGACATTGGGGGTCTGGCCCAAAATCCTGCCCCTGGTACCTTTGCTATCATCTGTGGCTATTTCCAAATAAAATTTGTCCCATAAACAAGAGAGTTAGTGAAACTTAAATACAATTGTGAAATTTCCTGGAGTGCCCACTGATCTCGAGTCCAATTACATTGTGCCATTCCTGTGGTAGTAGGACTGGTGTTGTTTGGGTGTAATGTGCTGAAAGTTAAACTACATAAAGTTAGGGTGCTCCAATGTTGAATGATGCATTGGAAGTACAATTGACAAGGGTGGGGATTCTGGTTTTGGCTGATTATACTAAGATTTGCAGTCAAGGTCTTTGGTCATTTTGTTCTGCTAGGAATAACTGCAGTCATCAAAGATGGTATTTCAATTTGCAGTTTTGGAGGTCCATCTACAGGAGAGCCTTCAGAAAAGGTTGTTCCAGTTTGGAGTGGTTGGACATACACCTGTAGAGAGCATCACCAGAGAAGCCTGAATAAAGGTAGTACAAACAGGATTTCTGCTAAATGTTGGCTGAAGTTACAGCAGTGGAGGAGGACAAAATCTACACAGCCAGAAACCATTAATTGTCTGTAAAACATGTTAGGATGTCCTGAGGATATATAAATTCAAATTCTTTCTTCTTTCACCAGTAATGGTTAAAAATTAGCATGAAAAGGTCAATTTTAATTGCCCACTTACAGCGTAACTAGGGCAGAAATAGCTTGAAAGGTGCTTTGGAAACTTACTGTTCCACTTACAGTGGTGTTCAGGCCACTGCCATTTTGGCTAGGGCCCTAAGATAGGTAGCCAGTTACCTGCCTGAGACCGCCTCTCATAATGTGAGATAATTGAGGTAGTCTGACCTTGACAGCAATTTTGAGGTGCAACTGTATAGATCCCATTTGTACCAAGGGTTGAGTGGCCTAACTAGCCCACATAACAAATAAAAAAAAAACTCCTGGGACAAGATTTTTAGCTTGGCGGGTGGCCACGCACCAGACACGACCAAGCGTGAAATGACGCACGATGACGTCGGCCGAGTGTGCCAATATCAATGCGCAGTCACGCGATAGTACAGTCAGCAGGAGTGTGCCGGAGCCAGCAGCATGCGCGCCGACAATTAAAAGGCCTGGTAAGGCTATTAAGTTACCAATTGTACTGAATTTTTCACTGGCCATTCAACCTAACAGTTGACGGGCAGACGAAAAGGCGAAGCGGCCTTTGCATTTTTTTGGAAATCCCATCCACGGGCGGGAGGAGGTTTCCAAAATCAAAAACAAATGAAATAAAAGCTTTAATTTTTAAGTAAAAACGTGTCCCTGCTCATGTGACACAGTCACATGAGGGGACATGTTTCATTCATTTTTTTCTGCTGTTTATTAATTTTTTCAATTTATTCTTCATCTCCCTGAGGCAGATCCTTGCCTCAGGGAGATTATTCAGCGCTCTTTCATGCGCATGCACGAGTTGTGCGTTAGGCTTCCTCCCCCTGCCCGCACAGGGAGCAGTCAGCACTGCCACTCGTGTATCACGCTGGGCGAGGCTTAAGTGGCCTGCCAGCGTGAAATCGCGGTGAACTGTTGATCTTGGGCAGTGGTTGGCTTCCCGACCACCCCCACCTGCCCCTGCTGACCCCGCACTCCACGGGCAAAGTTCTGCCCCTGAACTTATAATGGGGGAGGGGGGTAGGTCATTAATTAAACAGTTGAAAACAAAAACACTTGGTTGGTTATTGAGTTTTTTGTAGAAGTCACGTACCTCGAAATCTCTCCAACTTGTTGGATGTCGGTGTCAGAGCTGAACTGGCACAACTTGGCTAGGCGAGCAACTAGCTCTGATGTGCTACAACTGGGTATTGTTGTGGCCCTTGGTCTGTGTCCAGCGCACAGAGCTACTTCTGAATGTCATGTGAAGTGAACTGGATTGGCTAGGCACTGGCAGCTTTGCTGCAGAGACCTCAGGTGGTGGGTGATCAGGAACTTCTACTTTAATACCACAGCTAAAAGCACTTCTGAACATTTCAGCCTAACCTCTTGCATTCATGTGCTGGGATACACCAGGGTTGAGTTAGTGATATATGTATGATTCTCCTCAAGAGATTGATTGCAAGCTGATTTACAAACCTGAATTATTTCTGTTCTACTACAGTGGACTAGTCAACTAAATTAACCTGATTTAAACCCCAAAAATCCAGGGGATGGGGAGAGTAGAGATGGGTTATGACCTTGGCAGTAAAGAATCACAGAATCACACAGTGCAGAAGAGGCCCTTCGGCCCATCGAGTCTGCACCAACACGTGAAAAACATCAGACCTACCTACCTAATCCCATTTACCAGCACTTGGCCCATGGTCTTGAATGTTATGATGTGCCAAGTGCTCATCCAGGTACTTTTTAAAAGATGTGAGGCAACCCGCCTCCACCACCCTCCCAGGCAGCGCATTCCAGACCGTCACCACCCTCTGGGTAAAAATGTTTTTCCCCACATCCTCCCTAAACCTCCTGCCTCTCACCTTGAACTTGTGCCCCCTCATGACTGATCCTTCAACTAAGGGGAACAGCAGCTCCCTACCCACCCTGTCCATACCCCTCATAATCTTGTACACCTCGATCAGGTCGCCCCTCAGTCTTCTCTGCTCCAATGAAAACAACCCAAGTCTATCCAACCTCTCTTCATAACTTAAAAGTTTCATCCCAGGCAACATCCTGGTGAATCTCCTCTGCACCCCCTCCAGTGCAATCACATCCTTCCTATAATGTGGCGACCAGAACTGCACACGATACTCCAGCTGTAGCCTCATCAAGGTTCAATACAACTCCAACATGGCCTCCCTACTTTTGTAATCTATGCCTCGATTGATAAAGGCAAGTGTCCCATATGCCTTTTTCACCACCCCATCAACATGCCTGTCCGCCTTCAGAGATCTATGGACACACACGCCAAGGTTCCTTTGTTCCTCAGAACTTCCTAGTGTCATGCCGTTCATTGAATGCTTCATTGTCAAATTACTCCTTTCAAAGTGTATCACCTCACACTGTTCAGGGTTAAATTGCATCTGCCACTTATCTGCCCATTTGACCATCCTGTCGAGATCTTCCTGTAGCCCAAGACACTCAACTTCACTGTTAACCACCCGGCTAATCTTTGTGTCATCCGCAAACTTACTAATCCTACCTCCCACATAGTCATCTATGTTGTTTATATAAATGACGAATAATAGGGGACCCAACACAGATCCCTGTGGTACGCCACTGGACACTGGCTTCCAGTCACTGAAGCAACCTTCTGTCATCACCCTTTGTCTCCTACGACTAAGCCAATTTTGAATTATCAAATTACCCTACATCCCGTGTGCATTTGCCTTCTTTATAAGTTTCCCATGTGGGACCTTATCAAAGGCTTTGCTGAAATCCATATAAACTACATCAACTACATTACCCTCATCTACACAACTGGTCACCTCCTCAAAAAGCTCAATCAAATTTGTTAGGCATGACCTCCCTCTGACAAAGCCATGCTGACTATCCTGATCAAACCCTGCCTCTCCAAGTGGAGATAGATTCTCTCCTTCAGAATTTTCTCCAGCAGTTTCCCTACCATTGAAGTGAGACTCGCTGCTCTGTAGTTCCCTGGCTTATCTCTACAACACTTCTTAAATAGCGGAACCACATTAACTGTTCTCCAGTCCTCTGCCAGCTCCCCTGTGGCCAGAAAGGAATTAAAAATTTGGGTGAGAGCCCCTGCAATCTCCTCCCTTGCCTCCTTCAGCAGTATGGGACACAAATCATAAGGAACTTGAGATTTGTCCACTTTTAAACCTGCCAACACCTCCAATACCTTGTCACTTCCTATATCAATATGCTCAAGAACCTCGCAATCAAAACTTCGGGCAGAATTTGGATCTACCGGGCTCCTGTACCAATTGCCCTGTACTGAAATGCCAAAGGAGGGGTGGGGGAGAGGGGGCATCTCCTGGCCATTCCACTGACAATAGTTTGGTTACCCCACAGACTCCACCAGGTTCCCCCCGCCCCCCACCTTGTGGGGCCCAACAGAAGTAGATAAAGTCTTGAAGGACACTTTTTTGAGGTGTCCTGACTGGATGCTTTTACTGCTTTCTCTTTGGCGCAATTAAGGGTCCCCAGCTCTCTCCATGCCCAGTTTCTCTCTCGCTGCCTGGTGCTACTCCATGTCTCTGCTTGCACTTGTGGAGCAGGCATGATGGTTGCTCTTCCACAAGAGCAGGCCGCTCAAACCAATATTAAAATGACCCCATTCATGAGATTTGGATAGGGTCACCAACTCAGCAAAGTAGCATTTGGAAGTCCCGCTCCACTGTGCAGCGCAGTATCTGTGGAATCTCAAGCCTTTGGGCTGTGGTTAGCCTTACCACCCAGTTATAAAATATTGTGCATGCAAAGAGAATCAAGTGGCCTTGGATCACCCAAACTTGGATGGTCAATTAAAACAAGCCATTTAAATGAAAGCAGGCTCAAAGATGACACATTTCTGGTGGCTAAAGGGAAAATGGTATTGAAAGGCCAGCCTTCAAAAAAGATGATTGATTTTACAAATGGTGTAATAAAACACTAGGAGCAGATATCGAGAAATGTAATGTTGGTGTGACCTGTATGGTTTCCTATCTATTAATTACATTGGCGAATCCACCTTGTGATTTCAAGTGTGAGAATGATACCTCGATTGTTCATTGTTGCTCCTTTGGGGCATGATGCCAACATGAAGTTACTATGAGCCTTTTAAAAATGGGAACAGATTATTATCCATTTTTTGATGCATTAATGCTAATTGTTAATTTGCTGCATAGTTTCTTAATAAACAGCTCCATCTTGATGTTCTTGTGCTTTTATTATACAGGTGTCTTGGACTTTTGATCTATCATCAGCTTGGAAAACTAGAAAAGTAGTTATAGATGTTCCATAGGTACACACATAAATTTTAGATTGCACTTTACCCTCTGCACCCTTTGGAATTACGACAGTGCATTAAGATAGATTATGCAGCTCAGGAGCGTTTCTCATTTCAGGGCTCTTTATTTGACAATTTTATGGATTTCTGACAACACTTTGTGCATTTGGAAAGCTTTTTATAAACCTTAACAATTATATAATGCATGCACATAAGTATTCAAAATATTCCCACATTTCAAATGACCTGTAAAGTTCTTAGCTTCAAACTATGAGAAATATTACCAAGTGCAATATTGAGATAACGTTTCTTTTAACAATTTTTGTATATGGCATAAATGTGATAATAGTTTCTGAAGCCTTCCATGACAATCATTATTGTTTTCTTTCTTCTGTCTGTAGTTTGTTCTGGATGCCTAAACACAAAAGAGGAACAAAGATGCTTTAATTTTTCAAATTCTGCTCTTCTCCACTTCCCAAGTTTTCTCTAATTTCTGGTAGAGGAAATTAAACGCAATCCCGCATCTCTGCAATGCAACGTAAAGGTCTGTCATCCGGCACTGCCCACAAACAAATTTATCTAAATTCCTATGTAATTATGTTTCTTTCTCATATTCTAATTAAAGTAGAACAATGGGAACTTAAAGGTTGCTGGCACTAACCAGAGCAGATCGCCCGTTGATTAAATTACACATCTGATTTTCCTTTAACCAATTTCAATAGAATGGAAAATTAAAACAAAAATACCTGGAAAAACTCAGCAGGTCTGACAGCATCTGTGGAGAGGAGCACAGTTAACATTTCGAGTCCGTATGACTCTTCAACAGAACTAAGGAAAAATAGAAAAGAGGTGAAATATAAGCTGGTTGAAGGGGGGAGTGGGACAGGTAGAGCTGGATAGAGGGCCAGTGATAGGTGGAGATAACCAAAAGATGTCATAGACAAAAGGACAAAGAGGTGTTGACGCTGGTGATATTATCTAAGGAATGCGATAATAAAGGTACAGATAGCCCTAGTGGGGGTAGGGTGGAGGGAAGGGATCGAAATAGGCTAAAAGGTAGAGATAAAACAATGGATGGAAATACATTTAGAAATAATGGAAATAGATGGGAAAAGAAAAATCTATATAAATTATTGGAAAAAAGGGGGATCGGAAAGGGAGTGGGGATGGAGGAGAGAGTTCATGATCTAAAATTGTTGAATTCAATATTCAGTCTGGAAGGCTGTAAAGTGCCTAGTCGGAAGATGAGGTGCAGTTCCTCCAGTTTGCGTTGAGCTTCACTGGAACAATGCAGCAGGCCAAGGATGGACATGTGGGCATGAGAGCAGGGTGGAGTGTTGAAATGGTGAGCGACAGGGAGGTCTGGGTCATGCTTGCAGACAGACCGAAGGTGTTCTGCAAAGCGGTTGCCCAGTTTGCGTTTGATCTCTCCAATGTAGAGGAAACTGCATTGGGAGCAACAAATGCAGTAGACTAAGTTGGGGGAAATGCAAGTGAAATGCTGCTTCACTTGAAAGGAGTGTTTGGGCCCTTGGACGGTGAGGAGAGAGGAAGTGAAGGGGCAGGTGTTGCATCTTTTGCGTATGCATGGGGAGGTGCCGTAGGTGGGGGTTGAGGTGTAGGGGGTGATTGAGGAGTGGACGAGGGTGTCCCAGAGGGAACGATCCGTGGAATGCCTTCGGGGGGTGAAGGGAAGATGAGTTTGGTGATGGCATCATGCTGGAGTTGGAGGATGATCCTTTGAATACGGAGGCTGATGGGGTGATAAGTGAGGACAAGGAGGACCTTCTGGGAGGGAGAGGAAGGTGTAAGAGCGGATGCGCGGGAGATGGGCCAGACACATTTGAGGGCCCTGTCAACCATTGTGGCTGGAAAACCTCGGTCAAGGAAGAAGGAAGACATGTCAGAGGAACTGTTTTTGAAAGTGGCATCATCAGAACAGATGTGACGGAGGCAAAGGAACTGAAAGAATGGCATGGTCTCCTTACGGGGAGCAGGGTGTGAGGAGCTGTCGTTAAGGTAGCTGTGGGACTCGGAAGGCTTGTAATGAATATTGCTGGACAGTCTATCACCAGAAATTGAGACAGAGAGGTCAAGGAAGGGAAGGGAAGTGTCAGAGATGGACCATGTGAAAATGATGGAGGGGTGAAAATTGGAAGCAAAATTAATAAATTTTTCCAGTTCCAGACAAAAGCATGAAGCAGCACTGAAGCAATCATTGATATACCGGAGAAAGAGTTGTGGGAGGGGGCCGGAGTCGGACTGGAACAAGGAATGTTCCACATACATCATAAAGAGACAGACATTACTGGGGCCCATGCGGGTACCCATAGCCACATCTTTTACTTGGAGGAATTGAGAGGAGTTTAAGGAGAAATTGTTCAGTGTGAGAACAAGTTCAGCCAGACGGAGGAGAGTAGTGGTGGATGGGGATGGTTCGGGCCTCTGTTCGAGGAAGAAATGGAGAGCGCTCAGACTATCCCGGTGGAGGGTGGAGTTGTAGAGGGATTGGACGTCCATGGTGAAGAGGAAGCGAGGGGGTTGGGGCCAGGGAACTGGAAATTGTTGATATGATGTAGGATGTCAGAGGAATCAGGGATGTAGGTGGGAAGGGACTGGACAAGGGGAGGGAGAATGGAATCAAGATAGCAAGAAATGTGTTCCGTGGGGCAGGAACAGGCTGACATGATCAGTCTGCTGGGACAGTCCTGTTTGTGGATTTTGGGTAGGAGGTAGAAGCTGGCCGTCCGAGATTGGGAGACTATGAGCTTAGAAGCTGTGGAAGGAAGATCTCCAGAGGAGATGAGGTCAGTAACAGTCCTGGAAACAATGGCTTGATGTTCAGTGGTGGGGTCATAGTCCAGGGGGAGATAGGAGGAAGTGTCTGCGAGTTGATGCTCAGCCTCTGTGAGGCAGAGCTCAGTGCGCCAGACAACAACAGCACCACCCTTGTCAGCAGGTTTGATGACAATGTCAGGATTGGACCTGAGAGAACGGAATGCAGCAAGTTCAGAGAGAGCGAGGTTAGAGTGGGTGAGAGGAGCAGAGAAATTGAGACAACTGATGTAACCATATGAACACACTCGACCTCTCCCTCCAGTAGCACTGCTGCACCTTATTTCTAAGCTGCCCATACCCCCAGTTTCATTTTATTCTTCGTTTCATCCGACGCCTCAACAAGAAACCTTGTCTCTTTCTTTCAGGTGCAAAGGAACGCAAGCTCCAACAACTCATCGACACCTGCGCCCTTCCAGGACCCTCCACCCCTGCCTGTCCCTCTGTCCCATCCTGTCTTCCAATCCCAGCCCCGGCCGTGTATTCACTATACCCCCTGACCTTCCCCTCTCTGATGCTAAACTTTCAGTGCTCAGCAAAGGACTTCGTTTCATACCCTTGCGCCCTCATCTCAATGAATTTCAGGCTCGGCACAATGCTGAACTCTTCTTCCACCGCCTTCGTCTCTGTGCTCACTTCTTTGGGCAGGAGTCCTCTCCCCGTTCAACGGATCCTTTTACCCTCCTCCAATATTGTCCCTCCACCTGGAGCCCACCCTCTGGATTCTTACCTTCTCTTGATCTTTTCACTGAGAACTGTCTGCGTGACATCAGTCGTCTCAATTTCCCCGCTGGGGGCATGAATGATGAGACGAAGAATAAAATGAAACTGAGGGCACGGGCAGCTTAGAAATAGGGTGCTGAACGTCAACTTGCAGACACTTCCTCCTACCTACCCCTGGACCATGATCCCACCACTGAACATCAAGCCATTGTTTCCAGGACTGTTACTGACCTCATCTTCCTTCCACAGCTTCCAACCTGATAGTCTCCCAACCTCGGACGGCCCGCTTCTACCTCCTCCCCAAAATCCACAAACAGGACTGTCCCGGCAGACCGATCATGTCAGCCTGTTCCTGCCCCACGGAACTCATTTCTTGCTATCTTGACTCCATTCTCCCTCCCCTTGTCCAGTCCCTTCCCACCTACATCCGTGATTCCTCTGATACCCTACATCATATCAACAACTTCCAGTTCCCTGGCCCCAAATGCCTCCTTTCGCCATGGACATCCAATCCCTTTACACCTCCATCCCCCACCGGGATGGTCTGATCGCTCTCCGTTTCTTCCTTGGACTGAGGCCCGAACCATCCCCATCCACCCCTACTCTCCTCCGTCTGGCTGAATTTGTTCTCACACTGAACAATTTCTCTTTAAACTCCTCTCACTTCCTCCAAATAAAAGGTGTGGCTATGGGTACCCTCATGGGCCCCAGTTATGCCTGTCTCTTTATGGGGTATGTGGAACATTCCTTGTTCCAGTTCTACTCTGGCCCCCTCCCACAACTCTTTCTCCGGTACATCGATGATTGCTTCGGTCTGCTTCATGCTCTCGTGTGGAACTGGAAAAATTTATTCATTTTGCTTTCAATTTCCATCCCTCCATCATTTTCACATGGTCCATCTGTGACACTTCCCTTCCTTGACCTCTTTGTCTCAATTTCTGGTGATAGACTGTCCACCAATATCCATTACAAGCCTTCCGACTCCCACAGCTACCTCGACTACAGCTCCTCACACCCCGCTTCCTGTAAGGACTCCATCCCATTCTCTCAGTTCCTTCGCCTCCGTCGCATGTGTTCTGATGATGCCACTTTCAAAAACAGTTCCTCTGACATGTCTTCCTTCTTCCTTGACCATGGTTTTCCAGCAACGGTGGTTGACAGGGCCTTCAAACATGTCCGGCCCATTTCTCATGCATCCGCTCTTACACCTTCCTCTCCCTCCCAGAACCATGATAGGGTCCCCCTTGTCCTCACTTATCACCCCATCAGCCTCCGCATTCAAAGGATCATCCTCCGCCATTTCTGCCAACTCCAGCATGATCTTCCCTTCAGCCCCACCCCACCTCAGGCGGCATTCTGCAGGGATCGTTCCTGCTGGGACACCCTGGTCCACTCCTCCATCACCCCTTACACCTCAACTCCTTCCCATGGCACATTCCCATGCAACCGCAGAAGGTGCAACACCTGCCCCTTTACTTCCCCTCTCCTCACCGTCCAAGGCCCAAACACTCCTTTCATGTGAAGCAGCATTTCACTTGCACTTCCCTCAACTTTGTCTACTGCATTCACTGCTCAGAATGTGGTTTCCGCTACATTGGAGAGATCAAACGCAGACTGGGTGACTGCTTTGCGGAACACTTTTGGTCTGTCCACAAGCATAACCCAGACCTCCCTGTCACTTGCCATTTCAACACTCCACCCTGCTCTCATGCCCACATGTCCATTCTTGGCCTGCTGCAATGTTCCAGTGAAGCTCAACGCAAACTGGAGGAACAGCACCTCATCTTCTGACTAGGCACTTTACAGCCTTCTGGACTGAATATTGAGTTCAACAATTTTAGATCATGAACTCTCTCCTCCATCCCCACCCCCTTTCCGATCCTCCTTTTTTCCAATAATTTATATAGATTTTTCTTTTCCCACCTATTTCCATTATTTTTAAATGTATTTCCATCCATTGTTTTATCTCTGCCTTTTAGCCTATTTCAATCCCTTCCCCTCACCCTACCTCCACTAGGGCTATCTGTACCTTTATTATCACATTCCTTAGATAATATCACCAGCTTCAACATCTCTTTGTCCTTTTGTCTATGACATCTTTTGGTTATCTCCACCTATTACTGGCCCTCTATCCAGCTCTATCTGTCCCACTGCCACCGCCACCCCCCCCTACCTTAAACCAGCTTATATTTCACCTCTTTTCTATTTTTCCTTAGTTCTGTTGAAGAGTCATACCGACTCGAAACATTAACTGTGTTCCTCTCCGCAGATGCTGTCAGACCTGCTGAGTTTTTCCAGGTATTTTTGTTTTTGTTTTAGATTTCCAGCATCTGCAGTTTTTTCCTTTTACTTCAATAGAATGGACATTGGATGGGGTCTATAATAGGTGGGTGATCTGGTATGCCAGATTACCGTGCATGTTCTGAAGGTGGAAATTTCCCATATTTTTGTTGAAGCTTGTGTTGAGCTTTATTGGAACAGTGCACAAGATGCAGGACAGAGAGTGAGGATGGTGAGTCACTAACATCTCACTGCTGGGCTTGCAGAAATAATGGAGGTATTCACCAGATCAGTCACCTAACCTGCATATGGCCCCCTTAATGTGGAGGAAACTGCACCATCAGCAGTGAACTTGGAAGATGCAGAAGTTACTAATTCTGATGGAAGAAGTGTTTGGACCCTGGTTTGGGAAGAAGTGAATGGGAGCTTTTGCAGCTTTTGCGCTTGTTTGGGGAGCTGCCAGGAAGAGCAGTAAGTTGTGGTGGTGGAAGAGTGAACTGGAATGTTGTGGAGAGAACAGCCTCTCTGGAAATTGGGAAGGGGTGTGGAGGGTATAGATAGTTTACCTTCTTTCCTCAGCCAAAGCTCACCAATGAAGATGGTTACTTAAGTGAGGAACTGGAGGGCTAGTGGCACAAGTCCATGGTGCAGCAAGAAATCATTACATTTCAAATAGTCAAACTGGGGACTTTTAATATAATAATATAAAAGCAAAATACTGCGGATGCTGGAAATCTGAAACAAAAACAGAAAATGTGAGAAAAACTCAGCAAGTCTAACAGCATCTGTGGAGAGAAAGGCAGAGTTAAGGTTTTGAGTCTGTGTCGAGTCGAGTCCGGACTCGAAACATTAACTCTGTCTTTCTCTCCACAGATGCTGTTAGACCTGCTGAGATTTTCCAGCATTTTCTATTCTGGCTTTAAATATAAGATGGCCACTAATATATCCAACAGAGAATTGAAGAGAAACCTCTTTCCTCAGGGAGTGATTAGAATGTGGAACTTGCTTCTAGAAGAAGCTAGCATAGACGTATTTAGAGAGAAGCTAGATGAGGGATAAAGGAACAGAAGGATATACTGATAGGGTTAGATGAAAAGGGATGGGAAGAGGCTTGTGCGAATCATGGGCCAGTTGGGCTGAATGATCTGTTTCCGTGGTGCACATTCTATGTATTTTTATATCGTATTATACCTGCTTGTATAATATTTTCATATTAATATTTTAATAATGATTCACATTTTTAACAGTATCAAATTCTGATGGAAAGAAGATAAAGTTCAAGAAATCAGTATTCAGTTGAGGGAGGAAGGTTGGAGGGTTGATAGGAGGAGGATGGAGGAGGGGAGAGTTGTTGGGCTGGCAAAAACGACTTAGTAGGGGAGGGAGAGGGCTGGTTATAAAAACAAATCAGTGGTGGGGAAGAAGCTAACAGTGGAGATGGGCTATGCGAGTGAAAACACACTTGATGTGAATGGTAAAAGTGTTCTCAGTGGGAGGGAGTCAGACAGTCAGAAACCTGATCCTTATTGCAGGGTTTGGGAGTAGTTTGCAACAACTCAGGACAATCAGCGATTGGCTAGTATCCTAGTATCCTGACTTCAGTGCACCTCCTTCCAGGCTCAAAGGAAGGAGGACATGAGGCAGACAGCCAACCCAATCCCAGGTGTGGGGCCAGCAAGTTAAACATTTTAATGAGACTCCTCTGATTTAACCTGCCTTGGTTTAACAATGACTGGCTAGGTTTTCCCGGCTGAGGGAAGCCCGGCAGCTAAAGTGAGGCAAGGGCACTTTGGGCAGAAGGTAAGTGTCTTTAGAGAACCGTTTGTGGACCAGGAGAAGCCAGAGTGCTTCTTCCCCTGTACCCAGAAACTCTACCCCCTCCATACAAAGACCCCTGGGGTAAAGGTTCAGACCTCCTGGACATCAGCTAAAATCCACAATCGGACAGCTGCCTCTCCCCCACCCTTCATGATGTCAGGGATCAGACCGATCTGTTCCCGTAGCTTTCTCCATAGTGTTCCCCATCCAGATGGAAGCCAAGCCTGTCAATCAGGCTGACTTCCAGGCAAGACCTGACAAAAAGGCACCCACTGTAGAGTTAAAATTCTACAGCATCCAGGGAAGCACAGATTTCTGAGTTTCCTGTCTAAAACTCCACTACTCCCATGCCTATGTAACCTGCCCCGTTAATATCTAGGCCTATGATTCCATGTTCACTTTACATTGAAAATAATGATCACAGAGGCACCTATTGGCACAACAGGTATTGCTTGTATTTCAGTTAGTGACCCAGTGATTTTAATACAGGCATTGTTAAAACATTTATGTGCTTTGATAGACCAATTTCTATTTCATTAAGGAACAACATCTGGTACCTACCTTCCCTTTTGATATTTTTCAACCAGTTTGAATGAGGCTTTATGCAGATTTCACCCCCAATTGTTAAAACAGCACTGGAAGAAGCAGAAATTATACATTTATGAAGTGAGCAGTAATAATTAGAATAAGTTTGAATGGCTGTTAAAAAGCAAGAAGTTCACAATGTGAAAGCAATAATGTAAAACACTTCCAACTCGATGTAAAATGATGTCAGCTAACAACAGATTAGCAAATGGCAATGAATGTGCATAAACAAAAACAAAAATAGCTGGAAAAACTCAGCAAGTCTGACAGCATCTGCGGAGAGGAATACAGTAAACGTTTTGAGCCCATATGACTCTTCATCAGAACTGAATGTGCATAGTTGGGCAGAGAGTGAAAGCAGTTTGAACATCACTGACATTAAATGAGACATGAGAGTATAACTTCAGGCAGACAGTCACAGCCAATTTGACTGGACTGTTGCATTCAAATATGAGTTCTGGGTTTCTTTTTCCTTGAAAATTCTATGGGCAGAATTTTCTGCCTGTCGGGCGGGCGGGCCCAACTCAATCTCTGGTGGGCGGGGAGCCGATCCCCGCCAGAGAAGCGGGCCCCACCACCATTTTATGTGGGTGGGCCAATTAAGGCCTATCCAGCGTGACATCTGGTGGGAAGCGCTATGTGCTTCCTGTGTGGGTGGGGGGGGGGGGGGAATTCCCCAAAAGCGAGAGTGCGCTCTTTCGTGCATGCGCATGAAACAGCCACATCTCCCTGAGGCTAAGTGCTGCCTCAGGGAGATCGCTTACACTTTAAAAAATATTAAAAATAGAAAAAAAATTCCCTCATGTCCCCCTCATGTGACAATGTCACATGAGAGGGGACATGTTCATAATTAACATAATAACCTTATTAAAAAATTTTAAAACCCTTCATGAATCCTCATCCTGCCGGTGAATGAGGTTTCATATTTTATCTCTTTGCCGCCGGGGCACCTGGCCTGCCCACCAACCTTAACGTTGAACAGGTAGGTGCTTTAATTGTATAAATGATCCTATCAATGGCCTCAAGTGGTCATTTACAGGTCGGCAGGCCCACAGCTGATTTGGCTGTGCCCCCGCCTTCCTGAAAATTTAAATGGACGGGATGACATTGGGGGTTCCGCGTCATTTTACGCGTCGGTGAGCAGGCCCCGCCCCCTGCTCGCCAAGGGCAAAATTCTGCCCTATATTTCTCAATTTTATAGTGAGTGAAAATCTGTACCGAAAAAAAAAGGATGTACCCAAGCCAGGTTATGTTGCTTTCTGCTTTCTAATAAAAATCAGTGGAATCAGTGCCTTAGTGGCTCCTTTGTCTCTCTTCATGAACTCTAGTTAGTTTGGCTGCTAAGGCTGTGGAAGGGTAGCAGTATGTAGCTGTAGTTTGCTCCAACGATCCAGGTCAGGCCTGATCTATATTAAGTCCAGGATCTGATCTGCCAGCCACCTTTCCAATTCGTGGCCAAAATGGGTGACACGTTAGAGGAAATCACTGGATATCATGTGGTTTGGAGGCAACCAGCCAACACAAGGTAGGTGAAAAGATGATGTATGGGGGCTGGCTCGCAGCCTCTCACATTTGGGAGAGAAGAGAGGGTCAAGGGTAGGGGATGCTTAAGCTTTCTTTGACAACCTTGGAGGAACACTCACATTCCTCCGGACCTTGCAAAGAAAAGCAAAAGACTTAACATTTTCAACCTCTTCTGGAACTGATCCTCTTCCAGGACTGATCCTCTTCCATCCCAGATTGGTCAGCTGAAAAAGCAGCAGTAATGTCACGCAGATACCTCAGTTAAAAATGCTGGAAATATTCAGCAGGCTAGGCAGAATCCATGGAGAGAGAAACAGAGTCAACGTCTCAGGCCCATGATCTGCACTAGTTCTGACGAAGGGTCACTGGCCTCTGTTTCTCTCTGCACAGATGCCCCGAGATGTGCTGAGCATTTGAAACACTTCCATTTCTGTTGGAGCAAAAATAACCCCTTTCACCAGCCCTTCAAAAAGCAACCACACTTCATAAGAGCCTCTCATCCCCCTCAGCAAGAAACCCAACAGCAGCTGCCTGAGATCTGATTTGACAGAACATTAAACATAAATTTCCATCAAAAAAAAAGGTAAGATATGAAGAACACCCATTTGCTTCTCTCAACTCCATAACTCACGCAATGTCAGTAACTGACATTGGCTGCAAGTCATGGGATGTGGGCATTGTTGGCTAGGCCAGAATTTACTGCCCATCTCTAATTGCCCTTGCTCAGAGACCATTTTTTAAGAGTTAACCACATTGCTGTGGGTCTGGAGTCACATGTAGACCAGACCAGGCAAGGGCAGCAGATTTCCTCCCCTAAAGGGCATTAGTAAACCAGATGGGTTGTTACAATACTTGACAGTGGTTTCATAGTTATCATTAGACTTTTAATTGCAGCTTTTTATTGAATTCAAATTCCACCATCTGCCATGGTGGGATTAGAATCCAGGTCCCCAGAGCTTTAAAACAAAAACAGAATTACCTGGAAAAACTCAGCAGGTCTGGCAGCATCGGCGGAGAAGAAAAGAGTTGACGTTTCGAGTCCTCATGACCCTTCGACAGAACTTGAGTTCGAGTCCAGGAAAGAGCTGAAATATAAGCTGGTTTAAGGTGTGTGTGTGGGGGGCGGAGAGATAGAGAGACAGAGAGGTGGAGGGGGTTGGTGTGGTTGTAGCGACAAACAAGCAGTGATAGAAGCAGATCATCAAAAGATGTCAACAACAATAGTACAATAGAACACATAGGTGTTAAAGTTAAAGTTGGTGATATTATCTAAACGAATGTGCTAATTAAGAATGGATGGTAGGGCACTCAAGGTATAGCTCTAGTGGGTTTTTTTTTATTTTATATAATGGAAATAGGTGGGAAAAGGAAAATCTTTATAATTTATTGGGAAAAAAAAGAAGGGGGAAACAGAAAGGGGGTGGGGATGGGGGAGGGGACTCACGACCTAAAGTTGTTGAATTCAATATTCAGTCCGGAAGGCTGTAAAGTCCCTAGTCGGAAGATGAGGTGTTGTTCCTCCAGTTTGCGTTGGGCTTCACTGGAACAATGCAGCAAGCCAAGGACAGACATGTGGGCAAGAGAGCAGGGTGGAGTGTTAAAATGGCAAGCGACAGGGAGGTTTGGGTCATTCTTGCGGACAGACCGCAGGTGTTCTGCAAAGCGGTCGCCCAGTTTACGTTTGGTCTCTCCAATGTAGAGGAGACCACATTGGGAGCAACGAATGCAGTAGACTAAGTTGGGGGAAATGCAAGTGAAATGCTGCTTCACTTGAAAGGAGTGTTTGGGTCCTTGGACGGTGAGGAGAGAGGAAGTGAAGGGGCAGGTGTTGCATCTTTTGCGTGGGCAAGGGGTTGTGCCATAGGAGGGGGTTGAGGAGTAGGGGGTGATGGAGGAGTGGACCAGGGTGTCCCGGAGGGAGCGATCCCTACGGAATGCCGATAAGGGGGGTGAAGGGAAGATGTGTTTGGTAGTGGCATCATGCTGGAGTTGGCGGAAATGGCGGAGGATGATCCTTTGAATGCGGAGGCTGGTGGGGTGATAAGTGAGGACAAGGGGGACCCTATCATGTTTCTGGGAGGGAGGAGAAGGAGTGAGGGCGGATGCGCGGGAGATGGGCCGGACACGGTTGAGGGCCCTGTCAACGACCGTGGGTGGAAAACCTCGGTTAAGGAAGAAGGAGGACATGTCAGAGGAACTGTTTTTGAATGTAGCATCATCGGAACAGATGCGACGGAGGCGAAGGAACTGAGAGAATGGGATGGAGTCCTTACAGGAAGTGGGGTGTGAGGAGCTGTAGTCGAGATAGCTGTGGGTGTCGGTGGGTTTGTAATGGATATTGGTGGACAGTCTATCACCAGAGATTGAGACAGAGAGGTCAAGGAAGGGAAGGGAAGTGTCAGAGATGGACCACGTGAAAATGATGGAGGGGTGGAGATTGGAAGCAAAATTAATAAATTTTTCCAAGTCCTGACGAGAGCATGAAGCAGCACCAAAGTAATCATCGATGTACCGGAGAAAGAGTTGTGGAAGGGGGCCGGAGTAGGACTGCAACAAGGAATGTTCCACATACCCCATAAAGAGACAGGCATAGCTGGGGCCCATGCGGGTACCCATAGCCACACCTTTTATTTGGAGGAAGTGAGAGGAGTTGAAGGAGAAATTGTTCAGCGTGAGAACAAGTTCAGCCAGATGGAGGAGAGTAGTGGTGGATGGGGATTGTTCGGGCCTCTGTTCGAGGAAGAAGCTAAGGGCCCTCAGACCATCCTGGTGGGGGATGGAGGTGTAGAGGGATTGGACGTCCATGGTGAAGAGGAAGCGGTAGGGGCCAGGGAACTGGAAATTGTTGATGTGTTAGTCTACTGCATTCGTTGCTCCCAATGTGGTCTCCTCTACATTGGAGAGACCAAACGTAAACTGGGCGACCGCTTTGCAGAACACCTGCGGTCTGTCCGCAAGAATGACCCAAACCTCCCTGTCGCTTGCCATTTTAACACTCCACCCTGCTCTCTTGCCCACATGTCTGTCCTTGGCTTGCTGCATTGTTCCAGTGAAGCCCAACGCAAACTGGAGGAACAACACCTCATCTTCCGACTAGGGACTTTACAGCCTTCCGGACTGAATATTGAATTCAACAACTTTAGGTCGTGAGTCCCCTCCCCCATCCCCACCCCCTTTCTGTTTCCCCCTTCTTTTTTTTCCCAATAAATTATAAAGATTTTCCTTTTCCCACCTATTTCCATTATATAAAATAAAAAAAAACCCACTAGAGCTATACCTTGAGTGCCCTACCATCCATTCTTAATTAGCACATTCGTTTAGATAATATCACCAACTTTAACTTTAACACCTATGTGTTCTATTGTACTATTGTTGTTGACATCTTTTGATGATCTGCTTCTATCACTGAGATAAAAACAAAAAAACTGCGGATGCTGGAAATCCAAAACAAAAACAGAATTACCTGGAAAAACTCAGCAGGTCTGGCAGCATCGGCGGAGAAGAAAAGAGTTGACGTTTCGAGTCCTTTGTCGCTACAACCACACCAACCCCCTCCACCTCTCTGTCTCTCTATCTCTCCGCCCCCCACACACACACCTTAAACCAGCTTATATTTCAGCTCTTTCCTGGACTCGAACTCAAGTTCTGTCGAAGGGTCATGAGGACTCGAAACGTCAACTCTTTTCTTCTCCGCCGATGCTGCCAGACCTGCTGAGTTTTTCCAGGTAATTCTGTTTTTGTTTTGCTTCTATCACTGCTTGTTTGTCGCTACAACCACACCAACCCCCTCCACCTCTCTGTCTCTCTATCTCTCCGCCCCCCACACACACACCTTAAACCAGCTTATATTTCAGCTCTTTCCTGGACTCGAACTCAAGTTCTGTCGAAGGGTCATGAGGACTCGAAACGTCAACTCTTTTCTTCTCCGCCGATGCTGCCAGACCTGCTGAGTTTTTCCAGGTAATTCTGTTTTTGTTTTGGATTTCCAGCATCCGCAGTTTTTTTGTTTTTATCCCCAGAGCTTTAGCCTGGGTCTCTAAATTACTAGTCCAGCGATAATACCACTATGCCACCGTCTCCCCGTAAAGTGATGATACCACCTCTTCACTGTGTCATGCTCACGCCATATGGACTCGTGGATTTATAGAGAATGGACACTTCACTTTTTAAAAATAAAATGTAGTTGAGAGGTCAGGTGATCTTTTCTTTCCTGTCACTATACATGGAACTACACCAGGTCCTGCAGCCATCCTTTATGTTTGGACCAAACATTAAAATGAAAACGAACTTTTGGGTCATCTCGTTGTGATGTCATTAAAATGCAGCAGACCTTTCCTACAGATTAATGGCTGCCATTATACAGATTGGCAACTGGTTCCCAATATATCTTGCAGACTTTTTGGCTTCAGAGTGGAAGTCCAAAGAATGGATGTGAAAAAAATCCTATTCTATCACTATGATATGTGAATGGGTGAAATTCAGACCTCATTGACAATGACATGTGTAAGTAAAGAAGGACCCATCAGCTATAGGCAGCTGTCCTTGTTGCCTGTCAGCAGAAAAGTTTAAAATTGCAGATGGCAGGATCCTGCCTGATTTCAGCTGGGTGGGTAAGGTTGAAATTTTCCCCAAAGTACTGATTAGAGTGATTACCTACATCACTTGTTCTTTGAAGCAGCGAGGTCCCCTGGAAATAAATTTTATGTCCTTGATGTACTGAATGGGAATGGAGGCCATAGTAGCTCTTGGACAATGACAACGGCCTGCTCGTCTCAAAATGAATCCTGCGCATTAAACAGAATCAACATATAAATCAGATAAAGGCACTTGAATTTAAAATGAGAAATGTCAGGTCTGGGGAATAAGTTACTTTTCCATCATTTAAACCATGACCCATCTAAAATTCCAGCCTTAAGATTAACTAGGCTGATTCCTGGGATGAAGGGATTGACTTATCAAGGACAGCTAAACAGGTTAGGCCATTATTCATTAGAGTTTAGAAGAATGAGGGGTGATCTTATTGAAACGTACAAGATTCTGAGGGAGCTTGACAGGGTAGATGTTGAGAAGATGTTTCCACTAGTGGGGGAATCTCGAACTACGGGACATAATTACAGAATAAGGGGGCATTCATTTAAAACTGGTGTTGTCTCTGGACTAGTAATCCAGAGGCCCAGGGTAATGCTTTAGGGATCCGAGTTCGAATCCCACCACGGCACATGGTAGAATTTGAATTCAATCAATTAAAAATTCTGGACTTAAAAGACTAATGATAACCATGAAATGATTGTCATTAAAAACTCATCTGGTTCACTAATTCCCTTTAGGGTAGGGTATCTGCTGCCCTTACCTGGTCTGGCCTACTTGTGACTCCAGACCCACAGCAATGTGGTTGACTCTGAACTTCCCTCTGAAGTGGCACAGCAAGCTACTCGGTTGTGTCAAACCACTAGGAAATCAATAAGGAATGAAATGTGACAGGCCACCCGGTATCGACCTAGGTACTGGAAACGACAATGGCAAACACTGCAATATCCTCCTCACTAACAAAATTGGGAGAGCTGTCACACAGACCAGTGAAGCAACAGCCTGACATAGTCATCCTCATGGAGTCATACTTACAGATAATGCCCCAGACACCACCATCACCGTCCCTAGGAATGTCCTGCCCCTCTGGCAGGACAGGCCCAGCGGAGGCGGTGGCACAGCTGTATACAGTTGGGAGGGAGTTGCCTTGGGAGTCCTCTACATTGACTCCGGACCCCATGACATCTCATGGCATCAGGTCAAACATGGGCGAGGAAACCCCTAGCTGATTTATTTTTATTAATTCATGGGATGCTGGTGTCGCTGGCTAGCCCAGTATTTATTGCCCATCCCTAATTGCCCTTGAGAAGGTGGTGATGAGCTGCCTTCTTGAACCGCTGCAGTCCATGTTAAAAATGTTGGTACACCCACAGTGCTGTTAGGGAGGAAGTTCCAGGATCTTGACCCAGTGACAGTGAAGGAACGGTGATATATTTCCAAGTCAGGATGGTGAGTAGATTGCAGGGGAACTTGCAGGTGGTAGTGGTGTTCCCATGTGTCTGCTGCCCTTGTCCTTATAGATGGTAGTGTTCATGGATTTGGAAGGTGCTCTCTAAGGAGCCTTGGTGAGTTCCTGCTGTGCATCTTGTAGACAGTACACACTGCTGCCACTGTGCGTCAGTGGTGAAGGGAATGAATGTTTGTGGGTAGAGTGCCAATCAAGCGGGCTGCTTTGTCCAGGATGGTGTCAAGCTTCTTGAATGTTGTTGGAGCTGCACTCATCTGGACAAGTGGAGAGTACTCTATCACACTCCTGACTTGTGCCTTATAGATTGTGGACAGGTTTTGGGGAGTCAGGAGGTGAGTTATTTGCTGCAGGGAAAAGCAGCAGCAAATTTTCACTCACCAAGGCCTACAAACTGCAATGAAATAGGTGATCAAATAATCTGTTTAAGTGTTGTTCATTGATATTGGCCAAGTTAACAGGATTATGCCCCTATTTTTGTTTAAAAAGTACCAACAGATCTTTTAAATCCAACTAATAGGACCCCAGTTTAGCATCTGATCAGAAAGATGACATTGCAAGATTCCTTCAGTATTGCACTAGACTGTCAGTTTAGTTTATGGGCTCGAGTCTCAAGACTGGAGCATGAATCCATGCCTCAGATGTCCGAGTGTGATCACTGAGTTGAGGCTGATACCTGCAGATGTTACATAGAAATACAAGCTCCCAAGAGTGGTAATTTCTGAACGGCTTCAGGTGCCACAGGACAGACTGGCTAACATCCCTGGCCAGGAGGAATGCGTTCCCCCCAAGCTTACCCATTTGCCCTGGAACTGTTCACTCACCGGCCAACTGGCCACACACCACACTACTCTCCACCCAGCACACCCACAGACAAAGATCCCTTGGGGTCAGGGATCAGGGAGCCCCAGGGTTAGGGAATGGAGCCCCTACCCTACATTTCCCGTAGCAGCTGCAGGTTCCCTACCTAGGGTTATGGCCTGCTCTGGGGTGCTCTCTGCCTAACTGGAAGCCAAGTTTCTCAAACAGAGTGTTTTTGGGGTGGAGATCTGGGAGAAAAGATTACGTGCACTGTGGAGTCAAAACATGCAGAAAACCTTTCTGAAACACCACACTAATGCTACCCTCCTCTGTCAAGATCAGGGCAGGATTACATTGATCTCAAGAGTTTTTCACATTCATACCCTCCAATCAAGCCTGATAATAGATGTTAAGGTTAATACTGAAAAACTATTTTTAGGTTCAGTGTTGACCTCTATTAAATTATATAGATCGAAAAATATTCCTTCCTCATTCTGATACGGAATATAACAATTTCTACATACCTTGAGCAGCCGCACAAAGAAACAGGAGAAGAATTGTCACAATGGCTACTCTGTTCATCTTCTTGCTTCTTCTGAACTGTGTGTGCATGATTAGCACTGTGGCTGGCACTAACTAAAGCTCCATATTTTCATTTGTTTGGAGACAAATAGCTCAAGGACACGTATATAATTGGACCAACAACCAATGCTTTTCCTGCAATCACAGCTGACCCAACCCCTCAACAGCCCATGCTTGATTTGGCAACTAAGCCTGACAGACAGGGAAGATGTTTTGCTTGCAGTTGAAACAGTCAAGTAAAGAGCATCTACATCAAAGCAAAATACTGTGGATGCTGGAAATTTGAAATGAAAACAGAAAAGGCTGATAAAGCCCAGCGGGTCTAGCAGCGTCTGTGGAGAGACAAAGAGAGTTAATATTTTGTGTTTGGATGCTTTTTCTTCAAAGCTCTGCTTCACTGCTTAAAACCAGCGAGGAGGGAGTTGGGATTTCATTGTTTAAAATCAGCAAGGAGAGAGTTGGGATTTCATTGCTTAAAATCAGCGAGGAGGGAGTTGGGAGATTAACTGTTTAAAATCAGCGGGGAGGGAGCCGGGGGTTTCACTCATTAAAATCAGTGAGGAAGGAGTCGGGAACTTCACTGTTTAAAATCAGCAAGAGGAAGTTGGGAGATTCACTGTTTAAAATCAGAGAAGGGGGAGACGGGAGATTCACTGTTTAAAATCCGCGAGGAGGGAGTCGGGATCTTCATTGTTTAAAATCAGTGAGGAGGGAGTCCGGAGCTTCCCTGTTTAAAATCAGTGAGGAGGGAATTGGGAGCTTCACCACTTAAATTCAACCAGGGCAGTGTTGGGAAGTTCGCTGTTTAAAATCACTGAGAATAGAGTCCGGGCTTCACTGTTTAATTACAAGGAGGACAGAGCTAGGAGCCTCACTGTTTACATTCAGAAGAGGGAGCCTGGACCATTACAGCTACTGAAGAATCTGAGTTAATGAAACAATTGTGACATCACTGGAAACTAGTAAGTTGATTCGCTGCTAAGTGCTTGGTGTAAGAGGCTGTGTGCTATCTGCTAGTTTAAAACACTAGAGTTAAGGTAGATCTATAAATAAAAAGAATTGAAACTTTAAGATATAATAAATAAAAATAATATGATTAAAATGAATACCTAAAACGTGTAGCTGTGTAATTAAGAAATGTTTAGCTTTTAGTGGTAAACGGTGCTATTACTTATTGAGCATAGTAAATTGTAAAATTAATTGGAATTATTCTAAATTAATTTAGAAAGTAATTAAATTAACTAAGTGACATAAGTAATAATGCCAGGACAGGTGTTATGTTGCAGCTGTGGAATGTAGATGAACTTGGACTCCAGGGCAATCCAGAATAAACACACCTGCAGAAACTGTAAGCAGCTAGATGAATCCTGGATCAGAATTATTGATCTGGAAGGCAAAGTGCAGACACTTCACAACATAAGTCGCGGGGAGAAATACCTGGACACTTTGTTCCTGAAGATGGTAACATCTCTTAGAATAGGGTCGTCGGTTTTAGTCAGTGGTGAGGGACAAGAGGATGTGACTATGAATGAGGCAGGTAAAGGGACCAAGCAGACAGGAATGAAGGAGACTCAGACTTGGCAATTGTCAAACAGGTTTGAGGTGCTTGCAGCCTGTGTGGATGAATGTGGGGTCTGCAGGTGGATGAACAGTTTGGCCATGTCTGCAGGTGGATGAACAGATTGGCCATGTCACCATGATACAAGAGGCCATTCAGGCAAGTGGAGCAAAATGGAATGTAGTGGTAGTAGGGGCAGTGTAGTGAGGGGGATTGACACTGCCCGCTGCAGCAAAGAGCGAGAGTCCAGAAAACTGTGTTGTCTGTCCAGTGCCAGAATTCTGGATATCTGCACAGGACTGGAGAGGAATATACAATGTGAGTGGGAGGATCCAGTAGTCATGGCCCATGCAGGTACCAACAACATAGGCAGGACTAGGAAAGAAGTTCTGCATAGTCAGTATGAGGAGCTAGGTGCTAAATTAAGAAGCAGAACCTCAAAGGTTATAATCTCTGGATTATTACCTGAGCAGCGAGCAAATTGGCATAGGGCAAATAAGATTAAAGAGATGAATGTGTAGTTCAAAGACTGGTGTGGGAGACGTGGGATTCGGCTCGTGGGGCATCAGTTTTGGAGAAAGTGGGAGCTATACTGTTGGGATGGTCTACGCCTGAACCATGCCGGAACCAGTTTTCTTGCAAACTGCTTAAGTAGGGAAGTAGAAAGGGTTTTAAACAAAATGGTGGGGGCAAGGGATCACATGTGGGAAGATGTAGTATATCAAAGAGTAGAGACAAGGTAAGAGAGGAAGTTATTAGTATGGGAAATGATAAACAGACCATTACAGGAAGGGACAGAGAGTACACAGAGTACAAATCTAACAGTTAATCAACAGATAAGGCTAGAGGTTACAAACATAATAAAGGAAATAAACTTAAGGCTCTGCTCCTGAATGCAAGTAACATTCAAAGCAAAACAAATGAACTGATAGTGCAAATAGAGATAAAATGTACAATCTAATAGCCATTACAGAGACATGGATGGTATAGATTGGGATGTGAACATTGAAGGGCATGAGACATTTAGGAAGGATAGGAAGTTAGGAAAATGTGGAGAGGTGGTTCTGTTAATTAAAGACCACATTAGCACAATGCAGAGGGATGACCTAAGTATGGTAAACCAGCATATACAAGCAGTTTGGGTAGAGATGCGAAACGATAAAGGCAAGAAGTCACTTGTTGGAGTGACCCACAAGCTCTTAACAGTAATCACATGGTAGGACAAAGTATCAAAGGAGAAATAGTATGAGTTTGTCAGAAAGGTATGGCAATTATCATGGGGGATTTTAATTTACATATAGACTAGAAAAATCAGATGTGCAAAGGGAGCATAAATGAGGAATTCATAGAACGTTTTGGGATAATTTCTTAGATCAGCACGTTCTGGAGCCAACCAGGGAGCAGGCTATACTAGTCCTGGCATTGTGCAATGAGATAGGATTGATTAATGACCTCATAGTGAAGGTGCCCCTAGGTAGCAGTGATCATAATATGTTTGAAGTTTACATTCCATCACTGTCGCTGGGTCAAAATCCTGGAATTCCCTTCCTAATAGCACTGTGAGTGTACCTACACCACATGGACTGCAGCGGTTCAAGAAAACAGCTCACCACCACCTTCTCAAGGGCAACTAGGGATGGGCAATAAATGCTGGCAGAGCCAGCTAAGCCCACATCCCATGAATGAATTTTGAAAATCAGTTTGAGGTAGAGAAAAGTGGGCCTAAGACTAGTATTTTAAATTTAAATAAGTGGAATTAAGAAGGCATGAAAACAGAGCTAGCAAAAGTGAACTGGCAACTTAGGTTAGGGGATAGGTCAACAGAGATGTAGTGGTAGACATTTAAGTGGATATTTCAGAATAAACAGAATAGATACATTCAAGTGAGAAAGAAAAACTCCAAGGGGGGACTCATGGCTGAGTAAAAAAGTTAAAGATGGTATCAAACCTAAAGAAAAAACACATAATTGGGAAAAATGTGTGGCAGGCCTGAAGATTTGACAGAATATAAAAACAGCAAAGAATGACTAAAAGATTAATAAGGAGGGAAAATTAGAGTATGAGAGAAAGCTAGCTAGAAATATAAAGACAGGTAGCAAGAGTTTCTGCAGATATTTAAAAGAAAGAAAAGAGTTAATGAAGTGAGCATGGGAATTAATAATGAAAAAAGGAGATGGCAGATGAATTAATAAGGTATCTTGTATCGGTCTTCACTATAGAGGATACAAGTAACATCTCAGAAATAGCTGTAAATCAGAAATTGGAAGGAAGGGAGGAACTCAAGAAAATTATAATCTCCAGGGAAATGGTACTTTGCAAATTGTTGGAACTGCGGGTTGACAAGTCCCTGGGTCCTGATAGATTTCATCATTAACGTCATAAAAGAAGTGACCAGTGAGCCAGTTGATACATTGGTTTAATCTTACAAAATTCACTAGATTTGGGGATGGTTCCATTACATTGGAAAATAGCTAATGTAACCCCTTTATTCAAAAATGGAGGGAGGCAGAAATTAGGAAATTATAGGCCAGTTAACTTAACATTTGTCATAGGGAAAATGTTAGAGGCTATTATTAAAGATGTTATAGTGGGCACTTAGATAAATTCAAGGTGATCAGACAGAGTCAACCTGATTTTGTGAAAGGGAAGTCATGTTTAACTAATTTATTGGAGTTCTTTGAAAAGTAATATGTGCTGTGGATACAGGGGAACTGGTGGATGTACTGTACTTAGATTTTCAGAAGGCTTTGATAAGGCGCCACATCAAAGATTAATGCAGAAAATGGTGTAGGAGGTAATGTACTAACATAGGTAGAAGATTGGCTAGCTAACAGGAAACAAGGGTAGGCATAATTGTGTGTCATTTTCTGGTTGGTAGGATGTGATGAGTCGTGTGCTACAGGGATCAGTGCTGGGACCTCAATACTTTACCATTTATATAAATGATTTTGATGAAGAGACTGATGGTATAGTTGCTAAATTTGCTGATGACAAAAAGATAGGCAGAAAAGTAAATTGTGAGAAGGACATAGGAGGCTACAAAAGTATATAGATAAGTCAGGTGAATGGACAAAGATCTGGAAAATGGAGTGCAATGTGGGAAAATATGAGGTTGTCCATTTTGGCAGGATGAATAAAAAAGAAGCATCTTATCTAAATGGTGAGAGATTGCAGAGCTCTGAGATGCAGAGGAATCTGGGTGTCCTGGTGTATGAATCACAAAAGGGTTATTTGCAGGTGCGGCAAGTCATTAGCAAAACTAATAGAATGTTATTGTTTATTGTGAGGGGAATTGAATACAAGAAAAGAGAGGTTATGCTTCAGTTATACAGGGCATTGGTGAGGCCACATGTGGACTACTGTGTAAAAACTGGTCTCTTTATTTAAGGAAAGATGTAAATGTGTTGGAAGCAGTTCAGAGAAGGTTTACTAGATGAATGTCTTATGAATAAAGGCTGAACAGGCTAGGATTGTATCCGCTGAAGTTAGAAGAGTAAGAGGTGACTTGATTGAAGCGTATGAGATCATGAGAGGGCTGGATAGGGTAGGTGTCGAAAGAATGTTTCCTCTTGTGAGAAAAACTAGAACTAGGGGTCACTGTTTAAAAGTAAGGGATCCCCATTTGAGACAGAGATGAGGATTTTTTTTCATCTCAGAGTCGTGAGCATTTGAAATTCTCTTCCTCAAAAGTTGGGGAGGCAGACTCTTTGAATATCTTTAAGGCAGATGTAGATAGATTCTTGATAAGCAAAGGTGTGAAAGGTTATTGGGGGTAGGCAGGAACGTTGAAGTTAAAATTAGATCATTCAAGTCCTTAGTGAATGGCGAAGCAGGCTTGAGGGACCTTGTGGCCTAATCCTGCTCCTGATTCGTATGTGTAGTAATTATGGTTTTATTTAGTATGTAATGTACCTTTCAGAATAATACTTGTTAAGGAAAGTCACATGATCTGTAGTAACCACTAGGACAGTAGTGCGGGCTACCTCAGCAGTCAGTGTAGAGATAGAGTTGGAATTGAAAGCACAAATATAGTTGCTGCTGACTATATTGTAAATAAACTTAATGGGCAGAATTTTCTGCCTGTTGGGCAGGCAGTGTGGGAGTGGGCACAGATGGGCACGGACTCGATCAGCGCCCCTGATCGGGTCCGTACCACCTTTTTATGTGGGCTGGCCAATTAAGGTCCGCCCAGTGTGACACGCGCCCAGAAACGCTGTGCACTCCATGTGTGAGTGGGGGAAGAGAGAGGTGGGGGTTGCCTGAGTCAGGAATAAGCACGAATGAGCTCAGAAATCTCACTGAGGCACAGAGGTGCCTCAGGGAGATACGTTTTAAGATCAAACAGTGGTGAAAAATGTTTATGACCTGCTCCTCATGTAAAACTGGTACATGTGCATTAATTTTAATAAAAAATTTTGTGAAAATTTAAAATCATTCATGGAACCTCATCCCGTCTGTGGATGAGGTTCCATGAGAAATGCAAAGGTCACCTGGGCTCTTCGTTTGCCCACCAACGTTAAGGTTAGACGGGCAGTTCAAGTAATTGCTTAAGTGGCTTTTAAAATGGCCTTAATAGGCCTTTGACAGTTTGGCGGGTGCACAGCCGAGTTGGTTGTGCGCCTGCAAAACTGAAAATCTAAATGACGTGCGGTGACGTCGGGATGCACGCCCAATGTCACCCTGCGTCATTTTATGCCTCGGTGAGCGGACCCTGCCCCCGCTTGCCGAGCCAAAGATTCTGCCTAACGTTTCCACCCAAGAAGTGTCTGCTGATCAACTCTATCATTAATAGCACAACTCAACCACCCTACAACAAACTGGCGATGAGGATAAAACAGGATTGAACAGAGGAAATCAAGTTAACAAGGAATCGGCACTGTACCTCACCCAGTGATTGTAAGTAGCCAGCTCCATTAGAATTGAAGAAGTTATCCTCTTTCAAAATACCACAATTTGGGAGAATTGACCCTTTTGAGCCAGCTACAGATGATTGGTCTCAATACATAGAGCGGCTCACATTCTTTTTTCAAGCAAACGAGATTACAGGGGAACAGGAGAGGTGAGTGATCCTCTTGAGAACTTGTGGGAGGAAAACTTACAGCCTGATTCAAAGTTTGACGGCACCCAGTGCCCCAGATTCAAAGAATTTCGATGAATTAGTGGACCTCTGGAAGGGTCACTTTTAGTCACAATGCGGATGTTTAGGATTAATTTGTGAAATAGAGCCACAGGTGAGACAAGTGCATGCTATGTGGCAAATTTGAAGTAGTTAATGGAACATTGTGAGTTTGGTATGACTCTGAACAACATGCTTAGAGATCGTTTCGTATGTGGTGTGAAAGAGGACACTATACTAAAAAGATTATTGTCCAAAGTGAATTTGGATTTCAAGAACGCGTTGGCCATGGAAAGCACAGTAAGAGATTCAAAATCAATGCAGGCTGCGCAAAATGATGCCGTCCTCCACATCAGGAGGAAACCTCAACTAAAGAGGCGAGAGAAAGAGAGACTGCCGAGAAGTAGGAAACAGGCCCTGCTAGCTGAATAATAAAGAAAAATAACTTAGCAGCAAGATTGAAGAATAATTTTAATGGAGGTGGAAACAATCAGACTTTTAGTGATTGGCAGTTTAAAAAAATGGAATGCTATTTTTATCATAGAAACGGACATGTGATGAGGCAATGAAAGGAAAGATTCAAGCAGGCTTGTAAACAAAAGAAGAAGCCCAATGAAATCTACAATGTACAAGAGGCTGAAACAACAAATTCTGACATTTACTCGTTTAATCTGAAAGTTGGAAAGACAGAATAAATATTCGTCACAGTGAAAGTAAATGGCAAACCTGATAGAATGGAGATGGACACGGGAGCTTCCACTACAGTAATTGGGGAACGTACCTTCAGGTGTTTGAATAATGGTGAACATCAATTAAGTTTAGAAGAAACAGCCAGCAAGCTAAAAACATATACGGGTGAAGACATTCAAGTAAAAGGCATAAGCAGAGTAACTGTCCATTATGGAAGCCAATCAGCAAAGCTATCCTTGATAGTGGTAGCAGCTGAAGGGCCAAGCATCCTGGGGTGCAATTGGTTAAAGAAGATTAAGTTAGAATGGGCTGAAATCTTCCAGTTGAGAGCAAGTGGGTCACCAGAGCAACTTAGAAAGTACGCCACTATCTTTAAGGACAAACTGGGGAAAATCCTGGGCTTGCAGCCAAGATTCATGTGGATCTGGAAGCAACCCCTCGCTTCATGAAGGCGAGACTGGTGCCAAATGCTCTGCGAGAAAAAGTCAACATTAAACTGAACAAACTAGAGAAACATGTTCAGTTCTCAGAATGGGCCGCACCCATAGAGCCCATCCTTAAACTCGACCAATGCGTTCAAATTTGTGGAGACTACAAACTGACAGTTAATAAAGTAGCTAAGCTGGACAGGCACCCCATTCCAAAAATCAAAGACCTGTATGCCAAGCTGGCAGGAGGGACAATGTACACAAAGCTGGACATGAGTTATGCTTAACAGCAACTAGATTTGGATAATGCCTCCCAAGAATTTGTCACATTTAATACACACAAAAGGTTGTACCAATATATATGATTGCCTTTCAGTGTCTCCGCTGCTAGTGCCATCTTTCAGAGAACAATGGAAAGCTTACTGCAGGGACTGCCCCAGGTTACAGCCTAATTAGACAATGCTTTGGTGACAGGATTCACTGAAGAAGAGCATTTGGCAAACTTAGAAGAAGTCCTGAATCATTTCTTGCAAGCTGGCATGCGTTTAAAAAAGAAAAGTGCACGTTCCAAGCGAGGGAGGTAATCTATTTGGGCCACCGGGTAGATTCATAGGGCCTCCACCCATTTGAGGAGAAAGTGAGAGCCATAACAGAGTCACCTGAGCCAAAGAATGCTTCAGAGCTCAAATCATTCCTAGGAATGATCAATTATTATGGGCGGTTCTTACCCAATTTGTCTACAGTGCTGGCCCCCCTGTATCCTCTCCTCAAAAAGAACCAACACTGGTCATGAGAGGTGTCACAGAAATAAGCTTTCTTAAAGGTAAAACAATTGTTGCACTTGTCCAATCTGTCCAGATGAAAGAATTGGTGTGGGAGCAGTGCTCTCCCATCGGATGGACGATGGCACGGAACAGCCAGTAGGTTATGTATCAAGAGCGCTCAACACAGCGGAAAAGGGATACTCGCAGATAGGAAAAGGAGGCCTGTGCATCATCTTTGGTGCCAAAAAATTTCACCAGCAAGTACAAGGCAGTCATTTTACAATTGTTTCAGGCCACAAACCATTGCTAGGTTTGTTTAGTAAGGACAAGGCTATACCACCCATAGCCTCAGCAAGAATACAACGATGGGCCTTAATTCTGGCAGCATACGAATACACTTTCATACATAGGCCTGGCAATCAAATCGTAAATGCCGATGCTCTTAGTTGTTAGCCATTATAAGAAAATGATGAGCACGTCCCAGTTCCTCAGGAACTTGTTTGAGATTCCCTAGCAGTATGTGCTCGACAGATCAGAGACTGGAAAAATTGGGACGCAGTTCTATCTCAAATATGAGAACAAGTGTTACATGGTTGGTCACAGAAGCCGGTATCTTACGAAATGAAATATGTACTTGTAAATATAATATGTATAGCTGAGTTAAAAGGGAAGGAATATAGTAATTACAGTTTTATTTGGTGTGTAATGTATCTTTAAGAATAATACTTGTTAAGGAAGATCACATGATCTGTAGTAACCAATAGGAGAGTAGCATGGGCTACCTCAGCAGTCAGTGTAGAGATAGAGTTGGAGTTAAAAGCTCCCATATAGTTGTTGCTGAGTATATTGTAAATAAACTTAATCTTTTCATCCAAGAAGTGTCTGCGTATCAACTCTATCATTAATAGCACAACTCAAGGCACCCTACAACATTATGTTTGTACGTTCATACTCTTCCTGCCTCCAATCCATGGTTCACTTCCCCACTCACCAGGTGTGATTTAAGAAGGCTTCCAAAACACAGCTGCCTCGTGAAAATTCCAGAAATTCTGAAATACCCATTTCTAGAATGATGCCGGTAACTTCTAAACATCAGTGTGTGGGCTTCCTGACCCATACCCTTCTCACACCACCAGAGAAGGAGATGGGGCAGGACATCTGGATCCACCCTGTGGCCACCATTTTTTTCTCCTGCCTCACACTGTGCAGCCTTGAGTCCAGACCACAAAATTTAGCCCTGATTGTATGAATATTACTGGAATGTCTTAACAAACCTCCATTAAATCATGCTGATCTGGTCCACAGGAGACACTGCTAAGGGCAGCTTGACTGGATTTGTTACTTTTCCAGAAAGTGTGTGTCCTCTTGATTTGTCAGCTGCGCTTTACCTAACAAATATAAATTAATCTGAAATCCCTCCTCAGTCAAATAGTCATTAATTCCAAAACATCACGTGACTATACAAGTAAGGATGGTCAGCATTCAGGGAAAGAGGAACCAAAAGTTCAGCGGTGTAGAAATTGCTAAGTGAGCCATGCACAAATGTTATGGAAGTTATCCTGTTTCATGCTCATGTGTCAACAATCATCAGCTGTTGCACAGAACCAATGGATGATTTGACATTTCTTAAGTTAATTGCAGGTTTAGCACGAAGCTGTTCACTCAGCTGTGTGGCAGGAAAAGAGAAGTGATTAGAGTTGGCATGGAGCCCACAGAGATCCATAAACCAGTTGACAAGGCAGCCAACAAATTGTTAGAGTCTCTAACCCATTTCCAATGACAGTATGATTTCACAAAGCCATAGCTTGTTTTAAAAAAATGCAATTGTTTTATTTATTATCATTATTATTATTATTGTTATAAGTGCTGATCCTAAGAAGTCTCAAGATTAAATCAGACTTAATTGATAACCTATTTGGTATAGAGAATATTTATTATCTCCTAAGTTTGACTATTCTCTGTTTACTTTTAGTTACCATTGATTAGGATCAATTCTCAGGATTCTTTGGTGCAGATAAGAAAGAAGTCCATGTTGGATCAGAAGAAAATCAAAGATTTGCTAACTTTCCAACCTGGTTTTCTATCGTTATTAATACTTCATCGAACAGCTGTCATTTCTGGCAAACTGATGCAATGTCACACAATGGACTGGAATAATATGAAGTCATGCAATTGCAGTACTGCTTTGGGCTGCATTAGAGTGCTTCAGTTGGAGTGTAGTCAGAGAGGGAGTTCGGTCAAGGGGGAAGGAGGGATCAATTCATTTTCTACCTTTCCTCAGTAAGAAGAGTGGTAGCGTTGGTAGTAGGACCTGCTGAGTATTTATTCTGTCCTTAATATTTTCCAACCAGAGGAAGTAAAAGTAAGGGGAAAAGTAAAGGGAGTAATAAAAGGGTAAGTCATAGCAGGGCAACTTGACCAAGTGGAATGTGCAATGTGGGAAGTCAGGGAGACATCCAATGTCCAGGTTGACCATGTGTGCAGGCAGTGTCTCCAGCTGCAGCTACTCGAAATCCACATTTCGGAGCTGGAGTTGGGGATGGAGTCACGTAAAGTGAGGTGGTCATACTGCAGGTAAAGAGTGTAGAAGCAGAAAGGGAATGGATGACTGCCGGGCAGAGTAAAAACACTAGGCAGGTAGTACAGGAGTCCCCTTGAGTGATTTCCCTCTCCAACAGATTTTCTGTTTTGGATACTGGTGGGGGAGATGGTTTCTCAGGGGAAATACAGCCAAGTCTATGGCACCATGAGTGGCTCAGCTGCACAGAATGGGGGTGGGGGGGGGCGTGTGGGTAAGAGTGGGAGAGCAATAGTGGTAGGGGTCTCTATCGTAAGGGGAACAGATAGACGTTTCTGCGGACGCAGACGTGACAACAGGATGGTATGTTGCTTCCCTGAAGCCACGGTCAAGGATGCCACTGAGCGGCTGCAGGACATTTTGAAGGGGGAGGGTGAACAGCCAGAGGTCATGGTCCAAATCGGTACCAACAACATAGGTAAAAAGATGGATGAGGTCCTGAAAGCAAAATATATGGAGCTAGGAAATAAATTGAAAAGCAGGACCTCAAAAGTAGTAATCTCAGGATTTCTCCCAGTGCCACCTGCAAGCAAGATCAGGAATTAGAGAAAAGACCCGATGAACAGAATAGATACAGACCTTTCAGGTAAAATTGGATTAAGCTGTTGGACACATTCTTCTTGCAGTCCCCATCGTGAGTTTTGTATCTTGATGCATCTGAAATGTTATGTTATTGCTGCAGTATGCACTCCTGCACCACAGTGCTGCTGCCTTTTGTTCCCAAGGCTAAAATCATCTCCCCGTTAAGCTGCTGGCACCAGTTCTTGAAAAGCTAATTTCTCATCACCAATTCAGTGAGCTTGGGAGTGGGGAGTGTGTTTTATGCTGGCAGCTTACTGACTTTATTACAATGAGAGGCCATCACAAAAACTGAGTGGGCTCCTCACTGACTGCTGTTGGCTGCTGTAATTGAACCCTCATCCATTGTCTAATATATCAAAATTTTCCAATTTTTGGATAAGAGTAGAGAAAGTTTTAATTTGCAATAAAACTGAACCTAGCACTGATGCCTGGGGTACACCATGTCTAACTCTTAGCCAATCTAAGGAACACGCATTCACTGTGACTCTTTCTTTCCTGTCAACTGAATATGTTTCTATTCACGCTACTACATTTCCACTTATACCATATACCAAAATGTTTTGAACAAAATATAAGGCTGAAGCACTTCCAACAATCTTCAGCCAGAATGCCAAGTGGATGTTCATCTCGGCCTCCTCCTGAGGTCCCCAGTATCATAGATGCCAATCTTCAGCCAATTCAACTCACTCCACGTGATATCAAGAAACGGCTGAAGGCACTGGATACTGCAATGACTATGGGCCCTGACAATATTCCAACAATAGTACTGAAGATTTGTGCTCCAGAACTTGATGCACCATTATCCAAGCTATTCCAGCACAACTGAAACACTGGCATCTACCTGACATTGTGGAAAACTGCCCAGCTATGCCCTGTACACAAAAAGCAGGACAAATCCAACCCAGAAATTACTGTCCAGTCAGAATACTCACAATCATCAGTAAAGTGATGGAAGGGGTTATCAACAGTGCTATCAAGTGGCATTTGCTTAGCAATAACCTGCTCACTGATGCTCATTTGGGTTCTGCCAGGGTCACTCAGCTCCTGACCTCATTACAGCTTTGGTTCAAACATGGATAAAAGAGCTGAACTCCAGAGGTGAGGTGAGAGTGACTGCCCCTGACATCAAGGCAGCATTTGATCAAGTATGGCATCAAGGACCCCTGGCAAAACTGGAGTCAATGGGAATCGGGAGAAAACTCTCTGCTGGTTGGAGTCATACCTAACTTAAAGGAAGATGGTTGTGGTTGTTAGAGGTCAATCATCTCAGTTACAGGTCATCACTGCAGGAGTTCCTCAGGGTAGTGTCCTCGGCCCAACCATCTTCAGCTGCTTCATAAATGACCTTCCTTCCATCATAAGGCCAGATGTGGGGATGTTTGCCGATGATTGCACAATGTTGAGCATTATTTGTGATTCCTCAGCTACTGAAGCAGTCCATGACCAAATGCAGGAAAACCTGGATAATATCCAGGTTTGGACTGACAATTGGCAAGTAACATTTGTGCCACACAAGTGCCAGGCAATGAACATCTCCAACAAGAGAGTATCTAACCAGCTCCCTTTGACATTCAAAGGCATTATCACCGCTGAATCCACCACTATCAACATCCTGGGGGCTACCATTGACTGGAATCTGAACTGAACTAGCTATATAAATACAAGAGCAGGGACAGTGGTAGTGTAAAGGGTGGAAAGGGGCAAAAGTTCCTAGATTGTGTTCAGGAGAATTTTCTACAGCAGTATGTGTCCAATCCAAAAAGAAAAGATGCACTGTTAGACCTGATTCTTGGAAATGAGGTGAGCCAAGTAGATCAAGTATCATGGGGGACACTTAGGAAACAGTGATCATTGCATTGTATGTTTTAGGATGACAATAGAAAAGGTTGATAGGCGGTCCAGAGTAAAAATAATTAACTGGACAAGAGTCAATTTCAATAGGGCAAGATAGACTGGAACAAAAGACTGACAGGAAAAACTGTAGCTGAACAATGGGCTAGTTTAAAAAAAAATTGGTTCAGGCACAGTCAAGGTATATTCCATCGAAAGGGAAAGGTAGGGCAAACAAATCCAGAGCTCTGCGGATGAAAAAGGAGATTGAAATTAAGGCAAAGAAGAAAAAGTGTGCTTATGAGAGGTGTCATGTAGAAAATACAATTGAGAACCAAGTGGAATACAGAAGGTTCAGAGGGGAGATGAAAAAGCATATTAGAGAAGCGAAGAGGGATTACGAGAAAAGATTGGCAGCCAACATAAAGAGGAATCCCAAAGTCTTCTATGGGCATATAAATAGTAAAAAGGTGGCAATGTGGATACAAAATTGGCTGAAAAATAGGAAGCAGAGAGTAATGGTCAATGGATATCTTTTGGGCTGGAGGAAGGTTTGTAGTGGAGTTCCCCAGGACTCGGTATTGGGACCCTTGCTTTTCCTGATATATATTAATGATGTAGGTCTTGGTGTGGAGGGGACAGTTTCAAAGTTTGAGGATGATACAAAGCTTGGGAGTGTTGTGAACTGTGAGGAGGATGGTATGGAGCTTCAAGAGGACATAGACAAGTTGGTGGAGAGGGCAGATAGGTAGCAGATGAGGTTCAATGTGGAGAAGTGTGAGGTGGTGCATCTTGGTAGGAAGAACATGGACAGACAATATAAAATAAGGGGTGAAATTTTGAAGGGGACACAGGAGCAGAAAAACTTGTGTGTATATGTGAATAGATAATTAAAGGTGGCAGGACAGATGGAGAGCAGCTAATTAACTATATAGTATCCTGGACTTTATTAACAAGGGCATAGAATACAAGAGCAGGGAGGTTATGCTGAATTTATATAAGATCCTCGTTAGACATCAGCTGGAATATTATGGACAGTTCTGGGTGCCACATTATAGAAAGGATGTGAACACATTGGACAGAGTGCAGAAGAGATTTACAGGAATGGTTCCAGGGATGAGAAACTTCAGCTATGAGGATAGATTGGAGAGGTTGGGACTGTTCTTGGAGAGGAGAAGGCTAAGAGGAGATTTGATAGAGGTGTTCAAAACCATGAGGGAACTGGACAGAGTAGATAGGGAGAAGCTGTTCCCTTTCACAAAAGGATCAAGAACAAAACGGCACAGATTTAAAGTGATTTGCAAAAGAAGCAAGTGTGATGTGAGATAAAACTTTTTCACACAACGAATGGTTTGGATCTGGAGTGCACTGCCTGGAGGCAGGTTCAATTGAGACATTCAAGAGGACATTAGATGATTATTTGAATAGAAACAATGTGCAGGGATAACGGGAAATGCAGGGCAATGGCACTAGGTCATAATGCTCATTTGGAGATACGGTGCAGACACGATGGGCCAGATGGCCTCCTTCTGTGCTGTTAAAATTCTGTGATTCTGTGATTTCTAAATGTGCGCACACAGAGATATTGCGAAAACTCACCCATTAACTGAAGATGCATTGGAAGTCGGCTGCAGGATTAGCATCAAATGAGGGTGGACTAATTTGGATTAGAGGAACTCCCTCCTGCAAGGGCAGATGGACGGATTTAGCTCAAAGAGTTGATGAAAGAAATCAATTTCTGTTATCAGAAAGAATGCAAGGATTATTGCTATTGATGCAGTGCACCAATGAAAACTCAACATCAGAATTTTTGTTTAAAAGATGCAACCTTTCGGCACAAAGCTAAGAATCAAAATTCAATAGGTCAAGCTAGTGATTTAACTATGCTATTTAATACAGACAAGATAGGGCAGAGCTCACTTGAACAAAATGAAATTTGGAGTGTGACCAATTAACATAAATTTTCAGATCTGCACTGGTCAGAAATGCATTCAATGTCTTAACTGAAGATTGCAGTGTGCTGAACACATGGGCCTATAGGCCCATAGTAGGACAGGAGACCACATTTGTCTCCTTATTTATTACATCTGTCTGATGCTTGTACCTGTTCCAGTGCAAGTACGGTCTGCTCCTCCATCACCATAGAAGCTCTGTAACTCCCCAGGCAATACCTATTGAAGGCAAAGACCAGGTCAATGGACCTCCACCCAATTCTCCTCTGAAGTGCACCCCAATAATAGACTGACTAAGGCTACAGAGGAAAATCAGCCTTTGAGGTAAGTTGTTACATATACTCTTGGTTCTTTTCTCTGTCAATTGCATGAGTGCATTCTGGGAAGTGGGAGATATGACTAGTTGAGAAAAGGCTTACTGTAATGTGGCAACAAGTAAGTCACAGACATCAAGGAGAAAATCCCAGAGGAAGAACAGGGAATGGAGACCAGAGGGAAATTTATATTACTCATCAAGGGAGCGATGAAGTGGAATGACAGCAGGCAGCAGGGCAATGGACACATAAAAAAGGAAATAGAATTAAAATAACAAACAGTGAGAATGGAATGAAATGCATAACTGAGGCATTTCTTCTGGGGTTAGCATTAGTATCATTGAGAAAAGATATCTTGTTTTATTCTGCTAAATAATTTGGAAGTGATATTTCTGTCTACTTCTATTTCTCATGTTATTTTCAATTAAAAGTTCCTACTAGGGGATCAAAAGAACCTTTCTTTTCAATATGAATCATTTCCATCATTAAGTAACGATGTGGAGGTTGTCAGCAGATGTATCACATTCACAAGCAAGATTGACAAAAGCTATCTAGATCCTTTAAACCATGCCACCCTATGTATTCAGATATTGTAGCATGGTCATTTTAATTGCAGCTGCACAATTAAATGAACAGTTTAGTATTTGTGCATTAGATTTTTCTTCACCTGGTAGACCATTTGGAAAAATCTTGATTATTGTCCTTCATCAAATGTTTATCTGAAGGCCACATGTCTTTAAATGCACCTTAAAAGTTTAATCAGCAAATCTGGCTTCAAAGGAATTATCAGTTTAAATACTGACTGTTTGCTTCACTTGAGTTAATTCAAAAGCCTGAGATCAGATTAGGAGGAGAAACTGTATAATGCTGGAGCTGACGTGATGTACGTCATGACTATAGCACCAAACAGTGTGAAGGCTACAAGGAGCACAGGAGGACCAAACCAGAGTTTGTGACGTTCGCTTATTTAAGTATTTTTTTCTGGCTGGATGTCTCAAAGAATGGAAGATTAATCTCAGCACTGTTGCTAGCAACCAAGGAGAAAAATAGAGTTTATACATAACATTCATGGTTCAGCCCTGGTAATTTTTGCCTGCGTACATTCTATGTCTGTTGGTGTGTGGTCTCCTGGGTCTTGGAACTTTTCACATGATAGCTGCCAGCATAAAACCATGAGCAAAGGTACTCAACCACAAGGGACCCAAACTTTATATTTGCAAACTGCAGGTATGCATATGACCAAATATCACTGGATTAAAACTCCAGCAATATGTTAAACCAGCATTGGTAAAACTAGGCTCACTGATCCATAAATTTAGGCCCACTAATGTTTCCCTCCATTTTCACTTACGTGCTCATTGACACACATGCACACACACACACACCCACACACGCATTTTAGGAAATAGCATTGGCAGATGCACAGCAATATAAGGAGATCTTTAAACATGCAGGGCTTCACCTATTTGTTAATTCTCTCAGGAGAAAGAAGCTCATAATCGGAAGGAGAAGTGAACGTTCAGCAGAGGGATCCCGAGTCTGAAGTCCCTTAGCCACCTGAAGCAAGGGAACCTGAGTTGGTGAACCCAAATGGACAGTTGCACACAGGAGGGCATCTGACATCTCCAGCACTTGCTGTGAAACTATTGAAAGATAAACATTACGTAAACTTTAAATTTCTAACATAAACTGAAACGGATTATTATTGTTTTTGACACACAAACCTTGAATGTAAAGAAATAAACTACTGCTATTGAGTCCATATTAATCATCTAAAATAATATTATGCATATAATGTAAGTTACTTTACGCAATGGGTATATTTAATAAGCTTTGCCATCTGGGAATCAAGTCCTCAGGCATGAATGTCACTAAGTCCTGCAGGATTTTGAGTTTGTTAAAACTAATTAAAAATAATGAACAGAAAATCCTGTGAGGTTCACTGACCATCACATCTGAATTCCCAATGTTCACTGCCAGTGGGCAAAGCAGCATTTTGGGAGCACACATTTGTGAAAATTACCCTAAGTGTTTGAGACTGAATACAAGAAAGGTAAACCTTCTGGCCCCAGCAGCAGGGTTGCGTACTTGGCTGACTGAGAGCTTGCACCTGCATTTCTCAGGAGTGGAAAACCTTGCTGCACCTTCCATGATTGGCTTCATTACATATTCAGTGTAGTTCCTCAGCCCGAATCAGGTCTCTTGGCTGTTGGGTGCTGGCAAAAGTAAGGTACAGAATAATAATGTAGGTAAATCTCTTAAAGGGACTGCACCTCCAAGTTAAAATTGAGCTGATTTGAAAAGGGTTGGTTAATCAGTGTCCCTATCCTGAGTGATAATGATGTCAGTCACTGTTCCTTGCAGCACCTTAGTGCATGGCCCCGGGTCAGGTGGGTTTATCCTTGGCTGGGGAATAATGGATATTTTTAGAAATCCGAGGAAATGCTGACTTGCAAGGTATCTATGGAAACAATTGTAGCTGCAAGACTGTTTATAATTTTTCCTCCCAGTGGCTTGTTGTTGTAGATCTGGGCCACATCAATATACTGTTTTTGGCTCACTGTAGGAGGGTAGTGTAAAAATTTAGCCATTGGAACATGCTATTTTGCTTATGAATAGATGGCTCAGAATGCACAGTGATACTCTTTGATTTATGCAAGATAACACATATAACAGGTTGTGATACTAGTGATTCATTTTAAATTAATTTTATGGGATACGCGTGTTGTTGGCTAGGCCAGCATTTATTGCCCACCCCTAATTGCCCTTGACGAGGTGGTGGTGAACTGCCTTCTTTAATTGCTGCAGTCCCTGTGGTGTAGGTACATCCACACTGCTGTTGAGGAGGTTGTTCCAGGATTTTGAATGTTCATTCATCACAGATATGGAATGAATACAATATACCATTAACTCAGCATACATAACACGGCTGACAGTACATCTTGCAGAAGCATACTTTACAACATTGCTGGATTTCCTTTGCATTGGGCAGGACAGGAAAGGATCTTTGACAATCCAAGATTCACAAGAGTGAGACCCGGAGCTGGAATTTCGGTCTAGGGCCAGGACTTCGATGTTGGGAGAAATTCCAGATCCTGAACCCACTCTCGTCGGAAATGTACATGTGATGCAATTTAGAAAAAAAGTGGCCACTAACTGGCACAAGGTCATAAGCAAAAGGAAAGGTCTGTGATAAGTTGGGAGGTGGGTGTGGTGGTGGATGCAGTCAGGAGAGATTAAATGACAAAATGAGGAGGACATAGGTTCAGGTCTGCAAGCGTCGTCTGCCCAGGTGAGTGCAATGCCTCCAGGTCTGAAGTCGTCAGTATACACACAAGCTGAGCAGCCTGTGGGTGCACAGTGCTCCTGAACATAGGAGAAAGGTGTGCCCAGAAGCAATATGAGTCCTAACCCAGCACTATTGTGGAGGAGACAATAGTGAAGATTGTCAAATCTCTTATGATTGTTCTGCTGGTGAGGGAGGGCAGCTTTCTCTCAAGTCTCTCTCTTGACCTTGGAGGAGATAAGAATGCACAATGCCAGGGGCAGGGCTTGCTCAGCTGGTGGAGTGACACAACTTGCTATATTAACAGCCATGGAGGAGGCACTGCTCGATTTAGCAAGAACGGCATTGCATAAAGAACTGACCGATGGAGAGATGGGAATATGTCCAAGACAGGGTGAAATGATCTCTAAATATCCAGGTGATGGGATGGTATGCCATCCTCCCCATCATGTCATGCCAATACATTAACCTTACTGTTACGATTCAGCTCTGCGGTGGCATCTGCTGATGGAGGTGAGTTCTCATGCCACCCCCCCCTCAGGGCCAGTTATGGAGGGGAGCCTGTGGCTGCACAAGGGATATTGTCAGTGCCATCCAGGAGTGGGGGGACGTAGCATCGAAGCCAGCACCGTCACATCATTCAAGCACTCCTTCCACCATATACTCACCTTGGTGGGTCCTCAATCCAGCTTAGTACTAGGAGAATCACCAGTTCATGAGCAAGAGGAGCTGAGGGAAGCAGATGCAGCTGTGGGCAATCCCACTCAGATGATAGAGGACAGGTGCAGCCATGCTCAGCAGGGAGGAGATGCAGAGCCTCGGGAATCTCCACAAGCAACGTGGGTCTTCCTGTCATGGGACAAGCAGCAGGAGATGATCCTCTATTAGGGCGCACATGTTAGAAGCCATCTGCCTGGATAGGTGGAGCCTCCTGGTGCTTTGACATATTGAGGTCGTTTATTCTTAGGTGGCTCACAGGTGGTAAACACTTTGTTGAGGCTATTGCCTTCATTGCCTTCTTGCCCCTTGCTCCTTTCTACTGTACTCAAGCCCTGAAGTCTCAGATGCTGCTCCTTATCGACACTCATCCTTATTACAGAGTAACTCATTCTCATTGCCAGGCCTGGCCTGGCTTTCTGTCAGTGTGACTGTCAGGGCTACCCTTACCCCCATCCCTCTTTTAAACCCTTGTTCCCTACCGGCTCACTACCCTACAATTGCCCCAGGGCTCAAAGTCCAAATGTTCAGGAAGCTCTACTCAGGCAATGGCAAATCTATGCCAATAACCCTCTGATGGCCTCTCTGAGCCTTCTCCCTTTTGTGCTGCTTTATGATAATCGCCCTCAGCTACAACCAGTTCCCCACAGCGTCGTCACCTCCTTCTGATGGACACATTTGAGAATCTTCACAGTTCCCTTGTCTTCTTTCCAAAATGACAAACTGGCCCTCAATGAGCTGTTAACTACTCATCCATCTTGTTTGGGTGGGTCGCTGTGTCCCACTTCCCAATGCCAGTATTAAAAATGCCGCCCATTGGTACCATGTCTGGCTAGCCAGCACGTTGCTTAGCAGTGTGAAATTGTGGCCCACCCACCTCCATTCCTGTCCCCACTATTCAATGAAACATATGATCTAACCCATTGTAGTGTGAGGCTGCTGGATAATTAAAAGATGTCACACTTTTGGTGAATGCTGTCAGTGGTAACTACTTATCCATTAATCATTTCTTTGAGTGGGCTGAATAAAGCTCATTGCTGTCACTTGGAGACTAATCTGAGAATGTTTTAGAATTGTTTTAATTTCACCCTCCTATTTGCACAAAAATAGCAAATACTCAGCAGAAATTAAAGAAAAGAAACTTGTCACCATTAAAATTAATGATCCAGCTGCGATAATGTATAGGGATTCCCCTTTGCCTGGTATTACTCCACCACACCTGCCTGGATTGGAGTTAGTAAAGCAGCAATTTGATTCAAAACCCTTTTACTTTTACTGAGTAAAAATTGGGTCCCATGGTGTTCAATAAATAACATTATTTTTAAATAATCTGTTGTATTTTTGTAAATTCCTGAATGCTATACTAACCCACTGAGTCAACAATTCCCTTTTTTATGAAGCATTTGAACTTTTGTTTTATTTACTGTTTTTGTGAGTTTTTGCATTGATTCAAATGAGGGGGTTGTAGTGCTAGGAAATGGACCATTTTCGAGTTGTGACACCAATGGTCAGCATCAAACACGGGCAGGGAACAGATGGGTGCAGAGGTGAGATTTTTCCACTATACTTCAGCAACTGGGCTTCAATCCCAATCTCAAAACAGCATGGCCTTGCTGCCACAGTGTGAGATTCTCTCCCTTTCCCACAGCCACCCTTTGGTCTTTCAGAGGAAATGTGCCAATTTAGTGGTATGCAATGCCATGTTAAGGGCAGCTTTGTAGTGAGGGTCAGTAGGAACTGGACTGAGATAGTGCAATCTTAAATAACATCTAATGAGCAGAGGAGAAGTCTTTCATCGAGCAGTCTTTGATGTACAACCAGGGGACTTCCTGCTGCTCATTCTTTCCTCTCGAGTAAGAAAAGGCAGACGTAATGCTTACAAGGTTGATGACATTGCACTTAAAGCCACAGTGGCTGAGAACAGCTGTGAATTCCCAAAGAACCCTGACAGGATTATGGACTGTAACTTCAAGAAAAGGCCTCTGCTTGCAAAGAACCTCTATTGCTCCAGGACACTTTTTTTGGAGCTCCTTTTGATGTTGATATTTTTGACCTTCATTCAGCAGCTCTGTCATGTCACAGACTAAGGATTTTGATGGGCTGGCAGTGAAAAGGGCAAAATAATTCATTTATTTACAGGAATTAAGAAAGGAGGATAGACGTGCATCCCAAAAGAAAGAAACCTCAATGTGAAATGTTAGACAAAATGGCACATCCTTACACTTAACACAACACAAACACTGCAGGTGGCAGATTTCAAAGAATTAAGAACGATTGATACATATCTTGAAAGTCTTTACAGAAACTTTTGTGATCCATTTCCTTTTGAACTGCGAATGATTCCAGTTTCGACTTTTTCAGTCAGTGAGTCTCTCCGAAGAGACAAAGATTGAATTCCTTTTTTGTGGTATTAACAGTGCCTTCTCCCCTGAGAGGCTGGATATTCAAAACAAAAACAGAAATACCTGGAAAAACTCAGCAGGTCTGGCAGCATCGGCAGAGAAGAGCAAAGTTGACGTTTTGAGTCCTCATGACCCTTCAACAGAACTAAGTAGCAATAGGAAAGGGGTGAAATATAAGTTGGTTTGGGGGGGGGGGGGGGGTGAAGAAGTTGGGGGGGGTGTTGTTGGGACAAGCAAGCAGTGATAGGAGGAGATACTCAAAAGATGTCACAGACAAAAGAACAAATAGGTGTTGAAGGTGGTGATATTATCTAAAAGAATGTGCTAATTAAGAGTGAAGAGCAGGACAAGCAAGGTAGCTCTAGTGGGGGTGGGGTGAAATAAACGATGGGTGGGATACAATTAAAAATAATGGAAATAGGTGGGAAAAGAAAAATCTATATAAATTATTGGAAAAAACAAAAGGGAGGGGGAAGAAACAGAAAGGGGGTGGCGATGGAGGAGGGAGTTCAAGATCTAAAGTTGTTGAACTCAATGTTCAGTCCAGAAGGCTGTAAAGTGCCTGGTTGAAAGATGAGGTGCTGTTCCTCCAGTTTGCATTGAGCTTCACTAGAACAATGCAGCAAGCCAAGGACAGACATGTGGGCATGGGAGCAGGGTGGAGTGTTAAAATGGCAAGCGACATGGAGGTCTGGGTAATGCTTGCGTCCAAATGTGTATCCATCCTCGAGTGTTGGCTGGCAGAGTCCTCACAGGGCTTTGAGGTCACCTACAACATTTTAATTATCCCCACTGAGAGTGATCTCAGACAATGTCCTTTACAATGCATAGGAGGGAGGGCCAACTGAGCCTGAATGTTCATCCTTGTCCCACAGAGTAGCGAGTACATAACTGGACACTAAAATGAACCTTCAATAATGAGTGAACATAAAAACACAACATTGTTTCTTCCACAAGAAAGGAAATGTCCCTAACTCCCCAGTAACCATCAATGTGTGCCAACCATGAGGCGTACCAGTATATTTACCTCATTGACCTAGCTAGTATCAACAAATAATGATGATGCAAACATGAATAAAGTGAAACCAATTTAATGTGAAATATTAACAAATAAAATTTAAATTTGAAAAACACCCGTGCAACTTTTGTGCTCTCAAATCTTATATTAACGGCAATGTGGTTGGGTGGGAAAGCTCTGGCTGTGATGCAGAGCTTCCCTGTTTGACCAGGAGGCTCTTTTATAGCCTACCCATAGTTGTCAGCTGATGGTGGGTTTCACCACTGAAAGGCATCCCCTGCTGTAGATTCTCATGTTTTCCATGCAGGCTGCCTGCACTTCAAATTTTAATTGTAATTGCGTGGGAAACGGGAAAGAGCAAAAGCATGTAAGTGGTGCACAGTTCCAGCTCCACCACCAGGAACAATGCGCCATTGATAAAATCCCAGTCAGAGAGTCAACAGGGCGGGTTTTATTCCAAACCCTTGAGGTGGGTTAGGAAGCAGCTGAGGGTGTACTGGTGGCAAAAGTTTTGGGCTAGTTTGCTAACCTGTTCCTGCTGCTTTACCCAGGGGCGGGCTGAGTCCGATAATGGCAATCCACTCAGCAGTGGCGGGAAACCATTTGAGGTGGATACAACAACTAACTGCAATCTTCCACTGATGTCGCAATTTTCCCAGAGTCGCATGGGCCCCACATTGTATCAGCACCGAGACTACATAGTGGGAGGTCAGAGCAGTGTGAGAATTAAAGGTTCTCTGACCTTAAATGGCAAAAAATAGCCAGGCTGATGCCTTCTGCTGGCAGTGGCTTGCAATTAAATGAGGAGCTCCTGGAGATTGATGTCTCTGATTGTGCTGGGGCGATGCAATGACAGCTTCTCCCATCTGACTGACTGCATCTTCATTGAAACCCCACTGCAAATGCTGCATTCCCTCAGCAGCTCTCTCACTGCAGGCACAGCCAAGGCTGCTGACCATCCTTGCAAGGGGGCATGTTGAGTCCACCTCCTGCCTCCTCACGCAGTCCGTTGCCCCTAATTGGATGGCAATCCTGGAGGTGGGTTCTTCAATAACCACCTCTGGAAGATTGAACCAGAAGGCACGCTGCTGCTATGAATGAGGTTAGGACCTAAAATGGTCCCGACAGCTGAAAATTTGCTAAGTCTGAAAGTTCTGTCAAATTTGTGGGGAGCATAATGTCAATAAATCTGAGTCCTACTGTGATAAAATATCAACATGCTACTTTTATCTTTAATTCCTGGAGAACACATGACAATCCTAGAGGGCCTTGACGCTTTCTACACCTGATAATCCATAACAAGCATAGCTATATACACCTGATAATCCATAACAAGCATAGCTATATCCAAAATGTACGCCATTCTTAATGATGGGTCCAAATTCATATCCATTGGACCTTCCACTCAACGTGACCAGATGGACTTGCTTGATAGTAAGCTAAAAAAATGCTTGCTGGACTTGGTTAAGAGCGATGAGCTGCTGCATGATATACATGACAGGGTTCGCCCTCACAGCTCGCCGTGTTCACATATGTATGGGCTGCACAAGACACACAAAAAGTGACGTCCCTTTACGCCCTATCTTATCTATGACCAGTTCTGCACAGTATGGATTGGCCAAATGTTGGTTGAATTGTTACAACCAGTTTTGAGCAAGTTTTCCAGATGCACGATGGAAGGATTCCTTCACATTTGTGAAGACCAAACAAGACTTGCTGATCGATAGCAATGCTGTGTCCATGTGCTCATTTGACATTGCTGGCCTAGTCACCAATGCTCGACTTAAGGAAGCCATAGATATTTGTGCTGCAACATTACACCATGACAACCTAGATCCGCCACCATTGTGTGAATCAGTATTGATTGAGCTTATGAACTCGACAACTCACACAGTTGAATTCAGCTTTAACGACACCATGTATGCCCAAATAGATTGTGTTGCCATGAGATCCCTGCTAGGTCCAGCTCTCGCAAACATCTTTGTTGGGTTCCATGAGAAACGTGCCTCTGATGGAATCATACCTAATCTCCTACCACTTGTATATTTCCGATATGTGAATGATACATTTGCTAGATTTAAATCCATAGCAGCATGTAATAATTTCCTCGCATGTGCTCAAATTCACCTTTGAAATGGAGCAGTCAATTGAGCTCCCTTTCCTTGACATATTAGTTGAGAAATCTTCTAGGGGATTCTCTATCACGGTCTATCGCAAGCCTGCCTTCACTGGTCAATACATGCATTGGGATTCTTACAATTCCACGTGCCACAAGATTGGCCTTATTGGCAATCTCATAAATATGGCCCAAGCCATTTGTTCACCATGCGAGCTTGATGCTAAAATAGGGATCTATTTAAAATAGGGATCTATCTAAAGAGCTTCAAAGGCATCCTGTGGAATAATGGCTCAGATAATTTCACGCTGTATATCGTGCAAACTCATGAATGGGCCTAAGTCCTAACTTTTGGTCCTGAAAAGTGCCCAGTCTACCTGAGATTACCCTGGAAGGGCAAGGTATCTCTAACATTAGTGCAACAGGTGAAACTAGCTGTTTCACGCTGCTACTATACAGTAGCAACATGAGTGGTATGCGCCACTAATGGGATGCTACTGTAAAGCCAAAAAGACAAATGAGTAATGTGGTATATGAATTTCAACGCCAGTGTGATGCTAGGTTTGTAGACCATATGTCCCTAAGACTGGTGGATCATATCGAACAGCATGTCCCTTCCGCTGTTCGCAATGGGCAAGATACAGATCATAATCAAGCAGCCCACGCTTGCAAAACTCAAAACACAGTGCCCAACATTAGATGTGATTCCACGATTGGACATTTGCTAAACAATCTTTAGTGTGCTAAGAATTACATTGACAATCAATTTAAAATTGTCAGTTGGTCTCACAGTGTAGCACATTTGTGTGTACTGGGAGCCACATATGTTAATAAACAGGGCCCTGTTCTTTGCAGGCAGAAAGAACATGTACACACATTGTGCCTATTTTCAGCTAAACAAAATAGGTGATAGCCATTCGCTGGTTCATTTCTCATGGCAATGCCTTGATCAATCAGACTCAAGCTGCTTTGTTTAAATTTTAAACAGTGTTTGGCAGTGAACTGTCAGTCACCATTAACTGGTGCATTCACCATGGCAACACCACTACCAATCAGATTCCACTTGCCAAATAATCAGCACTCTCTTCTCATACAGTATAAGGTTGTTACTTCCCCTGGCATTGGTATTCTTGTGATTGTCCTGATGAGTATAAGACAAAAAGCTTAGACAAAATGTCTTTTTTCAGCAATACTCAAGCTCTGTGCTACCAAATGACTATTTGTACACCTGAAATCTTAACTTGTCTTTTCTCTTTTGAGATGTTGAATGAGCTGTATTTTTGTTTTTATTTCAAATTTTCAACATTTGCAGTTTTGTCTTTATTTTCACTTCATGAGTGTGTAGCATCTTTTGCACTGTCCAACTACTACCACAGGAGGTCCATCAAACAACATATACTGTAAGACTGGATTTGTGGTGTGCACAGGACATCTAGTGGCTGCAGGACTACAAAATTATATTTTAAGCATAAGATCTGTACCCAGACTGTTACCCTTTCAGTCGCAGGTATGGATGCTCCTGGTGCAGAGCAGTGCTTTGGATTGAGAACTGGTTGTAAGGTCAAAGGGTCATTTTGGGCAGGAGGCAATTTAAATTTGAAAACTGGGTTTCAAAACTAGTTGTAGGATCCTGTTTGTGATTTGAATGCACAATTGGCTGGAGCATGTTAGTGCCAGTTGTAGCAGAGCACATTGAGCAGCCTAACTAGTAGCCTTTCAAAGAACTAACGAAAGTCACAGAAGAATAGGTACACTTTGAGTGTCATTTTAAGTTACTTAAGGCCCCACAAAAACACAGTTTGGCCCTTTGATGGCCTTTTCCTGCCGTCCACATCCTGCGACATGTTGGCTTCCTTCATGTAGACACTGCCTGATTTTCCAGGGTACTGCTCTAGAGGGCTCAATGAACTCTTACTCGGCAGTTAACATAAATGAGGGTTGAATCTTAGAATAAGGATTCTGACCATGGCCTTGGGCTGACACTCTTGGCATTTTCCTCCTGCTTAGGGCAGAAGTTGGAAATCCCTCCCCAACATGAAAAATAAAAATTCATGAAAGCACATACATTTTTTAACTTACAGCCTGCTCCCTGTTCCCATCAGCACAAATCGCTTCTTCTGATAAGAATAGTTCCAGTGATGAGGAACTTCAGTTACATGGGTAGATTGGAGAAGCTGGGGGTGTTCTCCTTAAAGAGAAGATTGAAAGGAAATTTGATGGGGGTGTTCAAAATCATGAGGGGACTAGGCAGTATAGATAGGCAGAAACTGTTCCCATTGAGGGAAGGTCCGAGAACCAGAGGGCTGCAACATAAGTTGAATGGCATTGTAACCAAAGGCTATTTTATGCAACGTGTGGTTATGATCTGGAATGCACTGCCTGAGAGTGGCAGCTTCAATCTTGGCTTTCAAAAGGAAATTGGATAATTATCCAAACAGAAAGAATTTTCAGGGCTGCAGGGAAAATGCAGGGCAATGGGACTAATTAAGTTGCTCTTGCAAAGGGCTGGCATGGACATGATGGGTTGAATGGGAAGAATTGAAATATAAGCTGGTTTAAGGTGTGTGTGTCGGGAGCGGAGAGATAGAGAGGCAGAGAGGTGGAGGAGGGGGGATGTGGTTGTAGGGACAAACAAGCAGTGATAGAAGCAGATCATCAAAAGATGCTTCTATCACTGCTTGTTTGTCCCTACAACCACACCTCCCCCCCACCTCTCTGTCTCTCTATTTCTCCGCCCCCCACACATACACCTTAAACCAGCTTATATTTCAACTCTTTCTTGGACTCGAACTCAAGTTCTGTCGAAGGGTCATGAGGACTCGAAACGTCAACTCTTTTCTTCTCTGCCGATGCTGCCAGACCTGCTGAGTTCTTCCAGGTAACTCTGTTTTTGTTTTGGATTTCCAGCATCCGCAGTTTTTTTGTTTTTATTTTTGTTTTTATATTTACATGGGCTGAATGGGCCCGTTCTGTGCTGTAACCATTCTATAATTCAGAAAGTGTGGAAAATACTGAGTTTGCCCACTGTCTCTATCAATGTCCATCAGAAAGTGGGAGTGATATTGTGGACCTAGGGCAGAAATTTACATTCCCCCGCTGGCGGGTTTGCAGGCAGGTGGCCTGTAAAGTTCCTCAGATGGCCTTCGCCCCACCCTCCCACCTACCCCAACCTCTCCACAATTTATGGTCAAACAGGTGAGGCCTAGAACTACCATCCTGCGCTTACCCCTTTTGAGGCCCTTAAGTGGCCAGTTAATGCCCCCCGCAACCCCCACCCCACCACCAACCTCAATTTCCTCAATTTTCAGGCGAGCGAGAGGGGTTCAGGGGCAGAGGGAGGCCCAGTAGGTGACTGCTCAGACCTTGAGTGGGAAGGGGGTGGGGTTGAGGAGAGAGTGCCTCTATCAACAGTTTCTTTTCAACATGGGGCACCACCGCACTCCCCTCCCAAAGGTCTGCCCCTACAGGTGCTCTGTCCCCCTCTGGCCTCTCCACCAATACTCACATCCCACCCTCTGCCCAGCCCCCTGGGCATCACCTCCAACCCCACACTAACCTGGTCCTGAACTCCCAGGACTTAGACTCTGGGGACTCCTTGCAGTCCCAGTCCTTTCTACTGCAGCTTAAGGTGCTGCTGGGACTAGAGAAGGGAATCAGGACTTTCTTCTGAATGAGGGGCACAAGTCCCATCTCCAGTCAATTAACATTCATTGGAGCGTTAAATGGCTGCAGGACAGCCAATATTAACAGGGTTGTGTTCGTTGCCGACTCTTCGAATGGTGGGAGGGGAAACCTCACCGCTCGAAAAATCTTTGGTTTTCTTCCTCTTGCATCCCAATGCAGCAGGGTTATGAGAACTGCTGGAATTTGCCCAGTGACTGACGATTCAATCATCAGTTGCCCCAGAAGCAGCAGTCCTTTAGTGTTCCTGAATCAACAGGCCTCTCACCAAAATGCATGCTGGGAAACAAACAAATGAAAACCACAAGAAATATGAAAAAGAAGAAATATGGAAGGCAGAGAAGGAGAAAAACAAATGATTTGAGTGTGGTTTTCTTTATTCCTGGTGGTGATGATCCCAGCAATTACATTGAGCACTCACCTCCTTGTGTTCTCTAGTGGAGTTTGCAGCAACAGCAAGAGGATGCCCTCATTGGCATATGGCCTGTGGATAGCTACACCATTATGGGTACAGCTGCAGTGCCAACCTTCCCCTGGGTGCCAGAAAATTGGAATGGGCTGAGTTTCCCAGGCCTGCTCCCTGGCCTGCCGCCAACCCACATTGAGGGTCCCCATGTTCCCTTGTCTCGGGAGGTCGATTCAGACTTTTTTTCAAAAGAAAAATTTGCTGGCCTTTGTGGGGGTTGGACTGCCTCCCTGGCCTGGCCCCTTCCAGTGGAGCCTACTTGCACTTATATGAAGGCTGGTATTTCTCACCTCCCTTGGTGCACTGGCTTTCTGTCTAATGCTGTGTTCCAACTGAGCCATAGAAGCAGAAACACCTGGCAACGGAGCACCCCTCCCCCCATCTGACCCCCAAAATCTACATGACGTGCAATGGGCAGATGGAAGTTACTCCAACCAAGTCCCTGCCATTTCCAAGTGGCTCCTGTTGGATTCCTCTCAGAATTATGCCAGGATTCCAAGGGGACTCCAATGGATATTTAGGGCAATAATCTTTTATTTTTCATATAAACAAAAATCTACAAATTATCTCTTGCAGTCATTGAGACTCATCTCCCTGGTGCTGTTACCTCTCTGAGTAGCATAATTTAATTTCTCCTATCCCTCCACCACCATTAAACCTTGGGTATCTCCAGGAGAGTGTTTTATTCATGTATAAATAAATTGTGTTATTTGGATAAAGGTTCATTATTGAGGTCACAGGGAGCAGGGTAAAGATGAGGCAAATCACTGAGCAATTACTGGGTGGTGCTTTGTTCCTGATATTTATGAGGAGTCAGGAGGGTGCAAGAGAGGCTGTAAATGGTCCTGTAAATGATCAAAGAGCTTGATAAGGCCCTGGGGCGCAGAGGTCTTAACAGCAGAACCGTATTAACAATTTTTAGCTCCTTTTCCTGCCTGAAAGCCAGTCAAGATGGCATTATGATAACTGATTAAAAACTGAAAACAAAGGTCCACTGAACATATATGTTTTGTCACAATATTATTAATTCAGTAAAAGCCCTAGTAATACCAACAATAGAAGTTTTCACAGACCCCACAAATCAGAGTGTCCTCCTCCTGTTATGTTACACTGCAAAAGGAATTTCTTTGGGCTATCTCCCGCTTTGCCAATCTAATTCTGGCAGAAATCCCATTTGCGCCTGTTGATGAGGTTTCCACTGAACTCCCACTGAAGCCACGGGAATGAGGTGGGAGAAACCCAGAATGAACGACTGCCTCGGTGAAAGTGACAAGTGGTGAAAGCTTTGATCAGTTACACTGGAGAGCTGCAGGCATGGCCAGGTGAGAGGCAGCCTTCCAAAGTACTCCTTCTCTCAGAGAATGTTACCAATGCTTAACAGGCGAGTGTCAACTGCCCGGAAGGCCCTCCACCTATCCAGCACTTCACACACTTTCAGGTGGACTACATCCTTCTGACCATCACCGGACTGCAGATCCACCTTGCACCTCTGGAGAGGGTCTAGGGCAGGGGCTTTCCACTGCAACATGCTGCAGCTGCAGCAGGAGCAACACTAGCAACAGCGCCAGCTTCCCTCTCCTCAGCCAGCTGCCCATCAACAATACAGAGGGGATGGCCACCAAGATGCAGGTGGAAGGAGGCAAAACCCCCAACTAAGCGTCTATAGGAAGGGCCAGCTACCCTGACACATGTGAGCACCAGTTCCTCAGAAGGTTCAGGCTTTCATGGCAGGTTCCTGCTGACACCTTTATTCTCATGGCGCAAGACTGCCCTCCCAGTGGCCAAGGTGGCATGCACTGCCTATGCCCAACAGGGTGCCTGTCACTGGAGGCCCGCTTCCTCTGCCTCCCACAGCACAATGTCTCTGACCCTTTCCAACCTGTGTGATCTCTTCTCCTGCAAGGAGAGAAAGCAGGGAGGCGAGAATGTTAGGAATGGCTTGTGTTCAAAGGAGTGAAGGACAACAGTGTAACTGATCAAAGCTTTCACCGCTTGTCACTTTCACTGAGGCAGTCGTTCATTCTGGGTTTCTCCTACCTCATTCTCGTGGCTTCAGTGGGAATTCAGTGGAAACCTCATCAACAGGCGCAAATGGGATTTCTGCCAGAATATGTTTTGTCACAATATTATTAGTTCAGTAAAAGCCCTAGTAATACCAACAATAGAAGTTTTCACAGGCCCCACAAATACAGGCTGTGTATTGTGGCTGTGAGGCATGGGTGCCAACACATAGTAGGCTGAAGGTCTTTGTGAATGTTGGCTGCTCAAATGGGAATGTAAGGAGGTGTCTGGAGAGAGGGGAATGAATGGAGCTGCAAGGTGTCTTGTCCTGACGAGTGCTATGCAGGAGAATGCTGGCAAAGTCAGGATAATGGGCTTGAGTGCCATATCACTCACATGTTAAGCCCTCCTGAAGTCCTGGATCCTCCTGGGTCCACAGTATCCAGGTTAGCGTGGCGACAGTGCTGCTGCTCATTTCCTCAACCACTTTGAACCATGCCCTCTTGGTTGAAAAAGGTGCCCTCTGCCTCCTGCTGTTAGGAGAGCTCACCTCGCTGTAGCACCTCAGTTCCTCCAGGTGGACCTCCAGTTATGGGTGAGAGGCCTGGGTGGTGGGGAGAGGGAGACAGCTTTCCCAGGTCTCCTCACCATTCCTGTGTGGGCTACATCCTAAAAAAATCCAAGTCTTGGTGGACTTCTCTGAGGCATGCTGCAATTCCTTTAACGAGACATCCTTCCTCTGAGAAAATGGCCGTGTGGGAAGGCCAGAGGTGGGATCTTAACTGGTTTGCTTGAGGGAAGGGCAACCAGAGGGCCCACTACTTTAGCGTTTGGGCTCCTGAACTGAAGGTTGTCCCAACATCCCCCAAGAAATGTTAAGTTGGGAAATTCAGCCCAACATTTCAGGAGACCTTTCATCAAAAATGGGAAAAATTAGAGATGTAATAGGTTTTAAGTAAGTGAAAATGGTATCAGTGGGCAATAGACCAAAAGGGAAGGTCTGTGATAGGGTAGAATGCAGGAGAGATTTAACAACAAAAGTACTGAAAAAGCTGAAAAATGGGACATGCTATCAGAACTTTTCGCCTTGCACTCATAGGCCTTAATTCTCCAGGTGTGCCCGAAGTCAGCATGGCCAAAAGAGGATGTAAGCCCCGCTCCTGGCCGAGTTTGCACTGTAAATGCGATTTTGGGCTGGGTGGCCAATTAAAGCCAGCTCAGCATGAAACGCGATTGCCGGATGTATTTTCTGCATGTGGGGTTGGGAACGCGTCAGGCATTGGGAGCGTTCAAAAAGAGAAAAGGCAGCTCCATGAAGGCTGCCAGGAGTTGTGAGGGAGGCTGAGGGAGCTGTTTTGAAGCAATCCAAGAAGTGCCTTGGTGTGCAGCAATGGCCTCAGCACCTGGTGGTCATGAGAGACAGGAGGGCAAGTTGGATGGGCACTCTGCCCCCCATTACTCAGATGAAGGCCTGCGAGCGCTGATTGAGGAGGTCAGTGACAGGCGGCACATCTTAATGCCTAGGGACGGCAAAAGAAGGCCACCCCACCTGACCAAGAAAGCTTGGACAGAGGATGCCGACCAGGTCAATGGGTGCAATGTAGTGCGCTGCATGTGGCTTTAGTGCCGCAAAAGATTCAATGATCTTCTGCAGTCAGCAAGGGTAAGTGCAGAAATGGCATGGACCTGTGTGGAGAACTTTAGTTGGATGCCTGTTGCTCAGAATGTTCAGGGGTCTTAGTGCCAACTGGCACTGAATCATGCCCTGCCAAGGCTGGGAAGTCAGCACAACTGGCCTCAGTGCATTGCTGGGTGAGATGTGCCACAGTGACATGGTCCACCTAATGCCTGGGTGGGAGGGCGGGGGGAGGATCCAGGAAAGGGGCTTCAGGGAAATGGAGCAATAATTCAGCTTTCTATTTTTCCCTGTCAGGAGAAGGACAGTCATAACGCTGTGGAGTGCTGAAGAGCGGGTGGAGGAGTGCTAAATTTATGTATCCTCATGAAGCATGTGAGTGATGCACTAGAACTGGAATGCCATCAGCCATCTCGCTTCTCCGGTTGCACTGAGGTGGGGGTCTCGGATGATGGTAAGAGTGCAGGTGACAGATGCGTGTGTGGTGGGTACTGGAAACATAACGGGCTCCTCGCATCAGAAACTGAACTGTCGTAGCCAGAGACCTCACTGAAGCTTCAATATATTTGGCACCATGTAGCAGGTCTGCACTGTCTCCTCAGCCTGTCTAGCATGCATAGTGACTATGATGATTGAATGTATTGATCTTTTGCCTTCCTCCCGCAGATGTGGCATCGATATGAGCTGCCAGCGACCCTGAGAACCCTCCATTGACCTCCGAGGAAGACATCACACCTGCACCAACATCACACCATCTCTCTGAACCAGGCACTAGTGCAGATATTCACACATTGTTAGGCATTATTTTTTTAGCTCCATGGGTAATGCACAGTGGTGAGGGCACATCACACTCACATGTGGAGCTGGCAGAGGCAGAGGTCCCAGGGAGCCAACAGTGGGAGCACAGCTGGAGACTAAGACCATGCTGCGTCCAAGGCAGATGATGAGCCTCTGGAGTCGTCCATCAGGTGCCAGATGCTGGATGTCTAGCAGGATGCGCAGGGAGAACTGGCAGGGGTCTATGAGGATCTGCGTGCCAAGGTCTTTGTCATGGAGGAGTCCACGTGGAGCATTGGCCCGAGCACACTGCCTCCTCCATGGAGAGAATCGTAATTCTCATGGAGAAGCAGCTTCAGGAGCAGACTCAGTGGCACCTGGGGCTGCGCTCAGACCGGCAAACCCTCATCACTGAGGCAATGACCTCAGGTCACTGCCAGTGTAAGAGATGGATGAGGCATGTAGTCTCCCTGCTGGGTGCCTGTCCCTCAATGGTGAGCAGGGAGGTGTAAACGCACCCCACGCTGGCAGACAAGCTGCCTGTCATCTCCATGGGCTTCTCCCAGGGTGCTCTGGACGAGGGCACCAGCTCCTCCGCCCCTCTGCCAGTGGCTGCTGCATCTGATGAGGCTGCAATGATTAAGGAGTGCCCAGCCACAGGGCTAGATGCATCCTCCCAGGCGCAGCCTGCTCAGGCTCTGGCAGCCAGAGGACAACCACCATGGTCATCAGGGCCACCAGGACAGCAGAGGCAGCGGACTGCCCCCAATGGCACTGTCTGAGAAGGGCGGGGGGGTGGGGGGGCGCTAAGACGCAGCACCCACAGACGTAAGTTGAAAGCACCTTGAGCAGAGCAGGGGCGTGTCACTGGTTACATTTTTTGCGTTAGTTATTTTGACTCTTGTGTTGGGGATGGACACTTTGTTTGTTCTTTGTTTGTTCATGTTTGGTACCATAAGCATTTATTTGACTTAAATGTGCTGAGTTGGCTGGATGGTTTGAATAGGTGCCAGATGCAGCACAGGCTTGTAAAAGTATGGTGTTGTGTGGTGCTGGCATACTGGTTGGGTTCTCATTTATTGGTTGTTAGCAAAGAAGACAGTCCAATGGCTTCAGGAGGCATCAATGCCTTGGATGCCAAGCAGAAGGTTCGCTGGATCAAAGCATCCCTGGTGTCCCTGCCTCCATGAGGGTTCCTGTCCTCTGCCTTGAGGTCTTCACCCTGGTCCTCCCCCAGGCCCTTCCTCTGAGCCATCACTTGGGTCAACCTCCATGGCCTGTGGAGCTGCCTCGCTTTCCTCAGCACCCAGAGGGTGCTGCCTTGGCAGAGCCAGGTGGTGTAGGGTGCAGCATGCGGTGTCTATGAGGGAGACATGCTCTGGGGGATACTGCAATACTCCCCCTGACCGGTCCAGGCATCTGAAGCGCATTTTTAGCAGCCCAATGGTCCTCTCCACCGCCACCCTCGTGGAGGCATGACTCCTGTCGTATCTCTCCTCGGCCTCAGTTCTTGGGTGACAGAGTGGAGTTATCAGCCACCTCTTCGAGGGATAGACCCCTTGTCACCCAGGACCCATCCACCTACTCATGCAGGAGCCACAAACAGCCTTGGTACCTGTGAGTAGCACAAGATGTAAGCATCGTGTGAGGTCCCAGGGTAACAGGCACAAACTTGGAGAATCTGTGTCCTTTGGTCACAGACGATCTGAACAGTCATTGAGTGGAAGCCCTTTCTGTTTACGAAAGCTCCAGGCTCATCTGCTGGCGCCTTGATGGCCAGGCGAGTGCAATCTATTACACCCTGGACGCAGGGGAACCTAGTCATCGCAGCAAAGCCTCCTGCACTCTCTGCCTGACTCCCTTGTCTGTCCGGAAGTGGGTGAATGTGCGGATGTGTCTAAAGATAGCATCAGTCACAGGCTTGACATGTGTGTACGCAGCTGATTGAGAAACACTGCACAGATCCCCCACTGAGCCCTGAAAAGAACCAGAGGCATAAAAATTGAGGGCCACTGTGACCTTCAAAGCCACCGGCATGGGGTGTCCACCCACATAGTTGGAGGTGATTTCCAGATCTATAATATAATATGTTGCTGTCACTGTGTCCCTGGAGAGACAGAACCTTCTACTGCACTGGACCTTGGACATCCAGAGGTAGTTGGAGCACTGCCTGAACACTCTAGATGCTGGATTGTGGAATCTTCGGCGTGTCCTCTCACCTTGGCTTCTCTGCTGGCCCTGCACCATCTGAGTCCATGCCTCTCCTCTTAAAGGCCTGTCCCTGGGACACTGCCCACACTCACCTGGCCTCCTCTCCCTCCTGCCCCTCTCTTCCTCTTCAGAGGAGGTTCCACCGGCAGAATACACTATCCCCATTAGATGGGATGCAGAGGACCAGTGCCTTGAAAATGAAGGAGCACTGTGCTGCAATACTCAGAGGAACCTTCCAGGGAAGATGAGGACCTGAGATGCTGGAAGGCAGGCTTGACAATCAAACAATATGCCAAGAACATTAGAACATAAGAATTAGGAGCAGGAGTAGGCACTTCAGCCCCTCAAGCCTGGCCCACCATTCATTATGATCATGGATGACCTCATTTCGGCCGCAACTCCAATTTCCCGGCCTCTTCCCATAACCTTTCAACTCATTACTAATTAAAAATCTGTCTATCTCCTCCTTAAATTTATTCAGCGTCCCGACATCCACTGCACTCTGAGGTAGTGAATTCCACAGATTTGAGAAAAGTAATTCCTCCTCTTCTCTGATTTAAATCTACCACCCCTTAGCCTAAAACTATGGCCTCTCGTTCTAGAATGTCCCACAAGGGGAAACATCTGCTCCACATCTACTTTGTCTATCTCCTTTAGCATCTTATATACCTCAGTTAGATCTCCTCTCATTCTTCTAAACTCTAGCGAGTTTAGGCCTAAACTGCTGAATCTTTCCTCATAAGATAAGCTCCGCATCTCTGGAATCAATCTAGTGAACCTCCTCTGAACCGCCTCCAGTGCAACTACATCCTTCCTCAAGTAAAGAGACCAAAACTGTGCATGGTACTCCAGGTGCAGTCTCACCAATGCCTTGTACAGTTGAAACAACACTTCCTTATTTTTATACTCTGTTCCTTTAGCAATAAATGCAAAAATTCCATTTGCCTTCCTTATTACCTGCATACCAGCTTTCAGCGATTCATGCACAAGGACACCCGGATCCCTCTGCACTAAAGCATTCTGAAGTTTCTCTTCATTTAAATAATAAGTCGCCTTTTTATTCTTCCAACCAATATGGATAACCTCACATTTATCCACATTATACTCCATCTGCCAAATTTTGGCCCATTCACCTAACCTGTCCATATCCATTTGTAAATTTCTTATTTCTTCATTGCAACTTACTTTCCCACCAATTTTGGTGTCATCTACAAATTTAGTTATAGTACCTCCTATCCCTGAATCCAAGTCATTAATATAGATTGCAAATAGTTGGGGCCCAAGGACCGAACCCTGTGGCACCCCACTAGTTGCAGCTTGCCATCCAGAAAAAGACCAATTCATCCTGACTCTCTGCTTTATGTTGGTTAGCCAATCCTCAATTCAAGCTAATATATTACTCCTAATTCCGTGTGATCTTATCTTTTGTGCGGCACCTTATCAAAGGCCTTCTGGAAGTCCAGATATACTACATCTACAGGATCCCCATTATCCACTTTGCTTGTCACATCTTCAAAGAACTCTAGCAAATTAGTCAAACACGACTTACTCTTCATAAAACCATGCTGATTCTGATGCATTGCATTTTGACTTTCCAAATGCCCCATTACTACTTCCTTAATAATGGATTCCAACAATTGCCAAATGACAGACGTTAGACTAACTGGTCTATAGTTTCCTACTTTCTGCCTCCCTCCCTTTTTGAATAAGGGCATTATATTACCATTTGTCCAATCCACTGGAACCTTTCCAGAATCCAGGGAATTTTGGAATATTATAGCCAATGCATCCACCATCTCCGCTACCACTTCCTTTAAGACCCTGGGATATAGGCCATCAGGTCCTGGGGACTTGTCACCCTTTAATCTCAATAGTTTGCTCAGTATTTTTTCTCCAGTGATGATGATTGTTCTAAGTTCCTCCTTCTCTATATCCTCTGCACTACCTGTTATTATTGGTGTGGTACTAGTGTCCTCCACTGTGAAAACTGGGACAACTCAACACTCACACTGCAAAGGACTGGCAATGACAGAGAAAGTGCTGCTGCTCTGGGGGCCTTTAATCCCACCCGTGGATGAAGAAATTATTAAAACGTGAATTCCACCCACCCGTTTTGCCCATACGAAGAGCTAAAAATTGCACGTGTGACTTAAATTTGTGGTCAATAGGCTTTTTAATTACCTTAATTTGCCTTTTAGTTGACGACAGGCATTGATCCAACTCCCGCACGCAGCCTCTGACCTCAATATTGCACGCATGTGCGAAGATGTTGGGACACACACCCAGTGTCATTTTACACAATTTTACATGTTCTGGTTGGGCACACGCCCGATCTTGGAGCACAAGATTCAGACCATAAGGACAGATATGCAAGAATACCAATTGTAAAGGGAACAATAATTTATCCTGTATGAGATGAGAGAGCTAATTGGTTGGCAAGTGGACTCTGATTGGTAGAGGTGTTGCCACAGAGAATGCACCAGGGAACATTTAACTGCCAAGCTTTTGTTTAAATTCAAACCATGCAGTATAAATTGTTGTTCCCTTTACAATTGATATTCTTGTGCTTGTCCTGATGAATGCAAGATGAAAAGCTTCCACAGCATGTTTGTTTTTTTCAGCAATGCTCAAGTTTCGCTCTATCAAGCAACTATTTAAATAACAAAAATATATTTGTTGCAAGGCCAAAGGAAGTGGTATTGGACAAATAAAGAAGCAAAAGATGTATCTAGAGGAAATGTGAATGGTATAATGATGAACAACTTCCCTTTTTGGGTCCTGCTGTCTCTGCTGTTGCCCCTCTATAATCTGATCAGCGAGATTCTGAGTGCAGTGCCTTGTGCCACCTTATTCTGGGTATTCCTCAAAACAGTGGGCACCCTGCTGGTGATCCAAAAGAAACTGTGGTAGGCGGCCCAGGAATGCCCCCTCCTGCCATCATAATATGGCTATTAATAACATAGGCCATTCAGTCCTTTGGGCCTGTTTCACCTCAAATGCCTGATCTATGGTCCTGACAGGCATGACTCCTGCTGGGTGCATGAATTAGTAAAGCTACCCCGATCACCCAGACTGACATTTAGAGACCCTGAGCTCTCTAACAATCTCACACCCCCATGTGCCTGTTCTTCTGACTTAAGTGGATGTTGAAGATTCTGTGTTGCCAAGGAGTTGCCCCTCAAACAATTACACAAGAAACATATTAACTGATCACACGTCTCATTATTGCTTGTTGCACCTTGCACAATTTGCCCACAATAGGGACGGCAATTTACCGTACGTGAAGTAATTTGGTACTTCCCTGAGGAATGTGATAAGGTGCTGTATAAAACCAGCTGTATAAAAACTTTCTAAAACCAGAAGCAAAACAGCAATTTTTGGCTGTTTAGATTTTATTATTGCCCTGAAATTGTTTCACTGTGGCATGGAACTTGGCTCAATATGAATGGAGAATCAATGGATGGAAAATCAGGAACACCATGATCTGCTGATCTATGGTCCTGACAGGCAAGACACCCCCTGTATGAATCCTCACAATTTCAGGGTTCATTATTCAAGTTGATCCTGCCTTTTGTTAGTAAAGATGTAATATAATTTGAGTCGAAGCAATCCAAAGATTCCTGCTCCTTTAGTGTCAGATGCCCATGTTTGAGACACAGTCAACATCTCGTGAGAATAAATAAAACTAACCATGTACAGCACTGAATTATATCAACTTGTTTCTTATGAAAAGTCCCTTGGGGACATTGTACAACATGATTCTTAACATGGAATCTCTTGACATTTTAAGGTGGTGAATTTGTATGATATTGTGCCCTAATGATTATGATTCTGGACTGACTTGTGCATTCAAGTCTCACCAATGACAAGTTGTGAAATTGAATTCAATGGAGCTGGTACCCAGAAACAAATGGCCATGGAAACTGTCATTTTGTCACAAATCGCAATGAGTTCAGTATTATTATTTAGACTACCTCTTCTGGCCTTCATGTGACTCTAGCCCCTAAGTACACGGTCGACACTTAGGACTAGATTTTCTTCACAGCAGTCGAATTCTGGTGCGCACAATTTTCTGCCAATCTTCCGTCTCTGTCACAACCTTGACCCATTTTCCAGAGAAACCGCTGGAGCAGCACCATAGGTGGCAAGGGGTCTCTAAAAGACTAAAGACCCCAAAACAGCAGGATCCACAGTCTTTTAGACCTTGGCAGAGACTATTGTCTCCAATGGTAAGTGAGCAGAGACCAAATTTGAGGGAGAATTGGCCCCTATTTAGCTCTCTACCTCCATTGCTGCATATTAGAACATTACAATTGCTTCCTGGCCTACCACCACCAGTGGAACAGCAGTAAAGTGTGAGGGGAGAAGGACAGCTGTTATCGGCATAGTTGGCACACAGCTGGTGGGAAAGAGGCATCTGATGTGTTTCGGCTGAGGCACAGGGTCAGGTGGGGAAGTGGCAGTAGGCATCTGCCACCATCCCCTCTGAATTATTCTGGGATGGTGGAGGGCCATTGTGTAATTAAGGTCCTTGGGATAACTAAGGATGGGGAAGAAGACCTGCTTTGTGATTCAGCCTGTGGAATCTCTGTGAGTGCAGACCAATTGCATGACACCCCCTGTGGAGTCTCTGTAAGTACAGACGCACTATGTGACTCCCCCTTTGGAGACTTTATAAGCACACTGAGCAGAATCATCCGCTCCCGTTGGCAGCTGGTGTATTAAGCGGCATGAGTGTGCAATATGGTGAGAAGGCCAAGCATCAGTTTCACGCCATCATGAAAAACGTTTGCAACTGTTTGATCCGCCATTCAATGGCAGGCCACGATTCCCACCACTGGACGTCGGAAACGTCATTGTAATACATCTGCATATCATAAGGCCAGCTCACTCGAATCAACACCCCTCACGCTGGATCATCTGAGCACGTTGGCATGACTGCTCACAGACATGTTTCACAACAGCATTTATAAGCTGTGCAGCTGGCGCACTGCACTTTCAGGTGAACTCGAAGGTGAGTGTACACTAACGTTGTGCAGCGCTCGTGAGTGTCGTCTGTTGGGCTTCAAGGTTGAGGCACCACGTATTCAGGGGAGGGGTACAGGCAAGTCGCTTTTTCCCGGCTGGCTGACAGTGCAGTGCCGGGGCAAGGGCTGCACTGTGGTTGATGGTAGTGCGCAAGCACGTGCGGGGCCGGGGCAAGGGAAGCAGCCACGCATTAGAGAAACCTTGTATAAAGTGACCATTCCTCTGCAGCTGAGACAGTTCATGTGCAGCCACATTGATATGCGGGGAGTCAGGCCTCTAGCTTCTCTGCCCACTCCAGCAATGGAGAGGCTTGAAAGTGCCACCAAGTGCTCCAGAGCTTTTCACCCCTAGGGCACAGACTGCAAACTAATGAGCATTTTGGTGGATAGCAGAACAGTTGGACGACTGGGCATGTTGTACAACCTCCTTGCTAAATCTGGCCATGGAACAGTCACTGGTGGAGGCGCTCACAGCCCCTTGCAATGTCATCACTCAGGTTTGGACTAGTCTCCCCTATGGTTCAAGCTAACAGGCAGCCTTGCAGTGCGAGTTAGGCTGTGCCTGAGCTGAGAGCACAGCATGCAGTCCAATGGGCAAAGCTGCCACCAATCAGTCAAGTGGAGTGAGGTGGAGGTGGGTGGAGTTTCGAGCAGCCATGCAGCGCACTAATAACTGGCCATACAAGTGATTGCAAGCACTCTCTGGGATATGTTAAGCAGCCTTCAAACTTAACCAAGAGAGATTCTTAGTAACCCTGCAGGAGGAGTACATCAGGAGCATGGAGTTTGGTGACCTAGCTGTGTGCCTTATACCTTACAGAGAGCAGAGACGAAGGAGAACAGAGCTACGGAGAAACCTGGCTGGGCAGAAGGAGAAGCAGTGCCCTGAGGAAGAAGGGGCAGCTGGGGCTCTCATTCACACTGCTGAAGAGCCACAGTGAGCTGTCACTGGTCAGCACTTAGCTAAACCCAGGGTCTATAGAAACCTCCTTTCATTCCTGCAGATGACCAAGAACTAGTGTTGCCGAAGACTGCACATGTCTAGGGACCTGGTCAGTCACATCCGCCACTGACTGCAGGATTGGGCGCTATGGGGACATGGAGGGCATCCACTGCCAGTGGCCCTGAAAGTGACCACAATGCTCAATTTTTACACCAGTGGCTCCTTTAAGGGTTCCACAGGTGACCTCCGTGGGATATCACAAACTTCCACCTACAGATGCATCCATGAGGTCACGGATGCCATCTTTGTGAAGGCACACAACTTTGTGTATTTCGCCTGGGACCAGGAAAGCCAGGATGCAAGAGCGATTTGATTTGCCCAGATCTCAAGTTTCCCACAGGTGCAGGGTGCCAGCAACTGCTGGAGACATGGTGGAAGGCCTAATTATCACTAGATTCCAGGAGGATGATGACGACATGCACTGAGGACACTCCATAGATCTTTACATTGCCTCCATAGATCTTTACATTGCTCAAAACTCCGTGGCAACAAGCGGTCAATTATGTCAAGTGTAAGGTCTACCACTCGCTGAATGTTCAGCTGGTGTGCAGCCACCACAAATGCATCCTGCAGGCCTGCATATGGTTCCCAGGGAGTGTCCACGAATCCTACATCCTTAGCAGGTCACAGATCCTGAACGTCTTCCAGGGTCCAGGGAAACTGCAGTGTTGGCTCTTTGGGGACAAGGGCACCCTGCAGAGGCCGTGGATGATGACACCTGTGTGGCGGCCTCAGACTGCAGCAGAGAAGGTATAACGAGGCTCATACAGCAGCTCGCACTCTGGTGGAGCAAACCATCGGGATTTTGAAAATGAGGATCTGGTGTCTGGACCAGTCTGGTGGAACCCTGCAATACAGTCCGCAGATGGTGTCACACATCGTCGTCGCCTGCTGCGCCCTTCACCACCTGCTGCGCCCTTCACCGCCTGGCACTGCAATAGGGAGAGGAGATGGCTGAGGAAGAGATGGAGGAGCTGCATGTCTCCTCCGATGAGGAGGACATCGACAGGAATGAGGGTAAAGAGGCCCTTGAAGGTGACGATGCCAGTCATGAGGCCCTCACACTGGCCAGACAAGGCAAGCACATTCAGGAGGCCTTCATAGCTGCTAGAATTATGGAGGCTGATGATGACTTACAGTGAAGAGACACCATAGATCCTTACATTGCATCTGTGAATGTTTGACTCCAGTCTGGGTGATGGCAGCACACACAACCTCCTGTTGTGGAGACATGGTGGAAGGCCTAATTATCACTAGATTCCAGGAGGATGATGATGACATGCACTGAGGACACTCCATAGATCTTTACATTGCGTCTGTGAATACCTGACTCCTGTCTGGCTGAGGGCAGCTCGCTTGCATTCTGTGACCAGAGTCATATCATGGAGATGCAGCCGTGAAACTTTAAATGCGCCTGATCCTTTGTCAGCCTTCAGCATCTGACCCCGTCCTGAGCACAGCATCACTGGCCACAGGTGCTAAAGAGATGGGGGGATCAGCCCCACCTCAAAGGTGCTGAGTTCACATAGGGAGAATGACAGAACTCTGACAGTGCGTTGGCAATTCTGGCATTATTAACTCAGACTGAAGCTGGATGGACTCCTCCATCGTGCCTTGCAGTCTGAAGAGTGCAGCAGACATCCCTTCCTGATGTCCCTGAGCTTGCCTTTGCAGCTCCAGCAACTGAGGCATGGCTGAGTCCAGAGGCTCCTCATCTGACTCAGACTCAGCAGATTTTTGGTCTCCAAATATCCTCCAAGTGCCAAAAGCCTGGGAAAACCCTGCTGCCAGCTGCTGTGGATCAGACAGTATGATGTGCTCACCAGATTGTGATCGCAAGGCTACTCTAGAACTAAGTCCTACCAAGGTGTGTGTCTTGTACTGGTGGAGGGTGTGAGTGAACGCTATGACTATTCTTCAATTAGGGTTTCAGCAGATTCCTCTTCAGAGGTGCCTTCAGAGCTTGAGTCGAGGACCTGTGTCGTGGACCCCCTGGGCTGTTTCTCAGATGTGCCTGCGGAAACAGGGAGAGATAATTAGTGCATGGAAGTGGCCTGTTAAACTGAACACATCGCTCACAGCATGGTTGTCTGAAGAATGTTGCACTCATGGAACCTCACTTTTTGGAGCAGCACTACCTTATTGTCAGCAAAGGATCAGTCCAGATCCTCACTGGCCAGCTGGATGCCTCTGTTGTCAAAGTCCGTGAGGACCTTGATTTCAGGCATTCTTCCACCAGTCTGTGACCTCTCTCTCTTGTTGTGTGCCAGCTTGTCCCGCATGAATAGAGATGGAGAGAGTGTAAGGAGGATGCCTGCCAGGTCAGATGATAAGTACGCGAGGCATGTATGGGTGGTGAGTGGTCCCAAAGATGGGATGAGGACAATGAAGGTGTGTGTGAGAGAGTAAATAGTGATATCCCTTGAACTGGTAGTGAGTGAGGGCCCTGTTGATGTGTGATGGGTTTGTGAGTGTGTGAGTTGAGAGTGATGAGAAGAGTGACTTACCCTGGTGGAACGGAAGAGATCATTCACCTCCTAGTGGCAATGGGTGGCTCTTTTGCAGGGCATTGGCACTGACCTCCGCTGCCACTGTCTCCCATGCTGGATTAGTGATTTTACTGTCCCACCTGCGGCCAGAGTGGGATTAGAGGACATCATGGCGGGGCTCCACGGCATCCAAAATGCACTCCAGTGATGCGTCGCTGAATCGGGGCGCTACAGTCTTCTTGCCTTTCGTGGTCATGTCTTCTATGCAGCAGTCCTGGGCTGGAAGAACTGAGAGGTGTGCTTGCGGCAGCACTTTAAATATGGCAGCCAAGTTGAGGAAGCGGTGAGGTGATGGCATGGCAGGCAAATGAGAGCCCGCCTGCCATCGAAACGGTGTGTTTCCTGAGAATGCTTGAATTTGGGATGAATGAAGGTTTGGGATGATACACTGAAAAGCTGCCATTGCATACAGTGGGTAAAACAATCTTTTTCCACCAACTACAGCACCTAGTGCAAATCTGGGATGATTTTGCAATTGTGCGTCTCCCCCTGTGGAGTCTCTGTAAATACAGATGCACTGTGTGACAACTCTGTGGAGTCTCTGCAATTATAGACCTACCGTGTGGCATTCCCTACAGAATCTCTGTAAGTACAGATGCACCGTGTGACTCCCCCTGTTGAGTCTGAGTAAGTACAGATGCACCGTGTGACTCCCCCTGTGGAGTCTCTGTAAGAACAGACGCACTGTGTGACACCTCTGTGGAGTCTGCAATTACAGACCTACCATGTGGCATTCCCTACAGAGCCCCTATAAGTACAGATGCACTGTGTGACTCCCCCTGTGGAGTCTCTGTAGGTACAGATATACAGTGTGACTCCCCCTGTGGAGTTCTGTAAGTACAGATACACTGTGTGACTTCCCCTGTGGAGTCCCAGTAAGTACAGACACACCAGGTGACTCACCCTGTGGAGTCTCAGTAAGAACAGATGCACTGTGTGACACACATTGTGGAGTCTCTGTAAGTACAGAAGCACTGTGTGACTTTCCTGTGGAGTCTCTGTAAGTACAGATGCATTGTGTGACTTCCCCTGTGGAGACACTATAAGTACAGAGGCATTGTGTGACACCCCCTGTGGAGACTCTGTAAGTGCAGATGCACTGTGTAACTCACCCTGTGGAGTCTCCGTATGTACAGGCGCACTGTGTGACTCCCCCTATGGAGACCCTGTAAGTACAGATGCACTGTGTGACTCCCGTGTGAAGTCTCAGTAAGTACGGACGTACTGTGTGACACCCGCTGTGAAGACTCTGTAAGTGCAACAGATACGCTGTGTGACTCCCCCTGTGGAGTCTCTGTAAGTACACATGCAAAGTGTGAATCCCCCTGTGGAGTTTCTGTAATTGCAGAAGCATTGTGTGACACCCACTGCGGAGTCTCGATAAGTGCATATGCACTGTGTAACTCCCCCTGTGTTGTCTCTGTAAGTACAGATGCACTGTGTGAGACCCCACTGTTGTGCCTCTCTAAGTACAGGCGCACAGTGTGACTCCCCCTGTGGAGTCTCTGTAATTACAGATGCATTGTGTGCCAACCCCTGTGGAGTCTCTGTAAGTACAGTAGCACTTTGTGACTCCCCCTCTGGAGCCTCTGTAATTACAGATGCACTTTGTGATACCCCCTGTCGAGTCTCTGTAAGTGCACAAACACTGAGTGACTCCCCCTGTGGAGTCTCACTAAGTACAGATGCACATTGTGACTCCCCCTGTGGAGTCTCAGTAAGTACAGAAGCACTATGTGACACCCCACGTGGAGTCTCTGTATGTACATACGTACTGTGTGACACCTCCTGTGGAGTCTCTTGAAGTGCAGACACACTGTGTGACTCTCCCTGTGGAGTCTCAGTAAGTACAGAAGCACTATGTGACATCCCACATGGAGAGTCTGTAAGTACAGACATTGTGTGTGACTCTCACTGTGGAGTCTCTGTAAGTACAAATGCACTGTGTGACTCCCCCTGTGGAGTTTCTGTAAGTACAGTTGTACTGTGTGGCATCCCCTGTGGAGTCTGTGTATGTGCAAATATACTCTGTGACTCCTGCTGTGGAGCATCAGTAAGTACAGACGCACTTTGTGACACCTCCTGTGGAGACCCTGTAAGTACAGATGTGCTGTGTGACTCCCTTGTGCAGTCTCTCTAAGTACAGACATTCTGTGTAACAGATTGTGTGGAGTCTCTGTTAGTGCAAATACACTGTGTGGCTCCCCATGTGGAGGCTCAGTAAGTACAGACACATTGAGTGACTCTCCTTGTGCAGTTTCAGTAAGTATAGAAGCACTATGAGACACCCCACGTGTAATCTCTGTAAGCGCAGATACACTGTGTGACTCCCACTGTTGAGTCTCTGTAAGTACAAATGCATTGTGCGACTCCCCCTGTGGACTCTCAGTAAGTAGAGACACACAATATGACGCACCCTGTGGGTTCTCTGTTAGTACAGTTGCACTGTGTGACAGGTTCAGTGGAGTCTCAGTAAGTACAGACTCACTGTGTGACTCCCTCTGTGGAGTCTCTGTAAGGGCAGAAACATTGAGTGACTCCCCCTGTGTAGTCTCAGTAACTATAGATGCGCTGAATGACTCCCCCTGTGGAGACCCTGTAAGTACAGATGCACTGCTTAACTCCCGTGTGGAGTCTCAGTATGTACGGACGTACTGTGTGACACCTTCTGTGGAGTCTCTTTAAGTGCAGACACACTGTGTGACTCTCCCTGTGGAGTCTCAGTAAGTACAGAAGCACTATGTGACATCCCACATGGAGTGTCTGTAAGTACAGACATTGTGTGTGACTCGCCCTGTGGAGTCTCTGTAAGTACAAACGCACTGTGTGACTCCCCCTGTGGAGTTACTGTCAGAGCAGTTGTACTGTGTGACATCCGCTGTGGAGTCTGTGTATGTGCAAATATACTCTGTGACTCCCGCTGTGGAGCATCAGTAAGTACAGATGCACTTTGTGACACCTCCTGTGGAGACCCTGTAAGTACAGATGCACTGTGTGACTCCCGTGTGGAGTCTCAGTAAGTACGGACATACTGTGTGAGACCCGCTGTGGAGTCACTGTAAGTGCAGCAGGTACACTGTGTGACTCCCCCTGTGGAGTCTAAGTAAGTAGGGACGTACTGTGTGACACACCCTGTGGAGTCTGTGTAAGTGCAGACACATTGTGTGACTCCACCTCTGGGGTCTCAGTTAGTAGAGAAGCACTATGTGACACCCCACATGTAGTCTCTGTAAATGCAGATATACTGTGTGACTCCCCCTGTGGAGTCTCAGTAAGTACAGACATGTCGTATGATACCTCCTGTGGTATATCATCAAGTACAGACATACTGTGTGACAATTCTAGTGGAGTCTCTATAAGTGAACATGCACTATTTGACTCCTCCTGTGCAGTCTCTGTAAGTACATATGCACTTTGTGACATGCCCTGTGGAGTCTCTTTAAGTACAGACGGACATTGTGACTCCCCTCTGGAGAGTCTGTAAGTACAGATGCACTGTGTGACTCCCGTGTGGAGTATCTGTCAGTATGGACATAATGTGAGACAATCCCTGTGGAGTCTCCGTAAGTGCAGATGCAATGTTTGACTCCCCCTGTGGAGTCTCTGAAAGTACAGATGCACGGTTTGACTCCCCCTGTGGTGTCTCTGTAAGCACAGACACACTGTGTGACTCCCCTTCTGGAGTCTCTGTAAGTACAGACTTAATGTGTGAATCCCCTTGTGGAGTTTCTGTAATTGCAGAAGCATTGTGTGACACCCCCTGTGGAGTCTCTGTAAGCACAGATGCACTTTGTGACACCCCCTGTGCAGTCTCTGTAATTACAGATGCACTGTGTGACTCCCGTGTGGAGGTTTTGCCAGCACAGACATAAAGTGTGACAACCCCTGTGGAGTCTCTGTAAGTGCAGATGGACTGTTTGAGTCCCCCTGTGGAGCCTCTGTAATTACAGGTGCATTGTGTGACAACCCCTGTGGAGCCTCTGTAAGTACAGTCACACTTTGTGACTCCCCCTCTGAGGCCTCTGTAATTACAGATGCACTTTGTGACTCCCCCTCTGGAGACTCTGTAATTACAGACGCACTTTGTGACACCCCCTGTCGAGTCTCTGTAAGTGCAGAAACACTCCCCCTGTGTAGTCTCAGTAAGTACAGATGCACTGAGTGACACCCCCTGTGGAGTCTGTAAGTACAGACACACTGTGTCACTCCCTTGTGGTGTCTCAGTAAGTACAGATGCACATTGTGACTCCCCCTGTGGAGTCTGTGTAAGGACAGACGCTCTGTGTGACTCCCGCTGTGGAGTTTCAGTAAGTACAGATGCACTTTGTGACACCCCCTGTGGAGACCCTGTAAGTACAGATGCACTGTGTGTCTCCCATGTGGAGTCTCAGTAAGTACGGACATACTGTGTGAGACCCGCTGCGGAGTCACTGTAAGTGCAGCAGGTACACTGTGTTACTCCCCCTGTGGAGTCTCAGGAAGTAGGGACGTACTGTGTGACACACCCTGTGGAGTCTGTGTAAGTGCAGACACATTGTGTGACTCCACCTCTGGGGTCTCAGTTAGTAGAGAAGCACTATGTGACACCCCACATGTAGTCTCTGTAAATGCAGATATACTGTGTGACTCCCCCTGTGGAGTCTCAGTAAGTAAAGACACGTTGTATGATACCTCCTGTGGTATATCATCAAGTACAGACATACTGTGTGACAATCCTAGTGGAGTCTCTATAAGTGCACATGCACTATTTGATTCCTCCTGTGCAGTCTCTGTAAGTACATATGCACTTTGTGACATGCCCTGTGGAGTCTCTTTAAGTACAGACGGACATTGTGACTCCCCTCTGGAGAGTCTGTAAGTACAGATGCACTGTGTGACTCCCGTGTGGAGTCTCTGCCTGTACGGACATAATGTGTGACAACCCCTGTGGAGTCTCTGTAAGTGCGGATGCACTGTTTGACTCCCCCTGTGGAGCCTCTGTAATTACAGATGCATTGTGTGACAACCCCTGTGGAGTCTCTGTAAGTACAGTGGCACTTTGTGACTCCCCCTCTGGAGCCTCTGTAATTACAGACGCACATCGTGACACCCCCTGTCGAGTCTCTGTAAGTGCAGAAACACTCCCCCTGTGTAGTCTCAGTAAGTACAGATGCACTGAGTGACACCCCCTGTGGAGTCTGTAAGTACAGACACACTGTGTTACTCCCTTGTGGTGTCTCAGTAAGTACAGATGCACAATGTGACTCCCCCTGTGGAGTCTGTGTAAGGACAGATGCTCTGTGTGTCTCCCGTGTGGAGTCTCAGTAAGTACGGACATACTGTGTGAGACCCGCTGTGGAGTACTGTAAGTGCAGCAGATACACTGTGTGACTCCCCCTGTGGAATCTAAGTAAGTAGGGACGTACTGTGTGACACACCCTGTGGAGTCTGTGTAAGTGCAGACACACTGTGTGACTCCAACTCTGGAGTCTCAGTAAGTAGAGAAGCACTATGTGACACCCCACATGTAGTCTCTGTAAATGCAGATATACTGTGTGACTCCCCCTGTGGAGTCTCAGTAAGTACAGACACGTTGTGCGATACCTCCTGTGGTATATCATCAAGTACAGACATACTGTGTGACAATCCTAATGGAGTCTCTATAAGTGCACATGCACTATTTGACTCCTCCTGTGCAGTCTCTGTAAGTACATATGCACTTTGTGAATGCCCTGTGGAGTCTCTTTAGGTACAGACGGACATTGTGACTCCCCTCTGGAGAGTCTGTAAGTACAGATGCACTGTGTGTCTCCCGTGTGGAGTCTCTGTAAGTACAGACGCACTTTGTGACACCCCCTGTGGAGTCTCTGTAAATACAGATGCAATGTTTGACTCCCCCTGTGGAGTCTCTGTAAGCACAGACACACTGTGTGACTCCCCTTGTGGAGTCTCTGTAATTACAGACGCAAAGTGTGAATCCCCCTGTGGAGTTTCTGTAATTGCAAAAGCATTGTGTGACAACCCCTGCGGAGTCTTTATAAGTGCAGTTGCACTGTGTGAGTCCCCCGTGTCATCTCAGTAAATACAGATGCGCTGTGTGAGACCCCCTGTTCTGCCTCTCTAAGTACAGGTGCTTGTGTGACTCCCCTGTGGAGCCACTGTAAGTACAGATGCATTGTGTGCCAACCGCTGTGCAGTCTCTGTAAGTACAGGCGCACTTTGTGACTCCACCTCTGCAGCCTCTGTAATTATAGACGCACTTTGTGACACCCCCTGTGGAGTCTCTGTCATTACAGATGCACTGTGTGACACCCCCTGGAGAGTCTCTGTCAGTGCAGATACACTGTGTGTCTCCACCTGTCGAGTCTCAGTAAGTACAGACACGCTTTTTGACATCACCGATGGAGTCTCTGTAAGCACAGAAGCACTGTGTGACTCACCCTGTGGAGTCTCTGTAAGTGCAGATATACTGTGTGACTCCCCCTGTGGAGTCTCAGTAAGTGCAGACACATTGTGTGACACCACCTGTGGTATCTCAGCAAGTACAGACATACTGTGTGACAACCCTAGTGGAGTCTCTGTAAGTACACATGCACTATTTGACTCCTCCTGTGCATTCTCTGTGAGTACATATGCACTTTGTGACATGGAATCTCTTTAACTACAGACGCACTGTGTGACTCCCCTGTTGAGTCTCCGTATGTATAGATGCACGGTGTGACTCCTCCTGTGGCGATTCAGTAAGTACGGACGTACTGTGTGACACATGCTGTGGAGTCACTGTAAGTGCAGCAGATACACTGTGTTACTCCCCCTGTGGAGTCTCAGTAAGTAGGGTCGTACTGTGTGACACACCCTGTGGAGTCTGTGTAAGTGCAGACACAATGTGTGACTCCACCTCTGGGGTCTCAGTAAGTAGAGAAGCACTATGTGACACCCCCAGTGGAGACCCTGTTAGTACAGATGCACTGTGTGACTCCCCCTGTGAAGTCTCAGTAAGTACAGACACATTGTATGATACCTCCTGTGGTATATCATCAAGTACAATACTGTGTGACAATCCTAGTGGAGTCTCTATAAGTGCACAGGCACTATTTGACTCCTCCTGTGCAGTCTCTGTAAGTACATATGCACTTTGTGACGTGCCCTGTGGAGTCTCTTTAAGTACAGACAGACATTGTGACTCCCCTCTGGAGACTCTGTAAGTACAGATGCACTGTGTGACTCCTGTGTGGAGTCTCTGTCAGTATGGACATATTGTGAGACAATCCCTGTGGGGTCTCCGTAAGTACAGATGCAATGTTTGACTCCCCCTGTGGAGTCTCTGTAAGTACAGATGCACGGTTTGACTCCCCCTGTGGAGTCTCCATAAGCACAGACACATTGTGTGACTCCCCTACTGGAGTCCCTGTAAGTACAGACGCAATGTGCGAATCCCCCTGTGGAGTTTCTGTAATTGCAGAAGCATTGTGTGACAACCCCTGCGGAGTCTCTATAAGTGCAGTTGCACTGTGTAACTCCCCCGTGTCATCTCAGTAAATACAGATGCACTGTGTGAGACCCCCTGTTCTGCCTCTCTAAGTACAGGTGCACTGTGTGACTCCCCCTGTGGAGCCACTGTAATTACAGATGCAGTGTGTGCCAACCGCTGTGGAGTCTCTGTAAGTACAGGCGCACTTTGTGACTCCACCTCTGCAGCCTCTGTAATTATAGACGCACTTTGTGACACCCCCTGTGGAGTCTCTGTCATTACAGATGCACTGTGTGACACCCCCTGGAGAGTCTCTGTCGGTGCAGATACACTGTGTGTCTCCTCTTGTGGAGTCTCAGTAAGTACAGACACACTTTGTGACATCACCGATGGAGTCTCTGTAAGTACAGAAGCACTGTGTGACTCCCACTGTGGAATCTCTGTAAGTGCAGAAACACTGTATGACTCACCCTGTGGAGTCTCAGTAAGTATAGAAGCACTGAGTGACACCTGCTGTGGAGACTCTGTAATTACAGATGCACTGTGTTACTCCCGTGTGGAGTTTCAGTAAGTAAAGATGCACATTGTGACTCACCCTGTGGAGTTTCTGTAAGTACAGATGCACTGTGTGAGACCCACTGTGGAGTCACTGTAAGTGCAGCAGATACACTGTGTCACTACAACTGTGGCGTCTCATTAAGTAGAGATGCACTATGTGACACCCCACATGTAGTCTCTGTAAATTCAGATATACTGTGTGACTCCCCCTGTGGAGTCTCAGGAAGTACAGACACATTGTGTGACACCACCTGTGGTATCTTAACAAGTATAGACGTACTGTGTGACAACCCCAGTGGAGTCTCTGTAAGTACACATGCACTATTTGACTCTTCCTGTGCATTCTCTGTGAGTACATATGCACTTTGTGACATGGCCTATGGAGACTCTTTAAGTACAGACGCACTGTGTGACTCCCCTGTTGAGTCTCTGTATGTATAGATGCACTGAATGACACCCGCTGTGTAGACTCTGTAAGTACAGATGCACTTTGTGACATGGCCTGTGGAGTCTCTTTAAGTACAGAAGCACTTTTTGACACCCACTTGGGGTCTCTACAAGTACAGACACGCTGTGTGACACACACTGTGGAGTCTATGTAAGCACCAACGTACAGTGTGACACCCCCTGTGGAGTCTCTGTAAGTGCAGACGCAGGGTGTAACACCCACTGCGGAGTCTCAGTAAATACAGAAGCACTGTGTGACAACCCCTTTGGAGTCTCGGTAAGTACATACGCACTGTGTAATTCCCACTGTGGAGCCTCTGTAATTACAGACGCACTGTGTGACTGCCCCTGTGGAGCATCTGTAAGTACAGACGCACATTGTGACAGGCCTGTGGAGTCTCTGTACTACAGACGCACTGTGTGACTCCCTTGTGGAGTCTCTCTAAGTACAGACGCACTGTGTGACAGGTTCTGTGGAGTCTCTGTAAGTGCAAATACACTGTGTGACTCCCCATGTGGAGTCTCAGTAAGTACAGAAACACTATGTGACACCCACTGTGCAGTCTCAATAAGTACAGACACACTTTGTGACACCCCCTGTGGAGTATCTGTAAGTACAGACGTATAGTATAGAAGCACTATGAGACACCCCACGTGTAATCTCTGTAAGGGCAGATACATTGTGCGACTCCCCCTGTGGAGTCACAGTAAGTAGAGACACACTATGTGATGCACCCTGTGGATTCTCTGTTAGTACATCGCACTGTGTGACAGGTTCTGCGGAGTCTCAGTAAGTACAGACACACTGTGTGACTCCCGTTGTGGAGTCTCTGTAAGTGCAGAAACACTGAGTGACTCACCCTGTGTAGTCTCAGTAAGTACAGATGCACTGAGTGACTCCCCCTGTGGAGACCCTGTAAGTACAGATGCACTGTGTGATTCTCGTGTGGAGTCTCAGTAAGTACGTACGTGCTGTGTGACACACCCTGTGGAGTCTGTGTAAGTGCAGACACACTGTGTGACTCCACCTCTGGAGTCTCAGTAAGTAGAGAAGCCTAATGCGACACCCCACACGTAGTCTCTGTAAATGCCGATATACTGTGGAACTCCACCTGTGGTGTCTCAGTAAGTACAGACACATTGTGTGACACCTCCTGTGGTATCTCAGCAAGTACAGACATACTATGTGACAACCCTAGTGGAGTCTCTGTAAGTACACATGCACTATTTGACTCCTCTTGTGCAGTCTCTGGAAATACAGTCATACTGTGTAACACCCCCTGCGGAGTCTGTGTAAGTGCAGACGGACATTGTGACACGCCCTGTGTAGTCTCGGTATTACAGACGCACTGTGTGACTCCCCTGTCGAGTCTCTCTAAGTACAGACGTACTGTGTGACGGGTTCTTTCGAGTCTTTGTAAGTGCAAATTCACTGTGTGACTTCCCATGTGGAGTCTCAGTATGTACAGACACACTATGTGACACCCCCTGTGCAGTCTCAGTGAGTACAGATACAAATTGTGACACCCTCTGTGCAGTCTCAGTAAGTACAGACGCATGGTGTGACTCCCCTGTTGAGTCTCTGTAAATACAGTCATACTGTGTGACACCCCCTGTGGAGTCTGTGTAAGTTCAGACGCGCTATGTGACACCCCCTATGGAGTCTCTGTATTACAGGCGCAGTGTGTGACTCCCTTGTGGAGTCTCTCTAAGAACAGACGTACTGTGTGACAGGACATGTGGAGTCCCTGTAAGTGCAGACACACTGTGTGTCTCTCCCTTTGGAGTTTCAGCAAGTACAGATGCACTAAGTGACTCCCGCAGTGGAGTCTCAGTAAGTGTGGAAGCACTATGTGGCACCCCACGTGTAATCTCTGTCAGTGCAGATACATTGTGTGATTCCCACTGTGGAGTCTCTGTAAGTACAGATGCACATTGTGATTCCCTCTGTGGAGTCTCTGTAAGTGCAGAAGCACACTGTGAATCCCCCTGTGAAGTCTCAGTAGTGAGGGATGTACTGTGTGATACCCCCTGTGGAGTGTAAGTGCAGACACATTTTGTGACTCCCCCTGTGGAGTCTGTGTATGTGCAAATATATTCGGTGACGCCCGCTGTGGAGCATCAGTAAGTACAGACGCACTTTGCTACACCCCCTTGTGGAGACCCGGTAAGTACAGATGCACTGTGTGACTCCCGTATGGAGTGAGTGTAAGTGTGGGCATGCTGTGTGACACCCGTTGTGGAGTCACTGTAAGTGCAGCAGATACACTGTGTGACTCCCCCTGTGGAGTCTCAGTAAGTAGGGATGTACTGTGTGACACACCCTGTGGAGTCTGTGTAAGTGCAGACACACTGTCTGACTCCCTTGTGGAGTCTAAATAAGTACAGATGCACATTGCGACTCCCCCTGTGGAGTCTCTGTAAGTACAGAAGCACTGTGTGACTCCCGTGTGGAGTCTCTGTACTACAGACGCACTGTGTGACTCCCTTGTGGAGTCTCTCTAAGTACAGACGTACTGTGTGACAGGTTCTGTGGAGTCTTTGTAAGTGCAAATACACTGTGTGACACCCCATGTGGAGTCTCAGTAAGTACAGATGCACTATGTGACACCCCTGGTGCAGTCTCAGTAAGTACAGACACACATTGTGACACCCCCTGTGAAGTCTCTGTAAGTACAGACATACTGTGTGACACCCGCTGTGGAGTCTCAGTAAGTAGAGACACACTATGTGACTCCCCCTGTGGAATCTCTGTTAGTACAGTCGCATTGTGTGACTCCCGCTGTGGAGTCTCTGTAAGTGCAGACTCACTGTGTGACTCCCGCAGTGGAGTTTCAGTAAGTACAGATGCACTTTGTGACACCCCCTGTGGAGAACCTGTAAGTACAGATGCACTGTGTGACTCCCGTGCGGAGTCTCAGTAAGTACGGACATACTGTGAGAGACCCGCTGTGGAGTCACTGTAAGTGCAGCAGATACACTGTGTGACTCCCCCTGTGGAGTCTCAGTATTGATGGATGTACTGTGTGATATACCCTGTGGAGTCTAAGTGCAGACACACTTTGTGACTCCCCCTGTGGAGTCTGTGTATGTGCAAATATATTCTGTAACCCCCGCTGTGGAGCATCAGTAAGTACAGACGCACTTTGTTGCACCCCCCGTGGAGACCCGGTAAGTACAGATGCGCTGTGTGACTCCCGTGTGGAGTCTCAGTAAGTGCGGGCGTACTGTGGGACACCCGCTGTGGAGACACTGTAAGTGCAGCAGGTACACTGTGTGACTCCCCCTGTGGAGCCTCAGTAAGTAGGGATGTACTGTGTGACACACCCTGTGAAGTCTGTGTAAGTGCCGACACACTGTCTGACTCCCTTGTGGAGTCTAAATAAGTACAGATGCACATTGTGACTCCCCCTGTGGAGTCTCAGGAAGTACAGACACATTGTGTGACACCACCTGTGATATCTCAGCAAGTACAGAAATACTGTGTGACAACCCTAGTGGAGTCTCTGTAAGTGCAGATGCACTATTTGACTCCTCCTGTGCATTCTGTGTGAGCACATATGCACTTTGTGACACGGCCTGTGGAGTCTCTCTAAGTACAGACGTACTGTGTGACTCCCCTGTGGAGTCTCTTTAAGTACAGACGCACTGTGTGACTCCCCCTCTGGAGTCCCTGTAAGTGCAGAAATACTGAGTGACTCACCCTGTGTAGTCTCAGTAAATATAGATGCACTGAGTGACTCCCCCTGTGGAGACCGTGTAAGTATAGATGCACTGTGTGACTCTCGTGTGGAGTCTCAGTATGTACCGACGTACTGTGTGACATACCCTGTGGAGTCTGTGTAAGTGCAGACACACTGTGTGACTCCACCTCTGGAGTCTCAGTAAGTAGGGAAGCCTAATGTGACACCCCAACGTAGTCTCTGTAAATGCAGATATACTGTGTGACTCCACCTGTGGTGTCTCAGTAAGTACAGACATACCGTGTAACAACCCTAGTGGCGTCGCTGTAAGTACACATGCACTATTTGTCTCCTCTTGTGCAGTTTCTGGAAATACAGTCATACTGTGTAAAACTCCCTGCGGAATTTGTGTAAGTGCAGACGGACATTGTGACACGCCCTGTGGAGTCTCGGTATTACAGATGCACTGTTTGAGCCCCTTGTCGAGTTGCTCTAAGTACAGATGGACTGTGTGACAGGTTCTTTCGAGTCTTTGTAAGTGCAAATTCACTGTGTGACTCCCCATGTGGAGTCTCAGTAAGTACAGACGCACTATGTTGCACCCCCTGTGCCGTCTCAGTAAGTACAGATACAAATTGTGACACCCTCTGTGCAGTCTCAGTAAGTACAGATGCACGGTGTGACTCCCCTGTGGAGTCTCTGTAAGTACAGACGCACTATGTGACACCCCCTGTGGAGTCTCTGTATTACAGGCACACTGTGTGACTCCCTTTTGGAGTCTCTATAAGTAGAGACGTACTGTGTGACAGGACCTGTGGAGTCCCTGTAAGTGCAGACACACTGTGTGACTCTCCCTGTGGAGTTTCAGCAAGTACAGAAGCACTGTGTGACTCCCACTGTGGAGTCTCTGTACCACAGACGCACTGTGTGACTCCCTTGTGGAGTCTCTCTAAGTCCAGACGTACTGTGTGACAGGATCTGTGGAGTCTCTGTAAGTGCAAATACACTGTGTGACACCCCATGTGGAGTCTCAGTAAGTACAGACGCACTATCTGACACTCCTGGTGCAGTCGCAGTAAGTACAGGCACACATTGTGACACCCCCTGTGAAGTCTCTGTAAGTACAGACGTACTGTGTGACACGCCCTGTGGCACCTCAGTAAGTAGAGACACACTATGTGACGCCCCATGTGGAATCTCTGTTAGTACACTCGCATTGTGCAACTCCCTCGGTGGAGTCGCAGTAAGAACAGACGCACTGTGTGACTCCCCCTGTGCAGCCTCTGTAAGTGCAGACTCACTGTGTGATTTCCCCTGTGGAGTGTCTGTAAGTAGCAACACACTCTGTGACTCCCGCAGTGGAGTTTCAGTAAGTACAGATGCACTTTGTGACTCCCGTGTGGAGTCTCAGTAAGTACGGACATACTGTGAGAGACCCGCTGTGGAGTCACTGTAAGTGCAGCAGATACACTGTGTGACTCCCCCTGTGGAGTCTCAGTAAGTAGGGACGTACTGTGTGACACACCCTGTGGAGTCTGTGTAAGTGCAGACACACTTTGTGACTCCCCCTGTGGAGTCTGTGTATGTGCAAATATACTCTGTGACCCCCGCTGTGGAGTTTCAGTAAGTACTGAAGCACTTTGTGACACCCCCATGTGGAGACCCTGTAAGTACAGATGCGTTGTGTGACATCCGAAGGAATCTCAGTAAGTACGGACGTACTGTGTGACACACCCTGTGGAGTCTGTGTAAGTGCAGACGCACTATGTGACACCACCTGTGGCGTCTTAGTAAGTAGAGATGCACTATGTGACACCCCACATGTAGTCTCTGTAAATGCAGATATACTGTGTGACTCCCCCTGTGGAGTCTCAGGAAGTACAGACACATTGTGTGACACCACCTGTGGTATCTCAGCAAGTACAGACGTACTGTGTGACAACCCTAGTGGAGTCTCTGTAAGTGCACATGCACTATTTGACTCCTCCTGTGAATTCTCTGTAAGTACATATGCACTTTGTGACATGGCCTGTGGAGTCTCTTTAAGTACAGACGTACTGTGTGACTCCCCTGTGGAGTCTCTGTATATATACATGCACTGAATGACACCCGCTGTGTAGACTCTGTAAGTACAGATGCACTTTGTGACATGGCCTGTGGAGTCTCTTTAAGTACAGACGCACTGTGTGACACACACCGTGGAGTCTATGTAAGCACCGACGTACAGTGTGACACCCCCTGTGGAGTCTCAGTAAGTGCAGACGCAGGGTGTGACACCCACTGCGGAGTCTCAGTAAGTACAGAAGCACTGTGTGACAACCCCTTTGGAGCCTCTGTAAGTACAGACGCACATTATGACACGCCCTGTGGAGTCTCTGTATTACAGACGCAGTGTGTGACACCCTTGTGGAGTCTCTCTAAGTACAGACGTACTGTGTGACAGGTTCTGTGGAGTCTCTGTAAGTGCAAATACACTGTGTGACTCCCCATGTGGAGTCTCAGTAAGTACCGACGCGTTATGTGACACCCCCTGTGCAGTCTCAGTAAGTACAGACACACACTGTGACATCCCCAGTGGAGTCTCTGTAGGTAGAGACGTACTGCGTGACACCCCCTGTGGAGTCTCTGTAAGTGCAGACACATTGTGTGACTCTCCCTGTGGAATTTCAGCAAGTACAGACACACTGAGTGACTCCCCCTGTGGAGTCTTTGTAAGTGGAGACACATTGTGTGACTCTCCCTGTGGAATTTCAGCAAGTACAGACACACTGAATGACTCCCCCTGTGGAGTCTTAGTAAGTATCGAAGCACCAAGAGACACCCCACGTGTAATCTCTGTAAGTGCAGATACACTGTGTGACTCCCACTGTGGAGTCTTTCTAAGTATAAATGCATTGTGCTACTCCCCCTGTGGATTCTTAGTAAGTAGAGACACACTATGTGACTCACCCTCTGGATTCGCTGTTAGTACAGTCGCACTGTGTGACAGGTTCTGTGGAGTCTCAGTAAGTACAGACGCACTGTGTGACTCCCCCTCTGGAGTCTCTGTAAGTGCAGAAACACTAAGTGACTCGCCCTGTGTAGTCTCAGTAAGTATAGATGCCCTGAGTGATTCCCCCTGTGGAGACCCTGTAAGTATAGATGCACTGTGTGACTCCCGTGTGGAGTCTCAGTATGTACGGACGTACTGTGTGAAAGCCGCTGTGGAGTCTCAGTAAGTACGTACGTAATGTGTGACACACCCTGTGGAGTCTGTGTAAGTGCAGACACACTGTGTGACTCCACCTCTGGAGTCTCAGTAAGTACAGACACATTGTGTGACACCTCCTGTGGTATCTCAGCAAGTACAGACGTACTGTGTGACAACCCTAGTGGAGTCTCTGTAAGTTCACATGCGCTATTTGACTCCTCCTGTGCAGTCTCTGGGAATACAGTCATACTGTGTGACACCCCCTGCGGAGTCTGTGTAAGTGCAGGCGGACATTATGACACGCCCTGTGGAGTCTCGGTATTACAGACACACTGTGTGACTCCATTGTCGAGTCTCTCTAAGTACAGACGTACTGTGTGACAGGTTCTTTGGAGTCTTTGTAAGTGCAAATACACTATGTGACTCCCCATGTGGAGTATCAGTAAGTACAGATGCGCTATGTGACACCCCCGTGCAGTCTCAGTAAGTACAGATGCAAATTGTGACACCCTCAGTGCAGTCTCAGTAAGTACAGACGCACGGTGTGACTCCCCTGTGGAGTCTCTGTAAATACAGTCGTACTGTGTAACACCCGCTGTGGAGTCTGTGTAAGTACAGACGCACTATGTGACACCCCCTGTGGAGTCTCTGTATTACAGACGCACTGAGTGACTCCCTTGTGGAGTGTCTCTAAGTACAGACGTACTGTGTGACAGGACCTGTGGAGTTCCTGTAAGTGCAGATGCATTGTGCGACTCCCCTTGTGGAGTCTCAGTAAGTACAGACGCACTGTGTGACTCCCTCTGTGGAGTCTCTGTAAGTGCAGTAGCACTCTGTGACTCCCCCTGTGGAGTCTCAGTAAGCACAGAAGCACTATGTGACACCCCAAGTGGCGTCGCTGTAGGTGCAGAAACACTTTGAGACACCCCTTGTGGATTCTCTGTAAGTACAGAAGCACTGTGTGACTTCCCCTGTGGAGTCTCTGTAAGTGCAGAAACACTGAGTGACTCCCCCTGTGGAGTCTTAGTAAGTATAGATGCACTGAGTGACATGCCCTGTGGAGTCTCTGTAAATACAGTCGTACTGTGTGACACGCCCTGTAGAGTCTGTGTAAGTGCAAACGGACATTGTGACACGCCCTGTGGAGTCTCTGTATTACAGACACACCGTGTGACTCCATTGTAGAGTCTCTCTAAGTACAGACGTACTGTGTGACAGGCCTTGTTGAGTCCCTGTAAGTGCAGACGCACTGTGTGACCCTCCCTATCGAATTTCAGCAGGTACATATGTACTGAGTGACTCCCCATGTGGAGTCTCAGTATGTACAGAAGCACTATGTGACTCCCCCTGTGGAATCTCAGTAAGTACAGAAGCACTATGTGACAACCCCTGTGGAGTCTCTGTAGGTGCAGAAACACTGAGTGACTCCCCCTGTGCAGTCTGTAAGTACAGACACACTGTGTGACTCCCCCTGTGGAGTCTCTGTAAGTACAGATGCACTGTATAACACCCCCTGTGGAGTCTCTGTCATTACAGATGCACTGTGTGACACTCCCTGGAGAGTCTCTGTCAATGTAGATACACTGTGTGTCTCCCCCTGTGGAGTCTCAGTAAGTACAGACACACTTTGTGACATCACCGATGGAGTCTCTGTAAGTACAGAAGCACTTTGTGACTCCCACTGTGGAGTCTCTGTAAGTGCAGGAACACTGTATGACTCCCCCTGTGGAGTCTCAGTAAGTATAGATGCACTGAGTGACACCCGCTGTGGAGACTCTGTAATTACAGATGCACTGTGTGACTCCTGTGTGGAGTCTTTGTCAGTACGGACATAATGTGTGACAACCCCTGTGGAGTCTCTGTAAGTGCAGATGCACTGTTTGACTCCCCTTGTGGAGTCTCTGTAAGTACAGACACACTTTGTGACACTCCCTGTGGAATCTCTGTAAATACAGATGCAATGTTTGACTCCCCCTGTGGAGTCTTGTAAGCACAGCCACACTGTGCAAATCCCCCTGTGGAGTTTCTGTAATTGCAGAAGCATTGTGTGACATCCCCTGTTGTGCCTCCCTAAATACAGGTGCACTGTGTGACTCCCTCTGTGGAGCCTTTTAATTACAGATGCATTGTGTGACAACTCCTGTGGAGTCTCTGTAGGTACAGGTGCACTTTGTGACTCACCCTCTGGAGCCTCTGTAATTACAGATGCACTTTGTGATACCCCCTGTGGAGTCTCTGTAAGGACAGAAGCATTGTGTGACTCCCCATGTGGAGTCTCTGTAAGTACAGATGCACATTGTGACTCCCCCTGTGGAGTCTCCGTAAGTACAGAAGCACTATGTGACACCCCAGTTGGAGTCTCTGTAAGTACCGACATACTGTGTGACACCTTCTGTGGAGTCTCTGTAAGTACAGACATTCTGTGTGACTCCCCCTGTGGAGTCTCTGTACATACAGACGCACTGTGTGACTCTCCCTGTGGAGTCTCAGTAAGTACAGACGTATTGTGTGACACCCCCTGTGGTGTCTCTGTAAGTACAGATGCACTGTTTGATTCCCCCTGTGGAGTCTCAGTAATTACAGACAGACTGTGGGACAGCCCCTGTAGAGTCTCTTTAAGTACAGAAGCACTGTGTGACTCCCGCTGTGGAGGCCTCTGTAAGTGCACAAATACTGTGTGACTCCCCCTCTGGAGTCTCAGTATGTACAGACTTACTGTGTGACACCCCCAGTGGTGTATCTGTAAATGCAGATCAATGTGTGACTCCCCCTGTGTTGTCTCAGTAACTACAGATGCACTGTGTGAAACCCCTCTTGTGCCTCTCTAAGTACAGGTGCACTGTGTCACTCCTCCTGTGCAGCCTCTGTAATTACAGATGCATTGTGTGACAACCACTTTGGAGTCTCTGTAAGTACAGGCGCACTTTATGACTCCACCTCGGGAGACTCCGTAATTACAGACGCACTTTGCGACACCCCCTGTGGAGTCTTTGTAAGTACAGGAGCACTTTGTGACTCCTCCTGTGGAGTCTCTCTAAGTGCAGAAACACTGAGTGACTCCCCCTGTGGAGTCTCAGTAAATATAGAGTACAGAAGCACTATGTGACACCCCCTGTGGTGTCTCTGTAAGTGCAGATACACTGTGTGACACCCCTAGTGGAGTCTCTGTAAGTACAGATGCACTGTTTGACTCCCCCATGGAGTCTCTGTAAGTACAGACGCAATGTGTGACTCCCCCTTTGGAGCCTCTGTAAGTACAGATGCATTGCGTCACATGCCCTGTGGAGTCTTTATATTTGCAGATGCTCTTTGTGACATCCCCAATAGAGTCTCTGTAAGTGCAGATACACTGTGTGATTCCCCATGTGGAGTCTCAGTAAGTACAGAAGCATTATGTGACACATCTTGTGGCATCTTAGCAAATACAGATGCACTGTGTGACAGCCCCTGTGGAGGTTTCTGTAACTGCAGATGCACTGTGTGACTCCCCCTGTGGGGTCTCAGTAAGTACAGAAGCACTTTGTGACACCCCTAGTGGAGCCTCTGTAAGTACAGACGCATTGTGCGACTCCCACTTTGGAGTCTCTGTAAGTACAGACGCATTGTGTCACACGCCCTGTGGAGTCTCTATAATTGCAGATGCTCTTTGTGACACCCCCAATGGAGTCTCTGTAAGTGCAGATGCACTGTGTAACCCCACCCCCCCACCCCCCCACCGTGGAGTCTCAGTAAGTACAGACGCATTGTGTGATTTCCCCTGTTGTTTCTCAGTAAGTACAGATGCACTGTATGACTCCCGTGTGGAGTCTCTCTGAGTACAGAAGCACTCTGTGACACTCACTGTGGAGTCTCTGTAAGTACACTTGCACTGTGTGACACCCCCTGTAGAGTCCCTGTCAGTGCAGATATACTGTGTGTCTCCCCCTGTGGAGACTCAGTAAGTACAGACACATTGTGTGACTTCCCCTGTCGCGTCTCAGTAAGTACAGATGCATTGTGTGAAACCCCCTGTGGATCCTCTGTAAGTACAGACGCACTGTGTGACACCCCCTGTGGAGTCTCTGTAAGTACAGAAGGACTGTTTGACTGCCCCTGTGGAGCCTCTGTAAGTGCAGACGCACTGTGTGACATCCCCTGTGGCGTCTCTATAAGTACAGACATAGTTTGTGAAACCCCCTGTGGAGACCATTTAAGTACAGACACACTGTGTGACACCCCCTGTGGAGTCTCTCTAAGTACAGACCCACTGTTTGACTCCCCCTGTGGAGCCTCTGTAATTGCAGAGGCACTGTTTGACATCCCCTGTAGAGACTCTGTAAGTACAGACGCATTGTGTGTCTCCCGTGTGGAGTCTCTTTGAGTACAGAAGCACTCTGTGACACTCCCTGTGGAGTCTCTGTAAGTACAGGTGCACTGTGTGACACCCCCTGTAGAGTCTCTGTCAGTGCAGATACAGTGTGTGTCTTCCCCCCTGTGGGGACTCAGTAAGTACAGACACACTTTGTGACACCCCCTATGGACTCTCTGTAAGTACAGATGCACTGTGTGAGACCCCCTGTGGAGCCTCCAATGTACAGATGTACCGCTTGACACCCCCTGTAGAGTCTCTGTAAATACAGACGCACTGTTTGACTTCTCCTGGTTCGTCTCTATAAGTACAGATGCACTGTTTTACTCCCACTGTGGAGCCCCAGTAAGCACAGACACACTTTGTGACCACCCCTGTGGAGTCTCCGTAAGTGCAGATACAATGTGTGACAACCCCTGTGGAGTCTCAGTAAGTACAGACGCATTGTGCGACTCCCCCTTTGGAGCCTCTGTAAGTACAGACGCTTTGCATCACATGCCCTGTGGAGTCTCTATAATTGCAGATGCTCTTTGTGACACCCCCAATGGATTCTCTGTAAGTGCAGATGCACTGTGTGACTCCACCTGTGGAGTCTCTGTATGTACAGACGCACTGTGTAATCCCCCTGTGGAGTCTCTGTAAGTACACTTACACGGTGTGACTCCCCACGTGGAGTCTCAGTATGTACGGACGTGTTGCGTGACACCCCCTGTGGTGTCTCTGTAAGTACAGATACACTGTGTGACTCCCCCTGTGTAATCTCAGTAAGTACAGAAGCACTTTGTGACACCCCTAGTGGTGTCTCTGTAAGTACAGATGCACTGTGTGACACCCCCTGTAGAGTCTCTGTCAGTGCAGATACACTGTGTGTCTCCCCCTGTGGGGACTTAGTAAGTACAGACACACTTTGTGACACCCCTTATGGACTCTCTGTAAGTACAGATGCACTGTGTGAGACCCCCTGTGGAGTCTCCCATGTGCAGATGTACCATGTGACACCCCCTCTAGAGTCTCTGTAAGTACAGATGCACTGTTTGACTCCCACTGTGGAGCCTCTGTAAGCACAGACACACTTTTTGACTCCCCATATGGAGTCTCAGTAAGTATAGATGCACTGAGTGCCACCCCCATGGAGTCTCTGTAAGTACAGAAGCAATGTGTGACCCACCCTGTGGAGGTCTCTGTAAGTGCAGATGCACTCTGTGACTCCCCCTGTGGAGACCCTGTAAGTACAGACGCACTGTGTGACACCTCCTGTGGAGTCTCTGAAAGTACAGACGTACTGTGTGACACGCCCTTTGGAGTCTCTAAATACAGACGCAATGTTTGACTCCCCCTGTGGAGCCTCTCTAATTGCAGAGGCACTGTTTGACATTCCCTGTAGAGACTCTGTAAGTACAGATGCACTGTGTGACTCCCGTGTGGAGTCTCTCTGAGTACAGAAGCACTCTGTGACACTTCCTGTGGAATCTCTGTAAGTACAATTGCACTGTGTGACACCCCCTGTATAGTCTCTGTCAGTGCAGATCCTCTGTGTGTCTCCCACTGTGGAGACTCAGTAAGTACAGGCACACTTTGTGACACCCCTTATGGACTCTCTGTAAGTACAGATGCACTGTGTGAGACCTGCTGTGGAGTCTCCCAAATACAGATGTGCTGTGTGACTCTACCCCCTGTAGAGTCTCTGTAAGTACAGACGCACTGTTTGACCACCCTGTTTAGTCTCTGTAAATGCAGATGCACTGTGTGAGACCCCCTTTTGTGCCTCTCTAAGTACAGCTGCACTGTATGACTCCCCCTGTGGAGCCTCTGTAATTTCAGATGCTTTGTGTGACAACCCCTGTAGAGTCTCTGAAAGTGCAGGCGCACTTTGTGACTCCACCTCTGGAGTCTCTGTAATTACAGACACACTTTGTGACACCCCCTGTGGAGTCTGTGTAAGTACAGAAGCACTGTGTGACTCCCCCTGTGGAGTCTCTCTAAGTGCAGAAACACTGTGTGACTCCCCCTGTGGAGTCTCTCTAAGTGCAGAAACAGAGTGACTCCTCCTGTGGAGTCAGTAAATACAGAGTACAGAAGCACTATGTGACACCCCACGTGGAATCTCTGTAAGTACAGACATACTGTGTGACACCTCCTGTGGAGTTTCTGTAACTGCAGACACACTGTGTGACTCCCCCTGTGGAGTCTCTGTAAGTACAGACGCACTCTGTGACTCTCCCATGGAGTCTCAGTAAGTACAGAAGCACTATGTGACACCCCACATGGAGGGTCTGTAAGTACAAACATTCTGTGTGACTCCCCATGTGGAGTCTCTGTAAGTACAGACGCACTCTGTGACTCCCCCGTGGAGTCTCAGTAAGTGCAGAAGCACTATGTGACACCCCACGTGGAGTGTCTGTAAGTACAAACATTCTGTGTGACTCCCCCTGTGGAGTCTCTGTAAGTACAGATGCACTGTGTGACTCCCCCGTGGAGTCTCTGTAAGTACAGAAGCACTATGTGACACCCCACGTGGAGTGTCTGTAAGTACAAACATTCTGTGTGACTCCCCCTGTGGAGTCTCTGTAAGAACAGACACACTGTGTGACTCCTCCTGTGGCATCTCAGCAAATACAGACGTATTGTGTGACATGCGCTGTGGTGTCTCTGTAATTACAGACGCACTGTGTGACACCCCCTGTGGAGTCTCTGTAAGTACAGACGTACTTTGTGAAACCCCCTGTGGAGACCCTGTAAGTACAGACACACTGTGTGACACCTCCTGTGGAGTCTCTGAAAGTACAGACGTACTGTGTGACACGCCCTTTGGAGTCTCTAAGTACAAATGCACTGTTTGACTCCCCCTCTGGAGCCTCTGTAATTGCAGACATACTTTGTGAAACCCCCTGTGGAGACCCTGTAAGTACAGACGCACTGTGTGACACCTCCTGTGGAGTCTCTGAAAGTACAGATGCACTCTGTGACACCCCCTGTAGAGTCTCTGTAAGTACAGACGCACTGTATGACTCCCGTGTGGGGTATCTCTAAGTACAGACGCAGATTGTGACACCCCCTGTGGAATCTCTGTAAGTACAGATGCACTGTGTGACACCCCCTGTAGAGTCTCTGTAAGTGCAGATGCACTGTGTGACACCTTCTGTGGAGTCTCTGTAAGTACAGTCATTCTGTGTGACTCCCCCTGTGGTGTCTCTGTAAGTACAGATGCACTGTTTGATTCCCCCTGTGGAGTCTCAGTAATTACAGACAGACTGTGGGACAGCCCCTGTAGAGTCTCTTTAAGTACAGAAGCACTGTGTGACTCCCGCTGTGGAGGCCTCTGTAAGTGCACAAATACTGTGTGACTCCCCCTCTGGAGTCTCAGCATGTACAGACGTACTGTGTGACACCCCCAGTGGTGTATCTGTAAATGCAGATCAATGTGTGACTCCCCCTGTGTTGTCTCAGTAACTACAGATGCACTGTGTGAAACCCCTCTTGTGCCTCTCTAAGTACAGGTGCACTGTGTCACTCCTCCTGTGCAGCCTCTGTAATTACAGATGCATTGTGTGACAACCACTTTGGAGTCTCTGTAAGTACAGGCGCACTTTATGACTCCACCTCGGGAGACTCTGTAATTACAGACGCACTTTGTGACACCCCCTGTGGAGTCTTTGTAAGTACAGGAGCCCTTTGTGACTCCCCCTGTGGAGTCTCTCCAAGTGCAGAAACACTGAGTGACTCCCCCTGTGGAGTCTCAGTAAATATAGAGTACAGAAGCACTATGTGACACCCCACGTGGAGTCTCTGTAAGTGCAGACGCACTGTGTGACTCCTGCTGTGGAGTCTCAGTATGTACGGACGTATTGCGTGACAACCCCTGTAGAGTCTCTGTAAGTACAGATGCACTGTGTGACATCCCTTGTGGAGTCTCTGTAAGTACTGATGCACTGTGTAACACCCCCTGTGGAGCCGCTGTAAGTACAGACACACTGTGTGTCTATCCCTGTGGAACCTCTGTAGGTCCAGATGCACTGTGTGACTCCCCCTGTGGAGTCTCTGTAAGTACAGATGCCCTGTGTGACTCCCCCCGTGGAGTCTCTGTAAGTACAGACACACTGTGTGTCTATCCCTGTGGAGCCTCTGTAGGTCCAGATGCACTGTGTGACTCCCCCTGTGGAGCCACTGTAAGTGCCAACCCATTCACTCTCCTCCTAATAATAAAGAAATTTTTAAAAAAATGCCACCTATGTACAAAAAGCAGTTTATCAAATGTGTTGGGACAGAGTTTGAATTTCAAAAATTTAGCAAAACTCTTTGGTTGTAAAATACATGCTTAGCAAGTTCAAATAGGCAAAGTAGCTGGAAAGAGTCAGTTTAAAAATGATCTTTATCACTATGCATAGACAAAAATATACATAGTCACAGATGTGGATTAATGGGGTTATCAGTTTGATCTCCCTTCCTTTATCAATTGCCAAAGTTTCATTTTCATATTTATTAGTCAGAATAAATAAAGCGAATGATTCAGCAGAAAAGCGAAATCCCCGGGCTCACCAGCCTGTAAGCTTCAAGGGGTTGCACATTAAGAACTGAGTTGTGCAATGTCCTGAAGGGGCTTTCATTGTAAAAAATCTAAAGTGACTCAGTGCTGCATACGGTCACATTTATAATTTTATCTCACAAGATCTTGAACCTGTCTCAAATGTGGGGGCTCAGCTATGGTTATGCTATTGAAGGTCATGGGGAGATGGTTAGAATCTCTCTTATCGGACATAGTCATTGCCTAACACCTGTGTGAATGTTACTTGTCACGTTTCAGCCCAAGCCTACATGTTGTCCAGTTTTTGCTGCATATGGACACGGACTGCTTCAGTAACTGAGGAGATGTCAATGATACTGATGTTCCAACATCCGAAGAGGGGTGAAATTACTCCCCTAATTCTCCTGCTCCAGGTCTGACTGTGACATGGTTTTTTGTGAATTTAGAGAGGATGTGCTTTACAATGCTGCAGGATTGCAGCTTATGTGGTGCACTTGGTGGCACTTTCATGCCTCGGCGTTGCTTGAGTGGGCAGATAAAGCTGAAGGCCCAACTCCCCACGTATCAATGTGGCTGCATCTGAACTGTCTCAGCTGCAATGGAATGGTCACTTTATACAAGGTATCCCTAGTGCAAGGCTGCTTCCCTCCCCCTGGCCCCATATGTGTTTGCACACTACCTTCAACCACAGAGCTGCAATTATAAAAAATTAATCAGACAGGCTTTCTTAGGTTAAACAAAAAACAAGATGAGTTTATTGAAACTATTTCCCGAATTGAAAAAAAAACACGATAAATCGCAACAACCATTCACACACGTTTGTCTGGACACACACACACCCACCCACACACACACCCACCCACCAGTTTAGATGCCAGAGTAAGAGGATAAGCTTATAGGATTTTTAAAGTTTGTAAAAAAAAAAACAGAGTAGTATATGGTTAGCTATTCCTTGGCTTGTCTTGATGCTGCAATTCCACGTTGTAGACATTTTGTTTAGTTGGCTTCCTGGGTGTAGTTGTATGAAGCAGATTTCCACATTTTTTTTCCAAAAAGGCCTCAGTTCACAGTAGATTTTTTTTTCTCAGGGTAGTTACTTTGCAAACTAGGCAGCACTTCCAAGAGAGAGAGGCAGAGAGAGCGCACAGCTTCACTAGCCTGTGTTCAGTGCAGTAATGACTTTTGGTCTCCCTCTCTCTCCTGCTTGGTAAGCAGAAGGGTCATGAGGACTCGAAACGTCAACTCTTTTCTTCTCCGCCAATGCTACCAGACCTGCTGAGTTTTTCCAGGTAATTCTGTTTTTGTCTTAAAGCACCTTGTTGGCTATATATTCCAGAGAAATATTAGTTCATGTCTGCTGCAGCTATTGCTACACAACAGGTAATTGCATTTTGATGTCTTATCTCAGAAAAATTTGTAAAGTCTCAGGGTGGTGTGAAGCCAACAGGGGATGGGGTCTTTTATGCTCCCCAGGGGGTTGAGTGTCTTCTTTTCATTCCAAAGTTGTGTTTATTGTCGTAGTCTGAGCAGTTTTGTCATTATCTCTAGAGGGTTTCAGTTTTTTTTAAAAATCCAGCCAGAAAAAGAAACAATTAGAAATTATATCTTTAAAAGCACATTCTGAATTCACGTACTGAATATTATATAATCATCAGCAAACGTCCCCACTTCTGACCCTATGATGGAGGGAAGGTCATTGATGATGCACTGAAGGTGCCAAATTGAAAAATGAGATTTTCAATTCCATTGACTTCAAGCTTCACTACTCTGCAGGCAATGCCACAGGAAGTTAAGCTATATACTGAGAACCAGCTGCAATAGTCACAACACTGCACTGGCACCATACCTGCATGTGGCACCATGAGGGTCATACCCCATGATTGATCATGTATACAGGTTATCCCAGCATCATGTGACTGCCAAATAACTGGTGTTCATCAATTTATTTAGCACCCACACTCCTACACTGAGCAGCTTCTTACACACTGAACTGAATACTCCCCAACCTTGAACAGAATTTAATGTCCGCCCCCTTGACATGCTTGGTGGTGAGGGGCATTTAATTGGGCGGAAGGGTGGTGGGTGGAGACCCTGCCTCCTTTCCGCCTTGCTGCCAATTGAGACCCTTAAGTGGGCAATTAATACCCACTTAAGGGTCTCATCCTGCCGCTATTGGTATTAACCCAACAGCAGGTGGGGAACTCACCATGTGGGAAGACAAAAAGCAATCAAACTCTGTTGGTATAGCTTGCAGGCTTCCCGGGAGGCGGTGATGAGGTGGGCTTCCATGTTCAGAGGCACTCAGTGCCTGATCAAGGGACTGGCATTGGGAAGGGGGAGGTGTGCTGCTGAGACCCATCCTCTGCCCTTGCATGCCTCTGCGCTCTGGCCCTGAATGCACTGTCCCGCAACTCTCATCCCACAAATCCCCTCCCGTCATCACTCACCTGTGGCCTGGGTCACAGGTGGCTGCATTACCAGCAGCAGCTACCACCTTCCCGGTGGCACTGCTGAATAGAAGATTGGCTGGCAGCTCTCAGCAGGTGGGTCTTCCATCCTCGGAGTCCTTGATCCCAGGATAGGTCTATCGCTGCCCAGTTAAGAAACTGATTGGCATTTAATGTGGCGGGCCTTCCCGAAAGGAGGGAAGGGGGGGCCACGCTCACAGCTCCTCCAGCTTCTTGTAACTCATTCTGTCCAGTTTAGATTATTTACTCACTGCAATTCCTGGAATTCACCACTGGGTGACGCTGTACCAATGTATTTGTTGGAGCACAGCAGACATCTTTGTAAAGATGAATAATTTTAATTATTCTTTTAACCTTATTATTATTTCAACCAAGATTTTGGCTGTCTGGAACAAAAAAAAAGCATTGTTCAAGGTGGGAAATGAAGGGCTGAGAATTTAAACAAATTGATTTGTGACGGGAATTGCAACTGGCAGAGTTCTCTCTCCAAAGTAAGGTTCTGAAGAAACATTCAGGTAAAATGGAGCTTGAGTCTGAAGCCACATGTGTTGTGATAAAGCACTTCACCCATGCCTTCTCATAAGAGTATTAAAACTGACTCATTTTCTAACCCTATTGATCATTTTAATCAGTCTAAGCATTCACTTCTCTCACGGGCATTGAAATGGGTCAAGTCTCACAGCAATTCTCCCCACCACTGATCATTTCAATCATTTCTCACAACTGCTCCCTACATTGAACACAAAATCAGCTCTGGCATCATGTAGCTTGACCCCCACCCCCCAACCACTTCCCTGCATGAAGCAAAATATTTAATCCTGGATCATTATAACAGTATCTCCACCACATTCTAAGGAAAATCCTGATCTGTTCCTGCCTCCCCCTCACTGAACAAGTTTTGTGCCCTACCTTTTTTTCCTCCCCATTGCTATTTCATCCACCCATGTTCTTCCCCTCCTTCCTCTACTTTCTCATCCTTCCTGTTCCTCTACTCTTTCCTTTTTTTCCTCCTCTCCCCTCTCTACTTCACGTTCCCAGGTCCCTCCTCATCCTGCTACCCAATCGACCTTTTCCATCCTGCTCCCTCCTCCTCCAATCCAACAATTTTCTCTTCCCAGCTTGTATTTGACTCAATTAACCTCCTTTCTCACTCCACCACCAACTCTTGCCTTGTAACTCTGCCTGACCAGAATACTGTATATACCATGGAAGATCAATTAGTTATAAATTTAAAATAGCAAATACAATTTGATCACGGAAGAGAGTTCTGCTTTAACCTGGACCTTATGCCCCTCCTAACTTGTATTTTGAGGGACTCAACATCACTCATTTCAAAAGGAAGTGAAAGAGAATGACTGTCATGACAATTTAATAAGCTTCTTAAACATATGTGCAGTACTCCAGCACTCTAACTTGTCTTAGGCAGATGATGCTCTGAGAAAACACATTTAAAAATTAATTTCAGTGCCAGGGATGTTGGTTGGCACTAATTAAAGAGTTACCTTTAAAAGTTCACTTGCAATCGAAGGAATAGGCCCTAACTTCTGCTCAGAAACTTTGTCCTGGATTTTTGCAACAATAGACAGACCGAAACTTGGAGTCCCACCTCTGAACATGGCACTTATTATTTTCAGGAGGGTGAGAATAGGCCCAGGCCAGGATTCGCGCATACACATTTTGTGGAGGAAGCTCCCATTTAATCAGCAGCTGCCTCCAGTCATGTGTGATTTTGGTGATCCAGGTAAGTAAAATATGGTATGTACAGGTTAGACCTGATAGGACCAGGTCTGAACTTGGTGGAATCCTTTGGAGAGGTGGGGTACTCTTTTGGAGAGGTAGGGTACCCCTTTGGTAGGGTTCTTGGATACCTTTGGGGTATGACAGGTGCCCTGTGGGGGAGGTCAAGTGTCCCTTGGGAGTGGTAAGGTTCCCTTGGGATTGTTAAAAAGTAAGCATGAATGTGCATAAATCATGCACAAACTCATTAACTCCTAAGCTCATTGGAAATGTCGAAAGTGTCAAAATTAACTGTCAAAGGCAACTGTCAAGCTGTCAAGGAATTTAAAATGCCTACATTTAAATTTTTGAAAAAAAAATATCTGGAGCGTCTAAAATAAAAATCATTGCTTGCTAGTTCACTCTGTCTATTGACATAAGCCAGAGGGCTACCATTACTGGATTAGTGCTACATTACTCATTTTACAACCTTCCATTATCACAGTAGGATGCTTTCTATTTCACAGTATCACAGTATCTTTACAGTGCAGAAGGAGACCATTTGGCCCTTTGAGTCTGCACTGACTCTCTGAAAGAGCATTCCACCTAGACCCACTCTCCTCCCTTATCCCTGTAACCTTACACATTCTCTATTTTCAGGTAGAAATCTAATTCCCTTTTGAATACCTCGATCAAACCTGTCTCCACCACCCTTTCAGGAAGTTTCTTCCAGATGCCAACCATCCACTGGGCAAAAAACGTTTTCCTCTCATCACATTTACTCTTTTTGCCAATTATTTTGAATCTGTGCTCTTTAGTTCTTAATGTTCTCTTTCTGGGAACAGCTTCTCACTCTTTACCCTGTCTATACCCCTCATGACCTTGAATACCTCTATCAAGTCTCCTCTCAGCCCTCTTTTCTCCAAGAAAAATAGTCCTAACCTCTCCAATCTATCCTCATAGCAACAGTTCTTCATCCCAGGAATCATTCTTATGAATCTCCTCCGCACTCTCTCCAATGCCTTCACATCCTTCCTCAAATATGGTGCCCAGAACTGGATGCAGTACTCCAGATGAGGCCTAACTAGTCTTGTACAAGTTCAACATGACCTCCTTAATCTTGTACTCAATGCCCCCATTATTAAAGCCTAAGGTACTATGTGCTTTATTAACTGCTCTCTCATTACCACAGAGGGTATATGCATTGCCATTAGCCAGACTGGAGTCAACATTCACAGATGCAATGTGAGGATCTATGGGGTTTACCCAATGCATGCCGTTATCATCCTCCACAAATCTCGCAGCTATGAGGGCCTCCCAAGCATGCCTGCCTCATCTGGCCAGTGCGAGGGCCTCATCCCTGTCATCGTTGCCTTCGAGGACCTCCTCACCCTCATTCCCATCACTCTCCATCTCATCTGAGGAGGCCTCCATCTCCTCCTCAGCCAGCTCCTCTCCCCATTGCAGCACCAGGTTGTAAAGGGCACAGGAGACAACGACAATACGTGACACCCTCCGTGGACTATATTGCAGGGCTCCACCAGACTGGTCCAGGCACCGGAACCTCAGTTTCATCATCCCGATGGTTTGCTCCACCAAGTTGCAAGTTGCAGTATGAGACTCGTTATGCCTTCTCTTTGCTGCAGTCTGAAGCCGCCACACGGGTGTCATCAGCCATTGTCTCTGCGGGTAGCCCTTGTCCCCGAGGACCCAACCCTCTGTGGACCCTCAAATAGGTCAGGGATCTGTAACTGACTGAGAATGTAGGAGTCATGCGACTCCCTGCAAACTGTGCACAGACCTGCAGGATGCATTTGTGGTGGTCACACACCAGCTGCACATTCAGCAAATGGAAGCAGTTGGGGTTTATGTAGTTGGCCGCGTGTTGTGATGGAGATCTGAACTCCACGTGAGTGCAAATCATTAGCATCCTGCACCTGTGGGAAACTGAGATCTGGGCAAATCCAATCGTTCTTACATCCTGGTCTGGCTTGCTGTAGCTTTTTGGCAGCGTGTGCGGGAGCCCCATCTGCCCCTTCTTCCTGAGGGTGCTGCTCCTCCCCCTGCGCAGCCAGGTGTCTCAGTCACTCTCTCCTCTATTGTCTTCACTCTCTGTAAGCCACAAGGCATACAGCTAGTTCATCAGGCTCCCTGATCCTGATGTACTCCCCCTGCAGGATCAAAGAGAGACGTGTGGGTTAGCATGAGTGCAATAGGAACCTGCCCTGGTTAAATGTGAAGGCCCCTAACTCTTCCTGGAGAGTACTGGCCACTACTTGGGTAACTAATGCGCTACATGGCTGCCTGAAGCCACACCCACCTCCACCTCACTGCACCTGACCGATTGGCAGCAGCTTTGCCCATTGGACTCCATGCTGTGCTCTCAACTCAGGCACAGGTATTCTCCTAACCCACGCTACAAGGCTGCACTATTAGCTTGAACCATGGGGAGACTGGTCCAAACCTGAATGCGACATTTCAAGGGGCTGTAAGCCTCTTCACCAATGACTGCTCCATGGCCAGCTTTAGCAAGAAGGTTGTACAAAATGCCTAGTCGTCCAACTGTTCTACAGTCCAGTAAAACGCTCATTAGTCTGCAGTCTGTGCCTGAGGAATGAAAAGTCCTGGAGCACTTGGTGGCACTTTCATGCATCTGCGTTGCTTGAGTGGTCAGATAAACTAGAGGCCCAACTCCAATTATATCAATGACTGCACCTGCATTGTCTCAGTTGCAGGGAAATTGTCACTTTATATAATGTGTCCCTAATGCTTGCAGCTTCCCTTGCTCACCCTACACCGCGCCCCCCCCCATCCCGAATGCTTGCTTGCTACATTCAACCGCAGGGCAGCCCTTGCACCGACCCCACAATGTGCCTCAATCTTGAAGTCCAACAGGCGACCTTGGCGAGCAATGCGCAACATTACTGTGCACTCACCTCCGAGTACCGCTCAAAGTGTAGCCGGCCAAGTGCATGCCTTTTATATGCTGTTGTGAGACACGCCAGCGTGCTTTCCCGCTGACGTAGCAGGTGACCCAGTGGGGGTGGGGAACGATTCTGGCAGGCAGGCCAAATAATGATATGCAGATGTATTACAATGAGGTTCCCAGCGTCCGATAGCTGGGAAGGCAGCCCGCCATCGGGGGACCGAGCGGATGATCGCAAACTGGTTTCAGGCAATCGTGAAACCAATCGCACAATATTGATCACTCATGCCACTGAACACACCCGGCACTGGCGGGCACGGAAAATCCTGCACAGACTGTTCTTTTTTAAATAGCGAAATCATCAAAAGACACTTAGAACTTTATTTTAGCATGGGTCCTGAGGTCTGCCCATGGTGGATACCAGGTGAGCTGGCATGGTAGGTGTAAAGACAAAGGGTGATGGGTGGGGGGCATGGGTTGTCATGAGTTGGTGCTCAGTTGGCATGGGGGCTATAAAAGGCCATGAGAGGTGGATGGAGGTATTGGCATGGAGGGTACGGTTATAGAGTGGGTGGAGGGCATGAGGTTGGCATTGATAGGGCATGTGAAGTGTTTGAGGTGTGAGATGGCATGAGGGGTGAGGACTTCAAGAGAAGTTTTTTGTTTTATTGCTTTCTTAAAAAATCTTGGACACAGTGCTGGAGTACAGAGCCAGGCCTTTCACTGAGCACGTCTGCACACTCAGCAGCTTCATACTCATTCCAAGGGCAGAGGGCCCAACCACCAGAGAACCTCACCACCCTAGCACAAAAATCCCAACTTTCAGGGCACTTTTTCCCGGGTTGAGTTTGCAAACCAAGGAAACGTCCCAATCCTGCACTCCCAACCCTGCGCTCCCAACCCTGCGCTCCCAACCCTGCGCTCCCAACCCTGCGCTCCCAAACCTGCACTCCCAAACCCTGCGCTCCCAACCCTGCGCTCCCAACTCTGCACTCCCAACCCTGCGCTCCCAACCCTGAAGCAAAACTCCAGGCTTAAGTGTCCATCTAGAAGATAAATATCATAAATTCATATCCTTTAATATATGTGAATTCTGAGTCTCTCAGCACGATACTGTTACAACGCAGTTTGCGGGTGAGTAGGGCAACTCTGACAGCCAGCTCCTGATTTCCACGTTTGACTGCACCTCTCTGTTATTATTACTGCAAAGTCTGGGTCAATGCCAGCAGGGATTGCTGGAAAAGTTGATCATTAATTGAGAATGATCTTAGAGTGTCCAAGGTAAGTGTGACTCATACTGGAAACACAATTGAATTCTTAATGACTTTAGGGACCCAAATTTCTCCAAGATGCACTGATATTAACAGAAACAGAATTTATTTTCTGATTTGAGGATGGCTGAGTCTGACCTCATTCATGCTTGGGATCTAATCTGAAACTGTGACCCGCACTGGGTTTGTAACAATTACCTCTTTCCAGTTTTAAAAAAAGCATAACAACATTATTGAGAAATTTATGGTGGGGGAAGCATTGGGGAAGTTTGAGTTAATTTAACTTTGAATATCTTGCACAATAATGCCGTCCACTACCATAGTGGGGTTTACTTAGTGACTAACCAGAGCAAATCACCGTACAAGCAGAGTGTACAGCCAGACCATCCCTTCTCTGGAGACTGAACTTATTTGGAGAATGAGACACTTCATCTGAGGCAGCAGTCCAGTAAGCAACTGGAGCATTTAGGTAAGGGCAAGCAAGGCAGAATGGTGGGTCTCAAATAGATGCGTTCTACTATATTGTGTTTGCTTTTAACTTATGTTACGTGTAGTTGTAGTGTATTGTGTCTCAATGCAGCTTTCGAAAATTGTGTTACATTTTGTTTGCATCAGCCTTTATTTACCAACTTGCGTTCAATAATCATCACCAAATTTGCCTCTAGACAGTAGAGTCAGTATAAGCCGCAGCCTAGGAGGTTGTTGGCAATGATGATGTCAGTGACGGCATCGAATATTACCTGGATGTTGCCAGTATCTGTAGCGCAGGTCAAGTGGCAGTAGATCTCCTTATTGGGAGAGCGATTCTTGCTCTCAAATTGTGCTTGGACGTAGGCTGCACCATCCTCGTAAGTATTGGGGCCACTGAATCAGTTGGTCATGGGTTCAAGTCATACTGCTGACATTCTGGTACAGTACTGAGGGAGTACTGCACTGTTAGAGGTGTCATCTTTCAGCAAGCAAAATGGGGCAGGTTCCACGACTGACTGGCAAACACTCCACCAGGTTACCACCTGGGTAGCCAAGACTGAAAATGTACCCACATACCTGCTCACTTATCCAACCAGTTATACATGCTTTTTTACCTGAGTGGTCTGATTTATAACATGTCCCAGATACTAAGGGAAATGGAGTAGATAGAGCAAAACAATTTTTACTGGTTGGGAAATCAAAGATTAGCAAGCATAGTCTAGCGATTAGAGCCAGGTTATTTGAGAGGAAAATTAGGAAATGCTTCTAAAAACAAAGGGTAGTAGAAATTTGAAACTCTCTTCCTCAAATGGCAATTGATGCTAGGTCAATTGTTAATTTTAAAACTGAGATTGATAGATTGTTTTTAACGAGATGTGTTAAAGGATAATGGGCAGAATTTCCTGTCCGGTGGAGGGGCACGTGCCCGCTCTGACCCGGGGTAAAATAGTGCGCAATGACATCGTATGAATGTCCTCACTTGGTGGCTTGGTGGGAATGCGTGGGTGCTGGAGTGGTGCCCACCATTAATTACCAAGCCACTTAAGGTCCTTTACAGTCCAATTGACTGTGATTTTATCTTGCCTGTGCGATTTTCTGCTCGTCACATGGGCAAAACGTGCAGGTGGCCTACTGACATTTTCCCAAGCCTCATCCAAGAGTGGGGTAAAAAAGGTCAGCAGCATTGCCAGTGTGAGTAGTGAGCAGTTTTGGAGATAGTTTGCAGCTGGTTGCTTATTGGTAGTTGGCAGCTTCATCTCTGTTCGGGGCTTCATTCTTATCATTTCCAGGCCTCATTTCAGGACTCATTGGTGTATCCAAGGCCCCCGGAGGATTCAGACTGTGTGGGCCATTCCAGGTATCAGATAGCCTTCTGTTACCCTGGTAATGGGGATTGTGGTCTCCACTGCAGGCACCTCCTCTGAGGAGGAAGAGAGGGGCTGAAGGGAGAGGAGGCCAGATGTCCCAATGCAGCTCCCAGGGGAGGAGATGTGCAGGCACAAGGGGCGCAGGGCCAGTAGGTAGTCCAAGGCGGAAGGGACTGCAGAAGATGCCATGATCCTGCTGCCAGTGTTTACAGGCAGCAATGCAGCTATCTCAATATGTCTGAGGTGCAATGCTGAAGGAGGCTCTGCCTCCCAAGGGAGACTGTGACCTCCATTTCCCAAATAATTGGGCCTGAGGTCAGCTCTGACTGTATGGGTGGAAACCCCATGCCAGTGGTTCTGAAGGTCACAGTGGCCCTCAAATTCTATGCCTCCAGCTCTTTCCAGGGCTCAGTGAGGAATCTTTGTGGAGTCTCCTAATCAGCTGTCCACAGTTGTGTCAAACTGGTGACAGAAGCTTTGTTCAGGCAGATTCTGATCTTTATTCCTTTACTGTACAGATGAGGCCAGCCAGGCTGACCAAGCCAGAGGCTTTTCAGCTATTGCTGGTTTCCCCCACGTCCAGGGTGCTATAGCCTGAACACATGTGGCCATCAAGATGCCAGCAGGTGAGCCCGGTGCCTTTGTCAACAGGAAGGGCTTCCACTCCATGAACATGCAGATAGTGTGTGATCACAGGATGCAGAGTCTGTGCAAGGTACCCAGGCAGCTCCCATGACATGTACATCCTGAGATACTCCCAAGTGCCGAGGCTTTTCAGTGCTCCAGCCGGACTGGATGAATGGCTGCTGGGTGACAAGGGCTATCCATTGAAGAGGTGGCTCATGATGCCGTTCCACCATCCAAGAACAGAGGCAGAGAAGTGTTACAATACAAGTCATGGCTCCACAAGGGTGGTGGTAGGGAGGACTATAGGTCTTCTCAAGATGTGCTTCCGATGCCTGGACCATTCAGAGGGTGCACTACAATACCCCCTAGAGGAGGTGTCACTGATCGGAGTTGCGTGCTGTATTCCCCACAATCTGGCACTGGCAAGGGGGGACCCACTGGAGGAAGAGGGTCTTGACACAAGGCCACAGAGGATAAATCCAGTAGTGAGTCAGAAGATGAGCACGTTGAGGAGAAGGCTGACGGCATGGAGCCAGACCTCAGTAACCTCCAGAGAGGCAGGGACACCAGGGAAGCCTTGATCAACGCTCCTTCAGCTAGGCTACCAAAGATCAGCTTCAACTGCATGCCAGGGCTGCTGTCTCCATCCCAGATATCAGAAAGGACCCTTTTATTTGAACACAAAGAACACTCAGTGCCTGTGCAATAAAGTTCAGAGCCATTTACATCCAGCATTACAAACTGGCATACCCTGCACCAATAAAATAAAAAGGTGAAGCATACTCAGGCCATGATGACAAAAACAAAATTTATCTCATTTTGACAGTTCCAAGCTATTTACATAAACTTCTCTGGTCTTCATTCCCAGACCAGTATAGATTAAGTAAACATAAATAAACATAAAATTACCCGTGACCTGTCCCTCCTGTGCTCATGCTGCCTTTAACTTACTTTTGCGGGTGCTACGACTAGGTGTCCCCCCGCCATCGCTGGCACCAGCATTGGAGACAGCCTGCTGACTCTGGTGTCCTGTTGGCCTTGATGACCTTAGTGGGTGTCCTCTGGCCAGTGGAGCCTGCGCTGGCCCTGCCTGGGAGAGAGTGGCCAGTACCACGGCTGGCATCTCCCCAGTCATTTGCAGTCTCATCGGATGCCATGATCACTGACGGAGGGGTGGAGGAGCTGCTGCCATCATCCAGAGCACCCTGAGAGGAGCCCACAGAGATAACAGGCAGCTCGTGTGCCAATGTGAGGTCGCTCTGGACCTCCCCGTTCACCGTTAATGTACAGACACCTAGCTGGGACACTGAGTGCCACGTCCATCTCCCACACTGACACTAGCCACCTGAGGTCAGTGCCTGCGTGAGGGCTTGTAAGTCCGAACGCAACCCCAGGAATCCCTCATTCTGTCCCTGGAGCTGCCTCTCCATGAGAGTCACCACTCTTTCAATGGAGGAGGCAGTGCGCTCGGCCATGACTTTCAATGCAGTGTGCTCACGTTCCGCATGGGCTCCTACATCACGGAGACCATGGCACACAGACCCTCATGGAACTCCACCAGATCCTCCAGCACATCTTGCTGGACATCCAGGATCTGCTGTCTAATGGACGACTCCAGAGGCTCATTATCAGCCTTCGACTGAGCATCGTCCTGTTTCCCAGCAACCCTCTGACTGCTGGCAACCTGGGCACTTTCTGCCTTCATCTGCATCTCAATTAAGCGTGCCCTCACCAATGTGCACCAAGCTACTAGCCACCGAACTAATGCCCAGTGATCCCCACTGGTGCCTGGTTCAGAAAGCGGGTGTGACGCTGGTGTAACAGAAGCTCAGTGGTCCTCCAGTGTCAACGTGGCCCTTCAGGGTTTTCTGGAGAACCTGAAATGGAGAAGAAGGACATGTCATTAATTAAAGGAATCACACTGTCACTGCACATGCCAGGCACTCTGGTGAGACAATGGAGATCTGCACCATGGTGCCATTGTCTTTCAATGATTAATGGAGACTCCAGATTCGAGGCTCCCATCAATGAGGAGACTGCACTAGAATGGTTGCACAATCCGAAAGTCTCACCTCTGTGCACTGCACTCTTGCCTTCATCTGGCAGCCCTGCCTCTCCATGCCCAATTGCATGAGGAGCGTGCTGGCTCTCCATCTCCAGGGCACCTTGCTCGAACTGGGAGAGCAGCAGCAGGTTGGATGGGCCTCTGCCTGTAAGTGTCCTCTCATCTTGGTTATGGCTCATCTTCTCCTGAAAGGACAGAGGAGCATTGATTAGTCCACTCTCTACCTACACCACCATTGCAGCCCGGTCAATACCAGCTGAGCAGCACTTCGCAGGGCACATCCAAGTTGTGGCCCTCGACCCGCAAGGCTCTCAATCCAAGCAGCCAGGGCTCACCCCCTTGGCCAACTCCGGAGTCATTGACAGTTGGTACTCAGATTCCTGCACCAGCTGAACTCCATGGGGGAATGGCCACATCTTAAAACTTCTGCACACTGACCCATTTCAACACGTTACTCACCATTCCTGTGTGTAGCAGTTCATTGAAGCGCTTCCGGCACTGCACCCATGTGCACCACGTCATGGCTGCTCACCAGGACTGCCACCTCCTCCCATGCCTTCTTGGTGAAGTACTGCTCCTCCCATCTTTGGGGACAATGGGTGACCCTCCTGGCAGCCACCTCCTCCACGAGGTCAGTGAGGCACTCATGAGAAAAGTGGTGGGTCGAGAGCCCATCCGACCTGCCCTCCCACCGGGCATTTGCCATCTTTACAACGGCAGACAGAAGTCTTTCCCTGGCAGCCTTTCTGGGGCCATTGGACCCGGCAGCCGACAGGCCCCCATTCCCATTTGGCCTTTCCAAGCCAATTCCGATCCACATTTCAAGCTTCGTGGGCCTTAAATGCCCCACCAGCGTGAAATCGTGGTCGGGGCCTGATCGCGGTCGACAGTCGGTTTTGCGCCGCTCCCAGGCCCACCCGACGGGGGGAAAATCCTGCCCATGGGGACAAGGGGTATATATGGGGTTAGTTCACAGATCAGCCATGATCTAGTTAAATGGTAGAACAGTTTCAATATCTAAATGACCTATTCCTGTCTCTACGTTCTTAGGTATTACAATTTTATCACAAAGACTCTGCCAATTAAAATACGCAATGCAATATTGAAATGTTGTTCCCCAGTGAACAATAGCAGACTAAGTTCCTGTGAAGCTGCAATGATTGTTGAAGAGCTTTAATTATTCAATTATTCATTTTGGGAAAAGCACAATTCATCGACAGAACTAATATGGAATATTACAAAAATGGCATCTGCCACGATAGAGAGTCGGGTTTTCGAATGAATCCATCTGATTCTTCTTGCACTGTCATGAAGGGGTTGACATTGTTGTTCATCCAGCCAGGCTTTGGGCCTCAGCCTTGTATTGACCCAATTCTTCTTCAAGTCTCAAGTAAGGATGGAGTGGCTAATTTTCAATATCTCGGTCTTTGGAAAGGTGGCTCACAGGATTTGCCCTGTTGATTACTCTGATGTTCTAATAACTATATTCATTTCCTTAGCGGAAGACCCAGGAAATGTTCTCAATCAGCTTTCATTATACACTATGATTGGTTAACATTTATCTGAACTATACCATGGCCTTTAGGTGGGGTTAGAGACATCTGAATTTATGACAAAGGCAGAGGGATAAAATGCCCTGATTTTGAGCCTAGATTCCAGTAAAATTCAAATAATCATTCCCAACTCATTACACTTTGGAGTATCTATTCTACAACTTTTTAATATAAAACTAAGAAAGAGGTCAGATTTGTCCTAATTTAAAGGACAGGAGACAAATTCCAGGTATAAACTACCAGCCACTATGAGAACCTATCATCTATGCATCTGCCTATCTTTTTATCTGTCCATTTAGTTCTTGACCAAAGCAAAGTCTTTGCAGTTGTATTTTTTCAGGAACAAATTGTCCAGATGATACTGAGTTCCGTTGGAGTGTGCCAGCAGTAATAAAAACCAGTTACTGGCAGCTTGGATTTTATGGACCTCTCCCACCAAATGCAGAACAAGCTGATGCTACTATTATTTTATCCTGCAATGTATTTAGGACATTTGTGCTGACCTTCAAACCCAGTTTGTGGAAATCCCCTGATTTTTTCCCCACTGGACCAATATTTGTTTTAAAAATGTTCAATAATGGAGAAACTTTGAGGATTTAATGTGAGAAAAGTCTGTTCGAACCAGCTTTGATGGGAGAAACAATGCACAGCGTCTGTTAAATATCTTTAGTGAAATTATACCAGAGGGGGCAGTTTGAATTTTTCAAGTCAACGACACAGCAACATTGCCCACTAGAAGCTGATGTTGGGAGAAGTGCAAAGTGTTTTCATATTCATACTTCATTTGAACGCTGCCAGTGAGGTGTGGGGGCTAAACAGGGACCTTATGCAGCTCATGGATTATGGAAGTCAGGCAATTGGCCATGTCCCGTGCTGAGCAAGGTTATCGGCCTGCGGAGAACGGGCACTGATCCCTGGGAGGTCAAGGACAGGCTGGCAGTGGGCTACAATTTTGTATTTTTGGGGAGTCAAAAATATCCCCTCCCACCCAACAATTTCTTTGTCATTTCCTGAGCGGCCATCTTTTCTAGGCTGTTCACTGCCTAGTACAAATGGGCAGAACATGGGTGGCGTACAGCACATCCTCTTGTACCTGCAAACTGCAAATGGATCCTGCATCTGATGCAGGACACCAATTTTCATATTTAAGCACCCTTACATCTGAAATAAGCAATGGGCAGATAGGCAATGTACAGGCCTGCTGGAAAACTGCATCAGTTGGGCCTTGGGTCAATGGGGCAGCCACTATGCAGTGTGCATCCACTAATCCACCCCCTACACTATCATTCTCTCCTCCCCTCCCAATTCCCGTAAGACTTTTAACTGTTGCCTACTTGGTCTTCAAACAAGAAATGGGTGACAAAGGGTTGAAAATCACCCCTCTCTCCAAATATCTGCTATTTAATTTTCTTTCTTTGCCAGCATTATTCCAGTTGTCTGTCCAAATGTTTTAACAGCTGCTATAGCAATAACCACATCCAAGAAAGTACTGCTAGGTGCAGCATTGTTCTCTATTTTGAATGATCCTTCTTAATAATTGTCCACTGCTGTGTCGCTTCCTCCTGCTTTTGTCTAGTCCTTTCCTCTTTCAGGCCTTCTCCTTCTATATGTTGGTGACAACACCTTTTCTGAAACTGTCACTTGGTAGGCTCTCTGTACAGACTGTACTCAATCAGCCCGCATTGCAAAACCCAAGCATCTACTATGAGATGCGATTCTGCGATTGGACAGCACTTGCTGAACAATCCCGAGTGTGTTAATAGCTACAGTAACAACCAATTTAAGATAAACAGCAGAGCTCATAACGAGGCTCATTTACGCTTGCTAGAAGTGACACACATTCATACACAGGGACCTGTTCTCTGTAAATAAAAGGAATATGTTCAAGTGTTGCACCTTTTTTCACTTACCTTGAAGTGTGGGGAGCCTATAGATCCCTGTTGCTTTCTTCATGGCAATGTCTCGGCTAATCAGCATGGACTAGCTAACAAATCTGCATCCTTTTCTCCTGGAATATAAGTTGTTGGTGAAATTTATCATTCTTGTATTTTTCCTGATGAGCGCAAGATGAAAAGCTTCAGCAACATATCACTCTTTTCAGCAATTCTCTGAAACTGTTCGACTCTCTCTCTTTCTCTCATATATATATATGCATATATAGCTCAGAATCAAGGCTTCACTTCCATTTTATATGCTGATGCCTGGACTTTTTGATTAAATTATTATTTTGCGATCAGTCCCAAATACTAATATCCATATTCTACTTCCTACCCTAGGATTTCAAAAATGTGCTACTAGTTCAACATATGTTGATGATTTCATTGTTTAATAATCAGAAGTCAGATGTATCATTGTCTATTGACCTCATAGCTGTGATGATAGGACTGCTCTTAGTCAAGGTTAAATTGCAAATTGTTAAAGATCTTATATTACACACTTATCAGGAATTTGCTTATCACAAATTTACACATAAAAGGAATTGACAGTACTGGGGCTGCATGCTTTAATTAAAACAATGTAAATCAAAGAACTGGAAATTGTACCTTCACTCCTTAGACAGGATATAGGATGGTTCTACTTCAAATGACTGTTATGCAAGAAGTAGAAACATATATTCACACGCAGAACTGTTCTAGAAAATCTTTAATAGGATATCATTCTTGTCGTCTACAGATTGTTTAAACCTCATAGTTTTAAGCTGTGCCAACTGTGGCTCAGTGGTAGTAGTCTCATCTTTGAGTCAGCAGATTGTGCTTCACAGTGTATAGTCTAGAGATTTGAGCACATAATCCAGGCTGATACTGAGCACCGTCTAGATGAGTCATTAAACCAAGGTCTCATCTAATGTTTCAGGTACATGTGAAAGATCCCATGATAGAATTCAAAGAAAAACAGGGCAATTCTCACTGTGTCTTCACCAATACTTGCCCCTCAACCATCACCTAAAAGGACAGATGATCTAGCCATTTAATTCATTGCTGTTTGTGGGACCTTACTGTGTGTAAGATGACTGTGGTGTTTCCTACATTACAACAAGGAGACATCAAAAGTTGTCAAATGGCTTTAAAGCCCTTTGGGACATATTTTCTTCATTTATAGTTACATAACAAAACTAAGGCTATCAGGGGTCAAATCCATGCCCCTGTCCCAGATTACCAGAGATTAAAGCATACCGTCGCAAGTATATCACAGGAGTTCACTTTAAACCAAGGATCATACAGGACAGATTCCTACAGTTTACCAGGGATAAAAGGTGTACCTTTCTTCATAATACTGACAGTTTCATTGACCTGAATCTTGTGCTCATTGGGCATGCACAATTGGAAGGCCCAGAAACGGAAGCAATATGCACTTCATGCCACAATCGGCCCCAGACTGTAATTTCATGTTGGCTGGCCAATTAACTGGCAGTCAGTGTGAAATGCGCACTGAGAAAGGCTCAGTGCTGCTGTGAGGTGGGGATGGGGGTTGTGGGAAGAGGGCAGGTGCTGAGGGAAGTGAGGGTGTGGGCAGGAGCTCCCTGAAGGCTGACAGCTGCTGTGGAGCTGCTTCAGGGAGCTGCAGCACTGTAAAAATGAAATGAGGTCAATGAACTCACTCAACTGACAGCAAATCACATAGCACCTCATCCCTCAACCGTCTTCTTCTATTTTATTTAATCCCGGACATTTTATCCCATCCTGGATAGAGTTTGTAGTGAAACTGTGAAGGCTGCCTGGTTGATTAGCCTGTCTGCCAACTGTAAAAGTGGACAAACCATGTAAAATCACTGGCAATTGGCTCCTTAATGGACTTAATTGCCCGCTTACTTGTTGGCAGTTGCCTTTCCGACTCCCATACCCGACATCTTCTCATGCGATTTCATGCAATTCTGGGTCGGGTACGCGCCCTCACGTCTAACATAAAGTCCTGGCCCAACTTTCTTCAGGCATAGCTAACAACTATAACCAAAACAATATTGTCTTCAAGAGGATGTCATGTATGAGAAATAAAAACCGGATTTTTACAGAGTTGGGAAGACTCCAAAGACCTTTCAAATAGTTGATGGGGCCCAGATGTGAATGCCCAGCCTCTATTTCTAACAGGTCCAGTTTTTGCGGACAGGAGGATGGGGGTGGGGTGCAGTCAACACAGAATGGAAACCCAAACTCAGCAGGGCCATTTAAACTTAATGCTGCATTCAAACAGGCCCCATTTTGGCTGTTGCAAGGGCCTTAACCTGCAGTGTGTGAGTCATAAATTGATGGAGTAGGCATAAATGCTCTTTAAGGGCTGATAAGAAATGTTTAAATATCTTGATCTAAAGATTTTAAATTCTCCACTCATTAAACATTTTTAAAAGGGCTAAAGCTGTGAGAGTTTAAAAACAATACCTCTGCTTTGATTGACAAGCCATCTGGCATAAGTTAGGATAAAACATTACCATCTGGTTGTGCAGATTCAATAGAGATCTTTGTTGACATTATCCAAGGACTATTATTATGTCATATTGAATACTTGGCTTAGTTTCAAAAGCTACAAATGTCTCAACAGGGAGTTCTGAGTTGACAGTGTGATTGACAGTTTAAAGAGGCTTTTAAAGCATTAGTTACCTTTGATGTGACAAGTTTGATAAGTTTGTTTTTATAAGAGATTAGCCACTTGTAGAGACTTAAAATATTTCAATGGGTTTCTTGAATGGGAGTTTTTTCACTGTCAAGTGTGTATGAGTGAGAACTATATTAGATTTTTAGAAGTTTTTTCATCTCTATGTGGCCCTTGAGGTCTGCCCGTAGTGGCTACTGGGTGAATTGGCATGGAGGTGGCATGAGGGTGTAGATATAGGTTTTATAGAGTCTGACAGGTACGGGCTCGAGGACCTAACAGTGCCTAAAATAACTGGGATAAAGTCCCATGCAGAGATCTGGGGCGTGCTCACCCCATGGCTGCCTAGGATCTGGTTCCATAGTCAATCCTGCCCCCACCTCCCCAAAGCTAAAATTGGGTCTAACAGGGCCCTTTAAATCAAGGCAGCACTACTGAGTCGGAATATTTCCTGACTCGAGCTATCCGTCCCAGTAGCAAAAATCCGGCTTTAAGTTCTAAGTAAAATGGTAGTTTCAACTGCAAATGGGAAACAAAAAGGGAGGATTTATCCCAATACCACTGCAGTTCTCATTACTGTAAAAGATTTAGCTGAAATAGAGAGCCATGCTTTCAACTGCCCTGTGTATGATATCAGGATGTTATGAAAGATAAAATTGACTTAGTGAATTTTAACAAGCAGCTTATGAATGAAATTTAACATGTAGTTGTTCAAAATAGCAAAAGAGATTACAAAAGGGTATATTGAGAAAGTGGCATTTATACTGCTGCTAAGTGATGACTGCAGTTTTGTTTTCAGCCAGGCAGGGACATGTGCACTTTATGTCAAACCTTAAGATGTCTCTGGAGGATGGAATGGTACTTCCTCCCACCCAGATAAAGGGTGGGACAAGTTTGGCATGTAAGGAAAAACCTAGGAGGCAGAAATTCCTGACTGTTTCATTGTCACTAGTTTTAATTAAATATATGTTCTAAATACATCTAATATTGATTTGAGCTTTGTTTGAAAAAATTGAAGATTCTATTATCCTATGTTTATATGGATATCCTCACTGCTTTGCGTTAAGCTATGTTTAAGTAAACAGAGCCCCACACCAAGTAACCTGGTTAACTGTAGGCAGACTTAAAAAGTGTTCAAGAGGCTCAAGAGCACTTTTTAACCTTTGGTTTGACTCTGTGTATGATTTACACTACAAGTGATGTCAAATAGTAGATTAAGAACATTAACGAAAATTGATGATAAAACTTCTTTCTCATGCTTTTAATTCTTCCATTATGTTACCCTGAATATCCTAATGGCTTTGACTTTATCAACATGCTTGGAAGATTATACCAAACATTATAAGAATAAGGAAGTTATTTCTAATGCCTGTATAGATAGTGGAAATGATTTAAAGATGTACGCTGTGCATTATTTCAATTTTTAAATCACTTTGAAGTTAAAATTATGCTGTGAGTTACATGTGCATAAAGACATAATGGTTTTGCATGAAATTCTTTGGTCTATTATTTTAATAGAGTTGATCATTCATTTAAATAATTTAGAATCAAATAAATGGATGAACATTTCCATTAATATATTGGAGAAAAGGATTTCATGTAAATACATTGAACATTTGTTTGCCAATATCCTATGGTATAAATTCATGGCTGAAGATATGAAAAGATGCTAAAGAAATTGAAAGCCAATGTAAAAAAGATTGAGGGAGGAGGTAATTGATTAAAGTACTGAAAGAAATCAATGGATAAGATGGATGTAGAGAAGTATTTTGTATAAAGTATGACAGAAAAATTTGAATGTAAAGCAACCATAAGCAAAATTTTAGTAATAATTAATCACACTTAAAGTTGTTGCCTTATACAATAGTTTGTCATGTAGTGAAATAAACACAGCCTTGATTGAAGTATTGAAAAGGAAACTAGATCAGGAAATAGAGGACTAAGAGTTTAGGATACAAAAAAAAAGATAAACCATGTTGAGTAGCTATGATTTGCACTAGTCATTGTCAACAGTTAATTGGCAGGTAAATCAAGATCCACTGCTGCTAATATAAGTGCTCGCATAAAGAATTTTCTTCCCTGGATGATGGGGAGTGGACCAATTAAAAGGAATCTTTCATAACAAGCATTTAACACCAGTGACAAGCCATTTACAGGCGGAAAGAGAAATAGAGTATCTATTCCAGCTGGTTACTGTCCAAAACTCAATTAGGCATAGCCTTCATTGTATACTAGTCGGAAATACAGTTGTGCAATAACAAATATAATTTCCCCTCATACTATGGCATTAAATATTATAAAACAGCATGAGAAGGGATTAATTGCGAATTCAGTAGAAGTTTGCTGTAATAAGGGCCCAATGGCTCCATCCCCTCTCCAAGTGATATTTTTATACAAAATGGATTTCTTAATCATTTCACAATCTTAATCTCTAATACATTGGGTGCAGTGTGTGTGGCATTCATCTGTAATTCTATGCCTCTTGTGTTTGAAAATGATTGAAATGCACAGTAGGTTATTCAGCACCTAAAAGAGGATAGGATATGTTAGTCCTTCATCGGAACTTCGTTCTAAGGTTTTGTTTCAATTATATTAGCTCACCCTTGTCTAATAATAACAGCATCATCTTGCATTTATATAGTGTCTTTAACATAGTAAAACATCCCAAGGCACTTCAGAGGACAACAATCATGCAAAGATATTATACCTCCAATCAGAAGTTAGGTAAATCAATATACCTTCAGTTGATGTCATTAAATTGTCATGGTCCATGGACTGGGACAAGAATAGTGCCCAGTTTTGTTTCACGTATGTAAAACGTACTACTGTTCTGGGATTATTGTAGGTGTATGCTGTAAAGGATTTCCAATCATAAATATAGACAAATCTTGTATCTGAAGTTAGATTTAATGGGTCCTGCAGAGTCCCAAAAAATTTCTATTTTCATCCTATAAACATCAGTAATGTTATGACAGGCAATTATTTTTGGTTAGAAAGTCAGGATTACAGTAGGCTCCAGAATGTGCCAATTGTCAAAATGAAAATAGTTTGGGGATTCCCCAGCCCGCTCCCCATATTCCCTTTGAAAATAAATCTCGTGCCTTCAGCATTCACATCTCCCTTCAAAAAGTTCTAAATTTGCCATTGCTGCAAACTGCATTTCTGCATTCCTAATGTCCTAAGAATCAGAGAACTGAAGCAAAAGGAAAAACTTGAACCATAAGAGCATGGAAACCCAGAGGGGCCCTAAATTAAATAGAACTGCATGCTTGTGCTGGGACATGTTAGAGACTATTAGTGGAGAGACTAAGGGGCTGAAATTTATTTTGGGCAGTAATTAGTTGAAAATAAATGTGGACAGAGTGTACAAGGTTCAGCAATATGCTATTGCCCACTTTGCACTGCCACAGTAGACTTTCATTCTCCATATGTATATTGACTGCTGGAACAGTGTGTAGCTCCTCCTGTCTAGGTATTTAACTGCTGCCTTTGTATATAAAGTACTGTCATTCTGTATGGATCATACTTATTAATTTTCTGCAAATAAATTGAGTTAATTCAGATCCCAGCTGGAGCTTGTTGCCAGACTGCTCATCCTGAATGAGCCACAATTTCCTCCAGTTTAAGCTTGGAAAGCCCATTATCTTTGGCTCCCACCACAAACTCCACACCCTCAACTTCAACTCCATTCCCTCTGTCCATTGTCTTTGGTTACAACCTTATTGTCCTATATGTAAGACCACAGATAGCTTTCAATGTTGCATCCTTTCTAGCACAAAGACCACCTACTTTCACCTTCTTATTGCATGTTGCCACCTCTATTTCAACCCATTTGCTGCTGAAACTGTCATCAACTAATCCAATGCTGTCCTAGCTAGCCTTCTATCCTCTCCCCTCAATAGAGTTCAGCTCACCCAGAATCATACTGACATATCTTAACTCAATTCAAGTCCTGCTTGCCCTTATGCTTGCTGACCCATATTGTCTCCCAGAACCCCAAAACTTCCAATTTAAAATTCTTATCCTTGTGGTTCAAATCCCTTCATGGCCTCAACCATCTCTCTTCTTGTAACCTCCTTCAGCCCTACAACCGCTAAGAACTAAACATTCATCCATTTCAGGCGCGTTACTTCCCATTACCACCATCTTCAGTAGTCATGCCTTCAACCGTCTGGACACTAGATTCTGGAATTCCCTCCCTAATCTTCCTCATTTCTCAAGCTCTCTCTCCTCCTTAAAAACTACCTCAGTGGTGAAGCTTTTTAGTTTCCCTTCCTAATATGTCCTTCTGTGGCTTGGTGCTAATTCTTACCTATGCTTCTGTCAATTACTTTCGGACACCTTCCTATTTTAAATGTGATATATAAATGCTGTTAGAAAAGTAGACCCAGGAAAAGAGAGAGGACTGAAGGGAGATGAGGTTTGTCCTGAGCTGTAGGTCAGAGTTCAGCAATGTTATTCTGTTTAAATAAGGTACCCACTGATATGGGGAATTGTAGCCTTTTCATTATTTTATATTAGGAGCAAAGACCAGCTATATTAATTGAAACAAGTGAAAATGATCATCATTGTTATTCTGTGTGTGCACCCATATGAAATAAAGCACCTTATTATTTTGGATCAAGCTTTGTCTCACCAAATGTTCATTCAGTCTGTTTTTGGAGCAATCAAAGATGTGTAGGTCTGAAAGACACAAGGTCAGATCACAAAGGAATGCATTTGTTAGAGCCAAGTTGATTGAAGGGAGTTAAGTCAACCCATACAACAGTAAGATGATTGGGGAGTATCTGATACTACTGAGCCCAAGACTGTACCTACTGCAGACCGCAATTTGTATTTCTCCCTGGGTCTGTGCTTTCTTTTTTCTGTGTATAAAACTTACGCTCATCACAATAAAGGAGATTAGTGCAGAGGAAGTGAATACCTTGTACTTCAGGCATCATAAGTGTCAGAATAACACAATCCCAAATCAGTTGGGTGCATGCTGTAACATTGTACATCATAACCAAACTCAAAAAAGCATCGTTGCAACCTTTTTCCATACGGACATTTTGTGAAAGAAATTGCCACTTTATTGTTAGTAACTGCCGAATTAGGAGCTATTTTGTTAGATGAGCCCTTTACCCATTCATTCCTGGTTTGAGACTTACCAGGCCGATTTCAAATAGCCAAACAACATGTGGTTTTAAGATGAAAACATGAAGCATAGACATCTCATTGAGGTGCCAGAGAATTCAACAGCCAGAGCACTACATCACCCTGAAGGAGGAAAAAAAACAAATGCTTCGATTTCTCATTGATCAGCAACATTTGGAAACCTATAATTTTTACCAGCCACTAGAAGTCAGCTTTAAAGTTATACACAGCAGGTTCTTAAGGAAACAGAGTAGATGCTGGGTTATAATGAACATTTAGCAGCATGCCTGAAATATTCAGAAACATGGAATTAGGGCATTAGGGTTCTGCTAATCATTTTGTGGTTAAATATGATATTTCAATAATGAGCAAAACCAAAAATTCAAACATGTAACAGAGGAAGAGTGGAATATTTTGAAGACTTCTTTAAAGCATATGGAAAGGAAGTATACCTCTTTGAGAAGCAGAAAAAAATCAGTAATGCCAAAACTGCAATAGCTGAATAAGTAAGTCATAGATAACTCAAAGACCAAATGGAATTATTCTAAAAGATATATAAGGAATCAACAGTACTGAAGGCTGGGAGTCATTCAAAAGTCAGTTGAAATTATAATGAGTAATAGATAAAATAAACAACCAGAATGAATTGTGAGAAACAAGAGGGATCCAAAGAAAGCTTCTTGTTTTGTATGAAGTAGGTGGAGTTCTGGACATCTAATAGGCTCGGGGTAAGAGGTTAAGTGGTCAATTTCAATGTGAGATTAGGAGAGTGTGGTTCACTTGGAAGATGGAAACAGAATGAAATCTGCCTGATGTTAATGGCAACATCTTTTCCAACATTAATTGGGATAGACATAGTGTTAAGGGCTTGGATGGAGTGGATTTCATGGAATGTGTACAGGAGAACTTTTTAGGTCAATATGTAGAGGGTCCAACAAGGGACGGTGCATTGCTGGACCTAATTCTGGGGAATGAAGCCAGACTGGTGGCTGAGGTGGTGGTGGGGGAGCATTTTAGTGATAGTGACCACAACATGGTACAGTTTAAATTTGTTATGGACAAAGAAATCGACAAGTTGCAAAAAAATGTTTTGGATTGGGGTGGAGTGGATTTTAGTAAAATAAGGCAGTATCTGGCCAAAGTAGACTGAGAACAGTTACTTGTGAGGAAATCCACAGAGGAGCAGTGGGGAGTGTTCAAAAAGGAAATGGGGAGGGTACAGGCTCAACATTTTCCCTCTAGGGTGATAGGAAGGAGTAACAAGCCCAGAGAACCATGAATGACCAGAGATATTCAGGTTATGCTGAGAAGGAAAAGAGAGGCTTTTAGCAGGTACAATGGAAGCAAATCAGCAGAGGCATTAGTGGAGTACAGACAGTGCAGGGTGGAGCTTAAGAAAGCAATTAGGAGAGCAAAGAGGGGATATGAGAAAGCTCTGGCTGGTAAAAGTAGGGAAAATCCCAAGATATTCTATAAGTTTATCAATGGGAAGAGGATAACCAGGGAAAGCATAGGGCCCATTAGGGACCAAGGGGGCAATCTATAGGTGGAGCCAGAGGACATCGCTAGAATACTTGAATACTTCACGCCCATCTTCACCCAAGAGAATGAAAATGAAGGTATCGAACTCGGGGAGAGAGACTGCGAGGTTCTTAAGCAAATTGATATAGGGAGTGACAAGGTATTGGAGGTGTTGGCAGGCTTAAAAGTGGACAAATCTCCAGGTCCGGATGATTTGTGTCCCAGACTGCTGAGGGAGGCAAGGGTGGAGATTGCAGGGGCTCTGACCCAAATTTTTAATTCCTCTCTGGCCACAATGGAGGTGCCAGAGGACTGGAGAACAGCTAACATGGTTCCGCTATTTAAGAAGGGTTGTAGAGATAAGCCAGGAAACTACAGGCCAGTAAGTCTCATGCCAGTGGTAGCGAAACTATTGGAGAAATTTCTGAAGGAGAGTATCTCTCTCCATTTGGCAAGGTTTGATCAGGGATAGTCAGCATGGCTTTATCAGAGGAAGGTCATGCTTAACATATTTGATTGAATTTTTTGAGGAGGTGACCAGGTGTATAGATGAGGGTAGTGCAGTTGATGTAGTTTATATGGATTTCTGCAAAGCCTTGGACAAGGTCCCACATGGGAGACTTATAAAGAAGGCAAATGCAGATGGGATACAGGGTAATTTGATAAGGTGGATTCAAAATTGGCTTAGTTGTAGGAGCCAGAGGATGATGACAGAAGGATGCTTTGGTGAGTGGAAGCTAGTGTCCAGTGGCGTACCACAGGTATCTGTGTTCGGTCCCCTATTATTTGTCATTTATATAAACGACATAGATGACTATGTGGGGGGTAGGATTAGTAAGTTTGCAGATGACACAAAGATTGGCCAGGTGGTTAACAGTGAGGTTGAATGTCTTGGACTACAGGAAGATATAGACGGGATGGTCAAATGGGCAGATAAGTGACAGATGCAATTTAACCCTGAAAAGTGTGAGGTGATACACTTTGGAAGGAGTAATTTGTCAAGGAAGTATTCAATGAACGGCATGGCACTAGGAAGTTCTGAGAAACAAAGAGACCTTGGCGTGTGTGTCTATAGATCTCTGGAGGCGGAGGGGCATGTTAGATGGGTGGTGAAAAAGGCATATGGGACACTTACCTTTATCAATCGAGGCATAGATTACAAAAGTAGGGAGGTCATGTTGGAGTTGTTTAGAACCTTGGTGAGGCCACAGCTGGAGTACTGTGTATAGTTCTGGTCACCACATTATAGGAAGGATGCGATTGCACTGGAGGGGGTGCAGAGGAGATTCACCAGGATGTTGCCTGGGATGAAACATTTAAGTTATGAAGAGAGGTCAGATAGACGTGGGTTGTTTTCGTTGGAGCAGAGAAGACTGAAGGGCGACCTGATCGAGGTGTACACGATTATGAGGGGCATGACAGGGTGGATAGGGAGCAGCTGTTCCCCTTAATTGAAGGGTCAGTCACAAGGGAGCATAAGTTCAAGGTGAGGGGCAGGAGGTTTAGGGGGGATGTGAGGAAAAGCTTTTTTACCCAGAGGGTGGTGACAGTCTGCAATGCGCTGCCTGGGAGGGTGGTGGAGGCAGGTTGCCTCACATCCTTTAAAAAGTACCTGGCTGAGCACTTGGCACATCATAACATTCAAGGCTATGGGCCAAGTGCTGGTAAATGGGATTGGGTAGGTAGGTCAGGTGTTTCTCACATGTCAGTGCAGACCCGATGGGATGAAGGGCTGAATGTCCTCTTCTGCACTGTGATTCTGTGATTCTGATTCTGTGATTCTGTGATTTGTTGAATGACACAGAGATGCAAAGCTCCAGGATAAGAAAAATGCCTGATGCATACTAGCATTAATATGAGGTATTGAATAGCCTGCCAAAGGCTTTGAGCACCATGCCTGAAAGTATGGAGGAGTTCCTTGCCAGCATTGGCAAAGTTCTGCTACATGAAATTTGCAGACTGCCTTATACCCTGGTGGTTGTGGCTAATTTTTAACCCCATAGACTCTGGTGGAAGGGCAGGTGACAATTGGCTGTTTTCTCCACAAATATAGCTTTATTGTCATTTCTTCTTTCTACTCCTCCAGTTCTACTTCTTTTAGAAGGGCTATATAGGAATTCCTTAGGTTAACCCCATGGTAAGGACTTCATGACAGAAAGATGGGAAGCAAAGGACTTCCTTCCTGAAACTACAGAATTATTTCTTAGATGCGTTGCTGAGAAAAGATTTTTCTAATCATTGCAGTCAAAGCTAATGTTTCTGGCAAAAAGTTCGTACTCTATCAAAACCAAATAGTGTAACCACTTCCTGATGACAAAGTTTTGCAAATAACTCACCTTCCTCTCTACTGGCTTAAATAAAGTCAGATTCAACTCTGGAGTAAATGGTGGAATTTCCAGAACAACAAATTTGGTTCTCAACATCCTCACATTTGCAAAATGTACAACTTTGGGTCAGGCAGCCAATTCTACTGGAATTCAGTGTGTGCTTCGGAATTGATTAAACAAGGACAGAAGAACATAAGAGGAGGAATAGGTTATTCTGCCCCTTGAGCCTGCTCCACCATTCGATAAGATCATGGCTGATCCAATTGTAGTCTCAACTTTACTTTCCTGTCTGCCCCCATAACTCTTGGTTTCCTTGTCTTTCAAAAATCTGTCTAACTCAGATGACACAGTCTCCACTGTTCCCGGGGAAGAGAATTCCATGGACGAATGATCCTCCGAGAGAAAAAATTCTCTTTATCTCAGTCTTAAATGGAAGACCCCTGATTTTTAAATGGTGTCCCCTAGTTCTACACTCCTCCATAAGGGGAAACATCCTCTCAGCATCCACAATGTCAAGTCCCCTCAGGGTCTTATATGTTTCTATAAGACCATCTCTCACTCCTCTAAACGCCAATGGATGTAGGCCCAGCCTGCTCAATCCTTCCTCATAAGGCAACCTCTTCATTTCAGGAATCAGTTGAGTGAACATTCTCTGAGCTGCTTCTAATGCAATTGTATCCTTCTTTAAGTATGGAGACCAAATCAATACACAGTATCCAAATGTGGTCTCAATAAGGCCCTATACAATTGCAGCAACACTTCCCTATTTTATACTCAATTCCCTTTGCAATAAACTACAAATATTGCATTTGCCTTCTTAATCACCTGGGGCAGAATTTTTCCCCTGTCGGGGGAAGTTTGAGAGCAGGGCCTGGAGGCACACCTCTGATTGGCGTCCCCAATTGGGGGCGTGCCAACATTTTTAATAGGCGGGCCAATTAAGGCCCGCCCAGTGTGATGTCCACCAGGAAGCAATATGCGCTCCCTGTGCGGGTGGGGGGGTGGAATTCCCTGAGTCGAGAGCTGTAGAGATCACATGAGTTGGGACATGTCCATAACTTTTACATACACTTTAATTATATTTTTAAAAACCTACATAAAACCTCATCCTGCCCATGGATGAGGTTTCATGCTTTTTCTAATGCGCACCAGGTCTCCTGGCCTGCCCGTCAACCTTAAGGTTGGACGGGCAGGTCCATTAATTATCTTAATGTCTCTGTCAATGGCCTCAATTGGCCATTGACAGGTCGGCGGACACACAGCTGATTCTGCTGAACCCCCACCTACCTGAAAATTTAAATGGGGCGCGATGACATCGGGAGTTCTGCCCAAAGTCATCCCGCATCATTTTATGTGTTGGCAAGCAGGCCCCAGCCCCCACTCGCCTACTGGGAAATCCTGGCCCTGCATACTAACTTTTTGTGATTTATGTACCAGGACACCCTCCGCACTGTAGTGTTCTACAGTCTCTCGCCATTTAAATAATATACTGCTTTTCTATTCTTCCTGCCAAAGTAACCGTTCACATTTTTCCACATTACACACTGCCAAAATTTTTGCCTACTCACTTAACCCTATCTAAATTCTTTTGTAGCCTCTTTATGCCCTCTTGACAACTTACTTTCCTACCTATCTTTGTGTCATCAGCAAATTTAACTACCATACATTCAGTCCCTTCATTTATGTCATTGATATAGATTTAAATAGTTGAGACTCTAGCACTGACCACTGTGGTACCCCACTAGTCACAGCTTGCCAACCCAAAATGACCCATTACCCCTACTCTATGCTTCCTGCTAGCTAACCAATCCTCTATCCATGTCATATTACCCCCTATACCATGAGCTCTTATTTTGTGTGGTAACCTTTGATGTGGCACCTTATCAACTGCCTTTTGAAAATCCAAGTACACCACATCTACCATTCTCCTTTATCCACCTTGCTTATTACATCCTCAAAGAATTCTTATAAATTAGTCAAATGTGATTTCCCTTTCACAGAACGATGTTGACTTTGCCTGATTGTATTATGATGTTCTAAATGTCCTGCTATTCCCTCCTTAAGAATGGACTCTAGCATTTTCCCTACAACAGATGTTAGGTTAACTGGCCTATAGTTTCCTGCTTTCAGTGTCTCTATTTTCTTGAATAGAGGTGTTACATTTGCAATTTTCTAATCGACTGAGACCTTTCCAGAACTTAGGGAACTTTGGAAGGTCACAATCAATGTGTCTACCATCTCCACAGCCACTTCTTTTATGACCTTAGGGTGCAACTTGTCAGGTCCATGAAACTTGTCAGCCTTTAGTTCTAATAGTTTTCCCAGTAGCTTTTCTCTAGTGATTTTGATTGATTTAAGTTCTTCCCTCCATTTTACCTCTCGATTTTCAAGTATTATTTAGATGTTTTTTGTGTCTTCTACAGTGAAGACAGACGCACACTACCTGTTCAATGCTTTTGCCATTTCTTTTTTCCCATTATCAATTCCTCAGTCTCACATTCTAAGGGGCCAATGCTCACTTTAGTTACCCTTTTTTTTAAATACTTGTAGAAACTCTTACTATCTGTTTTTTATGTTTGTAGCTAGCTTTCTCCCATACCCTAAGCCAGAAATTACTTGAGTGACTGGCCCTTTGCTGGCAGAGGGATAAGTAACAGAATGAGAGAGGGATAATATGTGAGCCATAGGTTTTTTGAAAGCTCTGCATCAGCGATAGTTGTACAACTTTAAGGAATTAAATAAACTTCTCGAATAACCAAGGCAAAGTGGTAAAGCTTTAAGATATCATTGCTTTTAATTGCTTTTAACCAGGAATGACTCTCAGCCTGTAAGGGTAAATGGTGGGGAGATTGTTTAATTGGAGAGAAATGAACTGGGAGTGAGAAGGTGTAGGCTGGAAGGCTGGAAGTCTGTCCCTTGCTGCACTTAAAGACACAACTGCTGCAGGTGAACCAACATGCCTTGTTTTAAACTTTGACCTAATTCACTGCTCAATCCTGGATCTGCTTCAGCTTGTTACAATTATTTACTTATTTATTATGCCCCCTGCTTCCTCAATATTTTGCCACAAATGCTAACAGTTCCCTGTCGCTTTGCTCAAAGTGGCCATATTTCATCTGAATCTAGATGGTGAGGTCTGTGGTCCCACCCAGTGATAGAAAATGAGTTAAAATTCAAGTGGTGAGGCCTACTAATACATCACCTGCTATAGCGCCATGCCCATGACAGGCAAATAACTGTAGAGGGATGGGGCTCAGATAACATATTCCAAGTGGATTTTCCTGGGGTCTGCCCCATTTATTTCAGCCTCCTAAGCTCATGATATGGAAGGTGGCAGTAGACCCTAACAAGTGGTGATAATGGCCCCGAGGTCCTACCATGGAGGGATACAGCTTTGTAGCACCTTCTCCTTTCTTTCTCCAAATTTACTCCTATTTACCTTTGGTCTGTGCAAAGTTCTAGAAACCAAGTCCTTGAGGCTCTGCTGCCTCAAGAAATATCTAGCTGTTTCTCCTTGTGTTGTGGTGGTTGTCCCAACCACAGCCATGCTCAATCCTTACCACGCCTAACATCTAAACATGCAAAGATCACTAGACAGAAACCAAAAATTCCTCTTCCTAAGCCAGAGCACTGAGGCCACTTGGGCTATTCCTCCTGAGAAGGCTGAGATCAAATCTGGTACCTCTTTGTACTGTCTGGCTCAATAGCACATCTCATGATGTATTAAAGTCACTGAACCATCAAGGGAGCTTGAAATATTGCCTTGCGTTTTAATATATTCCCTGCCTATAGTGTGTGAATTTGCACAATCAGCAAATAAATTTCCTGATTGGGAATATATTTCAGGAATTTAGGCTCACAGAATGATAGACCTGTAAGATTTATCAATTGAGCGGACCGTGGGTGTAAAGGGTTAATTCTAATAAGAGCATAGTCAGCATGTGCAAAAAAGCTATGTCACAGTGAAGTCCTCACTGGGGGCAGAAGTCTGAGTAGCATCACAGAGAGCAGCTCTAGCTCTATGTTAGTCTTGTTTAACCTTTGTAAATAGTTAGCATGTAAATAAATGTATTTTGAACAAAGACCATAGCCTACAGTGAGATTTCTTCTAGAATAAGAAACTAACAAATCCTGCGACAAACCTATCATAACAAATAAAGGCAGTGGTGAATACGCCCACAGTAGAACTGTAGAAAATGGCAAGAAAAGCCTCAAGTGATGTCCAGCAACAGTGCAGCTCAGCGGTGACGGACTTCGAGCCCAATCCAGCAACCACACCAGAAACCATTGAGTAATAACGGTAGCCCAGCGATCGGCAGGACAAGCAGAGCGGGAAAAGACAACCTCGGATTTGGGAGAACAATGGCTACTACTTTTCCTCTGCCAGAATCTTTTCAATATATTGAGGGGCCCAGACAAACTGAACAATGGCAAGATCAGCAAAAATGTTTTAGCTGATAATGCAGCACCTCAGGCCTTGGAACTAAAGAGAAAAAAGATCAAATTAGCATTTTATTATACACTGGTGGGAGTATAGGACCAAAATGGGGATGTATGTATGGAGGTGGACGGTGTAGCTGAGGTATTAAACAAATATTTTGCATCTGCCTTTACCCAGGTAGAAGATGTTACCCAGGTCATGGTGAAAGATGAGGTAACTCACCAGAAAAATTTAACATTGATAAGGAGGAAGTATTAGTCAGGCTGCCTGTACTTAAAAGTTGATAAAGCACCAGGACCGGATGAGATGCTTCCAAGGATACTGAGGGAAGTGAGAGTGGATATTGTGGAGGCACCGGCCATAAATTTTCAGTCTTCCTTAGACTCAGCAGTGGTGCCAAAAGACTGCAGGAATGCAAACATTACACCCTTGTTCAAAAATGCGCATAAAGAAAAACCCAGCAACTACAGGCCAGCCAGTTTAACTTTGATGGTGGGGAAACTACTAGAAAAAGATAATCCAGGACAAAATTAATTGTCACATTGACAAATGCAGGTTAATTAAGGAAAGCTGGCATAGGTTTCTTAAGGGAAAATCATACTTAACTAACTTGCTTCAGTTTTTTCAAGGGGTAACAGAGAAGGTTGATGAAGGGAATACTGTTGATGAACTTCCAAAAAGCATTTGATACAGTGCCACACAACAGACTTGTGAGCAAAGTCATAGCTCATGGAATTAAAGGGACAGTAGCAACATGGATATGTAATTGGCCGAGTGACGGGAATAGTGGTTAATAGATGCTTTTCAGACAGAAGGAAGGTTTGTAGTGGAATCCCCCAGCTGCCAGTGTTGGGACCCTTGCTTTTCCTGATGCCTATTAATGACCTAGACCTTGGTGCAAAGGGCACAATTTCATATGAACATAAGCAGTAGGCCACTCGGCCCCTTGAGTCTGCTCCGCCATTCAATAAGATGATGGCTGATCTGATTGCGTAGCCCCGATAACCTTTCACCCTCTTGATTATCAGGAATCTATCTAGCTCTGCCTTAAAGATATTCAAACACCCTGCTTCCATTGTATTTTGAGGAAGAGAGTCCCAAAGACTCGCAGCCCTCTGAGAGAAAAAGTTTCTCCTCATCTCGCTTTTAAATGAACGACCCCTTATTTTAAACCGTGACCCATCATTCTAGATTCTCCCACAAGAGGAAGCATCCTCTCCACATTCATCCTGTCAAGACCCCTCAGGATTTTAAAAGTTTTGATCATACTCTTCAAAACTCCAGTGGATACAAGCCGACTCAAAAGGGAAAAACAGTAAAAACTGGGAAATAAGAATACTGGTCCGAATTGGTCTTGCATATCATAAAATGGAACACCAGTAAAAATTGGGAAATAAGAGTACTGGTCTGAACTGTTTTATTTCCCTCCTGGGTAATCCAGCCAACCTTTCCTGATAAGATAAACCACCCATTCCTGGTAATCTAGTAAACCTTGTCTGAACTTCTTGTAATGCCTTTACATCTTTCCTTAAATAAGGAGACCAGTGCTGGACGCAATACTCCAGATGTGGTCTGACCAGTGCCCTGTACAATTGAAGCATAACTTCCCAACTTTTGTATTCAATTCTCCTCATAATAAATAATAATATTCTAATAGATTTACTAATTACTTGCTGTACCTGCACACTAGCATTTTGTGATTTATGCACTAGGACACCCAGATCCCTCTGAATCTCAGAGCTCTGCAGTCTCTCACCTTTTAGATAAATGCTTGTTTTTCATTCTTCCTGCCAAAATGGACAATTTCACATTTGCCCACATAATGCTACTTTTGCCAGATCTTTGCCCGCTCACTTAACCTATTAATGTTACTTTGTAGCCTCCTTACGTCCTCTTCACAATTTACTTTCCTACCTATCTTTGTGTCATCAATAAATTTAGCAACCATACCATCTGTTCCTTCATCAAAGTCATTTATATAAATTGTAAAAAGTTGAGGCCTCAACACTGATCCCTGTGGCACACCACTCGTCACATCCCACCAACCAGAAAAAGACCCATTTATAGCTACCCTCTCTTTCCTGTTTGCTAGCCAATCTTCTATCCATACCAATATGTTATTCCCCAACACAATGAGCTTTTATTTTCCGTAATAACCGTTGATGTGACACCTTATCAAATGCCTTCTGGAATTCTAAGTACAGTACATCCACTGGTTCCCCAATGATACAAAACTTGGAAGGGTTATGAACTGTGAGGAGGATGGTGACGAGAACTTCAAAAGGCCATAGGCCAGGATCTTTAGGTCGGCGAGTTGGGGAGGTGGGGGGACACTCGCCGATGTGTAAAGTGACGCGGGATGACGTTGGGCAGAACTCCGCAACGTCACCCCGCATCATTTCAATTTTCAGGCTGGCAGGGGCGCAGCCGAGTCAGCTGTGCACCTGCCGCCCTGTCACGGCCAATTGAGGCCAATTAAAAAGTTATTGAGATAATTAATGGACCTGTCGTCCAACCTTAAGGTTGGCAGGCAAGCCGGGAGCCCTGGCGGGCTTCAGGTAAAGCATGAAACCTCATCCACAAGCGGGATGATGTTTCATGAGGGTTTTTGAAATTTTAATAAATGTATGATTTAAAGTGATGGACATGTCCCAACTCATGTGACAGTGTCATATGAGGGGACAGGTCAGGGAAATTTTATTTTTGCACCTTCACCATTTTAAAATTTGCAGCACTTATCCTCAGGGATACCTGTGCCCTCTTTTGCATGCATGCACTAAAGACCGCATTCTTGGCTGAGGGATTCCCCCCCACCTGCACAGGGTGCGCATAGCACTTCCTGGTGGACGTCACGCTGGGTGGGCCTTAATTGGCCCACCCACATAATATGGCGGCATGCCCCCGGTTGGGGGCACCGATCGGAGGTGCACTCGCCCACGCCCACGCCCGCTCCTGCACATCCCCCCTGGCAGGGGGAAAATTCTTCCCATAGACAAGTTTTGTGGAATGGGCGCACAGATGGCACATGAAGTTCAATTCAGAGAAATGCAAAGCGATTCATTTAGTTAGGAAGAACTCGGAGAGTTAGTATAAAATAAAAGGAACAAGTCTGAAGAGGGTGCAGGAGCAAAGGGACCTGGGTGTATATGTGCATATGTGTATTTAAGTCATTAAAGATGGCAGGACCAGTGGAGAGAGCAGTTAATAAAGCATTCAGTATCCTACTCTTTATTAATAGGAGCATAGAGTACAAGGGCAAGGAAGTTATGCTGAACTTGTATAAGATGCCAGTTAGACTTCAGCTGGGGTATTGCGTCCAGTTCTGGGCACCACGCTTTAGGGAGGATGTGAAGGCATTAGAGAGAGTTCAAAAGCGGTTTCCAAGACTTGTTCCAGGAATGAGAAACTTCAGTTATAAAGATAGATTGGAGAAGCCAGGACTGTTTTCCTTGGAGAAAAGAAGGCTTAGAGGAGATTTGATAGCGGTATTCAAAAACATGACAGCACTGGACAGGATAGATAGGGAGAATCTGTTTCCACACATGAAAGGATTGAGAATGAAAAAACACAGATTTAAAGTAAAAGAAGCAAAAGTGATATGGGAAAAAACATTTTGACGCAGCGAGTGGTTAGGGCCTGGAATACACAGCCTTAGAGTTTGGTGGAGGCAGGTTTAACTGAAGCATTCTAAAGGGAATTAGACTGTTACCTTAAAAGGAAGACTGTGCAGGGTTACAGGTAGAAGGCAGGAGAATTACACTAAATAAATTGTTTATTCAGAGAGCCAGTGCAGACACAATGGGCCAAATGGCTGCCTCCTGCACTGTAACAATTCTGTAATTCTGAGTCCCAACACCAGAATGGGGCAGAGTGACAACAGGGAAGGATAGAAAAGAAAGCAAATCCTGGACTCCGGATCCCTCTCCCTTGTATGACATCCTGCCTCGTGTGCCCAAAGATCTGGGGGTTGAAAATCAGACTGTTCAGTCACATGAAGACTCATGGCAGAAACTCGTGACTCTGAGTAGATATCATCCTCAAATTGAGGGACAGCCCCCACTGCCATCAACATTAACTCCTGCTGGCTCTGCAACACTATTGTGGGCTGCTGCTGGCCTGCACTCGACACTGTCTTATTAACCTGCTCTCGTGTAGGACCTTGTTGCTGCCAGTGTCTCAGATGGTCCAAGCTGGTCCTCTCCATACTGATGAGTTGCCTTTGGACATCTGTTTCATGTCAACAGCTTTCCTGAAGTTCAGTTTCAGAATCTGGCGTGTGCTCCAAGCATGTCACTTCTTTCAGGCTCAAACAGGTCTGAACCAATTTTTCTGGCTAAATAACCCTGAAGACCTAGGTGATCTTTGCACCTGAAACAGTAAGTGCCCTCTGGGAGAGGAAATTCTCTCTCTCTCTCTTTCTCTTTCTATACATATATATGTGTATATGTGTGATATATGTATATATGTATATATATGGGAAGCAAATTTACCCTTGTATGAAATGCTGTATGTATTATAGTGTCAGTGCATTAAAAAGAATATCACAAATTTCCTCCTGCCCTGTGGCTGTAAATTCAGCAAAGGTATGCTGAAAATCCCATTTACGCACATAAAACTGGGTTCTGCCGTACGTCCAGTGAGGTTACAGCAGTGCAGTGGGAGCTGCTCCGAGGAAATTCCCAAACTAAATTTATCTTGGCACCTGTACTGATATATTTTCAGTTTTAGTCTGCAATATGTTTAGAGTTTCATTCTTAGGGCGACAGCATGCGAACTGAATTCTTGAGAGTAAAGATGAAACAATTAGCAAAGGCCAGGATCCTATGAAAGGATTAGTCAAAATATTTTACAGCAGAAATACTCGATGCATTGTGCAAACAAAGAAACCCCCTCCCACACCATTCTCCTTGTAGTCATCCTACTCAGTTTGATGTCCTTCATCTGTTAAGGTAGTGGGTGCTTATCTTCTCCTAAGATGCTTACTAATGTTATGAAAGGCCACATTTACAAAAATGAATCCATATTTACTGACACCAGGGTTACTTACGTTTCTGTGAGTCATGAATGCGGTCAGACTAACCAGTGTGGAAGATAATAAAATGCATGGCTGGTTTATTTATAGTACGTCATAGGAAAGAAGTTTGGATTGTAGAATTTCCCTAATCTCCCTGTTGTTTGCTATCACTTCAATGATTTTTAATTACAAGACCATGAGCCAATGGAATCTGCAGTTTGTCGAATTTTCTCAGGTTCATCAGACACTTATTCTACGAAACCCCAAATAATTAATGTGTGTATGTGTCTGGTATACATGATATCACTTCCTGCATGCAGAATGTTGTTTAGACTCTTATATATATCCACCCTCCCAAGTCCTTGTGATATGTCCAAATCCAGCTTTTAAAAGACCATTAAGAGATTTCTTTTCAGCTGACTATCTTTCGAGTTGCTAACCTCCACTGCACTGAGCCGCAGTGATAGCTTTCCTTACAATTATGTCTCAGTTGTATTTGTACAGCCACCCTCCAGCATCTACTTCAAACAAAGAAACAACAAGCCTGGTTTCCTTTCCTGTGATGTCCGCATTTGTAATGCGTAGCAAAAGGCAACTCAAACTGAAACTACAATTTGCTGAATAATTGTACAGCCCTGTTTTGGTCTGTGCTTTTAAAGGAACATCATCTTCATAAAAAAAATTCAGTGACATTTTTCCTACACTTGTTACAAAGCCAAGGGACAAATTTTGTCAATGTGGGGCTGAAAATCTGCAGGTCACGGTTCCCAGCAGTTATAAACATATGAACATACAAAATAGGAGCAGAAGGAGGCCATTCAGCCCCTCGAGCTTACTCCGCCATTCAATAAGATCATGGCTGATCTGGTTGTGCTTTGAGTTCCATATTCCCATCTATCCCTGATAACCTTTGATTTCCTTGCCTAACAAGAATCTATCTACCTCTTGTGTCAGAGAGTTCATAAGTCAAGTATATCTTTGCATGCCAATGTGTTTTACAACCGAACGTAAGCAACATGCTGCACGTCGCTCAGGACTTTGAGGTTTGTTTGCCTGCCTTCCTTCGGGCAGCACTCAGGGTTAACAGAGATAAAAACAAATATCTGCGGATGCTGGAAATCCAGAACAAACACAGAATTACCTGGACAAACTCAGCAGGTCTGGCAGCATCGCCGGAGAAGAAAAGAGTTGATGTTTCGAGTCCTCATGACCCTTCAACAGAACTGATCTTTCTTTACAAGGAGAGGGAAATATAAGCAGGTTTAAGGTGTGGTGGGGGAGAAGTGGAGGGGGGAGGGTGTTAGTATAGGAGCAGATCATCAAAAGATGTCACAGACAAAAGAACAAAAGAACACAGAGGTGTTGAAGTTGGTGATATTATCTAAACGAATGTGCTAATTAAGAATGGATGGTAGGGCACTCAAGGTACAGCTCTAGTGGGGGTGGGGGAGCATAAAAGATTTAAAAATAATGGAAATAGGTGGGAAAAGAAAAATCTATATAAATTATTGGAAAAAAAAACAAAAGGAAGGGGGAAGAAACAGAAAGGGGGTGGGGGTGGAGGAGGGAGCTCATGATCTAAAGTTGTTGAATTCAATATTCAGTCCGGAAGGCTGTAAAGTGCTTAGTCGGAAGATGAGGTGCTGTTCCTCCAGTTTGCGTTAGGCTTCACTGGAAAGACCAAATGTAAATTGGGCGACCGCTTTGCAGAACACCTGCGGTCTGTCCACAAGAATGACCCAAACCTCCCTGTCGCTTGCCATTTTAACACTCCACCCTGCTCTCTTGCCCACATGTTTGTTCCAGTGAAGCCCAACGCAATCTGGAGTAACAGCACCTCATCTTCCGACTAGGCACTTTACAGCCTTCCAGACTGAATATTGAATTCAACAACTTTAGGTCTTGAGCTCCCTCCTCCACCCCCACCCCCTTTCTGTTTCCCCCTTCGTTTTGTTTTTCTTTCCAATAATTTATATAGATTTTTCTTTTCCCACCTATTTCCATTATTTTTAAATCTTTTATGCTACCCCACCCCCACTAGAGCTATACCTTGAGTGCCCTACCATCCATTCTTAATTAGCACATTCGTTTAGATAATATCACCAACTTCAACACCTCTGTGTTCTTTTGTTCTTTTGTCTGTGACATCTTTTGATGATCTGCTCCTATCCTAACACCATCCCCCCTCCACTTCTCTCCACCACCCCCCCCCCCCCAACTTAAACCTGCTTATATTTCCCTCTCCTTGTAAAGAAAGATCAGTTCTGTTGAAGGGTCATGAGGACTCGAAACATCAACTCTTTTCTTCTCCGGAGATGCTGCCAGACCTGCTGAGTTTGTCCAGGTAATTCTGTTTTTACTCAGGGTTAACATCACTTTTGGGGGGCTCGGGGGAGGGGTGGGGGGAGCTCACGGGCAGGTATCTATTTACCAGACCAGCCATGTGGTGGGGATGGCTTTTCAATGGCTCCAGAGCTAGGGATTGCTTGGGGAAGAGAGAGAAGTGGCCTCAGGCAAGGGAAGAGGCTGCAGGGCTAGGGCTATACTGAGGAAGCTAGATATCCTATGGTGTGTGGGGGCATATGTTGATCTGCACAAGTGGCCTCAAGATGGTGAAGGCTGAGGAGGCAGCCTCAAGAGGAACTGAGGCCAGTTGAAGATTATGTATGAGAGAGTGAGTGGTGATGTCTCTTGAGCTGGTAGTGAGTGAGATGTCAGTGAATCTGTGTTGGGCTTGTGAGTGTGTGAGATTAGATGGTTGATTTACCCTGGCGGCACAGAGGAGATCATTCATCCATTTCCTGCCCTGGATGGCCAACCTCTTCTGGTCAGCATTGACACTGACCACCTCTGCCACCACCTCCCAAGCTAGAGTGGTATGACTGATGGGCCTCCTACAGCCAGAGCTGAGTTAGAGGGGTAGAGGACATTGCAGCAGGCCCCCACAGCATCCAGAACCAGGGGGATGCACTCTTCTTGGTTTTTAAGACCATTTCTTCACCAGAGCAGAGAGGTCTTGGGCTTTTTAAATAAAATTCATTCACAGGATTTGGGTGTTGCTGGCAAGGCCAGCACTTATTGCCCATCCCTTTTTACAAGCTATTTAAGAGTCAACCATGTTGCTGTGGGCTGAAGTCACATGTATGCAGTATTCCTTCCCTAAGGGGCATTAGTGAACCAGATGGGTTTGCACAGCAATTGCTTCATGGTCATCATGGTCACTAGACTTTTAATTTGAAATTTTTATTGAATCCAAATTCCATCAACTGCCATGTTGGGATTTGAACTTGGGTTCCCAGAGCATTATCCTGGGTCTCTAGATTACCAAGCCAGGGACAATATAACTATACCAGCACCTCCCTCTCAATTCAAGTATTGAGAACTGTGAGCTCAACTGCAGTTTAAATATGGCACTCGGTGTGAGGAAGCGGTAAGGTAACAGTGTGGCGAGCAAATGGGAGGCCGCCTGCCAGCGAGACAACGTGTTTCCTGTGGTTGCATAATTAATGAGGTGGGAAGGGGACAATATGGTGTGAAAACTTTCCATTGCAGCCGGCAGGTATAGCGTCTTTTTTCACGCCCGCTATTGCACTTAGTGCAAATCTGGGATGATTCTGACCTATGACTTAAAAGTGTGCAGCCTCAGCCCTTGACCCCTGCTTCACTCATGAGTTCCATTTTTCTGTGTCCTTAATAAACCAGAGAAGCAAGAGCACCCAATGCTGGGAGTTCCCAGGCCTAAACCGAGATTCACCTGTCCCTACAGAGACAATTTAAACTTGGTCGGAAGCCAAAAAAGACTGTTCAGACTTCTATTGCACAAGGCCCAGATTTTAATTTCTGGGTCTCAACCGCCATCAGCCTCCTGCTCAAGCTGAGCAGTAAACAGCAACTGGCCAGAAGAGGGGAGTGGGATGTTGGGTAGGCAGGAAGCCATCAATGGGGTCCCAAAGGCACAGTGCCCGCCAGGTAGGTAGGTAGGTGATTTGAGAGGGCACAAAAATTGTGGGAGCATGGGGAAAGCTGGGGCTGAGGAACCCTGGAACATTCCTTGTAGGGCCCAGAGAAGCACTTCTACATGAAAACTACACTAAAATAAAAACACTTCCCTATATTGACTGGGAATCACTTAGTGCTAGGGGTTTGGATGGTGCAGAATTTGTAAGGTGCATCCAGGAGGGCTTCCTGACACAATATGTTGATAGTCCAACTAGGGAAGGGGCAAAACTGGACCTGGTATTAGGGAATGAACCCGGCCAGGTGGTCAAAATTTCATTGGGGGAGCATTTCGAGAAAAGTGACCATAATTCAGTAAGTTTCAAGGTACTGGTGGATAAGAATAACAGGAGTCCTCGTGTTAAGGTGCTTAATTGGGGGAAGGCTAATTATAACAATATTAGGCAGGAACTGATGAATCTAGACTGGAGGCGGATGTTTGAGGGCAAACCAACAACTGACATGTGCGAGGCTTTCAAAGTCAGTTGATAAGAACTCAGGACCGGCATGTTCCTGCTAGGATGAAGGAAAAGTATGGCGAGTTTCAGGAACCTTGGATAATGAAGGATATTGTGACATTAGTCAAAAAGAAAAGGGAAGCATTCATAAGGGCTAGAAGGCTGGGAACAGATGAAGCCCATGGAGAATATAAAGAAAGTAGGAAGAAACTTAAGCAATGAGTCAGGAGGGCTAAAAGGGGTCATGAAAAGTCATTGGCAACCAGGATTAAGGAAAATCCCAAGGCCTTTTGTACATATGTAAAAAGCAAGAGGGTAGCCAGGGAAAGGGTAGGCCCACTCAGGGACAAAGATGGGAATCTGTGTGTGGAGCCAGAAGAAATGGGAGAGATACTAAATGAGTACTTCTCATCAGAATTCACCAAAGAGGACTTAGTGGTCGATTTGTCTAGGGAAGAGTGTGTAGATAGCGTGGATCATGTTGAGATCAAAAAAGAGGAGGTGTTAGGCATCTTGAAGAATATTAAGGTGGATAAGTTCCCAGGTGATTTGAGAGGGCACAAAATTGTGGGAGCATGGGGAAAGCTGGGGCTGAGGAACCCTGGAACATTCCTTGTAGGGCCCAGAGAAGCACTTCTACATGAAAACTACACTAAAATAAAAACACTTCCCTATATTGACTGGGAATCACTTAGTGCTAGGGGTTTGGATGGTGCAGAATTTGTAAGGTGCATCCAGGAGGGCTTCCTGACACAATATGTTGATAGTCCAACTAGGGAAGGGGCAAAACTGAGGGAGACAAGGGAGGAGATTGTTGGGGCCTTGACAGAAATCTTTGTATCCTCACTGGCTACGGGTGAGGTCCCAGAGGACTGGAGAATGGCAAAAATCATTCCATTGTTTAAGAAGGGTAGCAGGGTTAATCCAGGAAATGACAGGCCGGTGAGCCTTACGTCAGTGGTAGGGAAATTCTTGGAGAAGATTCTTCATGACAGGATTTACTACCATTTGGAAGCAAACGGGCATATCAGTGAAAGGCAGCATGATTTTGTGAAGGGGAGATCATGTCTCACTAACTTGATTGAGTTTTTCGAGGAAGTGACAAAGATGATTGATGATGGAATGGCAGTGGATGTTATCTACGTGGATTTCAGTAAGGCCTTTGACAAGGTCCCTCATGGCAGACTGGTAAAGAAGATAAAGTCACATGGGATCAGAGGTGAGCTGGCAAAATGGATACAGAATTGGCTTGGTCATGGAAGACAGACGGTAGCAGTGGAAAGGTACTTTTCTGAATGGAGAGCTGGGACTAGTGGTGTTCCGCAAGGATCAGTGCTGGGACCTTTGCTGTTTGTAGTATACGTAAATGATTTGGAGGAAAATGTAACTGGGCTAATTAGTAAGTTTGCAGACGACACTAAGATTGGAGGAGTTGCAGATAGTGAAGAGGATTGTCAAAGGATACAACGGAATATAGATCAGTTGGAGACTTGGGAGGAGAAATGGCAGATGGAGTTTAATCCGGACAAATGCGAAGTAATGCATTTTGGAAGGTCTAATACAGGTAGGAATTATACAGTAAATGGCAGAACCCTTAAGTACATCAATGGGCAGAGGGATCTGGGTGTACAGGTCCACAGGTCACTGAAAGTAGCAACGCAGGTGGATAAGGTAGTCAGGAAGGCATATGGCATGCTTGCCTTTGTTGGCAGGGGTATTGAGTATAAAAGCTGGGAAGTCATGCTGCAGCTGTATAGAACCTTGATTAGGCTATACTTGGAATATTGCGTGCAATTCTGGTTACCACATTACCAGAAGGATATGGAGGCGTTGGAGAGGGTGCAGAGGAGGTTTACCAGGATGCTGCCTGGTCTGCAGGTTATTAGCTATGAGGAGAGGTTGGAGAAACTCAGATTGTTCTCACTAGAGCAACGGAGATCGAGGGGCGACTTGATAGAAGTTTACAAAATTATGAGTGGCATGGAGAGAGTAGATAGTCAGAAGCTTTTTCCCAGGGTGGAAGAGTCAATTATTAGGGGACATAGATTTAAGGTGAGAGGAGAAAACTTTAGAGGAGATGTGCGGGGCAAGTTTTTTACGTAGATGGTAGTGAGTGTCTGGAATTCGCTGCCAGAGGAGGTGGTGGAAGCAGGTACGATAGTGGTGTTTAAGAGGCAGTTTGACAAATACATGAATAGGATGGGATTAGAGAGATATGGACCCCGGAAGTGTAAAATGTTTTAGTTTGACAGGCAATATGATTAGCGCAGGCTTGGAGAGCTGAAGGGCCTGTTCCTGTGCTGTACTTTTCTTTGTTCTTTGTTTTTTTTTTAGCTTCTTTTAGCCCTAGCTCCTCTTCTCACCAGGTTGGTCTGCCAGTGAAGCCACAACAGTGTGTTAAAATTGACTACTCTTGTCTCTCTTTCTCACCTTTCTCATCTCTTGTCCCTGGACTACATAATGCTAAAATAAATAAAGGCAGCTGTTTACATATTACAGACAGCATTAGATTAACTGAAGGAAGAATTGCTTTCCTTTGTGCCAGAAAGGGTGCCCAGGTTGCATGGCAACCCTGGGAATTTGTACTATTTTACAATGGAGGCAGCCCCCACCCTAGCTGTGAATCAGATTCATATGTCAGCTAACTGAATTATAAAGAAACACCAGGAGCTCTTTATCCTAGAAATTAAACAACTGAGTGGGGGTTACTTAAGATCATAAATGGTGCAGAAAAGGATAAATCTGAAACATTATTTAAAATGAGAAACATTGGACAAATTCTGTCATCTTCACACAAATGGAATTCAACACATGGGGGCCAAAATTACACAGAGGTTCCACTGATCTCTCATTGTAACTCCAGTAGGAGACCAACAGAACCTACAGGGAAACAGTGGAGAAGCTGTTATACCAGGTTTCTAACCTTTCCAGGGATTTCCGATGTGACTTGTAGAGGGACGAACTTCCATGATCCCTTGGAAGGCAAATAATGACCCAAGGGCTCCCACTTATTGACCTCACAAACAACCTTTCAAGGTGAGATAGTGGCATGGTGGTAATATCACTGTGCTAGTAATCTAGAGGCCCTGCCTGAGGAACCGGGTTCAAATCCCACCACAACCACTACTGGAATTTATAATTCAAATGATAAAATTTAGAACTTAAAAAGTTAGTCATCAGTGATGGTGACTATGAAACTGTGGTTGATTGTCATGAAAAGCTCATCTGATTCACCTAATATCCTTTAAGGAATGATATATCTGCTGTCCTTATCTAGTTTGACCTACATGTCACCCCAGGCCCACAGCAATGTTGTTGACTCTTAACTGCCCCCTGAAATGGCCTAGCAAGCCACTCAGTTGAAGGGTAATTAGGTAACAAATGCTGACCTTGCCAGTGATGCCTAAATGCATGAAAGATTAAATTGACCTTATGTTCCAGCTGATATGTACAGTGAAGTATATTAACTTTGAGAAGGGATGCAAGCACTGTAGTGGGGTGAATCCAAAGGGGGAACACATTTTTGTTTACAAATTCATGGATCAATTTCTTCTTTTGTTCAGAGGCTGATTGGGTCAGCGCCAGATGGAAATCCTGGGCAAGTCCTTCCCAAAAGTAAGTGGAATCCAAAGCTTCTGGGCAGGATTTAACATTTTGGGCCAGGAGCCCAATGTTGACGTCAGAAACAAGTTCCAACCCGGCATATGTCAGGAGCAGCAACCCCACATTGTTTTGCCTGGACTGGCCAATTAGGGGCCATAGGGCACAGTCACCATCTAAGTAATGATGGCAGGCAGACTCTCGAAGCTGGAGGGCAATAGGAAGCCACCAAGCACAGAAAGAGCTGCAGCCTGCCATTGCAGGTAAGGGAGAAAGAGGGCACCTCCTTCTTAAGGCACCCTCTCAACATTTCTAAAATATTTGAAGTAAAAAAATGTGCTGCCATCCCACCATTGTGGGTGGCAGAGCGGCGTGCGGCCACAGTTGTACCAAGTAGGCAGGATGATGGGGCTTAGGGCCTCAAAGTCAGCCTGGAACTTTGCCCAACCCCCAGCCTACCACCAGGAAGTCACCACCAAGCAGCCAAATTCCAGCTGGTCTCTGAACATACGTCTTAATTGGCTATTTAATAATCTTAACAAACTGCTGCGCCTTGTAGGTGGACAGCCATTCTGTTCTTCAGTCCATACTGGAGGAAAAAGGCTCAGGGGTGGAATGGTGCCTGCAAACCAGCACACCAGCCAGTGACACAAAAGTGTGCAGCCCCCAGCTTCTGTTGCTGTACCCATATTGGAGCAGAAATCTTGCCCTTCATTGACTTGGAGAAAGTGGGCACCAGAGATGCTTCCATTCACCTGCTGTATGCTAATAAGATATCCTCCCCTGACCACACAAACTCTGGTGGGTTCACAACTGGACGCTGCTCTCAGGAATGCGACTGGAGCAATTGCAGGGCCCACAGAATGGATATCTGGTTGGGTAGTGGAGGCCAAAAATAATAAATTTTAAAAATAAATAAATAAATAATAAATAAATAATAGCATTTTTTACTGGAGTTGTAGGCTTTTGCTAGAATGTGGGCCCTGCTTGTATCAAAGAGCCTCCTTAATCCTCATCTTTCTTTCAATATTCTGATTGTGCTTGTTAACAATTGCTTTAATGCAATTGTCACGCTAAGGAAACATCTACAGCAATGGGATGAGTTGGGCATCATAGTTAATATTCAGCTGAGGTCAACTTGAAAGTCTCCCCGCTGACAGCTGTGAATTGTCTTATGTAAAACATACTTCATTCTGGTTCCCAGGGCACAAAGTCACCCTTAAATTCAGCATGGAAATGCAAACCAACAAAGCTAACCATTCATCATCAATGATGTTGGTGTCTGCATTGTAACAGAGCTAAGCCTGGTACACAGCTGGACCACAGGAAGTTTCAAGTGCTTGCCAGTGTAAGCTTACGGGAGAAATGCACATGTTCTGCCTGGGGCTCTTTGCATTGATATCAGCTGTTCATGTATACTCTACCAAGACGGTCTTTTTCAGGATATAGAGATAACACACAGGCTTTTGTTGGAAGCATGAGATAATCATGTCACTCATGTTAAATGCTAATCTTTAATATTTTATGATTCTAAGTGATCTTTTAGAATTAAGTAAAATGTATGCAGCACAATCCCGTCAAGTATTATACCATCAGTGAGGCACCAGAGAGTGCCAAGGGATGGATGGTTTCATCCCCACTATCCTCATTCAGCTGACTCAGCTGTGTCATCATGAGAAGGCTGAGGAGAGGTTGACTGGTGTCCTGTGGAACTACTCTTAGCCCCTCTGAATCATTAAAAACCACCTGAGGGATGTGGCCAAGGACAATCAATGGAGAGAACAGGAAATTATAGGGGATATAGTTCAAAGCATTAAACCGAATTTGTGATGCCTCATGTCATAGAGTCATAGAGGTCTACAGCACAGAAAAAGGCCCTTTGGCTCATTGGGTCTGCGCCAGCCAAACAAGTACCTAACTATTCTAATCCCATTTTCCAGCACTAGGCCCATTGCCTTGTATGCTATGGCATCGCATGTGTACATCCAAATACTTCTTAAATGTTATGAGGGTTTTTGCCTCTAGCACCCTTTCAGGCAGTGAGTTCCAGATTCTCACCATGCTCTGGGTGAAAAAATTCTTCCTCACATTCCCTGTAAACCTCCTGCCCCTTACCTTAATTCTATGTCCCCTGGTTATTGATCCCTCCACCAAGGGGATACGTTCCTTCCTGTCTACCCTATCTATGCCCCTCATAATTTTATACATCTCAGTCATGTCCCCCTTCAATCTCCTCTGCCCCAAGGAAAGTAATCCCAGTCTATCCAATCTCTCCACATAACTAAAACTCTCTAGCCCAGGTAACTGCCTGGTAAATCTCCTCTGCACTCTTTCTAGCACAACCACATCCTTCCTATAATGCGGATTCCAGAATTGCATGCAATATTCTAGTTGTGGCCTAACCAGCCTTTTATACAATTCCAGCATAACCTCCCTGCTCTTATATTCTGTGCCTCGGCTAATAAGGGCAAGTGTCCCATATGCCTTCTTAACCACCTTAGCTACCTTAAGGGACCGGTGGACGTGCACACCAAGGTCCTGATCCTCAGTACTTCCCAGGGTCCTATCATTCATTGTGTACTCCCATGCCTTGTTTGTCCTACCCAAATGCATCACCTCACGCTTATCCGGATTAAATTCCATTTGCCACTGATCAGCCCATCTGACCATCCAGCCTATATCCTCCTGTAATCTAAGGCTATCCTCCTCACTATTTACCACCCCATCAATTTTCATGTCATCCACGAACGTACTGAAGTCTAAATCGTTTATATGTACTACAAACAGCAAGGTACCCAACACCGATCCTTGTGGAACCCCACTGGACACAGGCATCCAGTCACAAAATTATGAAGAAACACAGGAGCCATTTATCCTAGAAATTAACCAACTGAGTGGGGGATATGTAAGATCATAAATGGTGCAGAAAAGGTTAAATCTGAAACATTATATAAAATGTGAAACATTAGACAAAGTGTTATATTCAGATAGATATTCAGATTGGTGGGGTAATAACTCGTTGCTTTCATGTTCAAATCCTCTAGAATATTCTGTTAAAGAATAACAAAAGCCATACGTAATTACTGCAATGTGTTTACTTCCATCAATGGGGCATCAAGAGCTTAGTTAGTAAAGTGGATGTACAATACCTATCACTTTGAACCTGCCCTTGCTTCCCCACTCCCCTTAGAATTACACAATAAAATATTCATCCCCAAGATTGAGCCCAATTAACAACTAAAAACATTAAGCCAAGATATTCAGCAACAACATCTTACAATAATGAAATAAGGAAAAATGTCATAGCTCTCTCCATTGGCAGTACATATATAAAAAGAAATGGTGAGGTTTTGTGAAGTGACATAAATAAAAGAAAGAAAATCAGGATAGGGATAGAGCTACCAGGGAATGACAAGTTAAGCGCAAGGTGGTCATAGTAAAATGGCAGAAATATTAAATCACAGAATTGTTATGGTGCAGAAGGAGGCCACTTGGCTCATTGTGTCTGCACCAGTTCCCCAAATGAGCAGCTCACCCAGTGCCATTCCCCTGCATCTTCCCCGTAGCCCTGCACATTCTTCCTTTTCAGATAATGGTCTAATTCCCTTTTCAATGCTTCAATTGAACCAGCTTTCACCACGCTATCAGCCAATGCATTCCAACCCCTAACCAGTCGCTGTGTAAAAAAAGTTTCTCCTCATATCACTTTTGCTTCTTCTACTAACTACATTAAATCTGTGCCCTCTTGTCCTCGATCCTTTCATGAGTGGGAACAGTTTCTCCCCCCCTACTCTACAGACCCCTCATGATTTTGAATACCTCTATCAAATCTCATTTCAGCCTTCTTTTCTCTAAGGAAAACAGTCCTAGCTTCACTAATCTATCCTCATAACTGAAGTTCCTCCTCCCTGGAACCATTCTTGTGAATCTTATCTGCACCCTCCCTAACACCTTCAACTCTTTCCTAAAGTGGAGCACCCAGAACAGGGCGCAATAGTCTAGCTGAGGCTGAACAAATTCAACATAAGCTCCTTGCTCTTTTACTCTGTGTCCCTATTAATAAAGCCTAGGATGCTGTATGCTTTATTAACTGTTCTCTTAACCTGTTCTGCCGTCTTCAATGGTTTATGCACATATACGCCCAGATTCCTCTGCTCCCAGCAGTCTTTAGATTTGTACCCATTTTTTTATATTGTCTCTCCATGTTTGTCCTACCAAAATAAATCACTTCACATTTGTCTGATTTGAACTTCATCTGCCAACTGTCCTTTCATTCTATCAAATTGCTTATGTCTCTTTGAAGTTCTACACTAGCCTCCTCACAGTTAACAATGCTTCCAAGTTTTGTATCATTCGTAAACTTTGAAATTGTGCCCTGTACACCAAGATCTAGGTCATTAATTTATATCAGGAAAAGCAAGGGTCTCAACACTGAACCCTGGGGAATTCTACTACAAACCTTCCTCCAGAACGAAAAATCATCCATTAACCAGTACTCTCTGTTTCCTGTTGCTCAGCTAATTCCCTAACCCTGTTCCTACTTTCCCTTTTATTCCATGAGCTATAACTTTTCTCACAAGCTGTTGTGTGGCACTGTATCAAAGACCTTTTGGAAGTCCATGTGCACCACATCAACAACATTTCCCTCATCCCTCTTTGCTACCTCTTCAAAAAACTCCAGCAAGTTAATTAAACATGATTTTCCCTTAAAACGTTCATGCTGGCTTTTCTTGATTAACCCACATTTGCCCATGTGACAAGCAATTTTGTCCCAAGTTATTGTTTCTGTTAGTTTCACCACTACTGAAGTGAATAGTTCCTTTGGGCGGAATTGTCCTAGATTTGCACTAAGTGCGGTACCAGGCAGCAGAAAGGATGTTTTACCCAGTCATCGCAATGGCGGATTTTCACACCGTATCATCCCAATCCTACCTTATTCATCATGCATTCCCGGGAAACACACTATTTCACTGGCGGGTGGCCATTGATTTGTCCACCACATCATCACTTTGCCGCTTCCTCATGCCTGGCATCATATTTAAAGTGCAGCCATATACACACCTCTCAGTGCTTCTAGCCCAGGACTGCTACACAGAAGACATGGCCCTGAAAGGCACAAGGACTGCAGCCCCCTGAGTCAGTGACGCATCCCTGGAATGCCTTTTGGACGCCTTAGGGGTCCTGCCATGATGTCCTCTATCCCCACTCTGGCCGCAGGAGGGGCAGCAACATCACCAGTACAGCTTGGGAGGTGGTGGCAGTGATGGTCAGTGCTAATGCTGCTCAGAAGAGGTCATCCATCCATACAGAAAGAGTATCAACAATCTCATCTGTGCTGCCAAGGCAAGTCAAGAATCTCATCGCTCTAAACTCACATACCCACAAGCCCATCACACATTCACTGGCATCTCACTCACTGCCAGCTCAAAGGACATCACCACTCACCTCTTCACATTTCCATCTGGCCTCATCTCCTCTGAAGATTGCCTCCTCATCATGTACATGGCTCCACTCAGCACACACTCACACCTGGCATCCTTCTCATTAGGCCTGGCATACGCTTTGCTCACACTCTCTCCACCTGTCTTTATGCAGGACAAGGTTGATCACAATAAAAGGGAGAGGTCCCAGACCGGGGGTGGAGTGCTGGACATCAAGGTCCTCACTGCTTTTGAAGACTGCGCGTTACAGCTGGCCAGAGGGGATGTGGACCGTTCCTGCAGCAATGGCGAGGTCAGCACCAAGCATCCAAGTGAGGATCGTACATTAGATCATCCCTCTGGCCACTCAACTGTGAGTCCATTGTTCTGTGTACGCAGCAGCCATGCACTAACAATCTTTACTTTCTCTCATAGGCACACCTGCCACATGTCACCCTTGGGCATCCTTGGCCCTAACTTCAGCACCAACAGCACCTCAGATGAGGACAGCACCCTCAAAGACCCGTCACAGCAATTACCACATCCTCACCACTGCTGTGACACACACCCCAGTGGGACCAACATGTACAGCAGGCTTGGGTTCACTATCTGGTGAACACAGCACACAATCTGTTCCACAGTAGGCGGATGCAGGGACACCCAATGTCACTAGCACTCAGAGGACTGCTGGAGGCAAGGAATCTGATGATGAGACACAGCTGGCCAGAGGGGATGTGGACCATTCCTGCAGCAAGGACGAGGTCAGTGCCAAGCATCCAAGTGCATGGATGCAGATGATGAGCCTCTGGACTCGGTCCTCAGTCAGTTGTTGGAGCTGCAAGGACAATCGTGGGAACATCAGGAAGGGATGTCTGGTGCACTCCTCAGATTGCAAGTCACGATGGAGGAAACCATTCACCTTCAGCCTGAGGTGATTGCACCATCATGCCAATGCACCGAGGTCAACACTGGCAGGATAGGAGTCACTGTGTAGACCTTGGTCTGGAACATCTATCTTTCACTGCTGCGTGGGCTGAACTCCATCACTGATGCCATAGTTGGCCTCCAACAGTATCAATGTGAGTGGGGTGCGAGTCAGCTCAATATCACTCCAGCTTCTCCTTCTCAAGGAGTCAGCCAGGGGTCCTTATAGAGGAGGATCAGCAGATGCACACCCCAGGGTCATCCACCCAGATAACCCTGGGAGTGTCCGGCCCATCTGAATCCCCTCTTCCTGTGACCCCAGCAGCTGCAGCTCCACAAGGAGGGCAACACTGCCACACAGCAGGACACCGAAAGCAGGCCTAGGGCTCCAGGTCTCAGCCCTCCAGAGGACACCTGCCAAGGTCATCACAGACATGGCAGCAGACTTCCATCACCTCCGCTGTGGATGTCAGGGGAGCACCAAGGCGTAGCAGCAGGGTTAGGAAGTTAAGAAGCCATAGTCGCACAGCTTGGGCACGGGTGTTAATCACTTGTACATAACATTCACTATTGTAAGTAAACTCCCAAGAATATCTCCCTGCCTATAGCTACTTGCTCTGATGAGCAGTGTTCGTGTCACTCAGTTGTGAAACCTTGGTCCCTGCACACAAGATAAAGGCAGGTATCTCAGTCCAGGGCCTCTTCCTTGTGCTTTGTGCAACCTTCCCAGCACACTGATGGAGCACCTTCACTGTCACTGGACACATCAGTCATGCCTGCTCCTCGATGGGGCTTATCATTGCTGTCAGAATGCTCTGGGCCAGTGGCACAGAGTTCCGTCATTCTCCTTGTGTGCTCTTAGCACCTTTGAGGTGTGGCTGGCACCCATCTCATCAGCATCTGTGTCCGGTGACAGGGTGGTCCTGAAGGGTTCAGCTCACGAAGGATGCCATAAGATCAGGAAAAGTTAAAGTTGCCCTGCTGCATCTCCATGATATGACCCTGTTCAAAGAGCACAAGCGAGGTGTCTTCAGCCAGGCAGGAGTCAAACAGTCACATAAGCTATGTGAGGATTTATGGAGTATCCCCACTGCACTTCATCATCATCCTCCTGGAATGTAGGGACTATGGGTATCTGTTGCATCTCCATGACAGGAGCCTTATTACAGAGCGTATGTATCCTCCCATCAGTCAGACAGGAGTCAGAGGTTCACAGATACAATGTGAGGATCTATGGAGTCTCTTCACTGCGTGTTTGTCGTTGCGAAGATGGCATCTGTGACCTCATGGATGCATTTTCGCATGGAGGCTTGTGATAATGCATACAGTTCACCTGTGGAGCCCTGAACGGAGCCACTGGCATAGAAATTGAGCGCAATGGTCACTTTCACAGCCACTGACTTTCACAGCCACTTTGTGTCCCCGTGGCATTAAATTCTGCAGTAGCTGGCTGATGTGACAGACCAGTTTCCTGGACATGTGCCATCTTTGGCAACACTGCTTCTCAGTCAGCTGCAGGAATGAATGGCAGTGTCTATAGACCCTGGGCCTGGCTAGGCACCAACCACCAACTGCTCGCTATGGCTCTTCAGCACTCTGTGTGGGAGCCCCTTCTTCTTGAAGGTGCTGTTCCTCTTTTGTCCAGCCAAATGCCTCCTTCACTCTCATCCCCTTTGTCTCTGCTCCCTGTAAGTGATGAGGCATACAGCTAAGTCACCAAACTCCATGATCCATGAGGTCATGGATGCCATCTTCGCGAAGACACACAACTTTGTGCATTTCACCTGAGATCAGTGAGGCCAGGAAACAGGAGTTTTGGGACTGCCCAGATCCCAGGATTCTCACAGGGGCAGGGTGCGATTGACCGCACTCATGTGGCGTTCAGGTCTCCATTACAACAGGCGGTCAACTATGTCAACCTCAAGGTTGGTACTTTGTAGCCAGCTTGCTATTTGTTACCCTTGACTACATTTTCTGTTATGTCTTCAAAGAATTCAGTAAGGTTGATTAAGCGTGGCCTTCCCTTTTGTAATCTATGCCATTATATTTTTAGCTTCTGGATATTGTCTATTAACATCTGCAGCTGGTGTGTGACCACCATAAACACATCCTGCAGTTCTGCGCACAGTTCTCAGGGAGTGTCCACGACTCCTACATTCTCAGTAGGTCTCAGCTCCCTGATGTCTTCCAGGGTTCAGAGAGACTGCAGGGTTGGCTCCTTGGGAACAAAGGCTACTTGGAGAGGACGTGGCTGAGGACACCCGTGTGGCAGCCTCAGACTGCAGCAGAGAGAAGTTATAATGAGGCTCATGCTGCATCTCGCACTTTGGCAGAGCAAACTATTGGAGTGGTGAAGATGAGTATCCGATGCCTGGATCTGTCTGGTGGAGCCCTGCAATACAGTCCACAGAGGGTGTCATGCATTGTCGTTGCCTGCTGCACCCTTCACAACCTGGCACTGCAACAGGGAGAGGAGCTGGCTGAGGAGATGGAGGACCTTCACATCTCCGATGAGGAGGACTTCAATGGGGATGAGGGTGAGGAGGTCCTTGGAGGCAAGGATGATGGTGATGAATCCATCACACTAGCCAGATAAAGCAAGTGTGCTCAGCAGGCCCTCATAGCTACTAGAATCGTGAAGGGTGATGATGATGACTTGCAGTGAAGAGACTCCATAGATCCTCACATTGTATCTGTGAACTTTTGACTCCTGTCTGACTGATGGCAGAACACATACACGCTGTGAAAAGGCTCCTGTCACGGTGCCTGGTGACTGCAGACTTCTCCTGCAAGATGAAAGAGAGATGGATGGGTTAGCATGGGTTTACTAAGAACCTCTCTTGGTTAAGCCTGAAGACGTCTTAATGCATCCCGGAGAGTTCTGGCCACCACTTGGATGGCCAGAGTTTAATGTGCTGCATGGCTGCCCGAAACCCCAACCACCTACACCCCACTTCCACCTGACTGATTGGCAGCAGCTTTGCCCACTGGACTACATGCTGTGCTCTCAGCTCAAGCACAGGCATTCTCCTAACCCGCACTGCAAGGCTGCACTGTTGGCTTGAACCATGGGGGAGACTGGTCTAAACCAGGATGATGGCTTTGCAAGGGGCTGTGAGCCCTCCACCAATGACTGCTTCATGGCCAGCTTTAGCAAGGGGATTGTGCCCAGTCATCCAACTATTCAGCAGTCCACTTGAACACTCATAAGTTTGCAGTCTGTGCCCGAGGGGTGAAAAGCTCTGGAGCATTTAGGGGGTGCACTTTCATGCCTCTGTGTTGCTTGAGTGGGCAGACAAGCTGGAGGCCCAACTCCAATCATGTCGACATGGCTGTGCCTGAACTGTCTCCCCTGTGGAGGAATGGTCATTTTATGCAAGGTTTCCCTAATGCACGGCTGCTTTCCTCCCCATCCCTGCCCCCGCATGTGCTTGTGCATTGCCATCAGACTGGACTGCCTTGCCCCCCCCAGATTGCCTCACAGCGTGCTGCGATGCCCCCTGCAACTTGCCCCAACTGCAGTGCAGTCCTTGCCCCAGCACTGCACTGCTAGCCAGCCTGTGCCCTCGCCTGAATGTACACAGCCTCAATCTTGAAGTCAAACAGGTGACCCTCACAAGTGCTGCACAACATGTGTACACTCACCCCTGAGTTCCCCTCAATGTGCAGCCTCGCCAGTTGCATGCCTTATAAATGCTTTTGTGAAACACATCAGCCTGCAATCATGCTGATGTGCCCGGATGATCCAGCGCGGCGGGTGGGGTGACTCTGGAAAGCAATGATATGCAAATGTATCAAAATGACGGTCTCAACGTGTGACAGCGGGAAAGCCAGCCCGCCATTGATGGGCAGGGCGGATGATTGCAAACTGGTTTCACAACAGCGTGAAACCGATTTTTAGCGTTCCTACCATATTGTCTGCTCACACCCGCCATGACGCCTGATGCCAACAGGGATGGAAAATTCCACCCTTTGCCTTTGTATTTACCAGGAAAACTAACTGGGTGGACATGATATTAAAAGGAGAGATCAAAAAACATATAAATTAATTTAAGAAAGACAGATGAGAGATAATTGATAAACTAGTCAAACTTAGAAAGAATAAAACCCCTGGTTTTGCATCTCACATATTATGGCTGGCAAACAGCTAATGTGATTCCCAGATTTAAAAGGAGGATCAAATCCACTGAACTATAGATCAGTTAACTTAGTGACAGTGGTAGAAAAGAAAATGGAAGCCTTAGTCAAAGATGTTAATGGACAATATCCAGAAACTAAAAATATACTAGCATAGATTACAAAAGGGAAGGCCATGCTTAATCAACCTTAATGAACTCTTTGAAGATGTAGCAGAAAGAGCAGACAAGGTAATGTAGTAGATGTAATGTATTTAGACTTTCAAATGGCCTTCGATAAGATACAGCATTGTCAATGCGTTACTAAGGTCAAAATTTGTGGAATTAGGGAACAGGTAGCAAGCTGGCTACAAAAAGTCAAACAAAGAATAGGGATTAAAAATAATTACTCAGTCTGCAAAATGTGGGAAGAGGTGTTCCACAAAGATCCAGGCTGGGACCACTGTTGTTTAATATTTCCATCAACTATTTAGCCTCCAGAATTGGAAGTACAATTTCAAAATTAATGGATGAGAAAAATTAAGGGAGTACAGTTAATATTGAGGAAGAGTGCAACAAAATACAAAAAGGCATTAATAAACTTGCAGAATGGGTATGTAATTGGCAAATTTACTTCAATATAGATTAGTGAGGTGGTGCATTTTGGTAGGAAGAATAAGGAGGCCACATATTCTAAATGGTGTAGAAGGGCAAAGGATCTAGATGAAAATATACACAAATTATTAAAAAGTAGTGACATAGATTAATAAAACCATTTTAAAAAGCAAACAAAGCCCTGGGGTACATTTCTAGAGGGATAGAATTAAAGAGAGATAAGTTCTGCTGAACTTGTATCGAGCCTTGGTACAACCACACTCAGAGTACTGTATGCAGTCCTGGTTTCCATATTACAAAAACAATATAGAGACACTGGCGAAGGTGAGAAAAAGAGTTGTAAGGATGATACCAGAATCGAGGGGGGTTATACCCATCAGCGAATATCGACCAGGCTGGAGCTCTTTTTTTCTAGAAAAGAGGAGGCTGAGGGATGACCTGAAGGACACCTTTAAGATTAGGGAAATGTTTGGTAGAGCTGAGATAGAAAAAATGTTTCCAATTGTGAGGTTGACTGCATTCCTAGAGGTTTTATAACATGGGGCGGGATTTTATGTCCCGCTGGTGGGCATGTGACCGACCTGATCGAATGTAAAATAGTGCGCTATGACGTCAGGCGAGTGTCCCACCATCATTGTGCACTCCCGCCACATTTCAGTTGGCAGGTGCATGCAAAAGTCGGCAGCGCGAAATGGCCAGACAGCCTTTGAATTTTTTAGCAAACCTCACCCACAGGCAGGATGAGATTTCCACAATTAAATAAAAAATAAATATAAATTTTTGGGCAGAATTTATATTTTGCTGATATTATTGTGTGAGTCCCATGTCAGGACATTTTTTTCAGATTTTAAAAATCTTTATTTTTGATTTAAAAATTGTTCAACTCTCTGAAGGCAGGCAGCTCCCTGCCTTCAGGGAGCTTCCAGTGCATGCTCCCCTGCGCAAACCCTGACTTCCATGCGCGCACTCCTCCTGCCCCCACCCCAAGAGCACTAAGGTTCTTAGCGCGTCTTTCACGCTGGCTGGCCAATTAATGGCCAGCTAGCGTGAGGTCGCGGTCAGGGGCTGATCGCAGGCGGTGGACCATTTCCTGGCCGCTCCCAGGCCCGCCCATCCGCCACACCCACCTGACCAAGATGTTCGCACCACATGATATTTGACCATGTGATGCTTCATTATATGACATCTGGCCACGTGACTGTTATAAATGCTATTACATTTACCTTATGAAAATTGGATCTCCTGTAATTCAATATCTTTGCTCATGGTTTTGCATCAGTAGCTGTTGTACAAGTAGTTCCAAGAACCAGGAAACCACCTGTGAGCAGGCAAACAGGGGAAATCAGAGGTCAGGGAGTGATTCACAAAGGGGAATTCAGAGGCAGAAACCACTTTGACTCCACCTCTAATGATAGCTCACTGAAGTATCATTAGTATCTAATAGTAATACTCTTGCATCCAAAAGTTATGTTATAGTATGCTGAATTATTGCTTAACATTGGATCTGTTTCACTTTAGACTATGAAACTAATCTCATTCCATAAATGTGGGGCTGTAGCTATTAATAATACTTAAAGGTAATTGTTTCGTCTGATTTTCATATTTGACTTGAATGTTAATTTTTCCAAGGATTGACAATGGGTTTCCAGAATAATCTTTCAGTAAAATGACATTTTTCTGTAGGGTAATTTTCCACAACTTTCCCTTATATATTTTCAAAGATAAAATAGTTACCAGTGTCAAATTCAAATTCACATTTATATCTTCCCTCCAAACAGGAACCACAATTTCATGTTGGCTATTTCCTGCTATGCAATATACAAGAAAACCCATCTATTGTTCACCTGTCTCACCTTGTAGTTTTTTTTTCTTCATCAGGTTCCTCGCTGGAATCAACAAAATGGAGATTGAACTTTTGTCCTTTATTACATTGATTATTCACAGTGCTGTGATATGATTTGAAGTTTTTCTTCTCTCTGCTTCCAATCTAGCAGTACCAACTGGCTTCATGCATAAATGAGCTGAATGGCCAGATTCTGTAAAATTCTAACATTTAATTTTCTTACAAAAGCATCTGTGTGGGTAGTTGTTCTTTATCACACCTCTAATATGGTGGAGCAACTATGTTTGTTTGGATTGAAATGCAATCATGCGCTAAAGATCCTACCTGGCTTGCTGTAGTCATGTGACCTCTGCCATGAGGCATTGGCTGGAAACAGCAATGTTACATTCAGTTCTAGTAAAGGCAGAGAACAAGAAGAAATGTACTCATTGAGCATGTGACATGGTGTCAGAAGCGGAGCTCAGATTGAGCTTTGAAGAATTGCAAAGAAGCTCAGCTACTAAAAGACAAACACAGAAATGTTGAGAGCTGCTGAAAGCTGCTATAAAAAGCCATGGAAAGCCACTGAAAAGGAAAAGCAAACAAAGGAAGCAGGTTGCAAGTAAATCACCAGGTGAGGCAAAATGGCTCTCAATTTTCCTCTCCCCGCCCCTGTTGAACTGAAAGACTGAGGAAACAATAAAGATCACAAAGGAATCATCATGAAATCAAGCAAATCTAACACACATGTATACATAGCAATCCTTAAGTGGAGAAACACACCAACTGAAGGCATGGAAAGTAGTCCAGTCCAGAGACAAATATCACATCACATCCAAACTACTCTTCAATAGCAAAAAGGCTACTGAAACCAGAAATAGTAACAGGCATGAGTAAAAGATTCGAGGCGAAAAGGCAGAAATTAAGCCAAATTCCAATTTGACAAAATTGCCAAACCATTGACAGAGTTGAGCATTGGAGAGCCAGTCAGAGTACAAACCTTCAATGCTCTTAACAGGAGTCAGCCCAAGTGGCAACTTGGGACATGAATAGAGCAGTTGCCACCTCAATCATACACAATGGATGTGAATGACCAAATATATTGGTGCAACCACAGGCATATGTGCAATATATGCACAACTAGAGAAGCTGTTCCTTCACTGCAGGCAGGAAGATGGGATCTCACCAGCTGCACAGAGTACAGAATAACTATCACTACCAGAGGTCCACCAGTTCCCAACAACAGAAATGGAATAACAATTAACACTGCAACAACAAATGCCACAGGAACAACACTCACCGGAGAGGGAACATCAGCCAGATGAACAGCCAATAACAACGCACACATGTACCATTAAAAGACCTGAATGATTTAACGACTATGTATGCAATGCATATGCAGAGACTGACTAGAATAACAAACAGTTTGTTAATGCATAAGGACAGTTGTTGTATAGTGGGTAACTTGAGTAACTCAGTTGCACATGATATAGAACCATAGAAAAGTTACAACACAGAAGGAGGCCATTTGGTCCATCTTGTCCATGCCAGCCCGAGGACACCCAGGTGCCCTTTTTAATCCCACCTTCCTGCCCATAGCCCTGCAGCTTACAGCACTTAAGGTGCAGATCCAAGTACTTTTTAAAAGAATTTAGAGTTTCTGCCTCTACCACAAACTTGGGTAGCAAATTCCAGACACCCACTACCCTCTGCATAAAAAATTTCTTCCTCATGTCCCTACACCTTCTGCCACTTTTCTTGAATCTATGTCCCCGGTTCTAGAATTCTCCACCAAGGGAAACGATTTTATCCTGTCCACTCTATCTATTCGCCTCATAAATTTGTACACCTCAATCAAGTCACCTCTCAGCCTTCTTTGTTCAAAGGAAAATAACCCCAACCTATCCAATCTCTCCTCGTAGCTACACTTTTCTAACCATGGCAACATTCTTGTAAACCTCCTCTGTACTCTCTCCAGAGCTATTACGTCCTTCCTGTAATGTGGTGACTGGAAATGCACTCAATACTCCAGTTTGGGCCTCACCAGTACAATTCCAACATTATATCCTTACTTTTATATTCTATACCTCTGCCAATGAAGGACAGCATTCCATATGCCTTCTTTACAACCTTGTCTATTTGAACTGCTGCCTTCAAGAACCTGTGTACTTGTACGCCAAGATCTCTCACTTCATCTACCCCTTTTAGTATATTCCCATTTATTGTGTAATCCCTGCAACTATTTGACCTCCCTAAATGTATGACCTCACACTTCTCTATGTTAAAATCCATCTGCCACTTTACCACCCATCTATATCGTTTTGGAGATTATGGCTAGCCTCTACACTATCCACTACTCAGCCAATCTTTGTGTCATCTGCAAATTTCCCAATCATGCCCCCCACGTTCACGTCCAAATCGTTAATAAATAACACAAACAGCAAGGGTCCCAACACCGAGCCCTGTGGAACACCACTTGAGACAACTTTCCATCCGCAAGGGCATCCATCGACCCTATTACATGCAAATTTGTCTTTTTGTTATGAAAAGGGGGTTGTTTGGATTGAAATGCAACCTTGTACTACCTGCTTGCCATGGTCATGTGACCTCTGCCATGAGGCACTGATTGGAAGCAGCCATGTTACATTCACTTCTAATAAAGATAGAGTGTAAGAAGGAAGGTACTCATTGCGCTAGTAACACTGTTCACTTCAGGCTAATGAACCGTGTGGCATGTAGGTCAACATACAGCCTCCATTCTTAGTACCATCTCAAGAACTCTAGCAGACTTGAGTCTGTCTTCTACAAACAGTTTCTTCTGTACTTTTCTTTTTACTTTGAAAATAAACCTACCAAAGTCACATGGTATGGGCAGTTCCTTCAGTTCTGCCATAAAATAAGTCACACTTTCACCATCCATTTGCCTCCTCTGGTTAAACTTGAACTGTTCTGCAATAACCTGTAGCTTTGGGTCTAGATATTCTTTAACCACTTGGGCCCAACTTTAGGCTAGACAGGAGTAATCAGCTGTAAATAGAGTAACTAGCTGCTTTTGTGTTCAGGCTCTCCATCAAGAAAAAGATTGCCCCAACAAAAAAGCATTACAAGAGTGATCTTGGGATGTAATTATTATAATTTGCTTACAAGCATCAGCCAGGATTTCCCACTCCAGGCCTAGGTCTGGTGGTCAGAGCAGAAAGTCGAAAAGACCCCTGCTGGAGAGCAGGGTGGGTGAGCATGTCGAATCGTGCATTACTCACCTAATTAATTATGCAGCCGTGAGGATTACATCACATCATGCAGCCGGGTGTGCAGGAAGTCATGCACCCTGCCACCATGCCTGGGTCCCATATTTAAAAGGCACCTGGACAGCAAGGAATTCAACACACCAGGAGTCCAGGACATCGAGATGGCTTCCAGAAAGCAGCAAGCACCGGTCCCACCTTTCAGCGATGCCCCCTTGAAGACCTTCCTCCAAGTTGTGGAGGACAGGACAGTCATCCTCTTTTCCAGGGATGGGAGCAGGACACCCATCTGACTGACCATACCGGCATGAGAGAAGATCACCAGGGTGATCAGTGCCAGAGGGGTGCAGAGGATGACCGCCCTGCAGTGCAGGAAATGGAAGAATGATTTAATCCGCGTCGCCAGGGTAAGTGAACCCTCTGCTCTCTAAACTCACCTCACCATTTTTCTGAATCTACCATCAATGCAAGTCCAGCACCTGTGTTGCCCATCCCTAAAAGCCCTTGCGAAAGTGCTGGGGTGCTGCCTCATTGCCCCACTGCAGCCCATGTGGTCTGCTGATAGGGAGGCAACTGTGGGTTGCTGACGCACAGCCATTGTGGGGGGTGAGCGAGGGTTGGTGGGGTAGTTTGGAGTAGAGGGAAACCTGCAGATGCTGCTGATCTCATGCCTCTGTTGCATATGTCCTTCTAGCTGCTAGAGCTCATGGGTCTGGAGGGAGCTGCTGAAGTAGCCTTGGGGACTAGCAACAGTGCATTGTTTACAGAACGGTGCTGGAGGAACTCAATGTTCAAGGTGCCGGATGGGGTTTCAATCAAGTGGCCTGCATACTCCTGGATGGTGTCCAGCTTCCAGAGTGCTGTTGGAGCTCCACTTATCCAGGCAAGTGGACAGTATTCCCTCAAACCCCTCACTTATGCCTTGCAGATCGTGAACAGGGTTTGGGGAGTCACAAGGTTACTTCACAGCAACAGAATTAACATCATGTGAACTGCTCATGCATCAGGAGTGCTTACAATCCATCTTTCTATCTTTACGCAGGAGAAGACAGAGCACAACAAGTGTGAGGGGGGGAAGGGTCACTTCCGACATCTGAACCCTCACACAATATGAGCAGTGGGTTGTCAAGCTGGCATGGGAGGACTGTGACCGTGCATGTGCCAATGGCAAGTTTGGCCTCTCCCAAGCATCCAGTGAGGAAGCATGCTTAATCTCGGCAAATCAGAACCTGAGGGTGAGGCTCTGTGTAATGTAGGAGGCAGCCTAGGCCATCACTCATTCTCTACTTTTTCCGTTTTAGGTGCTAGAAGGAGGTGTTGGATGGGGTGATGGCGTAGCTGTATTGTCACCGGGGTAATGCTCTGGGGACCCGGGTTTGAATCCTTACACGGCAGATGGTAGAATTTGAATTCAATAAAAATCTAATTCAATTAAAAGTCTAATGATGACCTTGAAACCATTGTCGATTGTCATAAAAACCCATTTGATTCACTAATGTCCTTTAGGGAAGGAAATCTGCTGTCCTCACCTGCTCTAGCCTACATGTGACTCCAGAACCACAGCAATGTGGCTGAACAAGGGCAATTAGGGATGGGCAATAAATTCTGGCCTAGCCGATGATGCCCACATCCCATGAATGAATAAAGAAAAGAAAGAGGGTGAGGCCAGCCTCTGCACCTGGACTCAGCCCAAGCCCACAAAAGACCTCAGAAGAGAATGAGGACGAGGGTAGCTTTACACTTGTTGAGCCATCACAGCATTCACCTGCACAATCCACCAGCCCAGAGCTCCACACGCCTTGGTGGCTCGTAGATCTAGCTTCAGCTTGGTCTCACACTCTGGTGGTCACTTCACATGTCCACAGCAGCAGGATGCAGTAACAGCCAAGATCACCGGCACTCGGAGGGCTGCTGGGGAAGAGGCCCCTGCTAAATTGAAGTCAGATAATGAGCCTCTGAGAGCGGTCATGGAGAAGATGCTGGAGATGTAGCGCGTTGCAAGGGAACATCAGGCAAGGTGTCACAGCCCCTCAAAGGAGTGGCATGCAAAGTGGAGGAGTGCTCTCTCTGATGTAGTGGCTCCGATTGTGAGTGCATTGAAGTCTCCATGGGGAGGATGGCAGATGCCATGGAGATTCTGGTCCAGCAGAATTCTCAGTTTCTGTCGGAGCTGTGTTCAGATCTGCACTCCACCGCTGTAGCTATGGGTGAACTTTTGCAGTGACTATGTGATAGGGGAACAGGGAACTTCAAACTCCCTCTAGGTGCTCCTTTCGCTCAAGGAGTCAGGGAAGGGCACTTGGGCACCCAAAGTGTGGAGGAGGTTCAGGTGGATGCCTCTGGGGCTTTCACCCAGGACACTCCAAGGGTGTCCATGCGTCCTGAGTACCCTCTGCCAATGACCCCATCAGCTACAGCCTGTGAGACCACTGAGGACGAACAGGAGACCCAGAGAAAGCCCTTCAGGCCTCAGCCTTCCAGAGGACGCCCACCAAAGTTACCAGAGACAAGAAGGCGTAGTAGTCAGCAGGCTGCCTCCAGCTCTGCTGTGGAAATCGAGGATGCATCTAGACTTAGTGGTAGGGTAAGAAAAATTAAGACGTATTAAGTTTACACAGGTGTACAATCATTACAAACAGTTATTGCACCTTTGTAAATATATTAATCATTGCACTTCACAGTGGTCTCCTGGGTTTTTCTTGCTGCTGCTTGTGTTATTGCCTGTGCACACTTCCCCCACCCCCCACTTCTAGCAGGGGGATCAAGGTTGGCTCTATGTCTGCCTGAATCATGACTGCACATGGGGGCATCGCTCCTTCCCATGCAAGCCATTTGTGGGAAGCCTCTCAGTCACACTGTTCCCCTTTTGGAGTTGCGAGATAGACCTTTCCCTTGTCAGGCCAGCATATCAGAGTTCTCCTTCAGCTATCCAGTTGAGCAGACTTTCAGCTCCACCCACCCGATAGCTCTCCTCGCCCCCCTCCCCGCCCTCCCCATCTTACCTTCACGCTCACATCCATCACCCTTGAGCCTCCCTCCATCACCTAAAGCCCATCACCATCATCCTTCAAATGCCTTCCCTTCCCGATGCGCCCAAATATGTCGCGGTCCCCATGCCCACCCTGATCTTTCCCAATCCCAAGATCCAAACGTCTTGTCTCCTCCAACAACCCAGATGAGACCTAGGACTGCCATAGACGGTCCCTCACCCTCTTATCCTACTGCATCCCATTGCTCCCTGTCACAGTCACAGCCCTCCCACCATCAGTATCCTTGGTTTGTCTTTCCCAAGATTCCAGCATTGAGAGCACAGACCCCTCCCTCTGAACATTCCCCCTATGTCTTCAAGCCTCACTGGTTTCTTCCCCCCTGTCATGATAATAGTTGATTGTGGTAGCAGACTCCAGTATTAGATACTATATGGTACTCTATACGAGGAATGGGGGCCAGTTTGAAGGTCAGATAGTACATGTTGGAGCATGTCTTGATAGAATTCAGTTAATGCAGGTATGTATTCGAGACAGGAAAATGTGTAATCAAGGAAGTTAGTTCAGTTACAATGTCGATGGCCTGTGTGCATCATTGCAACAAAAACAAGACATGGTGTCAGAAGTAAACTAGAAGTAAATGCAACAATGGAGGCTCTGAAACCACCGACAGAGCTCAGCTTGGAGGGAAATCTCACTGAAAACTGGAGGAGGTTCTAGCAGTGATTCGAGCTGCACCTCACAGCGACAGGCAATGATTAAAAAAAGACCCTCGGGTACAGTCTTCCATCTTTCTTCACGTAGCAGGGCAAGCAGTCCTAGAAGTTTATAACACATCCACATTTGAAAGTGATGAGAAATGAAATGACTTGAAAGAAATAATGGAAAATTTCAAAGCCTACTGCACCCCTAAGAAAAACATCACAAATGAAAGATACCAATTGTTTACATACATGCAAGGCAGTGACAACATTAGTTGGTATGTAACTGAGCTAAGAAAATGAGCTAAGTTGTGTGAATTTGGAGAGCCTGAAGAATCACTCATCCAAGATAGAATAATTTGCAAGATCACAAATGACACTCTGAGAGGATGGCTTTTGAGAGAAGTTGATCTCACGCAGGAAAAAGCAATAAATATCTGCAGAATGGTAGAGACAATGAAATGCCAGGTTAGAGAGATGATAGAAGATGATAAGCTGCACAACGTCAAGCAGTTAGATGCAGTTAAAAAGAAACAGCCCTGGGAAAGGACAAATAGACAGTCTAAACCTAAAAAGAACAAAACTGCTATTAAAACATTTAAATGCAGCCAATGCAGAACAGAGCATTTACCACACAGAAAGCAGTAGAAGAACTGTGATATACTAAATCACTTTGCTGATATGTAAATTGAAGAAAGTGCACACGATTGCAGATGGTGGCACAGACACTGAAACTAAATCTTTCGTTGATGCAGTAACAATAAATTCCAAAGAAGACAGATGGAAGGTTGATTTAAAAATTACCAACATGAAGGTGAATTTCAAGCTTGTCACAGGTGAACAAGTAAATGTCATTCCCATAAGCCTGTATCATAAGATAAGCAAAGAAAAACAGCTAACTAAAACAAAAGTGAAGCTGTCTATTTATACAGGTGAAAAAATTGCAGTAGCAGGTAAATGCACACTTAAAGTGAATTACAAAAAACAGTCTCAAGCACTTCCATTCATAGTGGTGAAAACTAATGCAAATCCCATTCTTGGAATCAAAGCTTGTGAAAATCTGAAGCTAATCAAGAGAATAATGACTGTCACCACTGATGACATCCTGAGTGGATGTGTTCCAGGGGATTGGCTGCCTAAAAGCTGAACATACCATCAAGATTGATGAAACTGTGACACCCAAAATACATCCGCCCAGGAAAATTCCAGTAACGCTGAAAGACCAACTGAAAACAGAGTTGGACAGAATGGAGAAACTTCACATTATCAATAAAATTGAAGAACCGACAGAGTGGGTTAATCCAATTGTAATTGTAGAAAAATCAGAAGGAAATCTGCGAGTCTGTCAGGATCTCAGAAACCTAAATCAGGTGGTACAAAGAGAGCATTACCAGCTGCCCACAGTAGAAGAGATCACGTGTAAGCTAGCTGATACTAAATACTATTCAGTCTTGGATGCGAGTTCAGGCTTCTGGCAGGTCAAGCTGGATAAATGCAGTTCCTATTTCTGTACCTTCAACATGCCATATGGGTGATACAGGTTTTTACATTTACCTTTTGGTATTAATTCAGCTCTGGAAATGTTCCACAGAACAGTGAAGCAGCTGTTTGAAGGGTTAGAGGGTGTGGGAACTTATATCGACAATATGCTGGTCTGGGGGGCCTCAAGAGAAGAATATGACCACAGACTGAGGTAGGTACTGGGTAGAGCTAGAGAAAGGAACCTGAAGTTGAAGAAGGGAATGTGCAAAATAGGTCTTCATGAAATCAAATACTTGGGACATGTGCTAACAAGTGAGGGACTGAAGCCAGACCCGAGTAAAGTCAAAGCAGCCATAAACATGCCATCCCCAGAATGTAAGAAAGGCTTGGAGAGGTTTTTGGGAATGGTGACCTATCTTAGGAAATTCATTCTGAACATTCTGACAGCAGCTCCCAGAGAACTTCTACAAATTAATGTGGAATGACACTGGGAACAACGTCACCAGGAAGCTTTGACCACTGAAGAGAACACTGACACAGGCACCAGTGTTAAAATATTACCATGTCAGTCAGATGGTCAAGATCTCAGTGCACGTTTCAAAGACTGGCCTGGGATCTGTCCTCTTGCAAAATGAGGCACCAGTGGCGTATGCTTCCACGGCAATAACTGAAGTACAGCAGTGGTATGCCCAAATAGAGAAAGAAATGCTAGCAACTGCGTTTGGCAAGAACGCTTCCATCAGTTTGTCTATGGCAAAGGCGTGGAGGTAGAATCTGTTCATAAGCCTTTGGAAGCTGTACTTTAAAACCCCCTGAACTGTGCACCACTGTTATGATGCAGCAGATGATGTGTGCCAGGTGGATCAGATCCACGAGGGAAACTTGATCATGCTATCATAACAGTTTTGTAATTTGTATTTATTTTGAGATCTGTGCCCTGAATTCAGAAGTAATAAGTCACCAAGACTTCAGAGATTTTTAAAAAAACTAAATTAAACATTTATTAGCAAAAGAAAAGATTTCAAGACATAGGTCTATAAATTACTATAAATTAATAGATTAATAACTCCTAAAACCCTTAATTAATCTGTACTCTAGTTACACCACCGTTAAGACAATGGAAAAAAAATAGATTTTAAACAGATCCAGCAAGTTAACACAATACCCTGGACAGTGGAATTCAAAGTGGCTTTTTCCAGCTTCATTTCTGTAGACAGCAGGTTTAATGCATACATACTGGAGGCTCCTCACACTTCTATTAGATCCTACAATGCCTTCCTCCTGACACATATCCTCATTCTCCTTTATACAGGTTTCTCCATTTTAATGTAAATTCCATTGTCCAATGTCCAAAACGTGAATATTTTTATATAATGAGAAAGGTAAAATTCCAAAAATGTTCACGTTGTCAGAATATTGTCAACATCCCTTGAGAAAAAGAAACACACTCCATAACTTGCTCATCTGGCTGTTTGTAAACAGACTGAGATCCCTTTGAAACCAAACCCCCCTTTCTATCTAAAAATGCAAATTCCCTTTACGTCTTACATGCTAAGTCCCCAACCATGTTTACTCTGAAACATATTAAAGACATTTCTACACCTTATTTCTTTTGATAACTACAACCTGCAGTCTGCTTGGCTACAAGATGTAATTAAATCACACACACAGACAGAACAACATGAAAAGTCCGAGGGATACTCTGGTACAAAATTTCAACACTCAAGAGTCCAGATGCAATGTTCAAGTGGTTCCTTTATTACACAAGTGGGGAGCAAACATTGGGCAGTCCAGGCACCTCACCACCGAGGTTCAAATGAGCACAGTTTATATATTTTTTACTATCAGTTACAACTTAATGGTATTAGTTAGACAAAGGTCACAGCACAATGACCCGCCAGTGGGCTGATAATTGTGTTCTTGGGCAGTAATTACAGTGCAGAGACTGGGCATTGTCTTTTTGGAGATAGCAAAAAATGTATATTTGTTCTATACAAAAAGATTACGGGGCTGACTGGATGCGGTTCGAGGCTATCAGACAGTGTTAAATGACCTTCCCCATTTCTTGATCAAGTCATCCCGTGTCCCCGCCCTTGTTTGTCTCCCATTTCCTAATTGCAAATTTACAGCTGAACCCCTTGTACAAGTTTTTAGCTTTCATGTAAGGCTCTGATTGCCTGTGTATGCTTTGGTGCCTTAGCTGCTGGTCCTGGTTGGCACTTTAAAATAAATCCAAATTTTCTGCATCTTCAGACACAACCGCTCATAAACCTACTTTATATTAAGCCAGAAAAATATTATGAAAATAATTATACCTTCATCACACCATCTGCAGAAGTACCAGGTCAGTGTTAAATACAAACCAGGCAAGGAAATGTACATTCTGTCATGTGCTTACCGACCCATCACAGAGGAAAAAGATAAAGAAACGGAAGCAAGAGTTCACATGTTGACAAAGAACTTACCTGTGTCTGTAATCAAACTGGATGAGACCAGAGAAGTGACCAAGAACTATGCCACCCTGAGAAAACTGCAGCAGATTGTGCCAACTGGCCGGTGCACATATCAGAATGGAGCCCCTTCTGCTGTACAAGAGTAATGGAACTTTGGTGAGGTACTTCTTGTAGCAGAAGGAATACTTTTCAAAAGAGAAAAGATCATAATTCCTACAACACTGAGGAAAGAAATGCTGCAGTGCATACATGAAAGTCAGCTCGGCATAGAAACGTGCAGGAGAAGAGCTCGAGATGTAATGTATTGGCCTGGAATCGGAGCACAAATCAGGGAAATGGTGAATACCTGTGCAGTGTGCCAAAAGTACAGTAAATCGCAACAAAAAGAATCACTTCAACCACACCGTGTTCCAGAGAGGCCCTAGCAGAAAATTGGAGTGGACTTGTTCACATTTGACAACAGTGAATACCTACTAATAGTAGATTATTAGTGAAAGTTGTTTGAGTCTGTGCTGCTGAGAAATGATAGTAAAAGCATCGCTGTAATAAATAATTTAAGATCAATTTTTGCTCGCCATGGCATACCTGAAGTGCTCGTCTCAGATAATGGTCCACAATTCTCAGGCACTGTGTTTTGCAAATTTTCAGAGGACTGGGAGTTTTGCCACACTACGTTAAGTCCCAAATATCCACAATCCAATGGCATGGTGGATCATACCATGCAGACTTTAAAACACCTGTTTGAAGAAGGCAAAGGCAGATGGAAGAGATCCCTACCTGGCTCTGCTGGATTTGAGGAAAACTCCATTAAATGGCATTGGATCATCTCCAGCACAGCTTCTGTTGGGAGAAGACTAGGAACTAAGCTTTCAACTGCACCCTAACTGTTATTTCCACAGAGAGTGACTACAGTGTGCAGGACCTGCTCAAACTGAGACAGCAGAAGCAGAAATAGCACTTTGATCGAGGCGCACACCTCTGCCTGGCCCAAACATGGGAGAGACAGTGAGGATTCAGCATGAAGGGATCTGGAATCCTGCTGTTATTACAGGAGTCACAGGAGAGCCAAGGTCTTACATCGTGCAGACTCCAAACCTACAACAGTATAGGAGAAACCTGAAATTCCTACTGAAAACAAATGAAATGCAATTCTGCTCTGAACCAGAAAGTGTAGCCGAAGATCAAAAACCAGAACACACTAGTGAAGCAACAGATAACCAGACAAAGCCTGAGAGTCTTGAAAACTATCCAAGGGGTGATAGTGACACAGAACTGAAGAAGGCCCCATGTCCTTCAAAATCACCTCTGTCACCATTCAGAACATCCAGTGAAAGAATTGTGAAAAAGCTGGAGACAGAGATGAGTAAAAGACAAATCAGACTGATCAAAACAGTGAGAATAGATTAAAAAGGGGAAATGTCATGATAATAGTTGATTGGGGTAGTAGACTCCAGTATTAGATACTATGCTATACTCTGTAGGAATGGGGGCACCTGACCTGGGAGCTGAAAGTCAGATAGCACAAGTTGGAACCTGCCTTGATAGAATTCGCTTACTGCAGCTATGTTAGGAAAATGTGTTACCAATAAAGTTAGCCCAGCTACAATGTCGACAGCCTGTGTGGTTCATTGAAACAAAAAACAAGAGACCCCCACTTTTGTCTGCCAACAGCACCCCCCACCCTCCACCCCCACCACACCCTGGTCATCATGCACCTTACCTCTCTGTGGCCCACTGGTGATCCAGGCCGTAGCTTTTCAGGTAAGTGTTGCCTCACCACGTGGAAGCCACGTTGGTCTAGCAGGAATTGGACTGGTGTGAATTCCTACTGGCCGGGTGGAGGATATGCTGGGGGGGAGCATTCCGATCCGATGCTGATTTGATTACAATTAATAGTATGCTAATCTGCTTCCCAACGACCTTCAGTGGGAATGGCGACCTGCCATTATCCCACCATGAAGTTCAGGACCACCATCATTTCTTGCTGTTGGGAAACTGACTTTTTTCCTCTTCTCATATTCCCTGCCTCAGCCGCCAGAGCCCACTGCTGGCTGAGGGGAAAATTCCAGCCATCAAGGGGCCTCCACAACCTTAGAATCTCTTACTAAATCTTCATTTGCTGGAACCGCAGCAATATCAGATACCTCCTTAGGGACAGGGCAGTTCAATGTTATCCACTCCAACAGAGATATCTGATATGCCTATCCTTGGTTGATCAATCACAATGGGGATCACAGGTTCTGCAATGGTTACAGGTGGAACATCGGTTTGTTGGAGTATCTCCCTTCTTCTCAAATGATCCATATGTTTTTGGGTGATCCAGCCCTCCACTTCTACATGATATGACAACAGTCTGGTGACAGAAGCTATTACAACAGGTAACCAACACTATCCACCACCGAAGTTCCGTACAAATACAGTTTCAACGACAGTAAATTCTCGCTCTCGGCTATGCAAATCATGAGTCACTTTTTGATTCCCTGTTCTCTACTTTCCCTTCAAAATTGGGAAGTACCAGGTTTAATCTCATATGCAGATGGCGCATCACAAGTAACTCTTAAGGTGTTGAACCTGTAGTAGTGTGGTGGGGGTCGTTAATTGTCTTTGCTGAACCATCTTGCATCTTGTCTTCTTCTGTCTACCATAGAGTTTAGCCTCGTCCTTCATTTTGACTTCACAGTCGGCCAGACTTCTCTCAGGCAAAATCTCAACTTGGTTCAGTTTAGGGGTTGAGCTACCCATGTCTTTAACACTCACTTACATTTTGGAAAGTTCCACTTTTCCTTCTAATGCCTCTTTTGCTTCACTCAGTTAATTCTTCAGCTCTTCTGTCTCCTCCTTGTATCTTTTGGCATGCTCCTGGAATCTTGAACATTGCTGCGTCTTCTCTGCCAACTGGCTCTTCAGTTTGTTCAGGGCAACATTAAATTCTTTCTGCTTCTCTTTGTAATTTTCCAGAGGTACAAACTTTGCCCTGAAGGGTCCTTGTAGTGTGTGAAGGTCTTTCAACAGGTTTTCCTTTATTTTGCAGAGCTCACTTGCTTCATCATGAATTCTGTCATTCAGCAGAGCCTCCTTGAGTTTCTTCTGCTGTTCTTCCACGCTGCTGTTTAAGACAGTCTTCATCCCCTCAGGTTTCTGAATGGCTACACATTCCTTTCGCATCCTGTTAAGGTCCTTTCACTCTCTAGGTTCTTTCTGAAGTACCTTGCCTTGTTCCCTTTCCAACTCAGGAACTCTTCCTGCTTCCTTTTGAAATCTCACTGGCCCATCAAGGCTAATTTCCCTCAACCAATTATGACCTAGAATGCATGGTCCTTCACCTTCCACTACAATCACAGGGAACTGTGCTGTCTGGTGCTTGTAATAAACAGGTACTGTGGTAATACTTTTCACTTGTATAGCTTCACCAGGAAACATTTTCAATTTGGCTGAAGTCTGCTCCATATTCAATTGTTGAGTACCAATGTTTAAATATTTGAATGTGTGCTCCCCCAATACAGTGGTTGATGCACTGGTATCCACTTCCATAATCAAAGGTTTTCCATTGACCTGCAGCCAGCAGTGATTGGCTCTGTTTTCCCTCCTTTCATAATGGCCAGAATCTTTGGGTTGGCATGCGGGGGTGGGCCCCACTCGCCTGCGCGTAAAATGAAATGCGGTGACGTTGGGAATGCGTCCCCATGTCACTGCACGTCATTCTGATTTTCAGTTCAGCAGGTGCACCAAAGCCCTGGAACCATAGTTAAAGGGCACTCAGACAGGCATTCACTCAATGCAGACCATGAGCTCTGCATTACTCCTCCAGAGTCCTTGCAGACACAGCTCACACTGCAGATGTGAGCAACCACATCCCAGGAAATATGAGGGTGCCCCCCGGCATTGCCTTTTGTTTAATTTTAGATAAGAGCATTGTCGGCAATACATCCACGCTCGCCATTGCAGTGGTCTATGTTCGCCAGCATTTCGATCTTCTAGAGGCCCCACAGCCTGTTGCTGCTCAGGCCCTTACTCCTCTTGGCCCTGTGCCAACCGGCAATAGACCCTCCTTCTTTCCATCTTCATAAGAGTCATTACCAAGGCTGGGTTGCCTGCAGCCTGCATCATTGATGCCTTAGTGGATGTGTGGACAAACTGAAGTGATAGATTAAATGAGCATGTCCTTTACAGGTTTCCCTCCATCTCAAAGCCAGCAGGCCAGTGCCGAGCCTTTCACCTGGCCTCCATCTAGACATGGCGTTCTTACCCCACCCCATCCCGATGAAGGACATCCTGGAGGACCAGAGATGGGTGTTCCTCCTGTTCATATATGGATGTATATAAAGACATTGCTCTTTGACCAGGGTGATGAGAGCCATGTGCAAGAAGCCTCAAGTGAACACTTCTCTGCTTGTTTCCACTACCCTCAAGACTCTATAGAGAGATCATTGCCTTGGCAGCATGGAAGGACTTACCACATGAGCCCTTGTCAGCCATCCATTCATCTGGGAGGATGGAGGTTTGGAGTCGGGAGTTTGCTGCCGTCCACCAGCTGTGTCCCTTGGAGACATCCAGCTTGGTCTTTCCATTCACCCCTACCACTGACTGCAGCCAATGGCAAATGGCATAGAATAAACGGCAGCTCCACACTTTGCTGGAATTTCAATTATTTGATACCCATGAGTAGGGAACAAACCTGCTGCTGTGTGAGCTTCACCATAGAGAGCAGAACACAGCTGAGCATGGTTGACATCCAATTGTCTCATAATTATTATGGCATCTCTTTAGTTAGCCACTTGTGCTGACGTTGAACTCCACCTACCTGAAAAGACCCTCCTTCCACCCCAAGGGATCTCACTGACTGATTAATGGAGTGGTCAAGGTCAGATTTGAAAAATGGTGTGCAAAACCTTCCAGACTCGGTCCACCACCTTCTACCCTCCCACTGTCACTCAACTTACCCCCATCATCCTAGATCCACCCAATATCACCATTCCTCTCCCCTCTGTCACCCTTGAACCTCCCCCTGTTACCCTGGACCCTATCACAATCTACCTCCACATCCTATTCCCATCAGAGCTGACACCATGCCCACCCTGACCCTGCCCCTCCTGTTATCTGAGCCACCTGACTATGACTGTTCCCTCCTATCATCAGTACCCTGAGTTCACACTCCCAAGACCCCTTGGTTGACACCACTGACCCCACCCTCTATGATATTTCCCCTGGCTTCCTCAGACACTGCCCATCCCACCCCACCCACCCCACCTTTCTCAATAAGACTGCGTCTCTGGCCTTCGATCCGCCCTTCCATCTTACACCACCAACCGCACCCCCCACAGCTTTTGTTACCGGCACTCGATATAAGTGAAGTTATGTGAGGTCCCCAAGAAGGAGAAAGCAACATCTACTGACCTCAAAGTTGTGGAAGAGGTGAAGCTCACCAGGTGCATGCCACTTATATGTGGTCGTAAAACTATTCTAAATTCACATGGGCAGGGAATTTAATTTGGAGGATGACCTTAATTCTGGCATGGTGGCCTTTTAATGAACATGCATGAGATGCTAATGATTGCAAATGGGGTCCAGACATTGCTCGTCAGGAAATGCAACCCGCCTTTAACCTGCCTTGAAAGTCGAGAGAACAAAAATCACAGTTTATCCTGCTGTAGGGAAACAGATTTTGCTTCTCACCAATCACCACAATTCTGGCTGCAGGAGAAATCAGATGATTGCACCCCATCACTACATAAGTAAATGTTTCATGTCTCCCCATGTGATTCTTCTCTCTTCAAAAAACAGACTGAATAAACTTTCTTACAAGAATGACAATCAGCTTTGGTGCAACACCAACTTTTATTTGAATAAAATAGATGAAAGAACAATATAAGTTACAAAACAGAGAATCATAGATTTTTTTCCCCTATCCTCAAAATATTAAATGATAAAGATGCTGTTCACGTTCTTTCTATACAGTGATTTTAAACATAAACTCACTTTCTGCTGGTCACTATAAAAATAAATATCATTGTGGCTACTGTCTGAAGGCTCGCAATGACTGCCAACCTAAATATAAAACATTCAATACAACCCTGCTGTTGGAAAACTCTCTCAATTAGGACTGCAGCCAACCAATCTTTCCCTCCCCTTCTCAAAGGATGTTTGTATGAACTGTTATCACAAACCTAGCCCCTTGCATATTGCTTGCCAGGATGTTTCCCCAACATGCAATTGTGTAATTTTCTTTAAGTAGGCACAATTTTATAAATTCAATCTGATTCAACGTACAAATGTTCATCCCTTTAAAGTACTGTGTTCATAATTACTGAGAATTACATAGAATATACAGCACAGAAACAGGCCATCTGGCCCATGCTTCATGCCAGTTTCTATGCTCCACATGAGCCTCTTCCTGCCTCTCTTTATCTAACTCTATCAGCATATCCTTTTATTCATTTCTCCCTCATGTGTTTACCAAGCTTCCCTTAAAAACATCAATGCCATTATATCTATAATGATTTAGTATCTATATACATATATACTGTTCAGTATTGATAGAGAAAAATGAGAAAGAAAATTAAAGAAATGTGATTCTCACCAATATTTCAAAACTAGTTTTGTTCTTTCCACCAGTTACAGGTCAGATCAAAGCCATATTAGACCCATGGAAAGTCTACTGGAAAAAAGACATGGGGCTGAATTTTTGTTCCCAAGGCCTGATCTTGCCTTCAGAAATACCAGTGTGGGATTCCTAGGGAGATTTTAGAGGAGGTGGACAATTAAGTGGTGGCCTCTGGAAGCCTCATCTAATTAAGAATGAAGACAGGTGCTGTCAATGTAGGTGGGAAAACAAGAGGGTGACTGAAGATGGAGGTGGCTTAAGAAGACCTTTCAAGGTATAGAAATAAGAAGTGGCTACAGCTGCCTGCTTGCGGAGGGGGAGCCCTTATACAGCCACAGTTGTGGGTCTTTTGGCTGCGGGTGGGGTTGGGGGAGGTTGGGGGAATTAAATCAGGCATTGCTGGTCCCCTTGTGTGAAAATAGAAGGCCGTTTCCACCCATTGGCTGGGCTTTCACCTCAGTGGGGGCCCACCTGCCATTTGGAAAATTCTGGACAGTGTTTGATGAGTGCCTTCATTAGGCACGTTAATTGTCCTAAGATAAAAACAAAAAACTGTGGATGCTGGAAATCCAAAACAAAAACAGATTTACCTGGAAAAACTCAGCAGGTTTGGCAGCATCGGCAGAGAAGAAAAGAGTTGACGTTTCGAGTCCTCGTGACCCTTCAACAGAACTGATTGAACGTTAAAAGAGGGGTGAAATATAAGCTGGTTTAATGTGGGTGGGGGGGAGAGAAGTTGGGGGGGGGTGGGCTGGTGTGGTTGTAGGGACAAGCAAGCAGTGATAGGAGCAGATAATCAAAAGATGTCACAGACAATGGAACAAAGAAGTGTTGAAGGTGGTGATATTATCTAAACGAATGTGCTAATTAAGAATGGATGGCAGGACACTCAAAGTACAGCTCTAGTGGGGGTGGGGTGGAAAGACTAGCAGGGTATACAAGATTTAAAATTAATGGAAATAGGTGGGAAAAGAAACATTAATTGTCCTAATTGGCTAATCACCCCCCAAGCCCCAACCCCCCACCCCCGCCCCAAAGTAACCCCCACGAAAATACGCCAGAACTGGGAAGGTGATGGCAGACCGGCACAGTAGCACAAAATTACCGGTACACCTCCCTCTGAAATCAGCTCCACAGCTCTATGAAAACTCAGCCCACATTTTTCAGATGTTATGTCTCTTAAAACAATCTATCTGAAATACTTTGTTGTGGTGGATTTCTATTAACTTTAGGAGTACCAATGTCTCCTGCTTGCTTAGTTACAGTATAATCACAGACATTTTACTGTAAGTGAGGGTGTACAGAGTTTTAGTACAGATGTGAGTCACTTCTGTGGTTGACTTATATTACACAAACTGGTTACGGTCGCTGACCACAGGATGGGCTCTGTCATTGTTGTTTGCTTGGTTTGAACCTGATTATAACATTAAATCTGGGTCTGCTCTCTCTGAGTGATTCTCTTTTTCTCATGCACTTATATTCCATTTGACACTTTCAAAGTACATGACTAAGCTGCCCAGAAACTTTTTTAAAAAGTCAAAATAAAAGTCATAAGGTAGCCCCCCACGCCACATTTCAGATGGGCTCATGGTGATCAGTACGTTTCATTTTGGACCACTACATCAAAGCGTAGGCGTTGTCTACACACCACAGCAAAGGGCAGGCATTTACTGAAGGCCATCAGGATCAGGGAAGCCCTTCATTTTAAAGAATGGCTTACTGTAAATCTGTGATCTTCAGCTGGTCTCTGAGTTTCACTCAATGGCCTAGATTTTATTGCATGGTGAGATCGGCAACGTGCACTACATGATTCTCTTTCCAGCGTGCCAATCTCACTGTTGCTAGTGTTATAACAGTACAAGCAAGTATGGTGACAAATAAAAATCAGTGAAGTCAATAGTCAATAGATTGATCCCATGCTATGATGGGCAGAATGGTCCCAGATTTGTAATAAGTGCGGTAGTGGCCGTGAGAAATGACCCGCCAGCTGCAATGGTGGGTTTCCACACCGTATCGTCCCCTTCCTGCATCATAAAATATGCAGAGACGTGAAACATGCCCGATTGCTGGTCACCAGCCTCTGATTTGCCCACCATTCCGTTACCTCGATGCTTCCTCACGTTGGGTGCCATGTTTAAAATGCAGCTGCACATACATTTCTCAACGTTTGCAGCCCAGGACTGTTCCAGTGAAGACATGGCCCTGAAAACCAAGAAGAGTGAAGCCCCCCCGATTCAGTGGCGGATCCCTGGGATGCCTTCTGGTTGCTGTGGAGGCCCGCTGTGATGTCCTCTACCCCCCGCTCTGGCCACAGGAGGTCCATCAGACTCAACACTCCAGCTTGAGAGGCAGTGGCAGAGGTGAACAGTGCCAAAGCTGAACACAAGAGGTTGGCCAACTAGTGCAGAAAACGAATGAATGATCTCATCCATGCTTCCAGGATAAGTGAACCATCTCATCAATATCAACTCACTCACTCAGAGGCCCAGCACACATTCACTGGTATCTCACTCATTGCCAGCTCAAGGGACATCACCACTCATTCTCACACACACCCTCACATCTCCATCTGGCCTCATCTCCCCTGGAGACTGCCTCCTTAACCCATCCATGGCTTCACTCAGCACACACATACACAAGCCTGGCACCCTTCTCATTTGGCCTTGCTCACACTCTCTCCATCTGTGTTTATGCAGGACAAAATCGCGCACAATCACCAGGAGAATTGCCAGTCTGGGGGTAGAGTGCCAGACATCAAGGTCCTCACTCCATTCAAGAGTTGCACATTAGAGCTGGCCAGAGAGGATGTTGGCTGTTCCTGCGGCGATCGTGAGATTGGTGAGGAACACCCACATGAGGATCCTGCACCACATGGTTCCTCTCTCAACACTTTTCAGTGTTCAACATGGCTGTCAAGCATTAATCTCCACTTTCGCTCCTGGGCACATCTGACACGTCGCCCTCAGGCAACCTTGACCCCAACTCTGGCGCTGAGAACACCTCAGCTGAGGACCTTGAGGGCAGCAGCTTTGAAGACCTGTCACGAGATTCACCCACACCCTCCACCAGCACAACAACTCACACCTCGGTGGGACCTAGATGTAGAGCAGCATCAGGATCACAATCTGGTGAGCACAGAACACAATCTGTTCTACAGCAGGCGGAAGCAGGAAGATCCTCGGTCACCGACATTCGAAGGGCTGCTGAAGGCAAGGAATCTCTGAGGCCGAGTCAGATGATGAGCCTCTGGACTCGGTCCTCAGTCAGTTGCTGGAGTTGCAAAGACAATCTCGGGAACATCAGGAAGGGATGTCAGGTGCACACCTCAGATTGCAAGGGACGATGGAGGAGCCCTTCCACCTTCAATCCGAGGTGATGCTGCTAGCATGCCGGTGTACCGAAGTCAACACTGGCAGGATGGCGGCTGCCATAGAGATCTTGGTCCAGAACATTGGTCCTGCACTGCTGCGCCGGCTGAATTCCATCACTCATGCCATAGTTGGCCCCAACAGTGTCAACGCGAGATGGATGCGGGACAGCTCGATCTCACTCCAGCTTTCACTTCTCTTCAAGGAGTCAGCCGAGGGCCGAGAGGGAGGAGGACCAGCAGCTCCACACCCCGGGCCCATCCACCCAGGTGACTCTGGGAATGTCCGGCCAATCCAAATCCCCTCTTCCTGTCAGCCCCGCAGCTCCAGCTCCACAGGGTGTGGAGGGTGCAGCTGGCCCACAGCAGGACACGCAAATCAGACCAGGGCCCTCCAGGTCTCGACCCTCCAGAGGATGCACACCAAAGTCATCAGAAACAGGCTGTCGCAGTCAGCAGGCTGCCTCCACCTCCCTGTGGATGCTGAGGGAGAGACCAGACATAGTGACAGGGTTAGGAAGGTTAAGAAGATGTAGTTGCACAGTCTGGGCATGGGATTGACCACTTGTACATAATGTTCACTGTTTTAAATAAACTCCCAAGAATGTGTCCCTGCCTACGGCTCCTTGTTATGATGAGCTGTGTTTGTGTCACTCACGTGTGAAACCTTGGTTCCTGCACAAGATAAAGGCAGGTGTGTCAGTCCAGGGTCCCTTCCCTGTGCAGTGTGTAACCTTTAGAACAAAGTGATGGTCTGGCTTCACACTCACTGGACACATTAAGATCTTGGTGGTGCTTGTTATTGCTGCCAGAATGTTGTGGGCAGGCGTCATAGAGTTACCTCATTCTCTCAGTGTTTCTTTAAGGCAGGGCTGGCCCCCCATCTCTTCAGCATCTGTGGCCAGTGATGTTGTGCTCCTGTAGGGGTCAGGTGCTGAAGACTGACAAAGGATCAGATGCATTTAAAGTTTCACGGCTGCATCTCCATGATATGATCCTGTTCACAGAGCACAAGCGAGCTGCCCTTGGCCAGACAAGAGTCAGACATTCTCGGAGGCTATGTGAAAATTTATGGAGTGTCCTCAATGCATGTCATCATTGTCCTCCTGGATCTAGTGGCTACTAGGGCCTCCACTGCATCTCCATGACATGAGCCTGAGCACTGAGGGTATGTGTGCTCACCACACAGGAGTCAAACGTTCACAGATGTAATGTGAGGATGTCAGGACTGTCCTCACTGCATTTTGTCATCATCCTCTATGAATTTTGTGGCTATGAGGGCTTCCTGAGCACGCCTATTCATATGGCCAGTGTGGTGGCCTCATCGAGGATCCCATCACCATCATTCCCTTCAACGTCCTGCTCATTGGAGGTGATGTGCAGCTCTTACATCTCCTCAGCCATGTACTTCCCCCTTTGCAGCGTCAGGTTGCATAGCGCGCAGCAAGCTACAATGACATGTGACACCCACAGTGGACAATAGTGCATGGCTCTACCGGATCTATCGGGGCATTTGAACCTCATTTTCAAAATGCCTGTCCTTTGCTCCACCAGGCTTCAACAGCTACGTCCACTGTGGGTGGCCCTTGTCCCTGAGGAAGCAACCCTGCATCCTCTCTGGATCCTGGAAGATGTCAGGGATCTGAGACCTAAGGATGTAGGAGTCATGCGTGCTCCCTGGGAATCGTGCCCAGAGCTGCAGGATGTGTTTGTGGTGGTCGCACACCAGCTAAACATTCAGCAAGTGGTAGCCCTTGTGGTTGACTCAGTTGACTGCTTGTTGTCACAGAGATCTAAGTGCCATATGAGTGCAGTCGATGGCACCCTGATCCTGTGGAAAACCAGAGATCTGTGCAAACCCCAGCGCTGTTGCTTCCTGGCTTTCCTGATCCTGGTTGAAATGCAGAAATTTCTGTTCCTTTGCGAAGATGGCCTCTGTGACCTCCTGGAAACACTTATGTTTGGAGGCTTGCAAGATCCCACATAGTTACCTGTAGAACACTGGGAGGAGCCACTGGCGTAAAAATTGAGCGCCGTGGTCACTTTCACAGCCACTGGCAGTGGATGCCCTCCATGTCTCCAATGGCGCCAAATCCTGCAGAAGGTGACATATGTGACTGACCAGTTCCCTAGACATGCACAGAGTTCGACGACACTCATTTTCAGTCATCTGCAAGAATGATAAGCACCATCTATAGACCCTAGGTGTAGCGAAGCACCTACAAGGAACGGCTCTCTGTGGATCTTCAGTTATGTGCGCAGCAGGCCCTGCCACCCCTTCATCTTGAGGGGGATGCTCCTTCCTTTGCCAAGCAAGGCACCTCCACCATTCTCTTCCTCTTCTTCTCTGCTCCCTGTAAGCCATGAGGCATTCCGTTAGATCACCAGACTCCATGATTCTGATGCTCTCCTCCTTCAGGATCAAAGATTGGAGGGTGGGGATGGTGGCAGTGGACAGCAAAACCAGGTAGATACGAAGATTTCCTGTGTCTTTTCCTTGATGTCATATGGGTGATGCTCACGAGCACGGCTCAATGTTGTGTGCACTCACCTCCGAGTTCCCTGTGAATGCCTGTGAATATATAACATTGTGTTTGAGTGATGAGCCCAATATCTGAAGCTAAACAGAGGCTATGAGAAGCAGGTGTGAGGCTGGTGGTATTGATAGATGCGTGAGGGTGAGATGGAGTATCTGATGTTAGGCATGAGTTCTTACTATCAGGGAGTGCTGCTCAGTGGATGATGGGGATATGAGGGGCTGGTGCTATGCCAGGTGAACACCTTTTAAAGGCAGTGATGAAGCATGCCGTTCTGAATCACACTGATGTGGGCAGTAAGTTTGACGTTGGGGGATGATTCCAGCGAGCAGGACTTATAATGAAATGCTAAAGTATTGAAATTTGGCTCCTGAGGTGAGGCGGCGGGAAACATGACCTGGCATTGATGGGTGGAGCGGACGGTCGCAAGCTGCTTTTTGGCCTTGTCACCATATTATACGCTCACGCCCAACAATACACCCCCCGCCAGTGGGACCAGACAATTCCGTCCTATTTCTCCATCATGGTGGTAAAATGCTACAATTTTACTCAGTGCTGACAATAAGTCCTGACAATTCCTGCAATTGGGAATGGCTTAACCAGATTTTAAAAAGAAAGTTTTATAAGTTATTTTTCTGTAAAACAGATAAAATGTGGATGTTTTCACAAAATGGATTAGTACAATGAAACCCAATTCTTATTTTTGCTTATTTTATGTGACCTGGTTACATGAGTTCTTTAATTATCTCAGATATCCACAAACATCGCAGCAATCTGCATGGAAGCTTTGTATCTACCTATTTTGCTGTCCACTGCCCCCCAAACCCAACCCCGCCCCCCCACCCCCACCTCCCCCGCACCCTCAATCAATTTAAAAACCATTGCTGTTAAATTAAAGATAAAATAAGCATTTGTTGGGCTTGTAAATTCCAGGAAGCTTTGCCTAAATCTTGGCTGATCAGAGATTTGTGTTCTGTTAGCTGTTGATCATAATGTTTGAGCAACTGGTCCTCACAATTACATCCTTCTATACCATGTGGGAATAATCGCGCTGTAAATTGTTCTGTGCAGTTTTTTGGGTGTGAGGATCATGATTCATGACCCGTCTGCATCCATTGAATTGGAGGTCGGCAAAACACAAATTTCATGCTATCAGTTGCTGATTAGGGCCTGAACACTCAGCAGAGATCCAAGCAGCATGTGCCAAAGCACATAGTGCAGCCAACTCTCTATTCGTAAAGGCAGTCAGCCCCTCTTAAAGAGAAGTTACACTGAATTACAAGAGGTTGTTGCTGAATGCTATTGCTGCAATTGAAAATAAGGAAAATGGAATAGCAGGACAGAGAGAGAGGATCCAGGGTCATAGATGTCACCCTGGAGGCTTCAGTGGTGCAGATGGATAGGAAGTTCCATGGTTCCATGGTGGTGTCTGGCCCAGGGGACCTGGCAGCAGAGCCATAAGAAATCTAATAACATAACACAAGTGTTCAAGGTCACCAAATGCATCCTCAAAGTATGTCTCCTACCCAGCATAGCACCAGCCCCTCATATCCCCATCATCCACCGAGCAGCACTCCCTGATAGTAAGAACTCATGCCTAACATCAGATACTCCATCTCACCCTCACGCATCTATCAATACCACCAGCCTCACACCTGCTTCTCATAGCCTCTGTATAGCTTCAGATATTGGGCTCATCACTCAAAAACAATGTTATATATTCACAGGCATTTTGCCCTATGTCTTGTAGGACGAGGTGGCACACAATAGAAGGCAACAGAGTAGAACCAGCAGGAACAAGAATGACAGAGTGTCCTGAGCCCTATGGAGGAGGTGGCTCTCCATTTCACGGCTGAATCTGATGTTGCTGAGAATATTGAGGATGACATCATGCTCCTGCCTTTTAGTCCTTCTCAACTCCCAGCTCACCCTCACCCTGCATGCTGGCACAATGAGAAAGCTGCTGATGGTGTGACCATGGACTTCTTGCTTTGCATCCCAACTTCCCTCCCTCACCCCTAACTTCCCCTTCTGAGTTCCTGCTTTCAGCCACCAGCTCGGCCATGGAAGCCTGAGGAGGAGGGGAGAGAGAGCAACAGCACACAGCTAATGAAGAAGTGCTAACACTTGATCTGACACTCAGTCTCCAGCTCAGGTACTGGTACTGCATGTATCCTGGAGGATAGCATAGAGTTGGAATCAGCACATGATGAATCACTGGGCATGAATGGGCTGCAGCCAGGCCACAGGTTCATTTGCCAGTTCACTGGAGAGTGAGGTCTCAAGTGAATTCTGCTACAGGGGCTCAGATGAGGACCTTGATGGGATGGCAGGCAGGAGAACATTGATGGGCTTGCACACAAAATGCTCAATGCATTAGCTGACCTGCTAGATAGCCTCCTGTCATTGTCAAGGAGCATGAGGGAGTCCAGCTCCAATTTGGCAGAGGACATTGTACAGAAATTCCCTTATTTGCAGCCTCTGCTCCTTCTTCCTGTTGTGTCTCAAACCTAGAGGCACTGCCATTGCAGCCCACATGCATATTGCAGCTTTTGTGTAGACAGGTCACCAAATCCTTTGCCTTCACTGTGAGGATGCAGCAACACACCCTGCCAAATCCATCAATGCACCACAACACCACCAAAAACACACCAGAGTACTTCCAGAGACTTTGTAATAGCAGAAGTTATTCATAATTCCCTTTACTGCAAGTTGGGTGCCTGGCCCTTTAAGTAACACTAGTGCTGGGCCCCTCTTGCGGATTAATGCTTGATCTTTAATGAATCACAAGTGAATTTGTTGAAGGAACCTCCATGGTCCAAATTTGGAAAATGAATATCACATCAGCCAGTGACAACAGGAGAGCACCGCATCAACTGCTTCTGATGCATGCAGATGACGTCAACACAAGTACCCTTCTGAACATGGTACCCCCACCCTACCACCAACTCAGCAGCCCCCAGCCCATTACCATCATCCCCACCCATCCCCCCCAACCCCGGACCAAGGCCAATCAGCTTCCTTAGCACCAAGTCCAGCAAGTTATAGATCCAAATTTCATTCCCATAGATTTGAGAAACCTATAAACTTCCTAGAGCCCAGCTTCATTCCTCTGAGTGCTGAGACAGTGATGTCAATTCCTAGTAAGGGATCAGTCGAAGAATCACTCTAAAATTGTTATTTTTCAGATAGATACTATGGATTTTACCTTGTGTGTTAAAACATAGTTATTAAATAATGAATCAGCTAGTTAAGATAAATTCTATATGATTTAAAGATAATTAACAAAATTATCAATGTAATACACAACATTTATATGACTATGGGTGTATGTAATTGCAGCCTATGCATGACTACTCAACTACACTATCCATTATGGGCCAATTGACTGCTGATAAAGACAATATTTTTATGCCAAGAATCGTTGGCCCTGCTTTATGCTTTCAGTGATAATTGTTGCAGCTGTATTTCTTCTGATAGTTCAGGTGCAACTCTTTATTCAAATTGATTTAATGTTGGCTTTAATTTTTCCATACTAATCTTCGTGCAATAAATCATGCTGCTAGCAGGCCACTTGGGCTATTGTTCTTAAGTCTAAGTGGCAGCAATGTGAATGCTGGCTTAAATGTAGGAAAATTGTGATTACCATTGATGGTATTGGGGGCGGAGTTGTGATAATTTCCTTCTAACTGTTTTCAACAATGGTACTGGCAGAGGAATGCAAAAGTCCCAGGAAAATATAGAGCGGCCTAATTTACAGTGCAAGTCACTAATTCTTATTTCTCTTACACTGTTTAAAGATCAATGGCACAAGTCCCAAAAAAATCTGCAACAATGGTTTCCAATGCGGAATAAAATGTATGCATTAGAGGGGAAACAGAACATCAAAGAGAGAAAGGGATAGCAGGTGAAATATAGCAAGAAAGCAGGAAAGAAGAAAATAGTTAAGAGAAAGTGTTGGAAGAAAGACAAGTGGATGTGCAGATGCATAGGGCTAATATATATTGACAGGTGATATCACCAGTTGTGGTGGTATATTACCTTACTTTTCATTCACAGAGCCAGGCTTCCGACCCACATTACTAACAATCCTAGTGAAATGTAGAAACGAATACTGAACAAAAACCAAGTATTTGATTGTATTGGCCAACTGTGAACCAAAGGTTGCAAAGAATGAGAGAGGTCATTCAGCTTAGTTCATTGCTCTATAGAAACCTGTAGTCCCCAATCACTGCCTCTTGAATGATTCCAGAGTTTTTATATTACAACGCTGACTTGAAGACAACTCCAGGTATCAAGTTCAGACCAATCATCACAGTTCAGACTTTCCTTTGAATTTTCCAAGATCTCCAAAATGTGTAACTATATATGAGTGTAGAATTAGGTGTCAAACAGCACTTCATCTTGTGTGGATAATATTTTCTAAATATCCAAAAGCCAAGATGTATCTGTGCACTGAAATATGTACAGCCTGATATATTGGATATTTAGGGTTTATGAAAAATTAAAAATTAACAGCCACTTGGATAAATGTGGACTTTGAACATCAGCATGTGTTTATTAGGTTAAATCATATTTAACTAATTTGACTGAGTTTTTTTAATGAGGTAACAGAGATGGTTAATAAGGGTAATGTAGTTGGTGTGATGTACATGGACTTTCAAAAAGCGTTTGATAAAGTGCCACATAACAGGCTTGTCAGCAAAGTTGAAGCCCTTGAAATAAAAGGGACAGTGGCAGCATGGACACAAGTGATAGAAAATAGGGTAAAAGCAAAAAACTGTGGATGCTGGAAATCTAAAACAGAAACAAAAATACCTGGAAAAACTCAGCAGGTCTGGTAGCATCTGTGGAGAGGAGCACAGTTAACGTTTCGAGACTGAATGACTCTTTAACAGAACTAGGAAACAGGGAATAGAGGTGAAAGCTTGTTTTTCAGACAGGAGGAAGGTGGCGTTCCCCAGGGCTCGGTATTAGGACCACTGTTTTAGTTGTTCTACATTAAAGACCTAGATTTAATTGCAGATGAGACAAAACTTGGAAGTGAGGTGAACAATAAGAAGGATAGTGATAAATTTCAAGAGGACACAGACAGGCTGGTGGAACACCATTCTATGAAAGAGGATATTGAAATAATTTAACTTCAAACCCAGACTGGTGACCTCAAGTAGGTTTGATAAAGACATTTATAAATGATTAAACAGCACAGTGAGATGGACTGAAGTATGTTGAGAAAGGAATTTCCAACTGTGCATGTGTAAAATGTTGATAAATGCATATCAATTGTTGTTTGGTGGTACAGAACTTGAATATTGCGGAAAAAATAGACATGTCGAAGTTTTTTGTCTTGCAGTCATCAGGACACTTCGCAAGAATACCAATATTCGGGAAAAATAACAATTTATATTGTATGAGAAAAGAGTGCTGATTGGTTGGCAAGTGGACTCTGATTGGTAGATGCATTGCCATGGAGAATGCACCAGTAATAGTGACTGACAGTTAATTCTCCAAGCATTGTTTAAAATTAAGAACAGGCAGCTTGACCCTGAATGATCAAGGCATTGCCCTGATGAATGAGCCAGTGAATGGCTGTCATTTATTTTGTTTAGCTGAAACAGGTGCAACGTGTGGACATGTTCTTTCTGTCTGCAAAGAACAAGGCCTTTAGTATTAATATATGTAGCTTCCAGTACACAAATGCACCACACTGAAAGGCCGGCTGACAATCTTAAATTGGTTGTCAGCATAATTCCTAGCACGCTGAGGATTATTTAGCAAATATTGTCCAGTCGCAGAATCACACCTAGTGTTGGACACTGTGTTTTGAGTTTTGCAAGCACGGGCTGGTTGGGTATGGTCTGTACCTTGCCTGTTGCAAACAGTGACTGGGCCATGCTCTTTGATATGATCTGCCAGTCTTTGGGATGTACGGCCAACATACCTAGCATCACACTGGCACTGAAATCAAATACCACATTACTCATTTGTGTGATAGGCAGAATGTCTTTTTGGCTTGACGGCAGCATCCAGTTAGTGGCGAATACCACTCGTGTTGCTACTGCATAGTAGCAGCGCAAAACAGCTTGCTTCACCCTTTGCTCAAATTTTTGAGATACCTTGACCTTCTAGGGTAATCTGAGGTAGACTGGGCACTTCTCAGGGCCAAAAGTGATGGCCTTAGGCCTGTTCATGACTCTGTGTGATATACAATGTGAAATGATCTGATCAGGGTAGCCATTATCCCACTGGATGCCTTTGAGTGCCCTATTTCAGCATCAAGCTTGCATGGTGAGCAAATGGCTTGGGCCTTATTTACAAGGTTGCCGATACATCATTCTATAGTATGTGGAACTGTAAGAATCCCAACATATATCTTGACCGGTGAAGGTAAGCTTGTGGTAGACTGTGGTAGAGAATCCCCTGGCAGATTTCTTAACTAGTACATCAAGGAAGGGGAGTTCATTTGACTGCTCCATTTCAAAGGCGAATTTGAGTGCAAGATGGAGCCCATTAAGGCATGTAAAGTAATGCATACTATTCCCTTCTTTATTTAGTCAACTAATTGGTGGTTATTATTTAACTTATGTCTTTTCTAATGAGCTTAGTAGAGATTGACATTCAGAGTTCTGAATGAGACTGATTGAAATTTATATTATTCAATTCCAATTTGGATCTGAAGTCTAGTACAAAATACCGAGGCAAAAGCAAAGTACAGTCTCCCTCAACCAGCATGAGCTTGAACAGTGTTAAATTTGAGACCCAGAATTATGCTTGGCATTTTGCTCGCAATAGTACCAAATGCAACAATATTCTTTCAAAATGAAGGGAGCCATAGTCACACGCAGTATTCCATTTGTTACTTTGTCAATGAATTATAAAGAGTTGTGCTAGTCATTTTTATATCTAATTGAATGCCTCTAAGATGCATCCTAATACCTGACTAATGTTGACAACAGCTTCAATTGATTTGATCTTGGCAATCACTAACAGTCACATTTTTTTTTTACTTTTCCACTTTTACCATTGAGCAGCCATTCATTGGGTGGAAGTTAATGTTTAGACAGGGGTCTCAACTGCCGATTGGAGAACCAACAGGAGCCTGGCGTCAGCTCTGCTGGTGACGGCCCACTGGTATTAAGTGCCCTTAAGTGGCCAGCATTGGGCCTTCCCTGGGATTAAAGACTCTGGAGGTGGAAATCCTGTTCCCCATGAGCTGCTTGCAAATCAGAGGCTGGCAACTTTCCATCAGCCTCACTGGAAGTGGTGGCAGCTGCTGGCATTGCACCCACAGAGGAGGAGGAGGAGAAGTGGGGGGCAGTCGCAGGATGGAGAGGGGGTGGAGTCAGAGAGATGACTCTCTGCAGGCCCCCCACCTTCTCAATGCTAAGCTCCTTGATTAGGCACTAAATATTTTAATGAAGGCCCCCATCCCGCTCCCCAGGAGCCCACAAGGAAACCTGACAGAGCTTGCTTTTCAGGCTCCTGACGTGGTGACTTCCCCACCTGCCCTCGGTTGAATACCAGCAGCTGCAGCATGAGTCCTTTAAATGGGCATTAATTGCCTACTTAAGGACCTCAATTGGTATCCAGGTGGAAAGGCCGCCCACATGCCATCCCACACTGGACTCAATGGGGCAGAGGGAGGAAGGCAGATTTTTTCCTAACCTCTGAATCCTCTTGCCCAATTAAATGCCCTCACGCCTCCAAATCTGCCTCTGGTAGAGGGGTGGGTGCAATAAATACTGCCCATTAAGTGTGTATTTTCAAGGCTCCTGTTTCAATGTGCATATTAACAACAGTGGAAAAGATTTTCAATTCCTTAGCTCATCCACTTAGTTTCTGAAACCCATTGAATAATAGAAATCATCCATATATTGGTCAGCTGCTCGAATAACTTGGTATTGTATTAGATCTTTTGAAAAGCACTATGAATGGCAGGAGTTCTGGAACAGGGTCCTGCAGATCGCCATTGGTTACTGGCCTTGAGTAACTATCCTAATGCATAGCTTGCCACCCCTCCCAGCCAGTTATGGTATCATTGTTTTCGGCTATCTATTGCGAAGACAAAGTTAATGCAGCTAAGTAACATACCATGGGCAGAATTTTGCCCTCGGATGGCAGCGGGCCCCACCGGCTCGACGGCAGGCCGACAGCCGACCCCTGCCATCGAAACGGGGCCCGCCGCCATTTTGAGTGGGCGGGCCAATTACGGCCCACCCAGCGGCCTGCCCAACAGGAAGTGCTATGCCTCAGTTGGCCATTGACAGGTTGGCGGGCAGACAGCTGATTTCGCTGTCCACCTGCCTTCCTAAAAATTTAAAGGGACCCGAATTACGACGGGGATTCCTCCCAATGTCATCCCGTGTCATTTTCCCCTCAGCAAGCGGGCCCCGCCCCCAAATCACCAAGGGGAAAATCCTGGCCCATGTGCTCAAAATTTCTTCAGACACTCTGATCTTCTTTAAAAGCCCCATTCATTCGCATCACATATTTGTTTTACCATCATCATGAAAACAGTTGTCAGTCAATGGAACTGTTAGAAATGTAATATAACAGAAAACCTGGGCACATATTGCCAATGTGCAAAAATCCATCAAGATACTGAACTGGTTATACCTGCTGCATGCCATTGGTAGAGCACTATTACACCTAATGGTGCTAAATGTGAAGTATATCCTACAAGTGTTGTGGGTCAGGTGCAATTACACTGCAGCTGATGTGCAATCAACATTTTCAATTTTAAAAAGCTCCCTGGCAGCATGATGCTTTGTTTGTTCTCTTTATCTTCAGTCAGAGCAGAGCTCTGGATGTACATTTATGTAGCAGTGCAATTAGAAAGTAGTGTAAGTAAGCAGATTTACGGCAGCTGCCTTCTGATAGCCCTCTGAGAAATGTCCCACAGTTCCTGCAGTGCTCTACCAATTGAAAGCAAAGGATCGGTTTTCATGAGTAAGCCTAGAGTTAAGTATCAGCAGAACATATGACTACCGAGGCCATCAGAGTCAAGCCTGATCCTGGCTGTGTCTGCAACCATACATCACATTTTCCAATAGGTGTTACTGAATATAATTAGGAGTAGGAACCTTGGCTCAGTTTTCCCCCTCAAATTCATAATATTGAGATATTTCGTAGTGTTCCTGGTTGAGAGCAGTTAACTCAGCACAGGTGAGAGATCAAATCTGGAACTTTCTAGATCTGTCTGACTCATGTTACGATTCCTGTAGAGACAGGTAACTTTTAAAAAGCGATATGAATTTTTCAGTGACCTATGCAAAGGAATTGCACAAGATTTCACTCAAGATCACAGGAGATAGAGCAATAGGAATAACAATGCTCAGTGAGGCTTGAACTGTCCTTAAGTAACTCAATGTTACACCTGTAACTAAATAAAAGGTAATTTCTTTTCAATGCAGCCTTCGTTTCCAGTAAACACCTGCCTGTGGGTTTGTGTGCATGAAAGAAAGACAATCACAAACCGCTTAACAATCAGATCTGTCAGGAATCCAGAGATAACTCATTTGCAACGGCAAAGACTTTTGCTGTGACAAACACACTAAAATCAGCATAAACTAAACATCATTTAGTAAGCAACTAATACACCAAACTACAGAAATGGTATTCCCTGTTAACTCCTTAACACAACCGGAAACCCCACATTGCATTTGTACGTTACACTGCACTCTTCGCAAAATTGTAGCCTTGTGATTAAAGTCCAAAGTGCCCCCGGCTCTAACAGGACTGCTTTCCCCTGCTTCACCAAGGTGAACCTTCAAGTATCCCTTTAAACAAAGTCCCCTTCACTCAACCCTTTGTAATAATTGAATGGACTTTCCTTGCAAGGTACTCTCTGGTGATTCTGTGGTCTTTAACTCTTCACAATCCTTGTTTCCTCAAATATGGGTTCCATTCTCACCATTCCTTCACTTGGTGGTTAACCCAAAAGTAGTCTTTTTCTTCTACTTGGCATAGCAGCACATGTTGTGGGTGCTAATTTCCACAAATCTCTCTGTCGACCGTCTCTGATAGTCTACAGGTCTGTAAGCAGCAATAACAGCTGCCTTTTCTTTTGTGTCCAGGTGTTAAAGCTTCCACCTTACTCAATAGATTTTGACCTGGGCCCCAGTCCCCATAGCAATCAGGTCACATGAGCTTGTCTCTGAGGTCACAACCTCCAACTCCAAATTATTTCATTTTACCTTCAATTAAAGGAGAAAGTTTAAACATAAACATCTTATTCAGTCTAGCAATCTAACATTCATAACATTTCATAACACTAAATCATAGAATTATTAAGGAAGCTCATAATACCTCCCAAACCCATAACCGCCATTGCCTAGAAGGGCAAGAGCAGAAGCTGTTGGAGAAAATCATTATCTCCAAGTTTCTTCCAAATCAGACACCATCCTATCTGGGATATATATTGCCGTTCCTTCATTATTGGTGGGCCAAAATCCTGGAATGAGTTCAAGGGCTGAATGGACCACTTCTGTTTCTATATATCAGTATTGTTGGAGTACTTTCACCAAATGAACTTCAACAGTTGAAGAAGGCAGCCCATCATCACCTTCTGAAGGGCAATTAGCAATGGACGATAAACTCTGGCCTTACCAATGGTGCACACATCCCAAGAATGAATTTTGAGGAAGGGTATTTTTCTTGTTAGTAGAAAGAGATTTCAAGTTGTTTTAACCTTCAAATTTTGCATTAACACCTACAAGTCACCATGTTGCATCACCATTTCAATTTATAATGCAAATACAAAAACAAGGGCAGACTGTGTGACTTTAAAAAGGAGGCTAGATTATGTTCTGTTATATCCTCTAATGTACCATGTGCAATGCCATGGAAGATTGGTTCACAATATTTTCAGAATCTTACATCTGTATACACTTCATGTCTTGGTTTCCTGTGGGCAAGGTCACAGGAGATAGAGCAGTGGGAATAACAATGCTCAGTGAGGCTTGACTGTCCTTAAGTAATTTGATGTTACACCTGTAACTATATAAAAGGTAACTTATTTGCAATGCAGCCTTCGTTTCCAGTAAACGCCTGCCTGTGGGTTTGTGTGCATGAAAGAAAGACAATCACAAACTGCTCAACAATCAGAGCTGTCAGGAATCCAGAGATAACTCATTTACGACGACATTACATACAAGGTACGTGGGCTTTCTCACCCATGGTTTACGTTCAAATGCTAATTCTTTGGACAGTTATCAAAAGAAACTATGTGAATGTTGCTAGTCCTGAAACTATGAACAAAGTCAGGGACTTTAAGGAGGTTGAACGGGTTCAGTCAGTTTCCATCTAAGTGTTCTGTATTTCACACAGTGAAACTAAAAGGTGTAAAAATATACTTAAAAGCAAAAAAATGTAACTTTCAAAATATTTTGCAAAATCCCTGTTCTTATAGCTTTTATATATAAGTTTTGATAGCTAATGCATTTCTTTATTAATATTGTTACAAAGTCCAACATTCTAAATCTGCATGTTAGGTGCCATTGAAAAATAATTATTTTCTTCCCTTCTTCTCAAATGAACTGATCCACTGAATGATGTCAATTCTAGAAGAATATTGTAACTACTGTTGGTGAGGTTCAATTCATTACCCATCAGCAGGACAGCAACTTACATATAACAATAGCAATGACAAGGACAAAGCAGCCCGCTTGATTGGCACCACATCCACAAACATTCACTCACTCTACCACCGATGCACAGTGGCAGCAGTGTGTACCATCTACAAGATGCACTGCAGGAATTCACCAAGATTCCTTCGACAGCACCTTCCAAACCCACGACCACTAACATCTAAAAGAACAAAGGCAGCAGATAGATGGGAGTGCTGCCAGCTGGAAGTTGCACTCCAAGTCACTCACCATCCTGACTTGGAAATATATCATCCTCCCTTCACTGTCACTGGGTCAAAATCCTGGAACTCCTTTCCTAACAGCACTGTGGGTGTACCTACACCACATGGACTGCAGCGGTTCAAGAAGGCAGCTCACCACCACCTTCTCAAGGGCAACTAGGGATGGGCAATAAATGCTGGCCTAGCCAGCGAAGCCCACATCCTATGAATGAATAAAAAAAAGTAATGAATCTGTACTTTATTGAATTTAAGACCTTGAAATATTAGTCAATTAAAGAGCCACTCTTTGTCTGAATGTGAAGCTTTTAATTTACAACTTGACTCTTTAGGAGCTGATATGGCTTTTCATCCATTGGGCAGAATTTAATGGCCCCTCCCAGGAGCAGGTTGGCAGAACTGGGGGGACCTATAAACAGGTTGGAAGATTTGGGGTTGAGAGCCGGTCACCTTTCTCACTTCCCCCTGATTAAATCAGGCCTGATTAGGGCTCCCAGAAATGACTTTGTCAGTGTTACCAATGGTTTTTTTGGCCAGTGAATGGGGCCACCGCCATGGCCATTAAATTTAGCCAATTTTCTCCTTTCCCCCTCTCCTTTTCTGAAGACATCAACTCCTTGTTGGGGTCTGGTTCTACAGGCCTTACATAAATTGCCATTGCTTGGGATGGCATGTTGACAGTGAGTGTTGGTGAAGTTGTGAAATTGAGCTGCAGTGAAATTGGTTACCAATCTTCAAGAATAATACATAATCCATGAAATTGGTCTTTTCTAATTAAACAAAGGCCATAAAATTCAATCAAAAATCCCATGAGAAACAGCAACCATTGCACTTACAGCCATTGGTTACTATTTCAGTTACCAGTATTTATATAGTAAATCCTGAGACTTGATTAAAGAGTTAATATAATACAATGACTGACATCATTCATTATCAAAAATATTCTGTACCATCTAGTGAATGCTATTTAACTCATAGGACATTCTTTAGCTCATGGGCTCTGACAAATTTGCAACCCACAGAGATCTACCTCTGGAGGAGATACCAAGTACATGGATGCAAGATCTTCTTTGGAGTTTTCATTTTCTAATAAGTAGTAATGCCCCTGAGTTCATGGCGTAGCATCACTCTATTGGTGTCTCCACTCTGGACTCAGTTGGCATTGTAACTACATATCACAGCATAAAAATTTAAATTTGAGCTGTTCCTCTCAATCTCAAGCAATATAAAAGGAGGACCAAGAAACATTGGAAGTAAAGTTAAGTGAGACAGCTGGAAAACATATCTTAACAACTGTGTGATGTCAAGAGCTTTGACCTTATGTGTCTCCAGGTGTTTAAGAGATAGAAGCTCTTGGTACTAGATGGTACAGAATATTTTTGATCACTAATGATATCAGTCATTGTATTATCAAGTCTCAGGGTTTACTATATAAATACTACTAACTGAGATAGTAACCATATGGCTGTAAGTGCATCAGTTGCTCTTATGGGATTTTTGATTGAATTTTATGGCCTTTGTTTAATTAGAAAAGACCATTTTCATGGATTATTCTTGAAGATTGGCAACCGATTTCACTGCAGCTCAATTTCACAACTTCACCAAAAGTTAAAAATATAAATGAAGGTTAATCCCACTGTGCTGCATCATTATTTCAGATCAAAATTCTACAGGCACAGGACAGCTAATGATATTAGGCAATTCAGTAACAATTTGAATAGAGCTGTCATGGAGCAGTATAACTTTCAATTTCACACCAAAAGGGAAACAGCAGCAGTGATTAGGACAGGTTATAGTGATGCACTGTTTATAGTACTGAACTAATAACTCTGAGGGGGGCAAAGTACACCCCAAGATGGTAAGGTATGAAAGTCAATTCAGTAATTTGATTATTTGCAAGCTAACTCCAGGGGACTAAAACAACAATTTCACGCATATCCTTCAGGAAAGAAAACCTGCCACATCAACTGGTCTGGCCTAAGAGTGATCATAGTCCATACTACATGTGGGCTCTTCACATCTTAGGGAATCACTTGGAGTGCATGTAATTGCTTTAGGTTAAATAAGGATGGACAATATATGTGTCCTGACTCATCTTGTCCACATCCAAAGAGGAAATTAAAAAATGGGTCCATATTAGCAATGTGCATATCTAAATGGATTTGTGTGCTGCAAGCATAAACATGACATGCAGGCATACACACACACACACATGCACACACATACACATACATATACATATATATGCACACATGTAGTTTGATTTGCTTTGAAACTTGAGTGCATTTTTGCCTGCTTTAAGTTTCTACAAATTTTTATTGGCCTGGATTTTGTGGTCAGCAGCAAAATGACACATTTTCTGTGGACCTTGAAGATCTCTGCCCACAGGGGTTTAGTGATTTCTGTAGCCTGGGTTTTACCTTTCCCAACATTAATTTGAATCTGGTGCCAAGCCAAGGGGATCTCCAGGCATATAGAAACAGTAATGTCATCAAATTAGTTAAGTAGCAATCACATTGAAGAATTCTCACAGACAGCAAACCAAAAAGGAAGTGCACTGATTACCCTTTCAGTTCTAATGAGCTTCACAGAAAACAGAATAAATTATTCAGATACACTCAATAGAAGCTGAAATATCACAAATATTCAAAAAATTACATTAAAGTCTATGGTTTTTTATCATAATGGAAATATTTGACATTACACAAATATTAAATAACCTTTCCGGACCAGAGACGTTCTTCAGCAATAATTATCACTGAGTAAGCCGTTACAAACCCAGTTTACAAGCCTTCATTTACAAGGCAAAACTGTTTCAGAGGGTTTTTAACAGCAACATTATAACTTAAAAGGGGAAATCCTCATCAATTCAAAGCTTTCAAATTGATTGCAGTCTGCAGGGACTTCAACAGTGCACCCTGTGGAGGAACATGGAATTACTGACTGCAACTTTTGATTTTCAATGTTTAACTGTGCATATGCAGATGCCAGAAGTTGTTGTCAGTTTCACAGTTGTAATGACAACAAACATTGACATCATTATAACTGCAAATTCTGGGCCACTGAATTTATAAAATATGATTTCTTCAGTGCTTACCGAATTGTGCAAAATCCAGGGGTTCTTTGACCTTTATGAGAAAGAACACCTCTAAGTATACCTTGGAGATTTGAGTCGGATGTCTTGAGAAGACCAGTCTTGATATCACACAAACAGCATTGCACATGTGTGCATCACGCATCCTTCAACATGAGCAATTTAGTACGTAGAAAGTTCGTAAATTGTCCAATTTGTAAAATGCAGTTTCAAGTGGTAAATGTCACAGCAGCAAGGTTTCTGTTCCACAAATGACTTTTATAGAACTAGAAAAGGTCAAAACTTGAAATGTGCTACTTAACAGGTTGAGTAACAACCAAATGTCAATTCAAGTCATAAGAACTACATATTCCTAAACTTAAGTGTAGTGTGTCATATCTAATAACAAGGATGCTGTTTGTATTGAGTTAGATTGTTCTACTCTTTGAGAAAGATTTATTCAAACATAAGTACTGAAAGGTGAATTTCCCAACAGTGTCTCAGGTAAGTGAGCTGCCTCATGCTACAAAGATGATTTTTTAAAAGTGCATCACTCCTTGCCTCATACAGAATGTATAAAGGATACACATCAAGGAGTGGTGAAAATATTGTTTTTGGATTTCACACATGACTTGTGTGAATGTTAATAACCACTGTGTTACGATTAGCAAATTGCTTGGAAAACCCTTGCATGTGTTGTGTACTGACATTGTTTAGCTTAGTAAGTTTAATTTGAATTTTGCTACATTCCTCATTAATTTTTGAATATTTATCAGAGGTAATAAGAGACTGTGGAGAAACTGTGAAATAAACTGAAAGCATAAAAAAGGCCAAATTTAATTAAACTCCTAAAAATATATTGAACTGAATTATATAACATGAATACTAATCAGGTGGACTATCTAACCACCAGTAAAGGAAAACACTTTTACCATGTAAGAAACAGCAGGAGATTCTCCAGTTGTTCATTGGCACTGTGATCTATCGAGGTCAAATCATCAGAATATACCAAATTTGTATTAATGATGCATTAATACAGCATTATGGCATTTGAATCAATTCCCTTGTATTGTAAGATTAGTACTAAAGATGCGATTTTAGTTTTCTTTATTTTCCTTTTTTACACACTTGTAACTTTTGTTTCTAGGTTTGTTTCTTAATTTTCCTTTTATATTATTGCTCTTCATTCTTGAACCTTTCAGGTTCTTTTCTGTTTATGAGTTTGGCATTTTTTTTTCTTTCTGGCTTTTTTTTGTATTTTTTGCTCATCTTTTTCTCACTTGGTTGTTTCTCTCTCACTCTGTTCTCATTTTCTTTTTCTCTCTGCGTGTTTAGCATCTTCCTTTCTCTTCCCTCTCTTTTTCCCTTTGTTTTATTTTCTATTACCATACATTTCCATTTTTACATAGAAACGTGGTGCATGTTGACCTTCATAAAATAGGGATCATTGTGCTTGTGTTGTGCGAGTATTTCTTTTCAAAAACCAACCTTGCATTTACCTTGCATAGATCTTTGGCATTTATGAGAATAATAAGAAAGGACTTTTTATTTAAGTGTATGTTTTCTAATTTCCCACACATCATGGGCACAATTTTACGGCCCCATTTAAGCTGGGATGGGGCCGTAAAACATGGCGAGACATTCTAAACCTCATTGGCTTCGGCAGGAATATAAAATCCCGCTGCCGTAAAATTTCATCCCATGATAAATTGAAACATGGATTTTTGTACTCATGGCCTATTATGGCAGTTTATAGCTTTAAAAATTGTGCAGTATGGGAATTACTTGGGAATTCCTGCCTCAATTGTAGGACTCGGTAGAAACATTTGAAACCAAAGTTTTAAAGATAGTGCTGATTGTTGAAAAATGCTGCAAGCGTGCTTTATACAAAGGACTTTGGGATTGTTCACTACGTTAATAGCGCATGAATACCACATTGTTGTTGTTGTAAATCTCTGCATACATTGGGCAGAATTTTCCCTGCCCTGTGGAATTGGCACTGGGAGGCAGGGCAGCTAGAAAAATTGCACTAAATTACGCCAGACTAGTTCCCCATTGTACTCCTGCCTCCTTGTGCTTTTCCTAGAGGGAGGCACATAGAGGCAATGACGTGCCTTCAAAGAGACACTTACGGATAACTATTGTAGCAGCACAATTTTGCTGACATTGCACAGGCTGCCCTGCTGTGTTCCCACCCTGGCAAGTGACAGGAGACAGCATCACAGCAGGAGGTTGAGGCTACATTACAGGTGAAGGAGATCTAAATTTTTCTGGCAGAAAATGGCATCGTAGCTGTCTTCCCATGTCACAGCCTTACATTGAATTCCTGGAGATGGATGTCTCCACTTGTCTTGAGCCTAATGAGGTCTCAGCTGCTTCCCTGATGCTGATAGCAGCTGCAGCGCTTCCCTTCTACTCCTGCTCCTTGGCCTCCACAGTGCTCCCACTGGTCACGCAGCTTTGGTTGCTGGTCTTCCTTGCAGTGGGCCTTGCTGTCTCCAGCTCCCACCTTTGGAACCAGCCCAGCATTCCTAATTGGACAGTGAACAAGGAGGCGATCTACTAGTTGGCAGCCTCCAGCAAAATTCAGCCAGAGGCTGCACTGCAGGTTCACGACCCAGAAATGACCCCGATGTCAAGTTCCTGGTTGTCCTGGCAAAATTCAGTCTAATATATCCCTAAGTGACCAGTGGTGCAGTGTATAACTGTGTATTAAGATTCTGAGGTGCTTAAAAGGGTAGATGCTGATAGATTGTTTCCACTGTTCAGGAAATCTAAAATATGGGGGCACAGTCTCAGGATAATGGGTCAATCATTTAGGACTGAGATAAAGAGAAATTTCTTCATGCAAATGGTTGTGAATCCTTGGAATTCCCTGCCCCCCTTGGGCTGTGAATGCTCCATCATTGAATACATTTAAGGCTGGTATAGACAGATTTTAGTCTCTCAGGGAATCAAGGGATATGGGGAGTGAGTGGGAAAGTGGAGTTGCCATGATCATATTGGATAGTGAAACGGCTCAGTGGGCCATATAGCCTACTCCTGCTCCTATTTCATGAGTTCTTGCATCATGCACCATCGGTTCCTGGATTGCATGGATAGGAGAGAATTACTCCTGACTTTATAAACTGAATTCTTATCTTCTATATCTGGATGTAAATTTGGTGGATCAGATTGTACACCCAGTGTGGAACCCATCCATTTTTTTATTCCTTACTTTCAAATGTGTTTCTGCTCACCCATTACTCCTGTCCATGCTCATCTGCACTGCGGAGCAGCCCTGTTTCAAATTTAAAATTCTCATCCTTGTCTTTTACTATTTCATTCACAGTATGTGGGTGTCTTTGGCAGGGTCAGCATTTACTGCCCATCCCTAATTGCCCTTCAGAAGGACATCTTGCTTTCAGTTGAATGGCTTCCTAGACCATTTCAGCAGGCAGTTAAAGAGTCAAGTACATTGCTGTGGCTGGAGTCACATATAAGTCAGACTTGGTAAGAACTGTAGATTTCCTTTCCTAAAGGGCATTAATAAATAAATGGCTTCTGCAACAATCCAGTAGTTAGCTTACTGACATTAGCTTCTTTTAAGGTTTACATAATTTACTGATGATAAATTCCTCAGCATGTTGCGTTAGGGATTTGAACTTATATCACCAACTCATTAGTCCATCCCTCTAGATTCATCAGCCAATAACGTAGCACGACCATTCGGGCATGTGTTCAAAACTGTTCATGGCCTCAGCTCTCCCTATCTCTGTAACCTCTGCCAGCCGTACAACCCTGCCCCAAACTCTCCATTGCTTTGATTCTGTCCCCTTGAACATTCTCCTTCCTATTGTTTTACCCTTCACAGCTGACTCTTCATCTTGCTAAGCAAAAAACTCTGGAATTTATTCCCTAAACCCTTTCACCTCTGTGCCTCCTTTTCGCCTTGAGGACTCTCCTTAAAACCCACCTCCTTGATGAATGGTTTGAAAACTCCTCCTAATATCTCATTCTTTAGCTCTCCATTCATTTCTATAATGGCTCTGGGAGCCGCTATATAGATTGTTGTTAAGGTGTTGGTGGTAGTACATTGAAAGTAGCACAGAAACAAATCAACCTCTCTTCCTTTGAGGATTCCACATGACTGTGAGCAGTGCAGGGAGTGTCTGCTGCAACTGGAGTGATTAAAAAATTAAAATCTGAAGAAAAACACAATGGTGAAGATTTTCTGTTTGGATATAGAATGAGTATAATATTGGCAATGAACCCACTTTGCACGTCCAATGAAGCAATTGGTTGCCTGAAGCAATTTGAAATCAAGGCTTCATTAATATTTTGTTGGCGAGCTGTGTGTGGAAACCGGATACATCGTAGAGGAAGGTAAATGGGAAAGGCTCACCAGGGCCAGCCAGGCAGGTCCCAGTGAGGGGGTGCTGTGGCAATTGAAAGGCCAGGGGGAAGTGAGGGTGGTCATCAAGCAGAGGCTGGCCCTTTCTGCTGGAGCATGGGACATCAGAACAGAAAGGGCAGCATGCCCATCCAAGCCCAGTCAGGCTGCCAAGGTATACCTGGTGATCTCACCATGTGACATGGCCACCTACCCACTAAAATAGGAGTGAAGGCAGGTCAGTGGTGGGCATGACTTCCCCCCACCATCCCACCCAATTTTACACCCCTCCCTCCCCTACCCTCCCATCTATTCCTCAGGGGATCATAAAATTCTGGCCATAGAATCAAATAGAATCACAGAACGATTACAGAATGAGGCCATTCAGTCCGTCATATCTGTGCCAGCTCTTTGCAGGAGCAACTCAACTAGTCCTGCTCCTCCATCCTTTCTCCATAGCCCTGTGAGACAGCCCTCCCAATTTTGGCACACGTTGCCAGATGTTGGCAAGGAGAACTTTGCAGGGTTGACAGGGCTGAGTTTGCCGTTGTCGTTTCCGGTTAAGGCCTAACCAGAATTTTATAAAGCTTCAGCATAACTTCCTTGTTTTTTAACTCAATGGGCCTGGATTTTGGGTGCAGGTTAGAGTTGGGCCGGCCGACCCAGAAATAGAAACCCAGTGGTCACAAGGATGGGAAGTGCCGAAGCGGGCTGGTTAGCAAAGAGCCTCAGCTCTCTGGAACTTTGTCTCAATTGTTTTAGAAATTGTTAGGCTCTCCAGCCCTCACCCTGTCCTCACAGTCCCTCAACTCCTCACCCACCCAACCCCATGGCCGCTCATACCCTCCATGCTTAATTAATGCGAACTCATGTACTCACCTACACTCCATGCCAACTCATGCGCCCCACCCAGCCTTCATGGCCCCCATATCCTCCAGGCCAACTCAATGCCTACTCATGAGGCCACCCACCACCCAATGGCCCCTCATACCTTCCATGCCACCTCCATAGCCACTCATCCAAAATTCATAATGGAAACATCTCAGGGGGCATGTGGAGATGAGGGAAAATAAACTTCTAATGATCTAATACAACTCTCACTGCTATGGATTTGATATTGAAAAAAGTTGCCATTCATAAAATCCAATCAAAACTTTTAAATCTCCTCAAGTGGTTAACCTCTTATGAAAAAACACACATCTATTCAAAGACAGCTAATCCTTTAATGGCCTCTTTAAACAGTCAATCAAACTGTGAACTCAGAACTGTTGAGAAAATGGTAGCTTTTGTACCTCAGCCAAGTATTCATAATAGCCCTTCCTGAAATGTCAATAAAGAGCTATATTGAACTACATGTTCAAATGCTAGTATTGTTTCCTAACCTACACCTGTCAATGAAAGCAGTCCAGCTGAGGGTTTTTAAACTCTCACTGATAGCTACCACCTTTTTTAAGTTTATAGAGAGTGAATTATAAAAATACTTCAGATCACGCCAATTATACAGACCTTACCCACCCTTCAAGAGCATCCATCAATTCATTGCTCCCACATTGGTGGTTATGGCCCTTTGGCCAACTAAAATTTGGTCTGTTTGAACACAGCCCCCTTTCGCCTAATGGCAAAAATGGGATCTGTTGGAAATGGGGGCAGGAATTCAGCTTTTGGGTCCTGCCTGCCATTTTTAAAGGTCCATGGAGTCTTCCCACCTTGATGAAAGTCCAACCCTATGCCTCTGTTTAGAAAGTCAAGGATTCCAAATGCCTTATTAACCAATTTCTCAAACTGACCTACCATCTTCAAAGATTTGTGCACATATATCCCCAGGTCTCTCCATTTCCCCACAACCTTTAGAATTGTATCTTTTTTTATATTGCTTCTTCTCATTCTTCCTATCAAAGTGTATCACTTCACACTTCCCTGCATTAAATTTCATCTGCCGCATGTATTCCCATTCCACCAGCCTGCCTTTGTCCTCTTGAAGTTTATCTCTATCCTCCTCCCAGTTCACAATGCTTCCAAGTTTTGTGCCAGCTCCAAATTTTGACATTGTGCCCTATACATTAAAGTATTTCAAGAAAACTATGGTCCTAACCCCTGGAGAATGCTACTACACACCTTCCTGCAGTCTGAAAAACAAAGCTTCACCAGTACTTTCAGCTTCCTACCATTCAGCCAACTTCGTATCCATGCTGCTACTGTCCCACTTATTCAATGGGCTTCAACTTTAACATGACAACACCTATGCCACTGTCCAAAAAGTAGGATGTTCTCTGCTCAGCTGGACTCCTTCAAGATATCGGAATGTAAGTGGAAACTTGAGTAGTATAAGGGTGTTCGGCATAGTAAGGGTTAATGTGGGACTGGGGAAACAGTATCGCCTACATTATTATATAGACACACATGATAGTGGACTGAGTACAGTAGTAGTCTAGCAGAAGGTAGCATGGAGACAGTATCTAGTCAGGGCTACACCTTGGAGATGTATATAGATATGAGTTGTCACTAACACTTAATCTTCAACCACACAAGCATCCAGACCTCTTAGTGAGACACCAAACAAAAGCATGCAGAAAGAGAGATATAACAACCCCAACAAAGCAATGAAAGGGCAAAAGGCAATGCCCAAACAAACCACACAATGGTGGCAGCCATGCCATGCATGGTGGCAGATAATGATGGAACCCATAACCTCAAAGAATCTGGAGAAGGACCACAGAATCTCAAAGCATAAAAAACTAAATATACTGAAGTTCTGACCTGAGCAAAGTGCACCTGAATTGCAAGCACAGCTGGAGATCACCTACAACAAAGGTCCATTGCAGATTGGAGGGTGAAGGGCTGAAGAAAAATCCACAGTGCAGCTGAAGGGCTCTGCCGGAGGATGTGTAGGACGATTGTGAGTCCCAATTGAACACAGAGTCAGAGGACCTAGCCAGATCTGCAGGGTGAGCAAAATGCCGTAAAAAAGCTCACCTTTAGCTCATCTAGCCATCCTAGGTTTGGGAGTCTTGGGGCACTGATCAGCCAGAGCAATCCAATTTCTTTGATCAATGTGGCCAGCCGGGTCCGGAGTCAAAGCTCGGCTGAGCTCCAGGGAAAAAAAAAATAGTTTTAAAATGGCAGCCAGAGCCAAGAATCACCTTTCAATTGGTTTCCCATATTCAAAAAATGTAGTAGATAGCTCAAACCTTTGAATTAAAGACAAAAATTCGATCCCTTTGAAATCGGGCCCATGATCGCTGCAGGAGCCCACCAAAACTCAACAAGCATGAGAAGAAAAGGTGAAAAAAAATGGTTACAGCAGTGCCATCTTTAAAAATGAAACAGCATTTAAAGCTGCACTCCTCTGTGCTGAAAATCAGCCGTGGACAATTAATCAAACATCCCAGATCAATTTAGGCTGATACAGGGGCCACAGCTGAATCAAAATTGGATGTCAGGAAGAAGAAAATTTTTAAATTACCAGAGTACAACAGGATTAAGTAGAAAATCAGAGGAAGTCAAAGTTAAAACACTTCTATACTTCTTTCATGAACTTGCTGATGTAGTAATCCTGATGCAAGGCATTGATGAATCCTCAGCCAGCTTTGATGAGATTTTAAAAGCCTCTGACAAGTATTTTAATCTTGAATTGGTGAAGCATGCAGAAAGAGGGATATAACAACCCCAACAAAGCAATGAAAGGGCAAAAGACAATACCCAAACAAACCACACAATGGTGGCAGACCATATCAGCGCAATAAAGGGCACAAGCTGAAGAGTTTGGTGCAGAGGAGTGAGGATGCTGAGAACCAGCTGGAAGGCTTAAATATAGATCCTTTTGAAAAGGCCAACACATTACCCAAACTGCAAGAGCAGGTGGCAGTGCTGAGCCAGCTGGCTCTGATTGAAGCTGCAAGCAAATAATGAAGCCATGAGTAGCACAATTACAGAATAGACACAAGCTAAGACTTCTCCGGAAACAGACCTGGCTAACATGAAACCAGAATGAAGGACAAGGAGAAAGCTCCGCTGCAGAAAGAGAAAGAAAAGATGGAAATAAGACCGGAAAATGTATGTATCAAAGCTGAATTGGAAAACTTGAAACACAAGATTCAAGCAGAGTATGTAACTTTGAAAACCATGATAAACTAAACTCTTTAATGAATTAAACGGTTCAAGATATGAACAATTACATTACTGTAATTGAGGTGTCACAACAGTAGAAGGAGGCCTCGAGAAAAACAGAAGGGTTGAATGTTGTGAAGAATTCAATAATTGAAAATCTGGAACATGTGCAGTTTCAGTATATATCTCTAGAAAAGTGCAGGAGGAAATTCCATTGTTGGCAAATCGAAAAGGGTGTTGGAAGATCCTAACCAGAAATACAGCCAGGCACTACAGCAAGCAGAAAATGTACTCAAATAACTTTCTGCCTTGAAAGACTCTTTGAATACTTAATGTGTGCCCCTGGAAAAACACCAAAAGGTGTTGGATTCTAATTCAGAAAAAAGCTGCATTAGAACTATCAGTAGCAACAAAGCAATGCACTGAAATGGCAAGGGCTTAGCAAGAAAACAAACAGTTTAAAGGATAACTACTTGTTCTTCAAGGGCAAATGTAAAAAGAATACACAACCCTTCAGCAGTATGAAGAAAGTGAAGACAGCCATGAACAGCAAAATGGAGGGGCAGCAGAACAAAATGTAGGAGACTCTGTTAAATTACAAGGAAGTTCAGGCAGAAACAATTGAGCTTTGCAAAGAAAAGGGAAACTGTTGACTGAGATTCACATGCTCCAAGAATCCTTCAGGCCTCAGTTTGTTCCCCTGGTAACTTATGAAGAGATGCAAAATGAATTTAATGTCACAGAAAAAACTGGAGAACCAGTTGTCAGAGAAGACTCTATATTCCAGGAGGAAATGCCAGGCAGCAATCAGACATTCAGGCATTAAAAGAGGATTAAAGTTACAGTACATTCTTATTGAAGTTTGAGGCAATGAAGACATCACTGAACAACAGAGATTTGGAACTGCAGGATGGAAAGGAGAAAATGAAGAATTCCTGTGTACCGGAGCAACAAAAAGTAGAAAACTTGCAGCCCCAATTCGGCAGTCAGAAAAAGAGTTCTTTATCATTTCTGCACCATGCCCAAATGGAAGTAGAAGTTCTCACAAAGGAACATGAAGAGTCTCAGAAACAATTATCAGAAGCGCAGTTACACAATGTGAACTTGAAGGATAGCACAGAGGAATTAGGCTCTGCTAAAGGAACACTGTTCAGAGCAGAGAACCAATGTTCATGTATGTTACGAGTTTGTCAATGAAAAATTAGAACTTGGTGAATTTCAAGTACAGAAGCCTCTGTTAAGTATTACGAAAAATGACTGGAATAGGAGAAGGAATTACTGATGAATCAGAACAGTTGGTTGAATGCAAAATTAACAACCAAAACCAATGAAATTCTTGAACTTTGCTTCAATCTGAAGAACATGAAAGATGAGGTGCACGGTATGGAAGAGCAAATCCAGACTTTAAAAGCAGAAAAGGAAAATTCTAAGAAACAAATTGAGGATCTAATGAATGAACTGAATGAGTCTAAAGAGCAGTCAGTGACCATGGACGAAAGATTCCGAAAGGAACTGAATGCCCAAGTGAAATTGTTAAGCTGGTATGAGGATTCCGCAGAAAACTCTAAAACAAGGACAACTGAGCTCACCAGAATAATTTCTGAACTGAATGCAAAGATTCATAAGTTTGAAAAAGAATTGGAAAATATGAGAATAAACAAATATTTGGGAGAAATTGTGAAAATGAAGGTTCTATTTTCAAAACGTCAGCTTCCAGCAAGATCAGGGCGGACTCCACGGAAAAAGAAAACCTGAGTCCACTCTATGAATGAATGGAGTGAACATTCCCTCTGGAAGGAATGAGGCTAACTTATGGAGCCCAGGGAAATCAGATGGGTTAGTGATAAGGAGAAATTCAACTCTAAGGAGCGCAAAATGTGAATCAGATCGAGACAACCAAGTGCCTGAAACACAGAATATTACAATTTCAACTCCAAACCAAGAAAATCTGCCAAAAGCAACTGAGACTACCACTCCTCCAAATGTGACAAGAATGAGACCTGGAAGAGCAGTCTCACTTCCAGGCCATCTGATTTTATAAAGTCAGAGTCTTGGGGTAGGTGGAGGGGGGCAGTGGTGGGGGTTAGTGGACAAGGGGTAGCGTGGAAAGATTGCATTGTAAATATGTTTGGTTAAAGACTTGTGGGGAGGTGTAGTGTCAGGGTGTTTGGCATAGCAAGGGTTAATGTGAGGCTGGGGAAAGAATACTGCACCATAGTATGAAGTAGAGAGTCACATGTGATGGACTGAGTACAGTATTAGTACAGCAGAAGCCAGCATGGAGACAGTACCTAGTCAGGGCTATACCTTGGAGATGTATATAGTTATGTGTTATCAAAAAAAACATTTAGGGCCAAAACCTCCAAGTTCCCCAGTATCATATTGGTGGTGGGGGGGGTGGGGGCAGGCCCAAGGATAAGCTGTGGAATCCCCTTTGGACGTTCCCAGCTAAGGTTGGCACTGCAATTGCAGAAGTGCAAACATCCCCTGGGCGATTGCCCTGCACTGGGAACGATCCGAAAATGTGATTTAAATTGCAAACTTCAGATTATTCCAACTAGGTTACATTAAAATTGCTAAGAAAATGTTAGAAGGATTAAAGCTTTTTCTAATTTCTGGGTAGCCATTATACAGATCCAGACTGACCCACCCACAGGATTTTCCCCACCCCTCCTGACCCCCAGGGGTCTCCCACCCACACCCCCAACTGCCCCTCCCAAAGGACTCCCCAACACCCCCAATCCTCCAGGTGATTACCCACTCCCCCAACTACCCCGCATAGGGCTCCCCCACCTGCCTGACCCACCAGGGGTTTCCCACCTCCCAACTACCCCACCCATGGGACTCCCCCCACACCCATGAAGGCTTAAGTATTAGCACTCCATCTCATGACTACCATGCTCACAAGACTCCCCCACCCCCACTCCCCACTGCCCCAGGGGTCTCCCCTCAACCCTCGACTACCACCCCATGGGATTCCCACCACCACTGACCAGGCCCGACTCACCCCCACCACCCGCATAGGCCCGAACTATCCCAACCTGACCCAAAGTCCAACCGTCCCCCACCAAGGCCCGAAACCCTCCCCCCATGCACCCCCAGTCCCAACCTGACCCAAGGACCAGCATCCCCCAAGGCCCAACAACCTCCCCCCAACACCCCATGCCAACCCGAGGCCTGATCCTTGCCCCCCAAGGCTCGACACTGTCCCCCCAACTCCCCCCCAGGCCCAACCCAACCTGAGGCACAACCCCTCCTGAGCCCTGACACCCCCGAGGCCCGACACCCACCGCCACCACACCCCGGGTCCAACCCAAACCTCCCAAATGCATTGCACCACCTGGATCTCACCAGGTTTGAAGGTCAGGCGATAAAGGGTTGTGAAAAAATTCAGGCAAGAAACTGGGAACGAAGTGGCAATCCAGTGCCAACTGCCACTCCGAGAAAGTCAGGCCCAAATTTAATGTTCAACCATACAAGCTTCCAGACCTCTTAGTGAGACACTGAATAAACCCTTATAACAATCTATGCCACTGTCAGAAAAGCCAGATGTTCTATGCTCTGTTGGCCTTCTCTCAGATATCGGAATGTAAATAGAAACTTGAAAAGAACTTAAAAAGCCATAGATTATGAGGTTGTCCCCTGAAGCTATGACAGTTCTTTAAAACCTGCAGCAGCACCCAATTTGCTGCTGTGCAACATGACAGCTCTCAATCACAGGAACCTATCTTCTTTATGATCATGAGGCTGTCCACAGAGTTAGCAGCAGGCTCAGTATACTGTGGGGATGCTCTGTCTCTAACGTCTGACTCCCATTCAAGTATCGAGCTAATGAATAATTTTACATTTGTATAGTGATTACTTTACCAGACGAGTAATGCAGAGAATCTGAGTTCAAATCTCACCATGGCCTTTGGAGAATTTGAAACCTGTTTAAATAAAATCTGGATATAAAAATTACTTTAAAAAAAAACCGTGAGGGGTAACGTAACTTCCAAAAAAAGGATGGGTTTGATTCGGGCGAGATGTGAAAATGTCAAAAAAAAAATCCAAACCTGAACCCAACCTGCCTCATGAAATGATTTTACTGGCATGTAATGAAAAGCAAGAATCTTGGACGATTTTCTGCTCTCCAACACAGGGAGACTGATGGAAATTGTAGTGCAGACATTGACCGGAATTTTCCGTCTCCGTTGGTATCGGGCATCATGGAGGGCGCAATCTAGCAAGAAGGCCAAAACTCGGTTTCACAACATCGTGAAACCAGTTTGCAATCGTTTGCTCCACCCGTTTTTCCCACTGCCCACACATCAGGAGCATTATTTTAATACATTTGCATCTAATTATAAGCCCTGCTCACCGATCTCAACACCCCACATCAAATTTACCACCCACGTCAGCAGGAAAACACGTCAGCCCAGAACACGTCTCGACAAATGTGACATGCAGAAGCTGCGACTTACCGTTAGGGCCTTGCTGACATTGCGGACATCCAAGTAGCAGAAGATGCCGGAGCCAGACAGCTACCGGACCCTGCAGGAACATGTGCATCACATTCTCATGGATGTGATTCCGCTGTGAAGCAGCTCATGGAAGTTGGGGTCTGCTTCGGGACATCACGGACTTGGCCATGGGCTGCTATAAGTGATGATCAGGGGTTGGGCTGGGAAAGGAAGGTCCAGCTGTGAGTAGGAGAGGAAGGTGAATCAGGGGAGGTGGGAGGGGGGTTTATGGTGAGAGAGGAGGATCTAGGTTTGAGTGGGAGAGGAAGGTGTACTGGGGTGGGGGGGTGGGGGGTGGAGATTGGGAGGGGGGAACAAAGTTGGGGGCGGTGAGGTTGGGAGGGTAGGAATAAAGGTGCCTGGGAGTTGAAGTTGGGAATGGGGTAGGAAGGTGTCTGGGGGTGAGGTTGGGAGGGGGGACAGTGTACAAGGAGAGGAGGGAGTAACAGGGAAGAGTGTAGCAACTAAGTAGGTAGGTGTAAGGGGATAGGAAGGTGTAAGGGAAGGAGCTCGGAGAGGGGAAGGAGTTTGGAGGGGGAAGGACTTTGTGGGGAGGAAGGAGTTTGGGAGGGGTCAGGACTTTGTGGGGATGAAGGAGGGGGAGGAAGGGGGAAGGAGTCTGGGGAGATGAAAGAATGTGGCAAGGGGAGGAGGGGGTAAGGGTGGAGGAGGGAGGAAGGATTGTAGAGGGGGTAAGCAGGAGGATGTCCAGGTGAATGTACAAGGGAGGAGTCTGTGGAGTCAATGACTGCCTCCTGGGGAATGAACTGAGGGTGGGTAGGGTTGGAAGGAATGGTGAGTATGAGAGGGGGCAGAGTGAGCCGGAAGAATGGGAGGGTGAGGGTGCCATGGTAGCAGTAGAAGGGACAGCAAGGATGGTTGACGGGGACTCGGAACCAGACACGAACCTTGAGAGTGGGAAGGAAGAGGTCAGGGAGATCAATGTGGATGGGGCTGGGACTCTCGGAAAGGTAGGGAATGTGCATGTTCACCTGGGAATCCTGGAAAGAAAAGGATTCTGGTCAGTAGGTGACGGTGGGGAGGTGGAAGGTGATGCAAAGGGGGTCAACTGTGATGGGGAAAAGGACATGGGTGACTGGGGGAGGAGAAAGGATGGGGGAGCTGAGAAAAAACTTACTACAACCATATTCTTAAAATCAAAAGTGAGAGGAGCCTTGGGCGGGTACAGGTGCTGCATGGAAGTATGATCAGTGGGTGTGCGGAGATGCAGGTCAGCTCAGATAGACAACTAAAAGAGATCCCCAGCAGGCAGCTTTGAAAATTCTCAAGACAGTGAGATGAGTGTGATGGAGGACGGCCCCATGTGCGTGGGCGAGTGCTTACAAGAGGCTCCGAAAGGCCCTGCCAAATACATACTTCTCCTTCCAGAGTCACTTATGGTCCCGTTGAGTGCTAGTGGTGCAGCAATGCAGGGGCAGGATTCCTGAAGCCTGTAAGTGAAGCTAAAAGACATCATTACATGCTACTCAGTGAAAGTGAATATAGTTTCAGATTATAAAGTGATAAAATATGTTCTAGTGTCTGCCCTGACATCCGCAGCAGGGCTGGAGACAGCCTGTGCAATGGATGGCCCTGTTGCCTCTGATGACTTCGGCATGCATCCTCTGGAGAGCCAAGGCCTTGAGAGCCCTGGCTTGCTTTGGCTGTCCTCCTGTGGGCCAAATGTTCCCTCTGCGGTGACAGAAGACAAGGTTGAGGGGGTCACAGGCAAAGGGGACTCAGAGGGAGAGAACAGCCTCTGAGATTCCTGAGTAGATGACCCAGGGGTGTCCAGCTGCCACTCCTCCTCCCTGTTGGTGCCCAAGGGCCCCAGACTGGCTCTTTGAGGGGAAGGAGCACCCGAAGGGACTTTGAAGTGTCTGTTACCCTCTCACATTTGCACTGCAGGGGCTCACCCATGGCTACCGTGATGGAGTGCAGGTCTGCGCACATCTCTGTATCCTGCTGGACCAGGGTCTCCATGGTGTCTGCCATCCTTTCCATGGAGACCTTCATACACGCACATGTGGGCACCACTTTATCAGAGAGCAGGTGGGTGCACACCTCTGACTCATGCGCCACTCTGTTGAGGGCTCCCAACAGCCCCGCCTTCGGCTGACTCTCCAGGATGAGCTGGAAGCCAAAATCCAGAGGCTCATCATCTGACTCGGACCTCACAGATGCCTCTTCCCCAACAGTCCTCTGAGTGCCGGAGAGCTCAGCTGAACCTGCCTCCTTCTGCTGCGGACACGTGTCCGTGCAGTGACCACCAGATTGTGAACCTCAGCCCACTGAAAGATATAGGTCTCACTGAGGTGTGTGTCTCTGTGCTGGTGTAGGGTGTGGGTAAGCGCTGTGACAGGTCTTCCAAGCTGCTTATTTCCAGCTCCTCGATGGAGGAGTTGACCTCTTGGCTGGAGATGAGGACCTGGATGGAGCTGAGGGATTTGCTGGCTGAAGGCATTGGTTGCTTGCCAGAGCTCCCTGGGATCCAAAGTAGAGATGACTAGTGCATGGCAGCAGAGTCAAAAGCAGGAGAGAGAGAACTCACAGTCACATTGAGAGAGGGATGATGTGGTGCAGGATCCTCACGTGGGTGTTCGGCACCGACCTCACCATTGTCACAGGGACAGACCACATCCTCACCAGTTAGCACAATGGCACATTCCTCAAAGTGACTGAGGGGCCTAATGTGGGCCACTCCACCCTGGGTCTGGATCCTCTCCATGCTGCTGTGAACCAGATGGAGAGAGTGTGAGTAGGACACATGGCACTGGGTGGAATGTTTGTGTGGTGAGCGGAGACGTGGACAGCATGAAGACCCGAGCTTGAGAGGGTATGAGCCTGATGGAAATGTGAGGGTGTGTGTGAGAGTTAGTGGTGTTGCCCCTTGAGGTGTGAGAGCCCTGTGGATGTGTGATGGATTTGTGAGTGTGTGAATTGAGAGTGATGAGAAGCGTGACTTACCCTGGCAGAATGGAGAAGTTCATTCATCCTCTTCTGGCACTGGGAGGCTGTCCTCTTTGGTAGGCCATTGGCGCTGACCACCGCTGCCACCACCTCCCATGCTGGATTGGTGACCTTGCTCGCTGGTCTTCAGCCAGAGTGAGGGTGGAGGACATTGCAGCGAGCCTCAACTGCGTCCAGTAAGCGCTCGAGGGAGGCATCGCTAAATCTGGGGTTTCCTCCCTTTGGCAGCCATCGGTTTCCAGCAGCTTCCTATCCCTTGAAGAGTGCAGGGGCGCCCTTTAAGTTTGGCACCCGGTTTATTGAAGGCCTGAGGTGACGGCAGGGCAGGCGAATCAGAGGACACCCCACCAGCAACCCAGCATGTTTCCCAGGAATGAATCATTAATGAGGCAGGACATGCCAGGATTGGGACAATACGGCGTGAAAAACCGCCATTGTGGCCAATGGGTAAAATGTCCTTTTTCCTGCCCACTACCACACTGAGTGCAAATGTGGGATGATTCAGTTTGGTGCATCTTTCTTGATCTTTTCATTAGAAAATAGATCTGGATGTTCCAACAGATACCCTAAATCAGTTAAGAATCAAAACTGAGTCCTCTGTGATTTGTGTGACTCAGTCGCATACTGGGCGGCAATTACTCAGAAAGCTTTTAGGAGGATATCCTACATTACACTCCTTTTAAGGATAAACCAGCTGCTGGAGATTTAGCTCAGTAATCCAACACCAATTGTTGCATTCTTTGTGCAACGAGAGTGCGATTTTCTTTTAGAGATGACACATGCAGTGTTATGGGGCCTGCAGGTATAGTATTATTGCCTGCTCTTAGTCATGTCTTGTACATGGTGCACATTTTACTAAAAGTACAGGATTTCACAACAATGTAGGACTGCCTGGGAAGGTTCTTCTTAATATCCTAAAGTTACACAGCATAATACTAAGTTAAACTTGACACAATTTTTTTACTGTATTTGTAATCCATTTGCTTCTAAAATTTTCAGAATATGCTATATCCTGTAATTTTCTGTAATGGCTGGCAAAAAAATGAAGGCACTAGAGTGGATCTTATTTGAGTAAAATTATTTCACTAGTTGTTTTCTCTTGTGTGTTTGACATGAGAAGTGGCTTTTTAATCCCTCCCATTGGCTTACACTGAAAATTGTGTGCCATCTTCTACATTTCCTGTTAGAAATGCTACATTAGGCGCAGGATTTTACGTCCCATGGGCAGGTGCACACCCGACCCGATCGGGCGTAAAGTAGCACGCGATGATGTCAAGCGAGCGTCCCAACATCATTGCGCACTCGCGCGATATTTCAGTCGGCGCACAGGGTGCGCACGAGAGTCGGCAGCGTGCCTGCCAACAATTAAGAGGCCTATTAAGACCATTAATCCATTAATTGACAGCTATGTTTGTTTATGTTATTGTGAGTGAGTCCCATGTCGGGAAATTCTTTTCAGATTTTAAAAATCTTCATTTTTGATTTTAAAATTGTTTATTTCCCTGAGGCGGCTCCATGCCTTCAGGGAGCTTTCAGTGAGCATTCCCCAGCACAAACGCAGACTTTTGCCTTTGCCCTCCTCCCGCCCTCACCCTGGCAGCGCTGAGGTTCTCAGCGCGCCTTTCACACTGACTGGCCGTTAATTGGCCAGCTAGCGTGAAATCGCGGTCTGGGGCCAATCGCGGGTGGCAGACCATTTCTCAGCCATTCCCGGGCCCACCCACTGCACCTGCCCAACGACCCGAAAATCCTGCCCTTAGGTTTTCATTTTTCGTTACTATTTTAATGTTATTTAAATTATTTTAAGTTCCACCCGAGAGAATCAACTGCAAAATCTGGGCTGACACTCCAGTGCAGTACTGAGGGAGTGCTGCACCTGTCGGAAGTGTTGTCTTTTGAATGAGACCTTAAACTGAGGCCCATCTGCCATCCCAAGTGGATGCGGCACTATTTGAAAAAAGAGCAGGGGAGTACTCCCTAGTGTCCTGGTCAACATGTATCCTTCAATCAACATCTAAAACAGATGATCTGGTCATTTCTTTCACTACTGTGCACAGGAACTTGCTGGGCACAAATTGGCTAATGAGTTTACTAAAGTCACCACAGTGACTGCACTTCAAAAATGCTTTGAGGTGGCCCAAGGTTGTCGAAGATACCTTATAAATGAAAGCCTTTCTTTTTATTAAGGATTTTTTTTTTGTGTGGGGGCAATAACATTTTTTGGAATTTAGTATAATACATTAAAAAGACACAAGTAACTTTGTAGACTATAAACCCCGATTTTAACCCCCAGTATAGGTCATATGGGTAAGGACTAACTGGCCCTCCACAGCATAGGGTCTGGGAGATTTTAACTCCTGTGCCTCGCCTACATATGTCCTGAATGTCTCCTGCCTAAATCTAATGGAAAGCTCTGGCAGGCTATCAGGCATCATGAAGCTGCTGTCAAAGACCCAAAAGAACGGTATCCAATATTCATGTAAGTGCTTAAGAGGGTCAGATGGAGGGCTGTGTGGTCAGCGGAGGGGGAGGAAATCTAGGGCAAGGAAGGCTCAATGTTTTCTTGCGTGGTCTGGCCGAGCGTGCCTGATCTCCTAGCCGACATGGAAATAAACACGATAAACAAATTACTTATTGATGGCCCCTGGATTGTGATAGCCAAGGCAAAGTCTCCATGTGGGCCTTGGATTAATGTTGCCATCGGGCCTCATGACTTAATTGAAGTTTAACCTGCATATTTAAAGGACCTTGCTGCATTCTGACAGCTGCTCTGTGGGCCTGCTCAAAATAGTTGGTTAAAATTACAACCTACTGAAAGACAGCCAGATTGGTGGGGGTAAGTCACTGCAGCTATTTTAACTGCCTGTCAAGTTTCGCCTGAGGGGCAGAGATAAAATTGACCTTTATGTTTTATTGGAAGCTAATTGCCATTAGTTCAACATCTTTTCAATGTATAGAAAGAAAGAAAGACTTGATACATCAGCCAGTAAAACTCTATTGCCAGGATTTTATGGTGCCGCTGTGGTGTGTCGCTCCCCAGCGGATGAAGCCAGACATTTAAACCTCCATTCAGTTCGTTGGGACATCTCGTCAGGAGGGAGGGGCCATAAAATCCTGGCCCATGGACATTCTCTGATTTTCAGGTATCAGTGCTACCACCAAACTAGGCAGACACAATACAGCCCTCACCACTTATAGTGGGCAGTTGATGTTAAGGCAATTAGCCTGTTGTAAGGGTTGGACAGTATATCGTCTTTTCTCACCAATGGAGAACTGGGAGCAATGAAGCACACACTTACTCGAGCAGCCAGACACCACTCCACATCCATTTGTTTAAGCTTCATTCCTTTAAGGAAGTTGCAATTCTCTGCAAAGTGAGTGGACACTGCCTGTGTTTGGTTAGATCCCTAGGCAACTGATCACTCTGCTCATTTCCAGCACAACCTCCTATATCTACCAGCTGGTGAGTGATGAAAGCAACACTGATGACCGCCAAATCTATCTTATTAAATCCTGCTGAGACCTGAAAAGATGACACAGAATGTCCATGGTGGGATTTAGGTACAAATATGACAATGGTGTGGGAAAAGTTTATTCTATTGTCTGAAATAGCTGGCGTGTTTGATGTGTTATAAGTGGCATCATTGTAATTGGCCTATTTACCTTTTAAAACAGCAAGTGGTTGGCATTGTTTGCCTGCTACACTGCCAGTGATAGGCAGACTGTGTAATTAGAGATGGGGACTATAAAACCAAGTTCTTCCTCAGTTTCTGCCCTCTCTAGCCTTCACCCCTTAGCCAATGCCCCCAGTTCACCAGGAACTTCAAAGAAACTGAGGCCCATATTATTGGTGTTGCTCTTTCCACTTCTCACCTCCTATAGAAACTGTCTGACCTGACTATCATTCTTCAAAGGCTTCAAACAGAGTCTCCAACTTGAGGCAGACTAGGATAAAAGCAAAATACTGCGGATGCTTGTTTTTCCAGCTATTTTTATTTTTGTTTGAGGCAGACGAGGAAATGTTTTCCAGAAAACATGTGAAGCTGGAAAACTCTTCTTTTTCAGATAGCAGTCAATAAAACAAACCCCAGAAGATGCTCGTATTTGATTTGAATGAATTGACCCCCCCTTTGACAGATGGGCCGGAAAATTCCAGCCCCATTGATGTCGGGCGTCATGACAGGAGGGGGGATGGGGGGGAGGGGGAGCAATATGGCGAGACAGCCAAAAATCAGTTTCACGCCATCTTGAAACCAGTTTGCGAAACGTCGCCGCACGTTGAGAACCGAAATTCAATACTTTAGCATCTCATTTTAAGCCCTGCTCACTGGAATCATCACCTCACGCTGGATCATCCAGGCACGTCGATGTGTTTCACAACTGTACTTGAGCGATGTACACCTGGCGAGCTGCACTTCACTCAAGACTTCGAGGTTTGTTTGCCTAACTTGCTTCTTTGTGCAGCACTTGTATTCATCAGCGTCAGGTTTCGCAGGCAGCACCACATCACTTTTAGGGAGGCTCACGAGCAGGCCTCTACCTACCAGAACAACCGTAAGACAGAGGTGGCTGTTCAACAGCTGCAGGGCTAGGGCTTGCTTGGGGAAGGGGGTGAAGTGGCCTCAGTAAAGGGAAGAGGCTGCAGCACGAGGGCTGTATTGGGGAGGGGGGTATCCCAGGGTGTGTGTGGGCTCCTTTGATCTGTGCAAGTGGCCTCAAGATGGTGAGGGCTGAGGAGGCAGCCTCCAGAGGGGATGAGGCCAGATGGAGATGTGAAGGTATGTGTGAAACAGTGAGTGGTGAGGTCCCTTGAGTTGGCAGTGAGTGAGATGCAAGTGAGTGTGTGATGGGTTTGTGAATGGGTGAGTTTACAGTGTGGAGATTGTTGCCAGCATTGGCACTGACCACCTCTGCCACTGCCTCCCAAGCTAGAATGTTGAGACTGATGGGCCTCCTGTGGCCAGACCGGGGGTAGACGACATTGCGGTTGGCCTTCAAAGCGTTCAGAAGGCGTCCCGGGGTGCATCACTGAATTGGGAGGGGTGGGGGGAGGCTGCAGCGCTCGGCTTTTGGGGCCATGTCTTCATCAGAGCAGACCCGGGCTGCAAACAGTGAGAAGTGTGTGCACAGCTGCAGTTTAAACATGGCGCCCGGTGTGAGGAAGCGACGAGGTTACAGCATGGCAGGTATATTGGAGACTGCCTGCCAGTGAGATGCCGTGTTTCCTGTGGCTGCATAATTAACGAGGCAGGAATGGGAAGGTACAGCGCAAAAACCCGCCATTGCAGCTGGTGAGTAAAATGACTTTTTTCCCACCCACTAACACACTTTGTGCAAATCTGGGACAATTCTGCCCCTGGATACTGGATGAGATCAAATGACTAAAATCTGGAACATTTGTTTTAACATAAACTAGGATATGCTTTTGTGAGCGGGACTGTTTTTCTAAATTCTCCCACAGGCTCACCCTGTCCAACAATGTACCGTGACAGAGTTCAAGAAGCTATTGCCATGATGTATATCAAAAAAAAGTTTCATTTTTTATTTCACAACCATGTACTTTATCATATGTTAAATCATCATAGTTGGAGGACTCAGCATTTGCCATTCTCCCGCAGAAAGAATACAAAAGACGATGAGGAGGCGCCATACTTATTTCTGCAGTTCTTGGGGTTTTTTTCAGGGGTGTGTACCTCCAGTCTTAATAAAAATGTTCCACTGTTAATTGTGCAGAAGGTTCAGTTGAGCCATCATTTTAAGGTTATGAAACCATTTTTTTTCTTCTGTGGGATATTTGGTTAACCTTTATTATCACTTATACTTAGGCTTTTCAACACCCTGATAAGATGGGGATTTTTCAAAGTCCAATTGGTTCCTCCTGTCATTTCAAAAGAATTCTTTGAATAAACTTTTAATGTTGATGCCTGAAGGTGTAGCTTTCTTGTTAGTTTACTTAGTAATCAATTAAGTGTCCCTTTTGTCTTTCTTATTATCAGAGGAAATTAAATGGGTAGGTGCATCGGTAACCAGTGTCTTGCTACAGTGCTTCATATTAGAGCTTTGCAGTAGAAGTTTTAGATTCGGTTGTTCCTTGATGTCCCAAGAGCTTATTGCTACATGGAACGGCTTAAGCAAATAACACTGATGTATTTCAGGGGAAGTGAGATACATCTTTGAAGCTAAGTGAAAGGAAAATGAAATATAGGGATAGGATGGGAAGTGATTGGTGTGGAGCATAAACACTGATATGGACCATTTGGGCCATAAGGTCAATTTGTGTCCTTTGGATTCCGTGTAATTCTATAAACTGAATTCACTGCACACAGAGGTAATAATATCCCTTGAACAAAAAGGTCACGATCACTTTACATATAGAGACCATGGGCTGGATCTTCATGGAGTCAGGAAGACTCCATAGACTTTTAAAAATGATGGCCGGGATCTTATTCCAGGGCTCCTGGCCCCGATTCCAGGATTCCTGGCCCCATTCCTTGCGCTCCAACTTTCCCTAATACAGGATAAGGTTGCAAGATGGTGCAGGTCACAAGCCCACAACCTGCACTGCTTTTTTCCAGCCTATTCTCTCAGTTCCTTCGTCTCTGTCGCATCTGTTCTGATGATGCCACTTTCCAAAACAGTTCCTCTGACATGTTTTCCTTCTTCCTTAACTGAGGTTTTCCACCCACGGTGGTTCACAGGGCCCTCAATTGTGTCCGACCCATCTCCCGCGCATCCGCCCTCATGCCTTCCTCTCCCTCCCAGAAACATGATAGTGTCCCCCTTGTCCTCACTTATCACCCCAACAGCCTCTGTATTCAAAGGATCATCCTCCGCCATTTCCGCCAACTCCAGCATGATGCCACCACCAAACATATCTTCCCTTCACACCCCCGGCAGCTTTCCGCAGGGATCGTTCCCTCCGGGACACCCTGGTCCACTCCTCCATCATCCCCTACACCTCAACCCCCTCCCGCGGCACCTTCCCATGCAACCACAGAAGGTGCAACACCTGCCCCTTTACTTCCCCCCTCCTCGCTGTCCAAGGGCCCAAACACTCGTTTCAAGTGAAGCAGCGCTTCACTTGCACTTCCCTCAATTTAGTCTACTGCATTTGCTGCTCCCAATGTGGTCTCCTCTACATTGGAGAGATCAAACGCAGACTGGGTAACCGCTTTGCGGAACACCTTCGGTCTGTCCGCAAGCATGACCCAGACCTGCCTGTCACTTGCCTTTTCAACACACCACTCTGCTCTCATGCCCACCTGTCCGTCCTTGGTCTGCTGCAATGTTCCAGTGAAGCTCAACGCAAACTGGAGGAACAGCACCTCATCTTCTGACTAGGCACTTTACAGCCTTCTGGATTGAATATTGAGTTCAACAATTTCAGATCATGAACTCTCTCCTCCATCCCCACCCCCTTTCCAATCCCCCTTTTTCCAATAATTTATCATTTTTTTACAAATATATTTTTCTTTCCCCTCCTATTTTAAAATTTATTTTGATCTATTGTTTCATCTCCACCTTTTAGCCCATTTCGATCCCTTCCCCCCCCACCCCACCCCCACTAGGGTCATGTCCCTCTTGCTCATTCTGCTTTCCACCCTTAATGCCCCATTAGCACATCCTTTAGATAATATCACCACCATCAACACCCTTTGCCCTTTTGTCCATGACATCTTTGGCAGTCTCTTCTTGGCCTCCACCTATCACTGGTCCCCTATCGAGCTCTACCTGTCCCACCCATCCCCTCAACCAGCTTATATTTCATTTCATTTCTATATGTCTTAGTTCTGATGAAGGGTCATACGGATTCGAAACGTTAACAGTGTTCCTCTCCGCAGATGCTGTCAGACCTGCTGAGTTTTTCCAGGTATTTTTGTTTTTGTTCTGCACTGCCAACCTGGCCAGCTCAATTTTAGGGATAGGCATCTCCTATCTGTCTGCAATATTTGTGGAGTCGAGCCAGATTTTCAAGGAGCATTGGTTCACGGTCCCTCAGAGGTATCGTGAAACATAGTGTGGATGAGGGAACCTTTTGCAAGGTATGTTCAAAAGGTTTTACCCATGCCTTCTTGTCAACCTATGCCCCTCCACCCATGGCCTCTCATACCATCCAGGCCAACCTATATCCCTCCACCCATCGCCATGGTCCTCCATACCCTCCATGCTAACCTATGCCCCTCCACCCACCTCCTATGGCCTCTCATACCCACCATGCCAATCTATGGCAATTCCATGCCCATTCACCCAGTATACACTCTGTACAGTGCCAATGAACCCTTTGTAACAATAGCATGTATGAAAAAGATTTTTTAAATTTTAAAATTATAAGATTTTAATAATTCATTCAATCATAACTTTCTACTTTATTTAAAAGAATGCTTTCCTACAGTCCTATAAAAGTGTCAATCATCCAGACTCTTTAAAGTATCAATAGCTGAAACTGCAAGCACTCCACACCTCTTTAAGTTGCATAAATGGACATTGTGCAATTTACAGAATAGCTCACAGAGTAAGAGCTGTCAATCAAACAATGTTTTCCATGGGGCACAGCTGTTTCAACAGAGCTCTCAGAAAATCCTCATTACGCGTTCTTGACTGAGTTGTCAAGTGCTTGCAGTTTCAGCTGTTGATATGTTACAGGGTCTGGATGATTGACACTTTTATAAGAATCTGGTAAAAGCATTTTTTAAGGAAAGTGGAAAGCTATGAACGAACGATTAGTTTTTAAAATCTTTTCCACACATGCTATTGTTATTATAGCTCTGTACAGAGTATATACTGGGCAAATGGGCATGAAAGTATTTCAAAAACAGTTCCTCTGACATGTCCTCCTTCTTCCTTAACCGAGGTTTTCCACCCACGGTCATTGACAGGGCCCTCAACCGTGTCCGGCCCATCTCCCGAGCATCCGCCCTCACGCTTTCTCCTCCCTCCCAGAAACATGATAGGGTCCCCCTTGTCCTCACTTATCACCCCACCAGCCTCCGCATTCAAAGGATCATCCTCCGCCATTTCCGCCAACTCCAGCATGATGCCACCACCAAACACATCTTCCCTTCACCCCCCTTATCGGCATTCCGTAGGGATCGCTCCCTCCGGAACACCCTGGTCCACTCCTCCATCACCCCCTCTTATGGCAACACCCCATGCCCACGCAAAAGATGCAACACCTGCCCCTTCACTTCCTCTCTCCTCACCGTCCAAGGACCCAAACACTCCTTTCAAGTGAAGCAGCATTTCACTTGCATTTCCCCCAACTTAGTCTACTGCATTCGTTGCTCCCAATGTGGTCTCCTCTACAATGGAGAGACCAAACGTAAACTGGGCGACCGCTTTGCAGAACACCTGCGGTCTGTCCGCAAGAATGACCCAAACCTCCCTGTCGCTTGCCATTTTAATACTCCACCCTGCTCTCTTGCCCACATGTCTGTCCTTGGCTTGCTGCATTGTTCCAGTGAAGCCCAACACAAACTGGAGGAACAACACCTCATCTTCCGACTAGGGACTTTACAGCCTTCCGGACTGAATATTGAATTCAACAACTTTAGGTCGTGAACTCCCTCCCCCATCCCCACCCCCTTTCTGTTTCCCCCTTCCTTTTTTTTTCCAATAAATTATAAAGATTTTCCTTTTCCCACCTATTTCCATTATAAAAAAAAAACCCACTAGAGCTATACCTTGAGTGCCCTACCATCCATTCTTAATTAGCACATTCGTTTAGATAATATCACCAACTTTAACTTTAACACCTATGTGTTCTATTGTACTATTGTCGTTGACATCTTTTGATGATCTGCTTCTATCACTGCTTGTTTGTCCCTACAACCACACACCCCCCACCTCTCTGTCTCTCTATCTCTCCGCCCCCCACACACACACCTTAAACCAGCTTATATTTCAACTCTTTCTTGGACTCGAACTCAAGTTCTGTCGAAGGGTCATGAGGACTCGAAACGTCAACTCTTTTCTTCTCCGCCAATGCTGCCAGACCTGCTGAGTTTTTCCAGGTAATTCTGTTTTTGTTATGAAAGTACCATAGGTTGGCATTGAGATCATGGGAGCCACGGGGGTGGGTGGAGAGGCAGAGGTTGACATGAAGAACTGCATTTTTGCCAGCGTAATTGAAGGTGGAGGTGCTCATGAAATGCAGTGTGTGGCCCACCCACTGCCTTCCTGCCCACCCCCTTCCTGCCCACCCCCAACCTGTCTCCCATTTTACCGGGGACTGTGGAGGCATTGGGCGGCGCTTCCGCCCTTAGGCCTATTGAGGTCTGTAAGTGATCAAGTAATGGCTACTTAAGTGCCTCATCCTACTCCTGTCACTTCTTTTACTTGCGGCAGGGGAGGCCCAGCTAAGCGGATATCCCAGCAGCTTTTACTGGGCAAGGGGGTGACCTTCTTTGGGGGTCCCCTGTGCCCATCGAAGGCACCCCTTGCCCCTCAAAATCATAGCTTCCTCTTTAACTCTCCCTGTCGGGCCGCTCAAATCTGGTCTGCTACCCCTCACCCACCTCACTGGGGTCTGCCAGCCAGGCCCCGTTGCTATCCTGGTCTTACTTGAAGTCTGGCCTTCATAATTTCCACTTCTTCGCGTATTGACTGTAGTCCCAGAGGTGGCCACCATCCAAACCTGGTGCTGATGGGACCACAGAGCTGCTGGCCAAACGGATTGACTGGCAACTCTGTAAGGTGGGATTTTCTCCCCAGATAGAGACAATAGTCTCGCTGTGATCAAAATGACACCTCGCTGAGCTTAAAATTGCTGCAGGGCTACCAGATGTTCCGTAGGCGGGCTCCTGACTGATTTTTTACCTGGGTGGGAGGGAGCAGAGTGTGGAAATTTGGCATCCCGTAAAATTCAGCCCATGAATTTTAATTCCCCCTTGGTGATTCATACACTTAAAATTGGAATTACTTTGAATTGATCTTAAAAGTTCATTTTTAAGTTATTTCTCCACTTTCGAAATTCCATCTTTAAAAACTACCAACGCTGAATGAGTCATTTAATTCATACCATTTTCTGATTTGCTACATCACTCATATAACCTTGTACATTATCTCTGCATGAATATTGTTGAGTCATTTACACTTCTGAACCAGTCAAATTTTATTATATAGCATCAGCGCTGTGTCTTAATAACAGGAAAAATATATGAGAGTGGCCCAAACCATTCTTAGATTTTTTGAAAATTCTTGTGATTTTCTCTTCGACTTCCCTTTCCTGAAGGTGCTTAGCCTCTCACTGCTAATCCCCCACTATCAACATCCTGGGGTTACCATTGATCAGAAACTGAACTGGACTAGCCATTTAAATATTGTGGCTACAAGAGCAGGTCAGAGACTAGGAATTCTGTGGCGAGTAACTCATCTCCTGACTCTGTAAAGCCTGTCCATCATCTACAAGGCACAAATCTAGAGCGTGATGGAATATTCTCCACTTGCCCGGATGAGTGCTGCTCCCACAACACTCAAGAAAGACACAATCCAGGACGAAGCAACCCTCTCAATTGGCACCCCATCCACCACAATAAACATTAACTCCCTCCACCACCGATGTACGGTGGCAGCAGTGTGTACCATCTACAAGATGCACTGCTTCAACTCATTAAGGCTCCTTCGACAGCACCTTCCAAACCCATGACCTCTACCACCAATAAGGGTAAGGGCAGCAGATGCATGGGTATATCACCACCTGCAAGTTCCCCTCCAAGGCACTCACCATCCTGACTTGGAAATATATTGCCATCACTTCACTGCTGCTGAGTCAAATCCTGGAACTCTCTACCTAACAGCACTGTGGGTGTACCTACACCACAGGGGCTGCAACAGTTCAAGAAGGCAGCTCACCATCACCTTCTCAAGAGCAACCAGGAAATCGGCCATCAATGCTGGTCTAGTCAGCCATGCCGCATTCTGTAAAAAGATAAAAAAACCTCTGGTACCTCCCCCAGGCAGCCATCATTCATTTAAGTATATGATAGTGAGTGTCGACGGCCTGTCTGATTGTGGAGATAGTCAACAATTTCAATCCTCTCCTCACCCAGCATCCATACCGTACATTTCCAGTAGGGGTCATTGTGCAACACTCAGGCGCAGCGATCCAGACAAATTTTCATTTCCTGAATCAAGGGAAGCTGTCACTAATGCAACAGCTGTATTGCCCTTTGGTTTGGCTCAGCTAACGAGACTGGGGAGTAAACTTGAGACTTTCTTGGCCTTTTTGGTTTAGAGCCCTTAAATTCTTTGCAATTCAAATTGGGTTGAAAGAGAAGAATATTAAATGTGGCAGAGAACAATGAGAGACTGGGTTGAGACAAGGTGCATCATGTAATACAGACTTAATGGACCAAATGGCCTATATCTGTGTCTTAATGTTCTATTACAGGTCAGGTTAGATTTGATCAATTAATTAGTCTTTTTTCCTTCTGGAGATTTTTAAGTTTTCATGCCATTAGTCACAATGTCAAAGTAGGAATGAGCGCTGAGGTGCATTTATAACCTAATGTTTTCAAACTGGATTGGACCATTTCATTATATTTGAAATTAATCAAAATTGGGCCACCTTTTCACTTAAAGGAAATTACAGTGCATGAGCTCAGAGTGAGAAAAACATTACCACTTCCACTAAATGCGGTAGTGGCTGGAAAAAAGGATGTTTTACCTGCTGGTCGCAATGGCAGTTTTTCATGCCGTATCATCCCAATCCCACCTCATTAATGATGCATTCCCGGGAAAAATGCTGGTTCAATAGCGGGAGGGATCTCATTCGCCTGCCATGCTATCACCTCACCACTTCCTCACGCTGGGTGCCATATTTAAAGTGCAGCCTCACGTACACCTCTCAGTGCTTCCAACCCAGGACTGCTGCAAAGAAGACATAGACCCGAACAGCAAGAAAACCACAGCCCCCTCCCAATTTAATGATGCATCCCTTAAGCACCTTTTGGACGCAGTGGATGATGCAGTGATGCCCTCTACTCCCACTCTGGCAAAGATCAGCAAGCAAGATCACCTATCCAGCATGGGAGGCAGTAGCAGCGGTGGTCAGTGCCAATGCCCTGCAAAAGAGGACAGCCACCCAGTGCTACAACAGGATGAATTGTTTCATCTGTTCCGCCAGGGTAAGTCACTCTTCTCATCACTCTCAACTCACACACTCACAAACCCATCACAGATCCACAGGGATCTCACACCTCAAGGGACAACATCACTAACTCTTACACACACCCTCACATCTCCATCAGGCTCATATCCTCTCGAGCTCGTGTCCTCATCCCATCCATGGCTCCATTCACCACACAAACATTCCATGCAGTCCATGGGTCCTGCTTACATTCTCTCCATCTGTTCCCTTGCAGGAGAAGCTGGCTCACAACTGGAGGTGATGTCCCAGACTGGGGGTGGGGTGACCCACATTAGGCCCCTCACTCACATTGAGGAGATGCCATTGCACTGACTGGTGAGGACATGGACCATTTTTGCAGTGACGGTGAGATTGGCGGTGAACACCCACGTGAGGATCCTGCACCACATCATCCCTCTCTCAACACAACTGTGAGTGCTCTCTCTCCTGCTTTTGACTCTGCTGCCATGGACTAATTATCTCTACTTTGGTTCACAGGGAGCTCTGTCAAGCGACCAACACCCTCAGCCAGCCAGACCCTTAGCTCCATCCACATCCTCACCTCCAGCCAAGAGGACACCTCCTCAATGGAAGAGCTGGAAATAAGCAGCCTGGAAGACCTGTCACAGCTTACCCACACCCTTCATCAGCACAGAGACACACACCTCGGTGGGACCTAAATCTAGAGCAGGGTCTGGTTCACAATCTGGTGGTTACCGCATGGACATGCGTCTGCAGAAGGCGGAGGCAGATTCAGTTGAGCTCCCCGGCACTCGGAGGACAGTTGGGGAAGAAGCTTCTGTGAGATCTGAGTCAGATGACGAGCCTCCGGATTTGGTATTCCAACTCATCCTGGAGAGTCAGCAGAAAGCAGAGGAACATCACGCAGAGCTGTTGGAAACACACGAGTCAGAGGAGTGTGTCCGCCTGCTCTCTGATGAAGTGGTACTCACACATGCACATATAGAGGTCTCATGGGGAGGGTGGCAGATGCCATGGAAACCCTTGTCCAACAGAAAGCGGAGATGCGCGTAGACCTGCACACCATCACAGTAGCTATGGGTGAGTTCCTACAGTGGCAAAGCGAAAGGGAAATGGGACACCTCAACATCCCCATTGGTGCTCCTTCCCCTCAAGGAGTCAGGCCGGGGCCCTCGGACAACTGAAGGGAGGAGGACCAGTAGCTGCACGCCCCTGGGTCATCCACTCAGGAAACTCAGTAATCAAAAGTTAAGAAATTCTGATAACAGTTGGTTGCACAGGTGAACACATTTTGCCACTTTACAATCTGAAAATATATGCACTTTCACTGAGTAATGTGTCATAGTGTCTTTCAGTTTAATTTACAGACTTCGTGAATCATCCCACTGCATCCTGCCCCCCCACAAATAGCAGTACAGCTGCACGCAGCCAGCCTACGAGTGATTCTGGAGGGAGAAGTGTGTGTGTAGCAGTGCCTTTCAGAGCCTTATGCAAGCACTGTCCCACGCATGCAGATTCTTCCCATATCTCACTGTCCTGAGCATTTTGAATGCTGCCTGCTGGGGTTCGTTTTCCATTGTCCATCTGAGTTGAGCGGCATCTCTGCCCACCCACTGATCACACTTCCGTGCAGCACCTGTTCTTGCCCACCATGACTCTCATTTCACTCTTGATTTAGCAAGCATGGTGCATCTAACATTTTTCTTCAGGTACCCTGTCTTCTGCCCTCCCCCATTTACCCATTTCCTTTCCCCCATCACCTTCCACCACCCCACCGTGGCCTAACAACCACAACCTTTTCTTTCGGGGATGTCCAGGTCAATGTGCACTTTCCCTTCCTTCCTGAAAATCCCAACTCCATCCACATTGACCTCCCCAACCTCATCCTTCTCACCCCCAGGGTCTGTATCTGCCTCCGAGTCCCCACCAACCACCCTCGCCGTCCCTTCTCCCAATACCGTCGCACCCTCACCCTCCCATCCTACTGCCTCACTCTGCCCTTAGTTATTTTCACCATTCCCTCATACCACACCCAACCTCAGTTCAGTCCCCAGGAAGCAATCATGGACTCAACAGATCCCTCCCCTGCATGTTCACCTCAGAGGGACATCACCCCCTCCGATAGCTTCCCCTCATGGAACTCCTTCCCCCCTTGGAACTCCTCCCCGCTCCCCCCCTCCCCCCTGCACCAATCCCTCCACAGGACTCCCCACCCATGTCTTTCCCCTTCCTGACTCCTTCCTTCACCATTACTTCTTTCGCCACCTTTACTCCTTCCCCTCTCTGGACTCTTCCCGCCACCCTTACACCCTCCCTCCAGCCTTACTCCTTCCCCCTCCAGACTCCTTCCACCCCCAACCCCCGAACTCCTTCCTCCCCCCTGGATTCTTCCCCCCTGGATTGCTTCCCCTCTTCGGACTCCTTCCTCCCACCACAGACTCCTTCCTGCCCTGGACTCCTTCACTTCTCCAGACTCCTTCCCCCCATTAAACTCCTTTTTTTACACCTTCCTCCCCCTAGACATCTACCTCCCCAGTTGCTGTCTTCTCCCCGTTACCCCCTCCTCCCCATGTACTCCCTTGCCCCCCACCTCATGCCTTGACACTTTTGCTCCCCTCCTCCCATCCTCCCCCTCCCCCAGCACACCTTCCTCTCCTAGTCGAACCTAAACCTTTCTCTCCCACACCCTGGTACACCTTCCTCTCCCAAACACAACTGGACCTTCCTCTCCACCCCCTCGACCATCATCTGTTGTGAGCAGACCCTCAACAGTGACTTTCCACCTTTCGTGAGCTGCTTCACAGTGGAGCCATGTCCATGAGAATCCACCCAGCATGCCATGGACGTTCCTCCAGGGTCCCGTTGCTGTCGGGCTCCAGCATCTTCTGCTCCTCGGATGTCCATAATGTGAGCAAGGCCCTGGCGGTAAGTCCCAAATTCCGCACATCACACTTGTCAAAATGTGTTCTGCACCTGCATGTTTTCCCACCGAGATGGGTGAACGATCCAGCTTATGAGGGAGGGATGATTCCAGTGAGCTGAGCTTATAATGATATGCAGATCTATTACAATGAGGTTCTCAACATCCAACAGCGGGAAACACAGTTCACCAATGACGGGCAGAGCGGACGATTGCAAACGGGTTTCACAACGCCATGAAACCGATTGTTGGCCTTTTCACCTTATTGTCCGCTGACACCGCCAGCGGGCATGGAAAATTCTGCCCATCGTTTTTTTTTACACAAAAATTATTATAAAATTGAAAGGAGCTTTCGGGTTGTGTTGTAGTCATTCTCATGAAATGCTAAAGCTACAGAACAACAAATGTCTGAGCAAAAAATAGGAAGCCTTGCATTTGTATAGTGCACTTTACATCCTCAGGATGCCCCGAGCTTCACAGCCAATTAAACCCTTTCAAAGTGAATTCGTTGCTGTAATGTGGCAGCCAATTTTCAGAAAACAAGGTCCTAGAAACTGCAATAAGAAAAATAATGGCATAATCTGTTTTCGGAGATGTTACTTAAGGGATAATTATCAATCATGATACCACCTGCTCTTCCTCAAAAAGTGTCATGGGGTCTTTTACGCCCACCTAAAGAGTTTATTATCTCACACTAATTTTCTATGTTACCACATGAAAAGCATTATCCCTGGCTGTGCAGCACTCCCTCAGCCTAGGCTGGATTATGTGTTTGAAGCATTGGCATGTAGGCTTGAATGCATAACCTTCTGATTCAGTACAAAAGTACCCTGTAGAGCCAAGGCTGACCTCTTTGCTCCTCCTCATTTAGTACTTACATGCTAACCAGAGAAGCACTTCTATTTTAATGGAATAATTTTTTTCAAGTGCAGTGTATTACATTTTTTATATAAGGATTTTTAAACATGATATATACCTGGAATATTGCTTCTTCTCATCATTTTCCATCAGCTGTAAATATGTTCTCAGCTAACCTATACATAAATTGTGACATTGCTACAAATATCATGATGCAAAAGGCTTCAGGGCTAAATTGGATAGCCACCTTTGTGCGGCCTGCTCTTATACATGATTTCTGCCAGCAGCTGGCACTAGCCCTGCTGCTTGGATGAACACATCAACAGAAGGCCCAAAATTGATTCCTCCTAGCACTGCTTAGAGCATGCCTGCACAGCTCAAAGCTGGCTTGTACCTCTTGAAGTGGAGGGTGCATTGTGGCTGGAGCAGATGTTTTGAGTCCTGCGGGAGCTGAACCTGGCCTGGAACAGGCAGAAGAATGGCTGGACATTGGGGAAGGCGGGCACCCAGATTTTCAGGAGGTCTGGAAGGGAGGACAATGTCGTAATATGCCTTCAACTGATGGCCTGCTGCTATCCCTTAAAGGCATAGGTCAACTGCATCCCAATTCAAAGTCAGAAATTTTGTGCAGATTGTGACAATATCCCTCTGACCTTCCTTCTTCTATATTACCTGGGGTGAGCATCACTGTAGCAGCTTTCACACACTTTTCCAAAGCTCCGCCCATTATAATCACAACCTTTTCTGGCCTAATTTTTAAGATTGTTTAGGGTTTTTTTTGTTTGACTCCCCCTCGCTCACTATCAATCTGGCCCATACCTTGGTCACTCACCTTTCCCCACTGAACTAACCCAGTGCTGGTCCTCTCGACACACTGTCCTGCTCATCGTGAGGGATTTGTCTGCTTACCAGCTTTTCATTTGAGCACTGTCCTGGCACTATGTCTTCAAAGCTTTTCTGCGCAGCCAACACGCTGCGATTTCAACACTGTCCGACGCTGCGACTCGGTTGCAGTCTAACCAGAACGTTGAGAGTCGCCTCATGCCATGTAACAAGATCTAAAACTGTTCACCATGTCATACTTGCACTTGATCTTGGTGCTATAGTGAGCACCATGTTGTTTAGAAGGAACAACTGCTGCACACCATATTGTGTGTGTTATAAGGATATAAAGGCACCAATTGCTCATAAGAAATTGTGCAAACACATGGTGGGTTCATTTATTAACAACAGGCATGTGAATAGATATAAATGGATTTAAAGCTTCAAGACATCAGCAGCAGAGTTGTGTCTATGGTGTTCTGCTTCAGGCTGAAGTGAAACTAAGGTTGGATCACATTTCCCTAGCAATGGCATGTGCTATCCCTTTAAAGGCATATTACAATAGAAAGATGGCCTCTGTAGAGGGAGGGGGGTAGGTGGTGCGGGGTGGTGGGGGGGGGGGGGGGGGGGGGTGGTGGGTGTAGGGGGAGCACGGGGGGCCTCCAGACACATGGCGAATAGGCAGTGGGAACAGATATTTAGAGAGGTTAATATCAAATCTCTAGTCTAAAGAATCTGGATACAGTACTGCGAGTCGTTTAATGATCTCACGAGTGGTCAAGAACAATTAATGCATTTTCAAATGCCTTATCCTTACAACTGCACCACTACCCTCAGCCATTGCAGAATTCACCATCTAGAAGGACAAGGGCTGCAGATAGATGGGAACACCACAACCTGGAAGTTCCCCTCCAAGTCACTCACCATCCTGACCCTTCCTTCACTGTCACTGGGTCAAAATCCTGGAACTCTCTTCTTAACAGCACTGTGGATGTACCTATACCACATGGACTGCAGTGGTTCAAGAAGGCAGCTAACCACCACTTTCTCAAGGGCAATTAGGGATGGGCAATAAATGCTGACCCAGCCGGCAAAGCCGACATCCGGTGAATGAATTTTTTTAAAAAATATTCAAGCCTGACCGCCACATTATCCAAAATATTGGACAACCATACTTTCCCTTCTCTAGCAAGAATAGGTGGCATAAAATTGAAGGCAGCAGGAGCAGTATAATCGGAGCAGCAGGTACAGGCATGCCTGCATGCTCCACCCCACAAGGAGAGGGTACAGGATGTTATTGGACAAGCCATTGCTGAGGCTGTGGCTCATGGCAGGACTGAAAAAATTGAAGGTGACGGTATCCTCATGCCTAATTCTTTTATTTACATCTCATTTCCACTTCATCCCACAATCTCTTCATTTTTATATGCTTCAGGTGGTGTAAGCATGTACCTCTTTCCCTACTCCTCACACCACATCCTTACCCTTGTGCTCTATTGCCTTTCACACCCCCTGAAACATGACCAGGCACTGGAGGAGCACCAAAAGGACAGTGATGATAAAGACACAGTACCGTCACTTGATTTTATCTCACAGTCTCCAGTAAGATAATGGCATTATGTGTGTCTTAGAAGGTAGATTTGAGGTGGGATGTGCACACGTTGTGACACTGGGCACAAGTGGGCTGCAGCCTGGCAGGGAGAAAGGATTGTGCAGGTGCCAGCTCACCAGAGAGTGAGGTTACATACAAGCTCTGTTGCAGAGGATTCAGATAAGGACATCAACAGGCCAGGCTACAGAAAAACACTGAAGGTTATACTCACTGAAATGCTTGGTGCAATGGGAAGTTTGCCAGAAAGCCTGTGTTCAAGGTCAAGGAGTTTAGCACCAACTTGACACAGGTTTTGCACAGAGCTCAGAGCATTTGTTCCAGCATGGAAGTGGTGGCCAACCCCATTAGCACACTCATGGACTCAGCCCTGATGGGTACCTACACCACATGGGCTGCAGCGGTTCAAGAAGGCAGCTCACCACCACCTTCTCAAGGGCAACTCAGGATGGGCAAAAAATGCTGGCCCACAGAATAAAAAAAAATGATGACCAGTGTCTCAGGTTCCATTGCAGAAGAAACAGCTTCAACCAAAAGTCTTGAGTGCTGCAGTGGAAGTTCAGAGTGGAGTCAAGCAAGCTCAGACCGCAGCAGATAACAGTGTTCAAATGGGGCATGCAGGGTGCCACAGCAGCTCAGCATTCTATCCTCCAACAGATTAATAGGATTGCTGAGGGAAATGGTAGTCGCCCTACGCAGTCATAGCCTGCTGTCCCGCCTAAGAATTATAACATTTATCCACCCAGCACTGCCACTCCACCAGTGTCCCTGCAAGTGCCTGTCAGCTAGCTACCCATGCTGAGATGGTGCAGGCTAAAGCTGAGCCTGCTGTGTCCAGAGCTGCTCAAGGCCATCTGCAGTCTCTTCCAGTGAAACTCAGCAGCCTCCCACCAGGCATATTGCAGTCACTGGGGTAGCACCATGCAGTGGGAGCATGTGAACAGACAAAGGCACATGGAAGACAGGCATTTAGGGAACGAACAAGGGTACATTCAAGGGTGCATCAGTTGACACTTGGTGCTGTACAGCATGATTATATTTACAAATTTGGTATGGAATATTTATTTTGTGGTGACTTCTATTTTTGCCTTGTGGCCAAGGGCTCAATGTGATGGTCAGTAACAGAGGAAAGGTAAGGATTGTGGGATTGTTGTTGGTGAATTGGGGTTACTGGTATCACACTTGGATGAGTTCTTTACAAACAGCCAAAACAGAATGGTGATGTCCATAACAAAAACAAAAACAGAATTACCTGGAAAAACTCAGCAGGTCTGGCAGCATCGGCGGAGAAGAAAAGAGTTGACGTTTCGAGTCCTCATGACCCTTCGACAGAACTTGAGTTCAAGTCCAAGAAAGAGTTGAAATATAAGCTGGTTTAAGGTGTGTGTGTGGGGGGCGGGGAGAGAGAGAGAGAGGTGGAGTGGGGGTGTGGTTGTAGGGACAAACAAGCAGTGATAGAAGCAGATCATCAAAAGATGTCAACAGCAATAGTACAAAAGAACACATAGGTGTTAAAGTTAAAGTTGGTGATATTATCTAAACGAATGTGCTAATTAAGAATGGATGGTAGGGCACTCAAGGTATAGCTCTAGTGGAGGTGGGGAGAACATAAAAGATGTTTTTTTTTAATTTTTTTTTCTCATGGAAATAGGTGGGAAAAGGAAAATCTATATAATTTATTGAAAAAAAAAAGGAAGGGGGAAACAGAAAGGGGGTGGGGATGGGGGAGGGAGCTCACGACCTAAAGTTGTTGAATTCAATATTCAGTCCGGATGGCTGTAAAGTGCCTAGTCGGAAGATGAGGTGTTGTTCCTCCAGTTTGCGTTGGGCTTCACTGGAACAATGCAGCAAGCCAAGGACAGACATGTGGGCAAGAGAGCAGGGTGGAGTGTTAAAACGGCAAGCGACAGGGTGTCCATGCTGCCATCACCCTTCCTCTACCTCCTTCTTCTGTTCCTCTTCCTTCGATTCCACACGTAACTACTTCTCAACTTCTTGCCTGATCGCTGGTGGTGAAGGTCGTTCCACTCATAAAAATGGCACAAGATTTGTAACTGCAGCCAGAAGAAATCAACCAGAATCTAACCCGTATACAGTTGATGATCCCTTTAAAATGCATTGTTAGGGATCCTTCCAACTGATTAGCATGTGTTCAGCTGTGTGAGCTTAAGAGATAGTCTGTGCAGAACTCAAAAACGGCATCACTGGTCCAAATGAGCATCGCATGCTAATTAACGTCACAATCTTCCTGCTCTGCATACTTCCAGTAGATGTTCACTGTGCATGCGTCGATGCAGGCACCAAGATAGAATCCAATGCACTTTGCTTCTCAAGTGTGCGTGCTTTCTGCAGATGCCATTTTGCAACTCGAAGGGCACTCATAGTGCCCAGAAGTGGGTGTTACTGAGCCCAAATTCTTACCCTAGCTGTTCACACTCTTGACTCCAAAATGATAGTGCTAGCAATGTTAAGAAGATCAAGGAATGGTTTATTTTAGGCTATGTTACTTTCTAATTTAGCCTTCTGTTTTAGGGTTTGGCATCTTCGGGCTGAACAGGACATGCAACTGAAAGATTGATGGAGAAGCAGCTAAGCTACTGCTACCTCCTACCCATGTCTTGTGTTGACCTCTAGGAAGCCTATACAGGTAAATGACTGAGTGGCTGCTTCTCCTTCACATTTCCCTCCATCCTTGTCAAAAGATATTTGGCCCCCTCTCTCTCACTATCTTCCCATGGCAATGAAGCTGAAAATTTATTTAAAGAAAGTAGGTTTAAAGAAAATAGGGCACGAAAGGGCTGAAATTCTTTCAGTTGTTAGCTTTAATGGAAAACTCAGTGTGAGTTTGATTAATGATGACTTCATTTAAGTCACTGATTAGAGAGATTTTATCTCCAAGTAATTACAGTTTTACTGACATTAAATTCTTAAAATACAGGCTGGTCAAAGTTTGTATAATACACCAATGAACGTAGAGCCAACAGAGAACTTCCAATTCTATTCTAGTGCAAAGTCTAGGGGTGGAATCATCTGCTCCCGTTGATGACAGGTGTCATGGCAGACATGAGTGGACAATATGGTGGGAAGGCCAAAAATCGGTTTTACACCATCGTAAAACACGTTGCAATTGTCCGCTCTGCCCGTCAATGGTGGGCCGCGTTTCCTGCCGTCAAACGTCGGGAACTTCACTGCATTATATCCGCATATCATTAGAAACCCAGCTCGCCGGAATCAGCCCCCAAGCCAAATATACCGCCCACATCAGCGGAAAAACACACCGCTGTAGAACACACTTTGACAAGTATGACATGCAGAAGTCGGGACTTACCGTCAGGGCCTTATTCACATCGCGGACATCCAAGGAGCAGAAGATGCTGGAGCCCGACAGCAAAGGGACACTGGAGGAACATCCATGGCATGCTGGGTGGATTCTCATGGAGATGGCGCCACCATGAAACAGCTCATGTAAGGTGGAAAATCACCGTTGAGGGTCTACTTTGGCACTTCAGTGTCTTAGCCATGGTCTGTTACAGATGATGGTCGAGGGGGTGGAGAGGAAGGTCCAGCTGTGAGTAGGAGAGGAAGATATAGCAGGGGGGTGGGAGAGGAAGGTTTAGGTTTGACTAGGAGGGAAAGGTGTGTTGGGGGTGCGGGGATTGAGGTTGGCAGGGAGGAAATGAGGGTGTCGGGGATGAGGTTGGGAGGGGGAGCAAAGGTGTCGGGGAAGTGAGGTTGGGAGGGGGGAGGAAGCACAGGTAGAAGAGGGGGTGATGGGGGAGAATATGGCAACTGGGGAGGTAGGTGTAAGTGGGGGGAGGAAGGTGTAAGGCAAGAGGTTCAGAGGGGGGATGGAGTCCAGTGGCAGGAAGGAGTCCGGAGAGGGGAAGGAGTCCAAGTGTAGGAAAGAGTCCAGAGAGAGGAAGGAGGAAAGGGGAAGGAAGGAGTCAGGATGGGCAAAGGAGTAAGGGGGTGGAAGGGGTACATCGGCGAAGGAGGCTGATGGGGGAGGTGGGGGTAGGAGTTTCAAGGGGACAAGGAGTTCCAATGGGGCAAGGAGTTTCAAGGGGGCAAGGAGTTCCAAGAGTGGAAGGCATCCGGAGTGGGGGATGTCCAGGTGAATGTGCAAGGGAGGGATCTGTTGAGTTGATGACTGCCTCCTGGGGAGCGAAATGAATGTGGGTGTGGTATGAGGGAATGGTGAGAATGACCAAGGACAAAGTGAGGCAGTAGGGTGGGAGGGTGAGGGTGCGATGGTATTGGTAGAAGGGATGGCAAGGGTGGTCGGTGGGGAAATCAGAGGCAGAAACAGACTCTGGGCGTGGGAAGGAGGAGGTCGGGGAGGTCAAGGTGGAATTTTTGGGAAGGTAGGGAATGTGCACATTGACCTAGACATCCCCAAAAGAAAAGGGTTGTGGCTGGTAGGTGATGATGGGGAAGTGGAGGGTGATGCTGTCGGGAGGTTCAACAGTGATGGGGAAAGGACATGGGTGAGTGGGGGAGGGGAAAGGATGGGGGACCTGAAGAAGAATGTTAAATGCGCCATGCTTGCAAATTGAAAAGTGAAACAAGCCATGGTGGGCGGAAGTGTGATCAGTGGATGGGTGGAGATGCAGGTCAGCTCAGATGGACAACTGAAAGTGAACCCCAGCAGGCAGCATTGAAAATGCTCAGAACAGTGAGATGAGTGTGATAGGGGAAGGATCCACGTGCGTGGGAGAGTGTTTGCATGAGGCTCCGAAAGACCCAGCCACACATACACTGCTCCCTCCAGAATCACTCGTAGACTAGCTGCGTGCAGCTGAACTGCAGTGGGTGGCAGAATACATGGGGATGACCTGCGAAGCCTGTAAATTAAGCTGAAAGACATCATTACATGTTACTCAGTGGAAGTGAATATATTTTCAGATTGTAAAGTGACAAAATGCGTTCACCCAGCCTGTTGCCTCTGATGACTTTGGCATGGGTCCTCTGGGGTGCTGGCTGCTCCACCTTGTTATGGTTGTCCTCTTGTGGGCCGGCTGCTCCCCTCTGTGGTGACAGAGGATGAGGCTGAGAGGGTCATAGGCAAAGGGAACACAGAGAGAGCGGACAGCCTCTGAGATTCCTGAGTGGATGACCCAGGGATGTCCAGCTGCTGCTCCTCCTCCCTTCGGATGCCTGAGGCCTGAATCCTTGAGGAGAGGAGTACCAGGAGGGATGTCAAAGTGCCCTTTTTGCGTCTCAAGTTGCCACTGCAAGAGCTCACCCTTGGCTGCCGTGATGGAGTGCAGGTCTGTGCACATCTCCACGGTCTGCTGGGCCAGGGCCTCCATGGCACCCACCATCCTTCCCATGGAGACCTCTATACACGCACATTTGGGCACCACTTCATCAGAGAGCAGGTGGACACACCCCTCCGACTCGCAGGCCACTCTGCTGAGGGCTTCCAACAGCTCTGTGTGATGTTCCCCTGCCTTCTGCTGACTCTCAAGGATGAGTTGAAAGGCCGAATCCAGAGACTCGTCATCTGACTTGGACCTCACTGATGTCTCTTCCCCAGCAGTCCTCCGAGTGCCGGGGAGTTCGCATGAACCTGCCACCTCCTGCTGCAGACATGTGTCCCTGTGGTGACCACCAGATAGTGAACTCAAGCCTGCTCTAGATCTAGGTCATCCCACCAAGGTGTGTGTCTCTGCGCTGGTAGAGGGTGTGGGTAAGCGCTGCGATGGGTCTTCCAGGCTGCTTATTTCCAGCTCTTCAATGGAGGAGGTGTCCTTCTGGCTGGAGATGAGGATGTGGATGGAGCTGAGGGACTGGCTGGCTGAGGGTGTCGGTCGCTCGCCAAAGGTCCCTGTGAACCAAAGTAGAGATAATTAGTATATGGCAGCAGAGTCAAAAACAGGAGAGAGCACTCAATGTTGCATTGAGAGAGGGATGATGTGGTGCAGGATCCTCACGTGGGTGTTCACCATCAACATCAACATCACTGCAGGCACAGTTCACATCCTCACCAGTCAGTGTGATGGTAAACTCCTCAAAGTGAGTGAGGGGCCTAATGTGGGATGCTCCACCCTCAGCCTGGGACCTCTCCCTGCTGATGTGAGCAGGCTACTCCTGCATGAAAACAGATGGAGAGAGTGTGAGCAGGACACATGGCACTGCGTGGAATGTTTGTGTGGTGAGCGGAGCCATGGATGGGGTGCGGACGTGAGCTCAAGAGGATATGAGCCTGATGGAGATGTGAGGGTGTGTGTGACAGTTAGTGATGTTGTCCCTTGAGGTGTGAGATCCCGGTGCATCTGCAATGGATTTGTGAATGTGTGAGTTGAGAGTGATGAGAAGAGTGACTTACCCTGGCGGAACGGATGAGACAATTCAACCTATAGCAGCACTGCGTGGCTGTTCTCTTTTGCTGGGCATTGGTGCTGATGACCGCTGCCTCCCATGCTGGATTGGTGACCTTGCTTGCCAGCCTTTGCCCAGAGCGGAGGTAGAGGACATCATGGCAGGCCGCTATGGCATCCATATGGTACTCAAGGGATGCATCACTGAATCAGAGGGGCCACAATCTTCTTGCTTTTTGGGGCCATATCTTCTGTGCAGCAGCCCTGGGCTGGAAACACTGAAATGCATGCGTGTGGCTGCCGAGCGTGTGGAAGTGGCAAGTTGACGACATTACGAGCAAATGAGAGCTCGCCCGCCATCGAATCTGTGTGTTTCTTGGTAATGTATGACTAACAAGGCGGGATCGGGACCAAACAGCATGAAAAGCCGCCATTGTGGCCGACGGGTAAAATGTTCTTTTACCCACTCACTACCACACTTAGTGCAAATCGGGGACAATTCCACCCAAGGTGATAGAACCTACCAGATGAATTCTTTCAGGATAAATATAGATATTTTGTTCAGTGTAAAGGATATAAAGCTTTCAACAAAGGGTAATGTTGTTGTATTAAAAAGCCAGCCGACTTAAATGGCTGCTTCCCTTTTTTCTTCCCCTGAAACCACATTCACCACATTGCCACATATCCTGTCAAAGCTGAGAGGGTGGGTTGGACCTCAGCTGTGGGCTCCTTTATATGCCACCAAAAGATCTATCAGCTGGATGAGAGTGAAAATGCCAGTTTTTACTTTCACGCTCAATCCAATGAAACGCCTGCGTTCTGATACAGCTACACCGGACCTGATTCACCCAATTGCAGCAGATGAGTTAAAAGGGCTAACAAGAAGGAAACTTGGACTTGAACTCTCTGGGTAGGAGTTGGAAGCTTTTTCACTTGAGTAGCTGACTAGTTCCTCTCATAATTCAAGTTCAGGTACTGTTATTTTTACAGGTGCATTTCTGTTGAATTTGTTTAATTGTAGAAGTGATATGCTTCAAAAATGAAAAGGCCTTGATGGTATTCCATCCCATGAGGTCACTGGGGTTGGGGGCCTATACACAAAAGTTGCGAAAGACAAATCCAAGCTGACAGATAAGCGCCTGTTGCTGTTGTTACAGAAGCAGGTTTCATGCTGTGTGAGTGCCCTGTCTCACTGAGGCAGAATGCCTCATTAACATCTTTAAATCAGGCTCCCCCAGTTCATTTGGGAGTCTGATTTAAATGTAACTGTTGACAGTCAGGTTTCCTGCAGCTTGGGAACCGAGGAGCTAAAGGGAAGTTGGAACTGCCAATTGAAGGTTGCCAGTTCTCCAGGAGTTGCCAGTCCTCCTGGCCTGGAGTTGGTCTGGAGTATTGTGTACAGTCCTGGGTGCCACACTATAGGAAGGATGTCAACACATTGGAGAGAGTGCAGAAGAGGTTTACAAGAATGGTTCCAGGGAAGAGAAACTTCAGTTATGAAGATAGATTGGAGAGGTTGCGACTGTTCTCCTTGGAGAGAAGGCTATGAGGAGATTTGGTAGAGGTGTTCAAAATCATGAGAGGGCTGGACAGAGTCGATAGGGAGAAGCTGTTCCCACTCATTAAAGGATCAAGGACGAGAGAGCAGAGATTTAAGTGATTTGCAAAAGAAGCAAATGTAACTTGAGAAAAAACTTTTTCACACAAGTGGTTCAGGTCTGGAATGTACTGCCTGGAAGTGTGGTTGGGGCAGGTTCAATTAAGGCATTCAAGAGGGCATTAGATGATTATTTGAATAGAAACAATGTGCAGGGGTACGAGGAAAAGGCAGGGCAATGTCATTAGGTCATAATGCTCATTTGGAGAGCCAGTGCAGACACAATGGGCTGAATGGCCTCCTTCTGTGCCATTAAAATTCTGTGATCCTGTGTGATTCTGAGTTTCCAGGAATTGATGATCAATCTCCAGGTCACAGCTGGAAGGCAGTACGTCACAAGAATGATGCGTTGGTTGACTAATGGCTTGAGTATGGGATCAAATGATGTGATGAAGCCTCCAGGAATACATTTAACCACAGTTAGCAACAATATGCTAACCCCACATGGTATGTGTTTTCTTGAGCACGTTTTTTGGGTGAGGAAGAACAGGAAGGCTTCCTCTCAGCCCTGCACAGAAGCCTTCAGCCTTCTTCAAGACATCTCTAGACTCTGCAACCAATGGTGACTCCCGCCCTTGATCTGCGCCTGTCCAGAGACCACATCCGACCCACTCTCTGTTCCAGATCCCGATCTGCAGCCTGCCTGGCAGTCCGATTGCCAAGGACTACTCCTAAGGGTCCCCAGTTATGCTTTCCTACCATTGTTCCCTGCCTGGCAGCCAGCCCTGCTGTCAATTTGGCCAACTGCCAAGTAGGAAATGGAACTAAATAATTATTATGAGGTCCTGCCATTAAATTGGGCAGAGTCTATGTATCCCTGGCCTTCATGGGTTTTTTGGCCTCATTTGGCCCCACACCTGCCCTGTTGATATCAGTCAAAGATTCAATGGATGCCCTCCAGGACCCCTTCCTGTGTAACCAAAATAGTCTCGCTAGACCGGAGCACAGGTCAGAGATAGTTCTACAAAATCGACACACTGATTCTCTGACCCACTGTACCATCAGCTGAGGCTTACTGCTGGAATCACCAGGTTCTGAATCTCTAAAATGTATGGCCTAGAAAGAATTGTTACCAGGAAAGACCAGTGCTTAAAATGTTCATACAACATTCTTCTGCCTGCTACTTCAGCAGAGGTCCTAACTCCTTTAAAATAAACAGATTAGTGTCATGTGTTCAAATAGGTGGCAGAAGAAATGTCATATAAATGTGTTGCTAGTTCACTAATGTCATCAATAGTAATTCTTAGGGCGGAATTTCATGGATCCATTGTGGCGGGGTGTGGGACCCTAAAATGTGGCGAGCCGTTCAAGAGTCAATCAACTTAGGCAGGGCCATAAAATCCCACTGGTGTAAAATTCCACCCTAAGACTTAGAAAAGGGTGTCAGTTACAAAAGAAACAAAATATATTTGTGTCAGTGATGGACGGATGTGATTTCATTAACAAAACCTGAATTCAGCTCTTTAATATTATCGATTAATTTGGTGGTTTAGATACTCGTGAACAAATATTTCACAAAATATATATGTGAGCTTACTGCTGACTCTATCTCACCTGCATTTATTACTTTTAACTCATACTTTAACCTGTTTGTTTCAAATGAGCTCATTCCTCTACTGAAATATTGAATGGCAGATAAATATCAGATATACAGCAGTTCCTGGAAATCTGAAATAAAAACAGAAAACATCAGAAACATTCAGCAGGTTGGGCAGCATCTGCGGAGAAAGGAACATTTCACACTGACGACTCTTTATCAGAACCCGTCAATGCCAATAGCAGTCATTTCTAGGCAATAAGTTTTTTTTATAAATAGCAACTATTTTAAATGCATCTCACGCTACGGCTGAGAGCAATTAAGAAAAATGAGTGTCTACTTCATCCCTTGCTTCGTACTTCAAATGCAGTAACGTTATCACAATGTGGTCGGTGATATCAGTATCACTGCATTTCTCCTGTAGCTCTTTTCAGGTAAATTTTGTATCATTTAAAAAAAACATTACTAAACCCACCAATTATTTTATACATAAAAAATCATTTACGATTAACATAAAGGTGGGGCTTTGACAGCTCCATTATTACTGTAAATTACAGCTCTGTGATATTGTCAGCATTGCTGTTGATGCAAGTTTTCCACTAGTGTAGGCTGCACAGTTCACCGAGGCTTTCCTTTTGGGCTTCCTCTTGCAGTGTGGGAGTGTGTCTACCCTTTTTTCCGTTACAGCTAGGTAGATGAGGGAATCCTCATGCTTGCAACATCTCTCAGGGGGCTCGACCTTTTTCTATCCATTTTAAAGGGAAATCTGTGGGAGGGTCAGAAAGTTGAAACATTTTGGCAAGAGTTCTGGTGAGAAAGTGACTGTTTTTCTCAGGGGTTTCCCTTAGAAAAGGGTGGGTTAGATTTTTCTTTCATATATATACTTGAACAGTCGTCTTTCTCACAAATTGTCCTCTTTCCACTTCAGTCACAGCACCAGTGATTTCTATTTGTGGAGATGCTGTATTTTGTGCATTGAGTATAAAACTAAAGGACCTGAAGAATCATCTACAAATCACTTTTGGTAAGTAACCTTTAGACCTTCTTGTCCTTTTATATATTAATGTAGGAAAACTGGTTCAAACATGTATTGCCACCATATAGATCGCCTACAGTCCCAAGCTTGTATCTGATTTCAGCTGAATTAAGAATGTATTCTCCCTGCATGTGCAGCGTTCACCAGTTATCCATTTGAAAGAAATACAATGATAAAACATTTCTAAAGAAAAGATTTAATGATAAAGCATTTCTTTATATGTGACAGCTGTGGTATTTACTATAAATAAAAAGAATAGTGTAGTATAATTTCTTATATAGTTTATGGCATCATTTCATGTAACATTGTGTACAACTAATTCCTGTTGTGACTGATATGTGGTACATTTTCCTCTTCTACACCATATTTTATTGCACCATAGAGAAACAAGAATTCCAGTAGCCTTCATAAAATATCCTGTACCTTCTAGGATCTTTTATGTTCCTTTCACTGATGTCTGAAGGGCTGCACCATGTTCAGCTAGCCTACCTATAACATAAAACAAACTATATTATCATCAAGATTATCAAAGCTCTGTCCATGAATGTATGGCAGTGTCTGGGCTAGGAAGGCTGCTCAGACTTTGCTGTCATGGGTTATGATGTCATCAAAAATGCTCAATTAAATTCAGTGTTAATACAATACAATAGCCTGTATTTCTGTTCTATCACTGTTCATATTTCCAGGATTGATGCTCCCTGAGGCAGTGCGTCAGACACTGGATAATCCATGAAATCCTATAAATGTATTTAATTCTTTTATCACTTGACATTGACCCATGATATCATACAATTTGCCAAAGTTGGCGAAAAAAATAACAGGTAGATTTTATAAATTCAATCTACTATGCAACAGGATCTAGGGTAAAAATTCACAAATTGTTAAAAGTAGCAAGGCAGGTTAACAAAGCCAAAGAACTGAAAACAAAGCACCAGGATCCATTTCTAGAGGAGCAGAATTCAAAAGCAGAGAAGTTCCATTAAACTTATCACAAATCTTGGTTAGACCACGCTTAGTACGGAACATAACTCTGACCTGCCTGCCGCTAAAAATATATCATATTACTAAAAAAACTGGATAAAATGCAAAAAATATTTACAAGGATTATACAAAAACTAAAAGGATACAACCATCTGGAAGGACTGAACAGACTGATTTTTTTCTCTAGAATAGAGAAGACTTAGAGGTGACCTGATAGATGTTTTTTAAAATTATGAGCGGGAATGATAGGGTAGGAATGATAGATGTAGAGAGGATATTCCCATTAATGGCCATAAATACAAGATAGTCACTAACAAATCCAATAAAGAATTTAGGAGAAACTTCTTTACTCAGAGAGTGGTGAAAAAATCTAACTTACTACCACTTGGAGTGATTGAGGCAAATGGCACAGATGATTTAATGGGAAAGTTATGTTAGTGCATGAGAGGAAAAAGGAATAGAAGGATATGTTAATGGAGTAATGCAAAGTGGGTGGAAGGAGGCAATTTTGGGGCATAAACACCAACACAAACCTGTTGGCCAAATTATTTATTTCTGTCTGATAAATTATATGTAAGAATTCTGAATAAGTAAATTTGAAGTTCCACATTAATTCATAACATTTACCCTGATGTCCAGTACAAGCAGCAAATGATTGTAGTGTTCAACCTGATGCTTCATTCTAATGATTTAGGATGTCATCTGAATCTGCTTCATAATTCATTTCCAACCTCGCTGTATCTGCTATATTTCACTGCAGCATATATTTTCTATTACCATTGGTTATGTTGGAAAACAATGTGTATATTTTTCAGATATAATTGATAAACTAACAAAGGAGAAATTGAAAGAGCAATTCCAATCAGAGCAGTATTCAACTCGAATGCCTTTTTAATTAACTAAGGCCAAGACAGATTAATATATGCTTAAAATGGGAGAAGGCTAACAGTTTACTGATGTCAGCTCTGCACATGCCAACAAACACATTTTGTGTCTGATTTATACATAAAGTTAATGAATATTTAGGATTGGTTGATAACAATGAATATAAACAAGAACACAATTCCACGCATGCCTCTGTTGAACTTTATATTGCCTTGTTGTTGAACTAGATATCAGGGTAAATGTTATGAATGAGTGTCTATTATAAAGCTTCACCCACCAGTAATTTATTTACCTCACAAAGTGTGGAAGGAATAAAATTAAGGCATGGGAACTGACTGGTAGAAGAAAATAAAATCTTGCTTTTATACCATACCAGGAAATCATTTGGAAATATATCAAAGTGCCTGATGTACAAATAATTGCTTTAAAACATGGTGACTCTTCTGTGATCAAACGTTACTGCAAGTATGGCTAATGCTTCTACAAAGATTGTAAAATTACCAATGATATGAAGTTGGCTGCAGCATAGCAATTCGTTCAAATGACTCTGGAGAGTAATAAACCATAAAATCAGCATTCATTTTTCCCTACAGACTCCTTTCACCCTTCACTGGAATTTTGGGCAGCCCCTCTCATAAAACTTTTTCTCAAGGTTGATGCCATTTCATGGCAGAATTGCTCGTCATCTCCTATTAACTGAAGCAAGAGACATTTGATAGTATCAAGAAACCTAACAACTCGCTTCAGCTGCCCCAGGCCTTAAACTTTGCTTGCAGTATGGCAGGCCCATGTTTATTTCTAAATCTCTTGAACTATGGAAGGTGTTCAGCAAAGGACAGCAGAATATGCAAAGTTTTTAGTTGTCATAGTTTTTTCCCAATAAGGGTTTATGGTTTTTTAAACCTCTTTTCATGTAGAATACCAAGGAGAAAATTTTGGTTTGTATTGCATTCGTTCTTTTGTGCTAACCCTAAGAGCATAGTAGAGAGTGCACTGAGATATGTTAAGTATGTTAGTTATTTATTTTTGGATGCCCACTTTTTGACAATTTGTAATAGAGAGTATACCAAGTATTTCCATTTAAAAATAAATTTGGAGCCCAAGATCCTAGACATAAATGTACGAGATGGAAAATCACATGAGGGTAGGACAATATGGACGTTATCTTCTGATGATGGTTCTCCCATGCTATAGCAATTATTGTGAAAAAGCCACTTTTCATATTGCACTATTATATTATCAATAAATCATTGAGACCAAAATCTAGAAATTATTATTGGCAATATTAGTTTGCTGAATGCCTAATGTATTTGTATAACATTTTGTTGGCTATGTTAACAGAGGGGTTTAGCATTAAAATAAATGAGTGAAATCTGCATTAAAATAGTGGACAGAGGAATATGATATTATATCATTAAACGTCCATCCATTAATATTGGCAACAGTCATTTTTAGGCTCAAAAAGTATTGCTTACTGACAAAAGGAAAGTGTATTATTTGATTCACAGCTTATGTGACATTGTTAAAAAATGTTTATATAAAAGATAAAGTGCTTCAAAATGCTGAAAAATGCATCCAACTAAGTAACAAAAATTAATGTTTTCGGTGAGAGGGAGTAAGACCACAGAGCCTCTCCAGCAAATGAAGCAATCCTATGCCTAATGTACAATATACTTACTTTGAAAATTGCCACTCCACCTCTGGCTGAATTGTAACAGAGCCAATTATGCAAAACCTTTTATTCTTTTTTTCTCCAGCCGAGGTATTAAAATTTGTGATTTTAAATGTTAAATTTCACAGATGAGCAGCTATATCAACTGATAGCTGAGATGGCGAGGGTGGGAGATTATCTTATGAGGAAAGGTTGGACAGGCTGGGCCTGTGTCCATTGGAGTTTAGAAGAATGCGAGGTTGCCTTATTGAAACATATAAGATCCTGAGGGGACTTGACAGAGTGGATGCTGACAGGACATTTCTCCATGTGGGAGAGACTAGAACTAAGGGATATAGTTTAAAAATAAAGGGCCTTCCATGTAAGAAGGAGGTGCAAAGAATTTTTTTTCTCTCAGAGGGTCATGAATCTTTAGAACTCTCTTCCGGAGAGAGCAATGCAGGCAGTGTCAATGAATATTTTAAGGCAGATTGGTTAGGTTCTTGACGAACAATGGAGTCAAAGGTTATCGGGGATAGGTCGAATGTGGTGTTGAGGCCACAACCATATCAGCTATGGTCTTGTTGAATGGTGGAGCAGGCTTGAAGAGCCGAACAGCCTACACCTGATTCTAATTTGTATGCTTGCATGTAAGTTTTAATGTCGGCCACAGCTCTGTTAAGACCAAATGAAAAAAAATTATCCCACATCCTAGAATCGTGTACCTATAAGGAAATAGGGCATTGGAACTATACCACAAAATGAGACTGCTTCCATCTTCACAATCTGAATTTGAAGCTTATTCACTACTGCACAAGGGGCATGTTAAACTGCTGTTCAGTCAGCTGACAAAAGAAAGTCTTTCAGGTATGGAATTCGTTGAAAATTAAAAATTTAACAATATTCTTGTGACAATTTTTGCTGTCAAATGAAGAAATTTTTCATTACATCAACTTGTATGTTAATTTCAGTTGCTGGTGGTATAGGAAGCTACATCTGGCTCCCATTGGGCTGGATTTTCATCCTTGAGGTGGAAAATTCCCAGCTCAGCCAGCTTGCCTCAGGAAAGACGGGATTTTCACTCTGGGAGATGTGAGTGTGGGCTGCCGCTGGGTCAGTCGACCCAAGAAAGAGTTCGGATATAGCCACAGGGGTTGCTGGGCGCCGAGGCAGGCTGTTTAAAAGGCCTCCCTCAGTGGTGTAGGACTTTGTCCCAGTTATAATAAAAAATGTAAGGCCTTCTAGCCCTAACCCCTCACACCCCCTCACCCACCACACACTCCCCATGCCCCATCCATGCCATCTCATGCCCCCCGCCAACCCTTCATGGCCCCTTATATCCTCCATGTCAAGTTATGCTTCTCCACCCACCATCACGGCCCTCATGCCCTCCATGCCATGCTAAGGCACTTCCATGCCCATTCACCCACTATACACTCTGTATAGAAACAATGAACCCTCTAGTAAGAATTGAATTTGTGAAAAAGCTTTAAAAAAACAGTCAACGGTTGATAATTTGCCACTTGCTTAAAAGAAACTCCTTTTTACCACAGGCCCATAAAAGTGTCAATTATCCAAACCCTTTAAAGTATCAATAGCTGAAATTGCAAGCACTTGAAAATTCTTTATTTTGTGGCAATAAACATTGTGCAATTGACAGAAGAAATCATAGAGCCAGAGCTGTCATTCAAGCAATGTCTTCCCTGGTACTCATGTTTTTCAGTTCTCTAATAGTTTTCTGGGTTCTCATGCCAAGAATGCATAATGAGGCTCTGAGGTGCTATTAACCATAATTCTTTGAAAAGCCATATTGTTTTTCAACACATGCTGCAGGCCAAAATATGACTGCCGCTGCCCTGTACTTGGGACTGATATCAGTTGGTTAGATGCTAACTGCTAAATTTTGAGGTAAATCTGAAAGTGACCTGTATGTCCATCAAAGTACAACACTTAAATGGGAATGTGGGTTAAATGTATTAACTGCATGTTCTGTTCACTGCAGTACAAAATTAGGAAGAAAAATCAACTACAAGTGTTGAAAACTGAGTTAGCTGAGGTACTGAGGGCTCAGTACCCTATTGTTAGAGGAAGGAAAGTTGTCCGGGGTTTCTACTCCTGCTTACCAGCCAGTGATCGCTGCTGGAAGTAGTGTGTAGATGTTGGGTGAGGACATAATTGTGTTTGGCAGTGATGCCTTCCATTATGGAATAGCCACCTGCATTCACTATTAAGGCTTAGAGATGGATGATGACCATTGTACTAGAAGTTGACTATCCAACAAGAAACCATAACTCAGTGAATACTTTCAACTTCCTGAAAAACAGGCATCCACCAGTTGAAAGTCCAGTGGGGTCCATTTGTAGCCATTTGTCTGCCTGATTCAACTTTCAGACAGACCCTAAAATAGGTATTCAGCACCACCATCTAAAGTGGTGAGAGGTTTAGGCAGTTATAGGGTCCCAATTGCAACTTTCAAGGAGAAATAGTTGGAATATTCATGGCCCATGCCAGTCCTATTTCTTCAGCCACTGTGAAACCCAAGTCCTCTGTGTTGGTTAAAATCCTGTTTTAGCCCTACAGGGTTAAAGGTTGATATGGTTGCAACACAGAAATAATGAAGCTAACTTCAGGTGCAATTTTAAAATTTCAAATTAATACGTCTCCTGGACAGGGTAGATCACCAAAGGCACAGTCAAAGTTGAAGGATAATTTTGGTTGCAGAAGGATTTCATAGTTTTTCACTTAAGGAAATAAACGAGATGCCATGCTCAATGATTGTCTATTAGGGCATGCTTAACCGGTTACAAAATCACTGCTATGACTTTGGCCAAGTCGTACAGGTAAACAATTAAAGTAGCATTTCTGATTTATTTTTCATGGGGCGTGGGTGTCACTGGCTAGGCCGGCATTTTTGTTGCCCATCCCTAATTGCCCTTGAGAAGGTGATGGTGAGCTGCCTTCTTGAACTGCTGCAGTTCAAGTGGTGTAATTACATCCACAGTGCTGTTAGGGAGGGAGTTCCAGGATTTTGACCCAGCGACAGTGATGGCACAGTGCTATAGTTCCAAGCCAGGATGGTGTATGGCTTGAAGGACAACTTGCAGGTGGCGGTGTTCCCATGCATCTGCTCCCTTTGTCCAAATTGAGCAAAGTATTTCTTCAGATGTGAGCAGTGCAATGTTAACTTATGACAGAATCCCATGTGGCATACTGTTTAGTGACAAGGAATGGGCAGCTGTGATCCACAGGATCAGTGTGTACAAACCTCACAGCACAGCTTGCAGGCCCATTGTGCTTCCATTTCCTTTCTGTAGGGAACAGTCATTAGAAGTGTCACCACATAACATTGAGGGTGCCATGCTGAAACATTTATCCTCTCAGCTTTAAGCACAAATTGAACTAGGTTTTAGACAGCTGAACCACATGAGGTGAAATTATCATTTCACAAAGCACCCTGAACAGAGGGAGCAGCATCATCTGTGGTTTAGTAAAGAATGTCTGACTAATAATTTCCATTTATCCTTTTAAGATATTTCTAAAATAAAATGTTTGAAAAAAATGCATACACATTAATGTTTGGTATTCCCCTCCACCTACTCCTGTTGCCTTTGGTCACAATTATGATAAAATAGATAATATGCTCAGAATGAAAATAGCAATGAAAGTCGGGTTAAAGCTTCATTTTAAGAATGTGTTGCATCAGATCAATGCTCATTGAATTCTATTAGTTTTTTTCATAAAATATGGATTCAATAATGCATGTCATTTGCACTTGCACAGTAAATAGCCTAGATGCAGGAAGTGAGATCTTTATGTAAATTCATAACATATTTCTTAAAACTGGTATTATAGAAATAAAGGGTACAAATTGCAATTCACAGTTAAGCAATGTTCCTTTAGTGAAAAATAAACTGGTGATTCACACAGATATGCTTATGATGCATTTCTTGAGACTCCAACAATTCATTCCCCTGTAGAATAATCAAAGAAGGATCAATAATTTAAATTATTCAGTGTACGCTTTTTTAATGTTAAAGTAGTGTTTAATTCAGGGATATTTGTGAGACCAGGGGGAGCAGGCAGCTGTGGTCTTAGAACTTGCCCTTTCCACTGTTAAACTGAACAAGGCAGAATGGGTTGTACTGTACTCATGTGTGCAGTTCTGATCATTGGCCTTATCCACTAGTGTGATTTCTAGTTAGACAACAGCTCAAGGGACAGTCACTCATTGTTCCAATAAGAAATACAAATATAAGGTCATGGAAATATATAATACGGGGAAATACCACACAACCTTAGAAATCCCCTCAGAAGTCTTTGTAATAGCTTTCAAATATGAATACCCTGCTCCTGATAAGATTTATTTTCCTTTGTGGTTAATAAATCATTGATCTAGTGTATTAAAAATTGCATATGTATAAAGCAGCATGGATGTATTTTCTATTTTTTTTAAGAGTCAGTAACTGTTTTTAGCAAAGCTTTCTCCCTTGCACCACATTTTAATCTATTTGCTGCTGTGCCCCATCCCCAACGTTTTTAGGGATGAAGATTTTGCTTCAACAAAAATGAAAGAATGTCTGTCTTCCTCTTTGCTAAATGGCTCACCAATTAAATCATAGAAATGCACAACTCTGAAATAACTTATTTTGGAGGAAGTGATTATGTTAACAGATTAATAACTGTAGGGAAAAACATTATCCTATTCTTCATCAAAGTAGTCCTTGGCATGTTCTTTATGTTCTGTAGCAGTCATTATTCCCTTCGCTAGGTAGAAGGGGAGTAACAATACAGTGTGTGAAAATCCACTGAATTGCGATTTTAAAGTGCCTAATTTTTCAGGTGGATGCAGTGCCAGCCTGAGTCATATATCTTTACAAATCAGGGTTACTTTACATCAATAGAACCCCAATGTCATCAGAACCTGGAAGAGAGTGGGAATCTGAAGTGAATACCCCAGCAGCTACAAACTGAAGACAAAAAGACCATTTCCCAACTAAGTTTAACACTTTCCATTGTGAAGCTAGGAACATCAGATGACCTTTTTTAGATCACACAAAGAAAGTGCAGGTCTCCCCTGTCTCACTATTCCCCCATCTGCTGTACCAACAACCCCACCCTCCAACCACTTTGGGAAGAAAATTGGTCAGTGGCAAGGTCCATCTGTTAAAACTTCTTTACATCCATGGAAAGTAAAATTAGGCACTTGTAAAATGGGGGGCCAATCACATCACACTGGCTCCTCACCAGGTGAGATAGGTTAAAATGATCCACTGGTGCAATCTTCCCTGTAAGTTAAGGAAACCTGCTGTTCATACAGTCTAAACCTTTGTGTGACTCCAGACCACAGCAGTGTGGTTGACTCTGAAATGGCCTAACAAACCACAACAAAAGAACAATAAAAATAAAACAGGATGGACAACCTGGACAATAGAACCTCAGATGGAATATTCCGTCCCCTTTGGCATCGGGAATCATGGTGGGCATGAGTGGACAATATGGTGAGAAGGCCAAAAATTGGTTTCATATTGTTGTGAAACCAGTTTGCGATCATCCGCTCTGCCCATCAATGGCGGCCGCCTTTCCCACTGTCCAACGTCGGGAACCTAATTTCCATTCATTTGCATCTCATCATCTTGCCTGCCCCCACACTGGATCATCCAGGCACATCAGCATTTCGCATTGGAACATAAGCGATGTACATCTGGCAAGCTGCATTTCATTTGGAACTTTAAGGCTTGTTTGCTTATCTTGCTTCGGTCAGCACTCGCAGTCATCAGCGCCAGGCTTCACAGGCAGCACCATGACATTTTTAGGGGGGGCCACTGCTAGGTCTCTACTTACCAGGCAAGCCATAAGGCTTTTCAACAAGTGCAGGGCTAGGGCTTGCTTGGGGAAGGGGGAGACGTGGCCTCAGGCAAAGGAAGATGCTGCAGGACTAGGACTGTACTGGGGAAAGGGGGTATCCAGGATGTGTGCAGGGACTCATATTGATCTGTGCAAGTGGCCTCAAGAGTGTGAGGGCTGAGAAGGCAATCTCCAGAGGAAATGAGGCGAAATGGAGATGTGAGCGTGTGTGTGAGAGAGTGAGTAGTGATGTCCCTTGAGCTGGCAGTGAGTTAGATGCCAGTGAATATGTGATGGCCTTGTGAGTGTGTGGGTTTAGAGTGATGAGGTGGTTGCCTTAACCTGGCGGCATGGATGAGATCATTCATCCTCTACCTACACTGGATAGTGAACTTCTTCAGTACAGCATTAGCACTGGCCACCATTGCCACTGGTGATAAGCTGGAGTGGTGACACTGATGGGCCTCCTGCGGCCAAAGCAGGGGTAGAGGACATCGTTGTGGGCCTCCACAACATCCACAAGACATTCCAGGGATGCGTCAGAAAAATGGTGGGCTGTAGTCTTCATGCCTTTTGGGGCCATGTCTTCTGTGTAGCAGTACTGTGTAGCTGCAAGCATTGAGAGCTGTGCACGTGGCTGCTGTTCAAATGTGGTGCCTGGTGTGAGGAAGCAGCAAGGTGGTGGAGTGGCAGGTAAATCAGAGGAAGCCCGCCAGTGAAAATGTGAGTTTCCCATGATTGCATAAATAATTAGGTGGAAAAAAAGATCTCTTCGTGTAATTCAATCCTTACCGACTGTGTAACCAGCATTTTAATTGCACTGCTCCATTCAAGCATGTATCCAGCTTCTGATAAGGGTTGTGAAATTTATAACCTTTCATTTTTTGATCAAGTAACACATTTTCCAAGTCTTTATGTCAGCAACTGAGACAGAAGAACAGGGAACTGAAGACGCTTCTGAAGCAGCCTTTGCATGTAGTCATAGGTAGAATTTCAGGTTAGTGGTTGAGGCAGAAACTACGTCAACATTCAAGATTAGATTGGATAATTGGATGAAAGAAAAAGGAGTTAAAGGGATATGGGAACAGGGCAGCTTTATGTGATAAAACTTTGCCCATGTGGAGGTTGGTGAAATGGCCTGTTGCTGTTTTGTAACTTCTATGTACTGCTAAGGTGCTACATACCAGTACAAACAGCCTAATGCTACACCAGTACAAACAGCCTACTGCTATGCCAGTACAAACGGCCTAATATTATACCAGTACAAACAGCCTAATGCTATACCAGTACAAACAGCCTACTGCTATACCAGTACAAACAGCCTAATGCTATGCCAGTACAAACAGCCTACTGCTATACCAGTACAAACAGCCTAATGCTATACCAGTACATCATCAGAGGAAGCTTGCTAATCATTGCTAAATAACATAAACTCTGCAGTTATTTGTGAAAATACTATTAAACAGAATGGCGTAGAAATTCCATGGCACTACACCTGTTCCTCAGGTGCAAGATGGGCACCTAAGCATCCAATATGGTGGGGCATACGCACTCAGTACACATTGGAAGTGCGGTATTGGTGAACACAGAAAAATAGGCTCCTAGTGCTACTCTTAAAACAACCATAATGCCTCTTTGAGGCTTCCTTTGTAAATTGGGGTGCCCTCTTGTAGCCTGATACATTCAGAGAAAGGTGGTCTACATGCAGTCTACCCTGCGGCCCTTTAACCAAATGAGAGATGCAGGAGGACTGCTTCCAGCTCCACTGCAGTGCAGCATTGCCAATCCCATCTTGGACTTGGCCCGATTGCATTCCCTTCTCCCTATTGCTTCCCTCTTTCCAAATCATCCTGCACCTTGTCACTCCTCCACACCTCCACACCTCACACCTGATTGCTTCTCTCTCTTTGAGGGCTGCCAGTGAAGTGGCCCAAAATTGCAATCCTCTTTACAGGCCTTGGGAGACACAGCAGGCATCTACAGCTCACCATCTTATGAAAATGAAGTTGGAGGCCCAACGTTGGGTGTGACCTTCCAGTGCAGTGATTATTCTTTTGATAGTTTAAAAAGTGTTTAAAGCGCTTAAGCCTAAACCCAGTTCCTGCGCATTGCACAGTTAGGAAAAGGTTTTAATGACAGGATAGGAATTTAAGAGGGATTTTCCCATTGTAGAAAAACCTGTAATATTAAAAAAAAAGTGTTTCCTGTTTAAATAAGATAGCGCTTTGAAGAAAAGCCCTATAGCCTTTTGTTTCTTCAGGGGCAAAAAGAATAGGTGTTTGCCTTCATCCCTCTTTCCTCCTCCTTTTTCTCTGCCTATTTTATATCTCTTCATCACTCAACCCCAACTCCCAGATATTTGCCTCTTCATCACTCACACTGCCAATCAGTTCTGGTGAGAAATCAGGCCAACTGATCATTCAGCAACCTCAACTCAGCAACCTTCAGATCTGAGGTGGAGATGGAGGAATGAACACATGGGAGATTATGAAGGGTGTAGTGACAATAAGGCATTGAAAGCAAAGTCATGTGGACAGATAAGAAAGTTAGCTGCACCAGTAATGATATGGCATAATGAAGGGCGAAGACTGATTGTAAAAGATAGAACTTTACTTAAGTTATATATCATAACATTCAGCTTCTGCCACATAAACACTGCCTCCTGGGCTCAAGCTGAAGCAATCTGTTTCAAACCAATTGCCTTCTTGATACAAAGTCAGATACTGATCACTCGGACAATGGGAAGAAGTGGCACTGAATAGGTTATATATCAGCAATGAGCCCACAGTGCTCAGCCAATGCGACAGTCAGGAGGCCCAACTCACATTCAGCTCCGTGCCTCATTAAAATTCCAGATTCTTTTCATAATGCTCCTTGGTTTAGTTTAAGTTATTGTTTGATGGTATTATTGACCGGTGTATCGACCGGTGCCAAAGGTGTGTAGCAGTTCTGAATTTGCCCCTAAGTTGCTATCATTACACCATTGCTACTTTGCCTTATAAGAATATTATTCATCTTGTTTAATTTTACTTGTTTTTCTTTGCACATTGTAACCATTGCCATAGATTATGATTACTGTTGCTAATTTATATCACAAAGGCATTGCATGGTCACTCTACTGTAGTTTACCAATCTGGTGAGTGTAGTATAAGGATCTGGCACATATAGGGTTAATATGGGGTTGAGTACAGTACCGTCCATGCAGTGATGTTAGAGAACACATAACCCACACCTCGGAGTCAACCTAGTGTTGGATACAGCCATGTATACCAGCAAGCATGGAGACAGTTCCAAGCTTGTACCCTTAATTTATATGTGTACATAGTTCTAAGGGCGGAATCATCCCAGATTTGCACTAAGTGCAGTAGCAGACATGAAAAATGATGTTTTACCCACCGGACACAATGGCAGGTTTTCACACCATTTCATCCCCTCCCACCTCATAAATTATGCAGTCACGGGAAACACGTTGGATCACTGGCGGCAAGCCTCCAATTGATCCACCATGCCATTACCTCACCACTTTCTCACGCACACACTTCTCAATGCTTACAGCCCAGGATTGTTCCGCTGAAGGCATGGCCCTAAAAGCCAGGAGGATTGCAGCCCCAGATTCAGTAACGCATCCCTGGGACACCTTCTGGACACCATGGAGGCCCACCACGATGTCCTCTACCCCCGCTCTGGTCACAAGGGCCCAACAGTCTCACCACTCCAGCTTGGGAAGCAGTGGCGGAGGTGGTCTGCGCTAATGCTGCACAGAAGAGATCACCCATCCAGTGCAGAAAATGGATTAATGATCTCATCCGTGCTGCCAGGATGAGGCAACCATCTCATCACTCTAATCTCACACACTCACAAGCCGATCACACATTTACTGGATCTCCTCACTTTCAGCTCAAGGGACATCGCCACTCACTCTCTCACACACCCTCTACATCCTCATCTCGTCTCCTCATCCTGTCCATGGCTCCACTCAGCATGCACACACGCCTGGCATCCTTCTCATTTAGCCAGGCACATGCCTTGCTCACACTCTCTCCATCTGTTTTTATGCAAGATAAGGTTGCGCACAATCGCCGCCCCCAGACCAGGGGTGGTGTGCTAGACATCAAAGTCCTCACTCTGTTCGAGAGTCAAGCATTGGAGCTGGCTGGAGAGGACGTTGGCTGTTCCCGCGGCGGTGGTGAGGTCGGCGGCGAACACCCACGTGAGGATCCTGCACCACATGATCCATCTCTCAACGCCACTCTGAGTCCACTGTTCTGTGATAGCACAGCTGCTAAGCACTAATAATCTCCACTTTCTGTCCGAGGCACATCTGACATGTCATCCTCAAGCAACCATGACTCCGACCCCGACTCCATCATCGAGAGCACCTCAAATGTGGACCCTGAGGGCAACACTATTAAAGACCCATTATGGCGCTCATCCACACCCTCCATCAGTGCAGCAACACACACTTTGGTGGGACCTAGATGTAGAGCAGCCTCAGGATCACAATATAGTGAGCACACAACACAATCTGTTTCACAACAGGTGGAGACAGGGACATTCTTGGTCACCAGGACTCAGAGGACTGCTGGAGGCAAGGAATCTGCTGAGTCCGAGTCAGATGATGAGCTTCTGGACTTGGTCCTCAATCAGTTGGTGGAGCCGCAAAGACAATCACAGGAACATTAGGAAGGGATGGCTAGTGCATTCCTCAGATTGCAATGGACAATTGCCTTCAGTCCAAGGTGATAGTGCCAGTGGGCCAATACATTGAAGTCAACACTGGCAGGATGATGGCCGCCACAGAGACCTTGGTCCAGGACATTGGGGATGTTGGGCGGAACTCCATTGCTGATGCCATAGTTGGCCTCCAACACTGTCAATGCGAGAGGGGTGCGGGCCAACTCGATCTCACTCCCAGTCCTTTTCCTCAAGGAATCAGCCAGGGAGTGTTGGGCATCCATGGGGAGGAGGACCAGCAGATTGACACCCCGGGGCTATCCACTCAGGTGAATCTGGAAATGGCCGGCTGATCCAAATCCCCTCTTCCTGTGACTCAAGCAGCTCAGTCTCCATAGGCCGAGAAGTGTACAGCTGACCCACAGCAGGAAACCCAAAGCAGGCCAGGGCCCTCCAGGTCCCCCCATCGCTTCAACATCTGTGACCAGTGATGCTGTGCTCCTGAAGAGGTCAGGTGCTGAAGGCGGACAAAGGATCAGGTGCATTTAAAGTTTCATGCCTGCATCTCCTGATCACAGAGCGCAAGTGAGCTGCCCTTGGCCAGACAGGAGTCAAACGTTCACAGAAGCAATGTGAAGATATATGGAGTGTCCTCACTGCATGTCGTCATCATCCTCCTGGAATGTAGCGACTACTGGGGCCTTCGCTGTTTCTCCATGACATGAGCCTGGGCACTGAGGGTATGTGCACAGCCATCAGCCACACAAGTGTCAAACGTTCACAAATGCAATGTGAGGATGTCAGAACTGTCCTCACTGTATCTCGTCCTCATCCTCCATGAATCTTGCGGCTATGAGGGCCTTCCGAGCACACCTGCCTTGTCTGGCCAATGTGATGGCCTCACCGCCAGCATCCTCATTTTCGAGGGCCTCCTCACCATCATCCCCTTCGACATCCTCCTCATCGGAGAAGACATGCAGCTCTTCCAACTCCTCCTCAGTCAGGTCCTCCACCATTGTAGCGCCAGGTTGTGTAAGGCACAATAAGCGGCATGATATGCGACACCCTCTGGGGACTGTATTGCAGTGTCCACCAGACCTGTCAAGTTTCAAGATGCCTATCATTTTCTCCATCAAAGTCCAGGCTGTGGCATGAGCTTCATTATATCTTTGCTGTGCTACAGTCTGAAGTTGCTGCACGGGTGTCATCAGCCACATCGTCTGTAGGTAACCCTTGTCTCCAAGGAATCAGCGCTGCAGTCTCTGTGGACTCTGGAAGATGTCAGGGATTGGAGACCCACTAAGGATGTAGGGATGTAGAAGTCAAGAATGCTCCCTGGAAATTGCGCACAGACCTGTAGGATGCATTTCTGGTAGTCGCACACCAGCTGAACATTCAGCTATTGGAAGAACTTATGGTTGACGTAGTTGACTGCTTGTTGCCATGGCAATCTAAGTTCCATATGAGTGCAGTCGATGGCACCCATGCACCTGTGGAAAACCAGGGATCTGAGCAAATCCCAGCGCTCTTGCTTCCTGGCTTTCCAGATTCCAGGCGAAATGCACAAAGTCCTGAACCTTCGCAAAGATGGTGTCCATGACCTCCTGGATACACTTGTGTTTGGAAGCTTGTGAGATTCTGCACAGATCACCTGTGGAGCTCTGGAAGGAGCCACTGGTGTAAAACTTGATCGCTGCGGTCACTTTTATGGCCACTGGTAGTGGATGCCCTCCATGTCCCCATGGCGCCAAATCCTGCAGCAGGTAACATACATAACTGACCAGTTGCCTAGACATGCACAGTCTTTGGCGACACTGTTTCTCATTCATCTGCAGGAATGAGAGGCACCATCTTTAGACCCTGGGTATAGTGAAGTGCCTATGAGCGACAGCTCTCAGTTGATCTTCAGCTGCATGCGCAGCAGGCCCTGCCACCCCTTCATCTTGAGAGAGGTGCTCCTTACTTTGCTGAGCCAGGCACTTCCCCACTCTCTTCTTCTTCTTCTCTGCTCCCTGTAAACCATGAGGCATACCGCTAAAGCACCAGACTCCTCCTGCAGGATCAAAGAGAGAGATGCGTGGGTTAGCATCTATGTCCTATGAACCTCTCTTGGTTAAGTCTGAAGGCCCCTTCATGCAGGCAGAAAAGCACTGGCCACCACTTGGATTATCAGTGTGTAGTGCTTTTCCTGGCTTTCCAAAACCCCACCCACCTCCGCCACAATCCACTTGACCTATTGGCAGCAGCTTTGGCCACTGGACTGCATGCTGTGCTCTCAGCTCAGGCAGAGGTATTCTCCTAACCTGCACTGCAAGGCTGCAGTGTTAGCTTGAACCATGGGGGATACTGGTCCAAACCTTAATAAAGACATTGCAATGGGCTCTGGGCACCTCCACCAGAGACTGCGCCATGGCCATCTTTCGTAAGGGAACTCTTCAACTTGCCCAGTCATCCTGTTGCCTTCTGCTGCCCCTACAATGCACATTCATTTGCAGCCTGTACCCAGGGACTGAAAAGTTCTGGAGCATTTGGTGGAACTTTCATGCTTTTGTATTGCTTGAGTGGGCAGGAAGGCTTCAGAGGCCCGACTCCAAGCATGTCAATGGAGCTGCAACTGAATGGTCTCAGCTGCAGAAGAATGTTCAGTATTGTCAAACTTTTCCATAAGAGTGTCCGGTTCCCTCACCCCTCCTACCCACCCCCCACCCTGTCCTGCCCTGTGCTTGTGTACTTCCTTCAGTCTGTGCGGCCTTGTTGCCCTCCACATCCCCTGGCCTCACCCACACTCCACACTGGAGCTCTTGCCCATCACGGCACTGAAAGCCAGCTGGGAAAAAGAGACATATCTGTGTGTCCCCCATCACCCAAATGCATGGCGCCTCTTCCTTGATGTCCTACAGGCGATGATCGTGAGCGCTGCGTGAGTTTGTATGCACTCATCTCTGAGTTCCTCTCAAAGTCCAGCTCGCCAGGTGCACACTTTTTAAAGGCAGTTGTAAAGCACATTGTTCGGAAGTAAATTTGAGTGGGGGGATGATTCAGGCCACGAAGGCTCATAATGAGATGCTAAAATATTGAAGTTAGGTTCCCAACGTGCGGCAGTGGGAAACGCAGCCCACCGTTGATGGGTGGAGCAGACAATTGCAAACTGGTTTCACGATGACGTGAAACTGATTTTATGGTCTTCTCACCATATTGTCCACTCACGCCCGCTGCCAACGGGACTGGACAATTCCGCCCTTAGAGTCAACTTACATATGATTACAAAAAATTCTTCAGACCTACCGAACTGTAACCAACACCCTACAACAGTGAGGACCAAATTTAGCCAGTTACTGCATTCAGCTAGGCCTGTTGAAGAGGACCAGATGCCTGGAAAGGGCAGCTGGATTGGCTGGGAGGGAGGGGTGGTGGATAGCAGCACTTGTCAGGAGTGGGCCAGAAGATTTTTGTAAGGCCTGGAGGTGTCTTCCTGATCCTACCACAATTTATTAAAAAGCCCTAAAACTTTATCTTTTGGAAGAAACCTCCAGCTGTCCCTTTAAGTCTTGTTAATGACACCTTTCAAAGCCTGTCGAAAGCAGGTGTGGAATGTTCAATGTTTCACCTATTTGCCAATGGAAAGACAAATCAGATGAGGTGTATAACAGCTAATGCCTGCTTTGTGCCACCCACTCATTGTTTTTTTGTTCAGTGCTCATGAACTCATGATACATAGTTCAGATGTGTGAGGACATTGGAAAGAAGGTGAATTGCTACATGTACCCTCTATTTAATAAAATATATTTGTCAGTGCATTTAACATTGTACTGCATACAGGAAGACAAAATGACATGTTCATAGTTATCATAGATCACAACACCCCGACACATGTATTAGTCACTGTGTAGCTCTGGATAATTATTACAGAAAGATAATTTTTCAGAACTGTTGAAGGGTCATGAGGACTCGAAACGTCAACTCTTTTCTTCTGCGCCAATGCTGCCAGACCTGCTGAGTTTTTCCAGGTAATTCTGTTTTTGTTTTGGATTTCCAGTATCCGCAGTTTTTTGTTTTTATAAGAATCTAGCATGGTTGTTTTAGAGAATAATTGAAGAAATTCTTAATTCATGTAGTGTCATGTGGGTCTGTTTATTCTGAACTATGTTGGTTATGAATCTTAATGCTTCTTGCTAAAGAAAAATCCCATATTTTGCAACTGATATCTGCCTGAGGCTGTGTGTAGATTTATCTAGTTATTTGTTAGTAATGGCTCAATATTGGGTGAGCCCTTCCCGCCAGCACGTTATGTAGCTGCCAATGTTGTGATCATTATACTATAACTCAAGCCTCAGAACAAAATAATGATACAATGAATGTGAATCAAATTTGGCAAAAGGCTGTTCATTACTAAATCCAACGCAATGGGCCTTGGGCACATAGCCAACTTTTTGTCTGAAACAATGTGGTTAACCTGTGCACTGTGCTCATTGCAGCTAATCTTACAGGGAATCTGTGCATGCGTAAGCTTTGCACATGTTCAGATCAGTACCTGACATCATCAAGGACGCTCCCTGTTGTTTGCTGCTAGTATCCATTCTGTACATGCGCATAATTATGCCATCATGTAAATAAACACAGCCTAATCTGAAATAACACAGTAAACACAGTAGTAGGAAAGGCTCAGCGTGGAGCTGTTAAATTACAAAGATCAAGGCAGACAAAATTTCACTGGCAAACAAGTAGGATTGCAGATAACAGCAGACATGTCAAACATCCATGTTGTTGGATATGGTTAGTCAACATTTTTGGAGACCAAGGCCTAGAGATTCAGATTTGACCAAATGTCCCTTTTTAGATTAAAGATATATCAATTGTAAACTATGAAAGTATTTTAATTTAATTAAAATGCATATTTTTTAATGCAATAACTTCCAAATCCCATAACCCCTTAGAAAGGCAGCAGTGGATGAATGTGATGGGTAGGAAGGATACAACTACAGCATTCAGAAGGAATGTGCAAACTCTAAAATTATTCCCTACAGCTATTGACTAGAATGCCTCTGTGTGGTCAATAACATAAGATTCAAATTCCCTGAGGTACATTTTTTTAATGAAATAAACTTTTTTTTACTAGTAATAGATTATTTGCAACTAAAGGGCTGTCACAGAAAATACATCAGTGTGTAAGCAAGATGCACATAATTTTCTGATGTACAATCACAGCAGATGAGCTACCCTGCTAATAATGCATATTGATACATTATTCTCCACATTACCTGCAGCTTGAGTTACAAACCTGCTTTCTAATGTGCTTTCCAAATATCATTAGTTGCTTTATGCAACAACAATTGTATTTATATAGTGCCTTTAATGTAATCAAACATTCCAAGGCCCCACAGGGGAATTATAAAACAAAATATAATACTGAGTCATAAAAGGAGATATTAGGGCAGATGACCAAAAGCATGATCAAAGAGGTAAGTTTTAAGCAGTGACTTGAAGAAGGAGATGTGGAAATGTTTAGGGAGGGAATTCCAGAGCTTAAGGCTGAGGCAGCTGAAGGTACTACCAATGGTGGAGCAACTAAAACCAGGCATGCTCAAGAGGCCAGAATTAGAGAAGCACAGTTTCATCAGAGTTCTGGGATTGGAGGAGATCACAGAGTTAGGGAGAGGTGAGGCCACAGGATAATTTGAAAACAAAGATGTGAATTTTAAAATTGAGGAGTTGCTTAACTGGGAGCCAATTTAGGTCAGGAAGCACAGGGCTGATGAGTGAGTGAGGTTTGGTGCAAGTTGGGAACCAGGTACCTGAGTTTTGCATGACCTCAAGTTTACCGAGGGTAGAACATGGGAGGGCGACCAAGAGTGCATTGGAATAATCAAATCAAGAGATAAAAAAAGGCATGGATGAGGGCTTCAGCAACCCAACATTGTGGAGATGGGAATAAGTGGTATTGTGTACAGGTTCAGGTGGGTTTTGGGTTGTTAATTTTTTTGCAGCTATTTGATTAGCTATTATTGGTTTGGAATGCACTTGACAGTATTCATCATACCAACAACAACCAAACCAAGGTATGTTGGGATTTGAAAAGAATATAGGCCTATGGGGAGGCAGTGGTGTAGTAGTAATATTGCTAGGCTAGTACACCAGAGGCCTAGATGAACCCTCTGGGGGAATGGGTTCACATCCAGCTGGTGGGATTTAAATTTGATTAATAAAATCTGGAATTGAATGCTAGTGTCATTGATTGTTGTAAAAATCCATCTGCTTCATAATGCCTTTTAGAGAAGCAAATCTGCCTTCCATACCTGGTCTGGCCTATACGTAACTGCCAGTCATATGACTGACTCTTAACTGCCCTCTCAAATGGCCTAGCAGGGCAATTAGGAATGGGCAATAAATGCCGGCTTTGCAAATGATGCCTGCATCTCATGAAAGAATAAACAAAATGAAGGGGAATCAGGGAATTTAGAATCTACTACAATTGGACTAAATATTTAGAATGAAATAATGGTGGTTGAGGGTGATAGCTCCACAGGAGAAAATCTTACATTTCACTTAGCTATCCAACCTTTTAAAACACAAATAAAAACAGAACATTTTGGAAAACCTCAGTAGGTCATCTGTGGAGAGAGAAACAGAGTTAATGTTTCAAGTCCATATGACTCTGCTTCAGAGCTAAAGAGAAGTTTAAAACACAGTTGCAGTGCAAGGTATTGCTTTCAAAAAGCCAGAAGCTGACAACTGAAGTGAAGCAGGAAATAAGACTCAACCAAAATAAGTCATAGTTCTGAAAAACATCACCATCTACACTTAACAGTAGCAGATCCTGGAGGATGTGTGGGAGGAAGTTCCTGATCTACACCTCAGATTATCACTGATAAAAATCAATATCATTTCTCATGTGCTGATCTGTAGAGCCTATTTGAATAAAAATGAAATTTTCTGAAAACAAGATGGAACTGATCAGTGTATCTTAACAATTGACATCTATGATGTTGAGTAAAAATGGCTAAGCTTTTTTTTCAAGGTGAACCTGTGCAATGGACAACATCTATATGATTGACTTAGAATTGGCAATAAAGCATAATGAACTAACCTTATAAGCTGCCTTTGCAAACTAAAAAGCATGTTATAAAGTGAAGGGTGTGCCTTATTCCCATCTCTTCCATTAAACACATCAGTAAGGTAATTAGGAACATAGCTTAAGAACATTTGGCTCTTCAGTCTGTGCCATTGTTCAGCAAGATCATGACTGATCTTCTACCTCAACTCCACCTTCCTGCATTTTGCAATATCTCTGAATTCTCTTAGTACCCAAAAGTCTATTGAACTGTATCTTGAATGTATTTAATGACTGAGCATCTACAGCTTTTTAAGATGCAGAATTCCAATCATTCATAAGATTTTGAGTGAAGAAATTTCTTCTCACCTTGGTCCTAAGTCACTGATCTTTTATTCTGACAATATGACCCTATGTTCTAGGTTTTCCAGCCAGGGAAAACATCCTCTCAGCATCAGCTCCTGGTTTGAGAGGGTTTTCCTGTGATGAAGGGTTGAGTAAATTTAGCCAAGGGTGCTGAAGGTTAGAAGAATGCAAGGCGATCTCAATGAAACATGAAAGAGCTTCATGGGGTAGACACTGAGAGGTTGTTTCTCCTGGCTGGGGAATCTAGATCATGGCTGTGGCCAATTAAGAGGCTGCCACATGGACTTCCATCCCATTAAGGATGGTGGCCTGCTGACCGAATCAGAGGGCCAGCAGCTTGGCAGCCTCAGCAGCAGCACTGATAGAGGTGGCCATCACTGAGGCTGCAAGGAAAAGGAGAGGGCATCTCCATATTGAGACACCTATGAAGTGCCGGGAAGAAAGTTTCTTAATGGGCCTGGACCAGGCAGGCAGGCAGGCAGGCCCCAGTGAGGGGTGAAACCTCCAACGGCTGTGTCGGAGTCATAGCGGCAGTCATTGCCAAAGGGCTGCCTTCTTTTGGACCATCGAGCATCTAGAAAGGAAAGCTCCCTGAGGAAGTTGCTGGGGGGCAGCCTCAATGTAACAGGCAGTCTTACCACATGGTGGGAGGCCATTCTAATGCCAGTAAGATGCCAGGGTGGACATAAAATGGTCTTCAATAGACCCATTAATTGGGATAATTGGTCACCTTTCACTGATCAGTGGAGTTCCTGTCTTTGGAAATATTCTGCGATGGTGAGAAGATGTCGGGCTGCAGCTGCCATTTTACCAACCCTCACACATTCCAGCCCTTCTCCAGAGGGCTGATAAAATCCTAGCCTTTGTTGCACTCCCTCAAGAACAAATATGTCTTCCATTTGACAATGGAGCCCAAAATTGCACACAGTACTCCAGATGTAACCTCACCAATGTTCTAGTAAGTCTTCTTTACTCTAATAGTCGAATCCCTCCAGGTCAAGGCAATGCACCATAATATTCTCAAATGTAATACTGTATGTCCTGTGTAAGTATTCATAATATTGCAAAATTGAAAATTAAATTATAAATGCTTTTAAATGATTGGGAATGTTCTAGGAATTAATAAGTAAAGAGAGGATTGAATTGTGACTTGGGTTGAGGAAACATGAGCCCTTGGAAAAATTTATAACTAAAGACATATGGCAGAATTTAATGTCGGTGACCCAACCTCTGGAGAACCGGATGGAGCCACATATCACCTGCATTGGGGAAGGACCACTTGCAATTAAGTGCCCAGCTGGCATTTAACTAGCCAGCATTATGCCTTCCCTAGGATATTAGACCGTGAGAGCGGAAATTCTGCCCCCGAGAGCTGCCAGCCAATCAGGGGCTGGCAACTTTCCATTGCCTATCAGCACCACTTCTGTGGTGGCTGCTGCTGGTAGTGGTAAGGGAACCAGGCCACAGGTGAGTGAAGATGGCACAGGGGTCACAGGAAGGGGGTTGCAGGCTAGGAGGAGAGATGGGTCAGGTGAAAGGGCTGGGGGCTCACAGTCACCCTGCCCCTTCTCAATGCTGGGTCCCTTGATCAGGCAATGAGTGCTTCTGAATGAGGGACCGACCCCCAAACACACCCCTCCCCCCGCCACCGTCCTCTCTCACCTGCAACCCTCCTCAAATATGACAGAATTTGCTTTTTGTCCTCCCCATGTGGTTGAATACAGAAGCAGTGGGGTGAAGTCTTTAAGTGGGCATTAATTTCAGCGGTGGTAAGAATGTGCTGAGACAGAAGCAGGCAAGATTTTGAGGATGGAAGTAAGATGATGATGGACTAGCTGAAGTTCAGCTCAGTATAAGCATAGGGGTAATGGTGGGTATTTTTGAAATACATTGAGCTGTTGGCCCTATCCTTACAGTAATGCTATTGAGAATGAACATATAGATGAGGAATAAGTGAGGATGCAGGTGGAATTTAACAGATCTTCTAGTAACAGAACTTTTAGAAAATCATAATACAATCAAGCAGAGCCATCCAGCCTTTACAGGTTTAATCTCCCCCAGAGCCGGTACCAATGTCCCAAGAGTCTAAAGCCCTTCCTTCTGCACCACCTTTCCAGCCCATGTCATTGTTACCGATGTGGACCACAACTGCTGGGCTGTTCACCCTCCCCACATCCCCTCAGGGTGCTCTGCAGCCACTCAGTGACATCCTTGACCCTGGCACCAGGCAGACAACACACCATCCTTGATTCATGTCTGCTGCCACAGAAACGCTTATCTATTTCCCTAACTACCGAATCACCTATCACTATTGCTCTCTCAGGCTTCCTTTATGCCCCTGAATAGCCAAAACACCCGTGACGCCAGCTGCTGCTCAAGTTCCACAACCCAGAGCTCAAACCACGTCAACTGACGACACTTCCTACACAAATGGTTATCTAGGACATGGGAAATGCCCTGGAGTCCCCACTCCTCAAGGGCAACTAGGGATGGGCAATAAATGCTGGCCCAACCAGTGAAGCCTGTGAATGAAATAAAAAGTACAGGATGTGCACTCTCGAGGTTGGAGCAGCCCTGCCCTTTCTCTATTTATTAACTGATAACCTTGTTACATGAATCGCAAAATGTTAGCATGCAGGTACAGCAATTAATTAGGAAAGCAAATGGAACGTTGGCCTTTATAGCAAGGGGAATGGAGTATAAAACTAGGGAAGTCTTGCTACAATTATACAGAGCATTGGCGAGACTGGACCTGGATTACTGTGTACAGTTTTGGTCTCCTTACTTAAAGAGGGATCTACTTGCTTTGGAAGTAGTTCAGAGACGGTTCACTAGGCCAATTCCTAGGAATGATGGGGTTGTCTTATGAGGAAAGATTGATCAGGTTGGGCCTATATTTATTGAAGTCTAGAAGAATGAAAGTTGACTTTATTGAAAGATACGAGATTCTGAGGGGCGTGATAGGGTAGATGCTGAGAGTATGTTTCCCCTCGTGGGAGAATCTAGAACCCTAATTTAAGTATATAGTTTAAGGTATAGTTTAAGAATAAGGGGTCTCCCATTTAAGGCAGAGATGAGGAGCAATTTCTTCTCTCTTTGAAAATCTCTCTCATAGAGAGCGATGGAGGCTGGGTCATTGAATATGTTCAAGATGGAGTTAGCCTGATTTTTGATCTTCGGTGGAATCATGGAAGGGAGGCAGGAAAATGGAGTTTGGGTCACAATCAGATCAGCATGATCTTACTGAATGGTGGAGCAGTCTCAATGGGGCGACTGGCCTACTCCTGCTCCTATTTCTTGTGATCTTATGTATGTGAGGAGAAGCTACTGCAGAAGATGTGTTGGCTGCATAGGTTCCATTAGGGATGGAGTCATGAAAGGTTGATGCCATGGAATGGATCACTGAGGAAGGATAGTGGAGAAGATTGCATCAGCCAGCCTCATCAAAGATCAAAGAGAGATCAAGATAGGGATAATGCACTAAAGTCAAAGTCACACTCATGAACTTGATCAAGGCAAACTTAGGATTCTGAGTGGGGTGGAAACCAAACTGAAGAGATTCAAAGGTGGAATGGCTGGAAAAATGGGGACTGAATTGAAAAACAGCAACAAGATTCCCATGGTTATGCTGTCAAATTTTGTATTAAACAGGTATGCAACTGTAGATGTGAGTGCTGAAGCACAAAGTTGGAGTGAGGAGAGCAAAAGTATGGAACAGAAAATTGAAATTGCCTCCAAGCATCAGTGTATTAACAGGAATGACGAGAGCCCTGGCATGCAGCAGGTGAGTGGTTGTTTACTTTAGCAGCAGCATCAGGAAGCAGAAATGTAGAACACCCCGTAGGACGCAAGAGAATAAAAGCCTAGCCAGAACTTCCTACTTTTAAGAAATCTTGGAATGCACACTAAGTGCATTTCCTTCTATAATACATCCCTCTGTTGTACAGGCAACAGATGATGTGAGAAATTTGGTAATGTCATATGGTCTAGTGTAAGACAGCATTTAAAAATATTGGTGTGTGGTAAGTAGTGTCATTTATATATTTCTCAGCTTTGTTACAATTCCAGTCACTAAATCTTGTCTCCAACCAACTCAGAAGAGTTAATGCAGTCAGATATAGTCAGCGGTTTCATAATCAATGTTGTTTGCACTCAGGAGGCAATTTTGAAACCGGGCTTAAAACAGGCACAAAATTGGCAGTACGATCATTTGATCGTACCAATTAGCATGCCGCTGCTGAACTGCGGTCACCAAATGGATGTCCTGCAGCAGTTTGCTGGTCCTGGATCGGGTGAGAGATCAGCCAGCTCTCGTGCTGAGCTAGCTGATATGTCAGGCCTGGAGAAGAGAGGGAAAGGAGACAACTGCAGATGGGGACAGAATGGGCTGGCAGCGAGACAGTTTTTATGGAGTCCAAGAGGATTGCTGCCCTTCTTGGGCCCACCAAAAACAAATGAAAGTTTCCTGGGCTGTTTTTGAGCATCCCCAGTAATACCTATAAGAAATGCTGATTAGGCTATTTAATCCTTGATACAAATGGGACAGCATACATGACAAATTTGTAGCTAAAAAGTTGCAATCAGGGTACGAAAACATAGGACCCTGATTTAGATATTTAGGCAGCTGATAGCTGTTTCATGCATACAAAATGCTTGCTTGTTTGCAGCCTGCCTGCGAATTGCATCAGGTGGGCCTGGGGGCATCAAAAGGGTGACCAAGGTGCCCCCTACAGTTTCAATTGTTAGGGCCCTATTTTTCAGGCATGAAACAGGTTGCTGACCGTTGAAAATGGCCCTCTTGGTTGCCAAGTCTTGTCGCTGTATATGATGCCCACAGCAATACCACCATTATTAACTGTACCTGCAGTGGAAAACAATGACTGGAGAATGTGCCAGTGAGTGAACGCCCTCACTTTGATTTAAGTGAAATAATTTTCATTTTATGACACTGTTGAGGAATGTTGTCAGACTCAAAGACCCTTTTTATGCACCCAGCCTATTATATCGCAGAAGACCCTATATAACATGGCAAACCAGGCGGTTGATCTGTCATTGCATGTTGCCTTGGGTACCACCTAATTTCAAAATTAAGTCGTCAGAGTTGGCACCTGAAATACTGTCTCACAACAGACCGTAATGGGGCACAGCCCCTTCCAGCTGCAGAACAGGGCCTAATTACACAAAAAAGACCAGTATTTTTCTGGTATTTTTGTATTTGGCTTGTCTTCATTTCTAATTTTGTTTTTAAAAGTTCTATGGTGAAAATTGTATACAGTAGAGCGTGAAGGCTAGTTTTTGTGTGAAATGGGGTGAAATTGAAAAACTTTGATATTCATGTCTTCTAACTAAACCTACACATTAAACTAGATCAAAGAGGAAGCCTTATCATCATATAAATTCATTTGTTAAAGAATAATGAGTAAATGTAGGATGAATGCTTTCAAGCTTTCAATTTACCTATAACAATTAAACCAATATATGAATCTGGTTAAAATTGATTTTAAACATTATTCTCACAACTTCTTTTGCTACAGCTATGATTAGCTGACTCAGCTGTAGTTCTGTCAATTGGCAGCTTCAGGATCCAATAGGAATTGGCCTTTATTTTGACACCATTGTAGCATTAGCCAGTATTACTCTGTGCTCAGCTGGGATTTTATTTTCCTCCATTAGAGAATCAAAACAGGAGCTTTTGCTGGGAGGGTTGTGCATGAATAACATTAAAAAGCTTTTGTTTTGAGAGGTTCTGCTGGCAGCTCAGAAGAGCCTGGGCAGCTGCTGCTGCGTTTTACAGCAATAATAACAACTTGCATTCATATAGAGATTTACATGGAGTAAAACATCCCAAAGCTTTTTCAGGAGAATTACCAAACAAAATTTGACATTGAGCATCATGAGACTGATCGAGGAGGTAGATTTTAAAGGGCGTTGTGATGGAGGAGGTAGAGATGGAGATTTGGGGTGAAATTCAGAATGTAGATAAGGCAAAGAGAAGTTGGGCTGTTGGCCTTTGTAAGATGCTAATTAAGGTCCCTTGGCAAATTTCATGTTCTTCAAATAGGCTATATTTCCCAAAGCTCTCCCATCCCATATAAAATGGTTGCGTGGCTCATCCCACTGCTCTGGCCTGCTGAAGTTGAATTCTTAAAGATACGTTTCGGTTAGAAAACTTTTTTGAAGAAGTATCAATGTTTTTTTGGCATCTTTCTCGCCATATTAGTTTCTATGAAGGGTCTCATTTACCTGTGAAATTGTTTTTTTTGCAAAAGAACTTGCCTGAAAATTGTTGTTTGGTGCTACAATTGAAGTTATAACAATAAAAATGATGTTGTTGAAGACAAATTCATGAGTCGTCACCGAGTTGCAGATATGACAACATTCTGAGCAATTGGATGGAATTTTCCCAGACAAGGGGAAAATGGGTTTGGGCGCGGTTGGGAAGTTAAATCCCAAAAAATGACATTGCGTTAGGATCTCGATATTATTCTATCCTCTTCTGGGTTTCACCCAGGTGGGTTTGGAAATGTTGAATAAGATATTTAAATATTATAATAGACAATTAAGATCTGTTTTAACCAAGGATTCTGCAAATAACAGGCAGCAGGCTTGTAACTCAAGCTGTCTACACCTCACCAGGGTCACCTAGGCAAAACCACAGTGGGGAGTTCTTCCTCAATGAAACAGACAGGCTTTGATCGGTGAAACTGAAGATCTGCAGTCATGATCAGGTGAGAAGCTGCTTCTCAGGGAGTGTTTTCGGTGCCTGACAGGTGATTGTCAACTTATTGGAATTGACTTCACCTGCCTTGCAAGCACTTCACTCACATTCAGCTGCACTTCCTTGCTGTCAGCCACGACATGGCAGCAGCTTATACAGCTCTCAACCGTGCATCTCCACTGAGGAGCAGCAACACCAACAGCAACATTATCACCAGTAGAAAGAACAATGCCGGCATGAGCTGCCTTCTTCTCAGCCACATTCCAGTCCACAAAGCAGAGCAGCTCCAAGCAGGCAAGATGCCCAACCACAAGGTCTACAGGCAGAGGATCAGCTCTCTCGACATGTGTGAGTACCGGTGCCTCAGGAGGCTCAGGCTTTCACAGCAGGTTATTGCAGCTTCCTGGAACAAGATGTCATCCTCCCCATTGGAGCAGATGGCATGCAATGCTAGCGCATTGCCAGCAGCTAGGTGTGTTGTCCTGCACAGTGCTGTGCAGGAGGATGCTGGGAAAGTAGAGTGTGGGGACTGGCACTTGAAAACATTACAACATTCATCTTTCCCTTCCTCCTGAGGTCCTGGATCCTCTTGTGGGTGCACTATCTCCAGATTGGAGGGACACACACTTCTACTGCTGATTTGCTCAGCCATTTCCATGCACCTCTGTTTGGTTTGAGAGGTTGTCCTCTTTCTCCCCTCCTTGGGGAAGATTACCTCACTGCAGCTGATTAGATCTCCTAGCAGAACCTCCAGGTAAGAGTGACAGGCAGACCTGGGACGCAGCCTTCCCTGGCCTCTTCTCCTTTCCTTTGATTACTACGGCCACAAGAAGCTGGGTCTAGTTCAACTGTTCTGACCCCTGCTGGGTTCCCTTTAAATAGAAATCCTTCCTTTGATGGATCCAGCATGTGATCCCAACTTGATCATTCGGGGAACCTGGAGACTCAGTTAAAGAGCCTCGGCAAAGCCTGCTGGAGAGGTTCATGAGGTCCCAACACACTAATCATCTTGCCATTTTGGCATTAAATTCCACCCTATATGTATGTAACCATCAGTGCCCAAGGCCTGGGTTTATAGGCCCCAAAACTCCAACCTGAGCCGATCAAAGAAAGGCAAGGCTTTATTGTGTTCATTTTCTGAGTGAAGCTGTGACATCTGCTTCAGGACAAGCTACAGATAGTCCTCTACCGTAATTCATCCTCTCATGGCTGAACAAAACATAACCATTTAAATTACCTGATCATTGCATGTAACTATTCAGGCCATCTGTCAGATGATCCACTCTGCAGTCCATAATTGCATTAACAAAAGCAGACATGACAAAGTAACTTTTCATCTTTAATATTCTCAGAGCTCAGCTTCAGATGCCAGTATTATTAAAACAAAAAATATTTGCAAGGGGTCAATACTTTGGCTGTAGAAGGGAAGAATCAGCTAGACTGGTAGGGCTGTTTGATGCCACATTTAGTCAAATACCACCTTGATGTCAAGGGCAGTCACTTCTGAAAATTAGTTCCTTTTGTCCATGTTTGTTTAGATCAAGGCTGTTATGAGGTCTGGAGCTGAGTGATTTTGGTGGTATTCAAGCTGACCATCAGTGGGGAGGTTATTGATGAGCCAGTGCCACTTGATAGCACTGTCAATGGCATTGTACATCAATTTGCTGATGATTAAGAGTGGGCTGAATAGGTGGTAATTGACCAGATTGAATTTATCCTTTTTGTGGACAGGACATAATTGGGCAATTTTTCCACTTTGTTGGTTAGGTGCCAGTGTTATAGCTGTAATAGATAGAGTAGCAATTAGTTCTGAACCACAAGTCTTAGTACTACTGCCTGTATGTTGTTGGGACCATAGCCTTTGCTACATCCAGAGTCTTCAGCCATTTCTTAATATCAAGTGGAGAAAATTGAATTGGCTGAAGGTGGTGGGAACCTCAGGAGGAGACCGAGATGAATCATCTACTTGGCACTTGTGGGTGAAGACTGTTGCAAATGCTTCAGCCTTGTCTTTTGCACTGATGTGCTGGGCTCCTCCATCATTGAGGTTGGGGATATTTGTGGAGCCGTCTCCTCCAGTAAATTGTTTAATTGTCTACCACCATTCACAACTGGATGTGGCAGCACTGCAGAGCTTAGATGTGATCTGTTGATTGTGGGATCAATTAGCTGTCTATAGCATGCTGCTTCCGCTATGTAGCATGCATGTAGTCATTGGCACCTCATTCTTATGTATGCCTGGTGCTTCTCCTGACATGGTCACCTGCGCTCCTCATTGAACCAGTGTTGATCCCCTGGCTTGATGGCAATGATAGACCATGAGGTTACATATTGTGGTGGAATACAATTCTGCTGCTGCTGATGGCCCACAGTGCCTGAAGGATGCCAATTGTTGAGTTGCTAGATTTATTCTAAATCTATCCCATTTACCATGGTGGTGGTGCCACACAACACAATGGGGAATATCCTCCGTGTGAAGACAAGACTTCTTCTCCATAAGGGCTGTGCGGTTGTCACCCCTACCATCTGTTACTGTCATGGACAGATGCATCTGCAACTAGCAGTTTGATGAGGATGAGGCCAATAAGCTTTTCTCTCTTGTTGGTTCTTTCACCATCTGCCACAGGCCGTATCTGGCAGGTATGTCCTTCAAGAACTTGGCCAGCTCAATCAATAGTGATGCTATCATGCCACTCCTTGTAATGGACATTGAAGTCCAGAGTACATTCTGTGTTCTTGCTACCATCAGTTCTTCTTCCAAGTGGTGTTCAACAAGAGAGTACTGGCTCATCAGTTGAGGAAGGACTGTAGATGGTAATCAGCAGGTTTGCCTTCCCATGTTTGACCTGATGCCATGAAACTTAGTGGGGTTCAGAACCAATGCTGAGATCTCCCAGGCCCTGTCGCTCCTGACTGCCTACAACCGTGGCATTATATCTGGTGAAACTGTCCTGCCGAGGGAATGGCTTTGGAGGAGTTTAGGACATTGATTGAAAGATAAGATTTTGAGGTTGAAAGATATGATTTTGTAAGTGTCAGGCTACACTTAACTAGACTGTGCAACTATTCTCCCCATTTTTGCACAAGTCTCCAGCTGTTTGTAAGGAGTATACAAAGTTAGATGTGCAGGCTATGTCCTGTTCAAATCCAGGACCAGTTTTATTCATATTACTGTTTTTTGCAGCAGTTTGGATAGAACTGAGTGATGTGCTAGGCCATTTCAGTGGACAGTTTAGAGTCAACCACATTGCTCTGGGTTTGGAATCACATGTAGGCCAGTCTGGGTAAGGATGGCAGATTTCCTACCCTAAAGGCTTAAGTGAACTAGTTGGGTTTTAACAGCAAGCCAATAGTTTTATTCTAGATTTATTTAATTAATAGAACTTAAACATCCCTGATTCTGTGGTGGGATTTGAACTATTTTCTGTGGATTATTAGACCAGGTTGTTGACTGAGGTAATAACATTGAAATTAACAGTGGATGGCACATGCCTCAAATTCCTCTCTATCCTAATTCTTTCCCCAACTTCAGCCCAAAAGAGCTGAAAGGTGACTCCTTAAATCTCTACAGCTCTTTCAAATGTGGAGGACTGCTGCCAGCACAACTGGTTACATTAAGTCTTCTCTTGAAAGTACACATGGGATATCCAAATGTTAGAACTTGGCAGAACACTCAGACCTCTGTGGCTAGTTCAAATCCTGCTGAGTGTAAATGCATTCTAAGACAGCTTCACGTGGCAGTGTTAGATCAGACTATATCTTTGGTCACTTGTGCACTGCTGGCGTGTCCTGCAAACCAAAAGGTGGTCTGCAATTAAACAGTGAATGGAAAACAGGATAAGGCTATCTCCATGCTCTATATACTACATCCCAAGGGTGCAGCAGCTTTCAGAGTTGGCATGTATCAAATAAATCATGTCCCAACAGTCAGATAAAGGCGAGGATGTTTACATTGGCAGTCCTCCTGATACCATAAAATATCTTTTCCAGGCCTCAAAAATATCTGAAACGAGTAAGGAACTTTAAAAATATATTTTGTTTTTGCTATCTCTATTTACATATTGTGTCACAACATAAGTAGCTTGAGATCAAAATAAAATCCGAAAAATTGCCAAAAAGACATCTGCCACAAATTCTACGTCACAGCAAGAACTTCCTGTTGTCACCGTGGTTCCTGAGTTGCAAAGATTTTGTTTGGTGACTATTTGAAGCAATGTTTTACAAGTTTATTTTTTCAAATACACAGTTACTATTTCACTTCAGCTATCAAACAATTAGTGGCTCTTCAGTGGAGCGCCAGTTTCTTGCTTTTTTTTCAACGTTTCTTGTGGCCTTGAGTTGTATAAGCAAAACCACCATTAAGGTAGTTTTTGCAAAGTAAATTTTGGCGGGGGGGGGGGGGGGGGGGGTGGGGGGCGGTGTGGTGGAGCCTGAAAAAAATAGAATGAAAATACAGAAAGCAACAGCTACACTTTTGACAACATTGTTGCCTTAAGATTTGAACTAATGCCTGATCAAAGAAGGTTAGAACAGAACTGCCAGTAAAAAGGACTAGAAAATGGTAGTCCATTGCTGGAGGGCGCACAGAACAAGAAATTACAGGATGACCCAACCCATTTCCCTCCATTCTGAATGGAAACATGCTCATTGTTTCCCGAAATCCCAGTGGAGCATGGTCCCTACCAGAAACGTGCATTCTTAAAGTTAGTCCAGAAGTTTCTTCTTAAGTTTATACTGTAGCGCTAAAAAATAAAACCTTTGGTCCTAATACAAGACTGAAACTAAAATTAAACGCGATATATAGGACTGAAGCTATTTGGTGAGATCTGAGTCCACTTCACTGAACCTGGTGATACCATCTTTTTTTGGAAAGCAGATGGTGCGTAAGTTTTACATTGGCCGAAAAACCCAAACTGAAGTCCAGAAGCAAGGCTCCGTTAGAGGGCAGCATCAAAACTCGAATGCCCGCAGTTTTGAGAGGATGCAGCACAGTTAATTACTGTCACCCCAGGCAATGGTGTTGGAGCTGAATTTTTCATCAGTAAGTTCGCAGAGAATAACAACCAAAATTGAGGGGGGTTTTTTTGCGCCTTCCAACGCAATGAAGTGTAGGTAAGGCGCACTTTACCGTGTTAGTTCCTGCGGAGTCTGTTCGATTGTATTTAGCTGTACGGGTAGTTTATAACAATACCAACAAAAAACACAATTGAATGGAAATTGTGCAGCTGCTCGGTTTGGAGACAGAAGTGGTGCAGGTTAATCGTCAAACCGCGGTGCTATTTACACCGCATGTGTAAAGCTACCTGCAAACAATCTGCTAAAGCAGCTGCACAGGCTCGACCTGGAAGAGCTCAACGCAACATTGCTGCTGCTTCTTCTGCTCTCAGCGGCCGATTTCAGTTTAGTTGTGAGAAAATACCTCAGGTAACTGCGGGAACTGTGATACTAAAGTGCTTGTGATAGGAACCTGGGTTTTCTGCGTTTGTAAGCGGGGCAGCTTTCCGTTTAATTTCAAGCACAAACCTCCTTAAAGGTGTAAGTACCTCTGGCGGAGGGGGTTCAGATACCTGCGGCTCGACCTGAAAGAGACGCCGCTGTGGCTGAATGTCAAGTCCAGAGCTGGAGAGAGGTGGGGCCAGGAGGGCGGGATCTCGCTTCACTTGTGAATTGGTGCCGAACCAAAACAAAAATCCTTAAACAACTTCTTGGCTCTCATAACTGTCTTTGCGTCACAAGATACAGAATTATAAATGGGGGAAAAATTAGGGGCACTGTTTTGAAAATGAGAGTCTTGATGTCCGGTATCCATATTCAAATTTCAGGCGAGTCCACTCCAGAAACAGACTTTTCCGATTTAAAACCAGACCAGTGGGGATTTAAGATTCAAAGATTTTTTCAAGTCACGGGTCCCGATAGTGCTGTCCTCTAGAGCAAAGCTAGATGAAAAAAATAGCGGATCCTAATTACATGACATGAAGGAAGACTGACTGCACCAGAAATCAGGGACAAACTGGTATATTGATAATTTTTGGATATTATAGTTCTCTGTATCCGGAACTTGCTTTTAAGGGACAAGTGTTTTCATACATCAGTGTGCTCCAGATATCCATGTGCACGAAAATGTACGTGAGATACTAACGGACGAACAGTTGACATTCGTCTGAATTTCTCCTCTCCGTGGTCCGGCAGAGTTTCCGACCTGTTTTAAAAAGATTAATGTCCCTCCTAAATTCGTGGGGAGAGGGATTTCTGATGAAGATGTAAACGTTTATACGCCAGGATCCCATGCCGTGCGGGCTCGAATCTAAATCTACTGCTCGCCGCTTCCATTTGTGTCATAAGTTTAGACACAACAAAGTATTTAAAACATCAGTCATAAATCAGGCGCTTTGGATTAGTATTAGGAAATTTGCAGTTGATTCTGCAGATTGGAATGGGATTGCCTTTATGTGAAAAGGAAAAGAGTCAGCATTGGGAATTAGCGTACCGTGGGAACACCACCACCTCTGCAAGTGCTCTTCTAAGTCATACACCATACTAATTTGGAAATATATTGCCCTTCCTTCACTGTCACTGGGTCAAGATCCTGGAACTCCTTCCCTATCAGCTCTGTGGGGGGTACCCATACCCACCTGGACTGCAGCAGTTCAAGGCGGTTCTCAAGGGCAATTGGGGATTGGCAATAAATGCTGGCCTAGCCAGAGATGCCCATATCCCATGAGCAAATAGAAAGATAGCTTCAGTATGCCTAATAATCGGCATTAAAATGTTAAATAAACTTTCTTTAAAAAAAAGAATCCTGCCTTCTATATAAATGGGATGCACAGTGAAAACCTGTGGATTTCCAGATTACTCAATAAATGAGGGAAATCATAACTCACTCATCAGTCACCTCTGAGTTCCTTGCTAATTAATTGGCATTGATTTTAAGAGTGGCCTCAGTTTTAAATACATTGGAGTAGTTTAACTGATTTTCTGATCATGGATTTTAATAACTGGGAAATCAGGCCTACAGTGAATCTACCACACTGACCTCTGCCCGATTCTCAGGTCAGCACTTCCGCTGACGGAGGTTTCTCATTGGCTGCCAAACCTTCCAATTTCAAGACAGTGATGTTCCACTATAGTCACCAACACTTACATGTAGTGAGGCTCTATGTCCGCATGGAACCACCTCCCATAATATATGTAAGGTGCAGAAATGGTTACTAGTTATATTCTTCTTCTTAGGTAGTCCGTTGGGATTGAGCTTGACTTGCTACTTCTCTGGTTCGATGGGTTCTGAGATGGCTGATAAGTCAAATGCATGATCTGCAGACTCTGCCGCATACAGGACAGGTGGTACTTGAAGGGCTGGGTAGGTGAATTGTTTGGAGGTTTCTGTGCTCTCCCTAATGCTTTGACTTCACTGTGTGTTCCCGACGATGTGTTTGATGCCTTCCCAAATGAGCCTTTTCCATTCTGAAACAAAAACAAAAAAATGCTGGAAAAACTCAACAGGTCTGACAGCATCTGTGGAGAGAAAGACAGAGTTAACGTTTAGAGTCTCAAACGGACTTGAAACGTTAACTCTGTCTTTCTCTCCACAAATGCTGTCAGACTTGCTGAGTTTTTCCAGCATTTTTTGTTTTTGTTTCAGATTTCCAGCATCCGCAGTGTTTTGCCTTTACCTTTTCCATTCTGGCTGGTCATAAGCCAGGGACTCCCATAAGTCAGTGAGGATGTTTGACCTCTTCAGGAATACATTTGAGGATGTCCCAAAAGCATGTCTGCTGAGTTCCGAGTAGAGCAGTTGCTTTGGGAGTCTGGTGTCAGATATATGAATGACATATCTTGACCAGAGCTGCGCTGGTTTTGAGTGATTAGTGACTAGTTATATTATCAGTGAAAAGAGACTCCCATTTACTATTGCTTTACTTGACTATTTACAAACCCTCAGAGCTGTTGGTCACAACAGCTGTCACATTTTTCTAATCTTAAAAACAGCACCGACCATTCTATTTCTTGCTGTTCTACTCAAACAAAGAAACGAAGATCCTCTTCTTTTTGTATCTGAGTGTTAAATAATAACCTGGCAAGGTTGAGCAGGGACAATTGTGTTCTGTAATGAAGCCTACCAGATTAAATAATTTTTTGTTCTGATCTTCATGAATTAAAGCTCAGCTCTTCCCACATTGTGCAGTTGCCTCACTTGGCCACTGTTTCGCCCCTGCTGCTCGCAGGCTTTTCAGGTATTGCCATATCCAGGTATTAGTTAATTGTGTTTAATACCTTAGTCATTCAAGTAAGACATGACAAGTTTGCAACATAATGGGAAGCCCTGACCTCTTTCATTTTAACTGTCATTGATCAAAAATGCTGAAGTGTCTCTTTGTGTAATTTGGTGCGGTTTGAGACATGATAAAGGAACTGGGATCGCTTAAAAGTCTGGTTGTGAGAACAGATTTGAATCAGTGTACTATACTGAATTGGAGCTGGAAATACATAGCTATTGTCTTTGCCTTGAGAAGCCCCGAAAGTTATGGTGAATATCAGAGAGCTTCAAATGAAGGAAGGGAGAGGTTCTATAAAGGTGAGTAAACTCAGATTAAAGAAGTGGCTTAAAGTTACACAATTGCTTTTATCTGCTACTGTTTGAACACCTGGGTCGGCAAGGCTCTGTAACTAACCCTTAGAGGACTAAGTCCTCAAAATAATACTGCATTAATCTTTTCTCTTTTCTACAAAAGTGTGGGAATTGTAAGGCTATCTACAAATGCTCTTTTTGTTCTTACTGTGCTGTGTACTCGCAAGCTGTTTGTAAGGAAAATGATAGAAAGTATTTGGCTAACAAGAGCAACCTGAATTTACATAGTGGCCTTAAGCTTGCACAGAGAAATGGAGAGAAAGAGTGGAACGGATACTGCTCCCTAAGAGAAGTGGAGTAACTTTTGTGTGGTTGTTTAGAGAGTCGGGCTGAAATGACTGACACTTTTGTCAATGATGCTGGAAGAACAGGGTGTGAGGAATTCCCAGCAGGGCAAATTAGCTCATCAGTGAGCATGGGGATGGTTATAAATCTAGAGAATATTTCAGAGGTTGGGTGAGGATCGGGAGGCCAAGGAGGGACAAGATTTTCAATATCAGTGCAGCACCAATGTAGGTCATTGAAGGAAGGTGCGGTGAATGAAATAATATGAGGGCATTCTGATGGAACTGGTCTGTGAAGGAGAGATAATGGAGGAGAATGGCACATAATTCTTCAGAGAAGTGAAGGAAGCCATGGAAGGATATGTGCTGATGGTCAGAGACTAGACCAATGAGATTCAAACAAGGCATTGTGGGTGAAGTGAACATAGAGCTGCAAACAATAACATTCTGAATGTTCTTGGAGAGGAAAGGGAAATGAGAGATAAGGCTGTAAATGGAGAGGATGCAAGGGTCAAAGGTGAGCTTTTTGAAAAAGAGGCATTGACAGAGATTTGGAAAAGGGAAAGCAACAGAGGCACAGTGAAGGGAGCCATCATTATGTCATCAAACATTGGGCTGGAAACAGTAACTGAGCGGTTAGGAATTGGTTGGGGCAAAAATTGAATTTGCCCATGTATGTGTTTAAATGCTGAGATTGTTGATGGCCTTTGCAAGGGACTTGCATGAATCTGAATTAATGAGCCCGCCAGTACGGACAAGTTAAATTAACATCAGTAGGTGATTGCTATTTACAGTAATAGGCACAATAATTGCTAAAACTCACGTCTTCTGATACTATCATGGAATAAATGTACCAGAAAATCAAGAAATATGGCAACTAGCATAATTTTTCAGAATGTTTGATGTCCTGAAAGGATACCAATAATTAAGTGTTGCTTTCAATTAAGTTAGTGATCTAGTTTGCATTTCAATGTTACCAGCATCGAAAGCAATTTTGATTATGAATGTTAAAAACACTTAACATAAATTGTGTGTGAGTGCCACAAAGTGCAGAACTCGAAGGGTTACTGAGAAAAGGGAGTGAGAAGATTATTCTGTCTTTTTTTCCTGGTAGAATGTGACTGGAATGGAAATCGAAAACCAGAAGAAGCCTTCCACAGATGGACAAGAAGTGCTTGAGAGACGGATTAAGATTTTAGAAAATCAGAAAAAAGAGGTACCTTTACTTTGAAATTGCAGTTGTAATCCAGTCTCTCCTCTATGCAGCATTTTTGGATACAACAACTTACAGTTGCATAGTACATTTAAAATGAATGCTGTCCTTTATCGCAAGGGAGTTGAAGTTTATAAGTAGGAAAGCCTTAAAAATATTCAAAGACTCTGCTTCTACTGCCTTTTGTGGAAGAGAGTTCCAAAGACTCGCTCTGAGAGGAAAAAAATTCTCCTCATCACCGTCTTAAATGGGTGACCCCTTATTTTTAAACAATGACCCTTACTTTTAGATTCTCCCACAAGAGGAAACATCCTCTCAACATCCACCCTGTCAAGACCCCTCAGGATCTTATATGTTTCAGTCAAGTCTTCGAAATTCCAGCGGATACAAGCCTAGCCTGTCCAACCTTTCTTGGTAGGACAACCCTCTCATTCAAAGTATTAGTCTAGTAAACCTTCCCTGAATTGCTTCCAATGCATTTATACATTTTCTTAAATGAGATCAACACTGTACACAGTACTCCAGGTGTGGTCTCACCAAAGCCCTGTATAACCTCTCTGTTTTTGTATTCAATTCCCCTCATAATAAACTATAACATTCTATTAGCTTTCCTAATTACTTGCTGCACCTGCATACTAAACTTTTGGAATTCATGCATTAGAACGCCCAGATCCTTCTGCATCTCGGAACTCTGCAATCTCTCACCATTTAGATAATGTGCTTCTTTTTTGTTCTTCCTTCCAAAATGGACAATATTCACATTTTCCCATATTATACTCCATTTGCCAGATCTTTGTCCATTCGCTTAACCTATCTATATCCGTTTGTAGCCTTCTTATGTCCTCTTCAAACTTACTGTTCTATCTATCTTTGTGTCATCAGTAAATTTAGCAACCATACCTTCGGTCCCTTCATTCAAGTCATTTATGTAGATTGTAAAAAGAATCCTCTACCCCAGAGAGCAGTGAAGGTAGGGTTATTGAATATATTGAAGGCTGAGTTAGGCATATTTTTGATCTTCAAGGGAGGCAATGGTTATGGGACTAGGCAAGAAAGTGGAGATAAAGTCACGCAGATCAGCCATGATCATGCTTGAGGGGCCAAGTAACCTACTGCTGCTACTATGCCTTATATTCTTATGTTCTTATATTAACACATAAAAACATCCTAAGGCACATCACACAAGTATAATTAGATAAAAATCAATGCCAAATCAAAGATGAGATATTAGGAGTGCTGACTAAAAGTTGGTGCAAAGCAAGGGATTTTAAGGAAGGTCTTTAAGGAAGATTGTGAGCTGAAGAGGCAGAGAGGTTTAGGGAGGAAATTGTAAAGTTGAGGACCTAGATAACCCTGAAGCCACAGCTACCAATGGTGAGATGAAGGGCATGGGAGCTGCATAAGGTGGAGTGGATGGTTGTGAGTATTAGTATTAGGATAGTTTATACTGAGAGAGAAGTTGAGGTTTTCCATAGACCTTTTTAATCTAAAGCTTAAAACCATTCTGTAGGCCTTGCTTCAAGCACGTGATCTTGTCTGGGCTAAATTTCTGCCTATTATGTCATTTCAGTTGGAATTAAGCTGAACAACTGTTTTCATTGGTATTATTGCATTAACAGAAGGCAATGGAGATGCTCAGCAGGTTAGGCAACACCAGTGAAGAGAGAAACAAAATTAACTTTCAAGTCAGAATTGGAAAAGTGAGAGATGTAACAGGTTTAAAGCAATTTCAGAAGTAGGGAAAGTGGGGTGGGAAGAACAAAAGGGAAGGTCTGTGATAGAGTGGAACGATGGAATGATTAAACAACAAAAAGGATAATGGTGCAAGGCAAAAAGTGATGGTAATGGGACAGTAAAGAAACAAAAGATGAGTGTAGAAGAGGTGCAAATGACAATGTTAGAGACATTACAGTATCTGCTGCCCAATAATATGGGGGCAGTGTTTATGATCTGAAATTGTTGAACTTAATGCTGAATCCAGAAGTCTGTAAAATGCCTAATTGAAAGTTGAGATAGGGTTCCTGGAGCTTCCATTGAACTTCGTTGGAACAGTGTAGGAGGTTGAGGTTTGACTGGGTGTGGAGGAGAATTAAAATGACAGGCAGCTGGAAGTTCTGGATCAGGCTAGTGGACTGAATAGAGGTGTTCATCAAACTGATCCCAAATCTGCTTTTGATCTCCCAATTGTAGAGATCACCACACCTTCAGAAGTGAATACAGTATACTACATGAAAGAAGTATAATAAATTGCTGTTTCACCTGGAAGGAGTGTTTGGGGCCCTCGATGGTGGAAAGGGAGGAGAAATAGTAGCAAGTGTTTGCATCTCCTGTGCTTGCAGAGGAAAATGCCACAGGGAAGGGTGAGTGTGTTGAGGGTAATTTGAGGAGTGGGCCAGGATATCGTGATGGGAATTGTCCCTTCAGAATGCTGAAAGGAGAGGGGAGGGAAAGATATGTTTGGTGGTGGCATGTCCTGGTGGTGGCATGTTCTTCCAAGTCTCAAAACTCAAGAACAGTTGTGCTTATTTAATGTTGTTTCCCATGTCAGCAAAGGTTGTATTTTACTTGTGGCTTGGTTCCTTCCAATCTGTAACATTTAAAAATTCAAGCCTTCAGGCTGCGTACAGAGAAATGTTATTTTTTTTGTAGTGGCTCAATGAATTTATTGTTCTGACAGCTTCTGGAGATAAACAAGCAGTGGGACCAAGAGTGCAGGAACATGAAGGCAGTGTATGAGCAGAAGGTAAAGCATCTCATCTACTCAGCACTTTTTTCTAGGTTTTTTTTTTGTTTGTGGTATTCCTTGCTTGTGAATGGTACATGTAATTAAAGTGAATCTTGCTAATATATAAATTCTGAAAATTATTGAAAGTGTAACATTTTTGTATAACTCAAAATCTGCCTTGTTTTATTTTATTTTCAACACCCTTGTGTAAAATTCATTTTGACAATCCCCAACCAAGTCAAATAATAGACTCCCTATAAATGCACTCTGAAATAATTGTATGAATCTGAATGTGATGTTAGACTATTCTCATACACCCCCTAGTGAGTTAGTTAAGAATTACATCCATACAGACCTGGCAGCAAATTATTTGTAAACCTTCATGGTTGGGAATGACGTTTGGTGCTTAGGACGTAGAAAGGCAAAGAGAAGAAAAACAAACGTTAAAAAAATTGAAGTTTGTTAAATATTCTTGTATTTGGATCCTGCTTTGACAGTTTGGATTCTTGGTTCTTTATTAATAATAACAGCACCCCACCACGCCTCATATTTCTGCAATCTAACTTGATTTTTAATTGAACCATCCATAATATCCCAATATATAATGGATCCTTCATTGGCTTTCATTTTCTGCAGCTGAAGGAAAAGTTCACCCCTTATCAGCAGTCTCTGAGTGACCTGGAGAAAGAGCTGGACCAAAAGCAGAGGGATTTCGATAAGAAGCTGCTGCTTGCCAAAGCAAAACTCGAAACAGCAGAAGTATGCTTTTACCAGTAATGGGTTGAAAATAATTGATATTTAACTATAAACAGGTAGACTCATTTAAAAGACACCTTGGACTTTATTTGATTCAAAAGCTGCAGCAATTACACAGTTAATGTTATGTTCATCTCCACAAGTGTAACTTTGAATTGGATGAAGCTGTTCCCCTAAAATCTGGCCTTCCCATTACTTATGTGTTTTTTTGCTTTTTTTTGAAATAAAGGAACAAAAGCAGACATTAAATGCAAAGTTGCTTGAGGCTGAAGAAGAGAACAAACATTTGAAAGAACGCCACACCTCGATAACCAAACAAAAAGGATATTATGAACATGAAATTGCACGTCTGAATAAGGTCTGTATAGTTACTTTATTCTCATCTGTGTTTATCTTTGACCAGTGCAGTAGAATAACTCCACAAACAAGTCAGTCTCTCTCCTGTAAAACTGCTTCTTATGCCCCTGATCACAAAATCTTCTGTAGGGTTTTTAAATGGTTTTCTCTTCTGCACCCCCCTGAAGGTGCTGAAGCAAAGGTACATGGGCACTACCTCTCACTCTATGTTCGCAAAACTTAATCAGATGCGTTTTGCCCTTTTGTTTTCAATAGGCGATATGTGAAGACCACTAATGTTCTTCAAAATTAAATAATTTTTAAATTGCCTTTGGTTAAACTTTAAAAAGTTCCAATATATTATATCCTTTTTAGTCAAGACACAAACATCTGGTTAACTGCTGTTAAGTGCTGTACTGCAAATTGTCTTGTAGCATGTGAAGAAGAGAGTTTTGGAACTTTTTACAAAGTACTGGAGCTGAAACCAATGTGCAATGATCATGTTCCTTTGCAAGATAGAAGCAGGTTTAAAATGGTTGGTCTAGTGGTACAGTTCATTAGTGTTCGAATGGACTAGACTACGAAGGGCAAGTGTGGGTGTGTTTGTGTATGTGTTCTCTCTCTTTTCCTCCGTGCTGTGCCATATTGAGTTCCTGATCTCCTGCAGGCCAGGCTCAGAAAGGCCCCAGTGGAGACATATTCTCCCTTACAAGGTAGAAGAGGGTCAAGGGAATTCAGAGGATTGGTTAACCTGCCTATCGTATTTTCATACTCCCTCCATATCAGTAAGGTTCTGGGAACTGTTCACTGACCTCCTCTGTAGGGTTGGGGAATAATGCATGTCACGGGAGGCCGACAGAGCTGAAGAAGTAAATATTGGTGTAGGAAAGAGATAATTTAAGTGTTTTTGCTGAATAATTTAAAGTCCAAAATCGCAATCAGAGCAGTTTTGACAATAGAAAATATGGAAAAAGAGAAATTTTTAAAATTCCCCATCAGTTTGGTAACTGCCAACCACTCCAAAATGAGGAAACAAATGTGCTCTGTATTACTAGATTATGTCCACCAGCTGATATTAAAATATCGGTCTCCTGCTGTTTCACACAACACAGAAATCAACAAAGGAGACCTTAAGTACGTTGTGGGAGATTTATTATTAATGTTTTGAATGCATGGAATATATTTATGTCCAAATCCTTGACTTTCTAAGTGTCACAGTGAGTGCTGCTTTCCTGATTTAACAGATTAAAAGTTGATTGTCCTGTGATAATTTCAGAATAAATCACAGTGTATTTGGTTCTTCTTTCCTATTGAATAGTTCTTGCATATTTTGCAAATTAAATAAAAACTGTAAATGTAACTACAATTGGGATTTTAACCCTTGTTGCCAATGCCAATGAATTATCAGGATGAAACATTTCAAAAAACTTGTGGTGATAAAAGAACAAGATGAAATCAAAACAAAATGCTGGAAATAGAGAAGGCCTAACAGTACCTGAAGAGGAAAGACAATATACTGCTCAGATATATACCCTTCAAGGGAACTTTGTCCTTCCATGAAGAAGGCAAAGCCAAAATATTAACATCTTCTCACAATTTTTCACCTTCTTGACCATGCCATTTTAAAAATATTTTCAAACACTGACAGACCTGCTCTGAATTTTCAGAATATTTTATTTTTGTTCAAGCAGTTCAGTTGGTCCTGCATGGTGGTGAGTAACACTGGGATTCAAAATAGCTTTAGTTTTTGCAGGATGTTACTAACCTGACTTATACTTGACTGCTCATTTCGCCATTGACTCTATGTAAATTTCTTCTTTGTAAACAATACAATGGAGCTACACCTCACAAATGTTTGTCAAAAGGAGCCTTGAAATAAAAGGGTATTTAAATCTCAAAGAGCAGACTGGAGCTCCAATATGTCGTACCACTCCGTAGGAGGATATAGGAGCGGACCCATGCTTACTCATGTGTTTTGAAAAAAAAGCTATTGGAAAACGGCTATTAATCTGAAGTCTTTTAAATTCATTTATTATAGGCTTTGTCAGATGCTTTAAGAAAGCAGAATGTTTCTTGCATGCCTCACAGTTTTGAAAGTGGAGAAATAATGAGAAAAGCTCATCCTGAGGAACTGACAACACAAATTGAGGTCCTAAAGCAACAGGTAATATATAACACATTGAGTTTTTTCCAAGAAATTATAACTCAGTGTGGTGTAAGGATTTTAGAAAACCCTGCCCCAATGTTTTGTTTATATTTAAAAAAAAAGACTTTCATCCTTTTTAAATCCTTCCATTGGTTTGCCCCTATAACCTTCTGTGGACCAACAACCCTCCTCCAGTTCTGGCTTCCTGTACATTCCAGATTTTCATCTTCAGCATTGGTGGCCATGCCTTAGCTTCTTAGCCCCTCCCTAAAACACTCTGCCTCTGTCTCTCTCCTCCTTTTAAGACGCTCCTTTAAACCTACCTCTGTGACCAAGCTTTTGGTCACTTGCCCTAATATCTCCTTCTGTGCTTCACTGTCAAATTTATTTTTCATAGCCCTCTGTGAAGCGCTTTTGGATGTTTGCTATTTCAAAGGTGTTATATAATTTCACATTGTATATATAGGAAAATAAACAAGTTAATGTAAGAACTATGAAATAGGATCAGGAGTGGACCATTTGGCCCCTCAAACCTGCTACACTACTCAATGTGATCATGGCTGATATTCTACCGCAACTCGACTTTTCAACTTGCTCCCTATATGACTTGATTCCCTGAAATCTAAAATCTATGAACCAAGCCTTGAACATACTCAGTAATGAAGCCTCCACAACCCTTTGGGATAGAGAATTACAAAAATCCCCAATCCACTGAGTGAAGAAATTTCTACTCACCTCAGTCTTAAATAATCATCCACATATGTCAGTGAATCATGAGTATGACTCCTCAATTTTTGTTTAGATGCATTTGAGACTTCTATTTTAATTGGTAAATTGGTGATAGGAATAAATGATGATGTGCCCAACTTCTTTGACTATAGATGGAAATTCTTCCAGTTTGTCCAGCAGCATGAACTCTGTTTGGCTTTTTGGCTCAGACCATGTAAAATCTGATTTTCTTCTTTGGAGCCTCTAACTCATCGCATTCTCCATATTTTAGCTTCTAATTTAAAATTTCATAGCTAGCGCTTTGCAGTTCAGTTTACCACCTCAACCACAGGATAGTGATTTGTGCTCAGGGGTTTGTAACTGCAAAAGCTTTCTGTTCTTTGTTCTGTAGATACTCAAGAATGTTGACCAGAATAGGTTAATCCAAATTGCATCCATGAGCTCTTAAAATGTTTGGGGTTCTGTTAAAGGTGCAGATATTTGAAGAAGACTTTCAGAGAGAAAGATGTGACCGGGAAAGAATGAATGAAGAAAAAGAAGAATTGAAGAAAAACATTGAGCACCTACAATCAAAACTTACTTTACTTAACACACGGGTATTACCATAGTTACTGCTTTTCTACATTTCCTTTGTTTCAATATCTGCTACTACTTTAATAAATGACTTTCATGTTCCACTCATGTATTTATTTGTTTGATCCTGTGGCCGGATGCCAGTTAAGGGAACTTTTGCTTTTTTTTTCATAGCTTAAGACTTACGAGGAAGACTTTATAAAGGAAAGGAAAGAAAAGGACTTACTCGGGAAGAAACTGAAAAAACAGGTATGAGACCATACTATTAAATATGTATCATGTGAAACCGCTGCAGAAACGAATTAAAATGGTGCCTAATAAAACAAGTGTAAATTCTGATTTGGTTAAATGGATCTTGATTTAACATAAAACATTGTGCTGCTGGCTATTGTCTACTTAGAAAAATGCAATTGAATATATGGCACTGACTTTTAAACTAAGGTTGAAGATAAATGTTGTACCTGACCATCACTTAAACACAACTAATAGTTTAGCTCACATCTGTTGTGAACTTGGAGAAAGTTATGTGGAACAATGGCTACAAGGGCGTGAAAAATAAGCTGAGCTGTTTTGATCTGATAGCTGAGCCTCTCATTCTAATGCAATACATGAGATTTCAAACAATGCCACCCACAGCCTGCACCCATTTTGTTTCATGTTGTGACGTATGCCCTAGTGGCAGGCTGCAAATAAGTTTGAATGCATCATTGTAAAATATATACAGAATTTATGATTAGTTCAGTTATAAATATGATAGCCTGTAATCTTTGAATGAAGTGGGTTGTTATGAATCTCTAACAAGACCTGGTAACAGACAAAATAAAGGAATACTCGGACTATAGTTGAATTGAAAAATACTCAGTCCTTCATTTGATCTTCCTGGCAAAACCAATATGGAAACATAAAGGGGTGCTGTGTAGACAACAGTGATACTGGTTAGTATTTTGTTACAAGCTCCTAAGAAAATGACAACTTTTAAAATGTATTTCAAACTTTCAGTTAATAACTGAACAGATAACAAGGAAGAGGCATACAAATTGGCCAGAAAAAAACAACAGACCTGAGGATTAGGAGCAGTTTAGAATTCAACAAAGGAGGACCAATGGATTGATTAAGAAGGGGAAAATAGAAAATGAGAGTAAGCTTGCAGGGAATATAAAAACTGATTGTAAAAGTTTCTATCGGTATGTGAAGAGAAAAATATTGGTGAAGACCAATGCACAGGTCCCTTACAGGCAGAAACAGGGGAATTTATAATGGGGAATTAAGAAATGGCTGACCAACTAAGTACATACTTTGGTTCTGTCTTCACAAAGGAGGACACTAATAACATACCAGAAATGTTGGGGAACACAGGGTTTAGTGAGAGGGAGGAATTGAAAGAAATCAGTATTAGTATGGAAATGGTGTTGGGGAAATTGATGGGATTGAAGGCCAATAAATCCCCGGTGCCTGATAATCTACATTCTAGAGTACTTAAGGAAGTGGCCCTAGAAATAGTGGATGCATTGGTGGTCATCTTCCAGGATTCTATAGACTCTGGAACCGTTCCTACAGATTGGAGGGTAGCTAATGTAACCCCACTATTTAAAAAGGGAGGCAGAGAGAAAAAAGGGAATTATAGACCAGTCGGCCTGACGTCGGTGGTGGGGAAAATTCTAGAGTCCATTGTAAAAGATTTAATAGCTGAGCGCGTGGAAAACTGGCAGAATCAGACAGAGTCAGCATGGATTTATGAAAGGGAAATCATGTTTGACAAATCTACTGGAATATTTCGAGGATGTAACGAGTAGAGTTGATGAGGGGGGAGCCAGTGGATGTGGTTTATTTGGACTTTCAGAAGGCTTTCGACAAAGTCCCACTTAAGAGATTGGCATGTAAAATTAAAGCGCATGGGATTGGGAGTAGTGTATTGAGATGGATAGAAAACTGGTTGGCAGGCAGGAAACAGAGTAGGAATAAACGGGTCTTTTTCAGAATGGCAGGCATTGACTAGTGGGGTACCGCAGGGATCGGTAAAGGACCCCAGTTATTCACAATATATATTAATGATTTAGATGAGGGAATTAAATGTAATATCTCCAAATTTGCAGATGACACAAAGCTGGGTGGGAGGGTGAGCTGTGAGGAGGATGCAGAGATGCTTCAGTGTGATTTGGACAAGCTGAGTGAGTGGGCAAATGCATGGCAGATGCAATATAATGTGGATAAATGTGAGGTTATCCATTTTGGTAGCAAAAACAGGAAGGCAGATTATTATCTGAATGGCTATAAATTGAGAGAGGGGAATGTGCAACGTGACCTGCGTGTGTTGGCCTTCATAGCCAGAGGATTCGAGTACAGGAACAGGGATGTCTTGCTGCAATTGTACAGGGCCTTGGTGAGACCACACCTGGAATATTGTGTGCAGTTTTAGTCTCCTTATCTGAGGAAGGATGTATTTGCTATAGAGGGAGTGCAGCGAAGGTTTACTTGACTGATTCCTGGGATGGCGAGACTGACATATGAGGAGCGATTGAGTCGATTGGGATTATATTCGCTGGAGTTTAGAAGAATGAAGGGGATCTTATAGAAACCTATAAAGTTCTAATTGGACTAGACAGGGTAGATGCAGAAAGGATGTTCCCAATGGTGGGAGAGTCCAGAACCATGGGTCACAGTCTGAGGATATGGGGTGGACCATTTAGGACTGAGATGAGAGGAAATTTCTTCACCCAGAGAGTGGTGAGCCTGTGGAATTCGCTACCACAGAAAGTAGTTGAGACCAAAACATTGTATGTTTTCAAGAAGGAGTTAGATATAGCTCTTGGGGCGAAAGGGATCAAAGGGTATGGGGAGAAAGCGGGAGCAGGCTATTGAGTTGGATGATCAGCCATGATCATAATGAAGGGCCAAATAGCCTACTGCTTCTCCTAGTTTCTATGTTTCTATGGTGTTTCTATTACATAACACAATTTCACATTTTAAGATGTTTACTGTAACACACGGACTAAATGCACTACTAACTAGACACTATTTTTGTAAGTAACTTATTTTAAAGTACAGAATGGAATATGCCCCCCACCCCCCCACCTCTTATTTTTAGCATAACCAAAAAACCAATGGATCCTCTCCTGCACGGGAAAACCACCACTCCTAATTGGGGACTCTGTGGCCCATGGAAGGGCCCCCAGTGGCAATGGCTGTATCTATGGCAGCAATTCACCCCACCCTCACCAATCACCCTCAACACCTCACCAGGGCCTTGCCTCACCACCCCATTTATCTTACTGCAGGGGTGGCATCCATCACTGCGCCTCTTGGCTGGGTGCAGCCAATCCCTTAAGGGGACAAGAACCCTGATGGCAACTCATTGGTTGCAAGATGTGCATAACATGCGGTCAGGGCTTTCTCAAATGACCATGGTGGGGTTGCCCCAGCTTTCTGGCCCATTGTTGGGGCAACCGCCATCCTGACAAACACTAGCCAATTTAATCTGCCTGCCTAAAAACTAGGCCCAGGTTTTCATTGAGTCGGGATGACTTGAGAGACCTTTAAAAAATGACAGGCGGGACACAGATGTGGAAGTCCTGCATCAATTTCCAGAAGATTCAATTTTTGGCAGCACGGGGACAGAGCATGAAATGCACAGCTGGGAAACCGGAACACAGCAGGGCCATTTGATTTGGCTGCTGAGTGCAAATGCACCCATTCTTCTTTGCTCCAAAAGGCTTTGACAGCAATGTGGGAACTGCAGTTTTATAGAGAAAATGTGAAAGCTTCTGAAGGCCAGATGTAAAGTCTGTTTAAGTGTCATGATACGAAGTGATTTAAATCCCCAACCCTTTAAAATTGGACAAAAAAAGTCTCCAGCTTTCACTTAGAGTAAAAGACAGACACCTGCTGCTGGAGTGCATTGCTTGATAGGCCATCTGGTGTAGCTTAGAAAAAACATTAATCATCCATTTTTGAAATTTCAATAGATTTCATCATTTAGATTTCCCAATGTTTATTATTATAGTTGAGCAAATTATGAATGCTTGGCTGAGTTTCAAAAGGCCCAGAACCACTTAACTCAGCTGGGAGCTGTATAAACATTTTGACAATTTTCTGAGAGGTTATTAAGGGGTTATCTCTCTTTGACATGGTTACTGAAATATATGTTTCTTTGTTTCTACACTAAATTTACATTTTTTGAATAGGTTTCCTGAATTTGGGTTGTTTTTGGGCGAGAACTCTATTGTTAGAATTTTTTTTACATCTCCACTTGGCTCCTGAGATATGCCCATAGTGGATACTGGGTGAGTGGCCAAGGAGGATACATGTTGGGGGTATATGGGGAGTATGGCAGTGGCATAGGGATATGATGAGACATTGAAGGGGCATGGAGAATATTAGGGGACATGGGGGTTTGAAGAGGGCATGGGGTAAGTGGGGAAGGGGAGAGGCTTTGTGGAGTGAGGGCTAGAAGGCTAAGAGAACTGAGACAGGCCTTCTAAACAGCCTGCCTTAGTACTCGCCTGCCTCTACGGCCATTTCTAAATTGCCTCTGGAGGCAGCAGGCCTGACTCTCTTCTGCCCCTGCCTTCCCGGAATGCAATGAGGTGGGGGGAGGCCATTTTCAAGTAGTCTCGACCTTCCTGTCTCCTTTATGAAAATTCAGCCCCAAGTTTCAGCAAGGTTGGATGCCCATGATAGCAACGGCTTAGTTTAGTCTAATTTGTCTAATGCTGTTATTTTAGTTGCATTTCCATCAGTTGAATTGGGGATGGCATTTGGAACTAAAACAGTTGAAGTTTAACCAGTTAGTAAGCTTTCCTAACTAAGTTTTAGATGTAGCTTTTATATTAGTTTACTGAAAATTGAAGGGAGTAATCACAAGGTTTTGCCAGTAAAGTTAAAAAAGCAATTAAATGTTGATGACACTGGTTCCTATTTACAGTAATACATTCCACGATGCTCGTGATATTGTTTTGAAAGCTTCAGTTTTGGAACTGAAGATTAGCATTGCAAACTGACTCTAAAGAAATTAGTACACTTTGAATAACCCTGATTCTAGCTTCAATATCAGTATATCCTATTGTACCTCTTCAATCTTATGTACGTTCCCAGCTTTTCACATTGCCAAATTTCATGTAGAACATCAACAAATCTTTCTAATCTAATTTTTACTTTGATATCATTTTTTTCTAGTTTTTTGTAAACACATGAATTATCAGGCAGAATGACTAAATGAAGTGTGGTATAAAGATTTGCAAGTGTCGGTTTTAATGTGTAGTTTTTAGAAATTGATCCAAATGACATCTCTTCCTGGCATAATGAATTGATCTTATATGGAGATGATAGTATCTGCCACGATATTTATGTTATATGTTAGACAGGCTATCCATTGTTTTGGAAGGAGAAAGGGAGATATTCCATCTTCTGAGAACTGAAACATTTGTAGAAATCTTATGGATTTCCTCATACATGAGAGTGAAAGTGGATAGCCATAATTACACCTCAAATCAGAAAAAGAGAAACCTCAAAATGCTATGGTCTGCCCCTGATGGTGGGATTTCTAAAGTTAGAATTGGGCTACCTCTACAATTAGCTGTGATCTAACGTTAGTGCTAACACTAGAAATTTACAGACAGAACAGTGGATTACGATATGTTGTAAGTTTTGAAGTTTCTGTATGGAATGTAGTGTAACTGCACCAGCAGCATAGCAGGGCTAAGTGGCCTTTCTGCCTTTGCTACCAACAGAATCATTTAGCATATGCATGATGTAAAATTAAATAGCATAAAACTGGAGCATTAAAGCACCCTCAAATATCCGTGTTTTGCAAGAGTCGCCCACTGAAGACAGTAATCTGTTGCTCACCTGCCTCAAGATTGTCACTGTTGTTCAGTAGAATGTGCTGGTAATTCTCAGTTTCTGTTGACATTTACTTTTTCTGGGTTTTTTTTGTTGAGTGAGAGCCATAAAACACTACACAAGGACAGAGAAACCTCAGCATCAGCAGTTTACTAAAATGGATCTGTTAAAACTAGACGCCTTACAGCCTATCTTACACTCCCACACACAAAGCAGAAGTGTAAAAATGGGATATGTTGTTTTGCCAAGTAAGGGCACTTGTTAGAAACTTTGGCCCTGATTTTTACTAGGGTGGGATTTGCAAGTGGTGGGAAGGAGTTCCAGAGCCCCCAAATATCAAGGCATTTTGACTCCATAGCATGCCCAACTTCTTTTCAACAGCATCTCTACCAGGAAGTTAGCCTGGCCAGGTGGTGGCATAGTGGTAACATCACTGGACTAGCAATCCAGAGACCCAGGCTAATACTCTGGAGACATGGATTCAAATCCCACTATAGCAGCTGGTGGAACTTAAATTCAATTATTAAATCTGGAACTGAAAGCTAGTCTCAGTATTGGTGACCATGAAACCATTGACGATTGTTGTAAAAACCTGGTTCACTAATGTCCTTTAGGGAAGGAAATCTGCCTCTTTACCTGTTCTGACCTACATGTGACTCCAGACCCACAGCAATGTGATTGACTCTTAACTACCCACTGAAATGAAATGGCCTAGCAGGCCACACGATTATATCAAAGTGCTACAAAACCTAAAAGGAATAAAACCAGACGAACCACCCAGTATCGACCTAGGCACAGAAACAACATGCAGCCCTGTCTACCCTGAAATGTCCTCCTTACTAACATCTGGGGGCTTGTGCCAAAATTGGGAGAGCTGTCTCACAGACTAGTCAAGCAACAGCCTGACATAGTCATACTCATGGAATCATACCTTACCAACAATGTCCTAGGCACCACCATCACCATCCCTGGGTATGTCCTGTCCCATCAACAGGACAGGCCCATCAGAGATGACGGCACAGTGATATACAGTCAGGAGGGAGTTGCCCTGGAATTCTTCAAAATTAGCTCTAGACCCCATGAAGTCTCATGACATCAAGTGAAACATGGGCAAGGAAACCTCCTGCTGGTTAACACAAAGCTGATGAATCAGTGCTCCCCCATGTTGAGCACCACTTGGAGAAAGCACTGAAGGTGGCAAGGTCAGGCAGTATACTCTGGGTGGGGGTTTTCATTGTCCATCACCAAGAGTGGCTTGGTAGCACCACTACTGACCAAGCTGGCTGAATCCTAAATGACATAACTGCTAGACTGGGTCTGCAGCAGGCAGTGAGGGAATCAACAAGAGGGAAAAGCATATTCACCTCACCCTCACCAGCCTGCCTGCCACAGATCCATGTGTCCATGACGGTATTGGTAGGAATGACCACTGCACAGTCCTTGTGGAGCTGAAGCCCCGTCTTTACATTGGTAAAATTTTTAGCTCAGCGGGAGGGCACGCTCCCAACCCAACCGAGTGTAAACTGACACGCGGTGGCATCAGGCGAGCATCCTGACATCATCGCACACTCGTACGATATTTCAGCAGGCGCACGTCAAAGTCGGCAGCCCACCCGCCGACAATTAAAAGGCCTGTCAAAGCCATTAAATGAGCAATTGACGTGAATTTTTCTCTGCTCATCCAACCTTACGGTTGGCAGGCAGGTGAAAAGGCCAAGCGGCCTTTGCACGTTTTTTAGGAAACCTGATCCGTGGGCAGGATGAGGTTTCCTGAAGCAAATAAAAATAAATTAAAAATTTTAAAACTTAATTAATAACGTGACAGAGTCACATGAGGGGACGTTTCATTACATTTTTGTTCTCTTTATTGTTTTTTATAACACTTCCTCTCCCTGAGTCAGCACCGTGCTAAATGAGATAGATTTTAAACAGATCTATCAACACAAAACTGGCATCCATGAAGCACTTTGGACCATCAGCAGCAGCAGAATTGTACTCAACCACAATCTGTAACCTCCTAGCGCAGCATGTTCCCCACTCTACCTTTACCACCAAGTCAAGAAATCAACCCTGGTCCAATGAAGAGTGCAGGAGGGCATGCCAGGAGCAGCATCAGGCATAACTAAAAATGAGGTGTCAACCTGGTGAAGCTACAACACAGGTCTACTTGCATGCTAAACAGCAAAGCAGCATGCAATAGACAGAGCCAAGCGATCCCACAACTACTGGATGAGATAATAAGCTCTGCAGTTGTGCCATATCCAGCCGTGAATGGTGGTGGACAATTAAACAACTCACTGGAGGAGGAGGCTCCACAAATATCCCCATTCTCAATGATGGAGGAGCCCAGCACAGCAGTGCAAAAGATAAGGCTGAAGCATTCTGAACAATCTTCAGCCAGAAGTGCCAAGTGGATGATCCAAATCTGCCTCCTCTGGAGGTCCCCAGTGTCACAGATGCCAGACTTCAGTCAATTTGATTCACCCCACGAGATAAAGAAACAGCTGAAAATACTGGATACTGCAAAGGCTATGGCCTAACAACAATCCAGCAATAGTACTGAAGACTTGTGCTCCAGAACTAACCGTGCCCACAATGTTCAGGACCATTTACAAGTTCTCAGGTACTGAAGCAGTCCATGTCCATATGCAGAAGACCTGGACAACATTCAGATCTGGGCTGATAAGTGGCAAGTGCCAGGCAATGACAATCTCCAACAAGACAGAATCCAGCCATCTCCCCTTGACATTCAGTGGCATTACCATTGCTGAATCCCTCAGTATCAACATCCTGAGGGTTACCATTGATGAGAAATTGAACTGAGGTCCCAAAGCCTGTCCACCATCTACAAGGCACAAGTCAGGAGTGTGATGGAATACTCTCCACTTGCCTGGATGAGGGCGGCTCCAACAACACTCGAAGCTCAACATCATCCAGGACAAAGCAGGCTGCTTGATTGGTACCCTATCCAACACCTTCAATATTCACTTCCCACACCACTGACGCACATGTGTGTCATCTACAAGATGCATTGCTGCAGCTCAGCAAGGATCCTTCAACAGCACCTTCCAAACCCATGACCTCTATCACCTCAAAGGACAAGGGCAGCAGACACATGGGAACACCACCACCTGGAAGTTTCTCTCCAAGCCACTGACCATCCTGACTTGGAAATATATCGCCTTTCCTTCACTGTTGCTGGGTCTAATTCCTGGAACTCCCTCCCTACCAGCACCAAAGGTGTACCTACACCACATGGACTGCAGCGGTGTAAGGAGGCAGTTCACCACCACCTTCTTGAGGACATTTTGGGATGGGCAATAAATGCTGGCTTGGCAGCAAAATCCACATCCCGTGAAAGAATATGTTTAAAAAAAAAAAGCTTGATCAACAGGCCTGTTGGGTGGGGATTGCTCCTGAAGAGGCCACAGCTCAGGAGCAGGTAGGCTTTTGCTGCTGGTGCAAAGATTGTGAATATTGGGGGTGGAATAAAGAGCAGCTTGTAGTGTTGTAATAAAAGCCTAAGAAATAGGAGCAAGAGTAGATCGTATGGCCTGTTGAGCCTCCTCAGGCATTCTTTGTGATCACAGCTGATCTTCTGCCTCAACTCCATTTTCCCACCTGCTCCCCATATCCCTTTACTCCGTTAAAAACAAGATATTGCAGATGCTGGAAATATGAAACAAAAACAGAAAATGCTGGAAAAACTCAGCAGGTCTGTGGAGAGAAAGACAGAGTTAACATTTCGAGTCCGTATGACCCTTCATCAGAGCGGTGAAGCGCTGTTAGACTTGATGAGTTTTTATAGCATTTTCTGTTTTTGCCCCTTTACTCAATGTTGTGGTTGGGGGTGATTGTGGGGGATACAGTTGGTGATATTGTCAGTGGGTCCAATTGTGGAGGGCAGTATCCAATTGGGGACGAAGGGATGGAATGAGCAGGTTGGGATGGAGCGAGCGGGTTAACTTGGGCGAGCTGGGCACAATAACTCTTGTTCCTCCAAGCCCACAAGCAGTGCTGAAAAAGCACTATCTTCCACTCAGCGGCCTCACCTCCCTTTAGCAGCAAACTGGGATTAATCGTGGAGGAGACATAAAATCTGAGGCACGTGGCCTCATTAAAATATTTACTGAACAACTTCCTGCGGGAATGGTTTGGTAGCCTGCCCCCTTCTTTCCCCATTTTCCCCAGCCCATGCCACCCCATCCCACCCCATACCGGCCATTCCCCTATACCCACCATCCCAATTCCATTACAACTGGAGTTGGGTTTGGACTTGGCCCTGTGATTTTAATTTTTACATCCCCACCCAACCTACACCCACCTGTTTCTGAGAGTTAAAATTTCCCTCTTCAACACCACTGACCTAGGTGCAACATAAACGAGCCATCACTTTTGGCCAACAGGCTGTGCTGAGTGAAGCATTTACAGCTGAGGCTCTGCCCAATAGGCCCTGAAAATGACTCTGGGATCCTTGCTACCTAATAGCACCCTGATTTAATGTATTCATGAGGTTACCACTTTAGTCAGATTAACCATCTGTTAAACCAGCCATCCGATGGTAGAATGTAACCGGTAAGGTACTTTTTTAAACTTAAGCCAATCTTGATTTTAAACTCCTCAGTTTTCTTCCCATCAATTGTCTTTTTTTGGGGAGCAAACTTTTCTGGGACTGAATCATACAGAGCAGTAAACTTTGCTCCACTTTTGATCTCTAGTCTGTGCTGAATTAATTTAAGATTCAGGAGCAAATTATGCATGTTACATTAGGGCCAACAGCCTTAAAATTAATGAGGTAAAATCATTGTGCATTCCAACTCCTAATCACCATTAAAGTGGGTCCTGTGTTGAGTGAGTGAGGGCTGTGTAAATACCTGGGCAGCGATGACGTCATTCCGTGGTTGGATCACTTGTTGACTCTCTGACTAGGCTTATAACTAACAATTAGTTTCTTAGGTGAGGTTTGGGAGGGGTTACAGATATCTGTGGAGCTGTCTACCAGCATGAGCTTTTAAGAAACAGGAAGAAAATTTGAAGGAAGCTATTTCTCAATCTGGCTACACTTTTCTCGTATAAAATATTCCTGTATATCTATGGTAATCTTAACACATCTCAGGGTTCTACAGATAGTAATAAAGATTACTGTAGCATTAACCTCTGTAAGAGGTCAAGAATTCACTTGTGACCTTTACCAGCTTTCAAAGCAAGTAAAATAACTAGAGTGATTCAACAAGAACAGAGCTCCTGATGCAACTGTAGTCAGCGGTGGCTGCATGTCCTCCCACCACTGCTGCCCACTAGGAGGGATTTGCAGGCGGCAAGGGAACATAATTTGTAATCAGAAAGCCATTTTAAATAAGTGAGCACTAGACCATGTGGCAGCTATCTTCATTCAAATCTCAGGCTGCTCCCTTGCACTTCTCATTCTTCATTTGCACTTGTCATAAATTATTCTACCAAGGCACTGACGAACCAGTGTTTACATCAGTGAGGTGTGAGGCAGATTGGAATTTAAAACAATGACTTTAATTTTTCAACAAATTAACCCATGTCTTCTAGATTTTCAAACACATTTTCCATAAATGCAAACATTCAAAGGTGATTGTATAGTGCTAAAATCTTTTTGAATTTGTATAGCACAGAGCAAACTTGCTTCAACTTTTTAATTTATTTGGGTACCTGTGGACTGGCTGGAGATAGAAACTAGGAACTGTTGAGCCTCGTGGTTATTGAGATTTAATTCCCATATCAGGCGTTGCTATTACTGAAACTGAGGGGATAGATTTTGACTTTGTGTAAAACAGGTGGTGGAGAATTGGCAGCCTTCTTTAAATCTCTCCTGATTTTTTTATTTCCACTGACTTCATGGCAGATATCTAAAACAGGCTACCAACTCACTATCACTTGTTTCACCCTATAGTAGAGTGTTGTAATCTACCCCAGAGACAGCACCAAAGTATGTCTGGTTGTTGTTCACCCCTCCCTCATTGTTACTACAATGTCCCTTTTTGAACTGCCCAGGGCGAGCACACTTCTGGAGACAGTACAGATACAATCCGCACCACTTATAGCGGCCGTGTTAGTGTTAACCCGATTTGCCTGTTATAAGCAGTAGACCGTAGAAGTATGAAGTCCATTGGGGAGGCAGAGAGGCTACACACCAAAGGGGGAGGGGAAATGTGAGAAACCTGACAGACTCCCCAGGTGCTAAACTGGCATATTCTGATCTTGGAAGAGAAGTGATACCAAGAGAAGGGCAGCAAAGAGATGGACATCAGGCAAATCAGAAATGTTGTGTCAGGAGGGGTGTCAATGCCCCTTCCTCAAAAGTGATTAAGGAGAAAACTATATCCTTTGTTTTTGGATTAGCACATAAAGTCCCTTTTAAGGACTGCTGGCTAGGCTGTTTTGTTTCTGATCTTGACTGCCTGTTGAAGGCCCCGGTCAAAATAACAGCAAGCCCGGCAACAGCAGGAACAAGGCAGCAAGTCTGCACTCTGATTCTGAGAATGCTTTAAAACCCCATTCCTACCAGAAACAGGAATGAAAATCCAAGACCGTGCATTCTCGTATCTCTCACTGTTTACTATGCAAATTCCCTTGCTTAATTTGTTTTCTCATTTTCTTTTTTATTCCTAGAAAATATGAAGGGAAGGATAGTCATTTTCATTTTTATCAGGAAGTGCAAGTAGGACAGAAGGATCATGGAATCATCTAGCACAACAGAAGGTCATTTGGCCTCACATGACTGTGCTGGTTTGAAAAAGCTGCCCAATTTAGTCCCACACCTAGGGCAGAATCGTTCACTTGCGGGCGTGAAAAAAAGACGTTTTACCCGCTGGCCACAATGCGGGTTTATCGTCCCCTTCCCACCTCAAATTATGTAGTCATGGGGAACATGCCAGATCGCTGACGGACAGCCTCAGAATGGCTCACCATGCTGGTACATTGCCACTTCCTTCCGCCAGGTGCTATATTTAAGTGGCAGCCACTTGCACAATTCCCAATGCTTGCCACCCAGGGCTGCTCCAGTGAAGAGCCAAATGCCAAGAGTGTAGCCCCCAGATTCAGTGACGGTCTCCCTGGGATGCCTTCTGGACGCTGTGGAGGCCCACCGCAATGTCCTCTACACTGGCTTTGGCCACAGGAAGTCCCATCAGTCTCCCCACTGGAGGCGGTGGCAGACGTGGTCAATGCCAATGCTGCACACAACAGGCTGGCCATCCAGTGCAGAAAGAGGATGAATGATCTCATCTGTGCTGCCAGGGTAAGCCAACCATCTCATCATTCTCAACTCACTTACTAACAAGCCCATCACACATTCACTGGCATCTCACTCACTGCCAGCTCAAGGGGCATCACTACTCACTCTCTCACACACACCCTCACACCTCCATCTGCCCTGGAGACTGCCTCCTCATCCCGTCCTTGCCTGCACCCAGCACACATGCACGCTGGCATCCTTCTCATTTGGCCTGGCATGTGCCTTGCTCTCACTCTCTCCATCTCTTTATACAGGACAAAAGCATGCACAATCACCAGGAGAGGTCCAAGACCAGGGGTGGAATGCCGGACATCAAGTTCCTCATTCCGTTAGAGAGTCACGCGTTGAAGCTGACCGGAGGGGATGTGGCCCGTTCGTATGGCAGCAGTGAGGTCAGTGGTGAACACCCACCTACAGATCCTGCATCACATGATCTCTCTCTCAAAGCCACTCTTGAGTCCACTGTCCTGCATTCAAAGCATCCGCCAAGCACTAATAGTCTCCACTTTCTGTCCTAGGCGCATCTGACACGTCACCTTCAGGCAAACTTGTCACCTGTCTTGCACTGCTGCGCAGGCTGAACTCCATCGTTGATGCCATAGTTGGCCTCCAACAGTGTAAGCGCGAGGATGGTGCAGGACAGCTCGATCACACTGCAGCTTCCCCTTATCCTCAAAGAGTCAGTCGGGGCCATCAGGCACCTATAGGGAGGAGGACCAGCAGCTCGACACTCCGGGGCCATCCATCCAGGTGACTCTGGGAATGTCCAGCTGATCCAAACCCCCTCTTCCTGTCAGCCCCAGAGCTCCAGCTCAACAGGCCAAGGAGGGTGCAGCTGGCCACCAAAAGTGGGCCGGGGCCCTCTAGGCCTTGAGCCCCCGGAGGATGCCCGCCAAGGTAATCACAGACAGGGCGTAGCAATCAGCAGGCTGCCTCTACCACTGCTGTGGATGTCGAGGGAGCAACAAGACATAGCAGCAGTGTTAGGAAGGTTAAGAAGATGCAGTTGCACAGCCTGGGCACAGGTGTTAATCAATAAATTCCCAACAATGTCTCCCTGCCTATGGCTCATTGTTACGATGAGCTGTATTCATGTCACTCAGATGTGAAACTTTGGTTCCAGCACAAAATAAAGGCAGGTGTCTCAATCCAGGGCCTCTTCCCTGTGAATTGTGTAACTTTCAGACCAAAGTGATGGTCCAGCTTTACACTCACTGGACACATCAGTGATGCCTGTACCTCGATGGTGCTTGTCATTGCTGCCAGAATGTAGTGGGCAGGCATCACAGATTTCCGTCATTCTCTCTGTGTTCTCAGCACCTTTTGAGGTGGGGCTGGCCCTTCACCCCTTCAGCTATTATGAACGGTGATGCTATGCTCCTGAAGGGTTTAGGTGCTGAAGGCTGACAAAGGATCAGATGCATTTAAAGTTTCATGGCTGTGTCTCCAAGACATGACCCTGATCACAGAGCGCAAGCGAGCTACCCTCATCCAGGCAGGATTCAAACATTCCCAGAGGCTATGTGAAGATCTATGGAGTGTCCTCTCTGCATGTTGTCATCATCCTCCTGAAATCTAGTTACTATTAGGGCCTGCACTGGGCCTGAGCACTGAGAGTATGTGCGCTGCCATCAGTCACACAGGAGTCAAACGTTCACAGGTGCAATGTGAGGCTATCAGGACCGTCATCATCATCCTCCATGAATCTTGCAGCTATGAGGGCCTCCCAAGTGCGCCTGCCTCGTCTGGCCAGTGCGATTGTCTCATCACTGGCATCTTCACCTTCATCATCCCCTTGGACGTCCTCTTCATCAGAGGACACGTGCAGTTCTCCCCCCCCCACCCCCAGCTGTGTCCTCCCTGTGTTGCAGCACCAGGTTGTGTAGCGCACAGCAAGCGACAGTGATGCGCCACACCCTCTTCTGTCTGTGTTGCAGTGCTCCACCAGACCTGTCGAAGCCCTGGAATCTCATTTTCAAATTGTCATTCGTTTGCTGCAGCTTCAGCCACTGGACTGCATGCTGTGCTCTCAGCTCAGGCGCAGGTATTTTCCTAACCCACACTGCAAGGCTGCACTGTTAGCTTGAACCATGAGGGATATTGGTCCAAAGCTTAACGAAGAAATTGCAAGGTGCTGTGAGCGTCTTCACCAGTGACTGCTCCATGGCCACCTTCCACGAGGGGATTCTACAACTTGTCCAGTCGGCCAATTGTTCTGCTGCCTCCTGAATTGCACATTAATTAACAGTCTGTACCCAAGGGATGAAATGTTCTGGTGGAACTTTCATATTTTTACGTTGCTTGAGTGAGCAGAAAAGCTTCAGAGGCCCGACTCCAAGCATGTCAATGAATTTGCAGCTGAACGGTCTCAGCTACAAAAGAATGCTCTCTATTGACAAGCTTTTCCAAGTGTGTGGCTGCTTCCCTCACCCGCCATCTTCTCCGACATGTGCTTGTGTACATCCTTCAGCCTGTGTTGCCTTGACCACCCATATCCCCATTCTCGCCCATACCATCCCCATTCGCCTTTGCCCTGGCATCACACTGAAAGTTAGATGGGAAAGACTTACCTGTGCCCCCCTCCGAATGCACACCACCACTTCCTTGATGTTCTACCGGTGATGTTCAAGAGCGCTGCACCAGATTGTGTGCGCTCACCTCCAAGTTCCCCTCCAAGTTCAGCTCGTCAGGAGCACGCCTTTTAAAGGCAGTTGTGAAGCACACTGTTCTGAATCACGCCGACGTGGGCGGTAAATTTAACAAGGTGGGATGATTCCAGCAAGCAGGCCTTATAAGGGGGTGCTAAAGTATTGAAATTAGGTTCCCGATGTGCGACAGTGGGAAATGCGGGCGATAACAACCTGGATTCACGACGGCATGAAACCCGTTTTTGGCCTTCTCGCCACATTGTCTGCTCACACCCACCATAACGCCCGACACCAATGGGACCTGACAGTTTTGCATCTTGGCTTTTTCACCATAATCTTGCAAATTTTATAGGAATGCATTGTATATAAGGCCCAGAAGCAGACCAACCAGTTCATACCAGTGTTTATGCTCCACTGAAGCCTACTCTCATCTTTTCTCATCTAAATCTATCATCATAAGCATCTATTCCTTTGTCCCTCATGTGCTTGTCTAGCTTTCCCGTAAATGCATCTGTACCATTCGCTTCAACCTCCCCCATGGTAGTGACTCCCACATTCTTAACACTGGGTGAAAAAAACATTTCTTTTGAATTCTATATTGGATTTCTTATATTGATGTCCTCTAGTTATGCTCTTCCTCCACAAGACAAAACATTGGGCAGAATTTTACCTTTCAAACTGGGGACCCAAGTTCAGGCGCGAATCCAGATCTGAAATGCACTCAGCAAGATGAGAGAACTTCCACCTCAATTTCACTAAATAAGTTGCTGCCAGGTTTGCCATCCTGGGCAGGATGGTCGCCCGCCCGCCCCTAGAGTTGCCGGCCCAGTCAGAGGACTGGCAGCTCAGTAGCTCCACCAGGAGCAGTGGCCACTGCTGAGGTGTGCAGGGGCCTGGAGCCTACCTTTTAAAAAGGTATTGATGGAAGGGAAACACTCTGAGCTAATCACTGGGGCCATGGGGACTGCCTTCCCAGCCTGCGGCCCACTCTCATCTTAAAAAAAAAAATTCCCTGTGAGTTGCTGCTGGGGGTTGCAGTCAGCTGGCAGCTTCCCCACCCAGCGGATGGGGGTCAATCTACTGTTCGTAAAATGCCAACTACCTGCTGAAATTGCCCTTAATAGGACTTTTGAATGTTTAGATTTGTTTCCTGCCTCCTAGTGGCGGGAAGCCTGTCCACTGTTTTTCCTCCTTAAGGTAAAATTCCCTGACAGTGGGACCTGGTCAAGTGGCTGATCTGATCTGGCTGCCCCACACCTCCACCACCCACCAACAACCACCCACCCCCCCCCCCCCCCCCCCCCCCACACACACACACACACACACACACACACACACACACACACACACACACACACACACACACACACACACACCCACCCACCCACCCACCAGCATAATTCAGTCTGGTAATACTTACCCAATTCTCCATTCTTTCAAAACCTTTCACAATTTTAAAGACTTATAATAGGTCACCCCTCGCCCCTCAGCCTTCTTTCCTTGAGTCCTCATGAATTACTTGTCCAATTGCCTTTTGAATGTTTTATTGAGTCTTTTTCCATCACTCTTTCCGACGGTGTGTTCCAGATCTTAACAAACCCCCTTGTGAAGAAATTTCTCCTCATTTTTCCCTCATTTTTTTGCCAATTATTTCAAATGTCTACTTATTGACCTACTTGCCAGAGGCAATGGTTTTTCCTTCCTTCGTCTATCAAAACTCCTCAAAACTTTGAAAATCTCTGTTATATCCATCCTTAAACTCAAAGGAGAACAATTCCAGCTTTTCCAATCTCTCCACATATCTAAACTCCCTCCTGGTATCATCCTAGTAAACCTCCTTGGTGCCCTTTTCAGGGTGTTGGTATTTTTAGTGCTGCCTAGAATTGTATACAATGCTCCATCTGAGGCCTAACCACTGATCTGTAAAGATTTAGTGTGACCTCCTTGGCTTTTGTATTCAATGCATCTATTTACAAAAACAAGTATCCCATATACTTTCTTAACAATCATATTAACTTGCTGTGCCACCATCAAGGAATTGTGAATGTTATTTTTGAATCTTTGAATTAAAGCAGTGCAGAGACAATTGAGGGATTGGATTGCCCATGAGGGATGCAAATGGAACCTCAGTATGAACTTTAATTAACTTTGGAGAGACCAGTTCAATGACTTTACTGACTGTAAAATATGCCAATGGCCCAGCCTCTGTGCATTGAGAGGAGCTATGACACTATTAGAAGAGAAAAAGGTTTGTGCTGTTTGTGTTTCTAATAATAGCAAAATGTAGGCACGGCTCAAGTCAATGGCATAAAATTTGTCTTAACCCACTGAGACAGCTCCAAAGTAAATCATATGACTTTTTGTACCTATCTTTCAGGCAACAGGCTTTTCACAGTCACCTACAACCCCTTACCCGCCTCTTGCATATGCGCCCTGTGCACCATACGTTAATTATGGACATCCTTACGGAATCCCCATCCAATATCCGGGCCCTGCATTGCTGACACCACAGACAGAAAATAGAGGTTATCAGCACCCCATGGTGAGTAATAGTTTGGTTTGTGCCATACAAATCCTAAAAAATATACAATTATAAACTGTAACTTGTATCTCATCCCTAAAGGGAAGGTAAGGGGTAAGGGAAGCACAGCACTTTTTGCTTAATGTACTCCACTCATGTCTATGTATATACAGTCCTTTATGAATTTAAAAGAAAAGCTCAAAGTTCCCATTTCAGTGGGGATCCTCCATACCAGTTCGCTTTCCTCCATGCAGTCCTGGTAACATCACTGAAGGGAGAATCTGCTTGTGCCTGTGACTGACCTCATCCAATTTTAATGGCGAACCAGCCTGGGAGCTGATACAGAGCAACCCAACATTGGGAAAATACATTGTCTACATAAAACCAAATGACTATAGTATGCAAAGGCGAGTACTTTGAACAACAAGTCTTCTCTCTCCCTTTGCTCTCTCACAAACTGTGTTTTCCAAGGTATAACTGATAATATATAATTACAGTAGCTAAAAATGATGTGACTGGATTTTATTTATTTTCTCTCATGAAAGAACAAGGTTTTCTGTTAATTCCAGAAGAGTCAATTTTTATCTCATTCATTGTAAAATTGAATTTACAATCAGCCAGGGTGGCATTTACCCCAGATAGGAATAACTTGCATATATATATAGCATGTTAAAGAGAGAGTGATGACCAAGTGAACTGTTTTTGTGATGTTGGCTGAGGGATAAGTGCTATACAGAATACCAAGCAAATACCCCTGCTCTTCTTTGAACAACGTCACAGGTCATGTTACTCCCTGAGAGGGCAGAGAGGACCTCAGTTTAACATCTCATCCAAAGGACACCAAATCCAACAATATAGTACTCCCTCGTTGAAGTAACAGCATAAATTGTAAGCTCAAGCCCTAGCGTGAGGCCCTGAACCCTCAACCTTCTGACTCGGAGACAAGAGTGCCACCACCAAACCAAGTCTGACATCTGCACATTTGTGTGGGTCTGCACCATTTGCCCTATTTTCAGATTTAATTCAACAGCCAAGTCATAGCTACGTTGTCCAGGAACACCTGAACTATAAGCAATTTACCAATGATGGTCTCATACTGCATATTTGGAAAGCCCTTTTAAAGAACAAACGCAGGCATGATGGACTAAATAGTTTCCTTCTGTGCTGTACTATTCTAGAATTCTGTATCTGTTTGATGATCCTTTGTTTCGATATTAATATGAATTTACCTACAGTTTAACTTTCTTCGTGACCATATTAAGCTGATTTGATGCTGTTGGCTGAGGGGTTAATGCTGGCCAGAATAAATGCTGTTGAAAGATGAGCAGGGGATTTTCCTGAGAGTAAGGAACACAACATTCACCCTGTGAGCAGCCTTAAACAAGGCACAGTGGGGTAAAACTTTGTCTTGGGAGATAATGTAAAACAGGCTGTAGTGAATCAGCAGCTCATCTTACACTCTGTTCAGGTGGGTTGCAACAGGCTGCCTCTTTACTGTCGGCCATTTTGGATAACAAGCTCCAGACAGACTTCTACCCTGCTGCACCTGGTCGTCATGGTCTGAGTAACCATTAAGTTATAAAGAACCAAAGTTCAAACAGAGACCAGTCCATGAAGCAGCTACCATGGTTGAGACATGGTAGCCCAGAAATCCTATTTATAGTCATTGGGTGTAATCTATTCTGATTAGGTATCCCTTGAAGTCAGTTTTGCATCGCTGATGTGGATTAGCAGAAGTTAACATGAATACCGGAAGTTGCCTCTACCGCACTGCAGAAAACACATGGAATATTATATCATGGAATGATAATACCAATAAATTCAAAAACAGAGTTGTGAGCAGAAAAACTGGTCTTACATGGGATCATATAAAATAGACATCACAGAAACAGGCCATTCTGCTCAACCAGCCCATGTTGGTATTTGTGCTTTACTTGAGCCTCCTTCCATCTTTTCTCATCTAAATCTGCTCCCTTCTCCCTCAAATGCTTGTCTAGCTTTTTGTTTAAATGCATCTATACTATTTGCTTCAACGAGTCCCTTTGGGAGCAAGTTCCACATTCTCGCCACTCTTTGGGTAAAGTGGTATCTTCTGAAATCCCTATGGGGTTTCTTGGTGACAATATTTTACTGATAGTTGCCAGTTATGCTCTCCCCGCAAAAGGAAACGTTCTTTTTGTACCCACTCTTTCATAACCTTTCATAATTTTAAAGACCCCCATTAGGTCATCCCTCAACCTTCCTTTATCAAGAGAAAAGAGACCCAGCCTGTCAACCCTTTCCTGATGTACATACTCGGAAATTTCTTGTATCATCCTTCTAAATATTCCCTGCACCCTGTCCAGTGTCTCTATATCCTTTTCAAGACATGGTGAACAGAGCGGCACACTGCAGTCTATGTGGTCTAATCAAGGTTTGATAGAGGTCCAGCATAACTTCACTACTTTTCAATTCTATCCCTCTAGACATAAACCCTAGTACTTAGTTTGCTTCTTTATAGCCTTGCTAACCTATGGTACAATATTTAGCGCTGGGTGTATTTGTACTTTGAGATCCCTTTGTTCCTCTACCCCATCTAGATTGCACCTTCCATGTAATAAGGCCTTCCTATTCCTCCTACCAAGATATACTACCTCATATTTATCTGTCTTGTATTTCGTTTGGTAAATTTGCAGAATGAGCAAATAATTGGCAATGTCCTCCTGTAATTTGTCACAGTCCTCCTCAGTATTGATATCTTCACCAACCCAACCCCCCCTCCCCCCATTCAATTTGGTGTCATCTTGTTACAAGTATGAGGTTTATAAGATTGTTATGTTTTGGCGCTATGTCTTTTAGAGTAAAATAAAGGGAGTCATGTGACCCGAAGTCTGCCTAACAACAAGCTTGGGTGATGTGGCTGTTAAAGATTAAAGGGATACCCAGGTTGTTTTGCTGAGAAGAAGTGTAAAGTATTCATGCTTAGAGACGATGGCAGCAGCATCTGTGTTTACAGTGGTTAGAATGCTAGTCTCCAAACTCTCAATAGTGTTGAGTTATAAACACTCATGCTTTTGGAAGTACATTCACTTCCAAAATAAAAGAGAGTTGGGCTGTCAAGGATAGCTAATCAGCATTTTGACCTGGAAAGAAGGCCCATGTGATTCACATTGCCATGGAGATGGGCTTTGAGAGAGGAAAGGGCTTTACGATATCCCTGAAACGCAAGACATAGTCAGTCTGTTAGAATCTGGGAGAGAGGGAGCAACTGAAGACCAAAAGTCTCTATGGTTATCCATGCAGGAATGTGGGTGGGAGCTCACACTTGGATTGAAAGAACCAAATTTGTGAGGATTTGAAATGAGACTGGAAGATTCACCTAGCTTGCACTACAGGGAGAATCCTAAGGGAAAGCTTGCACCATGACAGGCAGTACTGGGGTTAAATGTTACCAAGCTAGGAAAGGAAAGAAACAAGTAAACTCTGAGGAGCTAAGAATCATTTTGGACCGGGTCCACAAAAATTGAATGACTACTTAAAGGACAGTGTAAATTATACCTGTGAAGTGGGTTTGTTTGGTTGTGTTAAAAATAAAAGGGGAAAGTTCTGTTTTGTAGTTTAATGTATAAGTTACCTACAAAAATAGTGTTTAGTCAATGATGCTTTTAGTCGGTTTGTTACAGTAAAAGCCTTAAAATGTGAAATCTTGTCGTCATCTTTTCAGCTATCAACTGAATGTTCAATTTTTTATTTCTAAAGTTATCAGTCTCTATGATGATCATAACATTTCACAAATTTAGAAATTGTGGATGGGATTTTCTGGTCAACAGACTTTTGGCTGCTCTCCAAAATTTGAAAGCCCAAATTGTGAACAGCAGTGGTCCCAGCACTGATCCTTGTGAAACCCCACTTCCCGCCTTCTGCCACTCTGAATAACTACCCTTTACTTCACTCTCTGCTTTCTGTGTGAAGCTAACTAGCTGTCCATTCTGCCACTTGTCCCCTAACTCCACATTCTTTGACCTTATTCATTAGTCTTTTATGGGGCACTTTATTGAAGGCCTTTTGAAAATTCAGGGCCAGAATTTTTGGGTCGGTGGGCGGGGGTGGGGCCCAACGTCACCACACATCATTCAGATTTTCAGTTCGGCGGGCATTCACCCGAGTCGGCAGCACACGTGCTGAACTGTCAAAGGCCTATTAAGGCCAGTTAACTATCAATTAAGTCAATAAACTGAGCCGCCCATCCAACCTTAAGGTTGGTGGGCAAGCGAAGAGCCCAAGCGGTCTTCGCATTTTTCATGGAACCTCATTCATTGGCGGGATGAGGTTTCATGAAAGTTTTTAAAGTCTTGTAAAATTGTTAATAAAATTAATAGACATGTCCCAGCTCATGTGACAGTTTCACATGAGGGAACATGTCTTAAAAATTTTTTTTTTCTTTATTAAATTTTTTTGAACTTAAGCTAATCTCCCTGAGGCAGCTCAGCGTGAAAGAGTGCAGGCCCTGACTCAGGCAAACCACCCCGCTTCCGGATGCACATCATGCTGGGCGGACCTTAATTGGCCCACCCACATAAAGTGGCAGCATGCAGCTGATTGTGGACGGTGATTGGCTGCGCGATGCCCATGCCCGCTCATGCCCACCCCCCCCCCCGACAGGGAGAAAATTCTCTCCCAGATAAATTACACCTTGGGTGGCAACACAAAAATGGCAATAATGAATTGGCATCCCATTCTACCTTATTTTCTCTGGAAAAGAGAAGCTGAACTCCCTACCCAATCTTCTTTTCCTAGATGAATTCCTACCTCATTGTTCCTCACTTAATGTTGCTAAGAGAGTATTTGCTTTGTCCCTTACTCTTAGACTGCAAGTAATGTCAGAAACAGTTTAAATTGCTTGTAGAATTCACTATTGCCAGATTTGCACTTGGACTTAAGACCAATTTCACCACCACCCCAGAGACTATCTGAAAGCTAAAAATGGAAAACTTAACCAAAGGTGCCTTTGAATTTTAAATATTAAATTCTACATAGGTCTGTACTTTCAGAAGCATGCTCAAGGATCAGGTTGATGTAGTCTTATCTTGCAGTATTCCTTTAATCCTACTACTTACTGCAATCTCTGCCATTTCTCACTCTGGTCTGAGTTCAAAGTAGATTTTGAATCTGTCTCTCAGGCCAGGTACACGCTTTCAAAAAAGATGTATTTGTAATTCCTATCTAATCCAACTTGATTATGTTCATATTTCTGGTTGAAGCATATTTAAACATTCTTTTAAATGCATGACCTACCATTAACTTTTGAGCTATTACTTCTGGTATCTGTGCTAAAGAATGCAAGACTCTCGTTATTTTGATCAGCCATCCAATAAATTTGTTCAATTCTAATATACATATAATTTGTAATTTGCAGACAGAGTGTCCGTGGCATATTCCATACGTCAACCAGCTTTCACCAGATCAACAAAACAGTCAGAAATGCAGGCCGAAAGGTAAGAAATGGACCAGCTCAGTACTAAAAAATCTTGGGATTGATGATATAAATTCAATTCCACATCAAACAAACTTGTCCATTTGACTCCATACTTTTGTATAATTTGTGGAAAATCTTCATTCTTGAGATTTCTGTTTTTGGCCTGACTGTAATGCTGATCATTGTCTTGGTATGTCTGTAGCACTTACTGGAAGACCTGCATTCAACTACAAAGAAACTACTTTTGAAACTGTAATGAGCTAATTCTGAACATTCTTTCACCTTTATTTCCAGATAATACATCAGCAAAAAGACATCCAAAATAGCAACTTTGAAATGAAGTCGATTTGCTATGAATATTTATCAATGCCTTCAAACAACACTAGGCCTTTGCTGAGGATTGCCCTGATGTAGTTGCTGCTGTTTATTATATTTTAATCTGTGTTCTTTGTTTCTGCTTCTAAGAGAAACCAAAATAACACATTAAATATGACGCAAAAGCTTACATTTTCAGCTGTGTCAGCAATAAAACAATTTACGTTTACAAGGCTCATTTAATGTAGAAAAACATCCCAAGGCACTTCACATGATTGTCATCAAACAAAATTTGATATAGTTACATAAGGAGAAATTAGGAAACATGACCAAAAGCTTGGTCAAAGAGGAAGGATTAAAGGAGCATCTTAAAGGACCAGCAAGAAGTCAAGAGGAGGAGAGATTTACAGAGGGAATTCTAGAACTTATAACCCAGACACCTGAAGCCATGCGATGCTAATGCAATGGAAATCAGAGTGCTTGTGTCATAGAAAATATCGCAAATGGCCAGTACATTCTGCTTTTTCTTTTTGACAATTTAACGTGGGAGAGATTTAATTCCACCCTCAGAAGTGACCTGGGAGGCAGTGGGGGCGTGGGTAGATGTAGAATTGAGAGGGAAGGTCAGAAGCAGAGTGTCTGTTGCCTTCCCAATTTCTTCCCCACATAACTCCCCAATTAAGTCCGTGAAGGTCGAACATGGCTTTCTGCGTGCATGCCAATTAAGACCTTAAGTAGCAAATTAATGCCCACTTAAGGGCCTCATTGTGCCACTTATGGTAAAATACCAGCAGCGGAGTGTGGCGGTGCATACGCCATTTAAGGAATTTGTCCGGGAGCTGGTATGCTTGTGGGCTTGGGGAGGGGTGTGGGGGCAGGGTGTGTGTACCCAGAGCAGTAAGGATTGAACACCCCATGTCATTTTTGAAAGATCTTTCCAGTAAGATCCTTTTTAAGGAGCTTAAAAATTTGCTTTTATAACATAGGAACAGAAGTAGGCCACTTAGCCCCTCTAACTTTTTGCCATTCAATGAGTCACGGCTGACTGCGACCCAACTCCATCTATCTCAATACTTTTGGTTAAATCATATCTATCAATCTTAGTTTTAAAATTGATAATTGATCTAGCATCAATTGTCAGTTTCAGGAGAGCATTCCAAACTTCGACCATCTTTTACATGAAGTAATGTTTCCAAATTTAACTCCTGAAAGGTCTAGAAATAACTTCTTGACTATGCCCCATCGTTCAAGATACCGCAGCTAACAGGCATTGTGCCTTCCAATTTACCCTATCTGTTCTTAATAACTTGAAAAATTTGATCAAATCACCCCTTAACTTTCAAAATTCCAGGGAAGACAACTCTAGTTGTTAAATCCCTGCTCTTAGTTCTTAGCCGGGGGAGAATTTTCTGAATGTCAGGCGGGCCGGTCGAGAGTGGGCATGGAGATGATCATTGCCTGTGATCAGCTGTGCGCCGCCATTTTACGTGGGCAGGCCAATTAAGGCCCACCCAGCGTGACACATGGCTGGTAGCGCTCAGTGCTACCTGTGCGGGTGGGGGGAGGAGGGAGAATAGGGGCCTGTGCTCATGCACGCGAAAGAGCCAGGCAATCTCCCTAAGGCACCGAGTTGCCTCAGGGAGATTAAGTACACAATAAAAGTTCATAAATAATGAAGTTAAAAATTATTTAGACATGTCCCCTCATGTGAGGTGTCACATGGGCTGGGACATGATTATGAATCGTGCAAAAATTATTAAGTATTTAATAAGACCTTCAGGAAACCTCATCCCTCCCGTGGATGAGGTTTCCTGAAAAATGTGAAGGCTGAAGGCCACCTTGGCTTTTCGCCTGCCCACCAACCTTAAGGTTGGACAGGCAGTGTTGATAACTACTTTAATTGTTTTTTAATGGCCTTAATAGGCCGTTGACAGTTTGGCGAGTGCATAGCCGCCTCCAGCTCATACCCGCCGAACATATCTAAATGACGCGCACTGACGCCAGGATGCATGACCGACATCACCACGCGTTATTTTATGCATCAGTGTACCAGGCCCGCCCCTGCACACCGACTTCAAAATCTGGCCCAGGTATCACTCTAGTAAATCTATGCCATACTCCCTCCAAGGCCAATGTAACCTTCTTGTGGCGTAATATATATACAATGCAAGTGGTTCTTGTTGAGAAACTTATTTGTTACTTGTGTAAAATGCATATCTCAGTTGTTAAATACTGTCCATTTTAAATTGCACCAGCCAGTCTTGCTGTGATATTAAAATAAAGCTGCCAGTTTAAGATGACTTTGTATAAGTTCGGCTTCTTTTGAAGTAAAACCTCATCCATGGCAGAAGTGTGGAATGCATCTAGACCTCTAAAATCAGTGTTCTCATGTCTGATATTCTTTGGCCTCCTATTTTTGTGGAATAATACATTTTGGGTAAAAATTAAATGCAAATTGCTTCTTGTCATTCAAAATATTGTATCTGAGATGTGTAAGTGTCCAGAACAGGAAGTCATATAGGATATCTGACATAGGGAGGTAGAAAATTAAAGGGAGCTTTGCACATTCTGATTAAATTTGCAGATTGGATGGAAATTTTGCTCAAGTAGTAATGTGTTTCAAAATTTTATTCCTCATTAATTTTAGGATATCATTTTGAACTTCCATTTTTAGATATATGTATATTGAATAGAAGCTTTTTCTCACATTTCCAAATATGTCAACCAGGAAAAGTTCCTCAGTGTTTGTGATGTGCACTGCACAGCATTTATTATTCACATAGTCACTTGTTGCATGAAAACATTTTTCAGTTCCCAATGCTATAGAATAACTATTGCTATGGTAATACTTTTATTCAATTCATTGTCGTCCTGATAAGAATGTGTATATATGTTTTGAATGTTGAATGCTTTGTAACATACTGTGACTATTTAATATCATGTAACTTTTTTTTTAACTTTTGGGAAAGAGAGATTCAGCCTGACTGTGTTCATTTGGAAGAGGGTTATTGCATATTTTGTGTATGCATGTAATAGAACACATTCACAAACTTCTCTAGATTTGGATATATTCAATGTAATCTGGTAAAATAATGTGAATATGAGTTTGAAAAGTGATTGTAGCAGAATACAAAAACTAGAGGATACTTTTGGATTACCATTGAGATTCTATGTTGTTAATCATAGAATAGTACAGCATTCATGGAAGCCATTTATTCCTTCGAGTCTGCACCAGCTCTTTCGAAGAGCTATCTAGTTTGTGTCTCCCCTCTCTTCCCCATATCCCTGCAATTTTTTTCTCCACAGATATATCCACTTCCATTTAAAAGCCACTATTGATGTGTTCATATGAAATTCCTATTCATGCTATTTTAATGAAAGCTTTAACACAGTTTGCAATAAATCAATTAACCTCTTCAAACCGATTTCAACAAAGGTTGATGTGGCAGGTGGAATTTGATACAGATAAGTGTGAAATGATGTATTTTGGCAGAAGGGATAGGAAAAGATGATGTAGATTTAATGTCAGTCCTAAAGAGTCTGCTGGGACAGAGGTACCTGTGGTTGCTTGTGCATAGACCTTTGAAGGTGGCAGAACATATTGACAGAATAGTTGGTCAAGCATATGGGATCTTGGGCTTGTAAATTGAGATATTGAGTATAAAATCAGAGAAGTTATGTTGAATCTTTATAAAATTCTTGTTAGGTCACAACTAAAACATTGCATGCAGTTCTGGCCACCACAGTTGAGGAAGAATTTGAGGCCCCTTGAAGGGATGAAGAGGAGACTTACCAGAACAGTTCCAGGGGTGGGGCATTTTAGCTACAAAGTTAGGTTTGAGAAGCTGCTGAGGTTGTTGTCCTTTGGGCAAAGGAGATTGAAGGGAGGTTTGTTAAAGGTGCACAAGATTATGTCGGGTTTTGATAAGATAGACAAGGAAAAGCTGTTCCCAATAGCTGATGGTACAGGGACTAGGGGCCACAGATTTAAGGTACTGGGCAAGAGATGCAGGGGGAAATGAGTTAAGAAACACATTCTGGGAGGCTTCTTAAACAAAATGAACTTTATTTACACGAGATTTGTGGCTGCTTGCATCCAGCCAGCCCCTCATACAGACATTTTTTCCCTAAGAAACCCCTCCTTAGAATTTACTCCCCCCATGGCCACACATTGGTTGAACAAACCACATGACCCCCAACTCAGTTAAACTGATCTTAAAGTGACAGTCGTCACAGTGAGGAAGAACTTTTTTTACACAGCGAGTGTAACTTGCTTCCCATGAGCATGATGGATGCAGAGACAATCAGTGATTTCAAAACAACATTGGATGAGCACGTGAAGGAATAAACTTGAAGGGCTACAGGATAGAGCGAGGAATGGGACTAACTGAATTGTACAATGGAGATCAGGCATAGACTCAAATGGCCTCCTTTTCTGATGTAAATGACTCTGATTCATCCAATAAATGCATGAGACAATTTCCAGGACATTGGTGCGGAGTTGGAACCCTTGCTGATTTGTTTTTTTATCCCCCTCCCATCTACCCCAGGATGAGTTACATCACTCCAACCCATAAGCTAACTGAACACAGACCGCAGATTGAACCTGAGCTTCTTATCACACTTGGTATGTGTTTATCCACCGAGTAATTGGAGAAGCCAGCAAATGCTCTAAACTGCGAATAAGTTTTAATCCTGTTATCACCTGTGCTTTTGATGTGAACAGAAATTCAATGCAGTCTATTCTAGCCAATGCTCTAATAGTACCAATATTGGTGCATGATAATTACTTGACCTCACATATCCTAACTAGGTCAGGCATTCAGAAATAGAGCAGGGATTTTATCAATTTACTCTGACTAAACAGCAAGACCGTTAGTGCACAGGTAACCATTGGAAATTCAATCAGGCTTTGCTGTGGCTCTTTAACTTAGCCATGGTATTAGCATCCCACTTCCAGGTTCCTTGAACAATTAGGGAGGGCAGGCAGGATGATGCAACAATTCTGTTAAAGGAAGGATTTCTAAATAAAGGGACACTGGCAGGGATTAGAATGCTCAGTGGTATATGGATTTTTGAGGCTGCAGTAAGGACAGGAATGGAGACGACTGGAGAAGACTGCTCCCTGGGTCTCTCTTACCTAGAGGTCCTGGTGCAGGACCTAAGGGACTGCAGTGAGGTGAGCTTTCTTAAGGACGAGGGGCAAAGTACCACCTCTTCAACCAAGCAAGTGTGCACAGAAGTGGTCAAGGAAGTCAGTAGCAAATGTGACTTGAGAAAAAAAATTTTCACACAGAGTGATTCAGGTCTGGAATGCACTGCCTGGAAGTGTGGCTGGGGCAGGTTCAATCAAGCCATTCAAGAGGGCATTAGATGATTACTTGAATAGAAACAATGTGCAAGGGTACAGGGAAAAGGCAGGGCAATGGCACTCGGTCATAATGCTCATTTGGAGAGCCAGTGCAGACATGATGGGCTGAATGGCCTCTTTCTGTGCCATTAAAATTCTGTGATGTGTGGCTCCTCCAACCTGGAGACAGTGACCAAGAGGACTCAAGGCCTCAGGAGTGTGGGGAAGGTGAGTGGTGTAAAACTTCCAGGTGGCAAGCTGCATTTTCCTACACAGAATCCCTCAGGATGATAAGGATTGCAGCTCCAGTCACTCACCTCTCTCCAGGCACATCACATCCCCATCTGAACAGCCAAAACTCACACACCCTCATTCAATTGCCCTCTTGCATCCATGCCTCACAATCGTCCTTTACAAATGACATTGTTCCCTTTTCATGACACAAGCCATTACTAACAGTCATAACTCTCAGCTTTCTTGCCTTACAGAAGAGAGCACACAACCTCAGGAAGAGGTGTAGACTTGCTTCCTGTTTACCGTCTTATGAACATCTCCAATCAGAGACTATTTTCTGTGAAGGGTTCCTAGTCCTTTAGGGCTATGAAGCACTGACAGTGTGACCTGATTGTACAACTCCAAATGAAGAATCTCTGAGACAATTCTGCAAGTGCAAGCTCCAGATTGCCTAGGTCTCACTAACAACTTCTCAAGCCCTCCAGTAATAGCCACTTTATTGTCCGCTGACAATGAGTGTCCACCTGGACCACTTGGAAGGAGATCTTGTTCCAAGAGACTGCAGATGTCAGCAATGACCTGCCATGAAATCGTTGTGCATACACATGAGAGAGTTGATCCTCTGTAAACCTTATGTTGAGGGTCTCAGCTCCTTGGAGCTGGAACTCTATATCCATCTCCTCTGTCCTACAGAATGGTGTGTGGCTGAGGAGGAGGCAGGTGGCACTGGTATCGTTAGTCCTCCTGATCTTCATCAGTGGTGCAAGATAGAGTTGTATAAGTTGCTCCCAATCCATGACCAGCAGTAGTGATGTGCAGCTGAAGGTGGGTGAAGTACTATACGGGTGAAGTGTAATACAGGTGAAGTAACTTCCAAGAAGTTGACAATCATCTGTCAAGCACTGAAAGCAAAGGAGTTCTGTGATCAACATCCTCCCACCTGACCATGGCTGCAGCTCTTCAGTTTCACTAATCAAAGACTTCCACGCTTGTCAGTTTCTCTGAAGAAGATTTTCCTATTGTGCTCTCAGCTCAATGACCTGGGCAAGGTGCTGACAGCTCAAGAGATAAGCCTGCTGTCTGTTAAATCCAGGATGCTTGGTTAAAACAGAATATAGTTGCCTATCAGAATACTTAAATGACTTATGCGACAGCTCCAAGGGGATTTCCCACTCGCCTTCAAATCCACCTGGTTGAAACCAGAAGTAGGTGGGATAATGTTGGGCTCCTGAACCAATGAAACTTCTGGAGTTTTACTGATGGGGAGAGATGTGGGATAATTTCCTCCTTTTCCCACCTCTCAAAACCCACAACCAGATATTTTTCAAAGAAGTGTTTTAACCCCTTTAATGGTGTGACTTTCAAGAACGGACACAAGACAGGCTTCTCGAACGTTTAAATTTAAAGAAAGAACAAACATTTTCTCAGTATCTGAAACGTAAACACAACAGCACCCATTCACTCATTCACACAAGACACACACGCGTGAGAAAAGATGATTGCAAGAGATGTAGTATGCTCTTAGATGTCATAAAGAATCAAAAAAAGTTACTTTTATTATCAGTTCCTGAGATCATACTTGGTAACCTTGCAGGCCTGAGGGTTCTCTCTTGGTTCACTAAAGACAATAGAGGTTTGATGTTTCTAGAATGAACTCACAGTGGCTGATTCCATGCAACAGCAGGTTTCTGGCTTTTGTCCAGTTGAAGGTGTAGTTAAGCCTCTGTAGTGAAATTATTATCCACAGGTAAAATAAATAGCATCACTTCTCTGCATGTGGTGAATTTTCTGGGCAGGGTTCTTCCTTTTCTGGGCAAGATCCCTTTCCTCTGTAGTCTTTGTCCCAGACTGACCCTCCCCGGGTTGTCCTTGTGAATTAATAAGGTATTTCCTATCAAGTGCCAGTTTCTGTCATGTGACTATAGTATAAATGTTCCCATTGTCCACACAAATAGTTTGAGGGGCTAAGCAATTTTCATACAATGGGGAATGTTTGATGCCCCATCAAAATTTCAATTCTGAATAGCCTCCAAATATCCCTATTTGCATTTTCATTTCCATGAGGCTGGCAAAACTATCAGGAATGATTACTCTGAGTCACTTCAGTTGAATTGGTTAGTGTAGTCACCAACGCCTGGGAAAGGTCATTTACTGACCTCCCAGAGACATAAGAAGCCATATGATAAGGAGACCCCTGGAGTCTGTCTTGTCAAAGTAAATTGTCCATATTCCATGCTGCTTTTTAGAAGTAAAATGTCCAATATTTTCATAAGTTCACATGCGTGTGATGTGGCTGTAAGAAGGACCAGGATCTTTAGGTCAGCGAGCGGGGGGGCGGGGCCCATTTGCTGGCACGGGATGACATCGGGCAGAACTCCCAACGTCATCCCGCGTCTTTTCAATTTTCAGGTCGGCGAGGGTGCAGCTGAATCAGCTGTGCGCCCCCCAACCAGTCAACAGCCTACTGAGGCCATTTAAGAAGTAATTGAAATACTTAATGGACCTGCCTGTCCAACCTTAAGGTTGGCAGGTGGGCCGGGAGCCCTGGCTGGCTTCAGAAAAAGCATGAAACCTCATCCACAGGCGAGATAAGGTTTCATGACGGTTTTTAAAATTTTAATAAATGTATGCTTTGAAGTGATGGACATGTCCCAACTCATGTGACAGTGTCACATGAGGGGACTTGTCAGGGAAATTTTATTCTTGCCCCTTCACCATTTTTAAGTTTGGCACCAATCTCTCTGAGGCAGCACTTATAACACTTCCTGATGGATGTCATGCTGGGCAGGCTTTAATTGGCCTGCCCACCTAAAATGGCGGTGCGCCCCCAATTGGGGGCGTCAATTGGAGGCCCGCACACCTGGGTCTGCTCCTGCACTCCCCCCCCCCCACCACCCCCACCCCACCACCACCAATGGGGGAAATTTCTTCCCAAGAGGATTTAGCTCCCTGCATGTGTCCAAATCCAGCTCCCATGGCCTGGGAAAATTTCTCCCCTTATATTCAAAATGACATTCATTTTTGTTAAAAGCCTGTGCACATGTTTTTTTTATTATAGACTTGCCCCTTATTCAGATTAATTTTGATTAAATCCTGGAACTGTTTGTCAGAGCATTGCCATCAGGGAACATTGCAGAGAGAAAGCACATTTTGCAAATTGGTTCAACATTTACACATTATCAACACACTCACAACTCTTCCTGCCCACCATTCTCCCCGATCCCTCCTCCACAAACCTCACAGAATCATAATTATTATTGCACCTCTCTTCCAACTCAGGTAAAATTCTTGTACCAATATCATCCACTAAGACAAACTTATCTTTGTGAAAACCTCCCTCTTGCTGAATGAAAAATGTTGCTCTACCCCACTGTCACTGATCCACAACTTGTCCTCTCCCTGTCACCTCACTCTTTCCTTGCCTTTTCCTCTCCTACCCTCTTTGGGTTCCCTCCCTTCTCTCCCAATTCTTCCTCATCTTGCCCTTTTCCTCTATCTCACCTGATTTTGGCTTCCTCTTCCCCCTTCTCTCCTCCTCACCTCTCCCTTTGTCCTTCACACCAATCCTTTCCACTCCCTCATCCCTCATCATTTCTCCCCTTCACGCCTCACACTGTACTTGCTCTTCTGTTCCATTCCCCTCTCCACTCTTCATATCCCATGCTTCTCCTTCTCCTTTCCCCATCTCCTCCTGTCTTTTCGACTCCTCCCCTTACTTCTCACCTATCTGTCCCTTCATCACACATCCTTTCTCCCCCTTTTCGTCTCCTCTTTTGTCCCCCTTCTATCTGTCCCTCTCCTCAATTCCTCCACCTCTTTCTATCTGACCTGCATAAAGCTGCTTCCCCTCTCCTTTCAACCTTACCTGAATTTCAGTCTTAGTCTCCTACTCTGTACTCATTCTCTCTTTCCCTCCTGTCCTAGTTGTCCTCCCTTACATCTGCCTCTCCTCTCCTTTATTCTTGGGTTTAATTAGCTCCATACTGTCCAAATCAAGCTTGACCTGAAAAGTGTCCTTAATCTTGACTCTTTATGTGCAGCATCACCAACAACTTGCATTTCTATGGTGCCTTTAGCACAGGAAAACATTAAAGACACTGTAGGCACAGCTTGACTTTGTTAAAAACAAAGAAGCTAGAGTGGGGACCAATGGGGAGGCAAAAGGGGTAAGAAACTCCAGAATGTTTCTTTTTAAGGGTATATAATTGAGTGAGGTGGAATGCCATATCAAATGAATGTTGGCTGGAATATGATTGGTTAGATATTTTTGGTGGACTGAAATTGGAGAGGAAATCAGGGTGAACTAATTTGAATAATAATAGTTTTTGCATTGGTTATTTCCTGATGTGGGGAAAAACATACATTCAACCCCTTAATCACGGCAGAGAAAGGGACTTTATTATAAAGATTATGAGTGGCCCATTTTACATTTCTCCTGATCTCTATTTTGATTTAAGTCAATTGCATTACAGTTGAGAGGTTTGCAATCTCTGAAGCTTATGATAGCCCAGAATTTCCCCAATTCCATTTACACCACAATCACGTCAACATTTAGGCCAATTTCTATGGCAGTTTTGATTATGGGAATTTATGTTTTATTCATTTTTGCTCAAAATTTCTGTGGAACACAATTGCCTACTTTAGAACATTATGACTGGCATAAAATAAGTGCAAATCTCCACAAAAAACATGAAAAACCCAACCCGGCTAATTACGTGGAAGGTGTTGTCAACAGAACTATCAAGCAGCACTTACAAAGCAATAAGCTGTTTGCCGATGCCCAGTTTGGGCTCCACCAGGACTATTCAGATCTTGGCTTCATTACAGCCTTGGTGCAAACATGGACGAAAGAGCTGAGCTCAAGAGGTGAGGTGAGTGTAACTGCCCTTGGCAACAAGGCAACATTTGACTGACTATGGCATCAAGGAGCCCTAACAAAATTGAGGTCAATGGGAATCCATGGGGGTAGATCTCCACCGTGGAGTCATACCTAGCACAAAAGAAGATGGTTGTGCTTTTGGAGGTCAGTCATCTCAGTTCCAGGACATCACTGCAGGAGTTCCTCAGGGTAGTGTCCTTGGCCCAACCATCTTCAGCTGCTTCATCAATAACCATCCTTTCACCATAAGGTGAGAAGTGGGGATGTTCGCTGATGATTGCACAGCTTTTAGCAATATTTGCAACTCTCAGATACTGAGGCAGTCAAGTCGATATGTTGCAAGACCAGGGCAATGTTCATACTTGAGCTAATAAGTGACAAATAACATTTTTGCCATACAAGTGCCAGGCAATGACCATCTCCAACAAGAGAGAATCTAACCATCACCCCTTGATGCGCAATGGCACTACCATCACTGAATGCCCCACTATCAACATCCTAGGGGTTACCATTGATCAGAAACTGAACTGAACTAGCCGTATAAATACTGTGACTACAAGAGCAGGAAAGAGACTGGGAATTCTACAAGGCACAAGTCAGGAATGTGATGGAATACTCTTCACTTGCTTGGATGAATACAGCTCCAACAACACTCAAGAAGCTCAGCACCATCCAGGACAAAGCTGCCCACTTGATTGGCACCACATCCACCACCTTATTCATTCATTCCCTCCAACACAATGGCAGCAGTGTGAATAATCTACAAGATGCACATCAAGGTTCCTTAAACAGCACCTTCCAAACCCATGGCCTCTACTACCTAGAAGGACAAGGGCAGCAGACACATGGGAACACCACCACCTGGTAATCCCCCTCCTAGCCACACACCATCCTGATTTGGAAATATGTCGCCATTCCCTCACTGTTGCTGGGTCAAACCACTGGAACTCCGTCCCTAACAGCACCGTGGGTGTACCTACACCACATGGACTGCAGTGGTTCAGGAAGGCAGCTCACCACCACCTTCCAAAGGGAAATTTGGGATGGGCAACAAATGCAGGCCTAACCAGCAATGCCTACATCCAGTGAAAGAAATTTTAGAAATGCAAGAACGTTCCATAGTTTATTGAATCAGGTGACCTTTTGTCTCCTGGTTAGTACAGATCCTTACAACTCCCTGACTGAGATTGCATGGAAGCCCCCATTGGCTGACTAGAAAGATTGGAACTTTAAAAGCTCTGGGCTATGGTGACTTTCATCTTTTTTGACAATGCTCCAACAGAAGTGAGCTCAGTCTTCAAATCTCTTGGCAAGCTGGCACACAGGTCACTTTCTTGAAGCACAAATTCCTGATGCACTCCTTCTCTGAGAGATCTTGGCAAGGCCTGCACTGCCTACACACTGTATAGAGGAAATATTAGAAAAAGTAGATTCTGTCTTGTGACATGGTGCCTCATTCTCATAGTCTTTTGCCTCTGATGCTCCTTTCCCTCTTCTGCCTGGATGAGGATGTTGGGGAGCTGGCGATGTCTTAAAGCTTGGAGTATACTAACTCTGACAGTGGTGTAGGTCTCACATCACAAAACTACGGAATTGGTACAGTACAGGAAGAGGCTATTCGGCCCATTTTGTCTGCACCAGTTCTCCAAAAGAGCAATTCACCTAGCACTATTCCCCTGCCTTTTCCCTGTAATCCTGTACATTCTTTCTTTTCAGCTAACAGTCTATTTCCCTTATGGATGCCTCAGCTGAACCTGCCTCCACAGCACTCTCAGGCAGTGCATTCCAGAATCCAACCGCTTGCTGCATGAATAAGTTTTCCTTATGTCACTTTTGCTTCTTCTGCCAATTACTTTAAATCTGTGCCCTCTCATTCATGATCCTTTCATGGTTTGGAACAGTTTCTTCCTATCTACTTCGTCCAGACCCCTCACGATTTTGAATACATCTGTCAAATGTCCTCTCAGCCTTCTCTACTCCAAGGAAAACAGTCCTAACTTCTCCAATCTATCTTCATATCTGAAGCTCTTCATCCATGGAAGCATTCTTGTGAATCTTCTCTGCACTCTCTCCAGTGCCTGCACATCTTTCCTAAAGTGCAGTGCCCAGAACTGGATGCAATAATCCAGCTGAGGCCAAACTGGTGTCATATCCTTCTTGATCTTGCAATCCATGCCCCTATTAATAAAGCCTAGGATACTGAATGCCTTATGAAACATTCTATCAAACTGCCTTGCCACCTTCAATAACTTATGCACATATACACCAAGGTCACTCTGCCCATGCACCCCTTTAGAGTTGTGCCCTTTATTTTATATTGTCCTTTTTTTCATTCAATCATGGGATGTGGGCTTCCTTGCCTGGGCCAGCATTTATTGCCCATCCCTAATTGCCCTTGAGAAGGTGGTGGTGAGCTGCCATCTTGAACCGCTGCAGTCCATGCGGTGCAAGTACACCCAAAGTGCTGTTAGGGAGGGAGTTCCAGGATTTTAACCCAGCAACAGTGAAGGATTTATGTGATATATTTCCAAGTCAGGGTGGTGAGTAGCTTGGAGGAGAACTTCCAGGTGGTGGTGTTCCCATCTATCTGCTGCCATTGTCCTTCTAGATGGTAGCAGTTGTTTGGAATGTGCTGTCTAAGGAGCCTTGATGAATTCCTGCAGTACATCTTATAGATGGTACACACTGCTACTAGTGTGCATTGGTGGGTGGAGGGAGTGAATGGTTGTGGATGTGATGCCACTCAAGCGGGCTGCTTTGTCCTGGTTGGTGTCAAGCTTCTTGAGTGTTGCGGGAGCTGCACTCATCCAGGGAAGTGGGGAATATTCCATCACACTTCTGACTTGTGCCTTGTAGATGGTGGACAGGCTTTAGGGAGTCAGGAGGTGAATTACTCATCACATGATTCCTAGCCTCTGACCTGCTCTTGTAGTCTTGTATTTATATGGCTAGTCTAGTTCAGTTTCTGATCAATGGTAACCCCCAGGATGTTGACAGTGTAGGATTCAGTGATGGTAATGCCATTGAACATCAAAGGGCGATGGTTCGTTCTCTCTCGTTGGAGATGGTCATTGACTGACACTTGAGTGGCATGAATGTTACTTGCCACTTGTCAGTCCAAGCCTGGATATCTCCATGTACTTCCTGCCAAAATGAATCACTTCATATTTCTCAACTTCATTTGCCACTAGTCTGCCCATTCCACCAACTTTTCTATGTCCTTTTGAAGTTCTACACTATCCTCCTTACTCTAAGTGGGTATTAATTGCCCACTTAATGGCCTCAGTTGTCTCACTGGTAGGCAGGATGACCAACACCATCCCTGCCTCTGTTATTATTGCAGTGGGGGCAGGGGCATGCAGGTAGGCAATGGGAAGTGCACCTTCTGGATTTAACATACCTTCAACCCTGTCGGAGGGGGAGTGTAAAATCTAGCTGCATGTCTCACCAGGAAATAGTCATAAATCCGTTACAAGCTCATGATGAAACTTTAATTACGACACCTTCCTGCATCACACACTGCTGATGCTCACCGTGAATGTAAATAATGGCCACTTGTAGGAAGGACTGGAGAACAACCAATCAGTCTGGAATCCTACCCCAGCAAGGAACAAACATCTTCAGAAAAGGAAGAAGGGAAGAGAACAGCCATAAACTGATAAGGTAAAAAGAATTTTAATTTGAATTAAAGCTAACTGAAGTCAACCAAAAGAATATTTATTTATAAATCATACCAAATGCAAGTTGGTGATAATGTTTTTACATAACAATTTATCCTAAACTGTCTCTTCCTTAAAAATTGCAATAATTAAGTATCGCTTTTGATCTAGTTTAATCAAAATAACTATAGCTGAAGCCAAATAAATAACTCAGGAATATAAGTATAATTTATATTTTTTAACTTGGAACACCTGACATATATAGTTACTCTACTTTTTGGAATAAGAGAGCAAGGCTAAATCTGTCTGTAGTTGTACTGTTGCTGTTTCCAGGCAGGAGAACATCTGCTCCTCTTCCATTAAGCTCAGACGCTGTCGGAACAAAACTAAAGGCACTCTTGCATTTGAAGAGTGCAGCCAACAGAGGAAGAACTGTAAGGATAAACAACCTGATCTTTGTTCTTCCATCTGTAGTAAAGAGCCCAGATTTTCTTAGATCTTGCAAGGCTCCATTGGGTTTCTGTTTACAAATGAGTGTGTGGAGCCAGATGAAGTCACTTGCAGCTGTGCAAGTGGCAGGTATCCAAATTCTCACAGTGGCACCAGGTAAAATAAACAAGAGAGATAAAGAGAGAGGCATGTGCATCACCATTAGAACACTACCACCCAACCCCCTAACAAATAAGAAAAGTACTGTGACACTCTCAGTTGTAAGAATGAAGCATTTTTAATTGACTCTATATTTATTTATATGATGTATTTTATTATTTTTGTGAAATCTGTGGGCGGCAAAGAGACTTTCAGTGGTGTTTCTATACATGGTGCATGAATATACTCTGCCACAATATGATGATGTCATCAAGTCATCAAGCAGGTCTCTGTAAAACAAAAAAAAGAGCATGAACCCATAAAAACCCTATAGCAAAAAAGTTCAGGGTGCAGCAGGTGTCACAAGATCATAAGAAACATACAGATGAGAAAGCCCATTATTCAATTATCGTTTAAATATTTCCATGGTTTTTGTCACCATCTTCCTACCAAAAGTCCAGCCTAAGTGATATTCTGCAAGGTGACTCAGAATTTTCAGAATAAGCTGCTTTCAGCTGTTCCAGGAACTTCTATAAGAACACTTTGAAAGAAAAATGGGGTAGGAGCTCCACTACACCATTCCTCACTTTTGCTGGAAGCGCATGTTGAAAAATTACACACTCTGGGCTTATGATTGTTTGTCCACTGACTTTAATGGAAGTAAAAACTGCAGGCCAGGACTGCAAATTTTGCAATGCATTCCATCAATGTGCACTGGAAGCAACACAGTGGATTATTTTACCTTGATAATCCTCCTTCAAACTTACAAATTTTGAAGTTAGCTTAGATGATCAATCCCTTTCATCAAATAGAAGGATCCAAATGAATTAGCAGGCAGTCTTCACTGTTTTTTTATGGGTCCAAACCAACCCATAATATTGCTTTAAATTTGCGGTCTAATTCAGATCAGAATGGTGGGAAATAAAGAAAACGGAAATTTCACTTTGGTGCAGTTGAAGAATGCTCCTCTCACATTGAGTGACTTTACATGTTGCTGGGTCAGAGTAGTGGGAAGTTTAATTTGCTTTGATCTGTGCAAAACCTAATCTGAATGTGTTTGATATTTCATGCTGAAAAGATTACAGTTCTCGCCATAACATCACTCAACTCAGAGTTAAAATGCACTAATACACTAAATAATACAGCTATTAAGATTGATTTTCCAACATTGCACTCCCCCACTTTGGATCCTTACCCATGTATCAAAATTTGAGCATTCCTTGTACTTGATTTTCCAAATGAATGGCCTGAAAATGATGTACAGCTGGCACCCCGAGTTCTGATATACGACATATGCATCATAGGCAGATGCAACATTTCAACATTTTGTGATTTTTCTCAACTTGTCAACGAAGATGTGCAAATGCCCAATCACAGATAACATTATCTCCAAGGGAAGCAAATTCTGCACTTGGAAAGTTTGTAGATGTAAAAAAAAATTCAACCTGTGTTGTTGCATATTTGGGATTAGCTCTTGAATTTGTGCGACAGTTTAAAACAAATCGATGGGCTGTTTTACATCTCTCCATAAAAAAAAATCTGCCAATTTGCTATCACCCATTTTACATTAAGGATGTACCAATGAGACTGCAGCTTTGCCTAGGAAAATGCTTTGGGGAAACAACAATGTCCAGAGAGTTGCCTCACCGTAGAAAATCAGCATTATGTACAAATATCAGAGTCCAACCCAGGAGATGTGTAAATCAGGGAATTGAAAGTGAAATAAAAACAGAAAATGCTGGAAACACTCAGCTGATCAGGTAGCACCTGTGAAGCGAGAACAGAGTTAATGGGCTGCATTTTATCGGGGGCCGGATGGCTCGTCCCCCCCATCCCCCCACCACCACAGCCCGGAAGAAGAGTCGGCTGGAAGTCGACTCACTCTGTGCAAGCCCACCCCGCAGCCATAATACACAGTGGGTGGACTAAATTGGCTGAGAGTGGGGCTTCCGCCATTCACTAGGGAGGAAGTCAAGCCCTCAGGAGCTGCCGGCCAATCTGAGCTCAGTAATGGATGCTACCCAGTACTGCAACCAGTCCCAATGAATCCTGCAGTGAGTTAAGTGAAGTGGGGAGGGGGGGGGGGGCGGGGAGTTGGGGGTGTGGGGTACGATTTATTTTTTATTCATTCATGGGATGTGGACTTTGCTGGCTGGCCCAGCATTTATTGCCCATCCCTAATTGCCCTTGAGAAGGTGGTGATGAGCTGCCTTCTTGAACCACTGCAGTCTGTATGGTGTAGGTACACCCACAGTGATATTAGGGAAGGGAGTTCCAAGATTTTGACCCAGCAACAGTGATGGAACGGCGATATATTTCCAAGTCAGGATGGTGAGTGACTTGGAAGGGAAACTCCAGTGGTGGTGTTCCCATCTATCTGCTGCCCTTGTCCTTCTAGATGGTAGTGGTCGTGGGTTTGGAAGTTGCTGTTGAAGGAGCCTTGGTGAAGTCCTGCAGTGCATCTTATAGATGGTACACACTGCTGCTGCTGTGCATCGGTGGAGGAGGGAGTGAATGTTGTGGATGTGGTGCCAATCAAGTGGTTTGCTTTGTCCTAGATGGTGTCAAGCTTCTTGAGTGTTGTAGGAACTGCACTCATCCAGGCAAATGAGGAGTATTCCATCACACTCCTGATTTGTGCCTTCTAGATGGTGGACATGCTTTGGGGAGTCAGGGCACGAGTTACTCGTCAAACAATTCCTAGCTTCTGATCTGCTCTTGTAGCCACAGTATTTCTATGACTATTCCAGTTCAGTTTCTGGCCAATGGTAACCCCCAGGCTGTTGATAGTGGGGGATTCAGTGATGGTAATGCCATTGGACATCAAGGGGCGATGATTAGATTCTCTCTTGTTGGAGACTGTCATTGCCTGGCACTTGTTGTGGTGTAAATGTTATTGCCACTTATCAGCCCAAGCCTGGATATTGTCCAGGTCTTGCTGCATTTGGACATGGACTGCTTCATAATCTGAGGAGTTGCGAACGGTGCTGAACATGGTGCAACCATCAGCGAATATCCCCACTTCTGACCTTATGATGGAAGGAAGGTCATTGACGAAGCAGTTGAGGATGGTTGGGCCTAGGACGCTACCCTGAGGAACTCCTGCATTGTTGTCTTGGAGCTGAAATGACTGACCTCCAAAATCCACAACCATCTTCCTTTATGCTCGGTATGACTCCAACCAGTGGAGGGTTTTCCCCCTGATTCCCATTGACTCCAGTTTTGCTGGGGCTCCTTGATGCAGCACTCAGTCAAATGCTACCTTGATGTCAAGGGCAGTCACTCTCACCTCACCTCAGGAGTTCAGCTCTTTTGTCCATGTTTGAACCAGGGGTGTTCTTAGGGGGTTGCTCCCAATGCGCTAAGGGTACCCCCAAGGATAGTACCCCCCACTTCCTTCCCACTGTTATGAAAACTTTAAACAAAACGGGCTGCCCACTCCCACCCTCCAGCCCATGCTAACCATATTATGGTGTGGTAAGTGTATCATCGGGGTAAATTGGCTTGTTAACAAGCTCAATTGACCTTTGATTATTTATTTACATATGGCGAGCAGGCTGCTGATTTTGGCACCCACCTACCTACCGTATTATGTGGGTGGGCTTGGGCATGGGCGAGAGTTGGCGGGCTGGGCACCTGTCTATTTTACGTGCCCCCTTTCTGGAAACACACCTGACGGAAGGTGCGTAACGTCCAGTCCAATGTTTCAGGTCAGTGAATTGTCATTTGGTGAGGTTTTAAGAAATATTTTTTCAGGAGCGGGGAGGGGAGCTAATAAATTTAATATGGGCTATAAAATAGTATTGTCAATAATTGTGGACGATTACAGAATGCATTCATACCACATTCCTCCATCCACTCTTTAACAACAATGTTAACCCATTTATTTTAAAATGCTACAAGTGCTCACCTACAATTAACAACCAAAAGCAATTTCTAGTCTCCACGTATTTCAACTGAGCAATCAGGACATCTGGACCACACATGCAGCACAAATGTGAAAAGTTTATTTTGTGTGAGATTAAGAATCACATCTCACAAAAGACCTATCACACTAGTAATTAAATCGAAGGATGCTGTGGTGTTAAAAATGCAAGTGAGTTCGAGCATGATAGACCTTCATTCAGAATCAGAATGCAGGCCTGAATGTTCCATCTTTCACCATATGTTTTCTAGTGCTTGCAGCGTTAAATTAAGTACTGTGCAGAGTGTAGTATGTTTGTCAGATGACCTCGCATTAAACTTCCAGGATTTTACTAAGGTGGGAATTGAATGAGCTGACAATCATAGTATCTCCCACACCATTTCTTTAGACAAGCACAAGAGATCTACCTCCCATGTATGTCTAATGGAGTCTATGTTCTGCAATTTATTTTCAATAGTATGCTCTCTTGAGTTGTGGAAATTACTTCTGACATACACTAATCTCCTAAGTGCTTTTCTTTATCCATTGGAATGCAATCGCGGTTACCCTTTCAACCGTTGGTATGGCTTATTTTTTGGAGAGGTAGTGGTACACTTGCTATATATTTTTAATACGTTATTTCAAATTTATAAAATATAGTTCAAGATAGTATTGAAGCCACATTTAATGCTAGAGCAGGGAAAGGCATCAAAGAATTTAAGGGATATTGGCATCATTTAATGGAGGTGACGGGTGTCTCATCTGCCGGCTGAAGAGCTGGTGAGAGCCTTGCGTCAATTCCTCTCAAGATGTCCCACCGAATTAAATGCCAATCAGGCAGTTAACTGGGCAGCGGCGAATCTTCCTGGTATCAATCCCATCCCCAATCCTATCAGCCATTCAGAGGATGGCAGCTTTCATTGCAGTCAACAGCACCGGGGACCAATGGTTGATGCTGGCAATACATCCACACAAGGCCTAGGATCGCTGAGATTCCCAGACCACAGGTCAGTGATGGTGGGAAGTGGGGTGGGGAGTGGGAGTCACAGGAGGAGGGGAGTTGGCAGCAGGGCCAGGGAGGTGGCTTTCAGTGGGCCCCCCTTTCCCGATGCCTGGTCCTTCGATCAGGCACTGAGTGCCTGACACTGAGGGATCTCCCCTCCCCAAGAAGCCCACAAGCAACCCCGACAGGGTTTACTTTTCAAGCTTCCCACATGGGGAGTCCCCCGCCCGCCTCTGAGTGAAAACCAGCAGTGGTGGGATGAGGCCTTTAAGTGGGTATAATTGCCCACTTAAGGGCCTCAGTTGGCGGGGTCTTACCACCCTGAATTAATAGGAGCAGAGCGGGAAGGTGGTTGGGTCCTCCAGCACCACCAAACCTGCCTTGGACAGGGGCGGGGGTTGGACATTAAATTGCATTCATCATTGCATAACTTGACATTACTACAATGAGAGTGGCAGATTATTTTGGTCCATGTTAGAAATTTAGTGATGTTTTAAGTGAAATTCAAAGAGAAAAATATTTTTTGGTCAGGGTTTTGTTCACATTCGTTATTCACTTAGTTTTGTTGTGAATGATTATCACAAGTCAAAAATTAAGCAAGAAAGATTTTGCTTTGGTTTGCAGCAAATTTGTAAAGGAGCTACATTGGACTTCTGTTCCCCAGGGCCAGACAGTGCTGTAGGCCAGTACCTGTGTGGTTCATGTGGCACTCTTCAATGATATCAATGGAGAAATGTGCATGGGCTGCAGAGGTAGCAGCCTGTGGCACATGTCCCCAGGAAATCGGCAACAGTCAGAGGAGCACTGCTGCATGAATGCATTTTTCCCGCTACATGCTTTTGTTATTCTCAGAATAATTCAAGATACCAATGTGATTAATGTCATCCAAAATCTACTTAATGTTCATGTACTCTCTTGGTACTGGTGTATTGCAGCCTTTTATACCACAATGATATCAAATACCTTGGAAAAATGGCCTTGCAACACCACTGCTGCATATCAGCTACAATATAACTATACTCAGCACAAGCCCAATTTTTAAACTATGAATTTAAACTTTGAAAGGATTCAAGCAGCATGGTGCACTCCTTTAAATTTCTAGTGTCCGAAAGGAGCTGGGGTCCCCACTGGTAGTCCCAGGTTGGTAAGAATAGAGTTCAATGTGCATTTAGGTCCGTATATGTACAGCACTGTTTTCTCCAACTCAAGACCATTGAAAATTATTGGTATAACCACAAATGTCCACGAGCATCACTTGGGGAAGAATTTTCCACCTGTTGGGGGAGATGTTCAGGAGCAGGCGCATGCAGGAGCACCTCTGATCGGCACCCCCGATCGGCAGCATGCTGCCATTTTATGTGGGCAGGTAAATTAAGGCCTGCTCATCGTGATGTCCGCCAGGAAGCGCTGCGCTCCCTGTGCGGGCAGGGAGGGGGGCGGGGTGGTGGTTGGGATTCCCTAAGCCAAGAGTGTGCTTTTTCACGCCTGCGCTAAGTGCTGCCTCAGGGAGATCAGCGCCAAATTCAAAAATGTGAAATATAGAAAAATAAAATTTCCCTGACATGCCCCCTCATCTGACACTGTCACATGAGTTGGGACATGTCCATCACTTTTAATTAAACTTTTATTAAATTTTAAAAAACCTACATGAAATCTCATCCCGCCCGTGGATGAGGTTTCATGCTTTTTTTAACGCCCACCAGGGCTCCCAGCCTGCCCACCAACCTTAAAGTTGGACGGCAGATCCTTTAATACTTCAAGTAGTTTTTAAATTGCCTCAATTGACCGTTGACAGGTCGGCAGGCACACAGCTTATTCAGCTGCGCCCCTGCCAACCTGAAAATTGAAATGACACGGGGTGACATTGGGAGTTCCGTCCAATGTCATCCCGTGTCACTTTACGCGTCGGTGAGCGGGCCCCGCTCCCCGCTCGCTGAACTCAATATCCTGCCCCTGCAGAATTGCTCCTTGTACCAGATCACTTGGTATAGCAAAAGAGGTTTATAAGGGTCTGTATTCCTGACAAAGACTACCAAATGTTAAAATTCCCAAACTCATTTCAACATAGTTTTCTTCCTGTCATTAATAAAGTGCACAGAACATTCTGACAACCATCTTTGAGTGCCTTATGTTACTTTTTTAAGTTCAAAATTAATTGGGAACAAAGTAATAGAAACACAGTGGGCAGAACATTGTCATTGGCTGAGGGGGCGGGCATGACACGCTGATGCGTAAAATGACGTGCAATTACTTCGGGCGTGTGTCCTGACGTCATCATGCGTCATTTCAATATTTCGTTTGGCGGGTGAGTGCCGGAGGTGGCTGTGCGCCTGCCAAACTGTCAACGGCCCATTAAGGCCATTAAAAAAGTAATTTACCTTATTTACAATGCTGCCCACCCAACCTTAAGTTTGGCAGGCAGGCAAAGAGCCCAAGCGGCCTTTGCGTTTTTTAGGAAACCTCATCCATGGGCGGGATGAGGTTTCCTGAAGGGTTTATAAAATAATTAATTAAATTTTCAAAACTTCACAAACATGTCCCAGCTCATGTGACACTGTAACATGATGGGACATGTTTAAATAAATGTTTACTTTCTTTATTAAAAACGTTAATAATCCATTCAATTACCCTGATACAGTTCCGTGCCTCAGGGAGATTGCTGCGCTCTTTCACACATGCGCGAAAGAGCACAGGCCCCAGCTTTCCCTCCTCCCCCCGTCCACATAGGTAGCGCTGAGTGCTACCAGCCGTGCGTTATGCTGGGCAGGCTCTAATTGGCCACCCGCGCCTACCCACACCTGTTCACGAAAGCCCTTCTGCTATAGGAAACATTCACCCCAGTATGTGTGGAAAGTTAATCTCCTGTACAAAAAAGATTGACTATCCTTGTATTTGAGAGACCTGACTGGTGCTAAATTCTCCACATAATTTTAAGATTGGAACTAGTGAAAGTTTGGAGTGAATAGTGTCCACCATTGTGCTAATTTTGTATCAGTTAATTTCTGTGCCATGTCATCCTGTTTTGTATGCTCTGCACTGCTCCCACAATTCTGCTGGTCAGTTCTGGGTGAGAAACATCATTTGGGGACCCTCAGCACCAGTTCACATAATGATTTATACTGTTGATACCTGAATTGTTTGAATCTTAAAAATGCTTACAAAGGATGAAATATTTTGCTGTGTTTAAATGAAGGTTTAAGATTCATAAAGCTTGTATTCTGCCATTAAACTATATCAGCCTCCTCTTACTCAATGGACAGGATTTTTGGGCTGTAAGAAACTTAAGAAATAGGAACAGGAGTAGACTATTCGGCCCTTGAGATTGTTCCGCCATTTAATAAGATCATGGCTGATCTCCTTGTGTTTCAATTTTCACATTCCCATTTAGGCCCGATAACCTTTGATTCCCTTCTCTAACAAGATTCTATCTCCCAATGCCTTAAAAATATTCAATGATCCCGCCTCCACCGCCTTCTGAGGCAGAGAATTCCAAAGTCACACAACCCTCTGAGAGAAAAAAATTCTCCTCATATCTGTCCTAAAAAGGCAACCCCTAATTTTAAAACAGTGCCTCCTAGTTAACTCACAAGATGAAACATCCTTTCAATGTCCATCTTGTCAAGGTTGTCCAGGATCTTGTATACTTCAATCAAATTACCTCTCACTCTTCTAAAGTGCAGTAGAAACAAACCCATTCTGCCCAACCTTTCCTCATGAGACAACCCACTCTTTCCAGATATCAATCTAGTAAACCTCCTCTGAACCACCTCCAACGCATTTACATCCTTCCTTAAATAAGGAGACCAAAACTGCACACGGTATTCGAGGTGCAGTCTCACCAATGCCCTGTATAACTGAAGCATAACATCCTTACTTTTATGTTCAATCCCTCTTGGAATAAAGGATGGCATCCCATTATCCTTCTTAATTACTTGCTGTACTTGCATACTAACTTTTTGTGACTCATGTACTAGAATTAGACTTGCCAGCCCGCAGCTGCATTAATTTGCTTGGTACCGTTTCCAAGTGACTTCAATTTCACCAAGTTCCTTTCTCCCTTTCACCTCCTGATTTGCAGCTATTGCTGGAATGTTTTTTGTATCCTCTGTAGTGAACATAGAAGTAAAATATTTGTTCATTTCTTCCGCCACTTCCATATTATCTACTATTGACCCCTCCGCCCCACACTGTTACTTTCTAGAAGACCAACAGTCACTTTACCTACTGTTTTCCTTTCTAAATACCTGTAGAAACTCATGCTATCCATTTTTACATTTCTAGCTAGCTTCCTCTCAGTCTAACTTCTTTCTCCTAGTTAACCTTATAGTCATTCTCTACTGTCCTTTATATTCTGTCCAATCATCGGTCCTGCCACTCATCTTTGCAGAGTTGTATGCTTTTTCCTTAAGTTTGATGCTTTCCTGAACTTCTTTAGTTAATCATGGATGGTGGGTCCGCCCCTTAGAATTTTTCTTTATAATACGAATGTACTTATCTGACTACTGTGAAATATCCCCTTAAGTGTCTGCACTGTTTCTCTATTGATTTATCCTCTAGCCTAGTTTCCTAGTTCACTTCAGCTGCCTCAGCTTTCATCCCCACATAGTTGCCCTTATGTCGGAGGTCCAGCGGTGGGGCGGGGGGGTGGGGGGGGGGGGGGGGGGGGGGGGGGGGCGCTCCAGGGGGCTTTGTGGGGGAGTCCAAAGTCATCGGCTGGGTGTGGTGGGCGGGCCTGTGTGTGGCCTGGAAACGGTCCTCCGCCCATGATCGACCCCCGACCACAATTTCACACTGGCTAACCAATTAACATCCTTCCTTAAATAAGGAGACCAAAACTGCACACGGTATTCGAGGTGCAGTCTCACCAATGCCCTGTATAACTGAAGCATAACATCCTTACTTTTATGTTCAATCCCTCTTGGAATAAAGGATGGCATCCCATTATCCTTCTTAATTACTTGCTGTACCTGCATACTAACTGTGTGAAAGGTGTGCTGAGAAGCTCAGCACTGCTGGGGTGGGGGCAGGAAGAGTGTGATCGCAAATGTCTGCTCATGAGCAGGTGAGTCACCACTGAAATCTCCCTGAAGGCAGGGAGCTGCCTCAGGGAGCTGAAGAATTGTAAAAACAAAAATAAAGATTTAGAAAATGTGAAAAAATGTCGCCATGTAGGACTCAAAACAGGAAAATAAATGGCATAAAAATTATGTCAAAACATTTAAATTTTTAAAAAATTAATGTTGGAAACCTCATCCCGCTTGGCTGATTTGCCCGCCCGCCAACCGTAAGGTTGGACGAGCAGAGAAAATAATTGATTAATGGCAACATCGGCCTCTTAATTGTTGGCGGGTGCGCTGCCGACTCTCACGCGTGCCCGCTGACCATAATATCATGCGAGTGCGCAATGGCGTCGGGACGCTCGCCCGTTATCATTGCGCACTATTTTATATCCGATCGGGACATGCCCAACATAACTAAGCACCACTGCTGTGGCTGTCACAAGCACAAAATACGGAATAAGCTAACAACAACTTGCATTTATATGACACCTTTCACAGGTGCATTTCACAGGAACAATTATCAAACAAAATATGACACTGAGTCACATAAGGAGATATTGGGCTGTAACTTCTAACCGGCGTCAGAAAGTGCTGGCCCGCAGGAATTGGAAGAAATAAATACCTACTTACTTGTACTTGAAAATTGTGTTGCCACTTCTGCTCGCCGAAGCTGCTTGGGGCCTGCATCAAAAGACTCCTTGCAGGCCCCAGTGAAGTCTAGCTCCAGCACATTCAAGGAGGCCATGCCCCCTTTTTCACAGCATTTGCTGTCATAAAGTAGGTAAGTTAACAGGTAAATTGAGAGGCCAGGGAGGAGGTAATTGTTTAAGGTAAGTGCATATGATTTGGGGGGGTGGGGTGAGGGTGTACAGGGGCAGTCTAGTGGGCTGGGACAGAGATCCGGAGTTGGGGGGGAGGGGGCAGCTGTCCAGGGAATAGGGGAGGGGTTCGGGGGCAGAGGTTGGTTGGAGGTCTTGGGGGGTCATGGCAGGGGGTCAGGTCAGAGATCATGGAGGGGGCCATGGGATCTGAGGTCTGGGGGCGGAGGTCGGCTGGAGGTCCAGTGGGGTTGTGGGGGGTGGATTCCTAGATCCAAGGGATCATGGGGCAGAAGGGCTTCCGAGGTCTGAGAGGGGAGGGGGGGGGCAGCATGGGGGAGCGTTCCGAGATCCGGGGGTAAGGGTGGGAGTAGGAGTCGGAGATCCGGGCAAGGTTTCATAGGGGTTCCGAGGTTGGGGGGATATCAGAAGTCCATGGGGAGTGGGGGAGGGCCCAAGGTTGGGGTGGAGGTCTGTCAAAGGTCCGGGGGCGGTGGGGTGATGAGGGGTCAGAAGGCCATGGGAAGGGGTGGGTCCAAGGGTGGTGGGGTTGTCGGAGGTCAGGGATGTGAGGGGTCTCGAAGGTCAGGGAAGTGGGAGTTCAGAGGTCAAGAATGGGGTGGGGGGGATTGGAGTGTCGGAGGTCGGGAGTGGGATTTCGGAGGTCAGAGGTGGGGTTTCAGAGGTTGGGGTGAAGGGTATTGGAGTTCGGGGTGTGGGGGTTCAGTGGGGTGGGGGGTTCTAGGGCATTGGGGGTCCAGGGGCTTGGGGGATGGGGGGTGCTACATGGGGGTGGGTCAGGAGTGAGGGGGGGTGTCCCATGTGGTTGATCTGGGCCTTTAGAATGGTTACTCAAAAGTTAAAAGAGGTCTTAACTCTTCTAAACTTTTTGTGAGCAACTATAGGTATAACCCTGGCGGAACCATCCGAAGTTTCCAATTTAAATCACATTTTCAGATGGTTCCCAGCACAACGCAATTGTCCAGAGGAAGTGTATACTTCTGGGAAATTGCCGTGCAAACCCTTACCTGGGAACCTCCCAGGGGGATTCCCCAATGCACCTTTGGGGTACCCCCCAAATCCGACATTGGGGAGCTCGGAAGTTACAGGCAAATAAGATAGGTGACCAGAAGCTGGGTAAAAGAGGTAGGTTTGAAGGAGCATCTTAAAGGGGGACAGAGAGGTAGAGAGAATTATAAAGGGAATTCCAGAACTTAGAACCTCAACAGCTGATGCTACAACTGGCAATGGTGGAGAAATGAAAATTAGCGATGTGGGAGAGATCAGGATCAGAGCAGCACAGAGATCCCAGAGGTTCAAAGAGCTAGAGGAAGTTGCAAAGATCAGGAGGGGTGAGGCTATGGAAGGATTTGAAAAGAATGGTGAGAATTTTAAAATGAATGCATTGTTTGACCCGGTGCTAATGTAGATTTACGAGTGCTGAGGTGAAAGTGAACAGAACTTGGTGCAAGTTAGAATATGGGCTGCAGAGTTGGAGGAGTTCAAGTTCACGGAGGATGCAAGGTGGGAGACTGACAAAGAGAGCATTGGAATAGTTGAGTCTAGAGGTAGCAAAGGCATGGATGAGGGATTTAGCAACAGTCTTCACTATCTCCTGTCATCTGTTGGGTCTTAAAACCAAAGTTTTGTGTCATCTGTACTTCTAAATTTGTCACACTGGTTTCCTGCACTATGATCTTTGCTCTTTAGTCTTTCATCGAGGTTTCTCAACAAAAAATAAAATTGTTCTATTTTAGGAAAATTTACCTATTGGACAGGTTAACAGGATCTGGCATCGCCTAATGGAGTGGGTGTATAACAGGTGATTGATCCTCTGTCGCCCGTTTTCTACCCAGCAGTGAAAGTTAAAACCTATTAAAACCTAGCCCTTAAGAGCTGATTTTAACTTTCAGAGGTGGCAGAAAATGTGAAAATATGCTAGGGTATATACTAGGTGACTGAACTGCTATCAGCTGTTTCCTGCTACTTTTGAAAATTAAAATCAATCCTCTAGATTGTAGATGGCATTTGTAACCTTCAAAAGATTTAAACTAAGAAGAGAAAATGATTTTAAAATGAAGTACACAAGACACCCAGTTTTTCTACAGTGTTTTTTACTCCATATATGAAGAACACTTTTTCCTCCAACTTAGGCCCTTTGCAATGTCGTTAGTATGACCACAAATGTCTACTAACACCACTGTAGAATTGCTCCCTGTACCAGATCACTTGGTGCAGCAGGGGAGGGTTATAAGGATCTGTATTCCTGACAAAGACCACCAGATGTTGAAATTCCCAAACTTATTTCAACATGGTTTACTTCACATCCTTAACAAAGTGCACAAAGCACCCTGATAACTGTATTTGATTGCTTTGTGTTGATTTTTAAGTTCAACTTTAATCAAGAGCTAATAGTAGAAGTACAGAAGAAATAGAGATTTTGAGGAGGAAAGTACCATCATCCTGATTTCATGCATGTTATTTTGTATTTATCCACACTGAATTACACCTCTGTGGATTGCCTCAGTTATCTAAATGATCTGCACCAGGCTGCCTTGTTCATTATTTGCCTTGCCTCCTATTCTGGCATCACCTACAGGGCCTAGGAAACCCAACCAAAATGGGTTAAAAATATGAAGCCTGTGAAGATGTAGGCATTAAAGTCTGTCTCGTGTAACGTCTCATTACATTAAAGGCAGCTACTAACTAACCCATCTCCTGAGAGCACGTTGTTCATCAGCTCTCTTGTCCCACCTCCCTTAAAACCAAAAAACACAAGAGATGGAAGCAGAAGTAGACCATATGAGCCAGGTCCACCATTCAATATGATCATGGCTGGTTTTGGGTTTCAACTCCACTTTCCTGGCTGTTCCCCACATCCCATGATTCCCTGAGAGACCAAAAATCTGCTTATCTCAGCCTATTCAATGATGAAACATCCACAACCCTCTATTGGTAGAGAATTCCAAAGATTCACAAACCTTTGAGTGAAGAATGCTTTCCTCATCTCAGTCCTAAACAATCACCCCTTTATGCTGAAACTGTGCCCCTGTATTCTAGATTCCCCAGTCAGTTAAGACTTTTCAGTGTCTATCCTGTCAAGCTCCTTCAGGATCTCATATGTCTTGATGAGATTGCCTCCCATTCTTCTAAACTCCAGAGAATATAGGCCCAATTTACTCAGCTCCCCATCATAGGACTCATTCCAGGGATCAACTATTGGATTTTTGCTGTACTGCCTTCACTGCAAGTATATTCTTCCTAAAATATGGAGACCAAAACTGCACACAATATCCCAAGTGTGGTCTCACCAAAGCCCTGTACAATTGTAGCAAGATTCCTTTATTCCTGTACTCCAATCCCCTTGCAATAAAGGCCAACATGCCATTTGTCTTCCTAATTGCTTGCTGTACCTGCAAGCTAACTTTCTGAGTTCCTTGTAACAGCTTACCTAAGTGTCTCTGAACATCAGAACTTACGGGTTTCATGCCTTTTAAAAAAACATTCTGCTTTCCTATTCTTACAACCGAAGTGAATAACCTCACACTTCCTCATATTATATTCCATCTGCCACCTGGCTGGGAAGATGGAGGCATAGTGGTACTGTCACAGGTCTAGTAATCCATAAGCCCAGGCTGATACTCTGGGACATGTGTTTAAAAATCCTGCCACTGCAGGTGGTGAATTTTAAATTAAATTCAATAATTTCAAAAAAATCTCAGTAATAGTGACCATAAAATAATCACTGATGGTTGTGAAAACCCATCAGGTTCACTAAGGTTTTTTAAGGAATTTTATGGCTATATCCGATGTTAATTGTTGTGCAAACCGAATCCCAGAGGGAAACTTGGCTTACAGGACCATACCCTTTTTTTGTGTTCTGAAAATGAGAAGAAGTCATACTGATCACAATAGCAAGAAGTCCAGTAACACTTTTTGGATTTTAAAAATAAAAAATAAAAGTTTTATTAACAAGAATGAAAGAAAATTTAAGCACACAAGGTTACAGTTGCACAATTAAAGTTATTCTTACAAAGCGTCCCCCCCAAAAGACTCCCTACTTGGTCAGACCCACAAGTAAACACCTTCTAGGCAACACTGCCTTATAGATGTTTCACTATAAAAATCCAGTAATATTACCCAAGGCAAACTGCTGTAGCTTTAATAAATGCACCGCATGACCTCTTTTCCACTCTTCAGTGGAAATCCAAAGTCCAGAATAAAACTGCTTTTTGCAGCCCAAGAGTTTTCAGGCTTGACTGGGTGGCAGATTCAAACCTCCATCCTCTCCCAGCCCAGAGCCCAACTATAGCTCCAGCTGCTACATCTCACCCAGCTCCACAACTATAGCTCACAGCTACAGTAACTCTAAAATAGATTTTTCTCTTATCATCTCAGATTCCATTGTTCTCACAGCTCCTTGAAACTCAAATATAAAGATTTTTCATGCTTCCATTATGTCACTGCTTTTGGGTCAATAGAATATAATACCCCACTTCTATTTACCTATGGAACTCCTGCAAGATGCAAATATGTTTCTTTTCACCTGACTTCCTTTTGATATTCAAAGACACTCACAACTTACTTAAAAATGTAAATGTTCAATTTAACCTATTCACTCGTACCTCAAACCTAACTCCTCTTTTCATATTTTAACCCCCCGCCCTCCCACACACCCACCACCCCCCGCCCCCCACCCCCCGCCCCACCCCCCAGCCCCCAGACAATCTGTCTCCTATTAATTTCTGCCCAGCTTAATTAAATAATACACACACACACACACACAGAGACATACGCACACACACACACACACACACACACACACACACAGCCTTCTTCACAGAATAACACAATATTCCCCAAAAATTTATTAAAAAGACATTCATTTCTCACAGGGAAGGAAAACAGCTATCTTTTCCCAGTTTGGCCTATACGTGACTTGAGACCTACAGCAATGTGATTTACTCTTAACTGCTCTCAAGGGCAATTAGGGATGGGCAACAAATGCTGGACAAGCCAACAATGTCCACATCCCATGAAAGGATAAAAGAAAATTCACTTCACCTGTCTATATTTCTTTGCAGCCTTCCTGTGTACTGTACTCCTGACAAAGTGGGTGGATTTGAACCAGGTTGGCATCAGATTTGTAATTCTTAAAATTTTAACTTTTCACACAACCTAGACCCACCCATTCTTGCCAGTTAAAATTACCTCTATTTTTTCACTGCCCACAAACTTAATGCTAGGAAAGGTAAGTTTATATGGACGCAGCAAACTTTAACCATTCATCGCCAGATCTGACTGGGCCACATAGAGCATTATCAAGACCTGGGTGTAGACAAATTATAGAAGGTTAGCATGCAGGTACAGCAAACAGTTTGGAGAACAATTGGAATGTTATCCTTTATTACAAAAGGTTTGGAGTATAAGAGTAAATAACTCCTACTGCAATTGTTACGAGTCTTGGTGAGACCAACCTTAAACACAGCGTACAGTTTTGCTCTCCTTACCATAGTATGGATATATTTGCCTCAGAGGGAGTGCAACAAAGGTTCATCTTGTGATGTGGGGATTGTCTGAGGAAGAAAGATTGAGCAGACTAAGCCTATATTCAGTGGAGTTTAGAAGAATGAGAGTTGATTTCATTGAAATATAAAGATTCTTCAGGGACCTGACAAAGTACATGCTGAAAGGATGTTTCCTCTGCCGAAGAGTCTAGAACTAGGGGTTACAGTGTCAGGAGTTGGCCATTTAGAACTGAGATGAGCCAAAATTTCTTCACTCAGAGGATTGTGAATCTTTAGATTTCTCTACCCCAAGCAGCTGTGATTACTCAGCCCTTGAGCATTTCAAGCCAAAGATTGATCTTTTTGAAGCTACTTAAGGGATCTTAGGATTTAGTAATGAATAATGAGCCAGGTTTAGTTAACAACCTAAAAGTGTGTGAACATTTATCAAATAACAACCCTACCATGATTCAATACAGCATAGGGAGAAACCCAAAACAGCCACTAAGATGTTAGATTTGGGTTAGGCTGCATTCAATGTGATGAGACAGAGACTGTCCTCAGCAAACTGGAAAAATATGCTAACGGGGATTACAAAATAAGATCAGTCGAATGTGTTCAAAAAGAATTTAATATAATACTGAACCAATTTATATTCTTAAGGAGCAAGAGCTCCACTTGCCAAGCAAAACAACGATGGATGACTAAAGAGGAAAAGGACAACATAAAACTAAAAAAAAACATACAAAAATGCAAATTATAGCGAAGATCCTGGTGAATGGGACAGATAAAAAGAACAGGAATGGGTGACAAAACCGACAGTAAGAGCCACAAAAAGGAGTAGGAAATGAAATTTGCAAGGGATATCAAAATCCACACCAAAGAAGAAAAGATGGTAGTCAGGAGCAATGTGGGGCCCCTTGAAAATTGATAGCAGTGATATTATCTATGAAAATAAAGAAATGGACATGCTGAGTAATTACATTGATATTTACAGTAGAGGAAGAGATCAGCAAGCTAGACATACCAAGGAAACTGATATTGAATCAAGGACATGGATTCACCAAAATCAATAATCTAAAAAGCATCAATGAAGAAACTAATGGCACTAAAGAGTGACAAATCCAGGACCATACGGTTTCTATCCAAGGGATTTGAAGGAAGTAGGTGAGAACCATTGCAAATGCCCAAATATAAGCTTTCAAAATTTTCTCAATTGGGGAACTGTTCCTTTGGATTGAAAAATTAAGCATGTCACTCTACTATTTAAGAAAGGTGAGAGAATACCAGGAAATTATAGACCAGTTAGCCCAACACTGTTGTTGGGAAATTGCTTGAGTTTGTTAATAGGATAGGGTGGCTGAACACCTTGAAAATTTTCAGTTGGTCAGAGAGAGCCAGCATGGATTTGTAAAGGGTAGTTCATGCCTGATGAGCCTAACAGAATGTCTGAAGAGATGACTAAATTAGTGGATAAGGAAACATCTGTGGATGTCATTTAGATGGACTTCCAGAAAGCATTTGATAAAGTCCCTTATCCAAAACTGTTAATTAAATTTGAAACTTGTGGAATTGAAGGAAATTTATTGACCTGGTTAGGAAATTGACCAAGCAGTAGGAAAGAGGGAGTAGGGATAATGTGCAGGTACTCTAATTAGCGGGATGCGACTAGTGATGTCCCACAGGTGTCAATATTGACCTCAGATATTCACCACATTTCTTAACAACTTTGATGATGGCATAGAAAGCCAGATATCCAGATTTGCTGATGACCCAAAGTTAGGTAGCATTGTAACCTGTGTAGATGAATGCTTACAATTATCAAGAGATATTGGTAAATAAGTGAATGGGCAAAACTGTGACAAATGGATTTTACTGCAGGTAAATGTGAGGCCATCCACTTTGAATCTGAAAGGGATAGAACAGGGTACTTTCTTAATGGTGAAGAGCTAGAAACAGTGGAGGCCCATCGAGACTTGGGGTCAGATTTTGCCACCCTGATATGGGACCAACCCAGGCTGGACAAGGAAAAAGAGATGGCATGGACCTAATTCTAGGGCCGGGATTTTCCATGCCTGCCAGTGTTGGGCGTGTTGGGTGGCATGAACGGACAAGTTCATGGTCATCCGCTCAGCCCACCAATTGCAGGCCACGTTCTCCGCCAAGAGATGACAGAAACCTCATTGTAATACATCTGCATATTATTATTAGATCTGCCACCATGCCCCCCTCCCCTCGCACCCCCCACCCCCCTACCCCCTCCCCCACCCCCACCCCCGCAGGTTCGTCCATCCACGTTAGCGGGAAAACATACTGACGTGTTTCACAACAGCACCTGAGCGACATGCACTTGGCAGGCTGCACTTCACTTGGGACTTCAAAGTTTGTTTGCCTACCTTGTTTCAGTCAGCACTCGCAGTCATCAGTGCCAGGCTTCACAGACAGCACCACATGACTTTTAGGGGTGCTCACGGCAGGCCTCTGCCTACCAGCTCAGCCATATGTGGGTGGCTTTTCATTGGCTGCAGGTTTAAGGCTTGCTTGTGGAAGGGGGAGAAGTGGCCTCAGGCAAGGGAAGAGACTGCAGGGCAAGAGCTGTACCGGGGAAGGTGGGTATCCCAATGTGTGTGTGGGAGGACATGTTGATCTGTGCAAGTGGTCTCAAGGTGGTGAGGACTGAGGATGCAGTCTCCAGAGGAAATGAGGCCAGATAGACATGTAAGGGTATGTGTGTGAGAATGGGTGATGTCCCTTGAGATGGCAGTGAGTGATATGCCAGTGGATGTTTGATTGAGCTTGAAGTGTGTGAGTTCAGAGTGATGAGGTGATTGACTTACACTGGCTGCATGGATGAGATCATTCATCCTCTATCTGCATTGGATGGCCAACCTCCTCTGTGCAGCATTGGCACTGATCACCAACACCACCACCTACCAAGTAGTAATGTTGCTGCCCCTCCTGCAGCCAGAGCTGGGGTAGAGGACATCACAGTGGGCCTCGACAGCATCCAAAAGTTGCTCAAGGGCTGCAGTCTTCTTGCCTTTCATGGCCATGTCTTCTTTGCTGCAGTCCTGGGCTGGAAGGACTGACCGCGACTCTACTTTAAATGTAGTGCCAGGTGTGATGAAACGGCAACATGACGGCATGGCAGGCGAATCGGAGCCCACCCACCATGGAAAGGGCGTGTTTCCCGGGAATGCATAAATAATATGACAGGTTTGGAAAGATATGGCATCAAAACCCTCCATAACGGCCGGTGTGTAAAACATCACTTTACCTTCCCATTATTGCACTTAGTGCAAATCTGGGACGATTCTACTGAGGATTCCTTCCCATTTCCTGTTGTGCGGTACTTTTAAGAATGTGGGATAAGGGTGTGGGTCATGAGCCTGCAAGCAGTAGGTTCCATTGCAGCGATGGCGATTTCATACCCCCCACAATTTTCATGGAGTCAGGCCAGCTTCCAAAGGCATCTGAAGGAGACATGGTTCATGCCAGGTCAGAAGTGTTTTAAACCATGGGGGAGGCCTGTTGTGGAGTCGGGAAACTGGTGATAGGTAAGTTTAAAAGGTGCTGCTAACTTCACATGTCACATTATAATGCTGTATTATAAATTAAGTAAGTTTTAATGCAGTGATTGATGATAGGGCTTTGTTTAGAAAAAATCAATGGCCATTAAATTGACTAACATTGTGAAAGTGGGGAAGTCTTCAGGTGAATTAGATTAATTTATCCATCTGTTCCACTACTTCAATGTAAAGAAGCATTATTGACATAATTGTGTAATGGAATCACATTATGAATGCTTGGCTGAGCTCCAACCTCCATTAATGGATTCAGCTCAGTAGGGTTGTTGATACAGCTGTCAAGGCAACTTTGAGCTTTGTTTAGATTGGCAGTTTTATGAGCTCCAAATAGGATTGTTTTGGAGTGATTTTTGTGGAGGGTATGTTTATTTTAACAGTTTCATGAGCATCTCAGAGAGTTCAAAATGTTATTATCAGGCTCATGAGTTCAGTCCATAGTGGATATTAGGAGAGTGGAGGGACACTGGGGAGTATAGAAGGGGAATGAAGGGATATGGGATATGGAGGAGAGGGATGGGGGAGGGTAAGGCATGAGGGATAAGGGTTGGATGACTAACACTCATGTACAGAACTGGGTACTTATCCCAGTGAGCGGTACTCTGCCTGCCTCAGCATCCACCCAGCTCCGTTCCCCCCTCAGGCCTACTTCAGGAGGTGGTGACCTTGAATACAGGCTGGCTCTGTCACTCCACCATGAAAATAGCGTGGGCGAGCAATGCTGGGCAGGAGGCAAGGAAATGCCCCAACTCACGAGTCCTGCCTCAGAGGGAAAAATCCAATTCTTGGTTTCCAGGTACATACATCATTAAAATGTCATGAACAGGTACAGGAACTAATCAAAAATGTTAATGGAATGCTGGCCTTTCTATGTAGAGGACTAGGACTTATGCTTCCGCTAGGTAAAACCTGGGAGTTGTCCACACCTGGAGTTCTGGGAGCAGTTCGGAGTGCCACACCTCTTAGCCTTGGACAGAGTACAGCACAGATTTACCAGAGTGATCTCTGGACTGCAAGAGTCAAATTATGAGAAGTGTTAACACAAATTAGGGTTGTATTCCCAAAGATTTAGAAGGTTTAGGGGTGATTTTATTGAAGTTTCCAAGATATCAAGATGAACAGATAGGGTGATAGAGTAATTATTTTCACTGACTGGGGAAGTCTAGAACCAGGAGCATAGTCTAAAAACTAGGGCCAGACCCTTCAGGAGTGAAATTAGGAAACACTCCTACACACAAAGGGTGGTAGAAGTTTGGAACTCTCTTCTGCAAATGGCAATTGATGCTAGATCAGTTGTAAATTTTAAGATTCTAAGATTGATAGAGTTTTGCTAACCAAAGGTGTTACGGGATTTTGGGAAAAGTTAGGTGTAGGCCTCATCAGCCATGATTCCATTGAATACCGAAATAGGCTCCAAGAGCTAAATGGTCTATTTCTGTTCCTATATTTCCTATGTTCCTTGACGTGGATAGTGCAGGAAGATGTGGCTGAGGTAGAAGATCAGCCATGATCTTATTAAATGGCAGAGCAGGCTTAAATGACCAAATGGCCCAATTCCGCTCCTTTTTCTTATGTTCTTATTATCAAGTCCAGCTCTCTTGTCCAAGAGACCTCTGACTTCTCCCCATTAGAATTCACCTTATTAATTCCTTTCCCCCACCTCCTCCACTCTCACCTCTAACAATCTACAAGGAGCTCACTGGTTTCTTTGTCACTAAGATTGAGACCATACTTCCAAATTCATTTACCTCTTCTTTTCCTCCCCCAGCCTACCTAGCCAAACTTCTTCTAAAACTTTACATACACCCCCACCCCGTTACCCTAGCCCTGAACTCACATTTTTTCTAATTTCTCCCCTAACTGCCCTCATGTCCTCCCCAAGCTCATCTTGCCCATGAGGCCTCCCTCCTGCTCCCCATGTTAGTTGATATTGTTAACACTTCCCTCACCTCAGGTGCTGTTTCCCTCTCCTGCAAATACACTGTCATTATCCATCTTCCTCAAAACCCACCCTGGAACCTTATATCCTTGCAAGCTACCACCCTATCTCCAATCTCTCTTTCCTCTCCAAAGTTCTTTTGTGTGTTGTTGCCTCCTAAATCAGTGCCCATCTTTCCCAAAATTCCATGTTTGAGTCTTTCAAATAAGGTTTTGCTCCCATCACAGTACCAAAAATCCCCTAACTAAAGTCACAAATAATATCCTTTGTGTCCGTGATGTGGTGAATAATCCCTCCACATCCTTTTCAATCCCATTGTAGCCTTTGCCATGGTTGAATGCCCATCCTCCTCCACTGTCTCTCCTCCATCATCCAGCTGGTTGGGACTGCACTAACTTGGTTTCATTCTTATCTATCCAGTCTTAGGTAAAGAATCACCTTCAATTGCTTCACTTCCAGTTCCAGCACCAGTACTTCTGGTGTTCTTCGAGGATCGATCCTTGGACCCTTCCCATTTCTCATCCAAATTCTGCTCCTCAGCAACATCATCTGAAAACTCAGCATCAAAATTCACATGTACACTAATGACACCAGTTCTGGAGTCCATTGTCACTTCTTGCCATTTGAGGGATTCCAAACAAGGTCAAAATCTGGTTAAGCTTTGGGATGATTGCTTTTGTTGAAGTAGACATAACTATTTCCATGACTGGGAATCTGCTGTAGTCACCAGTGACAACAAGCAGATATTCACCAATGTGCAAGTCTGCAAAATCAACACTAACCTCAATCCATAGTCCTCAAGGTAGGTCAGACAACTTGAGAGGATCACAGAGAGTTGACATTGTGGTGCTTGAAATGGCAAACACTGATTGATTTTCTGCTCTACCATGTGGTCAATTCCTGGGAACCATTCCTTTTTACTCAGGAGCTGTTTGGTTTTGACAATCCTCTGGTGACCTTCATGTGCTATATCAAAACACATTTTCTAAATGATTGGGGAATGACAATACAACTGCTGCATAACACAAGATCAGATATGGTTGTAACGTTGAGCTCATTTTGAATATTGTAAAGAACTTCTAGTATGTGAGGGATTTTGTTTGAAGATAGTCTTTTGATCACGTCTTTACATTTCCTGATTCCATAGATTCCAGACACCACTGTGAGATTCTTAGGACTGGAAACAGCCAGAGACAGATCAGAATTAAAAATCCATGAGCAACATGGCTACTTTATCATAACAGCTTCTCCAGACACTGCTCTGCTTGCAGACTCCCTCTGATAATACAATTCTGTAGGTAATTTCAAATGAGCAATATGTGCATAATGCAATTTCAAAACACTAATACACTATATCTTCTTAGTAAGTGAGAAACATAGCATGTTTCAATGACTCACTTCCAAAAGTCTAAACATAAACTTCAGTATAACTTGAACATTCAACTTATTATATATTCTAACTTCTGTATGAATTTAAAAATGCATTCAGTTATATATAATGAGATGAAAGATTTGTTCATCAACTGAAAATAGTTCACAACTTAGCCACTTAAGTATGGTGCAGATTTTCTCTCATGAGTGGGATACCATCTAACATGACGTATGGTCTCATTTGACTCATGATCTTCATATGAAATGTCAATGTTGGAATTGGAGTCAAAGCTTACAAATGGTGGTTTCAGTGCTTTCAAGAATGACACATTTTGGGTGATGATTTGTAAACCGTGCTTAGCAATGATCATTGATCCTTCAGTGTTGGCACGACAAATGGTTGGATGTTTTAAAGGGTTGTTTGCTTTCCAGCATGACTATCATGGTTCAGAAGCACTTTATCTTCTGGCTTTAGTGGTATTAGCTCTAAATTTCATGTTTCACTCTGCACTTACTCTCATTTGATCCTTCTGTTCTCGACTGCATTCATGTACATGTTGATCATTAGCTCTATGGGGTAGCTCAGGATGATGTGCACACTTGGGTTCGCAAAGGTAAGTGTAGCTGGAGGTTTTCCGGTAGTTAAGGGAGGAATCATTCTGTATTTGTGAAAAAAAATGATACAGCTTTTGCTTCCATTATTGCTCTCAGCTGTAGCTGTACATATCACAGGCTCACAGAATTGTTACAGTGTAGAAGGAGGCCATCCAGCCCATTGTGTCTGTACTGGCTCTCTGAGCATTTTAATTTAGTGCCAATCTCCTGACTTTTGCCTGTAACCCTGCACATTGTTTCGATTTCAATAAACATCCAATGCCCTCTTGAATGCCTCAGTTGAACCTGCCTCTGCCACACTACCAGGCAATGCATTCCAAACCCTAACTACTCGCTGTGTGAAAAAGTTTTTTCTCACCTCGCATTTGCTTCTTTTGCAAAACATTTTAAAACTGCGCCCTCTGGTTCTCGATCCATTTACTTGCAGGAACAGTGTCTCCCTATCTACTCTGTCCAGACCCCTCATGTTTTTGAAAACCTCTATCAAATCTCCTCTTTGCCTTTTCCTCTCCAAGGAAAACAGTCCCAACTTCTCCAATCTTTCCTCATAACTGAAGTGTCTCAACCCTGGAAATATTCTGTACTCTCTCCAATACATTCACATCCTTCCTATAGTGTGGCACCCAGAACTGTACACAATACTCCAGCTGAGGTCTAACCAATATCTTATATAAGTTCATCATAACCTCCCTGCTCTTGTACTCTATGCCCCTATTAATGAAGCCTAGGATACTGTATGCTTTAGAAACAGCTCTCTCTACCTGTCTTGCCACCTTTAATAACTTATGTACATATATATCCAGGTCTGTCTGCTCCTGCACACCCTTTAGAATAATATCCTTTATTTTTATACTGTCTCTCCATGTCCTTTGTATCAAAGTGTATCACCTCACACTTCTGCCACCTATCTGCCCACTCCACCAATGTGTCAATGTCCTTTTGAAGTTCTACACTGTCCTCCTCACAGTTTACAATTCTCCCAAGTTTTGCGTCATCTGCAAACTTTGAAATTGTCCCCTGCACACAAAAATCTAGATCATTTATATATATCAGAAATAGCAAGGGTCCCAATACCGACCTCTGAGGAACTCCACTACAAACCTTCTTCCAGCCAAAAAATACCCATTAACTATTGCTAATGTTTCCTACCCCTCAGCCAATTTTGTATCCACATTGTTATTGTCCCTTCTATCCATTACCTATAACTTTCCTCACAAGTCTGTTATGTGGCACTCTATCAAACACCTTTTGTAAGTCCATATACACCACATCAATGGCCTTGCCCACATCAACCATCTCTGTTGCCTCTTCAAAAATCTCCAGCAATTAGTTAGATGCGATTGCCCTTTAACAAATCAATGCTGACTCTTCCAAATCAATCCACATTTTTTCATGTGACTATTAATTCTATCCCGAACATCACCTTTTTCAACATACGCAGAAATCTCTAGACTTCTCCATCTCGTGGCCAGTGGGCGTGATTTTTTCAGTAACTGAAGCCTAGATAGTTCACAAATTTACTGAACTCATCACTGTTGAATGGTAGCTCATTGTCACTTCTCACTATTTGAGGGATTCCAAAGTGAAAATTTGGTCTAGCTTTGGGGTGACTGTTCTCGTTGAAGTGGACATAACTATTTCCTCGACTGGGAACCTGCTGTAGTCACCATTGACAACAAGCACGTATTCACCAGTGTGCAAGTCTGCAAAATCAACACTAACCTCAATCCATGGTCCTGGAGATAATTCAGACATCTTGAGAGGATCAGAAAGATTTGACATTGTGGTTGTTTGACATGGAAAACACTGACTGTTTTTGCGCTCTACCATGTGGCCAATTCCTGGGAACCATTCCTTTCTACTCAGGAGTTGTTTGGTTTTGGAAATTCCCTGGTGACCTTCATGTGCTATATCAAAACACATTCTCTGAATGATTATGGAATAATAATACAATTTCTGTGTAACACGTGATAAAATGTGGTTATAATGGCGAGCTCGTTTCGACCATTGTGAAGAACTTGTAGCGTGTGTGAGTGATTTTGTTTGTATACGCTCTTTTGATCACGTCTTTCCAGTTTCCTGATTACATAGTTGTGACACATAGTTGTAACATCTCACTATGCTTTGTTGCTGCTTTGATGTCAACTAGGTTCAGTGATTCTGGCGCAGCATTTAGACTTACGTAGTTAAGATATTGGGTGGAATTTTCCATGCCTGCTGGCAGCGGGCATAGGTGGCATGCATGGACCATATGGCACCATCGGTTTCACAATGGTGGGAAGGCAGATTGCAATTGTCCATCAGCCTGCCGACGGTCATTGGGGAGTTCAAGTTAATACATCAGCATATCATTAAAAGGTTATCCCACCAGGGTCTTGGACCTCCAACTGATCATCCGTCCACGTTGGCGGGAAAGCATGTCGATATGTTTCATGACAGCACACAGGCAATGTGCATTAGACGACCTTCAATTTGGGGGAGCTGGAGGTGAGTGAACAGTATTGTTCTCCACAGCTCGCCAGTGTTGCCTGTTGCTTTGCAAGCCTCGGGGACACCGGGGAGCCAGGGTGAAATGATGCCCTGCCATAGAGGTGACTGTTGTTGGGGGGATGTCCTGGGGCAACTGTTGCCCAGCCTTGGAGGTGACTGATGTTGAGAGGGGTGTCCGGGGGCAACTGCAGCCCTGGCATTGTACCCTGCACACAAGAAATCAAGGTGGGGGACAGGGTAGGGGAGGGGAGTGGCCACGCATTAGGGACACATGTATAAACTGATCATTCCTCTGCAACTGAGACAGTTCAGGCACAGCCACAGTGATATAACTGGGGTCGGGCTCCATGAATGCCCGCCCACGCAAGCAATGCAGGGGCACCAAAGTGCCACCAAGTGTTCCAGACCTTGCCCCCCTCCCTGCCTCCCCCACCGACCCACCCTCCCTGGCACAGACTGTGAGTCCTCAACCACTTTATTGGACTGTGGAGAAGTTGGACTGCACACGATGTACAATCGCCTCACTAATGCTGGCCATGTAGCAGTCACTGCTTGAGGCACTCAGCTGCTTGCAATCTCAGCAACCCAGTTAAGATCAATCTCCCCCATGTCGCAGGCTGACAGGACAGTCTTGCAGCACACTCACCTGTGGCCATCCGAGGTGTGACCAACACTTTCCAGGAAGCGTTAAGGGACGGTCACACGGGGCCAGGGAAGGCGCTAAGTACAGCCGTAATAACCATGTCTCTCTCTTTCTTTCATGCTACAGGAGGACCACATCAGGATCATGGACCCTGGTGACCTAGATGTATGCCTGATGGCCTACAGAGACCATAGAAGATGGAGGAGAGAGCAACTGAGGCACCTGGCTGCGCAAAGGCAGGAGCAGCAACCTCATGAAGAAGGGGCAGCAGAGGCTCCCGCACACACTGCCCAGGAGTGACAGCAAGCCATGGCTGATCAATGCCCAAGGTCTATAAATGACACCTGTCATTCCTGCAGATGACCAAGAACCAGCGTTGCCGATGACAGCACATGTCTAGGGACCTGTTCACTTACATTTACCAGTTAATGCCGTTCTTAGCACCAAGGGGATATGGAGGTCATCCACAGCCAGTGGCTGTGAAAGTGACCACAACACTCAATTTCTGTGCCAGTGGCTCCTTTCAGGTCTCCACAGGTGCCCTCTATGGGATTTCACAATCCACCACCCACAAATGCATCCATATGGTCACAGATGCCATCTTCTCCATGGCACACAACTTTGTGCATTTCACCCGAGACCAGGACAGCCAGGATGCAAGGGCCATTGGATTCGCCCAGATCTCAGGATTCTCACAGGTGCAGGGTATGATTGACTGCATTCATGTGGCGCCCAGGTCTCCGCATCTATACACGGTGGATTACATCAACCTCAATGGATTCCATTCACTGAACATACAGCTGGTGTGTGACCACCAGAAACGCATCCTGCAGGTGTGCGCAAGGTTTCCAGGGAATGTGCACAACGCCTACATCCTGAGTCTCTCGCAGATCCCTGCAATCTTCCAGGGTCCATAGTAACTGCAGGGTTGGCTCCTTGGGGAGGCTGTGGCTGATGACACCCGTGCAGTGGCCTCAGACTGCAGCAGAGCGATGCTATAATGAGTTTCATGCAGCAGCTCGCAACTTGGTGGAGCAGATCATCGGGATAGTGAAGCTGAGGTTCCTGTGCCTGGACCGGTCTGGTGGAGCCCTGCAATATAGTCCACAGAGGGTGTCACACATCGTTGTTGTCTTCTGTGCCCTTCACAACCTGACACTGCAACGGGGTGAGGAGCTGGCTGAGGAGGAGATGGAGGAGCTACACATATCCTCCATTGAGGAGGATGATGACGGGGATGGGCTCCTCAGGGACAAGGAGCCACCCGCAGAGGCCATAGCTGATGACACCCTCGGAGGCAACGATAACGGGGATGAGGCCCTTGCGCTGGCTAGATAAGGAAGGCATGCTCAGAAGGCCTGAAAAACTGCTAGTTTTGTGGAGGATGATGACGACATGCAGTGAGGTGACCCCAAATATCCTCTCATCACATTTGTGAACGTTTGACTCCAATCTGGCAGCGCGAATACCCTCTGTGAGGAAGCTCCTGTCATGGGATGCAATGGAGGCCCTAATAGTCGCTCGATTGAAGGAGGATGATGACAACATGCAGTGAGGAGACTCTACAGAGCTTCACATTGTCTCTGAGAATGTCTGACTCCTGTCTGACTGAGGGCAGCTTGCTTGCGCTCTGTGATCAGAGCCATCTCAGGGACGCAGCCATGAAACATTAGTTCTGATGCTATATCCGCCTTCAGCACCTGAGCCCTTCAGGAGTTGGTGCACAGCATCACTGGCCGCAGATGCTGTTGTGATGGGGGCCAGCCCCACCTTAAAGGTGCTGAGAGCACATCGAGAGAACGAGAGAACTCTGTGGCACCTGCCCAAAAAATTCTGGCAGCAATGACCAGCACTGCTGGAGTGCAGCCATCAGTAATGTTTCCAGGGAGTGTGAGGCCGGACCATCACTGTGGTCTGAAGGCTGCACAGAGCACAGGGAAGAGGCCCTGGACTGAGACACCTGCCTTTTATCCTGTGCAGAAAGGTTTCACATCTGAGTGACAAGAACACTGCTCATCAGAACAAGGAGCCACAGGCAGGGAGACATTCTTGGGAGTTTATTGACAAAAGTGAACAGTATGTACAAGTGATTAACACCCGTGCCCAGGCTGTGCAACTAACTCTCCTTATCTTTCCTAACCCTGCTGCTATGTCTTGTTGCTCCCCGGACATCCACAGTGGAGGTGGAGGCAGCCTGCTGACTGTGACACCCTGTCAATGATGACTTTGGTGGGCGTCCTCTGGAGGACTGAAACCTGGAGGCCCCGGCCTACTTTCAGGGTCCTGCTGTGTGGCAGTGGCACCCTCCTTGGCCTGTGAAGTTGGAGCTGCAAAGGTCACAGGAAAAGGGGAGTCAGATGGGCCGGTTGCTCCCAGGGTCACCTGGGTGGATGGCCCCAGAGTGTGCACCTGCTGATCCTCCTCCCTATGGCCTGAGACCCCCTGGCTGTGAGTGGAAGGGGTAGCTGGATTGAAATTGAGCTGCCCAGCCCCCCTCTTGCGTACACACTGTTGGAGGCCAACTATGACATCAGTGATGGAGTTAAACCCGTGCAGCAGTGCAGGAGTGACGTCCTGGACCAAGGTCTCTATGACGGCTGCCATCCTGCCAGTGTTGGCCTTGGTGCATTTCAATGCTGGCGCTATCACCTCAGAGTGAAGACGGACGGACTCCTCCATCATGCCTTACAATCTGAGGAGTGCAGCGGACATCCCTTCCTGATGTTCCCGAGCTTGCCTTTGCAGCTCCAGCAACTGTGACATGACCGAGTCCAGAGGCTCATCATCTGACTCAGACTCAGCAAACTTCTGGCCTCCAGCAGTCCTCCAAGTGTCGGGGACCTGGGAAGTCCCTGCCTCCACCTGCTGTGGATCAGAAAGTGTGGTGTGCTCAACTAATTGTGGTCCCGAGGCTACTCTAAAGCTAGGTCCCACCGAGATGTGCGTTTCTGCACTGGTGGAGCATGTGGGTGAGTGCTGTGATGGGACTTCAGGGAGGGTACCTTCAGAATCCTCTTCAGAGGTTCCTTCGGAGCTTGCTTGGAGACCTTGGGTCTCTCGGCTGTTTGGCAGGTGTGCCTGCGAAAGCAAGAAGAGAAAATTAGTGCATGGCAGTGGCCTGTGAAACAGGACACCTCACTCACAGCATGGTTGTCTGATGAATTTTGCACTGCTAGATCCTCACTTGGTAGACCAGCGGCAACCTCACCATCAGCACAGGACTGGTCCAGATCATGGCTGCCCAGTTGGATGGCTCTGTTTTCACCTTGATTTCGGGCATTCTGCCACTGGCCTGTGACCTCTCTCTCTTGTTGTGTGCCAGCTTGTCCTGCATGGATACAGATGGATACAGATGGAGAAAGAGTAAGCAAGACGCCTGCCAGGCCAGATGATAAATATGCCTGGTCTGTGTGGGTGTTGAGTTGTCCCATGCACAGGATGAGTACAATGACAGTGTGTGTGAGAGAGTGAATGGTGATGTCTCTTGAACTGGCAGTGAGTGAGAGCCCTATGGATGTGTGATGGGTTTGTGAGTGTGAGAGTTGAGAGTGATGAGAAGAGTGACTTACCCTGGTGGAACAGGGGAGATTATTCATCCTCTTGTGGCACTGGTTGGCTGTTCTCTTTTGAAGGGCATTGGTGCTGCCCACCGCTGCCACCACCTCCCACACTGGATTGGTCACGTTGCTGCCCATCATGCAGCCAGAGCGTGGGTACAGAACATCCCGGCGGGCCTCCACAGCATCCAGTGGTCGCTCGAGGGACCCATCATTGAAGCAGGGGGCTGCAGTCTTTTTGCCTTTGCTGGCCATGTCTTCCATGCAGCAATGGTGAGCTGGAAGCAATGAGCACTGTGCTTGTGGCTGGACTTTACACATGGTGCCCAACGTGATGCAAAGGCAGGGTGATGGCTCGCGGGCGTATTTCCTGGAAGTGCAGTGATGGTAAAGCATGAAAACCCACTATTGCGTCTGGTGGGTAAAACATCTACTTCCCTGCCCACTATCGCTCTTAGTGCAAATCTGGGAAAATTCCACCTATTGTTTGGCAACCTTATCCTCACAATTAGTGGGTCAGATTGTTTACAATGGATGCCATGAAAGATATTCACTGGGTTGAGCTTGCCTGGCTGATACTCACAATGGAACTCATACTCTTGTAGCTTGGGTATCCAACGCTCTGCTTGAGTTAATGGCTTTATATGTGGATTGTTGAACAAGCTTTACTAGCGGCCTATGATCGGTTATTACTTCAAACTTACTTCGATACAAGTAGAGATAAAAATGTAAGATACCCCATGTGAATGAAAGTGCTTCTCTCTATGTTTGTAAATAACTTTGCCCTATGGCTGTTGATGATAGGCTTGCCATGGCAACAATTGATGGACTCACTGCCTTGTCTTTTGGCACAATAACTGCACCTAAGCCAACCAGGTTTGCATTCATGACTAGCTGGATGGTTTTCTGAGTCAAAATAGGCATTTGTGCAATTTGTTGACAACCATTGTTTGATCTGGTGTACAGCCTGTTTGTGTGATGTAGTCCACTCCCACTTAGTGATTTATTTTGCCAGATCACATAGTGGGGGGGCAGTTAGCATGGTGAAGCCAGGAATGAAGCAACTACGGTACCTGATGAGTCCTAGCAGATTCCAGATTTCCTGCATATTTGTAGGATCCACAGTATCTTCTATCTGAAGAAGGCAGCTGCCTGATGAGGATTGCCCCTGTTTCCAAGCACTCACTAGTATACTTTATTCCTAGGGGCTGGTTGCTAGATCAATCACTTGTCTGAGCCTTTCTAACCAAAGAATACAGGACAGGTGTCCAAAATGTCAGGATGGTCACCACCCTCCCCTCCATCACTTAGCTCAAGGTTACATTTTAGTTTACCTCAGACTGAGGGCCATTTGCTAGCCTTTACTAGACACTTGTATAGATAAAAATGGTACACAAGGCACTCTGCTATCAGTTCTGGAATGTGTACTTCTTTGTTTCATCTCAGTCCCTGGCTGCTAAGAAAGTTTTTTTCTGAAGCGAGACAGAAATGGAAAGCATACAATCTTGTGCTAAGGGTTTACGATACAACGCCTGCTAATTTTATAGTACTCTTAAAGACACCATTTCTTACACATGTAACATCTTTCAGTTTGCCAATATCAGTGAAGCGGTCAGCATTCAATTCAAGAATGTTGTTGGTATGTGTGAGAATCACATATGTGGCTACAATCGTGTGCAGATCTGTTGCTGTGTGGAAACTGATAAGTGTGTCACATTCTCCAGATATGACGTAAAATGCAGCATTCATTCTGGTGACTTCGAATGAGACTGAATGTTTTAAAAGTCCCAAGGATTTTTACCGGCTTGTCACTGTCGTAAGGAGTCATTTTTGTATTCCCTGGTTTGCAGAGATTGGGACTAACCTGAAGTTTCTTGAACATTTTGTCTCCCTTTAGTTTGACAGATGCTTTTGTGTCTATGGGAATATCTACGTCCAAGCGGCCAATGGTCACTGTCACACGTGGCTGGTTGCCATGTCTGAATGAGAGCACAAGAGTATGTTCTGGGTCGTCTGCCTCCAGTTTGGTAAAATTCTTTTGCCTTTTTGCTCTGGGATTGGTTTTAGTAGTTGATTTTGCTAATGAATGACAAACAAGAGCAATGTGGTTGGAAGCATTGTTTGGACATGTCACAGCTCTGATTGTGGGATTGCTGTTGTTGCTTTGCAGATGGTTTTTTGGCATGTGAGTAATGAACAGTGTTTACAGGAGTTGAACTTGGAGAATGAGTTTTGGCAGCCTCAGCTTCCGCAGCTCTGGACTCAGAAAATAATGGTGACCTTGCTAGCCAGCATCTCTTACCACTTTCTGTCTTTCTCAAGCACTTTTCAAATGTAGTTGGCTGGAGAGACAACCTTCAATGATTTGTGTTGTTATCTCCCTTTTGACCTGTTCCACATCTAAGTCACATTTGGTAGCTAGTTGCCTGGAGCGCATGAAATACTGATCGATTATGTCACTGGCTTCTTACTTTGTGTGACTGCAGATGATGGCTTCATATATTGTGTTTGTCTTGCATGCAAAATAGGATGTTAGTACCTTTGTAGCTGAATTGTAATCATTTTGCTCAGGTGTAAATGTATCAAAAATGTTTTCTAATTCTTCACTGCTGTGATGGAAAAGTAAGGCCTTTTTTTCCTTTTGCCCTCTGTGATGGCAAAATCTGTCATTGCCCCTTCAAAACATCACAGCCACTTTTGCCAAGATGGGAATACACAAGATGGTTTCAAATGTATTACAAAAGGTGGTAAACTGGGCATGGAAAATACCATTTTCATCAGCAATTGTGATTAAACTTGTCTGTAAAGGTTTTCCTGCTTCTTTGATCTGAGCTTGTTTGCACTTAACACAGCCTGACTGTATCTCTAAGACTGTAGCATGAAATGCTGCCTGCAAGTTAAAATGATTTTTCTCTGCAGAGAGTGGGCAAAATGCTCCAAAAATATTCATATCTTCTTATTCTGCATTATTCTCATTGTCAATGTGAGGTTCTTAGGATTGAAACAGCCAGAGACAAAGCAGAATTATAAATGTGCAAGCAACATGGCTCCTTTATTAAAACAGTGGGGAAAATTTTCCCCATGTTGGGCAGGCAGAGTGGGAGCGGGAGCAGGCGCTGGCGGGCATGGACCCAATCGCCGCCAGCGACTGGATCCACGCAGCCATTTTACACGTGCCGGTCAATTAAGGCCCGCCCAGCATATTTCTCGACTCCCGAGAATAGCAGGAATGGGTGGACAGCGGCAGGAGTACACTAACTGCTGGGTCCAATGGCGACCCGGCGGCCTGTTTAAATGAAGCATTGGCAGTCTTGGCAAGGCTGCTCACAATGGCAGGCAGAAGGGCTCAGCAGAGGGCTTCTGGAGAGCAGGCCAGGCTGGAGGAAAGGCCAGCAGAGCAGGCCAGGCCGGAGGGTAGGGCAGCAGGTCAGGCCAGGCCGGAGGGTAGGGCAGCGGAGCAGTTTGCCCCACAGTTTTCAGATAAGTGCCCAGCTGCCCTCCTGCAGGAGGTGGTAGCACAGCAAGAGGTCCTGCTTCCGAGGGACGGGAGGCGGAGGCCTCGCTACCTGACCAAACATACCTGGGAGGAGTTGGCCAAGTGTGTGAGCTCCCATGATGTGGTGCGATGCACGTGGATCCAGTGCCACAAGAGATTTAACGACCTCCTGCGCTCGGGAAGGGTAAGTACCATGTTGGCAGAGGTCACTTAATGCAGCTGTCAGCCTTTCCCCACAAGGAGCCTCCGCCTCCACCCCCCCCCCCCCACCCAACCAACTACCCCCCACCCCCTGCCCCCCCACCACCACCACCACCCCACCACACCACCACCCCCCCCCCACCCCCCCACCCCTTCCCCTCCCCCAAACAACTCTGAGTGCAGTTACAGCATTGAATCCCTTGTGGCAGAGGCCAGGCCCAGTTGGCCATCTTGACTCATTCGAACAGCAGCCATGGATCTGGAGAGATGCCATGCACCCAGGTCCACTGGTGTCGCTGAGGCGGGAGGTATGTTTACCAAGCACTGAGATCACCATGTGTGTCCCAGCAGCCATGGCACTGCTGAATGCTCAGTGATTGAAGTTTGCAACATGGGTTGACCATTGATTATGGAGGGATGAAGCATAATGATCCAGGGGAGAGGGATGCACATTGACATTGTCTCCACTTTAACTAATCAAATGTCCTTGTTCTTCCTTTCAGCATTACCGGAGCAGGTCCGGGAAGAGGAGGAGGCAAAGGGGCCACGTCTCACATCTAAGGGCCCTGAATATATTGACCCACCAACGTCACACAATCTCTGTCAGGCAGGCACCAGCGGAGGTACTAGCACCTCAGTGGGAATTAAATCTTCGGCTAGTGTCCCGGGTCACAGCAGTGAGGGCACTCCACACTTGCTTGAGGTGCGGGTGGAGACAGAGAGTGCCCATGGCGCCGGCAGTCAGGGGACCAGGCACATGCTTGGTCAGTGGCTGATGTTGTGCCTCTGGAGTCGTCCGTGAGGCAGCAAACGCTGGAAGTGCAGCAGAGTATGCTGGAGGATCTGGCAGAGATACATGAGGCAATGCATGGCATGATGCCCGTGCTGAAGGAGTCCATGCAAAGCATCACCGATGCAATGAGCCTCATGGCCAAGCGCCATTCTTCCTCCGTCGACAGATTGTGACTCTCATGGAGAGGCTCCTCCAGATGGCCAATCAGGGCTTCCTGGGGTTGTGCTTGGACCTGCAAGCCCTCACAGCAGCATTGACCTCAGCTGGTCAGTGCCACTGTGGGAGATGGTGTGGGCACCAAATTTCCCAGCTCAGTGCCAATCCATCTACAGTGAGCAAGGAGGTCTGAAGCCACCTCACGTTGGCGCAGCAGCTGCCTGTCATCTCTGCGGGCTCCTCTCAGGATGCTGTGGATGATGTCAGCAGCTCCTCCACCCCTCTGCCAGTGACCTTGGCATCTGATGAGTCTGCAGTGACTGGGGCAATGCCAGCTGTGGATCTGGCAGTTCATCCCCAGGTGGGGCCAGCACCGGCTCCACGGGCCAGACAATGGCCGCCAAGGTCATCGAGACCAACAGGACAGCAGAGTGAGCAGGCTGTCTCAAATGCCGGTGCCAGCGAGGGGAGAGCACCCGGAAACATAAATTTAAGGCACCTTAGGCACACCATAAGTTTCTCACTGGTGCTTTTACGTTGCCCCACTATTAGTTCATGAACACTTGGTGTGATGTGCAACACCTTTTTTTTGTTTCTGAACTTCATTTTGTTATATCATTAAATTTTGATATGTAAGCATGGCTCAGGGTGATTCCTTACTTCTGCAGGTGGACGGGAACCCATGATGTTATGAGTGAGTTATCTGACATTGAGCTTTATTGACAATGGCTTTAGTTAATGTTAGTATCCAGGCAGATTTTACACTCAGGTATCAAGTATGGAGCCTGTAGCCCTGATATGCATTGGAGGTCCATCTGTGGTGGGCTAAGTTCTTTGGATTAAAGCCTCCTGGGTGTCCCTGCCTCCCTGGAGTATGCCCGGGTCAGCATCTACCCCCTCAGCATTCTCCTGTACGTACTCATCCTCAGACTCACTGCTGGACTCATCGCGTGCAGCCAGAGCAACTGTGTCTACATCTTCTTCATCCACTGGTCGCCCCTTTCCAGCGCCAGATTGTGGAGAGCGCAGCATGAAACCACTATCAGCGACACATGATCTGGGGGCTACTGGAGTGCGTTCCCTGAGTGGTCCAGGCATCAGAAGTGCATCTTGAGAAGACCGATGGTTCTCTCTACCACAGCCCTTGTGGAGGCGTGGCTCCTTTTGTAACACTGCTCGGCCTCTTGTTCTTGGATGGCAGAGAGGCATCATGAGCCACCTTCTGAGGGGATAGCCCTTGTCACCCAGCAGCCAACCATCCAGCCGGGCTGGAACACTGAAGAGCCTCGGCACCTGGGAGTGTCTGAGGATGTAGGCATCGTGGGAGCTGCCTGGGTGCCTTGCACAGACTTGCAGAATCAGCATCCTGTGATCACACACTATCTGCACGTTCATGGAGTGGAAGCTCTTCCTGTTGACGAAGACACTGGGCTCACCTACTGGCGCCTTGATGGCCACATGTGTGCAGTCGATTGCACCCTGGACACGGGGAAAGCCAGCAATGGCCGCAAAGCCTCTGGCTCACTCAGTCTGACTGGCCTCGTCCCAGTGGTAGTGGATGAAAATCAATGCACGTCTGAACAGAGTGTCTGTCACATGCTTGACACAAGTGTGGACAGCTCACTAGGAGACTCCACAAAGATTAACCACTGACCCCTGGAAAGAGCCAGAGGCATAGAAGTTGAGGGCAGCAATGACCTTCAGTGCCACTGGCATGGGTTGCCCATCCATACAGTTGGCGCAGATCTCAGAGCTTATCATCTGACGGATGGAGGTGACTGTCTCCCTTGAGAGACAGAGCATCCTTCAGAACTGCACCTCAGACATATTGAGGTAGCTGCTTCGCTGCCTGTATACCCTGGCAGCAGGATCGTGATGTCTTCTGCAGCCCCTTCTGCCTTGGACCCGTTGCACCCTTGCAACATCCTGAAGATTGCACGGGCCCTGAAAAATTGCTGCCTCAAGGGTCATAACTAGCTGATTAATTAATGGCAGGAGCGCATCCAAGAACATCACGTGCCCAGCCACCTAAATATCGTGATGGTGCGCGGTGACCTCAGGATGTTCACCCGACCTCACCGCGTGTCATTTTACGCGTCGGCATGCGGGGCCCAGCCCCGTACACCAACAAGAAAATTCTGGCCAGCTCCTTCAGGGTCTCCTTTGCTTGCAGACTCTCTCTGCTAGTACAATTCTGTATGGTAACTTCAAGTAGACAATATGTACGTTTGTAATTTCAGAACACTAATACACTACAACCACTACCTTTGTCAACCCCTCTACTGCCTCTAATTTGTCACATTTATTGTCTGACATCCAATAAAGGATGAGAAGAAATTTCCCCAAATTTCTCAGCCTCTCTATCCTCCTTTAAGAAACTCTTTAAAATCTACCTCTTCAACCAAGCTTTTTGACATCTGCCCTAATATGTCTTTACGTGGTTCAGTGTCAAATTTTGTTTGATTATATTGCTGAGAAGTACCTTAGGAGATTTAACTATGTTAGAGGTGCAAGTTGTTGTAGTACTGAATATATGCTTTCAATTAAGCAGAACAAAACAATGAAATGGAACAGCAGAGTATGTTCAGTGTTTCTATGTTATTATGCAGAGATAAGCTGCATCAACTGAATTAAGTGGATCTGCTCACTATCACTTTATTCATTTTACTGTGGACTAAAGCAACTTAATCATTCAAACTGAACTGATGTTGGCTCAATCCACTCTCCAAGAGATTTAGGAGATACACATACAAGAGATACAAATACTGCACCAGGTCACAAGGGGATGCCATTATTATATCATTGGCTATGTTATCATCCAATTAGATATACAGTTGCATGAGTTAACTCTCATAAAAAGATGCTTGGGCTGTTAGGGGACCATATTACACACTGAACCCATGAAAATATCTGCAGTAGGTATGAATTTGTAACATGCAGCATCATTTTTTGGTCCAATCACACATTGAGCATGCTACATATGATTGAATAATGCTGACTGGCAGATTTTCCTACCTATTCCGACAATCAGCAAGGCTCAGAACTGTGAGTGGAGCCTCAGAAAACCGAAGCTCGGGCACTGACCTTTCATCAGAACTGGTCATGATTGAAAACTAAATTTTCATTGGGAAAGCCTAAGAATAGGCAGTGGTTTTATAGGTGATGGTTTTGTGCATCCATTGATTTGTAAGGTATTTTAATTCCCAGAAATGGTCAAATGGGTTGTCAAAATGTTAAACATCTGAATCCTGAACCTAACCTGCCAACTACCAGTTTTAATAAAAAGCGATTTAAATATTATAATGAGTCTTTGTGCCTCATGTTTAACCATCATTTTAAATTAAACCCTAGCCAGGGAACATTTTGCGCATCGGAAAACCCAGCAGCCAAAGGGAGATGAGGATGTTAGATCCAGGAGGTAAGAACTTTTCCACATTCATAGTGGATCTGGTTTACTCAATTCAAAACCCCTGCAATCCACATCCCCCCCAGCCCTTCCAAGCCCTCTCGAACCCTTCTGATCTACCCTGAGCTTCTCTGATCTTCCCCATGAGGCCTCTGATCTCCCCTGAGTACAGACTCCAATCTTCTCTCCGGCCTCCAACATACCTCCTGCTCCAATGTTTAATCTTCCCTCTGACTTGTGATCTAGCCCATGCCCCTCCCGCTCCCCCCACCCCACCTCCACCCCATTGACCTTTCTGATCCTGCTCTCCTTCCTCTCCATTCCCCAGCTATGACCTGACGCCAAAGGACTAACTACCCCAATGCTAGCCAGCCTCTCAACCTCTCTGGCTCCGAACAAGAAATGGGGATTTAGGGTGCAAATCAGATCCTGTCATCGTGTTTGTCAAGGAAATACATTCTTTTGGGTTTCCTGACCTCAAAGCTGCATCACTTCTGCTTCCAAGTTCATATCCAGCATAGGTCAGAAAAGTGCAGCAATTTTCCACTTTTGGTATCCTATACATTTTAGGAGAAAAATCTAGAGTGGATGTTGCCAGCATTTGTGGCCGATCCTGAATTGACCTTGAGAAGTCATTGTTGACCCACCATCTTGAACCGCTGCAGTCTTTGTGGTCTATGTTTACCCACAGTGCTGTTAGGAAGGGAATTCCAGGATTTTGATCCAGAGGCAGTGAAGGAAGAGTGATATAGTTCCAAGTCAAGGTGGTGTGTGACTTGGAGGGGCACTTGCAGGCTGTGGTGTCCCCTTGCATCGACGACCCTTGCCCTTCTGATGGTGGTGGTTGTGGGTTTGGAAGGTGCTGTCGAAGGAGGCTTCACTAGTTGCTGCACTGTATCATGTGGATGGTACACACTGCTGCCGCTGTACACTGGTAGTGGAGAGACTGGATGTTTAAGCTGGTGGACGGAGAGCCTATCAAGAGGGCTGCTTTAAACTGGGTGATGTTGAGCTTCTTGAATGTTGTTGTAGCTGCACTCAAATAAGCAGTGGAGGCTATTCCATCCTTGTGGATAGTGGACAAGCTTTGAAAAGTCAGGATGTGAATTACTCACCACAGGATTCCCAGCCTCTGACTCATTCTTATAGCCACAGTTCTATGACTGGTCCAATTAAGTAACTGGTCAATAGCAACCCCAGGATGTCGATGACAGAGCATTCAGCAATGGTAATGAAATAGTGATAATGTTTTGACACAAAATTCAGGACATCCTCAGATTTATACAAATTAAAGCTCACTCTTTCTGTTCTCAACAGTAGTGGTAAAATTCAACTTTAGCAGGAAAATTAAATGAGTGGTAGCAGATTAGCTGCTGTTTCTGAACCCTGAATCATTTTTCTATCCATTGAGTCCCTCCATGTATCTTAACTTTAACTGCAGAAAAATGGCCCCACGACATCAATGTACATTTTGACTCTTTGCCACTTATCTTAATGGAATTTATGAGTGGAATTTGATTATTTGTAACAAACTTTGGACAATGAACTTTTGTATGCTGAAAGGTAAGATGGAAATGCCCAAAGTCATTTCACATTAGACCTTCAGAGTTGGCAAAAGAAGAAAATTTCAACACATCATCCTGGGTTGGACTCAAATGCAGGTCACATCAATGAAAGGGCAATGTACAGCTCAGCTGGGTCACTCAGCCTCCTTGCTCATACATAACTGTTTCAATCTTCGACTGTAGAACATTCATCCAATGCTTGGTCAAAAAAAAAACATTGAGGACTGAAGTAGACCAAAACTGATAACATGGAAAAACGAAACAGTGGATTTGTTAGTGTAATCTTCGAGTAAAATGTGTGCTTGAGCAAGTATGCCGTTAATATGTTAAGTGGAATATTTCACTTGCCATTGGTTCGCCAGTACATTTTTCCTAAGTCCTTGTATTTCCAACAATCATCAAAGTCAAATGTTCCCAAAGGAATTACATCTCCTTTTTAAAATATGATTTCTGGCTCAACTCTGCTGTCAAGCTGCTTATTGTTTTCTCTCTATAATTGCATATTGCTACAGCACAAAGGGGAAAGTTTACTCGATTAGGAAGTGTTCAAATCCAATGCTCATGTGTTGATAATAATCAGCCTCAACTTTATTGTTTTTATTAAAAGCTGTTCATTTCTATGATTTACACATGCAAGTTTATTGATGTTTAGGTAAAACAGTGAAAAACTAAAGAGCACTAACTCAAACATGAACTGTTTCAACCAAAGTTTTTGCCTCTGGATTTACAAGCACAGCATCTCTCATGTTATTTAACAGTAACAAAAGCTTGTTCCTGTGGTTTTGCAATCGCAAGTTAATTACTGCCATCTGTGATGAGTAACTGTTTCATATTGGGCATGACTCTGACCCAAAAAAATTCCATCAAAACCTTGAAACCCAGGTTAAACATTAATTATAAATATAAATAAATAAATAGAAAAAAAATCAGTAGTTTCACATTTCCAAATTAATTTGTGTCTGACAATAAAAAGTGACGAGCGTGAAAAAATTGAAAACTTGTATTATATTTCAGGTAGTAACCCAGACTACAATTTGTTATGCAAAATTCCATAGTACCTTGAGGGCCACATCAGTGATGAGGTCCGCACTTAAGGAACCTCTCAGAAATGATCTCACTCCTGCCAGTGTGCGAAGATCCAAGTGACCCACTGACTGAGGGGAAAAATGTTTCAACATATCACTTGACATTTGTTGATCGCTTGCTCACCATTGAGAAGGAAAATCTTGTAGCCATAATACTGAGAAGGATCTATGGGGGGTGGAGAGAGAACTGATTTCAAGACCAAAATCATAACACTGGGTTTTCTCTGTTTAATTCAGACTGACAAATGTGTGTTTTGACTTTGCAAATGAGAGATTAACGGTACAGGACACTGAGTCAAAGGCGCAAGTTTAATTTAAATCAAAACCTTGGAAGTTGGAACCTGAGCATCTGCTGAAAGATTCATGTCTGGGAACCACTCAGGTCAGACCCGATATACTGATAAGGTTCCTTGGCAATGAGGAAAAGTTCTATATAAAAATCAATTGCAAAGAATTGGAGGGGGGAAGCTCTTAGATTTGTGAAGAAATAACTTGGATATCATACTCAATAGTTGTAAAAATATAAGACGGTTCATGCTTTACAAAGTCAAAACCAAAAGGATATCACTGTAAACTAGTAACCAAATATCTTCATCAAAACTCTTTGTGAAACTGTTTTTAAAGAATTACAGATGCGCAACGTGATCATGTAATTACACTGACAACCATTATTTTGTTTGTTTGTCATTTCAGTGATCCAAATGGCACATGTCGCTTCTGATTCTTTTTCCAAAAAAGAGTTTCCCAAAAATCTCTCATGAAAATAGTGAGCCATTAAAATGATTAGGGGTCAGTCAAGGTCATGCTTTCTCTGGCAAAATTTTCAAATTAAACATTAGAATCACATTGTTAATGCATTTATTCACTACAGGCAGGAAATGGATGGGCAGCTGGTTGAGAATGACTGGATTTATTATCTATTTGTCATGATAAGAAGACATGAAGGAAAAATATATATATATGCCTATATCACCATGGCTACTCAATGAAACTATTGTTTTTCTTTTAAAATGGACAAATGTTTGGACTGTTAAAATGGATGCCTTTGACCATTTGATGGCATCTCTGGAAGTTTCTGCACAGTTTAAAAGTGGACAAAGGTTAACACATCCAACCAGTGGAATGTAATACTCCTTGCATTGTATAATCATCTTAGCCAAACCAACGCAAAGGATAGTAGATGAGACATCTGCGCCAGCCAGCTATGGACAAAGGCAGAGCTATTAGTGACTCCTCACATCCAACATTGTGCTAGTGGTTCTACAGTTACCTCCTCAAAGCGCAATGATTTTTAACAAGAGGCCTCATTAGTTGAATAGCTCGACCCGGAACTACCCTGTCACATGACCAAGACTTGAGCTGTGTGAATTGCTTTAAGTATATAGCTTTCAGATTCTATCTTCAGTCTGTTATTTAACATTTGACAGCAGGCCACAGAGAAACAAGCTCTGGTCAGGTTGGACCACTGACCCCCATCTAACCTGACCTTGCTGGGAAGATTTTATACTATCGCCTACAGAATTGATTTAATCTCTGCATGCCTACTTCAACTTGGGATATCAATACCACCAGAAAACCAAATCTTACACCACTGATCTACAGCCAGCTGAACTCTGGAAAGAATTCCTCATTGGACTTTGATTCTGGACTCTGGACTCACATGAAACCATAATTCTTATTTTTATTGTGGTCTCTGCCCTGAACTCCTTTCTGTCCCTTATCCCTCTTTTATTATATGAATGCAAAAAGGGGCAGTTGTTGCGAAATCCCTTTCCTGCATTTTGTGTGTTTGTGTGTGTTAAATAAACCAACTCTCTTCTTTGACCTCATCTCAAGTTTGCTGTGGGGTTATTAATAGAGGGTTGGATCACATATGCCACCATTTATAAAAGGGGGAAATCAAAAATCAAAAAGCACCTTTCCGTTTACAGTCAGATAGTGAGTGGAGAAATCAGACTGTTCTAAAGTAAACCCTCTTCCTGTCCGTAACATATTTATATCAATATCCTTCAGCAAACAATCATAATTCAACAAAACATCATTGAGGCTCAGCACCAATGTAAGTATTAAGGCAGAATCAGAGATTAATCTCAAGCAATTCTAGTCCATAGAAGTTACCATGCAAAGTAACAATGATGGTCTTAAAGATAATGATATGCAACATAATATGTGAGAAAAATTAACAAGAAATCTGGTGAATAAAAAGATACCCATTGCTAGACTTGTGTTAATGTTAACTAAATTCTGAAAAAGATGTACTTTGATGAACTGGAGGATAGTTACCTTACAGCCACCAACACAGAGGCAGTTTACTCTTATTCTAGCCTACAAAGAGTTGAAGAAGGGAATGACACATTGAACATCATTTCATAGCCTGAAAAAAGTAGAATGGCCATGTCATGAATGTATAATTATAGTAGTACAGATTTTATGGACAACTGTATCAAAGGTACATTTCTGTTTTCAATCCTTTGAGTTTAAAAGCCTTTTTCAAAAATTTGAAGTATAGACAGACAACCTGGCGCCTTTCTGTATTTGTTCAAACCTTGTCATATTCTTATCTCTGGAACTGGCTACTAAGAGTCAGTAAAATACAAAGACTCCTCCAGGGATGTCCACTAAATCTTCGAAAAGGTATGAAAACCCTTTGGCTTCTAATGGAAAGGAGACAGGAAGGGACTTCAAAGGATCTCAACATAATTAACTTCCTTGCTTGTTTTAATCAATGACCTATTGAAGATTAACAAAGCATCTATTTTTGTGTTTTTGAACTGTATGAAAGAGACTGTAAGAAGCCATTTTGTGCAGCTGTGTGCAGAGAGCCCAGAAGACCTCAGGAAATCAGTTCCAGTGCACAGCACTCAGCTGAACAAACTGTGAACAGCATGCAAGAGCTTTGTTTCTCTCTGCCACCGAGAGTCACGGAGTAAGGCATCCAGGAAATTACCCCTAGTCAGCTGAGACAAAACCAGGCAATCTTCAAGTGGTGGCACCAGCAGTTGCTAGTAAGGAAAGGAGCCTATACTCTCTCCCAGCATCTGCTCTACCTATCAAGCCCACCCACGAAGGAAAACTCCGACTGCACAAGCCATCGCAGCTGCTAAACTGAACCTCAAGTTTCAACCCCTTCACTTCGGAAAGAAGGAATTCAAGCAACGGGCCTGCAAGGATATCTCACAGAGATTGATTTGAAATCTCATCCTTAAGCATTTTGTTCCCTTTATCTGCATTTTTATCTTTGTATCTGTATTTTTTCTTATAACTTTATCACTTTTACTTAAATAGCTTTCAGCAGTAGTTCTGTAATAAGCTAACCTTTACTTTATTTAAGAACAAAGCTTGACTGCTGGGTTATTTTTTAAGTTGAATCAGTTGCAAATGAAAAGGGGGCTTCACACACACATACACACAAATTCTTAGCTTACAGACCATTTTGAGGAAATGCCTATTTGTGGTTATGACCCACATAATCAGAATATCTGCACCAATGCCACAAATATTTGGACAATGATAAAGTAAACCCAAAAATGAGGGTAAAGAAAAGAAATATTCTCTGTATCAGTGAAGCTTTCTGGGAAAGCTGCACACAATGATCAGCAACTTCCAATTCTACAACGCCCAAACTGATCTGTGGACAATAAGTGCATAAACCTTAATGGTTTTCAGCTTGGCAGTATGCCATAACCTTTATCTTCAGGCACAAAAGCAGTTGTTCTTCTGTTCTAATAGAGATGATGGAGTGTTGTTAACTTTCTTTAACTCAAATTGCTACACTGCACACATTAGTGACCAAGGTATATTTGCTAGCTTCCATTGGTTACTTTTCAAGCATTGATCTTATCTACTTTTGAATCAAAGTGCTTCCTCAATCTAGTCTTGAGAGGTCAAAATATAAAACTTGTCAGTCTCCATGAATACCATTGCTAAAGACACAATTATCAGAATCCAACAGTGTAAATTAATTTTCCATGCTGCTCTGAGACCTAAACTGCAAAGGCTCTGGCTGGTTTTAGGTTCAGAAGAAGCAATGTGGAAATCAAATCTTCAATTTTTTACAGCCTGGATGGTAGTTTAAACAAATGCAAAATCATGACTTGCACAAGCCAAGACCAGATAAACAGAATGCCAGGGGTAACTAATGTGAGACAGTTGAAATACTAAAACTTAGGTGATGAGTGGTGATTCCAGATCAGTGTCATCAGGAAATTCCCTCAGATCATGTTGTCCAATACATTAACCTGTGGCTGATTAGGGATACAGATGCTGCTAACTACATTGTTGATTAATATGTTAAAAAATGAATAACAGACATTATTGTTGGACATGTAATCTCAGTGCTCATATTTGCATGCTGGAACATGTGCACTTTAACATTTTTGTGCATTTATAAAGTGGTAAAATGGACCTAAGCTCTGGAATTTCCTCTCTAAACTTCTCCGCCCCTCTACATCTCCTCTTCCTTAAAGATGCTCCTTAAAACCTACCTCTTTAACCAAGCTTTTGTTCAAATGCCTAATATCTCCTTACATGGCTCAGTGTTAGATTTTGTTTTATAATTCTCCTGTAGAGTGCCTTGGGATATTTTATTGCATTAATAGCGCTATATAAATCCAAGTTGTTGCTGTTTGTTGCAAAACCAGCAGCAAAGTACGCAAGCTTTTTTTGATTGTTGTGTGTGCCTTCCTTTTTCTTGGTCATTTCTTATTGATTAACTGCTAATGTGGTGTACACCATAGGGGAAAACACTGGGCTTCAGCGCTATGGAAACACCAGCAACATTGGATGGAGAGGGCCACTGGCATCGTGATTAGTTCAACCAATCACTAGCAGAAGAAAGCAAACCCAACAAATAACAAATAATTTCAACAGATCACCATAAGACAAAGGGCAAGCAGCATCTAACCACACTGAACAAAGCAGGGATAGGTCTGGTTGGTCTCCTTCATTCCACATGCAACATTCTCACTCTTGCAAAGCTGCTGGGCAAAGAATGGATGTGCTGTTTCTGATAAATTAATGCTGGTGCTGGATTTCAAAACTTTGGTGAAAGAGAAAAGCTACAAAGTTTAACACAAAATTGTGGTAAATATTTGTTGATTAGGTAGACACATGAAGTACATTTACCTGTGTTGTGTATTGTGTTGTTTTCTACTAAAATCTGGTTAAGATGGTATCACCGTCATCATACCAGGAGCTAATCAGCAACTTCTATTGGACAACCTTGTCCTAAGATATGAATCCTACCACTATAGTCACCGTAGTGAAACTTGGGATTAACTGCAGTTAACTCTGATATTGTGTTAAATGTTCAGAAAATCTATTAAGAGGATGACTGGCCTCTTGTGAGACAGTTTTCTCTGCAACACCAAAGATAAAGATTGATTTTATAAAACTGGCAACCTCACATATCAAAGTGTGACAGGGCAATGGAAGAAAACTCTGACACTGTGACAGTGGATCCACAATGTGCTGAGTCTGTAAACTCACGTTTTTTACACTGGACTGTATTCACAGCACCAGCTACAGCATCAAAGAGGCTGCGAACATGAACAACTGTAACGTTTCTATTCTGAATATGACCTTTTCTCACCTATGCTGACAATGCTATAAGCTAGGAGACACATACCTTGAAAGGCATAAACTATCACCTATCTTCCTCCAGAGTAAGAAGGCCCATCGCTGACAAATATTAATGGTATTGCTGGTGCTTTTGACAACAATTTTGCTCAAATCACAGTTGAGTTGGGCTTTCAGCCTGCATTTTGTTTTATTCATTCATGGGATGTGGGCCTGGCTGGCTAGGCCAGCATTTATTATCCATCCCTAATTGCCCTTGAGAAGTATGGTGAGCTGCCTTCCTGAACCTTTGCTGTCCGTGTGGTGCAGGTACACCCATAGTGCTGTTTTGGAGAGAGTTCTAGGATTTTGACCCAGCGGCAGTGAAGGACCGGTGATATATTTCCAAGTCAGGATGTTGAGTGACTTGGTGGGGAACTTCCAAGTGGTGGTTTTCCCATCTATCTGCTGCCCTTGCTCTTCTAGATGGCAGTGGTCATGGGTTTGGAAGGTGCTGTCGAAGGAGCCTTGGGGAATTCCTGCAATGCATCTTGTAGATGATACACACTGCTCCCACTGTGCATCGGTGCTGGAGGCAGTGAATTTTAGTGAATGAGGTGTCAATCAAGCAGGCTGCATTGTCCTGGATGGTGTCAAGATTCTTGACTTGTTGTTGGAGTTGCACTCATCCAGGCAAGTGAAGAGTATTCCATCAGACTCCTGACTTGTGCCTTGTAGATGGTGGACAGGATTTGAGGAGTCAGGAGGAATTATTCGCCACAGGATTATTAGCCTCTGACCTGTTCTTGCAGCCACAGTGTTTATATGGCTGGTCCAGTTCAGTTTCTGATCAATGGTAACCCCCCAGGATGTTGATACAAAATGGTGTTATTATATTTCTGTCCTGCACATATCATCTGCTAACATTGGTAAAGGGCTAGGATTAGGAAAGTAAAATGATGTCATGGCTTATCCCTGTAATATCCCAACAACTCTTCAAGATAAAAAGAGAAAGTGCTGGAAAAACTCAGCAGGTCTGGCAGCACCTGTGGAGAGAGAAACAGAGTTAACATTTTGAGTCCAATCTGACTCTTCTTTGGAACACAGTTCCATCCATGGCTGCATTTACAAACATAAAGAAGTATGAAGTATCAGCAGCTATCTGATTGTTATAGAAAAATGCAACACCGCTAAATTCAGCAATATGGCACTTATCTTAAAATTTAACAAAAATACTTATTTTCAGCTTTTATTGGGAGGATTTTGTTTCAGTCATATTCAATAGAAGGGAAAATGTTACCTGAATGCTTCAGTTCTAATGTGAACTTCTTAATATCTAACTTTTCCCTAGATTAATTCTCAAATTGTGACTACTAAATATATTGGAGTAGGAATACTGATCATTTTAATGAAGTTTATCAACCCGAGAAGGACCCCTATAGTAATTTCTTCCATTCTGCAGTGGCTCCTAATCAGACTTCTGCATAATTTCAACAACACTACTGTACTTCTCATAATCTCTTGCAACAAATCTTGCTGTTTTTCTTCATAGCTTGTCACATTCATTTACTTGCATTGCTCCATACTGCTTGCATTATATGTGCATATTCCAGAAGACGTTTAGTCACTTTAACATGCAGCAATACCAGTAGCTGTTGCCTTTGAAGATTTTAATATACAATACCATAGCTTTATCATTAATGTTGACAATAAAACGTTGCCATGACAACTTCGGGACTAGCTCTACTCAGGTGGTAAAAATAGTCTACTATGACCTTCATAGTTTAATATTATGCATTGAGCAGTAAATATATTTGCTTTCTTCATCTTTGTAAATCATAGTATCTGACACTTCTTTGCCTAAAATTAATGAGCCAATCTGCTTCCAAGCCACACTTTAGATTTAGAATTCTATGTAAGAAAAATAGCATATTGTACAAACATTATAGTCAATATTAACAGGTACTTGATAAGTATGTATTACTTTGCTCTGTCCATTATTTTAGTGAAGATGTTATTTTAAAATAAACAGATCAATGCCTTGGGTGAATAATGAACTTTGTATGAATGTACCATTTGTTCATTAATATTGTTAACAGCAATTTCTAGGCTTTGTTTCATGGTAAAGAAGTATTAGCAGAATAAGGAAGCAATGTTGTCCCCTGTTCGTTATTTTGCACAATAAAGATCTGTGTGTGAATTATACATAAATTTTACATAACTAAAGAAGATTTGTTTTTCATAGTTTTCTTGCTTAAAGAAGATTGTGATATAAAACAGTTCTGTTATTTTGGATTGTGGATTTATTTTTAACATAAATGTGTAGTTTTCTTTTCTGAAACCATATTTTGTTACCCTGAATATTTTCTCAGTTACAGGAGTACATTTAACCACTATAGGAACATGGTTATATTTTTTTCACAACCAAGTCATATAATTCACTTTTATGATCAGATCAGGGACCAATTGAATTGCAATTTCTTATGACATGGCTTGGGATTTGTAACCTGAGATGTTATGAATGCCAGACTTGATACATATTTGTGCAATAGGTGGACAAGTGAGAAACATAAATTTAGCAATTTGCTGGAGCCATAAATTTAGATTAACCCTGAAGTTGCCATCACTTACAGTGTATTTATGATCCCTTCATATGACATGCAAAACTCTGGGAAATATTATGCCACTATCATATTGAGTTTTACTTGTGTAAGAGGGGCCTAATTCTAGTCAGCATCTAGCTCCTTAAGTAATCATATACAATTAAGGCAAAGTAGTAAAAAAAACTGTGTTTTGACTATATCACCCCAGTGTATTTCATTCCCCTTTTAGGATAAATTTCCTCTGAGTAAAGTCAAGTGCAGTTTCTAGCATTGAATAGTTAATTTAAGAATTCATGAAAAGTGCATTTCATGAAGTCAAATTTCAAAACATTTTCCAGCTTTGCTGCCAATCCACCTCTAATTAGATTTTCAGGGAAGGAAGTGATACTGATAGCTTTGTGTTATAACAGCATTTTCTTTAAAAACAAGAATTTATCTTTGACAGAGGCGCTAAATGGATGGTATCACATTGGCCACCTGTTATATGTCTTACTTCACATTGGACCAGGTTTTGCTGAAAAAAATAATTGTCTTAATGATATATGCCATAATTAAAGTGCAAATCAGCAAACAATTTAAAGTGAGGGGAAGTTAACCTTTGAACTGTGAATCACTACAAGTTGCCAAAGCATTTGTGCTATATTGCCTTTAGCTTCATGAAAACAGCACCTCTCTTAATCTCCTTGTGATTTTCATGAAGCCGCTGCATTAATTGCCTATTAAACAGGCCACAAAAATTTAAGTGTAGAAATGAATAGTATAAGTACCCCTTTAACAGTGTGGTAATTGTTAATGTTTGCCAATCAACCTCACTGCAAAATTGTGTCAATGCAATGCAGCATGAAATGGTTGAACTTAGGCAAGGAAAGATGTGGCACCTCTTGAAGAGAAATGAGTGAATGTGGGTTATTCTTTCTCACTCCTAGAATAAATGGCAGGTTAAAACTTTTGAAGTTGAGACATCTTCCCATGCCCAATTACAGGCCAACCAACTCTTGTATTCAGTAAGACCCCACATGAGAAATCACAATCTGTCATATCCTTTGTTCAATACTCACACACTGCTCTTACTAGTCAGCAACCATAAGGGGCAGGGCTTTTAGCTCCTGCTGGGGCTGGGAACAGAGGTGGGTGGGAGCTAAGAGCTGCCCTGATAGCCAGCGTGCCACTTTTCCAGCTCCATCCTGCCACCATTTACATAGAGGTAGGATAAGGGGTGGCAGGACTAACCTCCTGAGCACACTAGGTAGCCAACACAGCTCATTAATGGCCACTCAAGGCCAATTAAAGGAGGTGGCTAGGCCTTTCTAGTTAGCCTCCAGTTTCCTGCAGGCAGTGCAAGCTAGTTTAGCTCTTTTAAAGCCAACCTTATAAACGAAATTAACAAAATGAGGGATAAAGTAAACACAGCCCCTAAGTTAGGTTAGCTGTAAAACCAAAGACAAAGTTTAAAGAAAACTTACAAACATCAAATCAAAATGTGATTAATGCGGTCAATAAAACACCCCAGCCCCCACAGTGCCCACCGGGCATGGAAGGCCTCTACAGTGCCGACAGACACTGCGTGCTACCTCTCCAGGGGCACCTGGCCACGAATGTAGGCGCAGAAGAGGGACAAACAATCAGGTGGGACTCCCCCCTCGATCGCCCACTGCCTGGACCTGTTAATGGCTAACATGGCCAAGCCCAGAAGCAGGTTCACAAGGAGGTCCTCCTCTCTCCCGGCCCCCCTCCGGTGTTCATAGATCAGGACCATGGGACTGAAGTGCAAACAAAACATTAATATAAGGTTTTTTAAATAACTGAAAAGGGAGTGCAGCCTACAACAATTAACATAGACATGGTCCACGGACTCCACAAGACCGCAAAAAGGGCAGGTATCTTGGGAGTCCATGAACCGATGTAAGTTAGTTTAGGTGCCTGGGTGTGGCTCGCCCTCTAATTATTAATTAGCTACCCTGGGGAAAATCATAAAGTGACTGCATCCCACATAGTTCGGGTTTCTGATCCACATTTCAGCCTGATGGTCGTGTTGAGAGGCTCAGCCCAAGAGTTCAAAGGTAGTAGGACTATCCTAGTGTTCATGCTGATAATGAAAAGTCTCTGGTAAAACTGTAAATTCTGAACTTTTAATAGAGGACTTTCACTGGGTTATGAATGCTGGATAGCAGAAGAAAGGAGGGAAGAAAGCAAGCAAGAAAGAGAATATACTACAACCGCCTTAACTGTCCGGTAGCCCAGGTGATATAGACAACCTGTTGCATTTACCCATGTCTATATTTTAAACGTCAAGGTTGTGGTTGAACACACTAAATAGGATGTCCTGTGTTCGCCGCTCTGCCGTTGCACCTCCTTAAGATTGAGAACTTTTGATCAAGAAACGCTCTGCAGCTAAAAACGGATCAACGAATATTTTTATGGTGAGGCATAAGTTCTGAGTTCTGATGAAGAGTCATACGGACTCGAAACGTTAACTTTGTCTCCCACTCCACAGATGCTGTCAGACCTGCTGAGTTTTTCCAGCAATCGTTGTTAATGTCTCCGAGTTGGGTGCGTTGGTGGTGAACAATTCAAGGATTGGCTGCTTTGCCTTCCTCATCGAAAGGCATAATCTCCTCCTGTAATCGAAATGGTTATGATCTCTTTCCCCATGGCGGAAAAGGCGTCTGCTGAGTCCCTGTAGTTGGAACACCTCTGCTCCTATCGCTTTTACCACCTCAAAAAAAATGCGAATTTGCCATTGCAACGGTTTGATGGTGTGACTCTTGGTGATCTGTTGCTGACTCTTGGGGCTTTGTGGAAGACTGCAGTTCACTTATTTTCCACAGGATGGAGCAGGTGACATTCTGGTATTCTCCGAACCAAGTTTGGTGCTGCTGCTTATTGGGTCCGCGACCATTAAGAGAAAGGGTCGGGAATAAAGTGGATTTCTGCAAGTAAATGAAACGGGACCAAGGAATCATTGTACAAGAACACTTCGCAGTAGAAAATAATGAGGAGTTTTAAAGCCGTGTGTTGATCAAATAGCAATCACATTGGAATCATTTCTTTGTAACAGTCAGATGGGCATAAAATAATATGAATGATTAAGTAATTCATTTAATCAACTCTCTGTCAAAGCATTTGATTCTTGGATAATAAAAAACAAAAACAAAAATACCTGGAAAAACTCAGCAGGTCTAACAGCATCTGCGGAGAGGTACACAGTTAACGTTTCAAGTCCGTATGACTCTTCAACAAAACTAAGGAAAAATAGAAAAGAGGTGAAATATAAGCTGGTTTAAGGGGGGGGGGGGGGGGTGGGACAGGTAGAGCTGGATAGAGGGCCAGTGATATGTGGAGATAGCCAAAAGATGTCATAGACAAAAGGACAAAGAGGTGTTGACAGTTGTGATATTAGCTAAGAAATGTGCTAATGGTGACATTAAGGGTAGAAAGCAGGACAAGCAAGGTACAGATAGCCCTAATGGGGGTGGGTGGGGGGATCGAAATAGGCTAAAAGGTAGAGATAAAACAATGGATACATTTAAAAATAATGGAAATAGGTGGGAAAAAATATATAAAAATTATTGGAAAAAGGGGGATCAGAAAAGGGGTGGGGATGGAGGAGAGAGTTCATGATCTAAAGTTGTTGAACTCAATATTCAGTCTGGAGGCTGTAAAGTACCTAATCGGAAGATGAGGTGCTGTTCCTTCAGTTTGTGTTGAGCTTCACCGGAACATTGCAGCAGGCCAAGGACAGACATGTGGGCATGAAGAGCAGGGTGATGTGTTGAAATGGCAAGCAACAGGGAGGTCTGAGTCATGCTTGCGGACAGACTGAAGGTGTTCCGCAAAGCGGTCACCCAGTCTGTGTTTGGTCTCTCCAATGTAGAGGAAACTGCATTGGGAGCAGTGAATGCAGTAGTCTAAATTGAGGAAGTGCAAGTGAAATGCTGCTTCACTTGAAAGGAGTGTTTGGGCCCTTGGACGGTGAGGAGGGGCAAGTGTTGCACCTTCGGCAGTTGCATGGGATGGTGCCGTGGGAGGGGGTTGAGGTGTCGGAGGTGATGGAGGAGTGGACCAGGGTGTCCAGGTGGGAATGATCCCTACGGAATGCCACCAGTGGGGTTGTAGGGAAGATGTGTTTGATGGTGGCATCATTGTTGGCGGAAATGGCAGAGTCTGGTGGGGTGATAAGTGAGGACAAGGGGTCCCTATCATGGTTCTGGGAGGGAGAGGAAGGTGTGAGGGCAGTTGCGCGGGAAATGGGCCGGACACGGTTGAGGGCCCTGTCAACCACCGTGGGTGGAAAACCTCGGTTATTTGATTATTGCGTTCTAACTGTTGAAAAGTATGAAAATCACCAGTTTAAAGTTAAATAGAATTAAGAAAATAAGATCTATAAAATTGGTTATTTTGGCTTTTTGTGAGTAGGTGTAGTCACTCTCCCGTCTCTAGTACAGCACAGGATTCGATCAGGACCCTTCCGAAACGGCATATTGCAGATCCCCACCACAGATTAAAATGTATGTAATTTGTACTCAAAGGTTCGGTTTGGAGGCAGAGACCGGCTCTAAAGCTAATGTAAATTAGATTAAGTACGGGCGTTGTCGGATGAATTTTCTTACTTATCTCAATACAATAATGACAGTTTTAAAATAATTAATATCAGCCTTGAAACAGCACCGGGAAGTTGCACATAATTAACCAGAAGGATGTCATGAAAGCGCTCTACTCGGATTGGCCACTAGATGGGGAACATGTACAAGGCCCCTTGCTGTTGGTTTATATTTTGGTTTTGTTTAATATGAAACTGTGCTCAGAGCACGCCACTCATCTGCAGCTGTTTACCGTTTGAAAGCAATGACATTTGTTTTGCAGAGATAGAAGATTGAGTTGTGCAAGCAATTGAAGAAACGATAGCACTAAACAAAAGTCATTCCATCTGCAAGTGTGTTTATTAAACACCAAATCTGTCTCGATTCATTAGAAACCTTGCTTGTTGTTTTCACACACTACCTGCTGGAAATACCGAGCAGTTCCATATAAACGTTTAAAACCAGGAAAGTTGAGCTGGCGGCGGACCAAGTAGTAACCCGTCGTTTTCCCTGTTACAGATACCGCCACATCAGCTATGTATCGTCAGCATTTGTTGTTAGTCAAGAGCAACTATCCACGAGTGTTTTGGGTTGGTTGATTTATTTTTTTGTTCAGGACGATGGCATGTTGTTTGTAAACAGTTGTTACCCCATTTTAAAACCCCATTTGATAAAGGTATCAAGGACTTACAGCTAGATAGAATTATTCAAGATGGACATCAAAGATAAAACGAATGTTTTGCTAAGTAACAGGGGCAAGTGTTCAGAAGCTAAAACGTGGTTATCAACTACATTATAATGGGTAAGGCAAGTTACAGGTAGAATTGTAAATATATTTCAATATTTCTACATCATTCCCTCGATCAGTCCCTTCTTATTTCCATCTGCCCTTGTGTCTGTTAGTCGTTCCTGTCTGAGCTGCTCTGCCCCCGTCTATCACCCTCTGTCTTCGTGTCACCGCATTGCTAATGAAATAAAACGCTTTCGCCGAAATGACTGGTGGGCCAGGTGCGATTTGCCACAATTTGTGACAATTTTGAAACCTCTTTGTATCTAAAGCCTTTGAGTCATAAAAGTCGCAGTATGACAATAAAAACACATTACGGGTGTCAGTGTCACACTGAGCACCACCCCCCCACCTCCCCCAAACACAGACACACACACACACACACACACACCGCATTAAACAGACCGCCCACCACTCCAAGCAAAGATTTGCATCAACATGTGCAGAACTCGGCTAATCCAGAAAACAATGTCAATATCTATTACAATCATGATGAAGAATTTAGACGGCATTTTGTATTGTTGGTGGGAAGCAGATTTTATTTATTTTTAAGGTGTAAACTGATGGTGATAAAGCATTTTGTCTAAATAAATATCCATTTAAATGCAGATTGACGAATAAAATGAACACAGCACAGATCACTCAACTTTAACAACTGAAACTCTGCAAAGTCAGATGCAGAAATTATTCCCAGTGGAACCTGCTATTTATTTGAAACATGGCCAAAATCTCCGAGGTTCGCGATGTTTCTCTTGGAATCTTTCACCATTTCTATCGCCCAGAGGTCGGGCTGATCGAAGCCTGCCTCCTGCGCGTCTTTTCATTCATAAAGGGAAGGCAGTCGCTGGATCCGCTCCGCCATTGGTCAAACTGGCAAACTCTCTCACTTCAATTGGTGGCTTTGCCGCGACCTATCTCCGTTCCGATTGGCGCAGTTAAGCATGCTAATTTGTGATTGGCGAATTGGTGCACTGCGAGCGACTCTGATTGGTGGAGCGCCTGGAATGGGACGGAGTGAGTACAGTTTGAGCTCAACTTCGAATCACTCTCACCTCTGCACTGTGGAAGCCAGCTCACTGACTACCAGAGCCAAAGCAGATCCTGATTTTACACATCGCCTCCAAACAATCAAATTTAACCTTAACGTTTCTTCCAGACCTGGCTTTGCGGAATTTAGAAGAGAGAGGGGGAAAATAAGCCACATACACAAACAAGGATAGCTTCATTCTGGCAATTCTCAAGGTCCTCTCTGTATTCATCTAGCATTAATCTTGCCCTCCTGTCTGTTTCTCAAAAGAAGTGTGGAATTTTAAGCGAGGGAAAATAAACTGGACTAACAGAATTCGAAGTTTGCAATACAAATGATTACTTCAAGGTAAGAAAATCTATTCCCCCATCCCAGAAAATCGCGTAGCAAAATAAACGTCATTGGGAAAGTAACTTTCATGAGTTCCGGCAGACATTTCGTGTCATATATTGCTGTAAAATTTGTTGCATGCAAATGTTACTGATGACCTTCATATGTGGGCCGTTGTATTTGATCCAGTGTAGCTCGGAGTAATGCACTTGTTATACATATAAATAAAAAGGAGGTACTGTAATGATGTTAAACACTTCTACGTGACATCCAAAAATCTATTTTTGGCCGTCCAATTTTTTTCCAGATTATCTTCCGTTTTGACTTTTAAACTCATATTATGAAAAGAGGAGAAATAGTAACATATTTCTGATGCTTTTCAAAACTTTATGGGGTTTACCGATCAGCAACACGTTGTCTGAGAAGGGCGTTTAATAAAGACAAGTTGGAGAAGATGCCGCATCAAAATAAAGCTGCCAGGGTGATTAGGAAAGCTATGTCTAGTGGATTTCATGTAGGCGTTGTGGATCTTTGATTCTGACTATACGTTCTTTTTTCGAGAGAGCTTGAGGGGGTTCACTTACCAGGTAGAGTGTATGTGGCTAGGAAACTTTCGTAATAATATTATCAATATCATTATTTTGAGATTTTTTTAAAAAAATTAGAAAGAGGCTCCAATTATTAGCGTTGATCTTTACGGCACGTGTGAGCGGCGTAGAATGGAAACACAGCTTCACACTACAGCACAGTGATGGAGTTCTATCCCTTGCCGAGCACTATCAAGGAGGTTCACAGTGCAGTGTCATTTTGCTAATATTCGGCAAGGGTGGGTAGGGAGAGCTTAAAGCACGAGCGAGGAGCATTGCAAGTTGCTTGGAAACGTGACACAAACATTAGAGAACGCGAAATAGCTGGTTGATTCTTATTCGCTAGTAAATCAACGTGCATCGATTAGTTCAAACGTGGCTGTAAAAGCAAGTAAACTTATCTTCGATAACATGCCAACAGTAATTCTGATCACTCTACAACATCAATCAACCCAACCCAGCCTCCTTTGTCATCATCATCTATAGGAGGTTCATATCCCGCTACCCTTCACAGACCAAAAATAGATAATGCATCTGAACAAGAAAAAAATTAGATTAGGTCCCCGATTCTAAAACTGATCACAGGTACCATATCCGGCTCTGTCCATCCTTCATCTTCATCAACTCGCGGAAGATAACTGCTCCTCCTTTCTCACATTGACCAGATGAAACGGAAGGTCAGCAGTTTGCGGTTTGGCTCCAATTTTACTGAAGCTGTTTAAGTCGGGACAGGGACAGAGATCAGGTAAAGTACACGATAGCTCTCATTTCAAGTTTCAATCAGAATCCAGGCTCCGATCTGTCTTCGGCATCTCTTACCGACAGAAAGATTCCAGCAGCCTTTCCATTTCCGAGCTGGGGAAGCACGGGGTCTGGAGCGCAATCCACCAGACTCAGCTTTAAAGGACACTCGCCCGTTTCTTCAGCTGATTTCTGCTCCTCCTTCCCCTTTGTGCCTAAATTCTGGCCCCGACTATTTCTTGCAACTGTTGATTTTTTATTTTGTTATTTTGTCCTTGTTCTTTTTGCGGCTCTCGATCACACCAGATCCTGTTCTCTTTCCTTTTAAATTCATCTGTCTATCTGGTCTTCCCCCTCCCGCCTTGAAAAATTCCATAACTTTCCAGGTTTAGAAATAGATATTTGAATTACTTATGCTTGCAGGCTCCTTGGTATTCGGCGGGTCCACAGCACATACTGATGTGAAATACTATTAACCCTTTCTTATCTGTTCATAGTTCAAACCCCTTTGGCTTCGATAGTTATCAGTTCGGCCTGTATCCAGAGACCGGCACTTTAACCCTTTAATGGTCCTGTTCGCTACCGCCATAAAGACACCCAATCAGCCTTTCAGCACTGGAAGCGCCACTTGCGAGCAAACCCCAATGCGGAAAACTAATCCCAAATAATAACCTAGTGAAAAGACAGTGCCGGTTGTGTCCGCTTTTCAATTACTTCACATCGGCCTTTAGCACTGCAGCAGTGAATAGCAAGATGTCAAATGGTTACTAAAGCCGAGAGTATCTTGTGCTTGCCCCGGCTGCGTGCATTGGTGGTCTGGAACTCGTTAATATAGACGATTTCGAAAGATTCAGATTCCCAATTAACCCCCTCAGGAAACCTCATCTTACAGCCACGCCCAGTTAAAACATGCAAATAGTGTCGTCCTCGGGTTTCTTTGTTGTGTCTACTTTTCCAAGCGAGGGTGCCTGTGCGAAATTGTTTTGAAGACGAAGTTTGTTTTGAAATCAATAAAACGCGACATCTCGAGTTTAAAAAGATGACAAATGTAATCATCCTAAAATAAGAAGCATCGTTTTGCCACAGCACGAAATCCTGGAGAAGTTGTGAATTACTTACAGACCACATCAATGCACACTGTGGGCACAAGCTGCAATGTGGGGTCACCTTGAAGGGAAGTGATTGGACAGTCTAAGAAGCAATTCCATAAATACAAGACTTCCAAATGCATGTCCATTCAAAGCAGAACTTGGTCTCAGATCGCAGTTAGCGTATTAGGCAGTAAAGGGTAAGTGGCCTCAATACATTTTTTTAAAGATTAAAAAAACGCAATTAGTTAAAAGTTACAAACTTATTTTGCGGTTTTGAGCTCGTTGCTTTAATCAACATATTTGCGGCCAACGTTCAAACGTAGATGAATACAGAAGGAGTACAGTACTTGTAGTGTAATCTGATCTCTGCTTCTCCTTAACACAACATGCGAGCTGACCGCAATATTCGGCAGGCCAGAATACCAATCTCTCTCTTTGTAGAAATGTGCTCCACAGATCGGCTTTGAGCACCATCCCTGAACAGTGCTTATTGGGATGTTCCCCTCTCTCGCCGCACTGCTGATGGACACATGGTGAAATACATCTGTTAGTTCGTTAGATTACAGATCTAATATTACCGAAACTTTGAACTTGACGCCGTAAATAAGGTTCTAAAATATTTCTCTTTCCATTGCTATGTCGTGCCTGTTATTTTCATAGCACTAAATTCAACTCAATTCTCAGCGCTAGCTGTGTCCAGGAGTGATACTGTCATTTTAATAATAAAGCCTTTGAAAGACGATCACATGTGATGAGCTTTATGTGATTTATTTTAATGAGGGTTCTATAAAGCTGCAAAAAAATCAGAATAAACTTCATAAGCACTAGGTTTCCTAACTTGCACACTGCGTAACTTCAATCGATGCTGTAGATTAAATATGCTGAAATGTGTTAACTTTCCGGCTCGTTGTTTCGACCTGTTAGCGATCAATCAATTTACTGAAAAAAATCTTGTGTCGGAAGCCGGACCTGCTCCTCCATCTGAGTGGAGACATTGGCATGTTAAATCGGTGATCCTTCCGCCCCGTGTCACTGCGCCGAAAGCACTAGCTAACCGGAATCACGTCTGCTCAATCCTTCGATAAAAGCAAAAAACTGCGGATGCTGGAAATCCAAAACAAAAATAAAAATACCTGGAAAAACTCAGCAGGTCTGGCAGCATCTGCGGAGAGGAGCACAGTTAACGTTACGATTCCGAATGACCCTTCAACAGACTCGAAACGTTGACTGTGTTCCTCTCCACAGATGCTGCCAGACCTGCTGAGTTTTTCCAGGTATTTTTGTTTTTGTTTTGTGCTCAATCCTTCATTCGATTCAGACAGGCTTTGTGGCAAATGGGATTTCATAGATAGACAAAAGAGAACAAGTCGCTTAATCCAAAGGACCAAACCGCTACTGTTTATAAATAGCAGTAGCATCGAAGACAAGGACTGGTCAGCACACCTGATTATTCATTGATGAGCAACTCTCCCTTGCTTTCTGTTTCTTACCCGGTTTGTTACTTTCTTTATCTTTGTGTGTGTGCCTCTCGCTTTTCCATGCTCTCAGTTTTATGTTCGGTCCCTCTGCTTCTGCCTCCTAATGCTGTCCCTCTCTACTTCAAGTTCTCCATCTACTCCACTGTTTATGTTAGTATCTGTTTTGATCTTCCCCTATCAACTCTCCACATGCTTTAAGCTAACTCTCATTACGTTTCTGTCTGCTTCATGCTCTCTCCCATTTTGCCCCTCTCAATTCCTGTCTGATTCATGGTCTCTGCATCTTTGTTTCATGCTCTTGTCTGATTCTCTTGCCCCATTCCAGAGACCTGAGCGCAAAGCCTTGGACTGCCCTATCGCGCTGCTCAGAAAAAAACATTCAAACCAAGGCGTGACCTGCCCTCCTGGGCACATGTGGATTCCATTGCCCACGGAGAGCTGTCTCCGGCGTCCTGGCCAATAGGTATCCCTAGATCAAAATCACAACAAAAAGACCAGACTGTTAGCACATTTTCCTTTGCGGGGGCTTGCTGTGCCTGCAAGTTGGATACTGAATACCCTTCCAAATAAAACGTCATTGGTTGTAAAGCACTGTGTAACGTCCTGAGATTACGAAATCAATGCAAGATTTTCTTTCTCTCGTGTCCCATGTGCTCGGTCATCTCTGGGATGGGCAGAGGCCATTTGGTTGGATGACAGTTGATCTGCAGTTTAGCTCCATTCCAAATCCTTAACAAAAGCCAATGTGACCATAGACTCCATCATCTGCTCTGCTCCTTTGTGTCAGGCTCTCTACACATCCACACATTGTTCTCCCTCTGTTTGCATTCCCTTCTCCCTTTCTCAAACACACACTATGAAGTTTAAGGCCTGTGCCACTCCCTTCTTCCAACTTATATTTCTGATGAGGGGTCATCCGGACTCGAGGCGTCATCTGTGTCCCTCTCCACAGATGCTGTCAGACCTGCTGAGTTTTTCCAGGTATTTTTATTTTTGTTCTATGAAGCTTAAGATTGGTTTGGTGATTGGTAAATAATAATTTAACTTACCTTTCTATTCACAAAATATAAACCTGACATTCCTTTGAACTCAATCTTCAGTATTTAGGCCGCGGCTGAATGTCACTGTCCTGCTGCATTTTGAAAGTGGCTCTTTTTCTGTCGCGCGTATCAACCCAGCCATCATCACATAGCTACATTTTCAAGATGGTCACATTATTTAACAACCCAACCTACAGGGCTAATCCACAATCCCTTCCTCAGAAATCACAGGCAATACCGCCGATGCTGGAAATCTGAAATAAAATAAGAACATGCTGGAAATACTCAGCAGGGGCAGGCAGTATCTGTGGGGAGAGAGAAACAGAGTTAAAACTTTCGATGGCCTTTTATTGGAATTCATAACGAAAGGTTATTGACCTGCAACGTTAGCTTGTTTTATAAATCTGCCAGGATTGACTATGTGGTCAAGTCACTCAATTCACAACAGCAGTACTCCGCGAACAAAAGCAACTTTGCATTGTTATAGCTCCTTTAATTTAAACAAACTTTGGCAAGGAGCCAATGGGGAAATAGTAAGACAAATGACCAAACGTTTGATCAAAAAGGTGGGTTTTAAGGAGTGATTTTTCAGCAATTGTAACATGGGGTGGGTGGGAGCAGAACAATTATTCATTTAAACCGATACCGATTAACAACTTCTAAGAGATAAAAGTAGGAACGAGATGATCAAATTGGCAATGTTCATTTCGAAAATGAAAATAAAATACAGAGAGAAGTGGGTAAGTGGGATGTGTAAAGTGCAAATACAGCTGCAGCTTTGGAAAATGAGCTTTGTAATTTACACAGTACAAGGGGAATTCAAAACGGGAATCAGAAACCTCTGATATCTTCTCGGATTCCTGAAAATCTCTTGTTTATTTAACTGCAGCGATACATAAAAGGAGGCAGAACAAAGTTTAAAGATCTCAATTGCACTGCCTTATAATTTTCTATCTGTACTTCCCTATCGTTCCGCTCCGTTCCTTATAATAAAATGCAGCGCCTTATTTGATCCAGATGCCGAACTTTAAACAAACCCTTGTGTATTCGGCAATGTAACATTTTCAGGTTCATCTCAATCTCATTCATGCAAGATGTGACCATAGAATTTGTCTTTAACAGTTAATTCGGTGAATACTCAACACTACAAGTTGCATAGGGGAGGGATGGAGTTAAAACGTTTCTGGATCTGCACACGAATTTCCGCTGATGGCAGTATCAGCCGCGGGTTCCAATCGCAAACCCTTTACCATCACGGGTTGTATGATGGCCAAAGGAGGAGAAAACCCCGCCCCCAACAAACAGAGAGAGCGAAGGAGAAAGGGACTCTAACCCAAAACCCATACTCACATTTAGAGAGGCTGTAACCAAAACACGGACACACACGCACACAGACACAGAGATCAGAACCCAAAACATATTCACAGTCCGAGAAACTGTAGCCCAAAACCCACAATTAAAGAGGCTGTAACCCGAAATAAACACAGTCAGAGATAGACTGTAACCCAAAACACAGGAACGCAGTCAGAGACTATAACCCAAACACACAGTCAGAGAGACTGTAACCCAAAGCACACAGTCGGTGAGTATAACCCAAAACACACATAGTCAGGGAGACTGCAACGCAAAACACAGATACAGTCAGAGAGACTATAACCCAAACACACACAGAGAGACTGCATCTCAAAACACACAGTCAGAGCTTGTAGCCCAAAATATAGTCACACAGTCAGAGAGACTGTAACCCAAAACACAGTCAGGGAGACTATAACCCAAACGTACACACAGTCAGAGAGACTGTAACCCAAAACACAAATTGAGAGCCACTAACCCCAAACACACAGTTAGATAGACTATACCTTAAAACACACAGTCAGAGACTTTAATCCAAAACACACACTGTCAGAGACTGTAGTCCAAAACACACACTGTCAGAGAGATTGTAACCCAAAACACAGTCACATAGTCAGAGAGACGTAACCCAAAACACACAGTCAGAGAAACTGTAACCCCAAACACAGTCACACAGAGACTATAATCCAAAACACAGAGACTGTAACCCAAAACACAGTTACACATCAGAGAGACTGTATCCCAAAACATATACCGTCAGAGAGACTATAACCCAAAACACTCAGAGAGACTGTAACCAAAAACACAGAGTCAGTGACCCAAAATACACTCATACAGAAAGTCCGTAGCCCAAAACACAGTCAGGGAGACTGTAACCCAAAACACACAGTCAGAGAGACTACAACCTAAAAACAGAGAATGTAACCCAACACACACACACACACAGACTATAACCCAAAACACACAGTCAGAGAGACTGTAACCCAAAGCACACAGTCAACGACTATAACCCAAAACACACACAGTCAGAGAGACTGCAACCCAAAACACACACCTAGTTAGAGGGAGCGGCTGGAACTCAAAGCGCGCGCGCGCGCACACACACACACATACACACAGGAACTGTAACGCAATCTCTTTCTTGACATGTACAACTTTCAAGTTTCTGTTGTTAGTGGGAATAATGATGCTCCCCGAAGTGCGTTTGCTGCTGGGTGCACATTTTTAAAGAGGGATAGCCTAGATGACATGCCAGTCGGAATTACATCGATTGTGTGGCTGTGAGAAGCGAGGCTCTTGCCTATGGATTTGAATTTGTAAAATTAAAACTTGCTAAATTATAACGTCAATTTATGTAATTCGCTCCCAAAATAATAAACATGCAATTCTGAAATGATTACAGAGTACGTTTCGTGATTAAAATAAATAATCATATAGCTGTTCTTGAAATCGTGCGTGCTGATAAAATCAATCCACAGAAGGAGCAGATGTGTCGGCATTGCCCCTTTAACTGGATCGACAGGAGGGGAATGTGTACAGGGCACTAGCAGCGGGGCTCGCTGCTATTAAATGAGGCCAGATAATGAAAAACCGTAAAAGCGAAGAAGTGGCGTGGAAATGAACTTGTCAAGAAACATGTTTATTGGGTTCATAAGGAGGCCAGGCGTTTGAAGCCGGCACTAAATGACAAAGTGTTAGACAATTGCGAACAGGGCGCAAGGAGGACTTTCCATCACCAGCCATTGATCCAGAGAGAGAAGAAACAGGCATTAATAAATAAAAGCAATGTCTGGAGATGCGGGAGATATTTGCAGGACGCGATGGAAGGCACAGACCGGGTGTAAATTTCAACTGACAATTTGTCTCGCCTTCCCCGAGGTACTGACCCATCCCATCATACACCTGACTTTCCGAAGCGTCAGAGCAATGATCTCCTCAATGTAATTTAGAGATTGAATACTATATCTAACCAACACCCACCCCCCGCCACTCTCCACACCCAGCCAACCATCTTACTATATTTTTCAACACTATCGACTTCTTGCCTTTAGATGGGTCGATCCCATCTGTTCATTGCAGCAGCGGTGGTAAATTAGCTAATAAGGGGGGTGAGGGAAGTCTTTCCATTTAATAATTAAGTGCATTTTCCATAGGAACAAAAAGTGATATCCTCAAGATTTGAATTTGCAGAAATAAGTTTGCATTTCTCCTTGCTATGGACGTACTAGTACCTTTTATGATGTGTATAGATAGCTTACATTTATATATGGCCTTTAAGGTAGAAAAATGTCTCAAGGCATTTTCAGGAGCATTACAAAACATAATGTGACATCAGGAGATATTAGGACAGATGACCAAAAGCTTGGACAAAGAGGTAAGTTTTAAAGAGTGTCTTGAAGGAACAGAGGTGAAGAGATAAAAAGGCTTGGGAGGCCAATTCCAGAGTTTCATGCTCAAGCAGCTGAAGGCTTGGTCACCTATGGTGAAGTGATACATTGGGGAATGCGTAAGTGGCCAGAATTGGTGGGGGGAGGAAGAGTAGAGATCTCAGATTGTTGTCTGGCAGGAGGGGGTTACAGAGATAGGGAGGGATGAGGCCAGGTAATAAGTTGAAAAACAGGTGGGAATTTTAGAATTGAGGCTTTGCTGCACTAGGAGCAAATATAGGTTAACAAGTACAGGGGCAATGGGCAAATGGAACATGGTGTGTGTTAGGATATGGGCAGTAGAGCTTTAAATGAGTTCAAGTGTTAGAAGATGGGAGGACTGTCAGGAGAACATTAGAGTAGTCAAGTCCAGATGTAACAAAGGTACGAATAAGCACATATTTTTTCCATCCTTGTCCTTAGTTTATGATATATTTCTAAACAATGCAGGTCATGGGTTTTCATATGACTGTAGAGTCGGATTTTCCTGACTAATGTCACACACATGACATCAAGCATCAGATTGACCTGAGGGCTGACCTTGCATTAAATTCCTTTGCATTTTCTTAGGCTGGCTGGATGGGACTTGCTTCAAGCTTGGAAGTATTGTGAGCTGTGAGGCAGATAGTGATCATCTTCAAGAGGAAATGGGTGGGCTGGTGGAAGGGGTAGACACCTGACAAATGAAATTTAATACAGAGAGGTGTGAAGTGATACCTTTTGGTGGGAAGGATGAGGAAAGGCAATATAAAATATAGGATACGATTCTAAATGGGTGCAGAAGCAGAGGGACCTGGGGTATATATGCACAGATCATTTAATTTGGCAGCATATGTTGAGAAAGCAGTTACTAAGGCATATAGAATCCTGGGCTTTATAAATAGCGGCACTTAGTACAAAAGGAAGTTATGATGAACCTTTATTTCAGCTTATCATAGCTGAGTCTTTATTTTCACTGCTTCTATGTCTTCTTTTGATAGCACTGGTGCCCAGGATCTTGTGCCACCATTGAACATGCCCATATACATGGTTTTGTGTTTATGTAATTCTCTGCTGAATTTATATCTTACACTCCTGTGAAGAGCCATGGGATGTTTTCCTATGCTGAAGGTGCTATATAAGTGTAAGTTGTTGGTGTTTGTATATTTTATGTACAGTCAATCATGCACCATGCTTTCTTTTTAATGCTTAGCAGATATGTATTGATTTTTATTAGTGTTTGCTCACAGGTATGTTTGTGTACAAGTAGGTGTATCCATGTATGTATATGAATAGGGAGGTATGGAGGTTTATTTGTTTCCAAATGTTTTGCATATGCTTATGGGTGAAAATATATCTGACCCTCTAATACTATAGTCAATAAATTCATGGTAAATAAAGGTGCAGTACTTCTTAACAGCAATCTATCTTTCGGTGGTTGGGAATCTTCAATCCAAACTTTAATGGAGTATCAGCTTGCAATAGAGAGAAAAAAAAAATGTCACAATGGGGTAGAATTGGGTAAAATAACAAAGGGCTGAAATTTCCTGTGTATCAGAGACACATTAATTGGGGGAAGAGCAAATATATGGCTTGAAAGATTGCACAGTTTTGCACCTTAGTCAATTACGGGTGTAAGTGCAATACACTCAAATCTCCACTATCTTTTACAATCTTCTATCACGACACCTAAATGAATCTCCACTGATGATAATGACCACACCTGTAAGTTAGAGTTTGATACATCTGTTTTCCACAATTTCACTTGATCAAAGTCTCCCTTGAAACTTCAATCAGATTTTCAGATACAGCAGGAAACAAAGTGATTTATCTGGTGTTCTACTACAATTTTTTAATCTTTAAAAAAAAACAATTACCCTGACTGAAATCCATGCGGTATTTTCTGTTTGCATATTTTATGACAACAGTAAAAGTCATGTTTAAAATTGCAAAGCTTCTCCAACTGAAGGTTCTTAAACATGCTGTGCTTAATATGCATGAATAATGGTTGAATGAGTTGAAACTTTAATTTTCATATTTAAAGAAGAAATTTATGGTGTGAGTTTAACTCCCTCCTTGGGCCCAATTGTTTGTGCTGATATATGTCAATTTTTACCTTTGGCTATATTCTAATGAGGTTGGCAGGAAATTTGAGAGTGACCTCAGCAGAATGCCAAGAGGATGAGTGTACCTTCAAGTCTTAACTTCCAGGTTGTGCCCATAGAGGAAATTTCAGGCCAGAGATCCAAACTACCTGTCTGAAAATGGTTAAGCAACATCATTTCCATCTAATATACTTTATTTTGTTTCAGCTTTTTGTTCAGCAGAACTTGCTTTGAAAAATTTCTTTGAGATATATAAAATTGATCATTGTAATAACAGAGGCTGAACAATTATATGGCTAGTAACGATAAGGCTTAGATCATCCTCTTCCCTTCCACCACAGCAACTCTTGGTTAAATTGGAAAATCTCCAAAAAGGATTAAAATTGGTGAGGCTGTCCTAGCCAGAAGTATGATGCGCCGGATACCATCGTGCTTTTAGGATAAGGCTTTCACTCTGTTGTAATAAAGACAAAAATATTAAAATATTTTTAAAAATGAATGTTTACTTACCATATTTAATTACCTTAGTAATTGCTATATATTAATTGTCTATGGTTCTCTATTTTAATCCTGAAAAGTGTGCTTAGAGATGTCTTATAGAAATAAAACCCCATTACAGATGCATTAAAGAGTTAATTGTCTAACTATGTGCTGCCAGTGGGGTGTCTCACCTACTGAGAGTACTTAGCAGAAATTCGAGCTAACGCTGCATGTGCCAGAATGTCTAATAAGTACACTTAGTGAACAACAGTCCCTACTGGAAGTGCCAAGTAGGAAAATTACCTCTTAGTTTGATTCTATGGGCTGAGACAAACCTATGAATTGATCAACACAAGCAGTTCTCAAACTTCTTTTAGGGAGTAGTGAGAAGTAGTTCAGATGACCACTTCAGGGGGATGAGTTTCCACAAGGCAGTGATCTTTTTGATGATCGAATAGCACCCCAAGCTAGCAGGATTAAGTCCAAAGATAAAAGCAAAAAACTGCGGATGCTGGAAATCCAAAACAAAAACAAAAATACCTGGAAAAACTCAGCAGGTTTGACAGCATCTGCGGAGAGGAACACAGTTAACGTTTCGAGTCTGTATGACTCATTAAGTCCATGGTGGGTGTATGGGTGTTGGGGGGCTACTGGTCACAACACTGCAAAGAGTCTCTGATTTTTGACAGCAGAAGTGGGTTTGTGAAGCAACTGACAAAACACTAATTAAGTTCGCTAATGGGGTGGTGAGGGGGAGCACGGGGAGGGGGCGGGGAGATGGGTACTTTGCAGATTCCACATACAGTCCTGTTGTTTACAGGGTTAATTTTTAAACTTCATATTCCCAATGGAAAGTATTACTGAAAGCACAAAATCAGAAAATGATGATGAGTATCAAAACACCCGCTACCCTTCTAAACTTCCCATTTTTGAAAGGAAAATCACGATATACAAATGATACTGAAATAATGCTATCGAATGTGAAACTTACTCTTGCAAGGAAGTAATAGCTGGTTCTCCAGTTATCAGGTATTCCTCACTTGGAGAATAAATTCTCTATTTCATAATTCCCCCTTTGAGAATCCTGTATGCACATTATTACTTGGGGATCTCTTGGGCAATAACTTCCTTGAAGTTATCAATTTTTAATTGTAAATCATGAAAGGAATTTCCTTCACAGCAGGAGTAGAGCCAGAAAGGGCAGAGAGGGCAATGCCCCCCTACCAGGTATCATTGTGTCTTCATACAGAATCTTAGTGTTATTGATTTACTTGTACTTCTAGTGAAAGATAATCTTTCCATTTCCCCGCCCATTCAGAAAATCATGCCTCTTTCCTTAATTGTACTTTGAAATGAAAAGAAGAGAGACTGTGCAATATTACTCCTTATTGGAAAATTAAAATGCAAAAAAATGAATGGGTGAAGTAAAATAAAAACACATAAAATAAAAATGGGTTTTGAAGTGAAAAAATACAGCTAAAAATCTGATGTGTATCATTCAGTATGAATATTTTTGTCCTCTATTTTCTCCACTCCTATCCAGACTGTTGTCAGTATCTGATCCCACAGGCACTAAGCACCCTCTGGCACCTCATTTAACTTGTTAATGTTCATTTAAGTGTGCTGATATTTTTAAGGTTATCAGCAATGGAATCAGTATAACCTGTGTTTTTAAGTTAACACCTACCTAATAATTATATTGTCTTTGTTTAGGATGATGGTAACCATATCTTGGGTAATAAGTTTTTGCATGTCTTTTGACCACGTTCACAATTTAGCTAAGTCTGAGTCTCATGCACACTTGCAACAGCAACATTACATAGCAATTTCCTTGTGCCGCTCCTTAGTAAAGGTTCTCTAAGGCTACCTGAACACTCCTTCAATTGCCTCTCTGGGACTTTCCTGATCCACATGGTTTAAGTCCACATTGGGAGATTCATTTTCCAACTAATACACCAAGGGAGCTGGCTAATTTATTTTTTAATGCAAAAAGTAAACATTTCTCCACATGGATAACTTAGTCACATAAAATGTATTCTGTTCAAAATAGAAAGAGAAACAACTGAGTATTTAGAACAGTGCAACTTCAAATTGTTCATCCTGCAGTTTTTGCTTCTTCACGATCTGATGGAGAAACAGTTTCAGCTTGTGTTTTTTTTAATATTTTATTTCTGTCTAACCTTTAACCAGAAAGATGTGTGTATGACTGTGGGGTGGGGGGCGGGGGAGTGGTGTTGGAGGTGGTAAGGGGAGAATGGTGGAGATATGCATTTACATGGTCCCATACTTACTCATTCCAAGATAGTAATTCTTGTTTCATTAAATTTTAAATAGGCATCGTTGCAAAGATATTAGGCAGTGTTTTGAACATGTTTTTAAACATGTGGTGATGCCATCATATATTATTATTTCATTTACAACACCAAAACAGAACCGCCTTGCTTGCATAACATATAATCATGAGCAAAATAATGCTACTTCTTCTTAGAATGCAATGATTCAATTCATCTCCCAGAAATGGTGCTGATATTTTTAAGGTTATCAGCAATGGAATCAGTATAACCTGTGTTTTTAAATTAACACCTACCTACCTGATAATTATATTGTCTTTGGTTTAGGATGATGGTAACCATATCCTGGGTAGTGACATCACTGCTGTTATTACCAACAAACTCCAGGACTCAGAAGCTACCCACCAGAGATGAGGAGCTCTTCCAGATGCAGCTTCGAGACAAGTCTCTCTTCCATGACTCATCTATCATCCCAGATGGAGCTGAGATTAGTGGCTTTCTCTTCAGGCATACACCTAAAAGGTAATTTACTTCAATGATTTAAGGATTGACATTAGAGTAATCTGTCCATAACAGTACTGGCAGGAGTGAACACTACACAATCCTTGTGGAGATGAAGCCCCATCTTCACATTGAGGATATCCTCCATCGTGTTGTGTGGCACTACCCCATGCTAAATGGGATAGATTTTGAACAGACCTAGCAGCTTAAAACAGGGCATCCATGAGGCACTGAGAGCCATCAGCAGCTGCAGTATGGTACTCAACCACAATCTGTGGCCTCATGGCTCAGCGTATCCCTCAATCTACCATTACCATCAAGTTAGGGGATCGACCCCAGTTCAATGAATATTGCAGGAGGGCATGCCAAGAGCAGCACCAGGCATACCTATAAATGAGGTGTCAACCTGGTGAAGCTACAACACAGGACTACTTGCATGCCAAACAGTGGAAGCAGCATGCAATAGACAGAGCTAAGTAATCCCATGACCAATGGATTAGATCTAAGCTTGGCAGTCCTGCCCCATCCAGTCGTGAATGGTGGTGGACAATTAAACAATTAACTAGAGGCAGAGGCTCCATAAATATTCTCATCCTCAATGATGGCGGAACCCAGCATATCAGTGCAAAAGGCAAGGCTGAGGCATTTGCAACTATCTTCAGCCAGAAGTGTTGAGTGGATGATCCATCTCAACTTCCTCCTGAAGTTACCAGCATCACAGATGCCAGTCTTCAGCCAATTTGATTCACTCCACGTGATATCAAGAAATGGCTGCAGACAGTGGATACTGCAAAGGCTATGGGTTCCAGCAACATTCCTGCAATAGTACTGAAGGCTTCTGCTTCAGAACCAGCTGCACTTCTAGCCAAGTCATTTCAGTACAGCAACAACATTGGCACCTACCCAACAATGTGGAAAAATGTCCAGGTATGTGTTGTCCACAAAAAGCAGGACAAATCCAACCTGACCAATTACCACACTATTAGTCTACTCTCAATCATCAGTAAAGTGATGGAAAGTGTCATTGACAGTGCTATCAAGCAGCACTTACTCAGCAAAAACCTGCTCACTGATGCTCAGTTTGGGTTCCACCAGGGTCAGTTAGTCCTGACCTAATTTCAGCCTTGGTTCAAACATGGACAAAAGAGCTGAATTCAAGAGGTGAGGTGAGAGTGACTGCCATTGACAACAAGGTAGCATTTGACTGAGTGTGTCATCAAGGAGCCCTAGCAAAACTGGAGTCAATAGGAATCAGGGGGACAACTCTCCACTGGTTGGAGTCATACCTAGCACAAAGGAAGATGTTTGTGGTTGTTGGAGATTAATCATCTCAGTCCCAAGGCATCACTGCAGGAGTTCCTCAGGGTAGTGGTCTCGGCCAACCATCTTCAGCTGCTTCATCAATGACCTTCCTTCCATCGTAAAGTCAGAAGTGGGGATGTTCACTGATGATTGCACAATGTTCATTCAGGATTCTTCAGCTACTGAAGCAGTCCATATCCAAATACAGCAAGACCTGGACAATATCCAGGCTTGGACTGCAAAGTGGCAAGTGACATTCCTATGGACCCAGCCAGTTCAAAACGGCACAAAGGGGAAGCGAGCGAATGGCAGACGCATCAAGTTCAAAAGTGGCTAGCTAATCTGTGGGCATGCTGCGTTCTGAGAAAAATCAAAGTGTGTTGTCACAAGGTATGTTATTGGTTGGTGTATATTTTTCGCGTTTATCGTTCAAAGCTTGGATAATTTGTTAATAATTATAAAGATTTATCTGTAGGAGTAAGGATTACTAGCATTAATAAAGCTTATTAGAAGTAGTACAGCTTATTAATTATAAATTAATTAAGAAAAATAAATTAATTAACACATAATAAAGGTGGCAGGGCAGGTGATGTATTGTGACTGCAGTATTTGGGAGCTGATGCATGCTAGTGTGTACCACATCTGCAGTAAGTGTCGGCAGCCTGAGGAACTTTGGCTCAGAGTTAGTGAGCTGGAGGCCGAGCTTCAGACACTGCGATGCATCTGGAGGGCGAACGTTACCTGGACACTTTGTTCTAGAAAGCAGTCACAGCCATTAGGATAGGGTCTCCTGATTTGGTCTATGGTCAGGGGCAGGAGGCTCTGACTGTGAATGAGGCAGGTAAGAGCATCATAAAGATAGAACTGGAGGAGCCTCAGCCCTTACAATTGTCCAACAGGTTTGAGGTTGTTGTAGCTTATTTGGTTGAGAATGGGGACTGCAAGATGGATGAGGGAACTGACTATGATATCATGATACACAGAGCCATTCGAGTGGGAAAGTAAATGGGAATGTAGTGGTAGTTGGGGACAGTCTAGTCAGAGGGATAGAGACAGTTCTCTGCAGCTGAGAGTGAGAGTCCAGAGGCTGTGTTGCCTGCCCGGTGCCAGGGTTTGGGAACATCTTCTCTCGTCTGGAGTGGGATGTGCAGTGGGAGGGGGAGGATCCAGTTGTCGTGGTCCATGTGGGTATTAATGACATTGATAGGACTAGGAGAGAGATTCTGCATAGGGATTATGAGCAGCCTGGGGTGAAATCAAAAAGCAGAATCTCAAAGGTAGTAATCTCTGGATAATTACCTGAGCCACAAAAAAATTGGCGTAGGGTAAGCAAGATTAGGGAGATGAATATGTGGCTGAAAGAACTGGTGTGGGAGAAATAGGTTCATGGGGCACTGGCACCAGTACGAGGAAAAGTGGGAGCTGTACTATTGGGACAGGGTTCACCTGAACCATGCTGGAACCAGTGTTCTGCTGAGTTATCTAACTAGGGTGGTAGAGAGGCTTTAAACTAACTAGGTGGGAGGGGGGGAGGGATCATGTGAAAGGTGATATGGCAAATCAAAAGGAACCAATGAAGTAATATAGCAGTGTAGCAATTTTGATAATGATAACCAGAGTGTGGGAGCAAGGAGTATGGCCTACCTGCAGCAACTGCTCCTGCTTGGTACTACCTGTGTGCAGAGCTGTCAGCCTCCGAGTGGCCAGCAACTCTAATTATAATTAAAGGGCCACCGTGCAAAAAATGAAAGTTGATCGAGCTGGGTAAGTGATGGTGGGCTAAGACTAGACACTTATGCTGGGGGCAGGGACCCCGCCCGCAATGTAAAATCCAGCCCTGTGTGTTAAAATGCACAATAATTTCCCAGGTCTTATTCATGATCAGACAACTGAACCTGATTATAGTGCTTAATAAAGAATCAACAATATGGATTGCCTGTGCATGTCATGCATTTTATTCCTGAATTATAGCACTAATGGAAACCATAACAGCACCAACTTGTATTTATATAAGTTCCTTGAGAAATGATGCCATGTGCTTTGCATGCTGAGACAAAGTAACTATGAGGAGAGTTCGAAAAGCGTCTTCAAAAAGTGGGTTTTAAAAAGGGTCATAAAAGAGAACAGTGACATAGAGAGGTGGAGGAGTTTAGGGAAGGAATTCCAGGGTGCGGGGTCTAGTGATCAAAGAACACAAGTCTTGAATAGTAGGCATGAAGACATGCAGCTAAACTTTGAATTTAACACATCAGTTCGGATTTTATAACTAATATTTTTTCCATGCTAACTGTAGTCTAATACTAAATATCATTGTGCAATCAGCACCATAGATAAGTCTTGCTCCTACTGGCAAGCTTAGGAGCGACACTGAACCAGCAGCTCTCTGCGGGATTTTATGCGCCCTGCTTACTCTAATTTAGTGGTAAATGTAAGAGCACATGAGAATGAATGACATTTTTTGCTGATGGACACTTAACTCACTGCAGGCTCTAGTGGTAGAAAGTTGTTACTGCGGAATAATAGGACTGGCCAGATGTATGAAGTGCATATGAACCTGAAGGCTTTGGTATTAACATGAGAATGGATCAGTATCCCTATAAATAGCATCTCTATCAATTAATGTTTGGTTTAAAAATTTGATAGAATGCCATCTAATATTGCTGTTCATATCATGTAATAACATATCAAAGCCATATGTAATACCATATTTCGAATGTCAGTGTGGTATCGGACCTGGAAGATTGACATAAACTTCTCAGTCTAGTAGTTGCAAGAGAAATGCTGTGAGATAAGGAGACTACCGTATATTGCCTTAATTGATTTCATCAAAGCTTTGACCATGTCAGTAGAGGAAGTTTGTTTAAGCTGCTGGAGAAAACTGGCTGCCTGCCAAAGCTGCTCAGTGTGATCTCCTCTTCCCATAACAATGTGATGGGTATAAGGTATATGATGGAGCAACATCTGAACCCTTTGAGATCTGTAGTGGGGTCAAACAGGGTTGTGTTCTGGTAACAACATTCTTTGGCATATTCTTCTCTTTGCTGCTGTCACATGCCTTCAGGTCATGTACAGAGGGTGTCTACTTACATACCAGAGCTGACGGATACCTGTTCAGCTTTGCTCGCCTGAGAGCCAAGAAAAAAGTACCTCAAGTCCTCATCAGAGAGCTGCTCTACACTAATTGTGCTGCACTAACATTCCATATGGAGGGACACCTGCAGCAACAAATGGACAGACTCTTTCATGCCTGTAAAGTGTTTGACCATCAACATCAGGAAGTCAAATGTGATGGTCCAGGATGTTGCCATACTGCCAACTATCAGCATTGACAATGTGACACTAGAGATTGTTGTTAGCTTCACATATCTAGGCTCCACAATTACCAGAAATCTGTCACTTGATGCTGAAATCAGCACACGCGTCACAAAAGCTGCAGCTCTTATATCCAAACTGAGTAAGAGAGTGTGGAACAACAGCAACCTGACTGAGGACACCAAACTTCAAGTCTGCCAAGCCTGCGGGCCTCAGCGCACTCCACTACAGTGGTGAGACCTGGATGACATATGCTAGACAAGAGAAAAGGCTGAACGGTCTACACCTTCACTGTCTCAGACATATTTTCAGCATGTCTTGCAAGACAAGGTCACCAACTCAGAGGTCCTGGAGCATGCTAATTCTATCAGCATACACTCATTGCTAAACCAATGATGTCTTCGCTGGCTCGGCCACATTCATTGGATGGATGATGACTGTATACCCAAAGACCTTCTGTACGCTGAGTTGGCCATTTGGTCACGAACACCTAGACATCCATACCTCCACTTCAAGGACACCTGCAAGCAAGATATGAAGAAGGCAGATATTGACACTGACAGCTGGAAGATAGTCGCTCATGGCTGTGACCTCTGGAGTTTGACTGTTTGGAAGGGCTTTGGAAGAGGTGAGCAGAAATGAAAAGCTCAGCTGGCTGAGAAGAGGGCCCAGAGAAAACAGAGGCCAGCGAATTGTGTACCTATTCAACCTCTGTCTTCCTCTGCAGCAACTGCAACAGAGACTACCGTGCCAGATTGTGGCTGCTGAACCACAACAGGAGATGCTTCACACAGAGTTGACCACCACAGCTCAAACCATCATCTTACAAGATGGAAGGCTGCTACAGATATCAATAATCCTTTTAAACTTATGATGTAGAATGGGCAATACTGAATTAGCCATCCATGACACACTGCACTGAATTTTCCTTTTTATTAAAGTCAATGTAAAGGAAGGTTAGGCAGGTTATGGAGTGGGCTGTCAATTGCCTATTGTCCATTTTGCACCATCGTCCAAATTCAAAATTACTCCCTAACCACCTGGGGTCAACTGATTAACTTAAATTCCTCTCACTCCACACTCACAGTTTATGAATGCAATCAATGCAATAAACATACTTCACTATAAGAGTGTACTTTCTACAATGTTTTGTATCTATGTTAATTCAAGAATAATCCACACAATTTAAAACCTTAATCTTAATTTTCCAAATATCAGTATTCTAAGACATAAAGAAATGAAGGAATAAATTACCTGCTTATGTATTATACTTACAGGTATTACTTTGTTGTTGAAGAGGACAATACACCCTTGTCTATTACCATGACACCGTGTGATGCACCTTTAGAATGGAAACTAACTCTTCAAGAGCTACCGGAGGAGTCGAGTGGAGAAGGTTCTGGTAAGGCAGTGATGAATGAACAAAAAGTCATTCCTTTGGATGATAATTTAAAGATCAAATCATTTTGCATTAAATCAAACCACTATATAGTCGAATTGAAATGAACAGAGTTCAGTGTGATATATTCTTATTTAAAATGAGATCTCATGTTTACACATCGTCACGTTTTTACAATATCCTGAGTTAAGATAGAACGGTGGCAGTTGGGATGGTTTGAGCCTTTTCTGTTGCTCACCCAGCAGTAGGTTTTTTTGGAGCACATAAATAAAAGTGTAATAAAGTTTTGGCACATGATAAATTTAGCTCGAGTACAAAACAAATCAATGAAACATACTTATGGGCAGCAATATGACAGAAAACCTGTTTCAGGTAAAATTTTATACCATACATTTCTATGATAAATAAATATTTTTTAAGATCATAAAACATAAAATAACATAACATAAAATCACTGGGCCAATTTCCATAGCATAAGCTGAAATAGGTAAATAGGATTTATATGGGCATTTGTCTGTTAGATATCAGAGGGGAAAAATTCAAATTGTGTCCCAATTGGGCAACCCAATGAATCTCATTGGTGGGCCATAGGAATTTTGACTAGGTCCAACACTAAGCTGGCCTGCACGTAGTTCCAGAGGAAGGGGGACTTCGAATTTTGCAGTCTCTGTACTTCCAAGGGGAGATTGAGCGTGAGAAAGTGTGAGACAAAATTCATTCTTCCGGCCTTAATTTTTTTTATCCAAACTACATGTGAAAATAGCTTGAATTTCTCCCCCTGTTCTGTAATGTACAAGCAGCTCATAAATTCAGCCTCTGCATCCCTAATAGAAAAAAGATCCATTTACTAGGGTCAATTTATGTGCACACAATAACAATAGCAATGATTTACTGTCTGCAGAGTGGAAGCTGAGTGTGGCATAATTCCATTCATGTTAAGGGGAAGTAATTTTTCCCAATTTATTCCTGCCTGTTATATGGTTAGCATCCAACTTCTTAACTTTTAAACCAATAATCAGACGTTTACCATGAAATGTCTACAGCAGGGAACTATTAAGGTATCACTATAACCTGCCTTTTATCCATTTTGCCTCCCATGCTGCGGAATGTCTACTTGGATAGGAGCCCAGTACAAACAACATTTCAAATTTAACTGTAATACTGTATTTTTATAAATATATACATCTTAGGTGCAGAAGGAACCAGTAGCAAATGTAAATATTTCTACAGTGCTGTGAACATTACCACAGTGCTTGCACAACCTTGAACTATCCTAAATAAACTTGCAGGACAATCCTACAAACATTTGAAAATGTAATTTTCTCTCTGATGTTGTCCTTGGAAATCATGTCAATACTTATCACAATACTTGATACTAAATTGCACATTTTGAAATCTAGGTTCACAAAAACTTACATTACAAAAAGCGTTTGGAGCCACAAGCTTCAGTAGTTCTTGCTCTTTTTTTGAAATAATGTGGTTACAACCTTAGTCCAAAATGAAAAATTGATTTCAGCTGTAGTTAGTGCATTATTGTGGTTATAGTGAATGTGCCAATGATTTCCATCTTGGAATAGGGAACAGATCATTAATTAAAGTGGAGAATGTAAAACAAGTGCTCTGGGCCTCAGTTCTAGAAAATAACTTTCTGAATCACTTAAAGTATAGCTCATCATAAAACACACACACACACACACACACACGCATATATCATTTTAAAGGAGGCAAAAAGGGGTGAGAACTACTTTTTGCTCACTGTCCACATTAGCAAAATATGGTAATGTTATTTGTTACCTGTTCTGTAAAATCTTCAAAATTAATTTGAAATTTCTTCCCGCCAGAGTTGTTCCAGCGATGCCATTGGTGAGTCTATCTGCAACTCACAGCCTTTCCATTTCCTTTAATGGATGCCAGACTGAGGGCAGATCTAGAGTCGCCCAAACACAGTTAGTTGTGCAGATTCTGGATTGATTCTTAGGCTGGTCCCTAATACTTGCTTCCTTGAAAGAAATGGAGCCATTCTCAGGGTGCAGTCATCTGTTCCTCAACACCAATATCATCAGAGGAACTCTGCAGGAAAGGAGGAAAAGAAAGGAGACTCAATTTTTCTTTTTTTTCCCTGTTCAGTCTTTGATGTTGACTGCTTATGAATTTAATCTGTAATTCATGACTCTACGCCAGATGGCCAGTCAGTGAAAATATTAGTATTCATCTGGTCACCAATTATTGGACATAAAAAGTTAACCTTAGATCTGTGGAAAACAACATTGTCAAATGAAGGAATGTTAGAGAATCATTATTGATTTCTGGACCATTTTGGGTAAGTATAATGGTGTATCTTGCATGAAGTTAGGTACTTAAATCATATCAATCTAAGCCAGTTTAATGCTATTCCAATCAGCGGCCAAATATTCAAGAAGGAAATATTTCCATTGATAGTGTGCTTGCTATGGCCTCAGGACACCCTGAAACACTTCACATCCAATGAATTACTTTTAAAATGTAGTTGTTTTTGTTATTTGGATAAACATGGAAGCCAACTGGTGCACAGCAAGGTCCCACAAACAACAATGAGATCAATAACTAATGAGACAAAGCCTCAATGGATGAACCTCAATGAATTATATGCATAGCTAATGATATGCAACCTAGAATACGAGCTTTCTTTCAAGTATTATCGAGTTCAATGACCCATTTGTTGAACCAGCTTTGAGGTTATAGCTATATTGTTCAGGAACAAAAGTTGCTATCAAGTGTTATTACTTAATTTTTTATCTTCCCAGGTGAACCAGAACCACTGGACCAGCAGAAGAAAAGACAGCAAGTACTGAATGAACTAGGCACTGATTTGTACTCTTACAAAGGCAATGATGTTGAATCATACTTAGCATCCAATTCACCCTCTGGTTTGTATCGTTTGGAACTGATTTCAACAGAAAAAGATACAAATTTCAAGGTTTACGCAACAACTACTCCTGAGTCAGACCAGCCTTATCCTGAGCTTCCCTATGACCCACGTGTGGACGTGACAGCTCTTGGACGTACAACTGTCACGTTAGCCTGGAAACCGAGTCCTACCATTTCACAACTGCGGCAACCCATCCAATATTGTGTGATTATTAATAAGGAGCATAACTTTAAAAGTCTTTGTGCAGTGGAAGCAAAACTAAATGCTGATGATGCCTTTATGACAGTTCCCAAACCTGGATTAGATTTCAGTCCTTTTGATTTTGCCTACTTTGGCTTTACTTCAGACAGTGGCCCTGGCAGAGAACGAACGACCATGGCCAAACCTGTCTCCACACGGGTATCACGGCATATGATTGGAGCACGGAAGGTGGATCTTCAGCAGATCTGCATTGGCAACAAAAACATTTTTACTGTGTCAGACCTGAAACCAGATACACAGTACTATTTTGATATTTTTGCTGTTAACACCAACTCAAATATGAGCACTGCCTATGTGGGAACCTTTGCAAAAACCAAGGAAGAGGCTAAGCAGAAGACAATTGAACTGAAGGACGGGAAAGTGACTGATGTATTTATTAAACGAAAAGGTGTCAAGTTCCTGAGGTTTGCTCCAGTTTCCTCCCACCAGAAGGTGATGCTTTATGTTCATTCATGTCTGGATGCTGTCCAAATCCAGGTCAGAAGAGATGGGAAATTGCTGCTATCACAGAATATGGAAGGTGTGCGCCACTTCCAGCTTAGAGGGAAACCAAAAGCCAAGTATGTCATCCGGCTGAAAGGGAGTAAGAAAGGTGCATCTATGCTCAAGGTCCTAGCCACCAACAGGCCAAACAAGCAACCCTTCCCATCTGTACCAGAAGACACACGTATTAAAGTCTTTGACAAGCTCCGTACCTGCTCCTCAGTCACAGTGGCATGGCTGGGCACACAGGAGCGAAACAAGTTCTGTGTTTATAAAAAACTTGTAGAGAATAACTATAGTGAAGAGCAGAAGAAAAGACAGCAGAACCAATGCATTGGACCAGACACCAGAAAGAAATCTGAGAAGGTGGTCTGCAAATATTTCCATAGTCATATCCTGCAGAAAGCAGTGACTACAGAGACAATCAGAGGACTACAGCCAGGCAAATCATACCTTCTGGATGTTTATGTCATAGGACATGGGGGACACTCTGTCAAGTATCAGAGCAAACTGGTCAAAACAAGGAGGTCTTGTTAGTGACTCCATGTATAGACTCAAAACTTTATTGAACTATGAACATTATTTCACTAGATGAAAATATACAGACTGACTACTTATACAGCTGAGATGTTGCAACATGTATTTGTACTATTTAGAAAGATATCAACTTGTATATTTATGTTTACATAATTCAGTGGTTATTTGAAGAGACTGACCCCGACGCACTCAGATGGCACCAGGCCTTTGCAGTTGCATGACCGCAAGTCTTTTGTCACACCTGACATTGAATAAGAATGGTCTACAGTGGCAGGAGATCACTCAAGTACTGTCAGTTTTTTGACCTCTACACTGCATGAACTGCATCTAAATTATTTCATCTTCCAAGCCGCTTCAAATTAGCTGCCCTGTTAATCGTACATGCAATATAGGACATAGGAAATCTGTAAATTATTTTATAAGAATAAAGCTCAGTCTTAAATGTCTATGTTTTTATGATTGTAAACTTTAAGAATCATGCCCATTAAAATACAATTCTAACTATCTGTTTGACGATGCTCTGGATCAGTTACTAATGCTTAGCATCGAAAGCAATTGCATTGATACTTTCTTTAGAAGGACTCATCATGCACGCAAGATTTGATAACCTAATCAGATGTTTTTGCATCCTGCATCACATCTGTTTGGTGTTTCATATTTATTGAAGCTCTTTAATAAAACTCTCATTCATTGTTTCTTGTGTCTTATGTAGTACCAAATTTGGAAAATAAACTGGAAGAATGCAATGATAAAATGGAAGACATATGAACTAAGTCGCATTGCTACGTTGGTTTTGATTATGGGGTAAAACTGGAAGGCTCACTACGTTCAGTAATTCAGCATGTGGCTGTGATATTAGATTGACATCCAAACCAAATAGTAACAGACTAATATGAAATATAAGGTACTTTTAAATGACAATCATTTCAGATATGGTTGGTAGAAAATAGTTTAAATGAATTCCATTTAGAAATAAAGGGAAGCAAAAAGGAAAAGAACTTGCCATTCAAGTCCTTAGAACATTCCAAAGAATTTCACAGACAATAATAAGCAGCCACTATTGTTATGCAGACAAACACAACAGCCAATTTACACACAACTAGGTCCCATAAACAGAAATTAGATAACAGCTTGCATTTATATAGCACCTTAAATGTAGTAAAATATCCCAAGGGACTGCACAAGAGTGTAATCAATGAAAAATTGACACTAAGCCAAAGAAGGATACATCAGGACAGGTGAGCAAAAGTTTGGTCAGAGGGTAGATTTTATGGAGTATTTCAAAGGAGGAAAGAGAGGTAAATCTGTAGAGAGTTAGAAGGAGGGAATTCCAGAGCATTGGACCTGACAGCTGAAGGCATGGCCACCAATGGTAAGGCAAAGGAAGTGGGTGATACACAAGAAACACATTGCTTAAAAGTACAATGGAAGAAGATTCAACAGCATACTTCAAAGAGAAATCAAACATATGCTTGAAAAGGAAATAGTGACACAGCTATTTGGAAAGATCAGAGGAGTGGGACTAATTGGATAGCTTTTCAAAGAGCTGGCATAGACACGATGGGTGATATGGCCACTTTCTGTGCTGCGTGATTCTATGATTCAATGGGCAGAATTTTGCCCTCGTTGGGCAGGTCGGGAAGCCACCCGTGATTGGGGCCAGACTGCAATTTCATGCTGTCGGACCAATTAAGGTCCACCCAGTGTGAAACGCACGTGGCAGCACTCAGTGGTGCCTGTGTGGGAGAGGGGAGGAAGGCGAGAGCAAACTTCGCGCATGCGCGCGGGTGCGCACTGGCGAAGCTCCCTGAGGCACAGAACTGCCTCAGGGAGATGAACCATTTTCAAAATAAAAATAATTTTAAAAAAAAGTCATGTTAGAAATTAGGATGAAATATTTTTTAATGACGGATCGAAACCTCATCTCGCCTGTGGATGAGGTTTCGCAAAAAATGCAAAGGCCGCCTGGCCTTGTCGCCTGCCCGCCAACCATAAGGTTGGACGAGCCATGAAAAATCTTAATCAAATTGGATTGTTAATGATCTTAATAGGCCTTATAATTGTCAGCAGGCACGCATACGAGTTGGCAGCGCGCCCGCCAACCGAAATATTGCGCGAGTGCGCAATGATGTCAGGGCGCATGCCTGCCTGCTCAGCGAAAAATCCTGGCCAATGATCCTAGGAGCCAATAGTTGGAAGAATGCAGAATTCTTGATGCTTCTAGGATGGAAGGAAGGCACAGGGATGGGGAAGGGTAAGGCAATAGAGGGGTTTGAACGCAAAGATGAAATTTTTTAAATTGATATGTTGATGAAGAGGGAGACAATAATATAAGTTATTGATCCCATAGGTGATGGGCGCATGAAGTTGGCGGGAGTTAAAACATGGCAATAGAGCTTTGAGTGAGGCCATTTTGTCTGTTTTGAAATTCTGGATTGAGTGTCAGCCATGGCTCAGTTGAAGCACTTGCCCCTAAATCAGAGGTTCAAGTCCCATTCCAAGGCTTGAGCCACAAAAGTAAAAGCTGAATCCCGTGCAATACTTACAGGGTATGGCACTATTGGAAGTACTATCTTTTGGATGAGGCATTAAACTGAGGCACTATCTGCCCTCTCAGTTGGATGCAAAATATCTCATTACAATATTTTGAAGAAGTACATGGAAAATTATCCCTGGTATCCTGTCCAATATTGATCCTTCAATCAATATCACAAAAACAGTTTATCTGATCAGCGTCCTCGTTATGTCTTTCGGAGTTTGCCGAATGCAAATTGGCTGCCATGTTTTCTACATTACAACAACGATTACATATTAAAAACAAAAAAACTGCGGATGCTGGAAATCCAAAACAAAAACAGAATTACCTGGAAAAACTCAGCAGGTCTGGCAGCATCGGCGGAGAAGAAAAGAGTTGACGTTTCGAGTCCTCATGACCCTTCGACAGAACTTGAGTTCGAGTCCAGGAAAGAGCTGAAATATAAGCTGGTTTAAGGTGTGTGTGTGGGGGGCGGAGAGATAGAGAGACAGAGAGGTGGAGGGGGTTGGTGTGGTTGTAGCGACAAACAAGCAGTGATAGAAGCAGAATATCAAAAGATGTCAACAACAATACAATAGAACACATAGGTGTTAAAGATAAAGTTGGTGATATTATCTAAACGAATGTGCTAATTAAGAATGGATGGTAGGGCACTCAAGGTATAGCTCTAGTGGGTTTTTTTTTTTATTTTATATAATGGAAATAGGTGGGAAAAGGAAAATCTTTATAATTTATTGGGAAAAAAAAAGAGAAGGGGGAAACAGTCCCCTCCCCCATCCCCACCCCCTTTCTGTTTCCCCCTTCTCTTTTTTTTTCCCAATAAATTATAAAGATTTTCCTTTTCCCACCTATTTCCATTATATAAAATAAAAAAAAAAAACCCACTAGAGCTATACCTTGAGTGCCCTACCATCCATTCTTAATTAGCACATTCGTTTAGATAATATCACCAACTTTATCTTTAACACCTATGTGTTCTATTGTACTATTGTTGTTGACATCTTTTGATATTCTGCTTCTATCACTGCTTGTTTGTCGCTACAACCACACCAACCCCCTCCACCTCTCTGTCTCTCTATCTCTCCGCCCCCCACACACACACCTTAAACCAGCTTATATTTCAGCTCTTTCCTGGACTCGAACTCAAGTTCTGTCGAAGGGTCATGAGGACTCGAAACGTCAACTCTTTTCTTCTCCGCCGATGCTGCCAGACCTGCTGAGTTTTTCCAGGTAATTCTGTTTTTGTATTACATATTAAAAGTGCTTCTTTGGCTGTAAAGATCTTTGGAACATGTTGTGGCCTTGAAAAGTGCTACACAAATGTAAATCTTTACTTCTTCCTTTAAATGTTTACTAGCATTCAGCAAGGACTTTGATGTTTTGGATGACTAGACTTACGATATTGATTATGCATAACCTGAGTTTGATAGTTATAACAGAATACACACTCAAAAATTATCAGTCACTCTGTAAGTTACGATTAATATCACATTTTCACTTGGTGATAAGAGCCAAATGACACAAATATAATATACAATTAGAATGTGTCAAAACTAGTTTGTGTTAACCACTTAAAATAATTTAATTAAATCTCCTCAGAGCCCTTCTGGTCAATTTTGGGGACTTAAAGAATGTAATATTTATTCAACTTTTAATTTTGTAAGAAAACCAGCCATCAAGTATAGAGGTGGTCAGCTATAAATTCACTTAAACTCTTACATGCAAAGCAACAGTACATGATTGAATTTTCTCACTTACATAAATCCATGAAAATGGTACGTTAAACAGACCAAGCTCTTGTTTTTTTTGCAATTGTTTGCCTTAAAAGCAAAAGTTGATGATCTGTGAGGATTGGGTTCAAATTGTCAAGGAAAAGAACAAATGCATTTAATATCTTGATTTGCAACATAATTTACCCAACACCTGAATCAAACTTTAGATGCTACAATAACATGGAAAGAAGTGGAAACACTCATTAGATCAGGCAGAATCTATGGAAAAAAAATTAGAGTTAATGGACAGAATTTCACCTACCAAGGAAAGTTAGGCATAGGCGTGTGCTTGGAGATAAATCCCCAACATGATACCATTCACATCCAGGTTTGATCTGGGCTGGTTTGCAGGTGAGCAGGGAGCCCCATGAAGCTATCAGGTAAGTAAGGGGAGGTGATGGCATAGTGGTATTGTCACTGCATTAGTAATTCAGAGATATACAGGGTAATACTCTGGGGAACAGGGTTCGAATCCTGCCATGGCAGATGGTGCAACTTAAATTCAATAAAAATCCAGAATTAAATCTAATGATGACCATGAAACCACTGATTGTTGTAAAAACACATCTGGGCATGAGAATGCCCTTTAGGGAAGGAAATCTGTCGTCCTTGGGCCACTCAGTTGTTACAAAGTCACAAAAAAGGAATGAATCCTGGCATCGACCTAGGCACTGGAAATGATAATGGCAATCTCAGCCCTGTCGACCCTCCAACGTCCTCCTGACTACCATTTGAGGACTAGTGCCAAAATTGGGAGAGCTGTCTCACAGACTAGTCCAGCAACAGCCTGACATTGTCATCCTTGTGGAATCATCATAAGCTGACAGATAATGTCTCAGGCATCACTATCTCTGGGTATGTCCTGTGCCACTGGCAAAACAGACCCAGCAGAGGTCATGGCACAGAGGTATACAGGCATGTGGGAGTTGACCTGTGTGTCCTCAACATTAACCGATGAAGTCTCATGGCATCAGGCCAAACATGGGCAAGGAAACCTCCTGCTGATTACCATGTCATTGCCCTCCCTCAGCTGATGAATCAGTGCTTCTCAATGTTAAACACCACTTGCAGGAAGCGCTAAGGCTGCAGAATGTACTCTGGTATACACATGGAAAATTGCCCAGATATGTCTGGTTACACAAAAAGCAGGACAAATCCAACCTGAGCAATTACCACCTCAACAGAATACTCTCGATCATTAGAAATGGAAGGGGCTATTAAGCAGCACTTGCTTAGCAATAACCTGATCGCTGATGCCCGGTTTGGGTTCTGCCGGGGCCACTCAGCTCCTGACCTCAAAACAGCCTTGGTTCAAATATGGACAAAAGAGCTGAACTCCTGAGGTGAGAGTGACTGCCCTTGACATCAAGGTAGCATTTGACAAGATGTGGCATCAAGGAGCCCTACCAAAACTGGAATCAGGAGGAAAACTCTCTGCTGTTTGGACTCATATCTAGCACAAGGGAAGATAGTTGTGGTTGTTGGATGTCAGGCATCACTGCAGGAGTTCCTCAGGGTAATGTCCTTGAGACAACCATCTTCAGCTGCTTCATCAATGACTTTCCTTCCATCAGAAGTGGGGATGTTTGCTGATGGGTGGCTTCAATGTCCACCACCAAGAGTGGCTCAGTAGCACTGCTACTGACCAAGCTGGCTGAATCCTAAAGGATATAGCTGCCAGACTGGGCCTGTGACAGGTGGTGAGGAGACATACAAGAGGGAAACACATACTTGACCTCATCCTCACCAACCTACCTGCCGCAGATGCATCTGTCCATGACAGCGTCAGTAGGAGTGACCATCACACAGTCGTCGTGGAGACGAAGTCTTGGCTTCACATTGAGGATACCCTCCATCATGTTTGTGGCATTATCACCATGCTAAATGGGGTAGATTTTGAACAGAACTAGCAACTCAAGAATGGGCATCCATGAGGCGTAATGGGCCATCAGCAGCAGCAGGATTATATTCGAACACAATCTGTAAACTCATGGCCTGGCATATCCCCCACTATTCTTGAATGTCACGTCCCCTTCAATATTAAGGACCCAGCCTTTGTCGTCCTGCAGCCACATCTCCATAATTGCTAACAGATCATATTTATTTACTTCAATGTGGGTCTTCAATTCATTTACTTTATTATGAATGCTACATGCATTCAGATAGAGAGCCGTCAGTTTTGTCTTTTTGTTACCTTTGTAACATCTAGTGTTGACTGTTGATGTATTCTTAGATTTTTTCACTCTGCCCCTCGTTTCTCATATTACTATTTTGCTCTCTTGTCTCTTGAATTGCTATCTTCACCCAAGCTTGATCCCTCACCTCTCTTGTTTAGTTTAAAGCTCTCTCTACTTCCCTAGTTATGTAATTTGTGAGGTCACTCATCCCAGCACTGTTCATGTGTAAACCGCCCCAACAGTACAGCCCCTACTTTCCCCAGTAGTGATACCAGTGCCCACAAACGGGACCCCACTTCTCCCTCACCAGTCTTTGAGCCATGCATTTGTCTCTCTAATCCAGAGAAACTTTGAGGTTCTGCTTCTTAATTTGGTACCTAGTTCCTCACGCTGACTTTGCAGAACCTCTTTCCTAGTTCTATCTATGTCATTAGTACATACATGGATCACAACAACTTGATCCTCCTTCCCCTACTGCAAGTTCCTCTCCAGCCCTGAGCAGATGTCCCAAACCCTGGCACCAGACAGGCAACATAGCCATCTGGACTCTCACTCTTTGCTGCAGAGAACAGTGTCGATCCTCCTCACTATACTATCCACTACTACCACCACATTCCTTATTGTTCTCCCCCTCCTGCTTGAACAGCTTCCTGTGACATGGCCAGCCAGTTCTTCCACCTTGCAGACTTTGCTTTCATCCACACAGGTTGTGAGCACCTCAAAACTGTTTGACAACGGCAAAGCCTTAGACTTCTCCCCTATTGTCTGCTCAGTCCCATTACCTGCCTCACTGACAATCACATACTTCTGTCCCTCCCAAAACAAATGACCCTCTTCTAAGAGGTGTGAATGTCTTCTGGAACAAAGTATCCAGGTATTTCTCCCCCTCCAGTGTCTGCATTTCGGATTCCAGGTCAGTAATCCTAATCTGGAATTCCTCAAGCTGCTTACACTTCCTGCAGATGTATTTGTCGTGGATCACCTTGATGTCCAAAATTATCCCACATCTCACAGCTGCAACACAACACCTGTCCCACGATTCTAACTCATATTATTTAGTTAATTTACTTTAATTACTTTCTTCCTACGTATTCTACAATTTACTGTGTTTATTGACAACTGACACTGACAACTAAAAGTTTTACGCTTCTTAACAACAAGGTGTGTGTTTAGATGTTTGTTTAGAGTGCTTTATTTTTATTGCCATTTAAATCTTTATTGTTTGACTTTAATTTTAAAGTTCTTAAATTTTGGTTTATTATTTTAAAGTTTTAGTTCTTTTTATTTATAGATCTGTCTTTACAGGTGCTCTTCAGCTCCCAACTGTCTCCTGCGTGTCTGCTGTGCTCTGACTCCCAGTGAGGTAGGCCACTCTGCAATCCCCGGTCTGTTTTTACAGGCGCTCCTCAGCTCCCGACTGTTTCCTGCATGTCCGCTCTGCTCCGACTCCCGGTAAGATAGGCCGCTCTGCAATCCCCGGTCTGTTTTTATAGGCTTTCCTCAGCTCCCAACTGTCTTCTGCAGGTCTGCTTCACTCTGACTCCCAGCAAGGAAGCAGGGAGCAGGAAGAACAGAAGAGAAGGTCTGTGATCAGGTGGCGGGCAAGCGAGATTAGCTAACAAAAGGTTTCAGGATACAAAAGCCAAAGAGAAACCAAGGTCCAGATGAGACGTGATTGCTTCAGTATCTGAGGAGTCACGAATAGTACTGAACATTGTGCAATCATCAGCGAACTTCCTCACTTCTGACCTTATGATGGAAGGAAGGTCATTGATGAAGCAGCTGAAGATGGCTGGGCCGAGGACACTACCCTGAGGAACTCCTGCAGTGATGGCCTGGAGCTCAGATGACTGAACTCCAACTACCATAACCATCCTGCTTTGTTCTAGATATGACTCCAACCAGTGGAGAGTTTTCCCCCTGATTCCCATTGACCCCAGTTTTGCTAGGGCCCCTTGATGCCACACTCAATCAAATGCTGCCTTGATGTCAAGTCACTCTCCCCTCACCTTGGGAGTTCAGCTTTTTTGTTCATGTCTGAACCAAGTCTGTAATGAAGTCAGGAGCTGAGTTGCCCTGGCAGGACCCAAACTGGGCATCAGTAAGCAGGTTATTACTAAGCAAGTGCCGCTTGATAGCACTGTTGATGACCCCTTCCATTACTTTACTGACGATGGAAAATAAACTGATGGGGCGGTAATTGGCCGGGTTGGATTTGTCCTGCTTTTTTTATAGAAGACATACCTGGGAAGTTTTCCACAAAGCTGGGTAGATGCCAGTGCTGTAGCTGTATTGGAACAGCTTGGCTAGGGGCACGGCAAGTTCTGGAGCACAAGTCTTCAGTACTAGTGCCGGAATATTGTCAGGGCCCATAGCCTTTGCAGTATCCATTGCCTTCAGCCATTTCTTGATATCACGTGGAGGGAAATAAATTGGCTGAAAACTGGCATCTGTGATGCTGGGGACCTCCGGAGGAGGCCGAGATGGTTCATCCACTCGGCACTTCTGGCTGAAGATTTTTGTGAATGCTTCAGCCTTATCTTTTGCACTGCTGTGCTGGGCTCCTCCATCATTGAGGATGGTGATATTTGTGGAGCCTCCTCCTCCAGTGAGTTGTTTAATTGTCCAACATCATTCACGACTGGATGTGACAGGAATGCAGACCTTAGAATTGATTTGTTGGTTGTGGGACCGCTTAGCTCTGTCTATCACTTGTTGCTTATGCTGTTTGGCACACAAGTAGACCTGTGTTATAGCTTAGGTATGCCTGGTGCTGCTCCTGGCAGGCCCTCCTGCACTCTTCATTGAACCTGGGTTGATCCCCTGGCTTAATGATAGTGGCAGAGTAGGGCATATGCTGGACCATGAGGTTACAGAATGCGTTTGAGTACAATTCTGCTGCTGCTGATGGCCCACAGCACCTCATGGATGCCCAGTCTTGAGTTACTAGATCTGTTCAAAATCTATCCCATTTAGCATGGTGGTAGTGCCACACAACACGATGGAGGTTATCTTCAATGTGAAGACGGGGACTTTGTCTCCACACTGACAGCACGGTGGTCACTTCTACCGATGCAGATGCATCTGCAGCAGGGAGGTTGGTGAGGATGAATTATGTTTTTCCCTCACCACCTGCAGCAGGCCCAGACTAGCAGCTATGTCATTTAGGACTCAGCCAGCAATGGTGCTACCGCACCATTCTTGGTGATGGACATTGAAGTCCCCCACCCACAATACATTCTGCACCCTTGTGCTTCCTCCAGGTGGGATTCAACATGGAGAAGCACTGATTCATCACTTGAGGGAGGGCGGTACGTGGTAATCAGCACAAGGTTTCCTTGCCCTTGTTTGACTTCATGGGGTCTGGAATCAATGTTGAGGACTCCCTCCCCACTGTATACCATTGTGCCTGTTAGGGGGAAGAAAGTAAATGAGAATTTATGGTAAGGGAGAATTCATTATAAGGGAATGAATTACTTAAATTAAAAGCTACAGGCAGATCACGCAAACCAGTAAATCAACAATTAAACAGTTAAACCAGATGAACCTTATACACTCTCAAACTTTGTACACCCTCAGGGTTTGCAATCACCAGCAAGGTCCTGGGAGTTAGACTGGAGGCTTAGGTTGGAAAACAACCAAGATTAAGTGTGCTCTTCAACAAATAGGGGAAGGACAGATGGTCCCCGCTTAGATGGGAGGGAAGGTCTCTGCTTGGGTGAAAATAGGGACATACAATGCATGTACCTGTTACCAGAGATGTCTGTTTAATGTAAACCTATATGTTGACAAGATCGGAATCTGGAAACTGTTCTTGTATGTGACCAATAATGTATAAATATGTTGAACACTTGTAATTTAGCAGAATGCTATCTCAAGCTGCATTGGGATGGTTCTCTCCTTGCAATTGCTCGAATAAACGATCGTGACCTGTACCCGAGACTCCTGTGGTCCGTTTGTCAAAGTGACCACAACAGTTTGGCGTAGTCGGCAGGATGTAAAGCAATACTTCTTGTGATTGGCTGGCTAGTTTAGCCAATGTAAATCCTTCAGCATCAGTTTTTAGATCGATGGAATTAACTATTGATGTCCCTGTATTGAATATCGTGGCAGCATCAAAACTTCTGATTAACCAGTACCAAACCATTCGTCGGTCCTGGATGCATAGTTGGACAAAGTGGGTCAGTCGGTGTGGTTTGAAAGGCTTCAATTATCTCTACTCGGACTGTGGAAGTAGATGTAGGAGGTGGCTGGGTAGTGGTACTAACCTTCTCTTTTGGGTGGACCTCCCACGCCCGATCTGAAGCAAACCCTTTCAAAAGCACTTGTTCTCCTACTGTTACTTGTATCGTTCCCCGTTGCATGTTGCATTTGGCACTGTCCATGCTGTACCAAAGTTCCTCCTGCGGTGCGGGATGAGCAGTGATTATCCCCGACCTTGTTGCCAGCACTGATATGCCCACGACCAAGATCATAGATCTGTGGAGACATTAACATTGCCTCCCGTTCTCCAGGATACCGCTTGGTCAATTGTCATGTATCTTTAACTGTGCGTAATGCCTCCATTTCCTTCCCATTTTCATATTAACAAGTGCACATGTATCACCTCTCATAATTATCTCGTATGGTCCATGCCTGTTCACTCTGAGCTCACCTTGACTATCACCTGTTGGTCTCTGACTTCCTTCCTTAACTCATGCAGTTGCTTACTTATTTCCCTCACATAGTCTTGCATCCTTCCTTTTAGTGGTCCTACATCTCCCACTCCTACTATGATTCCCTCAGGTAGCTGCATTGCTCTCCCTGTTATTAGTTCAAATGGGGTGAACCCGGTAGTCCTGCTTGGGGTAGCCCTAAGGCGCAATAGAATATTGGGCTGTTCCCTGTCTCTTGAATTGCTTTTGTGATTGATGTTTTTTTTTAAAGTTCAGTTCATCCTTTCCACCATCCCTGAGCTCTGTGGCTGGTAGAGAATGTGGAATTTCTGTTTATATTTAAATGTGTACATTTCTTCAATGACTCTTCTTGTGAAATGAGTTAGTTCCCTGATCTGAATCCATCTGGATAGGCACCCTCCACTCCTTCTAGTCTACACTCTATTGCTGCTGTCCCATGTCGGACTTTAATTCCTTAAACTGCCGACACAACTCTACAATGCACCTTCTTATCCTATCCTTCAATGACTCAGTATCTTCACTTCCAGTGACAGTTCTCTCTGAGAGCTGCTTAACTCTGTCTGTCATCATAGTGTTAATCCTGTGGTCTTACTTTTTGTAGCTTGCAGGAACATTAATACAATCAGTAATACATCTATTTAGCTTTTTTTCAGCTTTCCCTTTACCTGTATCACCTTGTGGTAAATTGTTGTTAGGTATTATTTCTCCATACATTTCAATTCCTGAACTACAGGTTCCACATAGTTTTACCTCTAAGTTTTTTTTTCCCTCTGACTATGATCATCCTAAGATTCTCTTGATGTCAGTTTCTCTATTGTCTTGATCATTTAAAATGTTTCCTTGCTCTTTAGGCCATATTAACTATTCCATGTCAATGAGGATCTCTGTCTCTAGATCCTTGCTTATCTCCTCCTGTGCGTTTCCAATGTCTCATCTGATGGCCAGATTATCAAATTCACTTCCCTTAAAAAATGTTTGTATATTGTGTCCTCTTTCCCTAACTCTTTCTCCTATTTGCCTCATAACATTTTACACATGCAATAGCTACCATCTTATCTTGTTCAGGTTGCCTGCAGAGACTTTAAAATAAATAAAATATTCTCATAACAGTTTTAAAAACAGAATTCAGGAATTGACACATTCCTTATCTTCTTCTCAAACAACATTTTATTGTCTCAAAAGTAACCCACTAAATTGTGTCTGACCCGTTTCTTTTAGAATTATCCCAGATTCATTAATTCGACCAAAAATTGGATTTCTGCCAAACTTTGTCAAGGTCTTGAGCTTAGCTTCATATTTTGGGAACAGATTTACAAATACAAAAGCTTGCAGCATTTGAATTAGTGCCAACTGTTGTCAAACCTTTTAAAATGAAAATTCCCTTTTGAGAACTTTATCATGAACCAAACCTCAAGATTTTAAACTTTGTAAGAAATTTATGCTATCAAATTTAAAACTACCTCTTTTTAATGTGTATTGATTTGTATCCAAGTTATAAGTCCCATATGTTTATTGACATATTCTTTGCTTTTGGATAGCATCCTCGTTATTCAAAGTAATCTGTTAAATTACACTGCACTTTACATCTCAAGATGGTCTCAAATTCAAATTACAGTGCTGTTGGGATGCAGATTTCCTTTCATATTTAATTCATCTCTTCAAAATAAACCCCTTTTTATCCATTGGAACCACCTAGACCATGTGATTATGTCTTTGGGTTTTCCTAGAATCCTTTTGAATTTCAGGTTATTTTTTTTCCTCAGAATTTTAGAATACTAACTCATGAGTTAATGCAACTCATATGTATCAACCTCAATCCACTTGGAGGCTGGTGATTCTAGTCTGCAAGTGGGTGGTACAAAGTATGGTTCATCTAACCCTGTTTAGCTTTGTGATACCTTCAAATTGCGATTATTTTTTTGCCAGAAAGCTCAACTCAAACCTAATACTCAAAACTTTGGAATGTTTTAGTATACTTTTCCTTTAATCTAACATGGGGCTTTCAACCTTAAAGTGCTGAACTACACACACACAAATGACAATTTATGGAAGAAAACACATTAAAGCTCACATACAAATGCTTCCTTGCACACAAACAAACACATATTTAGAGGTTTGTATTTATATTCTTGTATCCTTAACTTAACGACTTAAAACTCTCATATTCTAAACGAAACTTCAAATAGCAATGGGGGAAATAAAGGGATCTTGAAGGCTCCACCTATAGGGACCATCAAACGATGAAAGCTCACATTTCCCCTGCTCCTGCCCGTCAGTGCTTATTAACTCCCTAGGGGTACCCCACTTTTCTCTCTTTCTCTCTTCAGCACAAGCAGTTCTTGTAACTTAGATCAATTATACAAGGTAATAATAACCATCACCCCTTTCTTTTCCTTATCCTTTTTCTGTTCTACCTAACACTTTTTGTTCCCCAAGGGTTCCCTGTGGATTCCACCCCCCCTTTCTGCTTAATCTTGACTGTTGTTCCGCTATGAACCTCGTAATGGAGTCCGCGATTCCCCAGTTGAGTTCCATAGCACTATTCTGTTTCCCTGATGGCCCTCTGTTCTTATTCCTGTCTATCTCTGCGCGGTACATTTGTGCGGCCCTAGCAACTTAGTTACTTGCGGAATATACGGTTTCACTTATTTCACTGGGGTCTGGCCTCCCTGCGCGGCTTCGGCTAGGGTTTATTTCAAACCATAGCCTGCCAGCACGGCTCCACCTCCTCTTAACTGGGGTCTAGCTTTCCTGTGTGGCTTTGGTTATGGTTATATTTCAAACTGTAGCCTGCCAGCACAGCTCTGCCTCCTATTTTGGGTAGTGGTCTGGCCTCCCTGTGTGGTTTCGGCACCACTAGCCTGCCTGTCTGTGTGGCTCCCCTTCTACCCCAGCGCCTCCTATCTCTGTCCTGTCCTGAGTCCTCTTCCTGATTCTTTGATACGTGGCTGGACTATGCTCAGGTAGGCTTACTGCACTAACTACTGTCCTGCTGGTGGGATAATGAGATGGTGGTGTTTGGGATGTTATCTGTAAGGTATGATTCCATGAGGATGGCTATGTCTCATCTTGTCTAGTCTGTGAGCCAGCTCTTCCACTTTTGGCACTAGCTCCTAGAGGAGGGGAAACAGGGTAGAGATCCTTTTTTTGTTTCAGCTGAGTGTCAGGGGGGCATGGAAGAGACAACCACATTGTGCATTTAGGCCAGACAGATTTCCTTGGGTTTTTATAACAATCAACAATGGTTTCATGATTGTTAGACCTCTAAATCCAGATTTTTTATTGCCGTCTGTTGTGGTGGTCTTCAAACATTACTCGTCCAGTGATGATACCACTACATAAACAGAGCATTACTTGTCCAGTGACAATACCACTACGCCATTGCCTCCCCCCTTTAGCATGAGTGGAAATTCAGAGGGGAACAGGTGCTGGTTTTTACCTCCAATAATTTTCATTGTTTCTGTTACAGGTCAATATTTAATTTATTCTACCTATGACTTCAACTAGATCAAGTAAAAAACTAATGATTGAACTCATAGACTAATTAATTAAATACATAAAGCAACGCTATGTAAGGGTGGAAACGTTATGCAAGCTGTCGCAAAAAAAAAAAATAATCTCTGCCCTGTTCCTCTGGGGACTAGTGCAGGTGACATGCTGCAACTGTAGCCTGTGGGAGTTTGTGGAGAACATTGCGAGCTCAGGCAGCCATATCTGCAGTCTGCAATCCGGAGGAATTGCAGCTAAGACTTATCGAGCTGAAGGGCGATGTGTAAACATTGCGGGGCATCAAGGAGGGGGCAAGTTCTCTGGAAACTGATCCTTAGGTTAGCTGGTGATATAACCCATAATGATTGACTCTTGTACCTTGAGACTGATTCGGCTTTTTGGGTGTATTTCTGACTCTTATTTCATGTTATCACAATGAGGTGACAGACAAGTTGAGATCTCTTTTATCTTTTATAAACCTAGTAAAGTTTGGTCTCCCATACTCTCGTGGTAAACAAACATACCTTCTTGATGTGTGAAGCAACAAACAAAAAGAAAATGAGTATTTTGACATTAATGCTTTACATTCCGCCTCTAAACATTCACATGGAACAGTCTGTTTACAAAGCCACCCTTTCCCGCACAATCTTTCCTCAGCCCTGTTGCAAATTAACTGGGTTCATCGTGATTCCCGGGGCCCTTTTTAAAAATAAAAAATAAATTTAATTTAGTAAAAGAGATCTTTATTGCGGAGCTGGTGCTTAAAACTTTCTTGAAGGCTCCGCTTTGTGGAGAGAGTGTTTGAGTAAATCGCTGGACCAATCAGAGCGCTGGCGTCCGCAGGGCATCCCAGCGCTAACATGGCAGCCGAGGCGGGGAGGAGAGCAACTTCTCAGAGGCCACCCCTGGACTGAGAGCATCGCGCTTGGTGAGCGGCCTCGGGCCGCCCGGGAAAATGCTTGGTATGTATGTACCCGATCGATTCTCCTTGAAGCCATCCAAAGTGCAAGAAGGTATCGGGCTCTACACTGCCAGACGAGTAAAAAAGGTTCGTTTTTGTCTTTCTTTTTTTAAAAGTTTTGCCTTCCGTAGCACGAAAAAGGAAATAATGCCCCTTGTCAAGATTTCCGTCTGCCTTTCCTTTTTGGAAGATTTGATAACTTTTATTGGACACGGACTGGCTGGTTGCTGTTTCGAACTGCTCGCCTGAGTGCCACGTATTGAGCTCAGGGCTCTCACTCCCACAAAGCTCAGCCTGCTGGGGATCTCTCGCGCACACACACAAAACTCTGTCCACATCCACTTCTGCCACAAACGCTTTTCTGCTCGAAAGTTTAAATTCTGTTACTGAACTGTTAAAAAATACCCCCCACCCCAAACATATGGATATTGTCAGATGTCTGGTAACGGGTACAGTCTTGAAATGTCCCAGCCCTGTCTTTCCACGTTACTGATGCTGACTGGGCTCCCCTCTGTTTCCAACATTTTATGTTTTTATTTCAGATTTCCAGCACTTTCCTTTATAATTTTATTTTGAAATAGTTCATTATAATGAACTGAAATTTCAGATGTTGAAAGATCAAACTACTGTTGGATATTAGTCAACTCACTGCACCCTTTGCTGAAACTTTTTGGATCAGATGCCTCTTATTCACTTACCTGTGTGAGACAGTTCAACTCATTCAATAAATGGCCGGGGATCAAACAAGCTCGTTTCAGCTCTGCTGCTGTAGATTTATGTTAGCTTGCTGGGATCAGGTAACTCCTGTCACCTCAAGACCTTCTGGTCTCATTGAACCTGGAAATTCTTGCAAGTAAAAGTGCTTTAGCTGGTCAAAATTGTGTGTGGGGGTTAAGAAACTGAGAGTTTGAGAGCCAGTACCCTTCATTCTCTTAATGCCTCATGCAAGTTTTCTGATCTGGTTGCTTGCCGATGGTTCCATGTGAAAGCTTAATTACATTTAATTCTCAGTTAAGTATTGGGAAAACTAATGCATTGCTTCTGGTCCCTGCTCCAAACTCCATTCTCTAGCTACTGACTGTTTCCATCTGCCTGACAACAGTTTTGGATTAAATGAGTCTGTTTGCAACCTTGATGTTACATTCAACCCCAAGATGTGCTTATGCCTCAATTGTGCCATCACCAAGACTCTCTATTTCCATCTCCTATAACTGTGCCTGACTCCACCCCTCTCTCACCCATTGGCTGAAACCCTCATTCATGCCTTTGTTATCTCTAGGCTTGACTAGTCCAACACATGCCTGGCTGGTCTCCCACATTCTACCTCTAAACTTTGTCTTCCATATCTCTGCCCTAACTGTCACTGAGCCTTGTTTCCCTATCACCCCTGTGCTCACTGACCTATATTGTCGTGCAATATTTTGATTTTAAAATGCTCATCCTTGTTTTCAAGTCCCTCCATGTGTACACCCCTCTTTATCCCTGTAATCTCCTCTGGCCCCACAACACTTTAAGATATCTGCGCTCCTCTAATTCTGTCTCTTGAGCATCCCTGATTTCAATCACTGCAGCATTGGTGGTTGCCCTTCAGTTGACTGGGCTGTAAGCTCTGGCATACCCACCCTACATCTCTCTTCCTCTCTACATCATTTTCCTCCTTTTGAGACACTTCTTAAAACCTATCTCTTTGACCAAGCTGTTGGCCATTTGACCTGATAACTCCCCATGTGGCTTGGTGTCATGCTTGGTTTTATAATGCTCGTGTCAAGTGCCTTGGGTCTTTTTAATACATTAAATACACTTTATAAATATAAGTTGTTTCAATTTTAAGCCATTGTATCTAAACTGTTAGGGGCAAGCCTGCAAATTTCTTGAATTCTTGCACCTCTTTTGTCGTTTGCCAGTCTTGCCTATTTAATGGGCATTGGAAGGCAGCCAAGTTCTCAACTCCGTACTATTCTTTCTTAATACAATTCAATTGGAAGCTATGAGAATTGCTTTTGGTTTATTTCTCTCTCACTAGATTTAATGGAAGAACAAATGTGCATTTGTGTAGTGGCTTTTACATCTTCAGGGCAGCTGAGAGTGGTTCATGGTCAAATAAACTTTTGAAGTGTTCTCACTTGTTTTTTAGGCAAAACATTGTGGCCAGTTTGCAGAGTGCGGTTGAGAGAAATGACCAGATAATTTGTTTTGCTGTTAATGAGGGGGAATGTGAGGAAAACACCCGACTCTGTAGCAAATTGCTTCAAAGAGATCTACAGCTAATTACCACCAATGTGGCCTCTGCTCCTTTCAGGCTGCCACAGAAGATATTTCCAGCACCTGCCTATTTCCTGTGCACAGAACAGGTCTTTGTTGCATTGTTCTGCAGGGCCAACTGTTCCATCTCTTCTCACTGAACAGTAATGGAAGCATGGTAGGGCTGCCCAATTTTATGACACTACTGAATTTCCCAAGGTACAGAGTTGCTAATGGTAGCCAATTGGCCATTCAGACCCCAAAGGCACAGTGTAACGGCTTATATGGATAAAAGGAGTTTCTGCTTCACCTTGATGTAAAAACAAAAAAACTGCGGATGCTGGAAATTCAAAACAAAAACAGAATTACCTGGAAAAACTCAGCATGTCTGGCAGCATCGGCGGAGAAGAAAAGAGTTGACGTTTCGAGTCCTCATGACCCTTCGACAGAACTTGAGTTTGAGTCCAAGAAAGAGTTGAAATATAAGCTGGTTTAAGGTGTGTGTGTGGGGGGCGGAGGGATAGAGAGACAGAGAGGTGGGGGGGGGGGGGGTGGTGTGGTTGTAGGGACAAATAAGCAGTGATAGAAGCAGATCATCAAAAGATGTCAACGACAATAGTACAATAGAACACATAGGTGTTAAAGTTAAAGTTGGTGATATTAAATATCACCAACTTTAATTTTAACACCTATGTGTTCTATTGTACTATTGTCGTGGACATCTTTTGATGATCTGCTTCTATCACTGCTTATTTGTCCCTACAACAACACCCCCCCCTCCACCTCTCTGTCTCTCTATCCCTCCGCCCCCCACACACACACCTTAAACCAGCTTATATTTCAACTCTTTCTTGGACTCAAACTCAAGTTCTGTCGAAGGGTCATGAGGACTCGAAACGTCAACTCTTTTCTTCTCCGCCGATGCTGCCAGACCTGCTGAGTTTTTCCAGGTAATTCTGTTTTCACCTTGATGTAACTGGTCACTAAACATTAATATTTTACTATGCAGGTCAAGTGTCCAGTTTCCAGGCAGCATTTCATGCTATGATGCTTTTATTTTAAGATCATTGTATATGCAAGGCTTAATTGAAGGCAAAGAGGTATTGGAAGGATGGTTCCTTGGAGATCAAGGCTGCTGCTTTAGCCCTGGTTAAAGCAGGGCTGCTTTAGCCCTGATCAACATCCAGCATGTGGGTGACAGTGTTCATAGCAGTCACATTGCAGAAACAAAGCTCAGCAACAAGGCCTGGACAGCAACCAGAATCATACCTGGAATGAAAGAGGTTTTAGGTATGAAGAGGGATGAGAAAAACTGTTTTTATTTCTATTGGAACATAGAAGGTTAAGAGGAGCTCAGATAAAGGTAATCAAAATTTTGAGGGGTTTTCTTAACAATGAGGAGCAAACTATTTCTATTGATCAATGAGTTATCAACTAGATGGCACGAAATCCAATTAAAATAATGGAGGGAGAGATTAGGAGAATTTTTTTACACCAGGTTTTAAAGGCCTTGAGTATTGTGTCAGAAACAGTGATAGAAGCTGCGTAAGTATTGAAAAATAAAAATTTGGTTGGGTATATCGACAAATGGTAAGGGGGTTGAATTCAGTGCAGAAGCAACCAGATAAAACCAGCCAGTCCGTCATGGAGCTGAAATCCATATGCATCACCCTGGGTATGTCCAAGCCCCCAGATAACATCACCATGTCCCAGTTCTTCAATGGGATTGAGAAAAAGCTTAAAGTTGGAGCCAGTGCATACATGTTGGACTGAATCATCATCTTGTGTTTTAAAATTCTATGATCCTACCTTGAAGCAGTACTTCATGTATCAAGATACATGATACAATTGCACCAGGGCCTCCAAGACTCAGCTACATAATTTTGCTCTACCAAGAAGCTTAACCATGGAGGTGGAGGAAATTTCATGATGAGGGCTAAAGGTAGATGTAGATACTGACTGAAAAATTGTCTGTAGAAACCCCAGCCCAGCCAAGATAATGGTGTGCCAGTTACTCATCCGAGACATTCAGCTAAGTGCCTTTAAGGATCCCGTGCTGCAGAGAAAGTGTGCTTTTGCATTGCTATCCTTTGCGCTCACTTAACTATACTGGCTATAATCCCTTGTGTTTCTATTTATTCTACATTATCAGAAAGAGACACAAAGCTCAAATGCTGTGCAAACAGTTCATTCCCTGACTTTGTATCTTGAGTCAGTGATGTTAATATATTTCCCTATGGTGCTTAGATGCTAATAAAGGTGTTTCCCCTTTGCTGCTTGTGTATTACTTGTCACTTCTAAGTTAGACCTCAGTCAGAGGTGCAAATGTGAGAAGCAATTTGGGATTCAATTGCTCTGTACCTACCTGTGATAGTTCCTGAGATGACCCTGCAAATGCTGCTGTGTCTAGCCTTGAGAGACAGCAGCCTCATCTGTACTGGCATGATAACAGTTGATTGTGGTTATCCTTTTACTCTTAATGTATTTGTAAAATAATTTTGGATTTTCATTTATTTTACCTGCCAATGTTTTCTCATGCACCTTTTTTGTTCTCCTAATTTCTTTTTAAAGTTTCCCCCCTACACATTCTATACTCCTCTAGGGCATCCTCTGTTTTGAGGCCTCTGTATTTGCCATAAGCCTCTCTTTTTTCCCTTTATCCAATTGTGTATATCTCTCGGCATCCAGCATTCCCTGGATTTGTTGGTCCTGCTCTTTGTCTTTACTGGAATATGTTGGCTCTGTACTCTCCCTGTTTCCTTCTTGAATGAGTCTCACTGCTCTGATGCAGATTTACCTAAAAGTAGCTGCACCCAGTCCACTCTGGTCAAATCATAATAATTAATCTTATTAAAATCGGCCTTCCCCCAATTTAGAACTCTGACTTCTGGTCCATCCTTGTCCTTTTCCACAACAACCTTGACTCTAATGGCATTATGATCACTATTTGCAAAATGCTCCCCCACTGATACCTCTACCGCTTGTCCAGTTTCATTCCCTAAAATTAAGTTCCAGGACTGCCCCCTCTCTTGTAGGACCTTCTATATACTGGCTTAAAAAGCTCTCCTGGATGCATTTTAAGAATTCCACTCCCTCTTAACCTATCACATTATGACTAACCCAGTTAATGTTGGGGAAGTTGAAATCCTCCACTATTACTACCCTAATATTTTTACACTTCTCTGAAATTTGCCTACACATCTGCTCTCCTATTTCTCTCTGACTGTTTGGGGGCCTATAGTACACTCCCAGCAATTGTGATTGCTCCTTTTTTGTTTTTAAGTCCTACCCATATGGCTTCATTTGAGAAGTCTTCTAAGATGTAACCCCTCTTTACTGCTGTAATTAATTCCTTGATCAATATTGCGATACCCTCTCTGCTTTTACCTCCTTCCCTGTCTCGTCTGAGGACCCTATATCCTGGTATATTGAGCTGCCAATCTTGCCCCTCTCTCAACCATGTCTCTTGACAGCGATGACAACATACTTCCATGTGTTAATTTGTGCCCTCAACTCACCTGTCTTATTCGTCAGACTCCTTGCATTAAAATAAATACTATCCAACCTTGCCAAACTCCCTTGTGCCTTAACTGGCCTATAATTTCTATGCCTTTGAGGCTCACTTGCTCTTTCTTCTAATTTTGGCTGTGCATCTCCCCCGTTGAACCTCCTCTCTGGATCCCATCCCCCTGCCAAGTTAGTTTAAACCCTCCCTACCAGCACTAGCAAACCTCCCCGCAAGGGTGTTGGTCCCGTTCCATTTCAGGTGTGCAGCCTTGTCCACCTTGTACAGGATGCACCGCCCCAGAACCGATCCCAATCTCCCAGAAATCCTGCACCATCTCTCCAGCAATGCATTAATCTGGACTAACCTCCTATTTCTATACCCACTAATGTGTGGCATTGGAAGTAATCCAGAGATTATTACCTTTTGAGGTCTTGATTTTTAATCTGTTTCCTAGCTCCCTAAATTCTGCTTGCAGAACCTCAACCCTCTTTCTATCTCTGTTGATGGTACCAATATGTACCATGATCTGCCTGTTTGCTCTTTCCCTTTAGAATATCCTGTAGCCGTTCAGTGACATTCTTGACCCTGGTGCCAGGGAGGCAACATTCCATCCTGGAGTCACGTCTATGGCCGCAGAAGCGCCTGTCTGTTCCCCTTACTATCGAGTCTCCTACCACCGGTGCAGCTGAGCCACTCACAGTGCCATGAGCATGTCTGCACACCCCAAAGGAACCATCACTCTCACTGTTTTTCAACACAGAAAAGCAGTTCTTAAGCGAGATGCACCTTGGGGATTTCCTGACTACCTGCCTGACACCTTTCTTCTGACTGATGGTCACCCATTCCCTCTCTGTCTGCACTTCTATAAGCTGTGGGGGTGACCACGTCTAAAAACATGCTATCCATGAAACTCTCAGCCTCGTGGATGCACCTCAGTGCCTCCAGCTGCTGCTCAAACTCCGAAATCCAGCTGGTGACACTTCCTTCACACGTGGTTGGTCAGAGCTTAAGGAGTGTCTAGGACTTCCCACATGTTGCAGACTGTACATAACGTGGGACTGAGCTGCCTTGCCATGCCTTTAGTTGAAAAAAAACCTTAATTTAACTTTTTTTTTACTGTTTTTAACTTATTTATGTACTTTGAGCTTAATCTGTTTTAAACTGGAGAAAAACACTTACCCACTACTCACCAATCAGCTCTCACCTTTGTGTTGACGTCGCTTTTTGAAGTTTCCCCGCACTCACGTTGGTTCTGATCTCTTCGCTGCGCTCTCGCGCTGTCTTGTGATGTCACTCTTGTTATTTTCAACAAGAACTGACTGCAGGACATGCTTCCCAGACATCTTTGCCGCGAAGCTGACTGTAGGACAATTTTCCCAGACTCTGGTATTAGATACTATACCGTACTCAGTACCAGATATGGCATCACCTGACCTGGGAGTTGAAGGTCAGATAGCACATGTTGGAGCCTGTCTTGTTGATAGGATTCAGTTGCTGCAGGTATGAGTTCATGTTACGGAAATGTGCTATCAATAAAGTGAGCTTAGCTACAATGTTGACTGCCTGTGTACATTATTGAAAAAAGAAGACATAGTGTCAGAAGTAAACTAAATGCAACAATGGAGGTTCTGAAACCACCGACAGAGCTCAGCTTGGAGGGAAATCTTGCCGAAAACTGGAGGAGGTTCTGGCAGCCATTCGAGCTGCACCTCACAGCGACGGGCAGTGATTAAAAAAAGACCCTCGGGTACACTCTTCCATCTTTCTTCACGTAGCAGGTGAAGCAGCCCTAGAAGTCGAAAACACATTCATGTTTGAAAGTGGTGAGAAACAAAACAACTTGAAAGAATTGGAAAAATTCAAATCCTATTGCAGCTCTAAAGAAAACATCACGCATGAAAGATACTGTTTTTTTTTAACGTGTATGCAAGGCAGTAACAACATTAGTGAGGATGGAACTGAACTGAGAAAACGAGCTAAATCGTGTGAATTTGGAGAGCTTTAAAAATCACTCCTCCAAGATAGAATAATTTGCGGATCGCAAATGACACTTTGAAACAATGGCTTTTGAGAGAAGCCGATCTCCCGCTGGAGAAAACAATAAATATCTGCAGAATGGCAGAGACAACAAAATGCCAGATTAACCAGATGACAGAAGATGATAAACCGCACGTAGTCAAGCAGTTAGATGCAGTTAAACAGAAACAGCCCTGAGAGAGAACAAATAGACATCTAAATGTAAAAGGAACAAAACTGCTATTAAAACATTTAAATACAGCTGATACAGAACAAAGCATTTACTACGCAGACACTCTGTCATTTGTATACCTACCCGTTACAGAGGAAAAAGATAAAGAAATGGAAGCACAGGTTCACATGCTGACAAAGAACTTAGCTGCGGCTGTAACCAAACTGGATGAGATCAGGGAAGTGACCAAGATTGACGCCATCATGAGAAAACTGCAGCAGATTGTGCAAACTGGCTGGCCCACACATCAGAGCAGAGCCCCTTCGGCTGTTCAAGAGTAATGGAACTTTCGTGAGGAGCTTCCATGTTGCAGAAGGAATACTTTTCAAGGGAGAAAAAATCATAATTCCTGCAATACTGAGGAACGAAATGATGTACTAAAGACAAATAACCTTTTTCAATGGTTTTGGTTGAGGAATAAATATTGTACAGTGCACTGAGATGAACTCTGCTGTTCTTCAAATTCATGCTTTGGAATCTTTTATGTTCACTTGTGACAGCAGGGAGGGGTTCAGTTTAGCATCTCACCCCAAAGGCAGTCAGACCAAGTTAAGGCCAGGGGTCAGATTCATTAGTTTAAAAAAAAATTCCCTCCTACTTATTAAAAACACTGATTTTCTTTAGTTTCTCCCATTGACCACAGCAATTCTTCCAAAGGATGAGCGAACAAGCTTCTCCCAGGCTACAGCCAACATGACTCAGTACATGGAAGTGCTGCAGTTTGGCTTGCTGTTTGGTTTTCTCATAACAAAGGACCTGACTTTAGCTGTTGTCTCCTCCAGAAGCCTGAATGCAGTCAAGTACTTTCCATTTGACATGTTGTGGTTATAGCTATGCAAAGTATAGTACAGTTAATAAAGTAATAGATTCTATTAATTGGGCATACCTTTTTATAACTAATTTGTAGTTATTTTGAGTGTCCATTTTAAAAATGTAATATCATGAGTTATAAGGTTATTTTGCAATTACCTGTTTTTCAAAACTTCATTCATCTTCCAAAGGTACGTTCTGAAAGGGGCAGATACCTAAATTGTTATCAGAATACTCCAATTTGCATTGGGTATTAGTTATGTTGTTATGTGGTGAAATAGTGCTATAACATAAAGAAACTACATGTATGTAATATCCTTGTTCTTTGTGCCTTCTTGCATTGGCCTTCAAACATTTGAAGCTAATGCAGGTATGCTGCTCTGGGATTATTTATAAGAAAAATCAATATTTTCCTTTCCCCATTTTTATGTGGATGTTGGTTTTGTTTTGAAAATTTCCTTTTTTTTTTGCTTTGCACATGTGTATTGCATGTAACATATTAAAAGTTCGCCTCACCTGCTGCAGGAGATTTAGTGGCCCAGCCAAAAGCCCATTGACTTTTGACAGGACCGGAGGATCCCGCTGGTGGGAGGGGCTGTAAAATCCTGCCCTTGGATTTTTTTTTCTGTGGGTTGAAGAAAATCATAGATATTTTAAAAATATATTTTAAAATATGTTCATGTGTATTTTATTTGTGCTTTCTATGGTTGTCTAGCCACCATGTGTGGAATCCATTTCTTCTGCAATATTTGAGCCAAATATCCAATTAATTCATGAACGGAATCTTAACTGCCATGGGGAGGCAGGCTTGGGTGCGTGCAAGAAGTTAAATCCTCCAAAATGACTTTGGGTCAGGGTCTCTGTCATCATGCCCACTTCCAGGTTTTACCTGGGTAGATTTGCAGACGAGCAGAGAATTTCTTTGGGGCTTTCGGCTAAGTAAGTATAATTTGGAAATAGATAATTAACTGCTGTCTTAACCAAGCACTCTGGCTTTAACAGTCACAGTGCACATGGGCAAGTTGCTGATGGCTCAAGAAGAGCCAAACAAGTGAGTTCACAGCAGGGTGTGCTTCTTCAATGCAATTGGCAGACTGAGAAGCCAGTGAAACTGTAGAGTTCTAGCTCTGCCTAGCTGAGAGGCTGATACTTGCAGCACTTCTTTTGGAAGAGTGCTTTCACTACTTGACAAATGACTCCAAACTCCTTGAAAGTCAGTTCATCTGTCTTGCACTTCACTCACATTGAGCTACATTTGCCTGCTGCCAGCCTTCGTTATGTCCTGGGAGCAGCTTATGCAGCTCTAACTTGTAGCTCTAATGAAGAACAAGAGAATCAACACCAGGAGCAGCACAGATGCCTCCTTCTTAGCCACATGACGCTACACTAGGCAGAGAGATCCTGTTCCATGGAGGTGACACTCTCAACGTAGGCTCTACAGACAGAGGATCAGCTCTCTTGATGTATGAACACAGTGTCTCATCAGGCTTAGGCTTTCATGGCAGGTTGCTGCTGACATCCTCATCTTCCTGAGACAAGATTGTCCTTCTAATGGTGCATTTGAGACATCTTGCCAGTGACTGACAAGATGCCTGTCACTGGAGGGTCACACCTCCATTTGCTCCTCGTTCCCCTCGATCTTTGCCTCTTCCTGATGTGCTGTGTTCTCTTTTGCAAAGAGAGAAAGCAGAGTTTTGAGTATTAGAAGTGGCTTGTGTGGAGAGGAGGGATGAACAACATTTGTGGAGGGTAACTGAGGCATGGATCTGAGAGGGCAATGAGTAATGGCTGACCAGGTGGGGATGTGTGGAGGTGCCTGGGAGGAGAGGAATGAGTGGAACTGCAAGATATGCTGGTCCTAACAAGTTTGTTGAGGAAGTCAGAGTGTGGAATTTGGCACCTGAGAGGAGCGCAGGAAAGGTGAGTGCCAGAACAAAGTTTCTTGATCCTCTTCATGCACTGTCTTCAGGCTAGAGGGGCCACACTTCTGCTGCTAACCTCTTTGGCCTCCTCCAAACCAAGCAGCATGTATGGAACAGACCTCTTCCTCCCATCCTTGGGAAAGATCAGCTCACTGCAGTTCCTCAGATGACATAGTAAGCCCTCCAGGTAAGAGTGAGAGACCTGAGGTGTGGAGTGGGGGTGGGCCTCCTTTCTATTCCTGTTGTTGCTGCAGCTTCAAGAATCAATGTCCAGTTCAGGCATTCTGATCCATGCTGGGTTCCTTTTTAATTAGCAATATTTCCTTTGACAGAATCGGCAAATAACCCAGCCCACTCTGGTTGGGAAACCCGGAAATAGGATGCTAATGCTGTGGTTCAGTTAAAGAACTACTGTAAAGTCCACTGCAGATCCCATTGGACGTGCTACAGAACCTGTCGTTTTGGCTGGGACTATTATTTTAAAGTTTCGCCCCATATCTGCAGTGACCTGTGAGGGCAGAGAATTATTGAGACGTTCAGTTTACTGTATTGATTTTAAAAAAGGCAGCATTGTTTGATTCCAGATAAGGAATTTCTTTTGGTTGATTGTTGAACAAAGGGATGATTAAAAATGTCCCTATTATAAAAGTTGAAGATCATTACATTTAAAGAATTTTTTGCCCTATCAGTATGCCAAATGTTTGCATTTCGCTATCCTTAGGCAGGCTCATACTTTTTCCTGGGCCAAGCAAAAGAAGTAATAAGACTGCAGAAAGTGAAATATTTTAGCTACTTATCAAATCAAGTCTTTTATGTGCTATGATAAAACAGAGTGCTGGAAAAATTCAGCATGTTTGGCAGCATCTGTGGAGAGTCAAATAATGTTGGACTTGAAACATTAGATCTGTTTTTCTCTACACAGATGCTGCCAGTCCTGGTGAGCTTTTCCAGTGTTTTTTTGTTTTATTTTGGATTTCCACAATCCACAGTGTTTTGTGTTCACCTTCATGTGCCATCGTCGTGAACACTGAAAATGGGATTAAGCATTTTACAAAAAAGGGGTAGAGGCTTCTGAACTTGAATGGGCAGAATTCAGGTTCTCAAACAGCCAAATGGTGCCACATTGAACTTTAAATTCAGTTTGACACTCATCACCTGTTTTAACATTATAAAATTTAAATGTGAATGTAATCTTCTTTTAAATTGAACACTGGACCCAAAAGTGTTACTTCACTGAAGGGATTTTCCCCTATGTAGACCCTGCCTCATCTTCAATAATTTATTGCAACAGGTGTTCCCTCTCTTCAGTATTTTGTTATTATTGCCTGGTGTCCTTTGTAACTGCGACATGTATAAATCAGAACAGCTCCTCATACTGGACAGAAACACCACTTAAAAATGCCTAATAGGTTTTTCAGTGAAGTACTTTATTTTTGCTGGAAGGTTTCTGCAGACATAGCCAGAAATAGTAAAATAGGAATTTCTCAAGAACTGTAACAACATTCTAGATGTTGGAGATTCTAGCAAATCTTCAGATTGACTTTTGGATGGTTTTGCTGTTCTCTTCAGTAGAAATGGCGTATTCTGTCATAAAAACATCATGGCTTCCATTTGTCAAAAAGAACTGATGGACTGCAGAGGCTGCGATTTATAGTTGCTTGTCAAAGATAATTATAACAATATTATGTTGTAATCTGAGTATCTGTTTTGCAAATTGGGAATCGAATCAAATACAGGTTAGTGAATATTTGATTTTCCTCCATTTTGGATGTGCAATCTTTTACTAACTTTTCTCTTATTGGCAGGGAGAGAAGTTCGGGCCTTTTGCTGGAGAGAAGAGAATGCCCAATGAACTGGATGAAAGCATGGATCCCAGGCTAATGTGGGAGGTAACAGCTCATATGACTGTGCTGAACCAGATGTCATAAACCAACAAGAGAGTGTCCATAAGACTTGAATATATATTGCTCCCTTCCCAACTGGAGGGTTTTTCCTTTATTGCATATTCCATTTCCCTCCAGTGTGGGACATAACATATAATCGCACGTGGGAAACATTAAACAACACATCTGTTTCATTGATCCTGTGTGATGACATATCAGACATGTAATCTGTATGTCCCCACTTGCAAACCTCATTGAAATGATTGCGGAAAGTGGTAACATGGTCCACCTGGGATTGAGTGCTTTTCTAATGGGATTGTGTGTTTGCTGATTATTTGGTTCCCTGTGGTGAACTCTGTCTATCATCTTAGGTGGTCTTGGGGAAATAAGGAATAGAGCACAATGTAGAAAGATTTGCCTTAGAGCACCTTTCAGGATGAGGGGGATGGGGAAAGAAACATTTCTAATCATGATATGAGTTGCACATGCAATGGAAATAAAACTCTTCTGTGAACACCAGATTGTTCTATATTAAATAAATTGAAGTAGAGTAAAATGAGAATGTTTTAAATAAATTAGATCTGTGCAGTCTACCATTCAGTCATTTCAGTGTGGTAAAGACCTTTTGATTGCCTCTACTTTCTCAACAAGTTTGTCATTTTTCTGAATGTATCTGTTTTATCCTTGCAGGAAGTAATTTTGATGGATATTAAAGAGGAGGCCGGCCTCCTCTTGGGTTACTGCTTTATTAAAAAACAGAAATGTTTTAAGGCAAGGGCAATTTGAGGGGATGATGTGTAGCAAAGAATTGTGAAGGACATTATCAAATGTTATATCAATAATTTTCATGTCACATTTTACAACCGTCCACATTGTTACCTGATGGGGTATTCTTTATTTAAAATTGAACCAAAAACCAAACCACCTGGAGATTGCCTATATAGCTTACTCTGAGGCTATTATCCTAACTGAGTGAGGATTGCTAGAGATTCTCTGTTTCACATGAATGTGTGTTTAGTTTTATCTTCAGTCAGGTTTTGAGTTGGATTGCTTCATCACAAAACTAACTCTTTCCTGCAGTTGTTGTGTGTTTCTGAGGAGTTTGACCAGACTTTGCATAGAAGTCATTGAAAGTGAATGCTTGTGTTTGCTATTAGATGACAATGCAAATGTTATACTCTGCTTCAGTTTTTACTCGTGGCTGAATCTAGATAAATACTAAGTTGCTAGTGTATTTCTGAATTATGCAAGATACTTTGATGCAACATACTAGCCATCTTATATTTAAAAGCCATTTTCCTCATTCTTACTTGCACAAGCATCTTTTTGCTGAACTTTCCTTACAATAGAAATCACTGCAGCAACTTGCTAAGGCTCCTTTGACAGCATCTCCCAAACTTGTGACCTTTATGACCTAGGGAAGTAGACACATGGGAAGACCCACCCAGCACCCCCCCCCCCCCACCCCCCCGGCCCCCGACCCAAGTCACACGCCATCCTGACTGGGATATATTGCTGCTGCTGCGTCACCATCACTGGGTCAAAATCTTGACGTTTCCTGCCTAACAGCCCTGTGCCTCTAAACCATCTTCTTGAGGGCAATTAAGGATGGGCAATAAATGCTGGCTTTGCTAGTAATGCCTATATCCCAAGAATGAATGGAAAAAAAAGTAACATTGTGGGATTACACATTTATCTATATTTTTCAGTGGAGATATGGCAACTGCTTTCATTTTATAGGGAACACAAATCAGTTGGATCCATGGACAACAACAACTTATTTTTATATAGCACCTTTTTAGTGTAATAAAATGTCCCAAGGCACCTCACAGAAGTGTTATTAAAATAATTAGCTACAAAACCACAAGGAGATATTAGGGCAAATGACCAAAAACGTGGCCAAAAAGGTTGGTGTTGAGAGTGTCTTAAAGGAAGAAAGTGAGGGAAAGAGTCAAAGGTTCAGGTAGGGAATTCCGGACCTGAGGCCAAGGCAGTTGTAAACACAGCTTCCAATGGTTGAGCAATTAAAATCGGGTGTACACAAGAGGACAGGTATCTCACAGGGCTGTGAGGCTGGAAGAAGTTACAGAGCTAGTGAGGGATGAGGCCATAGAGGGATTTGAAAATGCGATTGAGTATTTTAAAATTTAGTCATTGCCTGACCAGGAGCCAATGTAGGTCAATGATCACAGGGGTGGTAGGGGAACAGGACCTTGTGTGAGTAAAGACAAAGGCAGCAGAGTTTTGGATGACCTCAAATTTATGATGGGTAGAATATAAAGATCAGCCAGGAATGCCTTGAGGTAACAAACTCATAGTTGAGGGTTTCAGCAGCAGATGTGTTGAGACAGGAGTGAAGTTGGGTGATGTTGCAGAGGTGGAAATGTGCGGCCTTAGTGATGCTGTGGAACTATGTTCAGAAGCTCGTCGCGGGGTCAAATTTGATATCAAGGTTGTAAACAGACTGTTGCCATGGTGAAGATGGAGTCAGTAGCTAGGGAACGAAGTTTGGAGTGGAGACAAAAGACAATTGTTCCAGTTTTCCCAATAATTATTTGAAGGAAATTTCTGCTCGTCCAATACTGGATGTTGGACAAGCAGCCTGGCAGTCTAGCAGCAGTGGGGAAATTGAGCATGGTGTTGTTGAGTTAGAGCTGGGTGTTGTTGAGTTAGAGCTGGGTGTTGTTGAGTTAGAGCTGGATGTTGTCAGCGTTGTTATGACACAGCAGTTGGTAAAGGCTGAGTTATTTAAAACCCCAGAGGGAAACTTTAAGCAATTGTCATAACCTATATTTTCAATTGGTATATTTGAGATGCAGCTCTCAATTCAGAAGTGAAATCATCAAGCCTCCAGAGGTATTAAACACATATGCATGTCTACAAATTACTGCCATAATAACTATTAAACAAATCCCCAAATTAATCACTCCCAGGCAATCTTCCCCAAGGCAACAATAACCCATAGACTTAAACAGACACCAGGTAAAGCACATTTTACTTACCAATTCAAAATGAGGTTCCTCCCAATTTGTTCCTTCGCAGACACAGTGGTAGGCTTACAGGCTTAGATCTTCCATGCCTCTCTTCCGCACAGAAAACTCTTCTGTATACACCTAGCCTTCACTTTGAATGTAAATTCTCATTGTATTATCAGGCTCTTTGAACTCCACCTCTTCTAACAATAAAATCCCTTTCATAGTACCAGTTTTATTAATAATATAAAGATAATGCTTGGTGTCTCCTAGCTAAGTGCAAGATTTCATCCCCCAGTCTTTGAATGGTTTATTCAACAAAATGCAAATGTACCCTCTACCTTACTGTTTACATCCCAAAACTACTATACAGCAATGCACCTAGACTAGCTGGCTTTAATCCAATTAACACACGCACATTCACAGACATGGACCCTGCTACAAGTCCAATTTAAAATAATTTCCAATAACATTACATACACTAATATCTCTTCATGACAGTGTAAAAACTATCTGTGCTGTTAGATTTTTGCTGAGGAATAGGCTGTAGATGAGAAATGGGAGGGGACCAAGGATAGATCCTTGGGAGAATAACAGAGCTGGAAGAGAGTGCAGGAACTGGAAGAGAAGCCATTGCGTAAGATATTTTGGCTATGATGAGATAGGAATAGAACCAGGCAATGGCAGTCCCACTTTGTTGAATGACAGTGGAGAAACATTGGATAAGATGAGGAAATTTTTTAAAAGGTGATCCCAACCCAACCTAGCATAATATTCTTTTAAGCACAGCTCCAGATTAATTTCAATCATTGCAAACACAAATCAGTGCTGCAAAACAATGGCTTGGATTTTGTGTATGCAGTGCGTGTCCCACCACTGGGGCCAAGAGGTGTGGATTGCGGGTGCATGGTGGGGTTGGGGGAGCTGGCAGTGTCAGGGAGTGACAGCGCTTCACCATTCAGTGGGAGCCGGGGCTGCATTTTTTCAAAATGGCTGCCACCGGGGCTGTTGTCTCTATTGAGGACAGTGGCTCGTCCCCAAGAGCTGCCGGTCCAATCAGAGGACCGCAATTCAAGAGCTTAAGTGCCACTGCTAATGTTGGTCACTACTGGGGCTGCATGCGCAGGTTGAGGGTGCATCGATAAGGGGTACAGCTCAGGTTGGGTCAATGAGGTATGGGGTCATTGGGGTCAGTTATCAAGGCCTTGGTGGGGGGGGTGTAGTTGGGGTCAGTGAGAGTAGGTGGTGTCGTTGCCAAAGAGTGCTCACAAAGGAGGGCATCACATAATCTGGAGCCTGCTGGGAGGCCACCAGGGTTTACCTGGTGCTCTCCCTTTGTAGTGGAAGGCCCCTCGAGAGCTGGTGAAATGCCAGTGGAGGCAGCAATAGGCCCTTAATTGGCTCTTAAGTGCTCAATTGGGCCCTGGGCAGTCTGCCCTTTTTCCTTCTGCTGGAAAATAGTATGGTTGTGAGAAGATGATGGGCACACCACTCCCAACTCCCAGTCTTTCCCCAAAGGACTGGTAAAATGCAGTCATATATAATTAATGTTGTGTATATGTGCTAGAGCAGCATTAAATAATTATACAGTGACAGTTGGTCCTATTGTACTTAAGTTTGTGATAGGAATATCGGAACAATGCAGTCTGTGACTTGCTTGCCTGTTTTTCTAATTGGATGATGGATGAAGAGCAGAGAAAGAAAAATAAGTAGTAGGGATAATAATGAACACTGAGCCAGGGAAGAGATTACAGGGTGAACAAAAACTTAGAGAAAGTAGAGGATTTTATGTAGGTTATAAAAAGTGAAGGAAAGGTTTGAGATGCTGAATGACCTGGGGGAGAATTTTCTCCCTGTCGTGCAGGCTGGACAGGAGTGGGAGTGGGCACGGGTGGGCGTGCTGCCATTTTACGTGGGTGGGCCAATTAATGCCCGCCTAGCGTGGTGTGCACCCAGAAGCGCTTAGTACCTCCTGTGCGGGTGGGGGGAGGAGAGAGAGTCTGGGCCTGCGCTGTTTCGCGCATGCGCGCAAAAGAGCACAGAAAGCTCTCTGAGGCACAGGGCTGCCTCAGGGAGATTAATTTGATTGTAGAAAACTGAAAAAAGATTTTTAAAAATTATTCGGACATGTCCCCTCATGTAATAGTGTCACATGAGCTGGGACATGCCTATGAATTTTATTAAAAATATTTATTAAAGTTATAAACCCTTCATGAAACTTCATCCCGCCCATGGATGAGATTCCATTGAAAATGTGAAGGCCGCCTGGGCTGTTCGCCTGCCCGCCAACCTTAAGGTTGGATGGGCCACCCAGACAATCGGTTTAATTAAGTACTTAATGGCCTTAATAGGCCTTTGACATTTCGGCGGGCGTGCAGCTGACTCTGGTGCGTATCTGCCGAACTGAAGATCGGAGTGACACACGGTACTGTTGGGACGCTTGCCTGAAGTCACTGCGCATCATTTAACGTGTTGGCATGCGGAGCCTGCCCCCACATGCTGACCCAAAGATTTTGGCCCTAATCTTGTTCATGTGTAGAGGGTGGTTGGAGTGCAATTCGGCACATTATCTCTAGTTGGCAATGGCTGCCAACGTTTGGATGAAGGGAGGGGGAAAACATAAGCAGTCAGAGGAATGGACAAGGGCTTGCAGAACTTGAGGAAGTTACAGAGAAAGAAACAATAGATCGATTTTAAACTAGAAGGTAAGAATTTTAATTTTGAGTTGTTGGGGACTGAGTGCCGTCCTAATCAGAGAGCTAAAAGATTATGCTTGATATAGAATAGGAAATGGGCAGGAGAGTTTTGAGTATGATAAAGCTTATGGAGCATGGGAGGCTGAACATTGGAGGAATTGAGTCTGAGGTGACAATGGTATGAATGAGAAATCAGAGGCACTTGCACAGTGTTACAATATTACAGTGCTGGAAATATTCAGTCTTTATGTTCAAGATATGTAGTTGGAAGCTTGGCTGCACATCCAGCAGAATACTGGGATTGCTAATTGTATGGATAAGCTGGAGAATCGCTCATGTTGTGGGGTGGTGACATCAGTGGCATGGGCTGAAGATGATTGCCTCTGTCTTTTTAATGTGTAGCTGGAAGAAGTTATGGCACTAAGAATGAAGGAGCACTGTTGGATAGCACTTAAAGTAGTGGGAGATTGAGAGCAGTGGTGGGGAGGTAGATTTGGGGGACATTGGCATTTGTGCAAAAGATTACGTGGCTTCAGATCAAATCACCAAGGGGCAGCATGTGGATGACGGAAAGGAGATGATCAACCATACATCCTTGGAGCAGTCCAGAGGTTTGTTAAGCTCAGTCCAGTAGTTTGCTAGTATATGAGGCACACAGCAACTCACAATCTAATATATAGAGAATAAAATACAGGGATGGCAAGAGTTAGGAAAATTAAACTGTGCAGTAAATTACAAAATTATAAGAAAGATGTGTCTACCAGTCTTGTTTAAGATATTAAAACTAAAATATGGCCCAAATCCACAAGCTTTTTCCAGCTGTACTCATAATAAACTTTGGATAAAATTATAGAAAATAGTGGTATCATTTTGCTGGTTTGGAATTTTAAAATAATAGAACTTTGCCTATTATTCTGGGATTGGTTGACTGACCCTATCCTGGCTTCACTCAACAAATCTCTGAGTTTGAGTAGAGTATGTGAAAGAGCTGATTTAAAGAAATGCAAGCCATGTGTTTTTTTTTTTTCCTTTGCAATCATATCATTGCCCCACAACTCGAATCGTTTTGTATCCTTGAGCAAATGTTCAGTTTTTTCTGCACGATAGGGAGCATATGGTGCATATTCAGCAGTTGATATGTGGTAACTGGGTGCAGCAAAGTTGTAAAGCATCTTCCTTCATTTTGTTTAAACAAAATTATTAGTGTTGCACTACTGGGGAGTTGGAAATTCCTGGTCAATGTCCAAATTGACTTTTAAAATTGTAAAAACAAATCCCGAGCCACAATTTCTAATGTAAAATTAGAACAATTTGTTCATCACCAAGGCAGTATGGATCAATTGACTTTTGATTCTTATTGCTGTCTGCTCCACCCACTCAGTTTCCTCTCTTTCTGTTCCTCCTGAAGGTGGAAACTTCTGCTCGGGTACCGTTTACCTCCCTGTCTCTAGTGATGAATGCTGAAACCAATTAAAGTGCTGTCATTATTGCTGCAGCTGAAATTAACCAGCTAAGAATAGGGTAGGGATCAGTTCTAGACTGTATGCTTCTTTATTGCGTCACATGTTACATTTAACTATTGAGCTACTTGGGAATTCTCGGCTGCTTTATTTAAGAATGGAACTGCTCTTTGTGATTTACCTTAACGCAGTTGATATAAAAGTAGTGACTGCAAATTACTGTGAAAATTTATTGTGATGCAGATTATAGTAATACTAAGCTATGTGGCCTGCTGCAACTCTTTTCCCATTGGTTGGGAATTTTAAAAAAAATATTCATTCACAGGATATGAATGCCACTGGCAAGACCAGCATTTATTGCCCATCCCATATTGCTTTTGACAAAGTGGTAGTGAGACACCTTCTTGAACTGCTGCAGTCTGTGTGGTAAAGGTACTTGTATAATGATAGGGAGTTCTAGGAATTTGACCCAGTGACTGTGAAGGAACAGTGATATATTTCCAAGTCAGAATGGTGTATATCTTGGTTATGGTATGTTCCCATGCATAGGTTGCCCTTATCCTACTAGGTGGTAGAATTTGCAGGTTTGGGAGCTGCTGTTGAAGAAGCCTTGCAAATTGCTGCACTGCAGTTTGTAAATGGTAGGCACTGCAGCTAGTTTGCGACAGTGGTGAAGGGAGCGAATGTTTAATGTGGTGGATTGGGTCCCAAACAAGGAGGCTACTTTGTCTGGATTGTGTCCAGCTTCTTGAGTGTTGTTGGAACTGCATTCATCCAGGCAAATGGAGAGTATTCTATCATATTTTGATACAGCATTTAGGGAGTCAGGGGGTGAGTCACTCACCACAGAATACCCACCCTCTGATCTGCTCTAATGTCTACAGTAGTTATATGGCTGGTACAAATAAGTTTCTGGTTAATGGTTACCCTAGAATATTGATGGCAGAAAATGGTAATGCCATTGAATGTCAAGGGGAATTGTTTGGACTCTCTTGTTGCCTGACTTTATATGGCAAGGGGTATTTGCACCATATATCAATTTAAGCCTGGTCTTATTGAATGCAAGCATGGACTGCTTCTGCATCTGCGGAATTATGAATAGAGTTGAGCACTGTACAATCATCAGCAAATATCCGCACTTCTGACCTGATGGAGAGTCATTGATTAAGCAGCTGAAGATGAAGATGTTAGATCTAGGATGCTACCCAGAGGAACTCTTGCAGCAATGTCCTGAGGCTGAGATGATTGGCCCCCCAGCAATCATGGCCATCTTCTTCTTCCTCTGATTCCCATTGACTTCAGCCTTTGCAATTTCACTTTGTCCATTGGGCCAATGCAATCTTTCATTTTCCAAAAATGCCATCAATCCCACACTTAATAAACACATCAAAGGAAATACATTTTCAATCATTAATATTTCCTCTCACCTAGAAATGTATGAAAAGGGATGTTGATAAATTGGAGAGGATTTAGAGAAGGATGGTGAGGATAAATCCAGTACGTAGGGCTTTTTTGAAGTGACATTGACAGAACTGAACTTGCTTTCAGTGGCGAAGAGGCAATTGAGAAGGAACATACCACAGGGCAATAGAAAGCTAAGTAGGATATATAAAGTATATTTAACAGATTAGTCATGCTATATTTTTATTTGACAACTAACAAGATTAGAGAGCAGAATAATTTATTTAGAGCAAACTCGCAGCAATTGATGCTATTGGAGAATTATTTTTAAAAGCAGTTGGATAAATATTTTAAAAGAAATAGTTTTTTTTTTGTATTCCATTTTAGCCTTTGTATTCCATGATTCTGTTGTAGAAGATGGGACCTTTAAAAATACAGTGCAACCAACGTTTTAAACTGTAGTTGAAATTATGATTTAAAAAAATCTTATCTGTTACTATAAAAATGCTGTCTTATGCATGTTCCTTGCAGCTGTTCTGTCAACTTGTCAGCTGGTGGACCTTGAAAGAATTCAGCCCCTGTACTCTTTATCAACTAAGTCAGTACACCTTGAAAGGTTTGCAGGAAGCTGTGAAAAAAGGACACTCGGTAAAAGGGAGAAAGGCTATATCATCTGTACAGCTACAAGTCAAAAACAAGTGCAATATATTTACTCAGGACAAATGGCTTAAAGAAGGGCAGTATGGAAGTATAGAGAGGACGAGGAAAAATAGGGTTGCAATGTTCGTTGAGGAGGGATGAAATGCTATAAGGATCTTCGTGCGAGGCTATATGGGTTGAACTAAAGAATAAATTAGAAGCATTAAAAGGGGTTTTTGACTATCCTAATATTAACTGCAGTAAAAATCAGTATAAGAGGTATAAATGATGCAGAATTCTTTAAAAAGTTCTTCAGAATGCATTTTGTCAGTGTGTAGCAAGCGTGACAAGAGAAGGGACAGTTCTAGACTTAGTTTTAAGGAATGAGTCTGGACAGGCAGAAGGGGTGCCAGTAGGACAGCAGTTTGCTGGTAGTGATCATAATTTAGTTAGAATTAGTGTAGTCATGGCTAATTTTACAAAGTTGAGATGGGATTTAACAAGAATGGACTGGTAACAGCTGCTTGAAGGGAAATCAGTGTCAAAGCAGTGGGAGATATTCAGTGGAGATAGAGGGATCAGAGCAAATATGTCCCCACTAAGAAAAAATGTGGGTCTCCCAAATCTACACCACACTGGATGCCAAAGAGCATACAGAGTAGGATAAGGCAAAAAGAAGCATGGCTGGGATTTTATGAGCAGCTGCCGGTGCTAGTGCTTCTGACCTGATTCCCAGTTGCACTGTTATCTCACACCAGCAGGCGCAGGGTCTGACCATTGTGGGCTAGATGCGGGCATTTAGGCAGTGGACCAGGGTGTCAGCTGACTCCAATGGATATGCTGGTGCTATCTTTAAAGGGCCATCAGTGGAACGCAGCTAAAGCCTTCCTTGATGAACGGTCATCGACCTGAAATGTTAACATTCTTTCTGCACAGATGCTGCCTGACCTGCTGAGTACTTCCAGTATTTTCTGTTTTTATTTCAGATTTTCCAGCATCCGCAGCATTTAGCTTTTGCCCTGGAAGAGCAGGAATGTGTAATTCTATGAAAGGTTGAAATCATTGGGCGGAAATTTACGGCTCTGTCGCAGTGGGGGCAGGGCCAGAAAATGTGGCAAGCTGTTTAAAAGTCCATTGACTTCAGCAGGGCCATAAAATTGTGCCCACTGAGCTGGTATGTGCATTTACCCTCAGCGTTATCTAATGATAATTGTTACTTTTGCTAATTGTTAGGTTTCCTTCATAATGGAAAAGGACCAAACAATTCTGAGGCTGAAATCATGCAGTTGGACAGCAACATAAATCAGAAGTTGCCTGCTAGTACAGAAGTTTGACTATTGCTGAAAGAGAGACATGCTCTTGAAGCTTTTCATCTTGCACTCATCAGGACAGACACACGACCAATTTCAAAGGAAACAACAATTTATATTGCAGGGGAATAGGGTACTGATTGATTGGACACTCAGCTCTGATTGGTTGAGGCATTGTGAATGCACAAGGGAACTATTGTCCCCCAAGCTGTTGAAGTATGGTCATAAATCTGCCTATTGTGAACAGCCAAAGGGACAAGTTGTTTTATACAATCTGCCAGTCATTGGGACATACACCTACGTGCCTGACATCGCACTGGCCTGTGCGTGCAAAACTCAGAGCATAAAGTCTAACATCAGATATAATTCCAGTGATTGGGCAGTACTTGCTGAACAATCTTGAGTGTGCTAAGGATTACACTAACAACCAATTGGGCTCGCAGTGTAGTTCACTTACACTTAGTTAGTTACACTTGCTTGAAGTTACATATATTCATACACAGGGCCCAGTCTTCTGAAAGCTGAAAGAGCATCTCCAGGCATTGTGACTTTTTAAATTAAACAAAAGCATGCGGACAGTAGTTCGCTTGTTCTCCATGGCAATGCCTCGACCAATCAGAGCTGACTGGCCAACCTATCAGGACCTTTTCCTCATGGAGTATAAATTATTATTTTCTTTTGAAATTGTATGCTTGCATCTGTCCTGATGAGTGCAAGCTAAAATACCTCAACAGCATGTCTCTCTTTACAGCAATATACAAATCAGAAGGATGAGCAATAAAGAAACTCGCAATGGAAAAATACCATTCTGGAACTGACCTCTGGAAGGAGAGAGTCACTTCTCATAGAATCTAAGAAAAACACCTTTAATACATAAATTCTTGGTAAGTTTGATTTATCTGACCATGCCAGGATTAATGACTCTTTGAATAAACTTTGGAAGGTCCAATTTATCATTTGGATAATGAGCAGTCCTACAAATCCAGGGCATTCTGGGATACCAATGTAACTGAGGGCATTCTGGAACATTAACAAAGGTAGTTGTCTCATAAGTTTGACCTATGATGTGCAGCAGCCACATAGGTTAAGTTTGTAAAAGTTCTGACTTGTTATAATTGCCTCCAGGCATTCTATTGTTATGCTACCTAACGTACAAAAAAAAATCAGAATATCCTGGAGATGCAGTAATTGAACAGTATAGCTCCTGGCTAAATGAATAACTTAAGATCAAGGTGTGTTGTTTATTAACAAAAACACACAATGGACAAGCTTTTAATTCTCATTCCAATTACGAATGATACGTACTAATACATGCATGATAATTTTAGGATTTGACTGAGGTCAATATCCAAAGTCATGAGAACTGAAGCCTTTAAGCTCGGCTCTCATTTTGCAAACCGATTTTGTGCAATGTCTGTATGTGCTTTGGCTATGCTTTTCTTCAATGGTGGATAGTACAAGTCACTCCTGTTTTAAAAAAGGCTTTGTTCATCTAAAAAAAAGTGCTGTACCTCACTTGTACAGTGTGGTCAAATGGCTGCATTTGACATAGATTATGAGAGGGGAAAAAATCTCCAAACTGCTTTGAATCATTTTGTCATTACTGCAGCAGATTGTACTCCTGAACTTTTCTCTGACATTTGCAGGTACGTGGGAGTAAGGGAGAAGTACTGTATATCCTGGATGCCAGTAATCCACGGCATTCAAACTGGCTGCGCTTTGTCCATCAGGCCCCAACACAAGAGCAGAAAAATCTGGCTGCGATTCAGGTGCGTATAGTGATATCACAGAGGCTTTCAGACATGGCTAGTACTTCAGCAGTTGTGCCTCTTTTCGATTACATACCATACAGCCACCTGCGTTGGCACAGTGCCTGCCTCCTACTTTGCAGATTAGCAGTAATGTTCACAAATTAGCTTTTAGTTCTGATAATTAGTTAGTAGGTACATCTGGGAACTGTAATAATTATATTCTTTTCTTCATCTGTGATATTAAGGTTTCAATAAAAATGTTATAATCTTACTGTATTTAAACTGTGGTGTAGTGTAGTCAATACTCTGATGCTTTTAGCCCTAATTTAAAATTCCATTTCAGCTGCTTTGTGCCAGTGTCAAACAAGATGGAAAATAAAGACAAGAACAGCATCATACCGGACAACGCCATTAACTATCAATAATCCCTGTTGAAGTAATGATTCTATAATTTTTATGCTGATCCCAACTGAATTATTTTAACCAGAACAACAGCCTGCTTTTAACATAAATTTGTGCTTAGCTTCCTCTCTGCACATTTTCAGCTATGTGTGGGGACCTCGTTCAGTATAGCATCCAATCGAATGGCGCAAACAGCTTTCAAATGTTCAAAGCTTAAGCCAAGGTCAAGCTTCTGCAAAACTGGCAGGGATTTGGTTCACTTCTCTTCAGGCTCCAAAGGTCATTCATTTATTCCCTTCATTGACTTGGGATTTGACACGCCACTCTTTCTCTTGCGCCGATAGGATTACTTTCTCCCCCTTATCTAGACCACCAAAGATGAATTACTTATACTTCTACTTCAAAAGAAAAATTGAATGCATATTCTACCATTAGATCCTTTTAAGTCATTTAACTCCCCTCACTATATTTCTACCTGGCTTTCTGCTGCTGTGAATATAGAAAATGCTGTAGATACTTGTCAGTAGCCATCAGGAATTTCATGTCTCAAAAATGAACATGATGATCCATAATCAGCGTGGGGTATCTGGAGTTCTGTGGGTAGATTTTACAATGATGGGATGGCAAATTTCATTTTGTATGTGTGGGGTATATGTTTCCCTTCAGGTTGTCTGACACCATTTTTCGTTCCATCGCAGGTTTAGTAGTGAATATTCAAATGAACGTACATAAACCTGCAATGGAATAACTGGGGTCATGTAATGCTTTGTTTGAGTTGATAGGCATCTATGCAAGTACACTTTCCCAATGCATTGCAGATTGTCTTCATGCTCAAAGGACAGCACTTCACAAGGAATTATGATTATGCTCCCTGATGTGCAATTAATGTATCTGATAATACTTGCTAAAAAAAACTCAAGGTAAAATTGCAATTAATTTAGGGAGCTTTTTTGTTTCCTTTTTCTGCGACCAAGGGGTTAAGTTGCTATCAGAAACCACAATGGTCGTTCTTAAATTTGAGACTGCAATGCTCAGTGTATGCACCAATCTATATAGCCCCTTACCGACCTGACACATTGATGGCTTGTGATACCTCCAATAAGAAAAGCCATTAATGCAAGCCAGAGTAATGAAATATTAAAGATTAATGGCACAAGAATTATTTAGTTTGAAGTTAAAAACTGACTTTTTAAAAAATATATTTTTACTGAAAGATTAAAGATAGTCTCAGTCAGTACTGACAAAAGAGCGTATTTGGACTATCTCCACTCCGCAGATGAGTGAAAAATTGGATGGAAAAAAAAGCAAAGCCCTGTTTGGATAAGCAGCTTAATAAATTAACATTTTGGAAAGCAATTCAAAGATGACAGCTTGCATTTACATTATGGTGTTCAGAAATCAATTATTTATTTCAAAGCAATGAAAATAACTAGAAAAATTTAGGAAAAAATTCCCTTTAAGAGTACAACAGATGAGCTGATGACAGCACTTGCTGGTCAGTTCGACACGCCAATTTATTTTTTTTTCAAGGCCACAATTCAGTTTTGACCTCTGAAGGTCCTGCTGCAATTGCTGCCAAAGGAATGCTTGAGATTTATTGCAGAGGAACTATTAAAGGGGATATATTTCTACATCCTCCACCTTTTACTTTTTTATGAGGAAATCATTAGACTCCCAGGATCATCAATCCTAGTTGTGTAAGACTGATGTTGAATATATCTCTCCTCACGTGTATATTGTACTGCTATACTGAGTACATTGTTGTGATGACAAATTCATGTTAGTAAGTTCATAACGTTATATGAATCAGAAACATAAGCTACAGATGGAAGTGTTTCATTTAATGGCGCTTTAGCTGATGGGGGATTATGGTACTATTTTTCACCTCATTGAGAATGAAGCGGTTGAGATTATTTCATTTTGGTACTAAATTTTTACCATTGGAGTGCTTCTTTTTTCTCAGTCTACACAGCTAGGCATGTTTGTATTTTCTGAATAAGATTTTCTTTCAGTTTTTTTTTTCTCTCATCCTCCCTCATTGAAGGTAATGACTTGTGATGGTGTAGATGGTCACAGGTACCAGATCCCCTTCAATATTTGTGCTCATTGTCAATGCTCTCGCATGAATAATGTGTTGGTGGAGTATGATATGTGGGGCACCACAGCCAAACCAATCAAGATGTTTCTAATGTTTGCTTGTGAATTTTTCAACGAGGGTTACTGGATGGTGGCCAGGAGTTGGAACTCTAATTTATTTTTCAGCAGGTCTGCCGATGCTGCCAGACCTGCTGAGTTTTTCCAGGTACTTCTGTTTTTGTTTTGGATTTCCAGCATCCGCAGTTTTTTTGTTTTTTGTTTTTATCTAATTTATTTTTCCCTGCTATTACTTGGGCTGTCGAGGGCATCTGTAGTCCTTAGCCTGACTGAGATTAACTAATTCAGCCTAGATGAAGAATTGAAATTGGAACTTTCCTTATATTTATAACTCAGTCCCACACCATTTGAGGCTTTTTTCAAATGGAGCATTCAGGATGTATATCGGCTTTTTCTAAACATAGCTTGTATTGTATTCAGCATTCTTGATCATTTAAAAAAAAAAATAAATTTAAAACCGTCTTGTCTTGAAAGATAAAATAAAGTGGCCTTCAGTTTGCTCACTATTGTCCTTTTTATTTATATTCTTGCATTGAGACTTGAAAAAACATTTTATTTGGAATTATATGTAGTGTTGCTCAGCTGAGTAGCTGGTTGATCAGGGCACAAGACTCTCCTAGTGCCTGTATTATTTTTGTGAGAGGCCCATATTAGCTCATCTGATTGATATTCGTCTTGGCTTCTGTTTGGTGCCTTCGTTAAAAACATGGCCAATATCAAAAAACTCACTTTCAGTTGATGATCCAGTGTTCTGCTAAGCCCTGGCACATTGCATTTGTGTACAATTTTCAGCAACATCTCTCTTCGTTGTTTTTAGTAAGAATCACAGCTCTACTTTTGCTGCTTACTAAGTAGAGGCAAGATGATGCAAAAAGATGTTGATATCTTATAAAATGAGAAGAAAAGTTGGTATTTTAAATAACTTATCCACAAAATACTTGATACATTTATTATGAGAAGCAGAAGGTTGTTGATATTTGCTGTATTTGAATGTATTAAGATGCAGTGATTATTCTAGTAACCTGGTTGTTTCAGGAAAGGTATTTGAGCCTTTTATCTCTTGCACATGCATTTGCCATCAACTCCAGACCACAGCAGCAGGGAGGAATTTTTTGCCTTTATTGCATAATGTAAAATGGCCCCATGGAGATATCTGCATTCTACAACTGTCAACATAGTTCTGCTATCATAATAACAAATAAAAACTGAAGTAACACTCCAACTCTTTGGGGTATTTTAGAAAGAGCACAACCTCCTCCTCATAGGAATCCATGTGTAACCTATTGCAGTCAGCAAACCTTTGATAACAACACCAGTGGATGATCTGTGGATTCTTACTTAAGGGGAACAAGCAGCCCTTTGCATGTTGGAACTGTTTTAATGCTTAGGTTAACTTCCAGAAGATACTAAGGCATTTTTTTCTGGTGTAGATTAATGGTGCTGAAGTGTTTAACTGTATTTCTCTGCTTGTGAAAGTTGACAGAGAAGGTGATGAAAAAAGTTGAGACCAATGAGGAGTGTGTGGGGATTTGGTTAGAGGAGGGGTGCACAGAAATGGTGTAGTTCCTTAGAATAGGAATGTTCTGTCAGTGTCGAGAATAGTAACTAGTTACAGAAGCTAGCGCAGAAAATATAAGTGGAACAGATGTAAATGGGTTCATTACTGGGGTCTGGATGTCCAAGGCCTATTTGAAGGAAGAGGATTAGGGTCCATTCTAACCTGTTTCTTTCATTAATTAGGTTTTGCTGGGCCTCAAATAAATTGTGAGGGAGAGAAAGTGGGGACAAAGATTAGAGAAAAAGGCCTGGTAGGCAAATAAAGGGCTAGATTTTTCTTTTGGCAAATTTATCATTAGCAGCAGCCGTGGTAAAACCATACTTAACTGTTTTATTTTCCTCTTGTCAAAAAAATTACTATCAGAGACCTACAAAACATTTCTGAAGCAACTGGTATGTTTATTGGAACAGTACATTATCCCCTTCCCGTTCTATACCTCTTGCACCAATCCCAGCACATTCCTTTCATTCCCCTCTTATCAGCCATCCTATCCTCCATCCCACCCTCCTTCCTATGCCATCCCAACTCCCCTTCCATTCCACTTCCCCCTCCCTCCCGTGCTCTCCTAGCACAACACCCTCCCTCATCCCCGCCAATGCTGTTTCTTCCCCACCCTCAATCATCATCAAGAGCCAAGTAAATGAGAATGGGGAACAGTGAGAGTGAGGGGCCAGTAAGAGACGCTGGGGAACAGTGGGGCTTGGGGGCCAGTAACTGAGACTAGAGAGTGGCAGGGGCCAGTAAACAAGGCTACAGGCCAGCAATTGAGGCCAGAGTAGAGGAAGAACTGGAACCCAGTAACTAAGGCCGGGAAACAGCAAGATCTGGGGGCCAGTAACCAATGTGCTAGGCTCTGCCCAATGAATCACATCATTGATTGATCAGAAAAGACGGACAAACAACAACTGTATTATAAGTATGGATTATAAATAATCATGCGGCTGGCTGAATTCACCATCTTTTTGTTAGCTGTCTTGCTAAGTTAAATAGATACGCAATTAATGTTTTTGTTTTCATAAAGTAAGAATTCTTTAGACCATTCTCGGCCATGAAGCCATGTAGTCATATTATCATTTTGTGCAGTGGAATGGATTATTGTAGAGGGGAGTAGAGAAATAGTTACTATTGATGGGATGAGATATAGATAAAAGATGGAGAGTTCTCTGGGAACAAAGAGATTATTAAAACGATTAATGCACACTTTGTTCAGTTTTAAGGGAAAGTCAATAGACTCTTTTATTTTTAATTTGTGCTGTGCCTCTAACCCCTGCTAGCAGCTACCAGCCATTAGCGTTGAAGATAAAGGATTATAAAATGCTAAAGGCAGAAAGCACATTGATGTTGGTGCAATGCCAAAAGTATCATTCCTTAAGGTGACTAAGAGGAATCAGCAGCAAGTGTATTGACCCATTATTTCCACAGTGCTTATGACCAGAAATTGACTGATTCCAACAAAATACTATTAAAATTATTTATTTTAAGAATGTATTCCAAGAGTAAGTATATCACAACTAGATACACAATATGATCTATGTAATCAGGAATATTTTAATATTTGCTTTATTTTACATAAAATCGAATAGTGTGTTTTAAAAGTTGATTTTAATTGGTTGTGGTTGCAACATAGAGCTCATTTGTCTTGGTGCTGGGACAGAAACAGTTCACAAGCAGCTATGAATTTCATGGTGAGGTGGCCAGCTGTTGTTTTAGTGGTGCAGTCTGATGTGGTCTTATTCAAGTTTGTTTGGCTAGCCTGTCATGCCTTTGAAATGTTGCTGTTTGAAAACTTTCAGCCTCATGTCAGCCATTTCAGAATTGTTTCTGCTCCAGCCCAGTGGTCTCAACAAATTATTATGATTCTGGAGAGACTGAACTTGTAAAAAATGATGAATTTCCCAAACAACCAACGGAAATAACCATAGGACAGTATTTCCCACTTTAAGACATTTAATGTAACAAACAACTTATATCAACATAAAATGCTTAGCAGGCAACTGAGTCCTCAAACTACAGAAAAGGCACTTTTGCATTAATTAACTAATACAATCAAGGTATGTCTTACAAAAACAGAATTATCTGGAAAAACTCAGCAGGTCTGGCAGCATAGCGGAGAAGAAAAGAGTTGACGTTTCGAGTCCTCATGACCCTTCAACATGAGGACTCAAAACGTCAACTCTTTTCTTCTCCGCCAATGCTGCCAGACCTGCTGAGTTTTTCCAGGTAATTCTGTTTTTGTTTTGGATTTCCAGCATCCGCAGTTTTTTGTTTTTATCTCTATGTCTTACAACCCTTTTGGCTGTGCACTGCACTAATGACTGATGTGTATCATGACAAGAACAAGTCCAGTGTTACAGCCTAGCAGGCTCACCTCTCCCTGCTATGCTAGGTCGCAACTTCCAGCGTCCTTCAGAAGTTGTTCCGCTCAGCCTGAGTTTTTCAGATCCGACTTCCAACAGCAAGACCTGCAACTAAGTTTCTGTAGCAGTAGCTAGTTTGTTCCTCCGCTTTCTTTCTCTCTCCCTCTGTCTCATAAATTGGTGTCCTTTTCTGTGTGAAGGTTTGCAAGCTGTCATTTGATTTTAATAGGTTTCAGTTTGCGTTTCACCGCATGGCAACCAGTCCACATAGGCATATCTATTATCTGGGGTGCTTCTGGAATTCTCAATTTTACCTTAAGTTAGAGGAGACATGTTGAAACATAACTGCTTTATAACAACGTTTATAACAAAACCACTCAATGAGTCAAACATGAGATTTGTTTATACCTTATTTACTTGAATGGTCAATGAAATCTTTGCTGTTGGAGAAAGGGAGTGGAGAGTGGATAGCATATGCGTGAAATACAAATCTGCAGGGCCATTTGAAAATAGTGCAGAGTTTAAACAGATCCCATTTTTGCTGCTTCCAGGGCCTAAACTTGCAGTGTGGGAATTACACATTTTTGGAGAAGATATAAATGCTCTAGAAGGGCAGATAAGTCTGTATAAGTGCCAGGATTTGAAGTAATGTAAACCTCAAGTCCTTTAGAATTGAAAAAAAACTAGGCTGTAGTTGTCAATTAGTGCATGAGGTGCTGCTGGAGTTCTTTTTTACATATTCATTACGGGATGTGGGTGTTTTGGCGAGGCCAGCATTTATTGCCCAGCCCTAATTGCCCTTAAGAAGGTGGTGGTGAGCTGCCTCCTTGAACTGCTGCAGTCCCTGTGGTGTAGGTACACCCACAGTGCTGTTAGGGAGGGAGTTCTGGGATTTTGACCCAACAATAGTGAAGGAACGACAATATATTTCCAAGTCAGGATGGTAGTGTTCCCATGTGTCTGCTGCCCTTCTGCTTCGAGATGGTAGTGGTCGTGGGTTTGGAAGGTGTTGCCGAAGGAGCCTTAGTGAGTTTCTGCAGTGCATCTTGTGGATGGTACACACTGCTGCTACTGTGCATTGGTAGTGGAAGGAATGACTGTTTGTGGAAGGGGTGCCAATTAAGCAGGCTGCTTTGTCCTGGACAGTATCAAGCTTCTTGAGTGGTATTGCAGTTGCATTCATCCAGGCAAGTGGAGAGGATTCCATCAGACTCTTGACTTGTGCCTCATAGATGGTGGACAGAATTTGGGGAGTCAGGAATTGTAGGATTCCTAGCCTCTGACCTGCTCTTGTAGAGACAGTATTTATATGGCTAGTCTAGTTCAGTTGCTGGTCAATTGTAACCCCCAGGATGTTAAAAGTGGAGGATTCAACAATGGTAATGCCATTGAAAGCCAAGGGGCAATGGTTATATTCTCTCTTGTTGGAGATGACCATTGCCCGGGACTTGTGTGGTGCAAATGTTATTACCACTTGTCAGCCCATGCCTGGATGTTGTCCAGATCTTGCTGCATTTGGACATGGACTGCTTCAGTATCTGAGGAGTCATGAATGATGCTGAACATTGTGCAATCATTAATGAACATCCCCACTTCTGACCTTGTGATGGAAGGAAAGTCATTGATGAAGCCGCTGAAGATGGTTGTGCCTAAGACATTACCCTGAGGAACTCCTGCAGTGATGTCCTGGAACTGAGATAAGTTCTCACCTGAAGTGAGGTGAAGGCTTTGTGGTATTGTTGCTGGACTAGTAATCCAAAGACACAGGGTAATGCTCTGGGGACCTGGGTTCGAATCCTGCCATGGCAGGTGGTGGAATTTGAACTCAATAAAAAAAACTGGAATTAAAAGTCTAATGATGACCGTTTAATAAATACTGGCCTGGTCGGCAATGCTCACATAAATGAGTAAAAAAAAAACACAGCTCTCTTTCTTCGTACTAGGTGTGACTCCACCCAGCAGAGTGTTTTCCCTCTGATTCCCATTGACTCCAGTTTTGCGAGGGCTCCTTTATGCCACAATTGGTCAAATGCTGTGAAGGGCAGTCACACTCACCTCACATCTGGAGTTCAGCTCTTTGGTCAATGTTTGAACCAAGGCTGTATTGAGATCAGATGCTGAGTGACCCTAGCGGAATCCACACTGGGTGTCAGTGAGTAGGTTAGTGCTACATAAGTACTGTTAGCACTGTTGATGATCCCTTGCGTTACTTTACTGATGATTAAAAGTAGACTGATGGGATGGCAGTTGGCTAGCTTGGGTTTGTCCTGCTTTTTGTACGTAGGACACATTGCCTGGCTAGGGGCACGGCAAGTTCTCGAGCTCAAGTCTTCAGTACAATTGCTGGAATCTTGTCAGGGTCCATAGACTTTGCAGTATCCACTGCCTTCAGCCATTTCTTGATATCATATAGAGTGAATCCTATTGGGTGAAGACTGGCATCTGTGATGCTGGGATCCTCTGGATGAGGCCGAGATGGATCATCCACTCGGCACTTATAGTTGAAGATTGCTGTGAATGCTTCAACCTTATCTTTTGCACTGATGTGCTGGGCTCCCCATCATTGAAGTTGGGGATATTTGTGGAGCCACCTCCTCCTCCAGCGACTGGATGTGGCAGGACTGCAGAGCTTAGACCTGTTGTGTTGGTTATGAAATTGCTTAGCTCTGTCTATCAGAAGATAGAAAAAAAACTCCGAATCAGAAGATGTTTCCACTAGTGGGGGAATCTTGAACTGGGGACATGGTTACAGAATAAGGGGACACTGATTTAAAAATGAGATGCAAAGGAATTTCTTCTCTGAGGGTAGTGAATGTCTGGAATTCTCTACCCCATAGAGTTGTGGAGGCTAGATCACTGAGAGTATTTAAAGAGGAGGTAGATAGTTTTTTGAAATATCAGGGTGTTGAGGGCTATGAGGAGCTGGCATGAAAGAGACGTAAAGGCCTGGGAAGATCAGCCATGATCTTATTGGATGGCAGAGCAGGCTTGAGGGGCTGAATGGCCTACTCCTGCTCCTATGCAGGGGGGCTGAGTTCACATTTGACAGATTCACAGTTTTAACAAGATATTATAAGATTAGCTGTTGTTGAAGTGTTTACTGATTAGTAGTTTGTTTTTGTAACAGATTGATCACTTGAGATTTAAAATCTTTGAATAGATTTCATGTACTAGTCACTTAATACAGCTCTCACTCAGTTTTATTTTCTGTATTAGATTGTTAGACACTTATTTTTTTCATTTCTGCATGACTCCTGAGCTCTGCCCATAGTGGGTGAATGGCTATGGAGGTGGCATGGTAGGGTATGAGGGGACATGGAGATGGAATAGGGTATGAGGTGGCATGGAGGATGGGTGGGGGCCACAGGGCCTTCTATAAAACTGGACCAAAATCTCTCACCCCTGCCTCCCAAAAATTATGTGTGATGAGGGCCCTTTCTATCGAGGTGGGTTTGCCAAGTCGGGAAATTTCCTGACTCTAGCTACCCACCTCAGTTGCAAATCCAGTCCTACATCTTTGGTTGCCCTTTGTCAGCCTAGGCAAATCGCAAAGGAGATTTGAGTGCCAACTGTACCTCCAATTCTTTGTTCTGGCGATACATTTAATGTGGCATGCTATTTCATTCACATCACACATAAAGTTGAAAGTTATAATATAGGAGATATGTGTATTTATGGATGTGAGATTAGAATGTTGGGAGCATGAATTATAACATGACTACTTTTACACTTCCTTAAAATTTTCTGTAAATGCAATCTCTGATTAATGTTTGCTAATGCACAAGTGTGAAATTTTCCACATTCCACCCTGTCATGATGGCCTTGCTAAGTGAAATTGCCACTTCATAACCAGGCAGATATATTGATGACTTGATCATTGATAACAAAGGTACTACATTTAGCTGCAGCAAATCTGTATTCCCTTATTTCATATGATGATCAGAACATTATGACGACAGCCTAAAACTTCTTCCATTCATTGAACTGAAATTTATCCTGGCAGATTCTGTAATGGGGTGGGGTGGATGGGTGAATAGAGCAGGTTGTTGGGGAGGTGGGGTGTTATCTCTCTAAATACATGTACCAATTAATCTTTTCTCACACTTGCATTGTACATTTTTCCATTCCTTGAATTCTTGTTTGTTTTTTTATCTTCTTCACGGGGTCTAAGGGCTATTGGAGTAAATGGGGGAAAATGCATGCAGTGCAAAATGGCTTGCTCAGTTGCTGTCACCCATTTTACCTTACTGCCCAAGATTAATTGCCTCTTGGCACTTTTAAAAATTTTCACTTCTGGCTCAGTAATATAACCCAGTTGCCCTGCTGCAAAATCTTCTCCCTTTTGTATTGTTGGATGATCTTGGCAACAATACGCATCTACACATGGATTCCTGCATTCATGGGTGCAAACCACTGGATGCCAATTTCAGTTTAATTTTTCTTCCTTTTGTTCGTAACTTAAAGAAAAGTTACAGATCAAATTACAATTCTATGATTAGAAGCCTCTCTGGATTGTTTTTTTGAAGGACCGTTGAAAAAAAATCAAACATTGCCTGTTCGTGTGATTGGTCACCTTAACCCGTGAACTAGGCTGATATTGGTCATTGTATGCTGTCCTTCAATTTGAGGATGATGTCCACTTGGTTGCGAGTTTCTGCCATGGTCTTCGTGACTGAGCAGGCTGATTCTCGATCAAAAAGGACACTAGAGTTTATTTGCATACTAACATACAAATTAGGTGCAGGAGTAGGCCACTCCGCCCTTTGAGCCTAGTCTGTCATTCAGTAAGTTTTGATCTGATTGTAACCTCAACTCCACATTCCCACCTACCCCGAAAACATTTCATCCCCTTGCTTATTAAGAATCTATCCAGCTCTGCCTTAAAAATGTTAAAAGATTCTGCTTCACTTCCCTTTGTGGAAGAGAGTACCAAAGACTCACTACCCTCCTGAGAGAAAAAAATTCTCCTCATCTCTACCTTAAATGGGTGAACTCTTATTTTTAAACAGCGGCCCCTAGTACTAGATTTTCCCATGAGAGGAAACATCGACTCTGTCAAGTCCCCTCAGGAGCTTGTGTTTCAGTCAAGTCGCCTCTTACTCATCTAATCTACCCTGTCCAGCCTTTCCTCACAAGACATCCAGCCCAATCCAGGTACTAGTTTAGTAAATCTTCTCTGAACTGCCTCCAATTTGATGGCTCTACCCTTGAATCCAGAGGATGTGGCAGAGGTATTGCTGATGGAATTTCTCTAGTTCTCTTATGTGTTGCTGATACTCAATCCCGGTCTCTCTGAAACACAGCAGTGTGGTGCCAACAACTGCTACGTACACTAGGACTTTTGCTATCTTGCTGAGGTCTTTGTTGTCAATGGTCAATGGCCTTGGTGGCTTCAGAACATCTTGCATGTCCTGATTGTCAGCATATTATTGGGTCTCTCAGGCTTTTTCTTCCCACTCTTTATCTTCCAATTTGTCTTTGGATATCAGCCTTGAGCTGCTGAAATGCTGCCTTCTTGACTTGTGAGCTGGGCTGGCCTGCCAGGTAACAAAAGCTAAAACAAAATTACCTGGAAAAACTCAGCAGGTCTGGCAGCATCGGCGGAGAAGAAAAGAGTTGATGTTTCGGGTCCTCATGACCCTTCGACCGAACTGAAGCTGTTTGTTTTGTTCTGGGAGGTTACATTTCAGCATTGTTTTTATTGAATCAGTACTGGTGATGATGATGCTTGGACACATTGGTCTGGGCTCAGGAGTCTAGTATAGCTGACCTTATTTGATCCCACTGTTGTGGATTTTAGTTGGATGTGTGTAGATTTTCCAGATTGGCTGTGAGCGGCACTTGTAATTCCTGTCTTCAGTCAGGCTGCTTTAAGGCTAAGACATTGATCTTCTTCCTCTTGGCCTTTTGGGACTTGTGATGTCTTCGTGCTAGGTGGATGTTCGTTATTATTGAACCAGTCTATGATCTGTCCAGCAGGCATCAGTCCCCGACATGGAGTGAGTGATACAGGCATCATTTAGATCTTTGATTTGAACAATGACATAATCCAGGAGGTCATGCTTTGATCTAGGATGCCGCATGTGATTTTATATTGATGCCTCATGTGCTCGTTATAATGAGGCCGTGTCAAGCACTTTGTCAGCAGGAGGACACCATTTTCACTGACTTTTCCGATCCTGTTTTCCCTAATGGTTCCATTCCAGATATTGGAGTCACAGCCAACCCTGGCATTAAAGTCCTCCAGACTTTCCTCCTTTTAGAATGGCTGTGACGATGACTTCATGGTCACAATAGAATTTTTCCTTAACATCATCAGAGTCAAGGGTTGGGGCATAAGCACTGACGATGATGACATATTGGTTATAACTGAACTGTAGGCAAAGTTTTATGAACCTTTCATTTATACAATTGGCGAGGTCTGTCAGTACACCCAAGATCCTATTCTGGATGGCAAAACCAACTTCATGGACATGAGGGTTGTTGTCAGTCTTTACCAGTAGAAAGTGTATCCGGTTGTTCCCTCAGCTGGCCACCCCCAGGAAGGCTGGTCTCATTGAAGGTGGCCATATCAATTTGGAGTCTTGATAGCTCATGTGATACGTTTACAGTTCTTCTCTCTGGATGGTCACTCTTGAGATTATCCATGAGTGTTCTAACATTCCGAGTTTCAAAATTTAACATTTTCTTTCTTTGACAACAAAACATGGTTATCCCACAAGGTAGTGATTCCCCAACCTGGAGAAAGGCAGCCTATTTTTACAGCACTTTCTCTAGCACTCCTCCACGTTTGTGGTGGGCAGATTGTCATAGATCCTGCTGCTTTGAAGACATCTCTGTCCCAACACAAGTGTCCAATGACCTTCATGCATCTGTCATCTGTGTGCAGATTCTTGACTGGAGACTCACAAGTTCACAGTCCTGCCCTGTTGCCAACTCTTCATTGCCACAGAACTTGGCAAATTGTCCCTAGCAGAAGCCTGTGACTTTGTTTAATGTGAGCCATCACAATCTTGATGGGTTGGTGGTCCAATTTTGGTGATGTGTTGAACCATGATGACCGGGACTACCTTGCCGCTGCACCTTCCACCTTCACAGCCAGTGAGGTGCACAATCTTCCTTCACCTATTCTGCCATTGAGGACTTTTTGAACTGCATTTTGTCTGGTCCCTTCCCTTGGCCTTGCTGTCATGGGGGACCCTATGCGAAGCAGGAAGCTCCTGTTGGTTTCACTCAAGGGATTGTCTGAGTGCACAAGCCTGTCCACCATGTCAAGTGGTGATCCATGGAGGGGCTGGCACTGGAAAGTTAACACCAAATTCACCTGGCTCTGTAAATAAATAAAAAAAAAAATCAGAACTTAAGGCAAATAAAGGAAAAATATGCATTTAAAAAGTGCCTTTTATCACCATAGGATGTTTCAAAATGCTTTACAGTCAACAACATATCTTTGAAGATTAGTTGTTAAATAGGGAAAAGTAGCAGCTAAATTGCAAACTGTACAGTCCCACAAACAGCAATGACTGAAGTGAGCAGTAATTTGTTTTAGTGGTGTTAATTGAGGAGTGACTTGACAAGGACTTTGGCTTTTCAAATAGTGGAATTAGATCTGTCCATCATCTGAAAAATCGACACCTCCAATGGTGCAGCATTCCTTCAGTACTGCACTGGCGAGTCCACCTATATTATAGGCTCAAGTCTCTTGAGTTGGACTTGAATCCATAACCTTCTGAATGTGAGGTGAGAGTGCTGCTACTGAGCCAAGGAAATGTCAAAATAATCATACATGCGAAATGCACAAGGAGCAATAAAAGCTTGTTTTTTGGCACAAAATTGTCCTTTGATTAATGTGATCTCAATGGGAGATCCTGAGGGATGTCACATTGAAAGCTTATTTATATTAGGATTTTGCTATCAATAGCATTCCTGCCATTGCCACTCCTAATGTAAATTATGCCTTAATCAGAGGTGCCTTTCAATACCAAAGTCAGTACACCACTGCGCAGTCTTCTGTGCAATTATTAGACCAGCATAACAAGTGGGAAAAAAATACCCTCACTATTGAGTTGACTGAATAATTCCTAGCTGTCATAAACTTGTTCACAACATACAGGAGAGAGACTCCTGTTTCACCCCTGTTCCTCCATGGTGCCATCTGTCATAATATTAACATTCATTGCTAGAATGTTGAGTGAAAGAGACCTGGAAGTGGAAAAGATAGAGTGGTGTGAGAAAGCTTTGGCAGGACCCACCCTCCCGCCTCCCTCTCTAAAAGGATAGAAAGTGTTCCTTGGTCATAAGTACCATATTGATTACTACTTTATAAGGGTAACAGGTTTCCATTGAATATACATATGGAGCTGGTGACCACAGCTGAGACAGATAACTCAACATAGATTAGGTAATGAATTTGAATCTCCGTGGTTTATGTGGCTTGATATTGTCATATGTAATATTTAACTACTGAGTCACTTGAGTTCAAGCCCATTTCTTAATGGTAAATACAAAAATCATATTTAATCTGACATGTCCAATGCACAACATTAAGGATAAATAATTTTATTAAACAAATACTGTATATGTATAATTGAGGTTTCAAATTCTCTTCCAATTACCCTTCAAATGTTTCAAATATACATGTGTTAAGTAATGCTCCCTAGTTGTTTAACTGAGGTAATGCAGAAGACCAGAAGAGTGCAGAGATGGAAGTGCAAGTTCCCTTTATCTCTTTGTTTAATATTACAAATTTGAAATTATTATAACCGGAGAGCTCTATTCACCAACATGAGTCTTCTCTATTAAAGGAAACAATTTTTAAATGTAAAATAGAACAGTGAGGAATCTGATCAAAAGCATTTTGGTAAACATGAGAATTTTTACATTTTCTCTCTTGCTTTTGTAGTTGCAGGCCTATCAACAGTACAAATGATAATTTCAGCAATGACTTGAGGTGGCTGAAGTGCAGCACAATTATATTTTGTATTTTGTATTTTTTATTTTGTATGGCTTTAGGAGCAGAAGCTGTCGTCACAATTTTGATGTCAAGTTCCCTAACCAGTCCAATGCCCTGCTGGAGAGCAAGTGTAACTCAAAGGTGTTGCCCTCAAACTTGATTCGGAGGCAAGATGTTATTATGTGCTCCATGGTTTGGTCGCAGCCAAGCGAGCCTTTGAGGTGCCACTTGCACATCCGATGGCCACATCAGCCATGTCAAGTCTGTATTATGTCCACATGCCCTGGGGAGATTGAAGCCTGGTTGTTGAAATGTTGGGTCAGAGGCAGTGTGTTGATTTGGAAGGGTGTTTTCTTCCCAGACTTTCCTCCAGTTTTCATCAGTATTATGGAGTTGGAGATGTTCACTTTGTGTCTAGAGGGGGTCTTGAAGGTCTCTATGGATGGCGAGGTCCAGTTTGCTTCTGCTGAGTTATTTCTCTGTGTGTTGCTGTATCCCATCAAATGGAGATGAGGGGAGGTATCTGAGAGGATAGGTAACCACTGAACTGGAGTTGATCTTGAGTTTCAGAAATTATCCTTATTAGTGAGTGAAGTTGTATGCCAATGAGCTTGGTGTGACGACTTGAGACCTGTAAGAAGCTTTGTACTCAGCTGTTGAGAAGACCAGAGCTACGACAGGAGTACGAAGGATGGTGGTTTTTGCACCCTAGCAGGTGGGCGAATATAGCCTCCTCATGGCCCACCCTGTCAAACGGATTCTTGAAATCTCGAATTTGTAACAAATGTCATTAAAGTGGCGACCGAACACCCTTTACAGGCCTCTGAGTCAAAGGAGCAAATCTTAAAAAAAAAAGTAATACTCACTGAATACATACAATGGTCATTGAAATTTCAGAGTACATCTGAATACTGAAAGGAGATAAACGCATTTTGGATATTATCATCATTAAAATACAAGGCGCTGAAGTTCAGAAACTCCACTGGCTGCCAAAAGCGTAAAAAAATGTTGTTGCCTGAGTGTGTGGTCTGGATAGCTGGGTCTGAGTTTATATATACAATGAGGTCATCAGTATGTAATGGAACCTCCGTTTATTGTGACAAAACTGTGCTTGACAACCAGTCGGGATTATTCTGCTACTTTTGTTGATTTTATTGAATTTTTGAAAGCTATATTCTAGATTTTCCCTCCATTATTCTCCCCTTTCAGGGTCCCTGGGGGACAAAGAGACTACCTACTTGTCCTGCCCCAGAAATCTGCTGGGACTGCCCTTGTGTTGAATGTGTTAACAACAGGAGGGGGTTTAATTTAAACAGCCCTGATTTCTCCCCTCATCACCGATCCATAAACAGAAAGGGTTTTTGATTTTAATGTCCTTTATAAGCAGTGACATGTTTCTCAACCCTTCAGTTTTGGTGTGATCCAATTTCTATTGATAACCCCACAGCAAACTTGCAAAAGAGTAAACTCAGAGGGTTAGTTTATTTGTGCACACTCAGAATGTGGGGGAAGGGGGGGGGGTGTCGCTGTGTAGCCCTGGTACATTGATACAATAAAAGAGGGATAGAATAAGAAAGATTCACAGGACAAAGGCCACAGAATAAAGAATTATTGTTACACTTGAGTCCAGAATCAAAGCTTAATAGTATATTCTATCACATATGTCGACAGGTTAAAGATTGATGCTGGATAATTCACTTTTCTAGTATTGATGATTTCTACAATGGGATAGGCACATAAAGATGAATTAGCCTTGAAGACCCTGGGACAGAATTCAGAAGTTCCAGTGGAAAGTGATGGGAGCCAGGTATTCAGACCTGGACAGAGCCCTTTTTCTGAGCTGCTGCTTACTAGATGGAAATTGACAGATTGATTGCTAGTATAGCAAGACAGTTTTACAGGTTCCTCCAGCTGATGGGTCAGGTCACATGACTTCCAAATGTCCACCTTGGCTTTGAGCATACCCTCTGAGTATATTCCTTTGCCTGGATTCTTGGGATTGATAATGTTTCAACCATTACAGATTTCAAAGGAAATGTGCAGGGTCCTTTTGTCCTGGCAGACTAGCAGACTCTGTTGGCCAGGCCTGGCTTAGGAAGCGTAGATGGCCTTTGTATAATGCCCTTTGCATTTGATCTCAGCAGCATCTATGGCGAGAGAAACACTGTTAATGTTTCAAGTCTGTTTAACTCTTCTTCAGATATATACATAAAGATTTCAGGATATAGACATGTTCTCTTCTAGCAATGTAATTGATAAGCATGGTGCCAACTTCCATTGATTTATCGAGTAATCCAGTTTTTCGTCTTCCCAACACCTTCAACTTCATGACGTTTGATGTGTTCTCCAAGTTCCTGTTTGACAGCAAGTCATGGATGAGATGGACATCTCTCCAGTTTAACATCGGAAAAATACCAATAGTTGGATTGGTCCTTACCAGAAACTTCGCACCTTATGCTCTTAATCCACTCACATCCTGATACAAAATATCTTGCTTGCACTAAACTACAAATCCTGTTTTATTGTGAAACTGCTTATTTCAGCTTTGGCAGTTTTGACCACCGTTAGCTCAAATACTGAAATCGTCTTCTGCGTCTTGCACCATCTCCAGGCTCAACTTCTCTAATGGTCTCCTTGCTGGATTCCCAAGCTCTATTCTACAAGCAAGCCAACTCATCTAGTGTTCATTCTGCACAAAATCCAGATCACCCCTTTCCACAATGACCTCCATTGGTTTACTATTCCTCCCCCTCCCTCTCCCCAGCCCAAGCCTGGCACGTTGATTTTAGCATCCTAGTCCATGACTGTAAATCTCTCCTTGTCCTTTTCCGTGCAAACTTCACCAGTTCTACATCCAACTTCAGTTCTTCCAAAGTTGGCTTGTGTGTCCCTCCCCGTCTCCAGCCTGACATTGGTGACAGAACCTTTAGTTACCATCACCATCCTTTCATATTGCCACATCCCTTTATTTGATGACAACAACTTACATTCATATAGAGCCTTTAATGTAGACAGATATCCCAAGGTGCTTCAAAGGAGTGTAATTGAATAAAATGTGACATTGACCCACACAAAGAGGTATCAAGGTAGATGCCCAAAAGCTTGCGAAAAGAGGTAGCTTTTAAGGAGCAACCTAAAGGAGGAAAGAGAGGCAAACAGATGGAAAGGTTTATAGAGGGAATTCCAGATCTTGGCAGCTGAAGGCATGGCTGCCAATGGTGGAGTAATTAAAATCAGTGATGCTGAAAAGGCCAGCCTTGGAGCAGCACAGATGTATCTGAGGGTCATGGAAGACACTACAGAGATAGGCAGGAGTGTGTTCATGAAGGGATTTGGAAACAAGGATGAGATTGTAAATCTGAGGCATTACTTAACTATGAGCTATTGTTGAGCAATGAACAAGGGTGATGAGTGAATTGGACTTGGTGCGAGTTAGGACTTGGGCAGCAGACTTTTGGATGAACTCAAGTTCTGAAGGCCTCTATCTTCAAACTGTGGGGAGAAAAGATTAGTGTAAAAGTAAATTTCAGTCTCGAGGACATTTTGGTTCCATCACTAATCAACATTTTTTTAATGCTGCTTGCTGTACTGTTCAGCCTGCAGTGCAGTAATTGCTCGATTAATGTAGTTGTGTTCCTGAGAAGTGCAACTTTAAGCGAATCAGAATTTCCCATTACAGCAAGATTCTGTAGGACGTTTTCTGTGGAAAATACATTATACCCTGTAAGTTTCAATACTGTACATTGCTAAATTGCTATGTTTGTATACAAAATAACTTTTAAAATAAAAGAAATATGCTAACCCCTTCCAGTTGCCATTCTTGCTTGCTGTTTCTCCCGTTCCCTGACTCGCAGCTGATTGTGCTCCCTGGCCCTCCTGCTGGCCAACCCTCCTGTTCACCATTTCCCTCCTGAAACCTTGCTGTGAGTGAGGGCTCAGCAGATGAGTGGCATGAGGCAGGAAGCAGCCTACGGAGTGAGAGAGCTGAGAGTTGTGAGGTTGTGAAAGTTAGCTGCAAGCTGGAGAGGTCGGGAGCAGGAGGGCTGGTAAGCGGGAGTGTTGGCAGCACCAGGGAGGTTCAGCCAGCAAGTGGGTTGGCGGCGACAGAAAGGGTCAGTGAATAGGCGTTTTGATGGCGAGCAAGAGGGTTGGCGAGTGGGACAGGCAGTTCCAAAATAGTGCTGGCTGGGCCTATGTCACACCCAGTGTGAAATTACTAATGTGAATCCACAATGCTAAATGCAAATACTGTCCCCATTAAAAACTTATGTTAAATCGAGGCAACTTAAAGTGAGGACTTGCTGCATTGCGAATTTTGGATGTGTGTGAATAGAAATTTCAAAAGTAATTCTCTTAATGCTACTGTTATTTAAAGCAAAACTCCAGCCACCTAACCCAAACTGGGAATGTTATGTATTGGCATTGGGAAAGAGGGAGAGAGAAAGTAAGGCTTGATGTTGTCGATATATATCATAACATATCTAAGTACACCTAAAAGTTTTTCATGACCTTACCGACAAGTTGTGGAATAATACTTAGCCTGTATTTTTTTTGTTATAATGTAGATATGAAATAAATTAAACTGGGCTAAAACGCAACACCATATAACATGCGATGGAATGTGATTGCTGACTGTGGGCCAGCTAAAAAAATGATGCACTGCCTTGTGTTGACACAGAGCTGTTTCTGCAGCATCTAATACCATGGATCATTGAGGAGAGACTGCTGTTGCAAGGATCTTTAATCACATTCCTCTCCTGCTTATACACAGACGTGGATAAAGCTGAAAGCCTGAGTGTCATTTAGCGGATCAGTTTCTCAGGAATAACTGGATTTTCTGGAGGTTTACTTTGAATTTGTCTCAGCTTATTTGATTTCAAAACCATGAGTTGATTAACATTACAAAGGATAAATGTTGAAACCTCATGACAGTTTATGCAAATCTCTTCAGCTATCACATAATTAAAAATTGTTAACCAGCCACTGCGTTGTGAAAACTCTCATAAAAATTGCTGGCTGGATGAAAGTCCAGTAATAGTTTAATTAACTTTGCTCGATGTTAATCAGATAAATATTGAGATTTATGGCAACATTTGGAAGACTTCATTAGACAAACATTGTTTTGATTTTTGGCATTTGGTGCAGCATCCTCCCAGGATACACTTTCCTCAAAGCTGGAGCTGTGAACCACTGTTGCTGGGACAGCTGCTCCCATATGTGTGGCTGTTTGAAGTTCATTTTGGGAACTTTTGTAGAAAGAGGATAAGGATTCCTTTTATAAGCCCTAATAACAAATGTGTTTTTTCATTTGCAACATATTAGGCTCTTTCGGTTTGGTTTGAAATCGAACAGCAAAGTCGAGGTTGCACCAGTGGATGGGTTTAATTATGAAATGTCCTAAAACACAAGTTATGAAAATTGCACTGTTTTCTCTCGCTCGCTCTCTCTCCCTACCATTTTACTTCACTATGTTTCTCATTTATAACTTATTTTACTTGCAGGCTTAATATATTCATCAAAGTAAAGCTTTTCCTAACTTCTTTCAACTTTTCACTTTTTAATTCCCTCCTTTTTTGAAGGTTGTGATTCTTGTTGGGGTGTCAGCAACCCTTCAATGATTCACCAAAACTGACCATCGCTTGCAGCAGTTGGAGGCTCTCCCACTGCTCTGCTGGGGATGATAAAGTTGAGCCCTGCACGAGAAGACATTTGCTGGCACTACACAATCAGTTATACACAGCATTAGAAGTTGTGCAAAGGAATTTCAATGCTGTTGATGAGTGTGGATGAATCCTCAATCAGCTGGTGTGGTGTCATCTCCCATAATATCCCCACTCTGTGGTTTCCCCATGAGAATGGGGTCACCTCCAGAGAGACTGCAGCCGGGCCCTCACGACAAGAACCCATGTTTGCATACTTTGCAACTTTGGTGGAAGCTCAAATGGCTGCTAGGCAGATTCAAGACTTCACCATGGAGAGACTGGTGGGCAGAACAGATAGGGACATCTTCTGCAGTTCTGCTTACCCACAGATCAGTGGAAGTGCTAAAGCTCATCTCCATTGGAGTGCCAGTGACATCGTGGGAGTAGTGTGTATTGGTTTTTCTCAGGATTTCAGCAGATCTTTTTCACCGTTCCTACCTTCAATATGCACCATGGTGCCAGGAGGTCACATGGGACAGACAATCCGGATATGAGCCAAGGTGCACGTGGCTGCAACTGGGGCCTCATTGGCTTGGGCAGTGAGAAGTCACCGGCTGTGTGCATCTCAAAAGTCCTGCTATTATGAAGAGCAGCCTTTCGCCAGTAATAGAATTAATAAATCTTTTTCAAAGAAAAGTGCTATGCTTGGGCATGGTGGGGTTATGCAGGATTGTCGTTGGCCATGTTTAGAAGGTGTACCCCTCATCCCTCAGCAAACAGCCTGTCATATTCCTCACAGGATCAAATGTTGGGGAATGGTATACTGTCCCGGGATGGATGTATCGTGGCAGATGTGGAAGGTGTGGACTAAAATGAGGGTTCTTAGGCTTTTGCTTTGAGTGAATTTCCCTGATCTTTGTTAATGTGAATCTCATTTGTGTTTCTCTCTTTGTAGCCAATCTGTCTGTCTGGGTCTCTCTGTTTCAACTCCTCTCCTTCCCCCCCACCCACAAACCCTTCCCAATATCTATCTATGGTTCTTGTTGTTATGCCTCCTTTTACTTTCTGTTTGCCCTTGAGGATAGAAGTTGGGTCAACATCCTATCTAACACCAATGTGGGGCCCAGGGAGTTTGCTTTCAGATACAGAAGCTCATTTGAGCAGGTTAGCTTGCTGTCTTTTGCATTGCATTCCATTCCATCTGAAATATGTCCTGTAAGATTGTTTGGAAAAATATTGAAAACACAATTTGGAAATGTGTGGAAGTTTCATCACATTTAAACACCCTGAAATAGTTACTGTTGTTCCATATTTTGGAGCCTCTAAATGGGGGAGGGGAGCATAATTCAGAGCAATTGATTTTCTATTATCAAGTGATGTTTTGTTACCCTAACATTTGCCCTGACAAATTTAACACAGAATTGGCTATTAACAGTGCCACCTAGAGGTATAACTGGTATTGCAAGTACATGTTGATATTTTTGCTTAAAGTAAGAAATTTCAAATTTTGAGATGTGACAATACCATTAGTGCCTTTAATATATTATGGGGTTTGTAGAATTTGTACATCTTTTGCATCCCTCTTGTTCAAGTTTAAGGAAGCAAATTAAAACAGGCTCCTTTGTTTTGTACACTGGGATCTTGTATAACGCAGTCTGGTATAAAGCGGGTCCATCGGGGAGTTCAAAAGTTTAATGTAAAGTTATCATTTCAATAAGTATTTCAGAACATAAATGCATCACAAATGATTTAGAACCAGCTAATCAGATGGCAGCCTCCTGACCAATTAATGCACCAGATGGCTCTCTATAAATACTAGTTAAAATTGCACTGATAGCCACAAAGCAATAATATGAAATGACATGTACTGAATCATGAAATAGAAAATCTTACACCATTGCTGAGGAGCTGAAAATCATCACCCAGATCAAGAAAGTTGCTATGCAAGCATCTGTTTCACAGAGAATGGGGATTGCTGAATCAACATCTCACGTGGCTTAGAATAATTGAGAAGGAGATGCATGAAGGTGGACAAGCAAGAAAGTGAGCCTGAAATGCCGTCAACATTCCTCTCCACAAGGCTGTATACATGTGGTCCACCCAACAGAAAGCCAAGAGCATATGTGTATCTGGGCCTGGTATTCAAGCTCCAGCTAAGATGTTTTGCCACCAAATTAATGGAAATATTAGTGCTCCTATAGAATGTGGAACCAGTAAAGAATGGTTCACCTGATTCAAAAACTGACAGAGCATTTTGCAAGTTACTCTCAGATAACAGCCATCCATGGATGAACCATCTGTAACATTCTGTCTTTTGTTTAGTTTTTGTTTAGGGTGTAGGCGTCATTGCCTAGGCCAGCAGTTATTGCCCATATCTAATTGCCCTTGAGAAGGTAATGGTGAGCCACCTCCTTTAAACTGCTGTAGTCCATGTGGTGTGGGTACACCTATAGTGCGGTTAGGGAGTTCCAGGATTTTGGCTCAGTGACAGTAAAGGAACAGCGATACATTTCCAAGTCAGAATGGTGTGTGGCTTGGAGGGGAAATTGCAGGTTGTGTTATTCCCATGCATCTGCTGCCCTTGTCTTTCAAGGTGGTAGAGGCCATGGGTTTGGAAGGTGCTGTTGAGGAAGCCTTGGTGAGATGCTGCAGTGCAACTTAAAGATGGCACACACTGCCACTATGCATTGGTAGTGGAGGGAGTGAATGCTTAAGGAATGCCAATCAAGCGGGCTGCTTTGTCCTGGATGGTGTCAAACTTCTTGAGTGTGGTTGGATTCATCCATGCAAGTGGAGAGCTTTCTATCACACTCCTGACTTGTGCCTTGTGGATGGTGGACAGGTTTTGGGGAGTCAGGAGGTGAGTTACTCACTGCAAAATTTCCAGCCCCTGACCTGCTCTTGTAACTTCAATATTTAGCCCAGTTCAGTTTCTGGTCAATGGTAACCCCCAGAATGTTGATAGTGGGGTATTCAGTGATGATAATGCTATTGAATGTCAAAGGAAGATGGTTAGATTCTTTCCTGTTAGAGATGGTCATTGCCTGGCACTTGTGTGGGGTGAATGTAACTTCACAGAATTGCAGAATTGTTATGGTGTAGGAGGCCATTCAGCCCATTGTATCTGCTCTCTGAGCATTTTAACTTGGTGCCAATCTCCTGCCTTTTCCCCGTAACCCTGCACATTGTTTCAGCCCAAGCCTGAATGTTGTTGGGGTCTTACTGCACATGGACATGGATTACTTCAAAACCTGAGGAGTCGCAAATGGTGCTGAACATAGTGCAATCATCAGCAAACATTCCCACTTCTGACCTTATGATGGTGGGAAGATCATTGATGAAGCAGTTGAAGATGTTTGGGCTTAGGACACTACCTTCTGTAGTAATGTCCTTGGACTAAGATGATTGACTTCCAACAACCACAACCATCTTCCTTTGTGCCAGGTATGATTCTAACCTGTGGAGATTTTTCCCCTGGATACCTGTTGACTCCAGTTTTGCTAGGGCTCCTGAACGCCACACTCGGTTAAATGCTGCCTTGATGTCAAGGGTAGTCACTCTTACCTCAACCCTTGAGTCCAGTTCTTCTGTCCATGTTTGGCCCAAGGATGTAATGAGGTCAGGAGCTGAGTAGCTCTGACGGAATTCAAAATGAGCTTCAGTGAGCAGGTTGTTACTAAGCAAGTGCTGCTTGATAGCACTGTTGGTGACTCCTTCCATCATTTTGCTAATGATCAAGAATAGACTGATGGGTCAGTAATTGGTCAGGTTGGATTTGCCTTGCTTTTTGGACAATTTTCCACATTGCCAGGTAGATGCCAGTGTTGTAGCTGTGCTGGAACAGCTTGGCTTGGTATGTGGCTAGTTCTGGAGCACAAGTCTGCAGTACTATTGCCAGAATGTTGTCAGGGCCCATAGCCTTTGCTAAATCCAGTGCCTTCAGCTGTTTTCTTGCTATCACATGGAGTGAATCGAATTGGCTGAAGACTGGCATCTGTGATGCTGGGGACCTCTGGAGGAGACGAGATGAATTATCCACTCGGCACTTCTGGCTGAAGGTGGTTGCAAATGCTTCAGGCTTATCTTTGGACTGATATCTATCTGTTCAATAATGGTCGATTGTACATATGTATTCACATTTCTGTTATCAGAAGAAATAAAACTTTGGCTCACTTTGTTTGCTTTATTATTCTGGCTACTGACTTGTTGCTTTTGAAGCGACTTCATTATAAAGTAATCTCACCAATGATGTCGTCCCCATTATAGCAGGGTCCCAGTGTATATCATTGGAGTAGTCTCAAGTGGAATAGATGCCTAGATGTGCCTTGGGACTATAGATCCATTTGCAGATGTACTGTGCCCGTTCCATGGCAAAGAAGGATGCAGTTTTATATTTTGTTTATTTATTGACTGGTGTGCCAGAATTCTGAGTATTCGTTCATGCTAAATGAATAGTCATTCCCTAAAGCTGTGATCCTTATACCACACCAGTACATTGCTGTATGAAAGAGCCATTGCAGATAGCTAGAACATTAAAATATGAGTGACCTTTACTTCTGCTGTTGACATTGCCTGATCACCACTTATTCTTCTTTTGATAGCGCAGAAGGGATCACAAGCTCACTCTATGGAAAATCTCAGGTGTAAACCCAAAAGATTGTCAGCTGAGTATAATAATGAAAATAACATAATTTGCTAAATTTAGACAGTAGTTGTATATAATGTCATTTTTTTCCTCTGTTTGAAAAATATTACTGTTAGGAACAGATTTTTTTACTTCCTTCTATATTGTGGTGATAAACATTTCGCATTCTTGCTACTTTTGTATCAGCTATCACCTCATTAGTTTATCCTGGTTTCAAAACAGTTCGGAGACATTGAAATCCCCCACTATCAACATCCTCGGGGTTACCATTGACTAGAAATTGAACTGGACTAGCCTTATAAATAATGTGGCTACAAGAGCAGGTCAGAGGCTAGGAGTCCTACGGCGAGTAATTCCCCTCCTGACTCCCCAAAGCCTGTCCGCCATCTACAAGGCACAAATCAGGAGTGTGATGGAGTACTCCCCACTTGCCTGGATGAGCGCAGCTCCCACAATACTCAAGAAGCTTGACACCGTCCTTGTCAAAGCAGCCCGTTTGAATGGCACTACATCCACAAACATTCACTTCCTCTACCACCGACGCACAGTAGCAGCAGTGTGTACCATCTACAAGATGTGCTGCAGAAATTAACCAAGGCTCTTCCCAAACCCCTGACCACTACCATCTAGAAGGACAAGGACAGCAGATAGATGGGAACACCACCACATGGAAATTCTCTTTCCAGTCATTCACCATCCTGACTTGGGAATATATCGCCGTTCCTTCACTGTCACTGGGTCAGAATCCTGGAACCCCCTTCCTAATAGCACTGTGGGTATATCTACACTGCATAAACTGCAGTGGTTCAAGAAGGCAGCTCACCTTCTCAAGGGCAACAAGAGATGGGCAATAAATGCTGGCCCAACCAGTGAAGCCCACATCCCTTAAATGAATGAAGAAAGAAAAAAAACAATTTTATGGAGTTAATTTTCAAAGGGAATGGAGATCCAATAGCCATGTTTTAATGGTCTTTGCTTGTCTCCTTTTTTATCCTCTAGAGACCTGAAAGGTATTGCGTTCGAAGTAAGACAATTATAGAGCCCTCTAATCTCATGGATAAACCTTAATTGGCCTTGTTTAAAAAATATATTAATTTTGAAAGAAAACCAGTAGTGTATGTTTCATTGAATACACTGGTGTTAGTTTGTGCTTGCGAAGGTTGGAATTTTTGTTGGATACACACTGCAGCACTAGCAGAGTTGACCCTTCCTTTCCATTCAATCTTAAGGGAAGCAACATGTGATTTTTGTTGTTTGGTTAGGGGTGGGGGGGGGGTGGTGAACCAGATATAATAACCTCACTTCCATCGTGTTTAGCATGTTAAAAAAAGATCCACTGAGTGGCTTGTGGTTTAGATTCAGTCATGATACTTGCATGATTGCATTTTTGATTGTAGCCTTGGATTGAACATGTCAAATGGATTTAGGTTTTCAGACCATTGAGTATCTTTCAGCTTTAAAAGCAGTTTGGCAAATAAGTCTGGAAAGCGAACTACATAGAAAAAGTTTGATTTTCACTTGATGCGCTTCATACTATTGAATTCCATCTGATTTACAAGTGCGAAGGAGAGTGTTTTGAAGAAAGAGAATGCTAAATATGTATTTATAGATGAACATTAAATAATTTATCATTCAGCTCTTGTTTGTGACCCAGTGCCCAACATCTTAATATTTTTTGATTAATGGTTAGAAACCAAAATGTGCTGTATGTTTTTTCGGAAAAAATAAATGTCCATGCTTTTTTTTTTATATATATATATATATATTATATATATATATATATAGAAGATCTTGGGTGGAGACTGTGATTTGCCTGCAGCATGTCACTGAACAGGCTGATTGTACTGGCATAGAGACAATCCCCTTAAGCAACATCACCTCAGTGTCTTTGCTCCATTGTCCATCTGCTGAAGTTTGTGAACACGTATGACTGGAATATTTGCAAAATGGACCCCTTTTTAAAAAAAAAGTCCTTTGTAAGCACTTTGTATTAGATCTAATCATTCTCTGCATAAAAGTCTTAATTTGCACAACTGTTGCTGAAAATCCAGTGAAAACGTAACCCATTCCTGAATATTTAATTCCTGTAATAATTCATCAAACTATTGTGTTATGCATGTTATGGTTTCAAATTATTTTGGGCAAAATCAGAGCCATGGGTGTGGTTTAAATCTGCAAGTCAGAATTCTCACCAGATAATATTGCTAAGTAACCCTGTTCTCTCCCTATACCAACCTCAGACTGGTTTGAGCCCAGCTAGTGTGAAGCTCTCACTCCCCACAGTTCAAATGATTTTATTGGCGCATAAGGCAAACAGCTGTGAAATGCAGTAGCTCTGAGTGACATCTAATCAAAGTAACAACTCAACTGGTTTCCCCATTGCTTTTAGGAAGGAGAAAATATCTTCTATTTGGCTGTGGATGACATTGAAACAGACAATGAGTTACTGATTGGTTACCTAGATAGTGAGATGGAGGAAATAGAAGAAGAGGAGGAGGAGGAAGTAATCAGCAAAGATGAAGAAAATTCCAAAGACATGCAGCAATCTGGTGAAAAAGGTACTTGGCCTGAGCTATATTACACAAACCAGCATCAAAATGTCCTACTCTGATGTGCTGTGCTTGATGTGTCATAACCTCCCGGGTTAGATCATTGTTGATTTTCACACTTTAATTCAGCAAAATTACTGCTAGAAAATTGGTGATGCTAATTAGTTTGCTTCATGAAGCATATTGTATAAAAGATGGAAAAGACAAGTATTAAGTTTTGGTTAGTTGCATTCTCCTGACCTAATACAGGTCATCGAAATGCTTTGTTACGTATAACCAGTTACCATTTCTGAGACAATTGTCCATAGAGATTCCAGCAACACTGCACAGTTACTTGGAATGAATCATTTACAAATGTGATGCGCCTATGCTGGGCTTTGAGAATATTGTTTCGCTGTTCTATAGCTCAGGTGGGGGAGAGCTGCAAGCTGGCCAAACAGTTCAAGGGAAGATAAAGAGCTCTTCAGCTCCTTTTTTGTGGTAGGCCTCAAATTCAATTGTATTTGACACAGTGAGGCCAATATATAGTTCTGTGCAGCACAAGCATTTGCTTCTGCAAACAAACAAACTGCTGGTTGCGATGGATCTTCCAAATGCATGCACACTCAAATAATTCTGGAGTTGAAGGCATTCTAACTATTGATGCCTTACTTTGGAAATTGAAAGTTAACCTTGCTGAAACAAAGACAGGAACTAGTGAGGGAGCTATGAGTATCATCACACATGCCAGCAGTATTTCGTTGTTTTCTATTAAAAAGTTAAGTTGAAGGTCTAATTCCATAATGCAGGACTGTACGAGGTTGGGAAAGATGAGAGAAAAAAACCACAAGTAGTGATTTGGTAATACCACCATTGGATTTTAAAACCTTCAAAAGTAAAAGGAAAGACTGAACGATCTAAGGAATTCCAATTTGAAACCAGAAGTTTGAACTTCTGGCTGAGTTAGAATTGCAGAGTGATAACTAAGTCTTGATTTCAATACAGTGAGTTTGTAGACAAAAGGAATAATGTCTGGAACTGGAAATTTAGACCAAGACAGAATCAAATTTAAGTCTACTTAACACAAAACAGACTGATTAATTAGAGTGATGTGAGGATGTTATTTTTTAAAAATGGCAATGACTATCACTGACTATATTGCTATGTCAAAGTCCAACCATATATTGTCCCAAATTAATTCTTTCAAGGATGTAACATGAATACAGATATCAATATGGATGTTTGTGTACAGTTCTGAAATATAACATAAATATAGGGATGTTGATAATGCCACAGAGCTTAACTGTCTGCTTTATTTCTTCATAGAAATATTAAGTGATAAAGAAGGTTATGCTTGCCCACAGTGTGAGAGCAGTTTTCAAAGCCAGGACATCTTGGCTGAGCATCTGCAATCCCTGCACCAAAAACCAAGTGAAGAAAAGGAATTCAAGTGTAGGAATTGTGGCAAGAAGTTCCCTGTTAAACAGGCCTTGCAGAGACAGTAAGTACCACATTAAAAATCAAGGCTTCTGTGAAATTAAAGCAATTTCAAAAATAGCAAAGATATTAGCAAAAACAGTAACTGATGGTAAAATATTTCATAAGCCTTGTGGATTATCTTTGGTGATCTCGGATCTCACCAAAATGAAGTATCACGGGCATTATCTCTATCTCGCAATGTTGTATAATTGTGTGTATGTTGGAGTAACTATTAGTCAGCTCATTGGCCCTTTGTCATTGGGCACTCATCTGCTTTGGGGAAGTCACCCTCAACTGGACTTTCTTGCTTCTTTTTATGTATCCGATATATTGAACAGGGTGTGATAAATGGGCTGGTCCTGACATTGTTTATACACAACACCTTTATCAAGATATCCCACCAATCCCTGATATCTTGTACTTATTTTTGACCAATCCATATCCCAGGTGTGAGAATCCCCCACTTCCTGTAACAATTTACATGCCCTGAAACACCCTCATGGCTGATCAAAACCTCTCCATGTTCCTTTCCCAGGTTGAAATTCTGGCACTGTTCCATCATTACATCAGCACTGTACCACCAGTCCTTCCCCTTCAGGTACTAATATCAAAGGCTTTGTCAACTACAATTCTGTCAATAGTCTCCATGTTGCAGCCTTTGAGCTGGTAATCCACCTCTCGGATTCCCTTGGTGCCTGATGTAATTGCGAGTTATAGAAGCAAACTCTGTACTGCCTGAGTATGGTTATTATCCTGTTCCCTGGACCCACGGCCTGACAGTGAGACAAGAATCAGTGTAGTATTTACTCTTTCATAGTTTTCAGCTGCTTTAGATGGTACCACTTTGTGCACATTGGGCCTCGTTTCCCCAGGGACTGAAGCAAATAAACTGAAGGACTTACAGTCCACAATTGAGTTTGGCTCTTGCCATTTGGATTCAAAGGCATGCCCCTTTTTACCGTAATTTCGGACCACAAGCATGTCTCCCACTTGGTATTTAAATAGTCGCACCTTTTTCTCAGTGTTTTTTAATCTGCTTCTTTCCAAAGCTTTTGTGCTACAAACTGATTTATTTGCTATTGCCTGCTCCAGCTTCTTAGTACCACGTGATCCTCGTAACAGAGGGCACATACATGGCAATATCAGATGTTCTGATGTTCTCAACAATCTCCTGGTCATAGCCTGATATAGAGACACCCCAGTTGTTTTGTGTGGAGTCGAATGGATTACCATTAAACACATTGACAGTACATTATCCCACTGAGTGGGGTTCCAGAACATCAACTCAATAAAGCTTTAGTAGCAGTGATTGTGGTGTTAGAATGACAAGGGAAGGTCTCAATCCCCTTGGTGAACTGGTCCACCGTGGCCAGGGCGTAAGTGTGATTTCCTAGGCATGGGAGCAATGAAGTCCATCTGTAAGTGTGTCCAGGATCCCTCAGTTGGTGGGGCACTCTGGAGGAGACCTAGTCCATGTTGGGGGAGGGTTTGTGTCAGAGACATATCAAACACTGAGTCTGTGGAATTCACAGTTCTCCTGTCAGGCCACCTGGTGACTTTGAACTTCTACCAAGTTGTCTCAGCTGTATAATGGCTGCCAATCAATGTGAGTGAAAATGAGTAGCAGTTCCTCCCTTACTGTCAACGCTACAGTCCACTAGGAAGGCACCAGCTGACTTCTGGAACACCAGTAGATGGGACTGGTATGAAAAATAGGGCCATCCTGATGGCTGAGGGCCCTGCAGTGGCTTGTCTTGTTCATGCTACAATATCACCATTGTATATGGTGAATACTGCCATTGCAGGGTCACCAGGTCAATAAGAGGTACAAGGATGCAGCAGGCTACTGGAACTTTACGTTCATCTATAAATTCAGAGGACCCCTGACAATACCTCCCTTCTTGTGGCTGGGGACTTTAATAATAAAACAAGGCTGGCGGCGGTTCTTTTAAGGTGTCCATAATAATCTGAATTACAACCCTTGGATGAGGGGCTTACCGTCTGTGGTGAAATAGGTGTTCTTATTATATAGGGGGAGGGACTGCATTGTGTTGATGGCATAGGGCCAACAGGCTAAATGTTCAAAACCTGATGGTTTCTGTAACAGTAGTATGAGCGTGGCAGTCTCACTATACGGTGATGAATGATACTTACCTTCTGTGCAGTAATACATTCCAGCAACACAACCACAAATCCGGTGTGGGGTGAACCACGCACATGAAATGAGGATCCGTTGCTATACACTTCTGGGGCATCAATGATGGGTTCCATTTGAATGGGGTACAATTCAAAGTTCAATAGGGGCAATTGTAATTTGAGAATCTCCCTCTTGTTACAAAAGTTGAGGTAAAAGCATAGTTGGTCATGGTATGATATTGATGGGTCTCTTTAGCAATGCCAGAGTCCATTTGCTGATCTACTATGATTCGACCCTTGTTTCATTAACAGGTTTAGCGGTGAATGGGGAGAGTGTATAGTTGGGTGTTGTAAGCCAGTGATGAATGTGAACTGATGCACTGCTCAAAACATCACAAGTAGATTTCATTCACATGGAATATAAGCCTTCTTGGCCTGCATGGATCCGTGAGGCATAAGCAATGGGTTATAAGCCGCCTGCTCATTCCTGAATGGCAGGGATACTCTGGCTGGTCGCAACTACCTCAAGGTGGAAGAGTTGAGTTAGATCCAGAGTAGCCAGGAAAGTTGCCTGCAAGACAGCTGTTTAAGCTTGTCTACTATGTCACGATGGAACTCCATCAAGAGAGACGGGATATTGTCAGTCTTTCCCTCCAACAGCTCATAAGGTGGTTTCATCATCTCTGTAAATTCTGGGATGAAATCGAGGACTGAGTGGAGTGCCGTCTTCGTGACAGGGAGAGGCAGCCACTGTATGACTTCTACCTGTGGCTGTCTAGGACTTTTCCTGCCAGCGAGATAGGTAGCCCTAGAAAAGTGACACATTCTTTCAATAACTGAGCTTTGCGTGGGTTAAATTTAAGTCCTGTCTGGAGCATTGTGGTTAGCAGTTCATCAAGAAGGGAGAAATGTTTGTTTACAGTAGCGGTGGCCAAATGCAGATGGTACTGAAGCATCCTGTACTGAAGCAAACACTGTGGTTTCAAATTCTCTGAATGCCTGTGCTCTGCAATTGTTGAAAATGGGCTGGGCATTATGAAATCCCTGAGGCAATCTTGCCAAAATATAGCTTTGGCCCTCAAAGGTAAATGCAAACTTGTACTGATTTTACTTTTTAATTGGAATGCTCCAGAAGCTGTTTGCAATGTCCAGAGCCAAAAAGATACTTGGATCCAGTCAGTATTTGTGACAAAAGCATTGGCGATTCCCTCACAGCCAGGGACCAGGCTGGTGTTAAGAGTTAAGCTTGTGGTAATTGATGGTTAACCTTCAGCTACTGAGCAGTTTCTTTACAGGCCAAATAGGTGAGTTGCTCGTGAAAGTACCTGGCCTAACAACACCCTGCTGAAGGAGGGTTTGAATAGTGTCCCTGACATAAGGGTAGTGCACTCGGGGGATAGGGTAATGTTCAGCTGGTGTGTGATGGGGACGATTGATGAATTACTCCTGTCATTACCCGTGGTGAACACTATCATTCCCATCATTCTAGTGTTATTGTGGCTTGGAGGATCATAGGGTGAATGTTTCTTAATCGCGAAGACTGAATGAACATCGGAGGTCTTGTCAGTACCCTTCTCCCTACTAGCTGAGGAAATTGACTGCAAGCAGTTATTGTCATAATCAGTTATAGTTCAGTATTTAATTAACACTTCAATTCCCAAAATTCCCTTTCCATCTGGGGTAGTCATACAAACAGACAGGCCAGGCCTCTCACCAGTAATTGAGAAGCCTGTAGAAGCTGAATTTGTCACGCTCCCATTGAAGCTTGAGTGGCCTAGAGTGTGGGGGCAGGGGATGCAGGGAGCAAAGTTTCCTGCTATAACTGCAGTGGAATGGTCTATCTGACTAGTGACCACATGCACCCGCAACGGGGCCACCACCATGCTACAACCTCCAGCCCCATCCGAGTTGACCACTGTCACATTGTGGCCTTCGGCCCAATCCATTTGGATGGTTAGACCAACTGATCGCCCTAATAACTACAGCGAATGTGATCGGTGGGGAGGCGATCAAGTGTAGCCTATTTGATGCTCTTCCTGGTCGATTCCATTGATGTTAGAACATAAGAACTAGGAGCAGGAGTAGGCAATTCAGCCCCTTGAGCTGCTCTGCCATTCAATACAATCATGGCTGATCTCATTTCGTCCTCAACTCCAATTTCCTGCCCCCTCCCCATAACCTTTCAACCCATTACTAATTAAAAATCTATTTATCTCCTTCTTAAATTTATTCAGCATCCTGGCATCCACTGCACTCTGAGGTAGTGAATTCCACAGATTCACGACCCTTTGAGAAAAGCAATTCCTCCTCATATCTGATTTAAATGTACCACCCATTAGCCTAAAACTACGGCCCCTCATTCTGGAATGCCCCACAATGGGAAACATCTGCTCCACATCTACTTTGTCTATCCCCTGTAGCATCTTATATACCTCAATTAGATCTCCTCTGATCCTTCTAAACTCTAGTGAGTGTAGGCCTAAACTGATCAATCTCTCCTCATAAGACATGCCCAGCATCTCTGGAATCAATCTAGTGAACCTCCTGTGAACCGGCTGCAATGCAACTACATCTTTCCTCAAGTAAGGGGACCAAAACTGTGCACAGTACTCCAGGTGCGGTCTCACCAATGCCTTGTACAGTTACAACAACACTTCCCTATTTTTATACTCTATTCCTTTAGCAATAAATGACAAAATTCCTTTTGCCTTCCTTATTACCTGCATACTAGCTTTCAATGATTCATGCACAAGGACACCCAGATATCTCTGCACTGAAGCGTTCTGAAATTTCCCGCTATTTAAATAATAAGTTACCTTTTTATTCTTCTGACCAAAATGGGTAACCTCACATTTATCCACGTTACACTCCATCTGCCAAATTTTGGTCTGTTCACCTAACCTGTCCATATCCATTTGTAAATTTCTTATTCCTTCATTGCAACTTACTTTCCCACCTATTTTGGTGTCATCTGCAAATTTAGCTATAGTACCTCCTATCCCTGAATCCAAGTCATTAATATAGATTGTAAATAGTTGGAGCCCAAGGACTGAATCCTGTGGCACCCCACTAGTTACAGCTTGCCATTCAGAAAAAGACTCATTTATCCCGACTCTCTGGTTTCTGTTGGTTCGTCAATCCTCTATCCAAGCTAATATATTACCCCTAACTCCATGTGACCTTAATTAGTCAAACACGATTTACTGTTCATAAAACCATGCTGACCCTGATGGATTGCATTTGGCTTTCCAAATGCCTCATTACTACTTCCTTAATAATGGATTCCAGCAATTTCCCAACAGTAGATGTTAAACTAACTGGTCTATAGTTCCCTACTTTCTGCCTCCTTCCACTTTTTGAAAAAGAGTGTTATGTTAGCATTTTTCCAATCCATTGGAACCTTTCCACAATCCAGGGAAGTTTGGAATATTATAGCCAATGCATCCACTATCTCTGCTGCCACTTCCTTTAAGATCCTGGTATGTAGGCCGTCGGGTCCTGGGGACTTGTCACCGTTGGCCCTAAAGAGCTTCTCCTTCCTGCCACCTTCTCCTCGCCAAAGTCTATCCCACCTCAATGAGGGAACAGTGGGTAACAGGGTTTTGGAAAGGGGCCAGCGACAGATTATGTTGAAAGACATGGGTTTGGCCGTTACTATCATACATACCCCACACCGTGACCACTGCACTGTAGTGGGAGGGGATCACTTGGCACTTACACCCCACCCTTCAAACCCAAGGATACCATTTTGGTCCTTCTTTTGAGATATGGCCTTTGGGGCGTCTGCTCACAGAGTCTTTTACTGCCTCATATGTACATTGAGCAATTTCAACTATCTCTGACCACAGTAATTCCAAGTGGGTGGTTATATCCGTAGCCTTTACCAGTGGTTGAAACTGGGTTAGGAACATGGTTTAGATTTATATATGGTCCCTTCCCTGTGGCCTGTTGCGCGGTTGGTGGGCTCACTCATATCAATCATACAACTGATTGTTGAACAGATGCTGGGTGAGGTATTGCATGGAGGGAGTGATGGAGGATATGGAGGGAGGGCATGAGGGATGATTGGGTAGGAGGTGAGGGTAGGGTGCTCAGCCACAGATCTGGACCGAAGTACCAGCGAATGGAAGCAGACCTTCTAACCTGTCTGCTTTGACATCTGCTCACCTCCGTTTCTGCTTCTGGAAGTGGCAACCTCCACTCCAACCCACCCCTGTCACTGCACATGAATATACTGTCGACGAGCACTGCTGGGCAGGAGATGGGATCGTGACTTTGGGAAATGGTCTAACTCCCGATTCCCACCTCAAAGATGAAAATCAGGCCCTTCTACCCAGGAATATTTGGTACCCAGTCCTGTTATTTTTTGAGCCAGGTCTCTGTTATCGCCACGGCGTCATACTCCCATCTGTGCCTGCAGGTTCCCAACCTTATTTATGACACTTTTTGCTTGTACATACATGCAGAGTAAACCTAATTTAGACTTTATTGCATTCCCTCTTCTTCTGACCCCACCTAATATCTTGCTATTTCTTACTCTCATTTTGTCTGTCTCTCCCAATTATTTGTGCAACCTGTGTCTCCTTTCTTTTGTTATAACCTGGCTCCCAACCCCTGCCAGGTTAGCTTAAACCCCTCCAGAAGCACAAGCAAACCACCCTGTGAGGACATTGGTCATTATTTGCCTAAGAAGTTGTTTTTCTGTTGCACTGATGTCATGATATCTGTCTTGTGATGCAACAAGAGCAAATTCTTTAGCTTCAATAATCAAAATATGGCAGAAGCACTTACAATTAAAATGATCTTTTGTTATAAATATAACATTTATCCCACATTGCACAAGGTGTTAACAATTAAATAATTGTCAATCTTTTTACAATATTCTTTCAACTCTCAATACATATGTCTGATAGTGTTTCAAATACTTTAAATTAAATGCTGTATATGTGCTGCAGTCAGCAAAAGGTGATTACAAGGTCACTGTTTTTCAGTTTTCCTTCTGTCTCCAATCTAACTCAGTAGAGGAGGACATAAATAAATTCTTTGGGACAGGCAGATCAGATAAAGGGTTTTAATAAATTCATCAAAACATTGAAAGTACCCTGAATTTCATGGGAAATCCTTTTTACCACAAGGATCAAATGTATGCACAATAACCTATGGATTTTCTCTTGATCTTGATGTTTGTCTTTCTCTGTTCCCATAAATTAGGAGCGAGTTACCCAGTAGTGTAAGTAGATGGAATTATTCTAATCCATCAATTGTGAAAATAAGTGCCGACCACACAGATTAGTGGGAGATAATATTATTGGCACAAAGTCAAATGTAAGAACATTCCTCTCTTTTGGCCTGAGTCAACACAAGTGAGACTCTGAAGTTAGCACCTCCTTTAAAGACCAGATCATACCAAATGATTATTACTGAGGTGAAGTTTATTATTCCTTAATTATGACAACGATCCAAAATATTTATTTAGTTCCTCAATAGCATAGTGTGAAGCAATGCTTTAAGCAATTAAGACAAATCATCATCGGATTGAAATTCGATAAAGTTGGGAAACCAATGGAACCCCTTCAGAACCTCAGCCCCTATATCTCAGGAGGCACTTTAACTTTTGGTGATGGTGTAAATCATACTACATTGGCTCAACCACCCACTAAAGTACCTCCTGATTGCTGAAACAAAAATTGGGAAAGGTGTGAGCTAATATACCTTGTTTTATTCTATCGTTTAAAGCCAAAGTTACCCCTATAGAGTTTTTGTGCATCTTTTTAATGCTCATTTTCAATAAAATTGACAGACATTTCAGTGTGTTGAGAATATATCTGGTTGAGGTAAATTGGAATCAAAGATTGGCAGGCAAAAATGTAAAGAGGCGATGGTTCAGGAACAGTTGACATATATTCCCATGAAAGGGAAAGGTAAGGCAACCAAACTCCCTGGATGATGAAAGAAAACGGAAGAAGGATGAGTATGACAGATGTCAGGTTGATACTACAAGTGAGATCAGGCTGAATATAAAAAGTTCAGAAGAGAAGTGAGAAAGGAACTAAGAGAGGCAAAGAGATATTACAGGGAGAGACTGGCAGCTAACTTAAAAGATGAGTCCAGAAGTCTTCTATAGGCACACAAATAGTAAAATGCAGAAAAGACCAAAAATGGAGTGTTGGAGCTGATTAAGGACCAAAAAAGAGATCGACGAGTGAGGCAGATGACATGATTGAAATTCGTACCTTCCTTTACCAAGGAAAAGGATGCTGCCAAACTCATAGTGGAAGAGGAGGTATTTGAGGTATGAATAGGCTAATAATTGGTGAAGAAGGTGTAATTAGAAAGGCTGGCTGTACTTAAAAGTTGATAGGTCACCAGGACCAGATGGGGTGCATCCAAGTATCTGTGGAAATTAAGGGTGGAAGTTGTGGAGTTACTGGCACTCTCGGTGTCTGGCCCATTCCTCACTCCTGCACTGTGACGATCACCTGAGCCATCATCCACTTTATCGGGAGGTTGAAAATGGACCATGTTCGCAGGGAGATGATATGCAAGCCTTTAGATAAAGGGGGGGAAATCATGCCCAACAAAAACCTCATCTTGATGGCCGCCTTTGTGTGCAGCTGCATCAAGCTGTGCGTAGAGCTCAATACACAAACATCAAGTGTCACTACGTTCTGAGATTCTACCTGCTCCCGGTGTTGTGAAGGATGGGTCTGGCCACATTGCTGTGGAATGCTCCAAGTAGTTGGACCGAACTGTACAACCAGTCCCTCATGGAAAAATCTATGCAGAGAAACACCTTTGACCATAAGTCCATCAGGCTGTTTTTTTTAAATATTCATTTATGGGATGTGGGTGTCATTGCCTAGGCCAGCATTTATTGCCCATCCCGAATTGCCCTTGAGAAGGTGGTGGTGAGTTGCCTTCTTGAACCACTACAGTCCATGTGGTGTAGGTACGCCCACAGTGCTGTTAGGAAAGGAGTTCCAGGATTTTGACCCAGTGATAGTGAAGGAATGGCAATATATTTCTAAGTCAGGATGTTGGGTGGTTTGGAAGGGGACTTCCAGGGGGTGATGTTCCCATGTGTCTATTGCCCTTGTCCTTCTAGATGGTAGCGGTCGTGGGTTTGAACGTTGCTGTCTAAGGAGGCTTAGTGAGTTGTTGCAGTGCATCTTGTAAATGGTACACACCACTGTCACTGTGTATTGATGGTGGGAGGGAGTGAATTTTTGTGGTGCCAATCAAGTGGGCTGCTTTGTCCTGGATGCTGTCAAGCTTCTTGAGTGTTGTTGGAACACGTAACATCCTAGCGGCCCTGCGGGAAAAGGAAATGGTGGATCCTGTCGGATGGTTCCCTGAGCAGACTATTAAAGTCATGTTGCAGAATGCCCTATCACCAGAACTTTCAAACAAGCACCAAGATGTAGCTTAGCTGGTAGTGAGAGGCCCTCCCTGTCAGATCCTTCCTACATGCTTGGAGTCTCACCCCTTCCACATGTTGCCTTTGAGGTGGCTGTGGTGGGGAAGAGACCGTTGACCACCTCCTTATGGAATGTGCCTTTGCAAAGAAGAGAAATGCATTGATTTTTGTTGAGGTTCATCCCGAGCAACTCCATGATTCAGGACTCTGTGCTCGACGGGCTATTCCCAGGGATGCACACCAAGACAAACATCAACTGCAGCTGGAGGATCGACAACTCGGTGAAAGATGCTCTTTGGTCTGCCCGAAACTTTTTGGCCTTCCAGTGTAAAGAGTTGTCCCCAACCGAGTGTTTCAGACTGGCACATTCCAAAGTCCAGCACTATGAGCTGAGAGATGCACTGAAGCTTGGGGCAGACACCGCAGAGGTGCAATGGGAAAAAGTTACTCATGAAAACCTTTTAGTCACGGTGCATAGGGCGGGTTTTGGAATTGTATGGAACCTCTCGGATTCACATTGAATGTATACAGACCATGTTACTTGCGCCACAATTGTACTGAAGCACCTCCGACTGCAACATGACCTTTGTAGATAATTTAAATATTATTGCACTTTCTGTAATGACCATTTGAAATGTTTGTAATGTTCTTTTTATTGTATATAAGCACCTCAGAGTGCAACATGATATATGTAAAAAAAAACTTGAATATCATAGCACTTTGTGTGATAGCCATTTTGGAAATGTCTTGTTCATTCAGAGCTTATGAATAAAATATATTTTTGCAAGAAAATATTAATTTTCCAATCCACTTTAGAAAGAGGAGTTGTGTTAGAGGATTGAAGAATTGCAAATGTTCAGAAAAGGGTGTAAAGATAAACGCAGCATCTTGCAAGCCAGTCAGTTTAATCTCGATGGTGAGAAAACTTTTAGAAATGACACAATTAGCTGTCACCTGTACAAGTGGGTCTGGGCAGAGTAGAGAGAAAAACTGTTCACATTGGCGAAAGAATCAAGAACCAGAGGACCCTAATATGGGATGACTGGCAAAAGAACCAGTGGCGACATGAGGAACACCTTTTGATGCAGCGTGTGGTTAGTATCTGGAATGCACTGCCTGAGAATGTAGTGGAGGCAGATTCAATTATGGATTTCAAAAGGGAATTGGATATGCATGTGAAGAGACAAAAAAGTGCAGGGCTATGGGGAAAGGGCAGGGTAATGGGTTAGCTGATTTGTTCTTGCTGAGAGCTGGCATGGACTCAATGGGCCAAATGGTCGCCTGTCTTGTAACATTCTGAGGTAGGTAAATTTGTCTGTAGTAGTGGTAGTAGTGGACAGTGACAAAAACCTTCTGAAACCGGAAGTGTGGGACTACATTTAAAGATTGTCTTGGCTCGATAAATTTAGCAGACGGACTACCCTTTTAGATACTGCCATCCTCCTTCAGAGACCACCAATTTGACTGAACTGATTATTTCTTTCCTAATGATACTATTTGTAAAGTAAAGCATATCCCTTGAAGGCATGTGTAGCAGATGCTTCTCATTGATCTTAACTACAGTTTAGAATAGCATACCCATTGTAGCTTGGAAAGTAAAGTTTTTCTCTTGTTAATGGAGAGCAATGATACAGGGATGATCCCTAGAATTTGAGAGTCTTTAACCTTGGGTAAACCCTAGCTAATTTTACCTGATCAGTTAATCATTGAACTCATCTTCATTGCAGGGTTTCTTCTTAAAACTCTTATTTATCCGTCTCAAAGGAGTAATACATTATAGTGACATAAGGCATGAGATGCTCTTGACGGGCTGAATCTTACTTTAGGCTTTGGGAACCCGATGTTGGGACTACATAAGGGTCCTGAGCCCACACTTGCTGGCAGTGGTATTGTCTCTGGAGGCAGCCTCCTAATTAGAGGTTCAATTAGAGGACTGGCAATTCTGAAGCTTTGGCGCCCCCACTGAGAGAGGTGGGCGCTGCTGAGATAGCTAGGAGACTGTGGAGAGGTAAGCATTATTTAAATTTCTGGATGGCCAAGGTCAAAAGGCCCTCATGATCTGAAGAGAAGCTGGTTGCCTCCATGTGCTCTGTGGGCGCTGCCGACAGCTAGCTTAATTACCCCTAATAGGGGTCTTAATTATGCAGATTGGCTGCTTGCCTCCTTAGAGTGGTCAGCCGATCCACCTTGCAGCCCATCGCTGTGAAACCTCCCTGGCAGCAGGATATCAATGGGGAGCCGTCTTCATGCAGTCCCTCGCTATTTTACTGGCACCCATGCCTCTGTTGCTGCCAACTGGTGGCTGGTAAGCTTTAGTCCAACGTACTACGGTTCCAAAAGAAGCCTGTATGGCAGTACAGGAACAGCTTCATTCACTGACTTCTGGTTAACTTTTTAATGGTGGATCATAATTGGTGGAAGCATTAAAAAACCATTCAAAACTGAAGGCTGAATTTTAACTTCCTAAACCAGTGGGCTGGGGAACTAATCGTCTAGCAAAAATCAGGGTTTTTTAATATTCATTCTTGGGATGCTAGTGTCATTGGGAAGGCCATCATTTATTGCCCATCCCTAATTACCCTAGAGCAGTTGATGGTGAGTCACCCACAACTGAGTGCCTTGCTAGGCCATTTCAATGGCTACTTAAGATTCAACCACATTGTAGGCCAAACAAAGTAAGGAAGGCAGATTTCCTTTCCTAAAGGGCCCGAGTGAACCAGATCGTTCTTTTAATGACAATCTGAAAGTTTCATGATAATTAATGAGACTGGTGTTTTATTCCAGGCATATCAATTAATTGAATTGAAGTTCTTCCAGTTGCTTTGGTTGGATTTAAACTTGTACATCCCCAGAGCCTCTGGAATACTAGTCCAGTAACATTACTACTATGCTACTATTGGTCATTTATAATGAAACTGTTTACCTTCATTTTTACAGCCATTCTATTTTTAACTGAAGTCCGCGGGTTTATCAGGTCTTGTAAAACTCGGTATCTTATGTTATGATTGGGTGAGGAGGAGTGAGTTTGCTTACTTTCAATTCAGCCCCCTTGGGTGGTTGCAACAATGGTTTTAAAACTTCCTTGCCCTATAAATGCCTTTTCCAATCCAAATTTATTTATTTGTCAATAAGGAGCCAGATTAACTAGGTTTTTCTCGAGTCAAAGAGAGAATGAGCTTATTAGTTAGTAAATCTGAGAAATAATAATAAAGATGCGATAACACACACATGCAGATATTAGAAGTAAGAAAGTTGGAATCCAATAAAAGTTAAAAGAATATACATCATAGTCCTTTGCTTGTCTTTGAGGTTGTTGAACGTTGTGGCCATTTGAAGTTAGGTGGTTTATTGTAGAATTCTGGAGTTGACGTGGTTCAGGCCTGCACTTTGTTGAAGGCACCCTTTTAGTTTCCAGAGAGAGCTTTCCTGCTCTTTTCCAGCACTGTTTTAGATGTCTGTTTCTCCTCCTGCTTGTTCTTTCTCCTGCTTGGTAGGACAGGTTTTTAAAACTCTTCTCTGTATGTTCCCAGAAGGGAAGTTGATTAGCATGCCTTGCATTCATTGTTGTAGACCATGTAATCCCATTTCTGATCTTTTCATCTCCGAACATTTGACACATTTCAAGATATATATCAACAGGAGATGAGGTTTATTTTGTCTTCCAAAGGGATAGTATCAGGAATTCCTGATTAAAGTCTAGCATTTTGCATCTTTAATGCTTTCCTTTCAAGAGTATCCCTGTTTGAAGTGGACATTGACACCCCCTCAGATGTGAAATTTCATGTAACAGGTCTGCAGTGTAATTCATGTAGGCTTTTCAGAGAAATGGCCAACTTAAAGTATCAGCCATAGGTGATCATGGCAGCTGTTTTTTGACCAGTATATTTTCTTGTTTTTTTTTAAACAGTTCAATATGTGGCTAGTTGAAGTTGTAGGTAGCTTTCACTCAGTGTTACAATCCCAGCTGATCTTAAGACTAGACAAATCGGATCCCAGAGCGAAATCTAGCTTGATAGATCCTAACTTTTTTTTTTAGAAACCATGGAGGAAAGTCAGTGAACAAATTCACAGGAATCTGCTGATGAACTTTTGATGCCACAAATAAAACATTTATTAAACAAGAAAAGTGAACAATATTACAGCAGACAGAAAGGTTGGAAAGATCTCAAAACCAACACAAGAAAATGATTCAAATCACACTATTTATTTACCCCAGCATGTCTTTACAAACACAAACAAATTCAGACAGATAAACAATTTACAATAACTATCTTATACTCTAACATTCAGGTTAAGTATGAGCTACATGCACTCATAGGCTCATAGACGTTTACAGCACAGAAAGAGGCCATTCGGCCCATTGTGTCCGTGCCAGTCAACAAAGATCTGACTACACTAGTCCCATTTTTCAGACCTTAGCCCATAGCCCTGGAGGCTACATCAATGCAAGTGAATATCTAAATACTAAAATGTTATGAGAGTTTCTGACTCAACCACCCTTTCAGGCAATGAGTTCCAGACTCCCACTACTCTCTGGGTGAAAATAATTCTCCTCAACCCCCCTCTTAGCCTTCCACCTTAAATCTATGCCCCCTGGTCACTGACCCCTCTACTAATGGAAAAGGTGTCTTCCTATTCACCCAATCAATGTCCCTGATAAACTTATACACCTCCATCAGGATCAGGGCCCCTCTCAACCTTCATTGCTCCAAGGAAAAGAACGCCAGCCTGTCCAATCTTTCCTCATAGCTCAGAACCTCCAGTCTAGGCAGCATTCTGGTAAATCTCCTCTGTACTCTCTCCTGTGCAATCATTTCCTTCCTATAATGTGGTAACCAGAACTGCGCACAGAACTCCGGCTGTAGCCTAGCCAGTGTTTTATACAGTTCCAGCATAACCTCCCTGCTCTTGCATTTTATGCCTTGGTGAATAAAGGCAAGTATCCCATATGCCTTAACCACCTTATCTACCTGCCCTGCTCCCTTCAGGAATCTGTAGATATGCATGCCAAGGCCCCTCTGATCTTCAGTACTTTCCAGGACCCCACCATTTATAGTGTAATGCCTTGCCTTGTTAGCCCTCCCCAAGTGCATTACCTTACACCTTTCCAGGTTTAATTCAATTTGCCACTGCTCTGCCCACCTGACGAGTCCATTGACATTCTCCTGCAGTTTGCAGCTATCCTCCTTACTATTTATATGTTATCTGCGAACATTTTGATCATACTTCCTACGTTTAAGTCCAAATCATTTATGTACACCACAAACAGCCAGGGCCCTAGCACTGAGCCCTGTGGAACCCCACTGGAAACAGACTTCCAGTCACAGAAACATCCCTCTACTGTCACCCTCTGCTTCCTGCCTTTCAGCCAATTTTGGATCCAATGTGCCACAAAACCTCGGTTCCAATGGGCTCTTACTTTCTTGACCATTCTGCCATGAGGAACCTTATCAAAGGCCTTGCTAAAGCCCATATAGATCACATGAAATGAATTACCCTCATCAATACTCGTAGTTACCTCCTCAAAATCTTGATCAAATTTGTCAAGCATGACCTTCGCTGAACAAATCCATGTTGCCTATCCCTGATTAACACATGTCTCTCCAAGTGCAGATATAGTCTGTCCCTCAGAATTCTTTCTAGTAACTTCCCCACCACCAAGATTAGGCTGACTGCCCTGTAATTTCCTGGTCTATCTTTTCATTCCTGCAGTGCATCTTATAGATGGTACACACTTCTACTGTGCGTCGGTGGTGGAGGAAGTGAATATTTGTGGATGTGGTGCCAATCAAGTGGACTGCTTTGTCCTGGATGGTGTCCAGCTTCTTGAGTGTTGTAGGAGCTGCCCTCATTCAGGCAATTGGGGAGTAATTCATCACGCTCGTGACTTGTGCTTTGTAGATGGTGGGTAGGTTTTGGGGAGTCATGAGGCGAGTTATTCATTGCATGATTCCTAGCCTCTAACCTGCTCTTGTAGCCACAGTATTTCTATGGCTAGTCCAGTTCAATTTCTGGTCAATGGCTACCCGCAGGATGTTGATAGGGGATTCAGTGATGGTACTGCTATTGAACATCAAGAGGTGATGGTTGGATTCTTTCTTGTTGGAGATGGTCATTGCCTGACACTTGTGTGGCGCAAGTGTTACTTGCCACTTGTCAGCCCAAGCCTGGATATTGTCCAGGTCTTGCTGCATTTGGGCATGGTCTGCATCAGTATCAGAGGAATCACGAATGGTGCTGAACATTGTGCAATCATCAGCGAACATCCCCACTTCTGACCTTTATGATGGAAGGAAGGTCATTGATGAAATAGCTGAAGATGGTTGGGCCGAGGATACTACCCTGAGGAACTCTTGCAGTGATGTCCTGGAGCTGAGATGACTGACCTCTAACAACCACAACCACCTTCCTTTGTGCTAGGTATGACTCCAACCAGCAGAGAGTTTTACCCCTGATTCCCATTGATTCCAATTTTGCTAGGGCTCCTTGATGCCACACTCGGTCAAATTTGGCCTTGATGTCAAGGGCAGTCACTCTCACCTCACTTTGGGAGTTCAGCTCTTTTGTCCATGTTTGAACCAAGGCTGTAAAGAGGTCAGGAGCTGAGTGGCCCTGGTGGAACCCAAACTGGGCATCAGTAAGCAGGTTATTGCTAAGCAAGTGCCATGATAGCACAGTTGATGACCCCTTCCATTTCTTTAATGATGATGGAGAGTAGGCTGACAGGGCGGTAATTGGCCAGGTTGGATTTGTCCTGCATTTTGTGTACAGGACATACCTGGGCAATTTTCCATATAGCTGGGTTGATGCCAGGGTTGTAGCTGTACTGGAACAGCTTGATGAGGGGCGCGGCAAGTTCTGGAGCACAGGTCTTAAGTACTATTGCTGGAATATTGTTAGGGCCCATAGCCTTTGCAGTAACCAGTGTCTTTAGCTGTTTCTTGATATCATGTGGAGTGAATCGAATTGACTGAAGACTGACATCAGTGAGGCTGGGGACCTCCAGAGGAGGCTAGATAGATCATCCACTCGGCACTTCTGGCTGAAGCTTGTTCAGAATGCTTCAGCCTTATCTTTTGCACTGCTGTGCTGTGCTCCTCCATCATTGAGGATGGGGATATTTGTGGAGTCTCCTCCAGTGAGTTGTTTAATTGTCCACCACCATTCACGACTGGATGTGGCAGGACTGCAGAGCTTAGATCTGTCTATCACTTGCAGCTTATGTTGTTTGTCACGCAAGTAGTCCTGTTTTATCACTTCACCAGGGTGACACCTCATTTTTAGGTATGCCTGGTGCTGCTCCTTGCTGCTCCTTGCATGCCCTCCTGCACTCTTCATTGAACCAGTGTTGATCCCCTGGCTTGATGGTAATGGTAGAGTGGGGGTTATGCTGGGCCATGAGGTTACGGAATGTGTTTGAGTACAATTCTACTGCTGCTGATGGCCCACAGCGCCTCATGGATGCCCAGTCTTGAGTTGCTGGATCTGTTCAAAATCTATCCATTTATCATGGTGATAGTGCCACACAACATGATGGAGGGTATCCTCAATGTGAAGGCGGGACTTCGCCTCCACAATGACTGTGGTGGTCTCTCCTACCGATACTGTCCTGGACAGATGCATCTGCGGCAGTCAGGGTGGTGAGGATGAGGTCAAGTATGTTTTTCCCTCTTGGTTTCTTCACCACTGGCTGCAGATGCAGTCTAGCAGCTATGTCATTTGGGACTTGGCCAGCTCGGTCAGTAGTGGTGCTACCGAGTCAGTCTTGGTGATGGACATTGAAGCTCCCCCATCCAGTGAACATTCTGTGCCCTTGCCATCTTCAGTGTTCCTCCAAGTGATGTTCAACATAGAGGAGCACTGATTCATCAGTGGAGGGAGGGCAGTACATGGTAATCAGTAGGAGGATTCTTTGCCCATGTTTGACCTGATGCCATGAGACTTCATGGGGTCCAGCATCGATGTTGAGGACTCCCAGGGCAACTCCCTCCTGACTGTATACCACTGTGCCGCCACCACTGTGCCGCCACCCCTGCTGGGTCTGGTGCTGGTGCTGGGGATGGTGCAGAGGGCACAAGTCCTATCTGCCAAGAGCTGCCGGCCAATCAGAAGTCAGCAGCTTTATTGAATGGCAATGCAAGTGAGGGTAGGCGGTGGCTACTGCTGGTATGCCACCCAGGCAAGGCGTAGGATTGGTACTGGATACCATGCTAGAGGTAAGGGATGGCGGTTTTCTTAATGCAAAATTTATGTTCCACTCTGGTTGTTACAGTTTTATTAAGTTTAGTTAACCAAATGAATATTACAATCTAATTACGATGTAAAATTTTGGGAGTTGATACTGTAGAAGCTTTGGCAACTTGCTGCAGTGCAGTACTGCTATAGATGAGACATGTTGCACCTGTGGAGCATTGATGGTGAAGGGTATGGATATTGAGGCTAGTGGATGAGGTGTCAATCAAGGGGATTGTGTTGTTCTGGATAGTGTTGGGTTCTTGAGTGTTGTAGCAGCTGTACTCACCCAGGGAAGTAGTGTTCCATCACACTCTTGACTTATGCCTTGTAGATGGTGGAGAGATTTTGGGGCATTAGTAAGTGCCACTCAACACAAAATAGGAATCAAAACAAAAAAAGGCAAAATAGAGATTGCTTCCTTTTTGCAGCTTCAGGAAGACATTTAAAAACATGCTTTTATGTGATGCTTATTGCAGATTCCCTTACTGATGGCCCTTCTGGAATATTTGCCAAGTGATGCCAGTGCAAGTTTTTGTTCAACTCTTTAGGCAGTGATTAAATGTTTTGTGCTTTGATGAAAAGCCTATGTTTTATTTTGGGAAAGTTGCTTTATTAATGAAACTTGGGAGTATTCTGGAACAGTTGTAATTGGACTTCCTAGCAAGCGTTTTAGTTCTGAGAAATGCCCATGTGACTTGAGGTTGCTATGGGGATTAAAGTTAAAAAGCAAAGGGTAAGTAGACAGCTAATTCAGAGATTGAATTACAGTTGGTCTTGGAACCTGCAGTTGGAGAACACAGACATAAATCTTGATGTAGGTTCAGTTGAGTGGAAAGTGAGAGATTCTATTCACTGGAGGCCAAGTTGGAAAGGCTGAGATTGCATGTGGTGCCACATTTGTGCGGGAAATAATGTGAGTATTTGTAACTACATGAGGCGATTTGTTGTATTGACTATTTAAAGTGAAATATGCCTTTTTAATTCAAAATATCATTTGCCTGATAATCGATGTTTGAATTATGTTGATTTTAGTTGGTCATAGTTTTATAAAGTGAAATCTTATCCATCGGTTTTCTTCCTATTGCTGTCATAGGGATTCCTTTTTTTTAAAAAAAACAAGTTATCAGTCACCAAGGGGATAATAACACTTGTACATATTTTGGAATGTGTATACTTATTTCTAATTTTATTTTGAAGCTTTGTAAAATAGAATAAGAGGAATATATTGCGCAAGAGAGGTTCCTAATTCTTATAATTGTCTAAATGAATATAGCCTATTAGTTCACACCTAGTAGTTTACATCCTTGCTCTCATTGGTCTGAAAGCCAGTGTTCTTGGGTTGTGAAAGGCTGTGTCATACGTGAAAGAAATTGAAGACATGCAAAAACATTTCAATACACAAGTATTCAATGAGTTACCCTGCCAAACAATTTACAATTAATGAAACTGGAAGTAGATTGAGCAAGTTGGTCACATGAGTTGCATATTTGTGCAATTCAATAACTTTCTGAAAGATATTCCATATATTTATGTTGTAAATGATGTTGGAAAATATAACCAATCTTCCTTGGTGTTAAGTCGTTATTTATTTCTGTAAATATATATAATTGCTTTTGTGTAGGTAGAGACCATTCCTGATGCCCTTAATGATGTGAGATGGTGCACATGGTTATTGCGGTTGATTGGAAGGTTTTAGATAAACTTAATTCATGCATTAACTATTATTCTACCATCATCCATTCTGATCCCCAGAATATCCTATGGCTGTTATTTGGCGTTGGAATCATTCCAGAGTTGAGGATTCAGATAATAACCTTAGATAATGTTTAATTACACATAATATTGGCCCTGAAATTATATCACAAGATAGTATCATACAGACATTTATCTGTTTGTTTAAAATTCCTCTGTCCACTCTTTTACTGGACTTGCTTACCTGATATTTTAAACTTTTGCATGCTTCTGCTAATATAATGGAGCGAGGATTTTCAGATGAAATGCAGAAAATGTTTGTATGATTATTTGTGTGTGGTATAATTTGGAAGCTGTTGTTTTCACTTCCACTTCAATGAAAAATTTCTTTTAGAAATTGTAAATTAACTGTGGTTAAAATAAATGTTGATGCAGAAATTCACTGCTATATTGACTTGCATTGATTTATATTAAATGTTTTTGTTTGTTTAAGTAGCAGATCTTTGATTTGATAATAGTTTGGCTCTATTAAGTTTTTGTATGTGTTTATTTGCTTGTAGTGTTCTACAGTGTACTGAAAATGTTCTTGCCGGCGACACTGCTCGAAGCCATCAGTGTTCTGTTTGTAACATCTCCTTCAGCTCTGAGTCAAGGTTTTGTATTGAACCACATTTGTCCATTTTGTAACCCTTTTCCGTTTCCTATAGCAGCTTGTTTTCCAACCTTGGCTGCTTGCATGCAAATTAAAATGCAAATATGAAAGTAACACTGCCTTGCTTCTTCCCTACCCTGGTTGGGCAAAGCATGATGGAAGTCAGAGACTCTGCTGTGTAGCATGTATTAACCTGGTCTGCATGCAATAGAAAGATGCTACGTCCTTATCACATTGTGGTTCTTACCAACTCTCTACCACAGTTTTGAGCAGCATAAGGAAGCCTGCAAAGGGGATGCCAGGTTTGTTTGCAAGGCTGATAGCTGTGGGAAAAGATTCAAGAGCAAAGATGCCTTAAAGAAGCACAAAGAGAATGTGCACACAGGTAAGAACACTGAGCAAAGGAAAGAATGATCCAAACCCAATGAATGGAGGAAATATTGACAGATTAAGCATATACAAAAATGTGTAGCTTGATTTGAGATTTTCATTTATCCTGATAAAGGAGTACATTATAATTATTTGATTATAGTTTATATTCAAGGATTAAATCTGACACAATAGTTTTTTTTTATTCGTGACTCAAGCCCCTATGCACTGCTGGAGGTAGAGAAGTATGTCCTCCACCGTGGGATGTTTTTGTTTGCATTAAAGATACTGGTGCTCATGAATTTGATTTGTTTATTTTCAGGGTAAATTTCAGAGTAGTGGCAGTGCTAAAACAAATGCACATGTACACAAGGCAACCTCCTGCTGATTACCACCTACCACCACTCCCTCATGGAGTACTCCTCCATGTCACATACCTCTTGCAAAACGCACTGAGGGTAAAAAGGACACAAACTGAACTCGGGGTGGCAGGCTTCAATAGCTATCAGTAAAAGAGACTCATTGTACTACTACTGAACGAGCTGGCTGAGGCCTGAAGGACATAGATGCCAAACCAGTCCTGCAGCAGGTGGTGAGAGAACCAGCATGAGGGAAAACTTTACGTGAACCTCACCCTTACTAATCTACCTGTCTCACGTATATCTCTCCATGATAGGACTGACTGGCCCCAGCACAATACTTGTGGAGACAAAATCTCATCTTCATACTGAGAGCACCATATTGTGTGGCACTATCACTGTATTAAATGAGAGAGGTTCAGAACAGATCTAGCAGCTTAATACAAGGGAACATAAGAACTAGGAGCAGGAATAAGTAATGCAACCCCTCGAGACTGCCCTGCCATTCATTACGATCATGGCTGATCTCATTTCGACCTCAACTCCAATTTCCCGCCCTCTCCCCATAACCTTTCAACCCATTGCTAATTAAAAATCTGTCCATCTCCTCCTCAAATTTATTCAGTGTCCCGGCACTCTAAGGTAGTGAATTCCACAGATTCACGACCCTTTGAGAAAAGTAATTCCTCCTCATCGCTGATTTAAATGTACCGCCCCTTAGCCTAAAGCTATGGCCTCTTGTTCTAGAATGCCCCACAAGGGGAAACATTCATTCCACGCCTACTTTATCTATCCCCTTTAGCATCTTATATACTTCAATTAGATCTCCTCTCATCCTTCTAAACTCTAGTGAGTATAGGCCTAAACTGATCACTCTCTCCTCATAAGACAAGCCCAGCATCTCTGGAATCAATCTAGTGAACCTCCTGCAATGCAACTACATCCTTCCTCAAGTAAGGGGACCAAAACTGTGCACAGTGCTCCAGGTGCGGTCTCACCAATGCCTTGTACAGTTGCAACAACACTTCTTTATTTTTATATTCTATTCCTTTAGCAATAAATGGCAAAATTCCATTTGCCTTCCTTATTACCTGCATTCTAGCTTTCAGTGATTCATGCACAAGGACACCCAGATATCTCTGCACTGAAGCATTCTGAAGTTTCTCTCTATTTAAATAATAAGTTAACCTTTTTATTCTTCCGACCAAAATGGGTAACTTCACACTTATCCACGTTACACTCCATCTGCCAAATTTTGGTCTGTTCACCTAACCTGTCCATATCCATTTGTAAATTTCTTATTCTTTCATTGCAACTTATTTTCCCACCTATTTTTGTGTCATCTGCAAATTTAGCTATAGTACCTCCTATCCCGGAATCCAAGTCATTAATATAGATCGTAAATAGTTGGAGCCCAAGGACTGAACTCTGCGGCACCCGACTAGTTACAGCTTGCCATTCAGAAAAAGACCCATTTATCCCGACTCTCTGGTTTCTGTTGGTTCGCCAATCCTCTATCCAAGCTAATATATTACCCCTAACTCTGTGTGATCTTATCTTGTGTATTAATCTTTCGTGCGGCATCTTATCAAAGGCCTTCTGGAAGTCCAGATATACTACATCCACAGGATCCCCATTATCCGCTTTGCTTGTCACATCTTTAAAGAACTCTATAGCGAATTAGTCAAACATGATGTACTCTTCATAAAACCATGCTGACCCTGATGGATTGCATTTTGACTTTCCAAATGCCCCATTACTACTTCCTTAATAATGGATTCCAGCAATTTCCCAATGGTAGACATTAAGCTAACTGGTCTATAGTTTCCTACTTTCTGCCTCCCCCCCTTTTTTGAATAAGGGTGTTATGTTAGCATTTTTCCAATCCATTGGAACCTTTCCAGAATCCAGGGAATTTTGGAATATTTTAGCCAATGCATCCACTATCTCTGCTGCCACTTCCTTTAAGACCCTGGGATGTAGGCCATCAGGTCCTGGGGACTTGTCACCCTTTAATCCCAATAGTTAGCTCAGTACTTTTTCTCTGGTTGATTGTTCTAAGTTCCTACTTTTCCATCTCCTCTGCACTACCTGTTACTATTGGGGTGGTACTAGTGTCCTCCACTGTGAAAACTGAGGCCAAATATTGATTGAGCGTCACTGCCTTTTCACATTCCCTACTATTAACTCCCCCGTCTTGTCCTCCAAGGGATGAACATTCACCTTAGCTACTCTCCTTTTGTATACTTGTAGTAGCTTTAGCTATCAATTTTTACATTTTGCGCTAGTTTTCTTTCATAATTTACCTTAGCTCTTTTTATTTTTTTTAGTAACCCTTTGTTGATCTTTAAAAGTTTCTCAATCTTCCAGCCTGCCACTGACCTTTGCAATTTGATATACCTTAGTTTTGCCTTTAAGTTATCTTTAACTTCCGTGCTTAGCTATGGATGCTTTTCCCCCCTCTTACCATCTTTCTTCCTCATTGGGATATATTTTACTTGGGAGGAATTGAATATGTCCTTAAATATCTGCCACTGTTCATCAACTGTCCTAACTTGTAGTCTTCCTGCCCAGACCACTAGGGCCAAATCTGCCCTCATACCTATGTAGTTACCTTTATTTAACTTCAGAACACTAGTATGGGACTCAAGTTTTTCTCTCTTAAACTGAACTTGAAATTCCATCATGCTATGATCACTCTTCTCTAGAGGACCCTTTACTATGAGATCATTAATTAATCCCATTTCATTACACAAAACCAAATCCAGAATAGCCTGCTCCTTGGTTGATTCCACAACATATTTCTTCAAGAAACAATCTCTAATACAGTCTATGAACTCTCCCTCAAGACTACCCTTGCCAATTTGATTAGTCCAGTCTATATGCATATTAAAATCACCCATGATTATTGCCGTGCCTTTTTTTACATGCTGCCAATTATTCCTGGTTTATACTGTGCCCTACTGCTAAACTACTTTTTGCGGAAGTACAGATTACTCCCACCAGAGAATTCTTTCCCTTGCCATTTCTTATTTCTACCCAGACTGACTCTACGTCTTGCTCTCCAGTGCCTTTATCGTTCCTCACTTTGGCACTGATCTCTTCCTTTACTAACAAAGCTACACCACCACCTTTTCTTTTCTGTCTATCTTTCCGAAACACTGAGTACCCATAAGACCATAAGACATAGGAGCAAAAAATAGGCCATTCGGCCCATCGAGTCTGCTCCGCCATTCAATCATAGCTGATAAGTTTCTCAACCCCATTCTCCTGCCCTCTCCCTGTAACCTTTGATCCCCTTACCAATCAAGAACCTACCTTTCTCGGTCTTAAATACACTCAATGAGCTAGCCTCCACAGCCTTCTGTGGCAATGAATTCCATAGATTTTCCACTCTCTGGCTAAAGAAGTTTCTCCTCATCTCTGTTCTAAAAGGTCTTCCCTTTATTCTGAGGCTGTGCCCTCGGGTCCTAGTCTCTCCCACTAATGGAAACATCTTCCCCACGTCCACTCTATCCAGGCCTTTCAGTATTCTGTAAGTTTCAATCAGATCCCCCCTCATCCTTCTAAACTCCATTGAGTATAGACCCAGAGTCCTCAAACCTTCCTCATATGTTAAACCTTTCATTCCTAGTATCATTCTTGTGAACATCCTCTGGACCCTCTCCAGGGCCAGCACATTCTTCCTAAGGTACGGGGCCCAAAATCGCTCACAATATTCTAAATGCGGTCTGACCAGAGCCTTATAAAGCCTCAGCAGCACATCCCTGCTTTTATATTCTAGTCTTCTCGAAATAAATGCCAACATTGCATTTGCCTTCCTAACTACCGCGTCAACCTGCAAGTTAACCTTAAGAGAATCCTGGACTAGGACTCCCAAGTCCCTTTGCACTCCAGATTTCTGAATTCTCTCCCCATTTAGAAAATAGTCTATACCTCTATTCTTCCTTCCAAAGTGCATGACCTCACACTTCCCCACATTGTATTCCATGTCCAACTTCTTTGCCCATTCTCCTAACCTGTCCAATTCCTTCTGCAGCCTCCTTGCCTCCTTAATACTACCTGCCCCTCCACCTATCTTTGTATCATCTGCAAACTTAGACAGGATGCCCTCAGTTCCTTCATCTAGATCATTAATGATAAGTGAAAAGTTGTCCCAACACTGACCCCTGCGGAACTCCATTAGTCACCGGCTGCCATTCTGAGAAGGACCCCCTTATCCTCACTCTCTGCCTCCTGCCAGACAGTCAATCTTCTATCCATGTCAGTATATTGCCTCTAACACCATGGGCTCTTATCTTAAATCCCAAGACCTGATAATCTACATCCCAGGGTATTGAAGAAGGTGGTCATAGAAATAGCAGATGCATTGGTTGTCATATTCCAAAATTTTGTAGATTCTGGAAGAGTCCCAGCAGATCGGAGGGTGGCAAATGTAACCCAACTATTTAAAAAAGGAGGGATGGAGAAAACAGCCAATTACAGACCGTTGAGTCTAACATCAGTAATGGGGAAAATGCTAGAGTCTATTTGAAATGATTTGATAACAGGAAACTTAGAAAATATTAATGGGATTAGACAAAGTCAACATGGATTTATGAAAGGGCGATCATGTTTGACAAACTTACTGGAGTTTTTTGAGGATATGGCTACCAGAATAGATAAGGGAGAACCAGTGGATGTGGTGTATTTGGATTTTCAGAAAGATTTGATAAAGTCCCATATAAGGGACTTAAAATTAAAGCACATGGGATTTGGGGTAATATATTGGCATGGATTGAGAATTGGTTAGCAGAAAGGAAACAGAGAGTAGGAATAAATGGGTCTTTTTCGAAGTGGCAGACAGTGCCAAGGGAGGTATCGCAGGGATTAGTGCTTGGTCCCCAGCGATTCACAATATGTATCAATGATTTGGATGAGGGAGCCAAATGTAATATTTTCAAATTTGCTGACTGCACGAGACTTGGTAGGAATGTAAGTGGTGGGGAGGATGTTAAGAGGCTTCAAGGTGATTTAAACAAGTTGAGTGAATGGGCAAATACAAGACACATGCAGTATAACGTGAAAAAGTGCAAAGTTATCAACTTTGGTAGGAAAACAGAATTGCAGATTATTATTTAAATGGTGATAGATTGGAAAAAGTTGATGTACAAAGGGACCTGGGTGCCCTTGTACACCAATCACTGAAAACAAGCATGCAGTTGCAGCAGGTAGTTAAGAAGGCAAATTGTATGTTGGCTTTAGACATAAGACCATAAGACATAGGAGCAGAAATTAGGCCATTCGGCCCATCGAGTCTGCTCCACCATTCAATCATGGCTGATAGGTTTCTCAACCCCATTCTCCTGCCTTCTCCCCATAACCTTTGATCCCCTTACCAATCAAGAACCTATCTATCTCGGTTTTAAGTACACTATTGTGAGAGGACTTGAGTACAGGAGTAAGGAATTACTGAGCTGCACAGGGTCTTGGTGAGACCACATCTGGAGTAGTGTGTGTGCAGTTTTGGTCTCCTTACCTAAGAAAAGATACACTTGTCTTAGAGGGAGTGTAGAGAAGGGTCACCAGACTGATTCCTGTGATGGCAGGATTGTCGTATGAGGTCGACTTGGCCTGTATTTACTGGAGTTAAGAAGAATGAGAGGGGATCTCATAGAAATGTGTAAAATTCTGACAAGGCTGGACAGAATGGATGCAGGGATGATGTTTCCTTTGGCTGGGGGGATCTAGAACAAGTGGTCACAGTCTCAGGATATGGGGTAGGCTATTTAGGACTGAGATGAGGGGAACCTGTGGAACTCTCTATCACAGAAGGCTGTGGAGGCCAAGTCATTGAATATATTTAAGGAGGAAATAAATAGATTTCTAGACTCTAAAGGTGTCAAGGGGTATGGGGAGAGAGCGGGAGTATGGTGTTGAGATAGATGATCAGCCATGATCATATTGAATGGCGGAGCAGGTACGAAGGGCCGAAAGACCTACTCCTGCTCCCAGTTTTTATGTTTCATTACCACCCTATCAGTTTACTCTCATCAACAAAATGATGGTAGGTGTTGACGACAATGCTAATAAGTAACAATAGTTTACCAATAGCCTGCTTGTTGATGCTCAGTTTGGGTTCTGCCAGGACCTCTCAGCTCCAGATCTCATTACAGCCTTGGTTTAAGCAGTACAGAATTCTGGAGGTCAGGTGAGATTGACTACCTTTGGCGTCAAGGCAGCATTTCATTGAGTGTGGCATCCAAGAGTTCAAGTAGAGTGAAAACAATTGAGAATTGGTGGGATGGGGGTGTAGGTGTGGGTGTAGGAGGGGGGATACGATGGCTGTGGCTGTCAGGGGAAAAAACTCTCATTTTTGGAGTCTAATTATCTTAACCCCCAGGACATCACTGCAGGAGTTTTTCAGGGCACTATCCTCTGCTTTCAGCTGTGTCATTAGTGACCCCTCCATTATAATGTCAGAAGGGGGGGATGTTTGCTGATGATTGGGGTATTCAGTTTCATTTGCAACTACTCAGATATTGAAGCTGTCATTGCCTGCATGTTGTATGACGTGGACTACATTCAGGCTTGGGTTGATAATTGTCAAGTAACATTCACATCACACAAGTGCCAGGCAGTGACGCACTCTATTGGAGACTCTAACTACCTCTCCATGACATTCAATTTGTCGCTGACTCCCCCACTTCGGGTTTACCATTGACTAGAAAGTTCACTGGACCAGCCACAAACATGCTATGGCTACAAGAACAAGTCAGGTGGGAATTCTATGGCAAGTGGCTCACCGCCTCATCAAAGCCTACCTATCATCTACAAGGCACAAGTGCTTTGGAATACTCTCCACTTGCCTGGATAATTGCAGCTCCACAAAAATTCAATAAGTTTGATAAAATCCAGGGAAAACAACCCACTCTATCCACCAACTTAAACATCCACTCATTCTACCACGTGTTGAAATGTGGACCATCTATGAGCTACAATGCAGCAATTCGCCAAGACTTCTTTGACGGCACCACCCAAACTCTACCACCTAGGAGGGGAAGGTCAGCAGGTGCCTATGTAATACCAGCATCTGGAAGTTCCCCTCCAAGTCATGCACCATGTTGACTTGGAAATACATCACTATTCCTTTATCATTGATGGAATCCTGGAACTCCCACTGTTACTGTATATCTTCACCACACAGACCGCAGCAGTTCAAGAAAGTATCTCACCACAACAGTCTCAATTAAGAATGAGAAATAAGCGGTGGCCTTGCTGGCAATGCTGACATCCTGTGAATGAATATGAAAACAATTATCAAGTTTCCCACAGATCATAGCCTGGAAAAGACATGGAAATTTCCAAAAGGGCCAAAGTCATTGAAAAGTCATAAAATTTTGTAAAGACAGGAATGGTACTTAACAAAATTTCATGACTTTTCAATGACTTTGGCCCTTTTTGGACAGGAATGGTACTTTTCTGAATTTGAGTGGAATTCTAACCTTTTGCAATGTTTTTCCAGCGTCCACTTCCCTCTCTTCATGATCTTTGCTTTGCTTCACATGTCCAGAATCCAGTTTGGGTTTTGGTCTCCTCCTGCTTGATCCTGTCCATTGCCTTTGTTAATTGCTGTTGTTCTGACAGACTCCAAAACATACCATCATTGGCTGAGCAGCCTGTCAATTGGGAACGGTCTACATGTTAGGTTAGCTGCTTTGGACACTGCCAGAGGAGTGGCAATAATTGGTCTAGTCATGTGCGCCAAATTCCCCAGTCCCTCTTGTTTGCCTCGTGTGTGGAAAAGAGTGTTTGTTGCTATCAGTTGTGAAGGAGGAGGGCTCAATGGACACTTCCTTCAGAGCTGGAGTGCAGTAAACAAGGTAAGGCAGAGCAACAACAAACACCTGGTGGAGGAGATGACGTCTAAAATGATGCTGCATGTCTATAGTTGAGACATGGAAAGTCATGGAATTTTATTAAAGGTGCAGGAACCATAATATTATGTAAGTGTGGTAGTTTGAAACTTGCAACTTTGTAACAATACACGATCTTGTATATGTGCTGTTGCTTTCAAGCCAAGTTTGGGACTTTGAGTTTGTTTATGTGGATCTTGGCCACTGTTTAGGGAATGCCTGTACAGGGTTTGTGTGTTCGCCTTCTATGTTTGTTGTGCTTTACAGCAATTAAATGATTGTTGCTATTGAAATACTTAATTGCTGCTATTTGGAAATTGTAGACCTTGATGGGATTTCAGGAGATGCCAAGTTTGGGTACGAGTGCTTCTTGCCACACAGGGCAAGGAAAGGCACGTGGTCAGCTATGTTTCTAATCAAAGAAGCATTTCAGTGTCTGAATGAATACGGAGTCTCCTTTGTCCATTGCACTGTGGACACATTTTCCACACCTACTTATCATAAGAAGGAAGTTGTAAACATAGAAAAGTTGAGACTTCCAAATGGGAGTAAGTTTGAATCACTCCACCACAAGCATTTTGCTAATTTGCACGTAGAAGCGAAATGATTAAGTCCCTTATGGGGTATGGTGGTGGGGTGGGGGAGGGGGTGCAGGGAGGCATGTTCTTATTTTCAAAGTCTAAAACAGCTTCCAGCCCGATTAACTCTGGAGGGAAGCTCAGTTGAGGCAGCAAAAGCCATGCTGTGGTAGGTCTTATCACTAAGTGTGTTGGGCCAAGGATAGTGTTTCATGCAAAAATAATAGTAAATGGCTCCTTCACACATCCTCAACCCAATCAGTTTCACAGGCAATAACTTGGAAGAACGTCACTTTTCCCTCGGTGGTTCCCTAAAGACTAGTTAGATATCATGTATTGGTCAAACAGAGCAATAGAGATCACCTCAAAGGGCCGCCTTCCACACTCCACAGTCAGGTTTCAGTATAGCATTTTGATTCCTATTAAACTTCAACCTGGATTGTTTTAAATATGTGAAATGGAACCCTATCCTAAAAGAAATCCTGTTGGATATGAGAAGTGTCTTGAGGGATTCCAGTAGGTGATGGAAGACATAACTATTTTTTTCAGATTTATAGTTATAGAATGTATCCCAAGTAAGAATTTCAAGAAGTCCTCTTTTTTTTTTTGCATGTCCTATTTGAGTTTGAACTTCAAAGGATGCCAATTCACTAAGCCTGTTCTGAAAGAAGATGCTGGATGGAAATGAATTACAATGCCGTAACCCAGTCAGAGGTTTCAGATGATGCCATAAACCCCAAAAGGGAAGTAGAATTATTGCCGGTAATCCTTTGCCACCCACCCAGTATTTTTGATGTATGGAATTACTCCTTAATTTCTGCTGCCTGATGATGTAACAAGATCTGGGACCTAGCAGAATATTGAGTCAGTGAACAAAATGATGCAAGACTTTGAACAGGAAATCAGATCTGTAGGGAGTATTTTCGGTCTGAAGAATTGCGTCCAGATTTGTCTGGTTTAAAAAAAAATCAGAAATAAATGCTAAGTAGAAAATACTGCTGACGGTTTAAGTTTCCCTTCCACCTCAGCACCTCTATTGAGACACGTTGAGGGAAATGTCCCCCTGTGATAAGTGGTACTTTGGCCCACTCTAATAAAATAATCCAGATTTGTGTGAATCTGAGGCATTTTACTGTCTGGGTGTTTTCTTTTTGTGTTGACAGCTTCTGGAGGTTGGTGGCCCAGGATTAGATTTTAGTCTGAACTGCTCTTCCCCATTGCAGTGAATGGAACCACTGTCTCTGAGCATGTCACCAAGCAACTGAACCAGGAGGGAGGCATGAAAGCCTGGATTTTTCTGGGCCAGTCAGTAGGTAATTGGTTGCGATGTGATTTGGGACATCCTGAGCACGTGAATGGCATTATATAAATGCAAGCATTTCTTTTTTGAAATGGCAGGGTGGCCTTTGGCCCAACTACCTGATCCTGCCAGCATCCAACTGCATTTTCCTGGGGCCACCTAATTAAATATACAGGCAGGAACCCTGCAGCTGAGCAGCTCTCCGCCAATAATTTAGCAGGCCAGAAGGCTTTCCAAACTGAAAGGAGAGAGTGAGCTAGAACTCAGTGAGAGGGAAAGGGGCATCAGGATGTTTGCTGTGGTCAAGGCCTTCAGATTCTTAGACACTTCTGTTGATGTTGTCAGAGATGAGGGCAAGGTGGGAAAAGTTGCTTGGAACCCATTACAGGATACCCTAAAAAGGCATGGTGTTGGCAGTATGAAAGGAAGTGGTGCAGGCACCACATTACAATATTACAGTACCAAAATAGTGTTAATGACTTCAGAATAGCCAAAGAAAGTGAAGGTGTGAATTGCCATACACTGCCTGAAGTAATGCTGGAAGCCCAGCACTGCTCCACATCATTGTTGTCCCCAGTAGAGGTGAAGAAATGAATAAGATAGGATAATATAAACAAGTTACCTCCCCAAACCCCCCCCCCAAAACCTCCAAAAACCACATGTTCTCTCACTGTTTCTTATCTCACATTCTGAAAACAATAGTAGTAATTTTTCAGTGAAAGTGAAGAGAACAAAACATAGCCTGCACTTATTAGCATGCGCAGAATGGAATATCTATACACACACACACAAATGAGATTCAATTGTGTGTATTTTTTGTGAAGGAACAGGTCACGACAATCAATGGCAACACAGGGAAAGGAAAGTCAACCATTTGACCTTTAGGAATGTGGGAGAAACTCTACAACTCATGGGCGGACACATTAGTGATTCGGTGTGTCTAGAAGATGTTGTAAGAGAGTATTGAGTGTTTTGCCAGCATTTATTGCCCGTTTCTAATTTGAGAAGGTGGTGGTAAGCCACTTTCTTGAACTGCTGCAGTCCATGTTGGGTAGGTACGCTCACAGTGCTGTTAGGAAGGGAGTTCCAGGATCTTGACACAGCAACAGTGAAGGAACAGCAATATAGCTCCAAACCAGGATGGTGTCTGGCTTGGAGGGGAACTTGCAAGTGGTGTATTCCCATGCATCTGCTGCCCTTGTCCTTCAAGTTAGGAGAGGTCATGGGTTTGGAAGGTGTTGTCGAAGAGTTCTTGGTAAGTTGCTGCAGTGCATCTCGTAGATGGTGCATACTGCTGTTACTGTGCATCAGTGGTGGAGGGAGTGAATATTGAAGGTGGTGGATATGGTGCCAATCAAGCGGGCTGCTTTGTCCTGGATGGAGTCGACCTTCTTGAGTGTTGTTGGAGCTGCACTCATCCAGGCAATTTGAGTGTACTCCATCACACTCCTGACTTGTGCCTTGTAGATGGTGGTTAGGCTTTGGGGAATCGGGAGGTGAGTTACTTACCACAGAATTTCCAACCTCTGAGTTGCTCTTGTAGCCACTGGCTGGTCCAGTTCAGTTTCTGGTCAATGGTAACCCCCATAACATTGATAGTGGGGGATCCAGCAACGGTAATGTGAGTGAATGTCAAGGGAAGATGGTTGGATTTTTTTCTGTTGGAGGTGGTCATTGTGTGGCTTAAATAACTTGATGCTCATCAGCCCAATCCTGAATGTTAGCCAGGTCTTGCTGCATCTGTATATGGAATGTTTCAGTATTTGAGGAGTCATGAATGGTGCTGAACATTGTGTAATCATCAGCAAACATCCTCACTTCTGACCTTATGATGGAGGGTAGATCATTGATGAAGCAGCTGAAGATGGTTGGGGCTAGGACACTACCCTGAGGAACTCCTGCAGCAAAGTCCCAGAACAGAGATGGTGACCTCCAACAATCACAATTATCATCCTTTCTGCTAGGTATGACTCTAACCAATGAAGGGTTTACCCCCGATTCCCATTGACTCCAGTTTTGCCAGGGCTCCTTGATGCCACACTCAGTCAACTGCTGCCTTGATGTTAAAGGCAGTAACTCTCATCTCACCTCTGGAGCCCAGCTCTTTTGACCATGTTTAACAAAGACTGTAGTGAGGTCAGGAGCTGAGTGGCCATTGGTGGATCCAAACTGAGTGTCAGTGAGCAGATTATCGCTGAGTAAGTGCCACTTGATAGCACTGTTGATGATTCCTTCCATCACTTTACTGACGTTAAATATTTTCAAGATCTACTGTTATTCTGTTACTTCTTTTGAACTACCAGTGAGAGGGAACCCTTTAAAATAATGAATCTTTCCATCCGATAGATTCTGACCTTTATGGTATGAGGGACTTTGATAAATAAGCTGGCAGCTCCAGATTCTCCAGTCCTGCACCTGCTTCTCTGACTTCACCATGAGACATTACTCATTCAAGCACCAGCCGATTTACAACTACTCAGTGACACAGATGATTTCTCATAGGGTGAAGCAGAGAATAGCCTGGAGGTGGTGATGAAACAGATGCCTCCTTAGGGGAAGGTTTGATGGGGGTGAGCGGGGGAATGGGCGTGCATGGTGGTGCAGAAATGGCTGCACTAGGTTGAGGACTCAGGGCTCAGTGTTCGAAGGAAATATAATTCATGTGCAGACAATGCAGGTGGCCTCCTCTCCTGCATTGAAGTTCATGGATAAGTTGGAGGGGCGCACACTGCAAGTGTGCAACTATATACAGAAGGGTGTGAGAAAATGCAAAACGTGCTGTTGGCTATCAGTCCAGCAAACTTCCTTAAGGCCAGCTGGATGCTCTGAGAGCATTTGTTGCTTCTGGAGTGGCAACCAGGACTGTTTCCATGAATTACCTTAAACAGCCTAGCTTTCAGGCCTTATTTGGGATTATTCAACCTGTTGCCGTGCAGACCATTAACCCAGCTGAGCCAGTTGCACCTTCTCTATACTGCCTAAATTCAGGCAGATTTCACCATAAAAATTTACGCTGAAGTGTTCACTCTCCCTAAGGGAACCAACTTGATGGTACTTCTAGTAGGGAACATTTCTGTTCATTCTACATTTAAAAATAACTTTTTCAATTGAGGTTGGAAGTCAATTTGAAGGGAAATTGCTTGCTGTCCCTCTGAGGTCTGCCTTCCTCTTGAAAAAGCATTGAATTGGTGATGTAACATAATGTTGTGCACCACAGATTGAGGGATTCACTTTGGGCCGGGAATTCGATAGGAATTAACCATTCTTTATGTAAGGCTGTTCTTAATCGCGATTAGAGGTAACAACTGTGAGAGTTTAAAATTTAAGTTATAATCGAGACGTTTTATCAGTAATTCCTATTTGGGTTAAGGAAGGAGGAAAATGATCGGTAAATAATACAGGCTCCTTTTTGCAGCTATTTTCCATCTCGCATGAATGAATGATGGGTGTAATAGATTTTTGCCTAATCTTGATTGGTAAAGCTCTGGGGATTGGATTTTTTGCAGAAACTGAAGCTTCAGTAAAAGTAGAAAGCTGCAGTTGCATATATGTTCCGGCACTGTTGAGTACGAGTAGGTCCAAGAGCAAGCACAACATAGTAAATTACTTTTTCTCCCCTTTTTTTGTTCTGTTTTGTCACTTTTTATATTGCTTTGCTTTATTGTGAAGTGTAACCTTACTTTCTTCAACCAAGAAACAGACCTAATCTAAAATCCTAAATAGCTGTGCCGCCATCTTCATTGAATTAACTTTTGAAAGATGTTCCAGAGGGGTCTGCTCAGAATGTTTAGAAAACAAAGCTATAGGAAATGACTTTAAAATTGGAGCAATCTCAGTCTGAGATGGGAGAAGGCAGATAAAGTTACGTGGAAAACATTGGTGTAAGACTACATCTGGATATACAGGGAGAAGTCCTGGGTCACAAATGGAAATTCATAGTAGTTTGTAATAGATTGATTTCCAGTGCACAAATTTCTGAAATGAATTTCAGTAAGATTACTGCCTTTTCTCTCCCCCACATCTCTCTCTCTCTCTCCCCCCTCCCCCTTTTCTGTTCCCTTTTCCATTCAACTTCTCAACCCCTATTTTTAATACTAAAAACTTCTTCAGGTACTTCATCAGCTCAATTTATCAGAAAGATTAATGCATTTGAGACTCCATTCAAGCACTCTATAACTTCAGATGTAAAAAAAAGATGATATATTGGGGGTCAAATAAGTCTTTTCCAATAGCAAAACATTGCCTCAGCAAATTAGCAGCCTATTTTGCACCATTTCTGCTTTTAATTGGCACACTGTAGAGCAGGCCGCTGATTAGCTAGGAACCCATTTTGTGCTATTAACCTGGACCAATTTCAGTCTCGTTTACTGAGATTATCAGACTATCTTTAAAACATGAATACAGAAGTATAACATTCTGAATGTAGAAATTTGAAATAGAAATAGCTGGTAAAAGGCCACTGTCCTACAATATTAAATCTGTTTTCCTCTTTCCACAAGGTGTTGTTTAACTAGCTGGGTATTTTCGGCCTTTTCAGTTTTTATTTATGCTTAAAACATGCTTCGTTGAGATGCATTTTTATGTGATTTTTTGAGATTTTTTCACCCTTTAGTTTCTTTAGCCTGATACCTTAGATTGGTTAAAGAGGTGAGTCACAACTCTTGCTGCTCTTGAGGGTATCATCACTATCCTTCACTTCACTATTGTCATTGGCATGGTTTATTTTTTTTTTATTAGCCTGGAACAGTCACTGAGATCGTTTTAGCTAACCATAGTAACAGCTCTTCTTTCCATACAATGGGCAGAACCTTGCGCCCTTCCCCCAGGCAAGTTTGGTGACGGGGTTGCATTTAATCAAAAGAGAGGGTGGCAGATCTCCAAATAAGGGCCTCATCCCGTTACTATTGGTAGTAACCCACCAGCAGGTCAGGGGAGCCTGTTGTTTGCATGATGAGCAAACATGTCAATGCTGGCTGCTAGGAGCAGGTCCCTCATTCAAAGGCACTAATGGAGGGATCTGGCATGGGAAGTGGGTGGGGTCACTAAGAGCACACCACTCCCCCCTTTCTTGCTGACCCCCCCCACAACCTTTTTCCCCGCAGCCCCCAGCCTGTGAACTTTCTCACACCATCACTCATCTGTATTTTGGGTCCTGGGTCATGGGTGGGTGTCGTTCTGGCAGTCACTGCCTCTCTGGTGTTGATGCCATTCAATTGAGCTGTCAACATCTGATTAACCAGAAGTCTTGGCAGGCGTGGCTTCCTCCACCGGGGTCCTGATCTGGGGAAAGGCCCGTCAGTGGCCTATTGGTGGCCTGTCAAGTGCCTGATTGGCACACAATACTGGTGGACCTGCTCAGAAAGAGGTTACATGGGGCTCTCGTTAGCTCTCCTGTTGGCGAGTGGGAAACCCCACGCCCCCCCACCCCCCATCACCCCGTCACCAGCATAAGATTCTGTCCAATGTTAATGATGCTTCTGTGATGTTGATTTCGGTCATTTTCATCCACGTTAGTTGTTGATTTAGTTGTTTGTGTTGATTATTTTGAGGGAGTTAATGGCATTTATACATCTCTTGCTTCTGTTTTATAAATCAGGGTATTATGTAATCCTTGTTACTCTAGTGATGGTGTTGGGGTGAGTAGGAAATGGTGCAGGTAGGTCATATTTGGTCTCCAGCAAACTAGCAATGCTTTTAAAAAAAAAAAATGATTCCTGCTTTGCTCAGTTTTGATAGTGTATATGTGATCCTAAATGGTTGAAGGTACACGTGATTTCTGGTACGATTCATAGGATTTAATACTCAGTTGCACCTTTGGTGGTCTGTACATCGAGGAGGGTGTGCATCTGTTCTCCAGTGATTGGGGGTTGGGGTGAGGAGGGAAAGGGTGTGTTCATTCATTCTGGTCTCTGGTGGCCTTATAATGACAGTTGGCCTCCTGGTCTCTGCAGTGGCTATGTGCCTAATTCACTGCCACTTTAATGGAGAATCTGCCATACTTGGTGATGGGCCTAATGCAATTTGTAGTTCATTATTTGATGTGGAGGGTATGATTTTTTTTTAATAACTGAAAACTGAATTATTCAGAATACTCATTTCTAATATTGAATGGAAATGAACATTAACCGTACAGAACAGTTTCAGGAAAAGAAGTTAATTAGATCGAAAATGTATGACTCGACCAACGACCTCATAGAAACCAAGTAATAAGGTACAGAGAAATGAATAGGAAAAGAGTTCTATTTTCACACTTAGAAGAGAATGTTCCACAAACTTCTGAAAACTGGTCCTGGATTTTTTTTCAAATGTTACTTTCCATGATTGTTCTAAAAACATTTTAAGTGCGAATTTACATGGTTCATGGTTTTCTCTGGTGATCCTCATTGTCTGCATGAAGAATTAGCTGGCCTTTCAAAAAGGAAATAAGGCCTTGAAGAAATGATGGCCAGTCTGGTCCTGGCTTCACTGACCTAATTGAAATGTTTTGCATTCCTGTCGACAGAGTTCACTGCAAATCCCAAATAAAGATTGTTTCCTTTCTGGTATTGTTTCTTTAATGTCTAACAAGAATCTGAATTTTAAGAAATAACACAGCAGTCAGGAACATCCTTGTATATCAGTTGCTGTAAATTAAAAAGGCAAAGCCCAGTGCTTCCTGTAATTGCTTTATGTTAGGTGTAAAATAAATAGAGGAGTATGAAACACATGCTCATTAGCTCTTGAACTGGAAGCAGGTCTTGGTACTTAGCTGCACGTTCCTTCACTCATTGAACCAGCTAGGAACAGGAAGTGAAATACATCTGGTAACTGACCTTCAACCTACGATGTAATATTTAGGTATACCAAGGGTGTCATGATTAATGGCAGTAGCAGGACAAAGTTGATCTAATGGATGGTTATTATTATTTAAATGAAGATTGAAAAATATATTGGATATTAATAGACTGCTAATTAAATCACATCATAAATCATGAATGACCTTGGAATGGCTCTTTTATTGTTATGTGTTCCTATTGATTAGTTGGTTGTGGCATTTCATAATTATGCCTGGCAAATGACTTGCAGTAATAGAGCAAGTAAGTATGTGTAAACTGAGAAAAACAAGCTGCATAGAAGCAGCTTGTTCGTATTATCATCTTTCTATCAGATTACTTGTCTTTAGTTGCTAATTTCTCAAATGGTTTTTATTATTATATTGATGTCAGATTAATATATTAAATGTTATTGCTGAGTGAGCTACAGGATCCCAAAACCAAATGTGTTTAATTTAAAAGTGGGTAGTTTGCCGACATTTTTGGTGGGCTATAATAAATTGTAAGTTACACTACTGTTATATTTTTGATGCTTTATTCTTGTTAGTGCTGCTGTTTGCCTGAAAATTGAATTTTGGTGGATGTAATTAACAAAGAAAATATTTCAATTACTTAAGTGAATCAGTATATTTTTTGCATCATGTAAGGCTAAGCATTCTGAATTGTTCAGCTAGTTAAATCTGAGAGCTGCTGCTTGTCTCGCTTGTGAGCAACAGTATGGAGATCTACTAATTTGAAAAAAATGTTTTGCGTTTTCCAGCCATTTCTCTTTTTTATCTTTCTCTTCTCCATGTTTTCCATCTCCACAGCTGTGTTTCTAATTACCTTTGCCAATGAATGTGGGTGGAGATAATGTTTTTGCCCCTGTTATTAGTCTGTTTATCTGTTTGTAAGCAATATGTCTCAAAAACCAATGGACAGATTTCAATGAAACGGAAAGAGTATGGCCCAAGGAAGAACAGATTACTTTTTAGCAATGATACAGATCCTAACATTTTTTTAAAAGAATTCATTAACATTGGGAGATAGGAGAATTACTTTTTTTAAAGAATGTTGCAAGTTGTTTTATTGAGAATGTTGTTGATTGTCTCAGCAGCTGTGGTGGAATTTGTCACAGTTGTCAAAATGCGAGCAGAGTTTTCAGAGCACTTTGTTGGATGTGGATTAGCCTGAAGCTTCCTAAGTGAGATGGAAGCTCTTCATAAACCAATTTCTTTTTTCAGCTTTATATTTATAAAGCATCAACTGGGCAGGGAAGAGCTGTGTAATTGTAATAAGGTTGAGTTATTACAGTGTGATTTGAGGTATGCCCTCCACTGAGTGCCCTCTTCATTTATTATTTATTAGATTAGGTGGCTCATAGAGAAAGACCTGTTCTGTTCTATAAAAGTTTATGATCCTATGATCTATCACTTAGATTTTAAGTAGCCTATGCATACAATTTCAGGGTTCGTTGTGACTCTACTGAATCCTTTCAGTAGTGAACATAACTTGTATCATTTAAAAGCTGCAAGATCTTGGGATAGATCTTATATTTGATTTAGATTTAGATTTTGATATGTGTAATTTCTGTTTCTAAATGAAGTGATAATTCCTATTGCGAAATTAAATGTGCGGTAACCTTCTGTATTGATAATGGTGATGTTCCTGAAAGGGTTAACAGTTTTCTACTTTGGTAGCAATTATAGGGGTTCTGTCAGTCCTGTTTAGTGGTGACTTGCGTGTTGTGGGATTGTTTCAAACTAATATAACTGAGCCATCTCACTCTGCTGCATTTTATTTTTGGAGCAAACTTTATTGATATGTATGTTTGCAAAGGAGCTGCAAAGTTTCATTATTAGTACTGGCTGTTGTGTTCTTTCAAGGGTCACCAGGCTGTGCAGGTAATTCTGATTGATTTCACTCCTCAAGAATGAGATCTAGATGCTGAGAGGATGTTACCCCTCCTGAAGGAATCTAGAACTAGGGGGCACAGGTTAAAAATAAGTGGCCTCCCATATAAGATGGCGATGAGGAGAAAGCTCTTCCCTCAAGAGGGTGGTTGTTATGTATTTTTCGGTTTACTATGTTTACCTTGTATATCAGATTTATCTCGGAGCAATGAAAAGATCTGGTCACCACATTATAGGAAGGATGTGATTGCACTGGAAAAGTAACTGAGGATATTTACCAGGATGTTGCCTGGGCTAGAGGGTCTGAGCTATGAGGAAAGATTGAATAGGCTGGGGTTGTTTTCCTTGGAGTAGTGAAGGTTGAGAGAGGACCTGATAGATGTGTATTAGATAATCAGGGACATAGATCGAGTGGATAGTATGGCACTTTTTCCATTAGTAGAGGGGTCAATAACCAGGGGCATAAATTTAAGCTAAGAGGTAGAAGGCTAAGAGGGGAGTTGAGGAGAAATTTTTTCACTCAGAGGGTGGTGGGAGTCTGGAACTCACTGCCTGAAAGGGTGGTTGAGTCAGAAAATCTCGTAACATTTAAGAAGTATTTAAATATTCACTTGCGTTGCCATAGTCTCCAGGGCTATGGGCCAAGTGCTGGAAAATGGGATTAGGGTAGTCAGATATTTGTTGACCGGGGCGGACACAATGGACCAAGTGACTTCCTTCTCTGCTGTAGACGTCTGTGAGATGACACTCATTCTAAATCCAAAACAGGTTTATTCACAGTGCTTTAAAATATCTCTACCCTAGAGAGCATTGGAGGCTAGGTCACTAAATATATTCAAGGCTAAATTGGACAGATTTTTGATCTACAAGGGAGCCGGGGATTATGGGTGTGTGGGGGGTCATGCAGGAAAGTGGACTTAAGGCCACAGTCAGATAGATATGATATTGAATGTAGGCTGCTGCGGGATAATTTATAATCTGTAATCTTTGCAATTTAGGTCGATTTTTGCTGCTGGTTCCATGATATTACTTAGCATGCACTAATAATACTCTCATCTTAGTCAATTAAAGTAGAGGTTGTGGATGGTTCTGTAACCAGTCACATAATTTGTCCTGGTGTTTTGAGAATTTTAAAAAGTCTGGTTTTCTTAAAAAAGAACTTTTTTAAATAAAGTTTCTAGTTTTGAAACTGTCTGGTTTCAATAGTGTAGTCTGGGGGGTGGATAAATATGAGTTTGGTGTAGTACTTGATGTATCTTTTGAGAAAGCAAGACAGGCAAGGACACCTCCTTTAGAGACATCGATAGGATGGAATCCTAGATTGTTTATGATCTAAGAAAGGAGTAGGCTCAATGGGTGAATACTCATTCTTATTCTGTGTTCCCGTGTGCTTCAGTTTTCCAATATGATGGTGTGCTGTCACTTTCTGATGCAATTTTTACTGTTTTCAGGCAGCTTTCACATTATATATTTCAACACAGCATTTTTAAACATATCAAAGAGTTTCAGACACGCACAGGACTGATTGTTTTAAAAACTAGTGGTTTCCAAATTGCTCTTTGTTTTTTCACAAGTCTAATGATATACAATGAAACTGGGAAAGCAATAAATGAATGACCAACTGCAATGGGTTCATCTAGTTTAATTTCATTTCTTATTATCATTGCTATGAATATCCAGAAATGTTGATGTGACAGTTTTTGCTACAACAGATCATGACCTACATTTTTTTTTGCTTTGAAGATTACTCTCCAAAATGTCATAACCTATAATTCCTCATTATACATGTCGACTAGCCTGTTGTGTATTTCAAGTTGTTTCTGTTCCTTATTTCCAGCACCTGCAGTTTTCACTTTTTTGGTATACTCTGCATTTTTTCAGCTATTTGGCTAAAAAAATATTTATCTGGATCTAGCATGAGAACCTAAGAAATTTTACAGTTTCCGAGAAGGGTAAAACTGTACACATCCAGCATCTAGCAAGTGACCTCACCTCAGCAAGTGTTTTGAAGCTTTGCTTGTCCTTCCTTTGAGTCATCAGGTGGTTGTGAAAGGCAATATATAAATGCAATTCACTTTTGTCTTCCAGATTTAAAACGTGATAGTGTTTCTTTTCTGGCTGCAGGAAACTCGCGGAGGAGACTGATGTGCTCTGTGTGCAATAAGAAGTGTTCTTCGGCTGCAACCCTACAAGAGCATCGAAAGGTCAGGCAGACAAGCAACCCCGTTTTAGTCCTTGCAGCATGTCCTGCTTGTGTTAGATCACTAATGTGGGCTGTTTACTGGGGCTTAGCTGTCAGGTACTTCTATTGGATGAATTAGCCTCGGAGTCAATTCCAACATAAAATGTTTGAATATGAGTTCAGTTAGTTAATCCTTTCACTGATAGCTCAGCATAAGAGTGATGTAAATGTAAAGATTGACACATTGCCTTTCTTTTTGACTTTCATTCTTGTGAATTGCACCTTAACCGTTTAGATCAATTTACTTGTTAACTGACTTTTATTTTAGAAACATCATTATGGAAAAATGAACGTATTGTCTTTTTCAAATCGATAAGCTGAGCTATAGTGGGGGTTGTTGAAGAGATCAGTAAAGGTCAAAGCCATTGACCTTTCAGTCCAGTTTTCATTTTACAAGGCAAACAGTCCAGTTTGACCGTGGTTCAAATATGGTTCATTTTTACATAATTTTTCAATCTTTGCTAAGCATTGTGTTAACTGTCGAAATTGGGGTCATTCCCTACCTTGAACTACCTCGACTGTGCCACATACAAAATAATTGGTAATATTGGCAAAACAATTTTGAATTAAGATTACATGCCTGTCAGTCAATCAGAATTCACAATTTTAAAACTCGTATGATTTAATGATAAAAAGTGAACTGTTGACCATGTGAATCAGACAGAATTAGATACACTGGCTCTGCAAGTATAATGTGCTTATGCGGGTTTTGAATTCGAGATGGTAACTCGCACTTTATGTTGCAAGACATACCATGGCTTTTTATAATATTGAGATGAAATGTCTTTTTCCATTCAGTTATAATGATTCCTTGCATCACTCACTATTTTTTCATATAATGTGGAATATATAGGATGAGAGCAGTGACCTGAGAACGTAGCAGCCTGTCCATTGGAAGCCATGGAATTTTATGAATTTTAGTAGTTTATACAGGAAATTGAGAGAACAAGTTTTATAAAAGAGGGAGAGTGAATGATGCTGCTTATAAATACTGCATATAAAGCATTGGTCAATGTCATGTGATCTCTATATCTCCATAGATATACATGATCTACGTTTTATGGATGACTGTAGTGTCCTTGCCCACTCTGTACCTGATCTGTCAGCCATGTTCAATCTTTTCAATTCTGCATTCAAGAGATTAGTCTGTCCTTGACTGTTGCCAAAAGAAAATTCATATCAACCCACACTTGGCCAGCCACCTCCCATATATGTCAAAAAAACCCAGAAATACCTGGAAAAACTCAGCAGGTCTGGCAGCATCGGCGGAGAAGAACAAAGTTGATGTTTCGAGTCTTCATGACCCTTCAACAGAACTAAATAAAAATAGGAGAGGGGTGAAATGTAAGCTGGTTTAAGGTGAGGGGGGCGGGTGGTGGGTGGAGAGAGAAGTGGGGGAGGGTGGTTGTAGGGACAAGCAAGCAGTGATAGGAGCAGATAATCAAAAGATGTCACAGACAAAAGAACAAAGAGGTGTTGAAGGTGGTGATGTTATCTAAAAGAATGTGCTAATTATAATGGATGGCAGGACACATAAGGTACAGATAGCTCTAGTGGGGGTGGGGTGAAATAAGACTAAAAGGGGCATAAAAGGTATAGATTTAATAATAATGGAAATTGGTGGGAAAAGTAAAATCTATATAAAGTATTGGAAAAAACAAAAGGGAGGGGGAAGAAACGGAAAGGGGGTGGGGATGGAGGAGGGAGTTCAAGATCTAAAGTTGTAGTTGTTGTTTTTATCCCATATATGTCATGTGATTCTTGCTATTGTATGAACCTTTAGTCAGTCATTGAAGTGTACAGTACAGAAGGAGGTCACTTGGCCCACTGTGCCTGTACAGGCTCTGTGGAAGAGCCTTCCAGCTATCCCCCTTTCTTCCCCACACCCAGGCAATTTGCTTCCCTTCAAGTATTTAAACAATTCTCTTTTGAAAATTGCAATTGATTCTATTGGCATGACCCTGTCAGTCACTGAATTTCAAATCATAATAACTTAAAAAGTCTCTTCCTTTCACCTCTGGCTGTTTTGCCATTTACCTTAGGCCTGTATCCTCTGATTACTGATCCTTCAGCCAGTGAAAATAGTTTCTCCTTATTTACTGTAAATCATCGGTTGTCCCTCAAGGATGGCATTTCCTCAGGGGTCACGAGCTTGGCTATTTATGTGACTGAGCAAGCCAATTCTTGACCTGCAGACTTGGGCATATGGGGCAAGACATCTTATGAGGTAGTGGGATCTGGAATGCAGGATTTGCTTCCATTTTTTTCCCTTCTCTGCCATTACTCTGCCTTATCATTAAGATATTGCATCACACTTGAGTCACAACTTGATGGACAAGTTGTTGCTATTCTGAATGACTGGTAGCAAGCTCCTCTTAGTCAGTAATGTCAATGCCACAATGAGCTCCAGAGTGTCTTTGAAGCATTTTCTTTGTCTTCCCCTAGAATGTAGGCCATTTGAGGATTGAGAGTACAGGACCTGGCAGGAAGACTGTTTTCAGCCATACAGACATGGTGGCCAGTCCATCGAAACTGATTTTGCAGGGCTTTTGCCTGAATGCATGTGGTCCTGGCTTCGAGAAGTACTCAAACATTTGTTTGATGGCTTCTCATTGAATCCAATGTGTGTGGCAGAGGCGTTGCTGTTGGAATTTCTCTAGCACTCTTATGTGTCACTGATACACAGTCCAGGTCTCACTGCAGTACAGGAGTGTGGTCATGACACCGCTCTATATACACTAGCACTTTTGTAGACTTGTGCAGGGCTTTGTTGTCAAACATTCGCTGCCATTGTTTATAGAAGACTAAACTGGGGTAGATCTGGTGTTGGAACCCCTTCTCAATGGTGGCCTTTTGAGAGAAGTAGCTGCAAAGTTATGTGGGTGCTCAACATATTCCAGAATCTCTCCTTCAACATATATAGGAGGTGGAATATTTGGCTGGCCAAGTGTGGGTTGATATGAGTTTTTTTGGCAACATTCGAGGACAGACTAAGCCTCTTGAATACAGAATCGAAGAGTTCAAGAGTGGCTGAAAGATATGGTACAGAGTGGGCAAGGACACTACAGTCATCCACAAAATGTAGATCATGTATACCTATTGAGATCAGTTTATTTTTCACATGGAGGCAACCAAGGTTAATGAGTTCTCCATCTAGACAATATTTAATGCTGACACCAGAGGGCAGTTAATCTTTGAGATGAATAGCCACTGTCTGGTAGTATGGGGGCTATCATGCAGCCTTACTTGATACCTGTCCAGATTTTAAAGACATCAGTTTCAGGCCTCCCACTCAAGACAGTTGCAGTCATATTGTCATGAAGCAATTGCAGGATTGTTATGAAGTTTCCTGGATATCCAAATCTTTGGAATACAATCCACAGAATCAAATGCTTTGGTCAGGTGAATGCATACAATGAACAGTTCCTAGGGTTGTTCTCGATGTTTTAATTGGATTTCTCTGTTGACAAAAATGATGATGGAGGTTGCTTTGGAAGGTCTAAAGGCACACTGAGAGGATTTCTTCAGCCACAGGAAGTAGTATTCAGCAGAATGCCTGTCAGGATTTTCCCTGACATGGTCAAGAGAGAAATATTTCAATAATTTTCGGAGTATGTTTCATCTCCGTCTTCAAAATAGTTACAATTGTCGCATTCCTGAAGTTTGGGGGTGGGGGGAAGAGTTCTTTTCCCTCCCAAATCCATAGGATGGATACGTGCTTGGAGTTTTAATGTGAACAGAAGTCCGCTAACTTTGAAAACCTCAGCTGGAATATCATTGAGGCCACAGGCTTTGTTGCTTTCCATCTAATTGATTGCCTGTTGCAACTCTTCCATTGATGGTGCTCCACCCTGGGATTTTCCCACAGGGCACTGGGAGATAGCCCGGAGGGTATTGGCTGCCACTATGAATTTACCATTGAGTTGTTCAGAATGTTCTTTCCAGTGTTGACCCTTCATGAGCAACTCTATTAACTGTTTCTGTTCTGATGGGAATAATCCCAACTTCTCTCATCTCTGCACGTGGCTGACGTCCCTCAACTATGGAAACTGTGACAGTACCAAGGCCGATAATCCAGTGCTGTACTGAGGGAGTGCTTCACTTTGGAGGTACCATTTTTCGGATGAGACCTCTCAGCTGGGCATAAAATGATCCATGTCACTATTTTGGAGAGGAGCTTGTGAGTTATACCCAGTGCTCTGGCCAATATTTAACCCTCAATCAACATAACAAAAAGCAGATTATCTGCTCATTACCACGTTGTTGTTTTTGAGAGCTTGCTGTGTGCAAATTGGCTGCTGTGTTCCTACATTTCAGCTGAAACTACACTTCAGGAGTGCTTCATTGGCTGTGAAGTGCTTTAAGATGCCCAGTAGTCATGAAAGGAACTGTATAAATGCAAGTCATCGTCTTCTTAATTCTAGTAAATCCTCTTTCCACCCTTTTCTGAAGGCCTTGACGTCCTTCCTAAACATAATGCCCAGAATTGGACACAATACTCTAGCTGAAGCCTAACCAGTGATTTTTAAAAGTTTAGAATAAATTTATTTGATACAACAATTATAAAGTCAAAGCTCCCATATAATCTCTTAACAACCTTATCTATTTCTCCAGCCATCTTCAAACTTTTCTATTCACTAACCCCCAAGTTTCGCTGTTGCTGCAGTCCTTGCAAACCAGGTCAATATAGTTAATAATGTGCTGATCACTGGTGCATGCGAAAAACAGTATGGCCAGAATTTTCCCGTCGGCGATTTGGGGGCGGGGCCCGCTCGCCAACGGGAAAATGACGCAGGATGACGTCGGGAGGAACCCCCGACGTCACCCCAGTCCCTTTAAATTTTCAGGAAGGCGGGCAGAGAGTGAAATCAGCTATCTGCCTGCCGACCTGTCAGTGGCCAATTGAGGCCATTGACGGGGTACTTAAAGTAATTAAAGGCCCTGCCTGTCCAAGCTTAAGGTTGGCGGGCAGGCCAGGAGCCCCAGCGGGCTTCTGATAATACATGAAACCTCATCCACTGGTGGGATGAGGTTTCATGTTCCTTTTTAAAAACTTTAATAAATGTAATGTTATATTTGTTAACATGTCCCATCTCGTGTGACATTGTCACATGAGGGGGACATGTTAATAATATTTTTATTTTTCTATTTTAAGTTTTTTAGACTGTCACTAATCTCCCTGAGACAGCACTTAGCCTCAGGGAGCAGTGTGCTCTTTCACGCTCATGCGCAAAAGAGCGCCATTTGAGAGCTGGGGATTCCCTCCCCCCCCCAGCACAGGAAGTGCATAGCGCTTCCCGTTGGGCAGGCCGCTGGGCAGGCCTTAATTGGCCCGCCCACTCAAAATGGCAGCGGGCCCTGTTTTGGCGGTGGAGGTCAGCTGTCCACCCGCCACTGAGCTGGTGGGGTCCACACGCCCACCAAGGGCAAAATTCTGCCCTATGTGTTTTAGCTATAAAAATGTGGGTGAGCATGACTTAACATTCTTCCTCCTCCTCCCTTTTCAGATGTCGCAGATCTGAAATGTATCATAAATTAATCCAAAGGGCTGAGGCCAATACAGGCTGGTATTGGCCTACATGTTTTCACGTGAAGTTTTCCTGATCCATGTTCAGATAGGATTTTAAAACTTAACATTGAGTTTTTTCTATAGCCTCCAGTGATCCTTTCAAGGACTACTGGTTAGGTAGCACTAGAAACAAATAACTTGTTGGATCTTGTGCAGTATTTTGGGGCATAGGGCAATCTTGTGTTTGATTGGAAACCAGGCAGTGTGATTTCAGGGGGAGAAGGAAATAAATGGTCTTAGTGATGACAGGGATGAAGTTGGAAACTCATGTCGGGAGCAAACATGACATTAAGTTTGCGCACAAACTGACCTAATCTCAGACCTTTGCCAGGGAGAGGGCTGGAGTTTAGTCTTCTGCAAAAGAAAAGCTTGAAGTATTCACAACTTCCTTCATCCAGAAGTGCCAAATAGATGATCCACTTTTGCCTCTTCCTGAGGTCTCCTGCATCACAGATGTCAGTACAATTCGATTCGTTGTAGTGATATCAAGAAATGGTTGAAGGCACTGAATAATACTGAAAACTTGTGCTCCAGAACTTGCTGTGCCCCTAGCCAAGCTGTTCCAGTACAGCCACACCACCGGTATCAATCCAACAATCTGGAAAATTGTCCAGATGTATCCTGTGCACAAAAAACATGACAAATCCAATCCAACCAATTACTGCCCTATCAGCCTACTCTTGATCGTCAGCAAAGTGATGAAAGGTGTTGTAGACAGTGCCATCAAGCAGTGCTTGCACAGCAATAACCTGCTCACTAATACTAAGTTTGGGTTCTGTCACAAGCCAAGTTTTTTTTATTCGTTTGTGGGACTTGGGAATCGCTGGCTAGGCCAGTATTTATTGCCCACCCATAATTACCCTTATTCAGAGGGCATTTTTAAGAGTCAGCCACATTCCTGTAGGTCTGGAGTGCCAGACCAGATGTGGTCATTAGTGAACCAGATGGATTTTTTATAACAATTGACCATGGTTTCATTGTCATCATTAGAATTTTAATTCCAGATATTTATTGAATTCAGATTCTACCATCTGCTGTGGTGGTATTTGAATCCTGGTCCCCAGAGCATTATCCTGGGTCTCTGGATTACCAGTCTAGTGATAATAACACTACGCCACTGCCTCCCCCATACGTATGGACAAAAGAGCTGAATTCCAAAGGTGAGGTGGGAATGACAGCCTTGGTTCAAACATGGACAAAAGAGCTGAGCTCCAGAAGTGAGGTGAGAGTGACTGCCCTTGACATAAATGCAGCATTTAACTGAGTGTGGCATCAAGAAACCCGAATAAAATAGAAGTCAATGGAAATCAGGGGGAAAACTCTCTGCTAGTTGGAGTCATACTTAGCAAAAAGGAAGATGGTTGTGGTTATTGGAGGTCAGTCATCTCAGTTCCATAACATCATTGTAGGAGTTTCTCAGGGTAATGCCCTCAGCCAAACCAACTTCAGCTGCTTCATCAATGACCTTCCTGCCATTATAAGGTCAGAAATGGGAATGTTCCTCATGATTGCACAGTGTTCATTACTATTGGCAGGTCGTCAGATACTGAAGCAGTCCATGTCAATATGCAGCAGGACCTGGAGAACACTCAGGCTTGGGCTGATAAGTGGCAAGTGTTGGACAGTGACCATCTCCAACTTGAGAGAATCTAACCATCTCCCCTTGACATTCAATGGCATTATCATTGCTGAATCCCCCATTATCAACATCCTAGGGCTTACATTCTGTCCCATGACACAATGGTATGTTCTATCTTACCGCTCATATTGGTATGTTTTATATGGAAAAAAGGTGTGTCTTTTCTTACCCTTGTAGTGTGTATTACAATTAGATAATTCAGCAGCAAGCTTATGTGCATTTTAAAATAAAGAATGCTATTTATTCCCACACATTTACGATTTAACAAACATCAGACACATTTGTTCTCACACACTCACTTACACATGCAAATATTAGATACATATAAAGGTCAGACACTTTTACAGATTACGGGTTTCTCAGTCTGTGGTTTACAATCCTCGATATGTTACATGTTATGCTGTAGTTTCTTGGATGGTTTTGATGCTTTAAATTTGAAGGGAGGGTCTTGTAAAGTGAAATGTTCACAGGTTGAGGGATTTCTTGTAGTTGAATAGCTTGGATGTTGGTTTTCGGGTGAATTTTAAGCTGGAATAGTTTGGTGGGGAGGAATCCTTCTCTCTGTTGGGATCTTCTGCTTTCAAGGTATTGCTGTTAATTACCTTGCCTGCTTGATGACATACAGCTAGTTCGTGCTCTGGCTTTCTGACAAACTGACAATTAACTTCAAAACAGCTCTTAGTTGATTTTTAAAAGCAGACAAAAACATGGCTGTCCCCATGTGGGACCATCTGAGGATGTCCCCATGTGGCTTTTCACAAGTTCAAGTCCTTTTATAAGTAAGGGATGGTGTTATGTTGATTTTATATCCTGTGTTGTGGGTTAACACCTCAGATGTTCACTCAGTCTAGTTTGGATAGGGAAAACAGTCATGATACCGTGGGATGGTGCTAGGAGCCATTTACTTCCGTCTGCCACCAATTAAGTTTTGATCTTCGCTTTTGTTCAGTATTCAACAGAAAATCAGGCAGCCTGAAAGTTCCATAGCCCTTTTGTGTTGGCCCATCCTTAAACAAAGAGATGTGTGAATTCTGCAGATGGCTGTGATTTGTAGCAGCCATTTTAATAGTTTGTTTGTGTCCAGTTTTTAAAAGCATTGACTGAAAATTCATAATACATTGGGCATAACAATTGACTAGAAACTAAACTAGACCAGCCATATAAATACTGTGAAGAGCAGGTCAGTAGCTGGGATTTCTCTAGCGAGTAACACATCTACTGACTCCCCAAAGCCATTTACAAGGCACAAGCCATGATACCCTCCAATACGCTCCAATTGCCTGGATGAGTGCAGCTCCAACAGTTCCAAAGAAGTTCGACACCATCCAGGACAAAGCAACCAGCTTGACAGCAGTGCATACCATACACAAGATGCACTGCAGCAACTCACCAAGGCTCCTTCAGCAGTACCCTCTAAGCCCACAACTTCCACTACCTAGAAGGAAAAGGGCAATAGATGCATGGGAGCACCACCAACTGCATGTTCCCCTCCAAGACATGCACCGTCCTGACTTGGAACTATATCACCGTTCCTCCACTGCCAGTGGGTCAAAATCCTGGAATTCCCTTCCTAACAGCACTGTGGGTGTACCTGCACCAGATGGACTGCAGTGGTTCACTATCACCTTTTTGTGTAATTAGCAATAAATGCTGGACTTGCCAGTGATATTCGCATCCGTGAAAGAATTAAAAAAAAACATAGCAGCTATGGAATGGAGTTTGGAGTGGGGACTGGAAACTATGGCTTCATTCTCCCCAGTATTGGAGGAAATTTCTGCTTATCCACTACTGGATGTTGGATAAGTAGTCTGATAATTTAGCAACAGTGGAGGAGTTGAGAGAGCTGGTGGTGATGTAGTGCTGGGTGTAATATTCCTACATGTGAAAACTAGTGCTGCGTCTTTAGATAATTTTGCTGAGGGCAGCATGTAGATGAGAAATAGGAGAAGGGCCAAGGATAAATTCTTGGCGGACACCAAAGATAACAGTGAGACCAGGAAGAGAAGCTGGTGCAGCCAATTTTCTGGTTACAATTAGATAAGAATGGGCAGGTGATAGCAGTGCCACCCAGCTGGATGAGATGTAGAGAGGCATTGGAAGAGGATGGTGTCAACCATGCCAAAGGCTGCAGACAGGTCACGAATCTTGAGGCGGAAAGTTTACATTTGTCACAGTCACATAAGATGTCATTTGTGACTTTGATAAGAGCTGTTTCAGCACTGTGGCAGAGGCGGAAGCCTGATTGGAGAGATTCCAACATGGAGCTCTGGGAAGATGGGAATTGATTTGTGAGGTGACAACATGTTCAAAGACTTTGGAGAGGAAAGAAAGGTGGAACATTACTTTGCAAAGGCAGCGGGGTTAAGGGTTGTTTTTTGAGGTGACAGGAGATTTAAGAGAGGGGGACAATACCTGAAGAGAGAGATCCATTTACAATAAGGCAAACATGGGGGCTAGGAGTATTAGTTTAGTTTAGTGGGAATAAGATCGAGGGAACAGGAGTTGAGTCTCAAGAACAAGATGAGCTCAAGAAAGGCATGAGGGGAGATAGATGAGAAACTAGAGAAATTTGTGAGTTGAGGCTATGGCAGGGGGTAGCATTTAAAGAAGTTTGACCTGGTGGGCTAGTGGAAGGGGGTGACAAGACAGAGGCAGCTGACTGGATTATCTTGATCTCACAAGAAGTCCATGAGCTCCTTGCATTTTTTGGAGGTGAGGCTGGAGGGGACGGGACGAGGGTTTAAGAAGATCACTTGCAATGTTTAACCTAATCCAGGATTGTCTTTTTTAAAAATATTCTGACCGTGGTTTATTTTGTATGGAATGGCTCACACATCATCCATGGCATATACCAATGTGCTGTGTCATTCTGTGCAGTAGCATAGGGACATGTGCTCACAATGCTTCATGTAGTTATTAATTTAGGGCAAAGTTACCTCTCCTGTCTGCTCCATTTAATGCTGCACTCTGGGGCTGTTGTTTACAAGATGTCACCAGGCCTTGGGAAGCCCTGTCTCATTTGAATTCCTCCCAAAGTAGAACCACACCCCCTCAAACTACTGTACCCAGAAGGCAAAAGCAAAATACTGCTGATGCTGGAGGTCTGAAATAAAAATTGAAAAATGCTGGAAAAAAACAACAGGTCTGGCAGCATCTGTGGAGAGAGAAACAACGTTAACGTTTCGAGCTCTATATGAAGGGCCTCTGAAGGAATCATATCGGACTGGAAACGTTAACTCTGTTTCTGTCTCCACAGATGCTGCCAGACCTGCTGAATTTCTCCAGCACTTTCTGTTTTTATTCGTACCCTAAAGGTGGTTGTATGCAGTTTCAATCTCTTGCCATGAGTCACTGCCAAGCACTTTGATTTTCAGCCAGCAGCCAGGTTGGTATAGGTAAATGAACTAGGTGCATTCCAGGTGAAGCAAAGCCTCTCATTGAAATTGCTTAACTTTTTGAGCTTAGCTTGACCAATTAGAAACATAATTAAAATTTTGAAACTTGCTAGTACAGCCACCATTTTTCTATTAAGTTCCAGGCTGGGAGAGTTTGTGACAGGCAAGTTACAACATCTTTGACATTAACAGCTCCTATCACAGCACCATCTATAAGTATATCTGATACAACCAGCAGTATAATAGGCCTGCACAGGGGTAGGGTGACCATGAAAGTTTTAAATGGAGAGCATGGCCCATGTACTGAATTTAATATAATAATATATGTTTATATAATATGGTATTCTATTCAACAGTTTAAGAAAATGTTTTTGAAATATAATGAACGCAGTATAGAGATATCACTATATCTTGCTATTGAGAAAATGTTAGCATTTTACAAATAGAAATGACAGATTTTGAAAGATGAATTAAAATCACAGTAATGTTTTCCTAAAGCCAGATGCTCTATTATGGATGTTAATTTCAAATATGCTTTAGAAAGTCACTCTGGAGCATCCAAGATTTAAAGCAAGTTGTTTAAAAGCTTCATTTTTGAAATCACAAAGTTTTAAATAAGCAACTGCAAAAAAATCCACAACTTCTATGAGCTGATTGAGATTGGGATCTTCACTAAACCAGTGCAGAACCTGAAATTACAACCATCTGACACCAAAAGGAACTGAATATCTAACAAATGTCAGTTTTACAGTAACTGGTTGTATGCATGTGATCTGAAGTAATTTAATGAACAAATGAACTGATGGATCCACATAAAGGATCTTCGCATGGAGATGGAATATTATAGGTATTTGTAATCCACTTCAAATAATACCAGACAGTCCTTCAAATCTTTTAACCTTCTCCAGTCACCATGGGATAGGAGTTATATTGACTTTATATTCATTTATGTAGAGTAAATGCGGGTAATCCACAATATAAATTGATATTGCATGGCTTATTTCATATTCTGTGCCACAGAAAGACTTAGACACAAATGGTTATTGTTGTTTAAATTAGCACTGCACCTAGCAGAATCATGTGGAGTTCCGCATGTTAGTGAACCCGTGCCTGGGATGTCTAAGCAGTTAAATTACTGCTGCACTTAAGCCAGGCAGTTCAAGGCCGATAAAATATCTTTTCTAAATATCCATTGTTTGAAGATTATTAATCTAGAATATTAATTTAAACTAAAACAAGTATATGGTCGACAGCAAGATATATCATTTCAAGTTAATAATAACTTGAAGATAGTAATCCTTGAGAATGACGTATGTGATTTATGAATATCTAAACACAGAGATTGAACTACTGCCTCAAAGTCAGCTATTTAATATCATATAAACGTTTTTTATTTTATTATTGTTAAACAACAAAGGCAAAGAAGAACAGAGATAATGGTGGCCTAGGAGTTGAAAGGAGATGGCATCATGTATTATATTAGAGTACTATAGTACTAGCAACTTTTGTTCCAAGTAAATGGGGTTTTGCACTATTGGAAAGTGTATGGAAATGTGGATAATATAGCTTATTATTTAATTGATTTGTGACATTATAGCACTGCTACCCATGCATTCATTTATTTTGTGTTGACTAGAGTGAGTAATATTCACACTGAGCAATGGAACGTTTCCATTTTGGGCATTTATTGCCATTCAGTGAATTTCAAAATCAGATTTGTTATGGTTAGATGTAGAATGAAATTCCCTTTGCTCTGCCCAACATGAAGCTTCGTCTTCATTTTTTCTCTCATTTTTCACACAAATCATTCTCTGGGGCAAATTACCAATTGGTGCTTTTTTGCACAGTGGGAGCATGCATGAAGAACTGGTTAAAGGCTCGCTAAATGCATTTCATGTAGAACCATGAGAGCCAGCAGGAAGAGCAGACATTCATCCCATCGGTTTAAATTGCATTTGAATCCAGGCTTTGGAGCAGTACACTACATAAACCCCTACTATTTCATATTCAGTGATAACCATGGAGTGGTGCGTGAGCTATTTTTGCTACTCAGCAAATCATTAGAGGAAGTCTAATATTTGAACCAACTTTTCCATACTAGTAGCTTTGAAACTGTACACTAAAAACAACCCATGCAGGACAATAGTGTGATTTGATTAAATCATTTGCATCCTGAGGGTAATAATCAAATTTACTACTTTACAAACAATTTGGGTGAACACAAGCTCACTAATATTGAGTAAAACAATTTTATGATTCCAACATGTAAAATTTGCTTTGAAGAGAGCAGTTGTTACCTCAACATTTCAGGATAGGATACTCTGCCCATCATCTGGAGGAATAACTGGAACAGGTGAAAGACTGGAACAGTGGAAGATGGAAATATGGGCATGATATTTTTGCTGATTGTTCAGGGTATCATGTTTGTAATAAGGTCAATACACATTAACATTCTTGCTGCTGGTTGGTTGACTGTGTAGAACAGATAATAGCTCTATTTTTTGAGTAAGAATAGCCAGATGTCACTGAGAATGCCGCTGTCTTGAGGATGGTGTGATGTTGGTAAATCTTCATGGGTTTCCAGACGCATTTTATATACTAGTGTGTGATGGATGAAATAAGCTGAGAGTTGGACCATTGAATATGGTGGTTATTAAGTCGAGCATGTTTGATGATAGATGACTTGTCCCATTCCCTGTGCTTGGAGCCGGTTTGATGTTCCTTAAGTTTAATGTGCTGGTTGCGGCCTGTTTCTTCAATGAAGATGAGCCCGTATTCGCAGGGTATGCTGTAAATTCCTTGTTTATTGTGAAATGGTTTCTTGTCTTTGTGGGTATGAAGGATGGAATGGAGCTTCTTAGATGATTTTTGCTGGGCTTCTGTTTCTGCTGTCTTGAGTATAGGTTGTAATCTGTGCAAGGTAGAACTGATGTACGAGAGGCTAACTCTTGTCTTAGTGGAAGCAGTTGTTATGGAATGAGGAACAGGTGGGCATGTGTTAATCTTGTGTGAGGGAATCCATTGAGTTGAAGTGTAGACTTAATATGGTGAAGCTCATGTTGTAGATGTTTCTTGTCATTGATGGAGTAGGTTCTTCTAATGAGGGTGCTGGAAATCAATTGGAGGGTGGAGGGATAATGGAAAGATCAGTAATTCATATATCTGTCAGTGTGAGTGGGCTCATGTATTAGCTTGATGTATTAGTATACCACTGTGAGATTTGGTAATGAAAACATCAAGAAATGGCATGGAAAGTTGTTGCTCCATCTCTATTGTAAAATTAATACTGAAATGCTGATTGTTAAGATGTTGTAGAAAACTATGAAATTCTCTCCTATCATGTTGCCATATGACAAAAGTGTCAACATATCGAAGCTGGAAGACTAGCTGAATGAAGTGCTGCTCGTTCGAGTAATTCCATAAAGATGCTAATGACAATTGGTGACAGTGGAGATCCCGCTCCCCGCCCCGTAACAGCACCATTTGTTAGTCTGAAGTATGAACCTTGCCATTGGAATGATGTTGAGTTCAGGCGTATCAATAGAAGATTGAAAATTTAATAAGCTGATGGTACAGTTCTGTTGGATAAGCTGTTGTCTTCCTCCAAATGTTATCTGATGATAAGATAAGCTTCTGGGATGGGTACATTGGGAGATCGCAGGGATATTATGGGTTAGCCTTAGATCACTGGATGGCTGAAGTGCCAATCATGCCATATAGGTATCAGATTTTCCTTTTTTAAGAATTGTTACGACCGAGTGAGAAGGAATGAATTGGCTCCCCTCTATTCAACATCTTCCGTTGGTCGCAACAAAGATTTGTTTCTTTTTCACAAGGATATGCCTTTTCCAAATCAGAACGTATTTGCCTATTTAAGCTGTGAAGCACTGGCAGAGGTGGTCATTGCCAAGAAAAGGTTGGCCATCCAGTGCAGAAAAACAAATAAATGATGCTATCTGTGCTGCCAGGGTAAGGCAACCATCTCATCAATCTCAATTCACCCACTCACAAGGCCATCGCACCTTCACAGGCATCTCACTCTCTGCCAGCTCAAGGGACACCACCTACTCCTCTCTTGTTCTCTCTTGCTCTCTCGTGCTCTCGCTCTCTCGCTCTCTCACGCTCCCACGCTCTCGCTCTCCCGCGCTCTCGCTCTCCCGCGCTCTCGCGCTCTCGCTCTCCCGCGCTCTCGCGCTCTCGCTCTCCCGCGCTCTCGCTCTCCCGCGCTCTCGCTCTCCCGCGCTCTCGCTCTCCCGCGCTCTCGCTCTCCCGCGCTCTCGCTCTCCCGCGCTCTCGCTCTCTCTCGCTCTCGCATGCTCTCTCTCGTGCACGCTCTCTCTCACGCTCTCTCTCTCTTGCGCTCGCTCTCTCGCTTTCTCTCTTGCTTTCTCTCTCACTCTCTCGCCCTCTCGCTCTCTCCCAACTTCACATCTCCATTTGGCTTCAGCTCTCACCATCTTGAGGCCACTTGCACAGATGAGCATGTACCACCCTCTCCAACACAAACCCTGGGATACCCCCTTCCCTATTTCAGCCCTGTCCGTGCAGCCTCTTCCCTTGCTTAAGGCCACTTCTTTCCCTTCCCCAAGCAAGCCCTAGCCCTGCAGCTGTTGAAAAGCCATCCCCACCTTATGGCTGGCCTGGCAGGTAGAGACCTGCCGTTAGCCCCCCTAAAAGTGACATGGTGCTGCATGCAAGCAAGGTAGGCAAAAAAAAATTGAAGTCCCAAATGAAGTGCAGCTTGCCAGCTGCACGTGGCTTGTGTACAGTTGTGAAACACATCAGCATGATTGCCTGGATGATCCAGCATGGGGGATGATTCTGATGAGCAGGGCTTATAATGAAGTGCTAAACTATTGAAAATAGGTTCCCAACATGCGGTGGCAGGAAATGCAGCCTGTTATTCATGGCTGGAGTGGAGGATGGCAAACTGGTTTCACAATGGCGTAAAACTGATTTTTTCCTTCTCACCATATTGTCTGCTCACGCCCGCTGCCAATGGAACCGGATAATTCTGCCCATTGTGTATTTTCAAGAGGTTTGGAGTGTGTCTGTGGCAGCCATTGTTTCATTATCTAGTACTTTGCATTTTTAATGTTTATTCCTTAGAGTTTCAATGAGTGTCTGGTTTATAGGAAATGCCTCTCCCTTCACACTTCCTGAGGGTTATTTATTTGTTTCTCATTTTCACCTTGTAATCTGGCCTTGTATTTTTAAGCAGTTTGCTCTGTCTCAGTTCAAACTGCAAATTTTCCATTCAGCTGAAAGTAGAAAAATCATATTTTCAAAAAAATAAAGGGACAATAGCCTCATGACAGAATTTAAATCTTGTCTTTCTTCTGCTTGTCGTGGGAGGTTAGAATTCCCCTCATGGTTTTGCTAACATCCAAACTTATTTGCATTGTCATTTCATTTCATGAATAGAATAGATAAAAAAAGGCAACGCAAAGGGTTGCAGCATTTTAAAATTGATGTCGCAACAGATTCAGGCAGTAACCATTATTTACCAATAGCTTATTAAAAATACAACTTATTATCTACAGCACCTGAGATGTGAGTCTATTACTACTCGGGGAAAATGCAGTCAATGGCCAACTTATTCCTGTACATAAACAATTTCTGCCCTGTAGCAAGACTTTGGTCTTGGCATTTTCAATTGAGGTCAGTTATCCTCATCTTGGTGCTGAGAGAATGTCGTATGATTTCATGTTCTTTGTGAATGAAAGGCTTATCTTACTTGATAAGATGCTGTTTTCCATTTATGTGCCATACAAATGCAGCAATCCCAAAATGCATCATACCTGCCAAGTCTTTATGTCCAGATTTTCTGCCCCAGGCCATTAAACATACAGAGACCTTGACAATTAGTCGAGCTCTACACTTGTACCTAGCAATACAGTTGGAGTGTGGGAAGGAGGGACACGCAGGAGGGGGAGGGGTTAATTGTTCATGTAACGTTATTAACCTTCAACGTAAATTATATTATAAAGAACCAAACATTACCAATAGGATATTGCAATAATTTGTAAACAGATATGCTCAACAAGTAATTACCACATTTCTCCTGCTGTGCTCTCCCTTACCTTGTATTTTACCTGCACTTGTTGCATATCTCCAGTAGAGGAAGATGGTGAGCAGAACCTTGACAGCTCCTGGGCAAAATTGCAGATTGTCAGTCAGAAGACACTGGTCCATTTGACTGTCAATATGTTTCCCAATGTGTAAAGGTCCTCTATACAGTAGAGACCATGTGTAATAGGAGATTTACTTTTCGATCAATGTTCTTTTTTGCAGGGACTTGAACCTGCTGGCACAATGCGCAGAGAGTTTCACCACAGCTCCTGCATTAGATGAAAAGAAAGTTATTACTGTTTCATGAACCACTGTGGTAATTTAGATATTATAGAGTGTGATGTGCCAATGAAATCATGTCGTGAAAACATTGTTTGTGTAACTTGATCTGCAATAGATAGCTTAGGTTAAGCTATTTAATTTAAAACTGAACCTTTATTCAAAACTGTCCTTTTCACTGTCCAAAACTTTTGACATCCAAATTGTCACATTCTTCATAGGATATCTTTGAGATACAATGTGCAGGGTTTTGTTGGTAAAGCACTCTTTTCCTGTGGTAATCCACAACACTGTATTTTTAATTGAAGCCAGTCAAATAGGTAATGGTGCATTTGAAAACTGCAGAATGCAAACCATTAGCCTGATTTACCCTGATATGTTTGTGAAGTTCAGTCTGTCAGATGTCCCATAAGCATTTTTGTAAGCATTCCCCTAAGATCTTTCAGTGAAACTTAAGGACTTAAAACAGACTTGAGCTTAACTGTTACTGTTCAATCACAATATTATTGTGCAGTTATTATAAGAAATGTTCCAAATAATGAAAATCTAGATGATGGTATTAAACATTGATCTGGTCTTGGAATTTTGGGCCACCATAAAGGCCCACAAATGAACCATTTTAAATGAGTGATCACAAATCTGCCATGTAGGCAAGCTAATTTTCTTTTGTCTGTAGACTAGTGAAAGTAAATTCTTATACTGGCAGTAAATGTGTTTAGCTTCTCAGTAACACACCCCAGGGGTTACCTAAATCAAATTAGTTTTGAAGCAACTTTGAATTTGGATTTTTCTTAGTGAAGAACAGTCATGATCTATTTTATTTGGACTCTACTGACACTAATAAGATGGTACACAAAGGAATTGCAGTTTTTTTATTGAATGTCATTTAGATTTACCTTAATGAAGTTAATGTTTAAAAAATACCTCAAATTTGATGTCCAAAAACCGGACATTATTTTAAGCGGGCCATGCAAGAATTTTAAGTGCTATTAAATGGGTGAAGAAAACTCACTAGCTTGTTTGGGAATTAGTAGTGTGCTGACTAGTTATCCGCTTCGCACACCTGTCATTTCCTGCGCTGAGTGGCTGGAGTGACCTTTGACCCCACCCAACCCAGCTTGGAAAAGTCCAGTGAGTTGCACTTCTCTGCACAGCTTCCATCTCGAGTGTTTCTCTAGTGCTCCAATGATCCGAAGTGAGCACAGTTTTTAAGTTGTGGCCTTATCAAAGCACTATCCAACTTCAGTGTAGGTGCCTTAGACTTGGACTTGATCGCTGTCAATCTTTTTCTAATTACACTACAGTTACTGTGAAATGCTTCAGGACCTTTTTCAGAAAACCGGCAAGATCCGAAATCTGGCATGGACTCAGTACCGAGGTTGCCGGTTTTGAGACACTTTATCTGTATTACTTGAACATTTCCCACAGAGTTGCTTGTGGGCCAAGAAGTGTCTTGTGAGTGCACAGTAGAGCAGGGTAAGTGGGGGAGTGATAGGCAGGGCTGAGACCTCTCAGATAGGGACCTTAATCAGTTAGTTGTAGGGGAGGCAGTGTGGGAGGCAGCATTAAGTGATGCTGGTGGTCATAGGGTGGGAAACCTACTAAATGGCATCATGGAGGTAGATTTAACTTGTCTGCTTTTTTGCATGTTTGTTGAGTGAGTGTGCCTCTGTTGCCTTCCTCCGAAGAATGATGCCACTCAACTTCAGAGGGCCCAAAATCCAACAATTATGTTCCCATTCCAGCTGGAGCCTTCCTTCTGAACAGGTAGTGCCCAGTTTTCTTGGCACCATGCCCCATCCTCTTCTGTCCCTGTGATGCCAGTGGAGTGCTGACCCCATTCAAAGCCTCAGTTCTGAGTGACCACTTTACCTGCCACCTGTGCAGCCCAAGGGCACAGCCCCCCTTTTCCCCACTAAATCCTCTTATGGGCCGGGGTGATGCCCCGGAGCAATGATGATTGGTTTCCCACTCTGTCTCCCTCAGCTATTCTGAAACTGACATTTTCTAAAATCTGTGGAGGGGGATATGGAATAGAAGTTAAGGCTGCTGGGATGTTTGACTTGATAAGCAATAGGAAGAGGCAGCATGTTAGATGGACTCCATCTTGGTGAAAAAAACGTCAATGAGCTCTTTGCCCTTTTACATTATAATATAAGTAAGTGGTCCACTCAACAAAAGGTATTGAAATTATCTTGGCATTTGACAACTTTCAGCCTTTTACAGGTTGCTTTAGAAAACTGCAAGCCTTTTCATGGGCTGGCTGAATGACATAGCTGAAATTTCTCACACAAAACATTATATAAAACAGTAATCTTAATTTGAAATGCTATTGCCTCAGTAATAAGTATTTGAGAGTATAACTGTTGCTTAGGCTTAATAAAAAAAAAGGTGGCATTAGATTTTTCTGGTAACTGCTGGTGTTGTCTCATTTATTAAAGGCATATCTTCCAGTACCTTTTCTGATTTGTTTCATACACAATAATATGGACCACTTAAAAAGTGCAAAAGTATAAGATAGCCATTTCGATTCTACAGATTTTATTTATATTATATAGGTTCATATTTGAGGATTTAGATATTTATTCTGACACCAAAGTGGTCTTGCCTCCCTCTGTTGTGTTTTAATTACCACATGATGTTAGAGGCTTAGGCAAGCTGCAGATGGCTGCAAAAGTGTAGCTGCAACTCTTAGTCTGTCCCATTCAAATCGTTGGTTGCAGTAGGAAGATTTGAGTGCTGCTCCTCTTGAAATTGTATTTGATGTTACTACTTGTATATCGGCATTTGTATATGACAGATATGTTATAATAGTTTCAGAAGCTGTGTTTTGTAGCTGTGTTTCATGAGTTGAATGTACACTACTCTAGTATTGGATTTGCTGCACATGAAATAATTGCCTATATTAACTCCTTTATTTGAGATGTGAAGAGCCTCATTAAATTGAATGACAGTTCATTTTCTGGGCTTGATGTAATAAATCCTATGTCCATGGAGTATGAAATGTTATAAGTTCAAAATATTAATGGAAGATTTGCTCATTCACCCGTAAAGTTTCTATACATGAGGCACTTGTGTAAATCTATAATGTATAATATGTTAGAACTGTATGAACCTTGTAAAGTTGTTCTTGTCCATAGCCCATGGTACAATTTATGGATTTAATGAAAAATTGCTTGAGATATGGCCTGATTAAAAATACTGCTGGCCATCAATGATTTAATATAATGGCTAAAATAGCAATTAGTTATTATTTAAAGTACTGTAAAATGTTTATAACTTAGTGGAATTTAGTTATAGCTTTGACATTTTCATTAACTTTTGCTTTTAGCTTAGTATTAGTTCAAAATTAGTACAAATGTTGTAAATATTCATAATTTTATCAGTTACAGAAACAGTGAAATAAAATTTTCAAGCAGAAATTTAGAGAACCACATTTTTCAGTCGTAGTATGTTCTCTTTTTGCTCTAAGCATACTCCTGTACCTTTCTCAGTTTATCTAGTTCTCCCTAAAAAGGCACAATGGCCTCTTCCTCTAACGCTTCCTGTAGCAAAGTATTTCATGCTTCAACAACCTACCGAGCAACAAAATTTCTCCTTACCTCCCTCTCTCATATCGGCAATATTAAATTGATGACCCCTGGCCACTGATTCCACAACCAGAGAAAATTATCTTCTCCTGGTCATTCAATCAAAACTCAAAATTTAAAACTTCCACCGTTTTTCTGCTTCACCTTTCTCTGCTCCGGTGGGAATAATCCCACTATCTCAAGTTATCCATCTTAATTATAGTTTCAAACATTTGTGAACAGCGCTGTATGTTTCTTCTTGTTTTCATGTGCATTCCATAATGTGCTACCCAAAATGGCACAGAATTCTTTTTTAAAAAATTGTCACAATGTCAGTACTATTGTGCTCTACTCCCTTTCTAAAAGCACAAAATGCTTTTGCCCATATGAAAACAGTTCAAAGTAAAACATTGTAAGCAATGCAGTTTTGGATAGTTCATTGGCATTCATGGATATTAAATATGTCTTAAATTTTTGTTTACTTCAGTATTATGGTGACAAATGTGCAGAACAGTAAAACGTTAATGGATGAAAATATATGAAAGGAGCTTTTATGCCAGGATTATTAAACAATTCTAGCTTCATAAGGCAGTCAGTATCATAAATTAATTCCAACAAAAACCAGGGCATGATGGGCTACAGAATAAAATAATAAATGAGACACAGAATAAAGTAATAACTATCACAACTTCAGGTTAAAAGACAAATCTGAACTTTCAGGTCAACAAATCTTCTGCAATCAGTTTAACTTCAATATTTCTAACCTAATTTTCTCAATTAATATTGTTGAATTATACTTCTCATAAAATCCTTTATACACAATTGATGTCCCTCCTCCCATATGGAGTTCTAATCTTGTACTTTTATTTTTTTAAATGTCTGGTTTTATTTTCATAACTATAATGTCTCAAGATTATTAGGAAGGCAATTACAGTGCAATTGTAAATGTTAACTTGGCTTGAGGCAGAGAAGTCATTAATCTCGCTCAAAGCAATCTCAGAAGATTTGTGTCTTTGATCTGATATCTTCTTTGAATTTTCCTTGCATGTAATAATCACTGTTTATCTTTAAATTTAAAGATTCACGAGGTCTTCAATTGCCAGGAGTGCGACAAAAAATTCATATCTGCAAATCAGTTGAAGCGCCATATGATTACCCATTCAGGTAATTCCAACCTGCTGACAGAAAAACAGATAGCTGAAGTTTCACTTTCTGGGGCCTGCCTTGTGACCTGCTTTCCTGGTAATTAAGTAACACAAAATAAAATTTGTCATAGCTGCTTAACCGTCTTTAATCTGAAAAAGAGCCGATTTATGTTCATGGTGTGAAGTTTTTCTTTGAAGTTGTTCTCTTTTGACTGAAGCTAATTAAATGGAGTTTGGTGTTTGGAAGAGATGGTTTAAGATGTGCAAATTGCAGGAGATATACCAAAGCTTGTCCTACAAAAAAGCAATTTGATGCACGTAATTCAAAAGGCATGCAGCTGTCTGTCTAATTGGTTTAATCTTAATTGTATTGACTTAATTGCAAGATTCCCTCAGTGGATAAAGTCTTTCTTTCATCTTTCCTTCTTCAGAAACTGACAGTTTAATATTTGCTGCTCGTTCTTCACAGAGAAACGCCCTTACACCTGTGAGGTCTGCAGTAAATCTTTCAAACGGCTAGATCAAGTGACTGCACATAAAATTATCCATAGTGAGGACAAACCCTACAAATGCAAACTTTGTGGAAAAGGATTTGCTCACAGAAATGTGTACAAGAACCACAAAAAGGTAAATATGAATTCAGTATATATACATATATACATATGTGAATATATTTGTGTGTGTATATGTGTGTGTATGTGTGTATATATATATATAATATATATATACATTTTTAAAAATTCACACAAATTTGTGATTAACCCTGCAGCTGGCTGCAAAAAATAACCTTGTAATGCCCTACTACCAATCGTGATTGATAAATTTGCACTTGCTTACATCACAATGTTTGTAATCTGCACTCACTGACATCACCCTTTCCACAGCACAAGGACCTGGGGAAGCTCTGCATATCGGTAAGTCATTAGTAATTTCCCAGTTGAACAATTTTTTTATTTTTAAATTTGTAAAAAAATATATATATATATGGATGAAATGTCAAATCCATTTAGTTGTTGCTATGAATTTAAGATGTTTTCCAAACTTCTCAGTTGTGTTTCTTCCTTGTAACCTACCAATTTCAGTTCTGTATATAACAGAGTCAGGTGTCCTTGCCACTGCTACAATGTTAAATGTGTAACATTGGCCAAGCAGTATGTTGTCCAATTGAAACGCAAAACAATGGCAAAGATTCAAGTGTTTGACTGGATATGCAAGTCCATTTTGGATCATGGATGTTATTATGTTATATAAATAGCGCAAATATTTTGTTCACTCTAAGAATATTATGGAAGAGCTTTCTGGCATTAGTACTTGGAGTTTTGAATTAAAAAATAGCCTGAAATATTTGGTCAATCTCTGCATTTCTTCTGTTGGTTGAATTATTTGGCTGAACATCATTATTTCCTGTTTGTGCTATTTGTCTGTGACTTTCTCTATCTTGATGGATGAAATATTATGTCAGCTAGTTTAGATGCACTTCTCCTTAATCTTGCGAAGTATAACCAATAAATTCTTATGAGGACAGCATTTTTCTGGCCAGCAGGGTGCCGGTCATGATCCTGCTGTTGCCATTTGCGGTTCCTCTAGACTTCTCTTTATTTCTTTATTTGTCCCATTATTGCCCTTTTTGCTTTGTCCTATCATCCCTTTTGTCATTTAAATCACTCCTGCCAACTAGCCTATCACAATCCTTCCTTTTTGCTTTCCTCCCCTCTACCTCTATACTTAAAACCTGTTATATCCCTAATATTTTTCCTTTTTGGACAAAAGGTTACAAGCCTGGTTTTCCCCCTACAGATGCTGCCTGACTGGCTGAGTATTTTCAGCTTTTCTGTTTCTGTTTTAGATTTTCAGCATCTGTTACATTTTGCCCTTTAGATTGTTATGAGGATTAATGTAATGATTCTAAGTATAGTAGAAAAGGGTTAACAGATAGGATATGTGAATATATGATGTAGATGATGATGTACTACTGACATAAGTCAGTCATGTGTTAGACCGTGAAATGGAGGTTGGAATCATGCCCAGGAGAAAGGCGCCTACTCTAACTTGTTTCGATGTAGTACTAATTAACAAATGTTAAGCAGAATGTGTCTACAGTCTGTCTAAGAACCTAGTTCCACACCTAGGGTTGAATTTTCCATTTGTCAGGCGGGCAGAGCTGACCCAATCAAGGGTCACACCGCCATTTTACGTGGGTGGGCCAATTAAGGCCCGCCCAGCGTGACGTCCACAGGGGAGCGCTATACACTCCCTGTGTGGGCAGCGGGATGTCCTAAAATCGACAGTGCGCTCTTTTGTGCATGCGCACGAAAGAGCACACTCATCTCCCTGAGGCTAAGTGCAGCCTCAGGGAGATCGCCTTGACTTTTAAAAATATTAAAAACAGAAAAAAAAAATCCCTTACATGTCTCCTCATGTGATATGTTCATAACTTCCATAAAGTCTTTATTACAATTTTTAAAACCCTATACAAAACCTCATCCTGCCACTGGATGAGGTTTCATGTTTTTTCTAGTTGCCACCGGTGCTCCTGGCCGACCCGCCAACCTTAAGGTTGGACGGGCAGGTTCTTTAATTGCTTGATTGATCCTGTCATTGCCTCAACTGGCCATTGACAGGTCGGCGGGCCCGCAGCTGATTTTGCTGCGACCCCACCTTCCTGAAAATTTAAATGGCGGGGGTGGGGGGTGATGTCGGGGGTTCTGCCCGACGTCATCCTGCGTCATTTTATGCGTCAGCGAGCGGGCCCCACCCCTGCTTGCTGATGGTAAAATCCTGGCCCTAGAGTCCAAGTTAGAAGGACCCATCTCAGAACATTAAGGGAGAGGGGTGTGGTCAAAATAGTTGTTCTTGTATGGCACAAATTCTGGGAGGTGGGAAAACTGGCAAAAGCATGGAAAGGCATCAGGTGGTGTGCCTGATGTTCCTCTGCCATGCTGTTTTGCTAGTGGCAGGAAGGATGGTAGATGAATGTTAGGGGGTAATATAGGGGTACAGTAAGAACTTATTGAAAGGGAATGAATTACTTAAAATCTCCAAGCACATTGGCAGTTAAAGTTTACCAGATGAACCTTTAACAGCCTTAGGGGTCTGCAAACAACAGAAAGGCCTTGGAGCCGGACTGTAGTCAGAGGATGGCAATAACAACTAAGATTAAATGTGCTCTTCAACAGATAGGGGAAGAACAGATGGTCCTAGATTAGGTAGGAGGGAAGGTCTCTGCCTGGGTGAAAACAAATAGGGACAAAAGGTGCATGCATTTGTTACCAGAGATGTCTGTTTAATGTAAGCCTATATGTTGATGAGATTGGAATCTGGAAACTGTTCTTATACCTGACCAATAATGTATAAATATGTTGAATACTTGTGGTTTAGCAGAGTGCTATCTCAAGCTGCATTGAGATGGTTCTCCCCTTGCAATTGTTCGAATAAACGATCGTGACCTGTACCTGAGACTCCTGTGGTCCATTTGTCAAAGTGACCACAACAATGAGCCACTCACCTGGAGCCCAATTGAGCAACTTGAGTGGCTGATTCAGGTACCCTGCTTGCCTCTGTGGGCATTTTGTCTATGTCAGGATGGACCTGCAGGTGAGTAGGACAACCGCACATTGGGACGTGGCGGCCTTCCAGTGGGCTTCGGGGGACAGAAGGGGAATCTTTGGGCACTCTATGACCCAAGGAAGGGCTCCCTGATGGCAGTGGCTGCCTTGCAGCAATGGTATTGCCTGTCCACTGAGAATTCAACCCCCTCTCCCACCTCCACCTTGATTGCCAGGGCCTGCTTGCTATGCATTTGGTTCAGCAGCAGATATTTGTGTGTGCAGATCTGATGTCTGTCTAAATGTTGGAAAATCCAGCATTTTGTATTTTCTCAGACCAACTTCTGACCTTTTATTCTGAAGCTTAAGCTAGTTGGAAATTTTGGGTCTGTTGTTTGTGTTCCTGATTCTAGCACACCGTATAATGGCTGTCTTGCTCGTTTACGCCCCTGGGAAATATACATCTCCTTGAGTTCTGCAGATGGATAGTTCTTGCACAGGGGGCAGAAAGCTTCTGTGTAAAAGGGTGACTTGGTTCTGCGATGCTAAAATATGTTGGGGTGCTGCTGGTTGGAGTTGCCATATTTTGCTCAGTCCAAAATTAGATAATGGAAGTTTAGAGAATGAAATGTTTTCTAAAGGGTGATTATTGCTGAAAAAAGACATGTCTAAGCTTTTTGTCTTGCATTTGTCAGATCATTCTCAAGAATACCAATATAATGGGAACACAACAGTTTATACTGTATGTGAAAAGGGTGCTGATTGGTTGGCAAGTAGCGTTGCCATGGCGAATGCACCATTGATGGTGACTGACAGTTAACTGCCAAGCATTGTTTGAAATTTAAACCAGGTAGCTTGACCCTGATTGGTCAAGGCATTGCCCTGAGGAATGGGTCGGCCAAAGCTGTTAGTTATTTTGTTTAGCTGAGACAGGTGCAATGTATGTACATATTCTTTCTGTCTGCCAAGAACAGGGCCCTGTGTATTAATGTATGTAGCTTCCAGTATACGCAAATGCGCCAGACTGCTAGCCTGACTGACGATCTTAAGTTGGTTGTCAGCGTAATTCTTAACACATTGAGGATTATTTAGCAAATGTTGTCCAATCGCAGAATCATATCTAATGTTGGACACTGTGGGCAGAATCTTCGGCTTGGCGAGCAGGGGCGGGACCTGCTCGCTGAGGCGTAACATAACGCGGGATTATGTTGGGCATGCATCACGACATTACCGCGTGTCATTTAGATTTTCATTTAGAGTTGGCTGTGCGCCCACCGAACTGCCAAAGGCCTATTAACGCCATTTAAAAAGTCACTTAAGCAATTACCTGAGCTGTCTGTCCAACCTTAAGGTTGGCGGGCACAAAAAGAGCCCAGGTGGGCTCCTCATCTTGTGTAATAATCTCCTGTGGTACTTTATGCCCATTGGTTCCCTCTTCTCTACCGCCCTATACCCTCAGAAGAAAACTCTAATAGGCTTATCAAACGCTATTTCCTTCTCATTAAAATGTGTTATGTCTGTCTTATTTTATGATTTTTTTAAGTGCTCTGTCATTGTGCCTCTAATGGATTCTGGAATTTTCCCTACTACTGATGTTGGGCTAGCTGGCCTGTAGTTTCCTGTTTTTTCTCTCTCCTTTCTTGAACACCAGGGTTACATTTCCAGTCTACTGGATTCTTTTCTAGAATCTAGGGTATTTGGGAAGCTCAAAATGAATGCAACTAATATCTCTGCACTTCTTTTAAAACCCTGCAATGTAGGCCTTCAGGTCCAAAGGCTTTTAGTCTGTTTCACCAGTGCTTTCTCTTTACTAATATTAATTGCTTTAAGTTCCTCACTTACATTTAACCCTTGATTTCTCACTATTTCTGGTATGATTTTTGTGTCTCCTACTGTGAAGACAGTGTTGGATCCAGTCCCCTTGGTTCATTGGGACTAAAGGATCTGGGTTGCACGCTTGTTTCGGGGTGACTGAGTTGGTACAGAGACAAAGAATATCAGTAGATCATTTTTAGAATAAACACATGCTGTTTATTTACAAACTAAACTCAGCAGCTACACTTGTGCACTCACAACTCCAAACTCTGCCTTCACTCTTCAGTGTCTAACTCAAGACCCTCTCACAAAGGTAGCCAGTGCTACTCTGCTATTGGTTATTAAGATCATGTGACCTTATATTAAAGGTATATTACATCTCAAGTTATTTACACAGATCAATTATTTACTAAGTCAGTATCTCTGGGGGTAGAACATCTCAGCTCTACAGCTTCTGAAGTTTGATTTGGAACCAGTCGTCTGAGCATCTGGCTCTTCTGTAGGTACTTGTAAATCTGTTTTTTTGACTCTTTCAGGTACAGTTGGCTCTGCAAACACATTTGTACTTGGTTGAGTTCTTTCAACAGGAGATGTCGATTCAGTCTTGAACACTGGTGGAATGATTTCTGGGTATTTGGTTTCTCCTCTTATGTGATCCACATGTCTCCTTCATTACTTGATCTTCGGCTTTCACGTGACAGGAAAGAGGTCCCATTACTGCCCTTAGTTCACTGAACACCAGTGGGCCCTTCTCTACTTTCTCTCCTACATTAAGTGTTCTTTCCTGACTGTGACAGTCATGCCCCATTTTCTGACTTTGCTGCCTTCTTCCTACCTTTACCCCCCGCCGCCAAGTTTGGCATAACTGTGTTCAGTCTCGATAGGAGATGACGCTTCATCAGCAATTCCGCAGGTGTGACACCTGTTGTCGAATGATGCGTCCATTGTAATGGAATGTCTGTAATGGAAAAGAAAACGTGCTAATTTAGTTGCCATCGAATCTCGAGACGATTTCTTCATACCTGGTTTGAATGTCTGAACTGCTCTCTCGGCAAGTCCATTTGAAGAAGGGTGGTATGGAGATGTTTTCATATGAACAATACCGTTGAGGCTTGTAAATTGGCTAAATTCAGCACTCATGAATACTGTTCCATTGTCTGATACTAGCACTTCAGGTAGTCTATTAATTGCGAAACTTTGTAGTAGCTTGTCTGTTGTAGCGGAAGATATGGGTGACTTCACTTCGTATATGTCCATCCATTTTGAATGAGAATCTATGATAAGTAGAAACATTGTTCCCATAAAAGGTCCCACATAGTCGATGTGTACTCGTACCCATGGCCTTACTGGCTACTCCCATGGGTATAACGGGGCCGTTGCAGGTAATTTTTGTACTTGCTGATGCTGCATGCAACATCTCACTAAGTTTTCTATTTCTCCATCCATTCCTGGCCACCACATATAGCCACGTGCTATTGCCTTCATTTTTGGAAATTCAGGGATGTGCACTGTGAAGTTCAGATAACAATGGCTTTTGTCCTTTCAGAGAAATAATCACTCGAGCTCCCCACAATAAAATACCTTCTTGGCTTGTTGTCTCGTATTTGAAATACGGTTTCATTTAATCAGATTCTTATTTTTGTGACTAACCATGAAGAACATGATTTCTCACTTTGTATATGACTGGGTATCGGCTTGTCCGATCTTTAATTTGTCCAGCACATATCGGTGATGAGTCCAGGAAGTTCAGTAACAAAACAAATCCCTGAGGAATTGGAATATCCTCTTTTACTTGCAAGGACAAATGACTGAGCTAATTTGCGTTTACAATTTGACTTCTAGGTCTATGAATAAAAGTGTACTCTTACACTGCCAAGATCAATGCCCATCTTTGTACTCTTGCTGAGGCAAGAGGGGACATAGCCTTGTCTTCCCCAAATAGACCTAATAATGGCTTGTGGTCCGTTATGGTAATAAAATGATGACCCTGTACATATTGATGAAGCTTCTTAACACTGAAAATGATTACCAGGCCTTCTTTCTCAATTTGAGAGTACTTTTTCTCTGCAGTACTGTGTTCGTGACACAAATCCTATAGTTCGTTTTGATCCATCATCCATTCGATGGGAAAGCACTGCTCCCATTCACACGTTAATATCAACTCTTTTTTTAAGTAAAAATATACTAGAAGTGTAGATGATTGTAACAATTGTTTCACTTCTGTGAACGCTGCTTCTTGTGGTGTTTGCCACGACCATCTCTGGTTTATCTTGAGCAGGTAATACAGTGGTACCAGTTCTATCGACAAATTAGGCAAGAAGCGTCCATAGTAATTGAGCATCCCCAAGAATGATTTCAGTTCGAATGTATTCTATGGCTCTGGGGCTTCTTTAATGGCTTTCACTTTTTCTCCAACTGGTTGTTGGCTTTGTGAATCTACCTTGTGACTTAGGTAAGTTACCTCTTTCGCTTGGAATGTGTACTTTTCCTTTTTCAATCTCACTCCCAACTGCGAAAAACATTTCAGAATTCATCAAATTTTCCTTTTCAGTGAGTCCAGTCACGAGGGCATCATCCAAATAAATATGGAGCAGTCCCTGTAGTAAACTTTCCATGGTTCTTTGGAATATGACACAAGCAGAAGATATGCCAAAAGGTATTGGCATATCCCTTGTGTGTGTTTATGATGACAAACTTCTGGGATGCCTTCTCTAATTCCAATTGTTGTTAGGCATGACTCATATCTAACTTTGTGTAAGCTGTTCCACCTGCCAATTTAGCGTATAGATCTTCTATTTTAGGCCATGGGGTGTCTATCCAATTTTGTCACTTTATTGACTCTTAATTTGTAGGCCCCACATATTCGAATGCTTCGGTCAGGTTTGAGAACAGGTACAATTGGATCTGCCCACTCTGAAAATTGCACTGGTTGTATCACTCCCAGTTTTTCTAATCTGTCCAGTTCGGCGTCTACCTTATCCAACATTGCATAAGCTACTGGTCTTGCCTTCATGAATCTTGATGTTGCCTCTGGATCTGCATGAAATTTTGCTTGTAGCCCCTCAATTTTTCCAAGTTCTTCCTTTAAAACTGAGGCATATTTCTGTAGTAACTCTAAAAGCCCATTAGTTTTCAGTTGAAAGATTTCCGTCCATTCCAATTTAATTTCTTTCAGCCAGTTTTGTCCAAGAGGACTAGGTCCCCTGCCTGCTACTACTATCAAGGGTAATCTCACTATTTGAGCTCCGTAGTGTACTGTGACTTTACATAAACCCTTGACTTGTATGTCTTCTCCTGTGTAAGTTTAATTTGTTATCAGTTCCTTCTAAATTTGGCTTATGTTCTCCATAATTCAGGTATTTAAAAGTATCCTCACCAAGCACCGTAGTGGCTGCACCAGTATCCACCTCCATTCTGATTGGCTTCTCATTCACTCCCCTGCCTACATAGGCTCTGTGCTTCCTACCTTTAAATTCTATAACAAATAGATACCAAAATCTTATACTTTAGGCTTTTCAGTACTGTTTATCTCATTGGGTTTTTGCTTTTGTCTGAAAGCCTGCCTGATTCTATCTTTACAATCTCTCATGAGATGGCAGAAGAAACATTCGATCTTTTTCAACCGTGGTTCGTTACAAGGTTGTCTCCTTCCATCTCTGCTACTATTATGTCATATTTTTGCTGCTAAGTTATCCCTTTTAATTTGTTTGCTAGCAGTAGTGGCTTCCCGCTTCTGAATAAAGTTCTGCACTTTCGTGGTCTTTTTGGTTGAGGCTCCCCACCCAACGTGGAGGACGGTGCCATTTTGCACTGCTCGTAAAGTGTCTGAGTCTCGCATCGCACCTTCCATTGCAAGAGCCATTTCCAATGCCTTCTGCAAATCTAAAATTGTTTCAGCCAGTAATTTCTTCTGAACTGCATTTTCGTTTATACTGCACACCAAACGATCTCTAAGCATATCGTTTATAGATGTACCAAACTCTCAATATTCAGTTAATTGCTTCAGACTTACCACATAACAAACAACTGTCTCCCCCGCAGCCCTGTTTCTTGAGTTAAATTTAAACCATTGCATGATCATCGATGGCTTGGGCTGGTTATGATTCTTTGAGGTTCACTAAGTCATCAAAACTTTGAGTCTGGAGCACTGGGCACCAACAGATTTCTAATTAATCCATATGTCTTACTCCCACACGTGGACAGAAGGATTGCGCACCTCTCCTCCTCCTTATCATCGGTAATCTCAAAATGGTGCCCACCTTTAAGATGTTCAGTCTTATGGTGAAATTTTGATTATTACAGGCAGTAAGGTAGAAATTAATAGCTGGCCTGAAGTAAAATCTATACCTGATCTTGTGCACATTCCTGCTGTTTTATATTTTTGTTTGCAAAGGATTTACTTTTTTTTATTTAATCACTTTGGAAATGCATATTGGTAAAATTAAAATATACTTCACTTTGACAGTGTTTACAAATGAATCACTGAAAAAAAACTTGTATTATATAATGCCTTTTATGCGCTTTGGACCACCCAAAAATCACTTCACAGCCAATGGTTTGGTTTTGAACTGTAGTCACTGTTTTGTAGGCAAATGTGGCATCAAACTTGTGTGCAGCCAGGTACCACAAACAGCATTACAATAAATGACTAATTTGTTTATGCCAATCCTCTTTAATACATAATTTCACTTGACGCATATTTAGGTTTTCACAAAGGAACCTGAAGTGTTTCCATCCAAGTGGATTCTGAATTGAGCCTTGGTGTTTGCCATCATTATAATCAACATACCGATTAAATACAGGAAGGAAGTTAGTGAACCACCAGATATTTCACTGTTGTGCCAGGAATATTTAAAGTGAAATGACATATTTTCTCTTTCCTAAATATTAGGCCAGGATTTTAAGGCCTCACAGTGGCATGTCTCCCCACACCCCCACACCCACCCCACTGGCGGATGCGGCGAGCCATTTAAATCTCCATTCAGTTTGGCGGGACCATATTATCCCGCCGGGTGGGAGGGATCGTAAAACCCTGACCTTGGTGTTTTTTAAATTTAGAATTCAGCAGGATAATTGGGAAATGAGATGGAGTGTAATGCAGTAATTAATACAATCTGTTCATGTCACAGCAATCTAAGTGATTTATAATGATGGTTGACACTCAAAAGTAGCCATAGTTGTTAGTAAGGATCACTATTGAATTTAAATAGGATTTTGGCTACATGGGATGAGAGTAAGAGTGGTGGTATTTTGTACCCCAGTTTCTTAGCATGGATTAAATCAAAATATTTGGATCAGTGATGACTACAATGAAGCTATCCTGTAAAACTTTTTGGGCATCAGATTCTCCTGTTAGATTTTCAGGCACCATCCATTACATCCAGGTTTAATCATAGAATAGTTACAGCACAGTAACTGGCTCTCTGCAAGAGCAGTGTACTTAATACCAATCTCCTGCCTTTTTCCCCCACAGTTGTGCAAACCTTTCCTCTTAAGGTAATGATCCAATTCTCTACTGAAAGCCCTGGCTGAACCTACCTTTAGCATACTTTCAGGCAGTGCATTCCAGATCCTAACCACTCACTGCTTAAAGAAATTTTTCCTCATTTCACCCTTGTTTCTATTGCCACCAGCAAATATGTTTCTCTGTAATGTAAAATAAACTTAATTTAAGTTGATGTGAATGTAGTCAAAATGACAGCTAATCAATGTGAGCAATTTGCAGTGGGATCGAGAAATGACTGTTGTGTCCAAATTGAACTAATTTCAAGTGCTCTGTAAAAAAGCCAGGACTGGGTCTACAGATGATGAATAATGTGCAGTAGTGATAAGATTCACCTGTTTTAGCCCTCTTCCTTGGAGGAATACCTTGTAGGCTTGGAGGATTTCTATTCCAAGGAAAAAGGTACATGTTATCCTTTACAATCACATACATTGTACGTTTGACTCCTGTGATCATCCTCACCCTCCATATCTGAGAAAGAAACGCAGTGGCAAGCTCAAAGATTATCTGGGCAAAGGTAGTACAGACAGATAAATACATACAGCCAGCAAATCAAATAATTGTTTAATAAAAAATTATTTCCCTAAACAATTTTTTTTCAAATAATCCATTTTCAATTGCTGAATACAAGAATTCAGTGTTTTCAGATTTGTTTTCCCTTTTAAGGTTGTCAGTTAACCAGTTAGTAGCTCACAAGCTCTCGGTAGGCAACCAACTGCTGCAGTCAAACTTTATATCTGATTGACAAGTTCAACAGTTTTACATTAATATTAGAGGGACTTCAAGGCTTGTTTTTCCATGGACTATTCTCAAAATCCTTAATAATTCAATAATGGGAAATATAGTTTAAGGCTTCGCTTCTTACATAATTTTTTGGGAAAAATCAAAGGCTATTAAGTGGAGATCTCTCCCTCCCTCTCTCTCTCTCTCTAACTCCATAAACCTTGCAATAATCAGTGGTGACGTTCTACAGGGTGAGGATGTGGGAGAAGAGCGGGAAGAACGGATGGATTTTTCTCATGTTGAGGGTCTTAACACTAGGACCAGAAGTGCACAGCATTTCTGCTCAGAGGTGGAGAAGTAGGCCACGCCAATCATATGGCAGCCAGCCAATTAGATGTCCCAGTTGTGCAGCAGGGATGGCAGGAAGTCTTCAGCCCCACCGTTACCTCATGAATTCAAAGGTCCAGGTGTGATATCTGACCGGCACCCAATCCTTGCCACCCAGCAGCATCAGTATCGCTGTTTGTGAGGAGTTTGTAATCTGTAGATCTGCTGGCACTTAAACAGCGACATTTGATGAGGTGATCAAGCAATCTTGCAGGGCCTTGTTCTGGCTAGAATCTGGATGTAATGAAGGTTCACAGGCCTGTATGGCATGGCGCTCCATTGCCCTTGCCCTGCATTGCCTTCGGTGACCCTTGACCCAGCTTCCATCATCCTTGTCCAACTATCGTTCATCCTCAATCGGTCACTATTGGTCAACCCCCCAGCGTACTGGAGCTGCCCCACGTCCCCCATTAACCTTGACATGCCATCCATCGTCCTTGACCTTCCTTCTATCATCTTTAACCCCTTTTGATACTCTTGACTCTCATGACTTCAACTTTGATCTT